>NC_080728.1:10467500-11697500 GCF_019097595.1 Hemibagrus wyckioides | reverse complement strand
TGGGTAGTGTTGCTGCCTCGACGCTTCAGTGTCTCTGGTTTGATCATGAGCTCGGGTTGCTGTTGCTGAGTGGAGCTTCATGTGTCTGTGTGGGTTTCCTCCAGGTTCTCTGGTTTCCTCTCAACTTCCAAAAACATGCTAGTAGGTGTATTGGTAACGATAATTGGCCCTAGGTGTGAATGAGTGTGTGAATGTTACCCTGAGTGTATTCCCACGTCACACCCAGTATTCCCTGGATAGGCTTATTACAGGTGAAAAATATTCTTATGCACTCTCTACAACAGGCCATCAGCTCCAGCCTGAAATCCTGAATTATCCAATAAATTGCTTTTTTTTTTTTATTATTCCATCAGCTCTACCTCATCGTGACACTGAAGTACATGAAACTTCTTGACACAATACTATATATTCTTCCACATTTAAAAATCCAGCAAAGGAAATCTGCATGGCATAGAAAATAGATCTATATTCTAATATATTTGAAATGAAATACCTTTTCTAATATCGTTTAAGAGAAAGAAGGCCAGACTGAATAATATTAAATTATAATTTATGGGTCTTGTATAAGGGTGTGTGGCAGGGGGTCAGCTCTGTCGATGCAGCACAGCCTTAAACTGGAGATAAACACACCCTGCTTCTTGGCAAGCTCAATTGTGGATAAGCCTGGAGGAAACTGAAAGGTTTTAGCTGAGACATGGCACTGCCAGGACTATGCAAAGTACAGACAAATAACCTCTTGTACATGATGTGCCTTGAGCTCGTGTTTGCATGGGGTGGGCAAGGAATAAATGATATAAAGAGAGCGAGAGAGAGAGAGAGAGAGAGAGACAAAGAGAGAGAGAGAGAGAGACAGAGAGAGAGAGAGAGAGAGAGAGCTGTGGGCTCTATTTAAATGAATTTGGCAGTGAAACAGATCACATTGTGAATTAATTCATTGCAATGCTCAGTGGAGTTGTCTAGCTATGAGCTAGCTGAAATGAACATATACAAATCTGAAAAGAGCGCATAAAAAATCCCTCAGTGCTTCTCTCTTTCATGCGCACACACTTTACTCTTTCTCCTTCTACCTCTCACTGAGTCTGGCTCAGCACTCTTGAGCCGTATGATGCTAGCAGGTCTTTTTAGCCCCAGGATGCTTGCTCTCTCTCTCTCTCTCTCTCTCTCTCTCTCTCTTTCAGTGTGCCACAGTAGCCTTCATAAAAGAAAACTATAGAGATCAGTAATGTTCTATAAAGATATGGTATGTGGGCTGGGACCAGCATGAAATAGGTTCTAGTCTGGCCTACCAAATGACTCATACCAAATGAGTGTGTGTTCTTAATGAAAATAGTCTTGTGGATCGTAAATGAATCAACACATTTGAGGGGAAAAAAGAGCTAATCTCAGTGACTCCATTAGAAGGCATAGAGCAAAAAAACAAAAACAAAAAAACAAACACAGGACCATATACTTAGCTACTGAGAAAATGTGCTATCTGTCTATTGGTCAGTGTCTTAATTAAGTCCACTTCAGTTCATTTAATCAGAATCAGGAATAATGTAAATTTACTGTAGATAGAAAAACAGGGCATATGTCTACAATACTAATTCTCTTTTGCAGGGTTTTAAGTAGAACTGTTAAGAGATTCCAAAAGGGACAAATGACATATTTTCAATTTCAAGATATTTATAATAATAATAATAATAATAACAATAATAATAGTAAAAAAAAATCATCAACTGTAACTACTTTGATATGATAATAAGCAGTTTTATTACCAAAACAATACAGCTGTAGACCCTTTGGTATTCTTCCAACTGTGCTCTGAGAATATTTCCCATTAATTACAGAATTATTGGCACCCATAAACAACATGGAAGAAATAATTATATATAATGTTAACTATAAATGTGCCAGGTATGATTGTGTTGAATGTAACCCATTTATAATCCAATTGTTGTGATAACTTTTAGAAATGCATTATGTCCATAATTTAATTCACACAGTTTTTTTTTCCTTTTCTGCAATTTTTGCAGTCTTCTTCGTCTACTTAGGATGTACAGTCAGTAGGTTAGCAGAGTCAAAGCCATCATGCCACCTGCAGTGGCCACCAGACAATAGCATGCTCCCCATCCTCATGTGTCTGCTCTATTTACTACATCTCTACATCTTCTCTACATCATCCGTCCCCCACTGAGAGCTGGGCTGAATGTCTGCGTCTTTGCCTGCTCCTTTCAGGCAGTTTCCATGCTCAGATTTTATTTTATTTTTTTCAAAATCTTTTTGATATGAGATGCCCTGCACGTGCTCTGTCCTTTTTTTATACCCACTATCTTGCATTTTCTTGCAATCTTGTGCACAATTGAATGTCACACGAGCACTGAGCCAAAAGGATCTTGCAGAGCTTTTGGGAGATACAGCTGTTTCATGTTTATGTGTGTAAAAGGCACGCTAGAAATAGAATACAACCGCATTGATTGTGTACGGAGGCTGAACACCTGCTCCATTCATCCAGCTCTGATACCAGAGACACTGGACTTCCATTCTCTGCCTTTATTCCTTCCAGGGAATAAGTAAAGCAGATAATGTGTCTGTAGGCCTTCTGTAAAACACATAAAGTACTGTTTTTTCCTGCATGCATTGATTTTATGCTTGACATGCACACAGTCCCTGAGCGGCACCTTTCCTTGCTGCAGCTGTTTATGTGCATGTGTGTTAATGTGTGCGTGTGAGAACCTTGATGTGTCTGCATCATGAAGTTTATGATCACATGATACATACACTATGCACAGTATTTCAGAGCAATATAAGTAAGAGTAACAGACCTAACTGTATTTTCTCTTTTGTTTGTAACAGTCTTTCATAAACGGTGAGATGAATGAATGAATGAATGAATGAATGAATGAATGAATGAATGTATGAATGAATGATTCGTTCATAATTCTGTACTTTTGAGAACTGACTTCAGCACAATAATAACCCAATATCAGACATATTGTGCATTCTATACCATTTTTTACTCACCTGGCCTAAGATGTTTGCACAGTATAGTACATCACACATTTTCTGTGTGTAAGAACAGGAAACACTCATTATACACCACAGGGAAAAAAAATGCAGAAGTGGGAAATCTTGTGTAATCTACTCTATCCATAGGATGTACTGAGCATTTTCAAAGTGTTAAAAAAGCCCTTTGAAAAGCCCCAACTTCCGTGGAAGCTATGTTACATTCAGCTCCTAAAAACAGCCAGTGTAAAACCAGCAAAGTCAGTAAATACACTGTATGACTTAATGACACACACAAAAATAATCCACTATGGTGTACAAGAATAATTAGAAGAACTGAAGGGAAAGAAGAACCATGGGAATTGGGTATTGGTCAAACCTCTCAGAAAAGAATTACACTGGAACAGAATCAGTGGAGTCTATATCTTTGAATCTGTTAATCCTGGTGAGAAAAGACAAAAACAAAACATTTCTACAAGGTTTAATAATTATGGGGTCTGGACCTTATCTGAAAGCCAGACCTAGTGTTTCGGCTTGTGCTGCCTGATCCAGGCACTGGGCCTGGAAAAGAAAAATGTGATGTCTGATCTGTGTTTATGCAGAGGATCGTGGCAAATTTTCCACTCAGGGAAGCAGATGGATTAATGTGTTCACACAAAAAGAGCAACAGGACATGGCAAGAGAAGGAAACAAATGAAACAAGACACACACACAAACACACACACGCACACGCGCTGACTCACACTCTTGCCAAGCTTGTCTGCGTTTGACAGCAGACATCAATGCCTAAGGTGACGGCCCATCGAACGGCTCTCAGCTGCTGCACTTTTCCACTCATTTCTACAGCGTGTGAATCGAATAGCCATATAACCATAAGACATTTATATGGCATAAAAAGCTAGTTCTTTCCTAACACATGACAGCCAAGAGTTAGGGTTAGAACTAACACATGATTCCTTTAGGACACCAGAATCAAGGAACCACATCTTTCACATCACAATGCCTCAACAAGCCTTCCACTAGACTGGCAATCCATTCAGATTATCTTCCTCCTTTGACCCCAGAGTTCCTCTGGATCCACCGTGACCTCAAGTGAGATAAAGATATTAATGAAGACGAATAGATGAATGCATGTATGAGTCGCTCAACAATCAAGACAATGTTTAGACCATGGAATCACTTTGGAAAGCTTTCTGACAGCGAGTGACATGCAGAGAGATTCAGCCATTGTTGGAAAAGGGCAAGAACTCCAGCCTTGTCCACCCTAAATGTCCTATCTCTCTGAGAGATAAGCCTAGCTCAATGTCTGCTATGCAAAAGACAGATGAGTCTACCCTCTCCACATAGCTCACCTCGTGTGTGTGTTTCTGACCAACAGAATTAAAACCAATTCAAATCTATTAAGCCAATAAAAAAGCACATACTTACACATCCCTATTTACTGCATAGACAACCAGAAATGGGACAAACCACCACACACATTCAATTAGAGCAAAACATGCAAAGCCTTTGTGAAATCAGCATCTAGCAGCTTATAACACCGCCCAGAACGTGAGGCTTCATCATGCAAGAACACCACAGAACAGCATCTTTTAATGAAACACCACATGTGCTGCCTGTGCAATTAGAAGTGTGAGCCTGTACTTAGTTATTATTGGTGGTCAATTGCTGTGCTTCGGTCCCACATGTGTGTTAGTAAAACCCTAAAGACATGCTTGCCAGTTTGTTTTGCTCGTGAGTTCAGTAGCTGCGATGGCTATACTGTATCTATGTTTGGTGACATGCACCCACTAATCAGCGCTTGAAGGATGTTCAGCGATTTTATAATGGCAGCCTTGCAAGACTGCCGGCTTTGTTAATGACGGACGTTGACGGATGACTCAGTTGTTTTTAGAAGCGTGTTAGGGACAGAGCAGCTGAGACTATATGTATGTTATACCTTTTTTTACAGGCAAAAAAAAGAGACTTTAATCTAACAGCACTGTGGTTCTACAACAACAGAGTATCAAGAAGAATCTCATTAACATGGCTGAAACTGTTCACCATCCTAAGAGACTTTTAAGTCTTTAAAACCAGACATTGCGAATAATTTAATAATGTGTTGTCGTACTTAGAACATAGCTGCGTTTTCCTTAGGTAGGTCACACCACAGCTATTCAAAGTGTCTTATTGTGAAATGTCAAAACAAAAGCCTATTCCAGTCACTTTTAGTCACAGTGAATCAGTGTCTTCTGACTGATTTTGTATTCAGCCTCCAGCTAGCATACAAGCTTCCTAAAATTATAAAATATGATGTGATGTATTGATCTGTTGCCACTCCAAGGTTGACTATTTTCTAATAACGGAACAAACTGAAGCATTTCTCTCTAATTGGTCATTTGCAATTTCCTACACATTAACCTATGTTCCTCTATCACACAGCAGCTACTAACCTGGGAGACGTGCAAAGCCAGCCATTGCATCTTTTCAAAGTGCTGCTCGTGTGACACCACGGGACAGCTGAACACACTCGGAGGAAAGCATTAACTACCCTTTTCCACATTTATGAGCTCACAGTTGCCAATGATTGGCTGGTGTCAGGATTTGAGCTCCCAAACTGTTTTATTCATTTTATTCCACAGCCTGTACTTATGCAATATTTTATTCATTCAAAGAAGGACATGCAAATGTGTTTGTACTTGTTCTATACAATGTTGTGGGAAGAACATTAAAGCCTTAAAGTATAAAGTGTTACAGTAACAACAGTAAATTTCCTGTTCTAAGGCACGTTAAAGCAGCAATAATAGTAATTCCCTCGCTTTTGTTCTCTCTCTCTTGAAGTTAATAAAAAAGCTAAATTCAGCTTACTGTGTCCTGAAGACTCTCCTATTGAGGCAAAGAGTATATTTGATATATATTCAAGAAAACTATATATTATAATGCTATAATAATGGAGACTCCTTATTTAAATAAGTTCAATATATCTCCTTATAGAACATATCACCATGTGAGTATAAAGTGATAATTCATTTCATTTTGTTTATGATTAGCTTTAGATGATTTTATTATATCCGTACAAGATCCTGCTATGACAGACAAACATTTTCGCTTATTAGCAAGAAACTACAAAGCCTAAACACCTTCTTGTTTCAGAAAACCTACCATTTCACCTTCCCCTTTTTTGCTGAGATGCTGCCCATTTGCTTATATGCAGACCCTAAAGAGATGGGTAAGTTATGATCAAATGTTTCTTTCCTACGTGACAAATTTCATTAATCACAAACGTATGATGCCATTGTTACAGCTACATTTACAAGATTCTATAAAATTCCCACAAAGCAAAGTCATGAAAATCGAAATCTTCTGCAAGGTGCCGGTTTAAAATATTTATAAGCCGGTTGTTGGTTATTTTACAAGCACACTAGTTTTCTCCACCCCCACTGTCACAGAGATAAAGATCCAACCAGCGAGAGAATTGTAGCATGCTTCTCTTTAAGGAATCTTGCTATGCTCCAGTTCTACTCCACATGTGGGAGTCGGGGTTAGACAGTACTACCGAGATAGAATGCCCCCCTGCATGCACACACACCCACACACACACACACACACGCACACACACACACAAAGAACATTCCAGATGAAAATCTGCAAGTTTTATAAATGTCAAAAAACAACTCTGTTGCGACCCTGAGCTTAAAAACAGTCCTCCAAAAAAGATTTGAAATGTCTTTTCATTTCACTGAGCGATGTTCCAGGACAAAAAAAAGGGAAAACTGTCGACTTCTTTCCCATGTGCTGTACACTTTGCAGATCCATACATGAATGTTCCAGGTTCTTCTGTGTGTTTTGCACATGTTCAGTCACAAATCTTCCTCATGGGTTTACCTTTATTTTCCTGCACATGAGATCAAATCCCTAGAACAGAAGATACGAACGACATATCAAGTAATCAGTCCAAACATCAGGAACATTTGTTGCTGATACCATGATTATATGAACCTCATAACCTCTTCCAATAAAATCCAAGTCTCTTTTTCTCAAAAGACTCAGTAATGTTATTGCGCATCTGTGATGTGCTGTGCTGGCAAGTTTACTTTAAAAAGAAAAGTGCAGTATTGTCTTTTAAATTGGAAGCCAAACAGCAAACCTCTTTATATTCTTTAATGCTCCTGTAGTCTGTTCAACATCCATCGTCAATAAGTCGAGGGGCACATGTGTTGGTCTTAATCTCCATTTATTAAACAGCACAAATCAATAGCTGCTGAAAACCTTCAGCATTTCTACTACACAGTGATTATTGGCTGTTTTATTATGTTACTAATCACACACTATTGACCAATCTGGAGTATCTGTGGCTTCATTTAAAGGTTGGAGCACAGGGCAAGCTACTACTAGTGTGTACTTCTGCCTGTATTTAGTATTCAGGGTTGGTTGCGGACTGTCTCACAGCCCTCTGCGGATTACTAACACAGTGTCTGCCTTTCAATAATGAGAGGAAAAGTGGATTAATAGATGAATCATTGAGAACTGGCATAATTTCATCATAAGTAGGACGATTATCTGATTGTCTTTTATCTTTTTCCTTTATGACAGTATGCGATGGTGTGTTTTTGGTTCAGATGCAATCTGTCATTTTTGTGGCAAGGAAACAGGAAGATGAACACATGACACATTCTGACTTCAAGTACTGTAATTAAAGTCATGAGAAGTTGTTGTCGGACAAAGTGGGAAATATGTATGTTGAACATTTGACTAATACTAGCGATTATCTAACCATATACAGACACAGCGTAGTCTTTTATATAAATAATGTAAAAGAATATTGGCAGAAAAACTGAGGGAACACTGCCTGGAATATCAACATTTTCCTCAGATGTGTTGCTAAATTTCTAAAAAGAGGCTTTTTCTCATTAAAAGTACGCTCAGTTTGCGAACTAAATACTTACGAGTGCCACTATATTGAGAAGTGTGAATTGTTCAGGTACTACTACTACTAATAATAACAACAACAATAGTATTTTACTCATAAGCATCTTCAGGGTACTGAAGGACAATGTTCAGATGAATCAAAAGTAATTTCACCTTGTAATATCTGTAATAATAACAGTAATAACATAATAATAAAAAATGATTAATTTTAAATTAAAATAATGGGGAAAAGATCGCACAGAGAGTAATTAATAATGGAGAAAGGTGGGATTTTAGTTGAGATTAGAAATGAGGAAGGGTGGCGCAGACATAGAATAGAGAGGAATAGAGTTTTGGGGCAGCAACACTGAAAACCCTAATGTAGAGACTAGATGAAGAGACAAATGAAGAGGTGAATGTCAGATGATCTGAGTTTGTGTGATCTTGAGTATAGAATTAAGGATAGGTAAGTAGGATGGGCCAGACCATGCAGGGACTTTAAGATCAGAAAGGTATCTTATAGTGTATACGGAAGTGAACAGGGAGCCAGGATAATGCTTCAAGGGTGGGGATGATGTGTTTCCATGGAGTCCATAAAGAAACAGCAATATAGGAGTCAGTTCTTGAAGTAACAAAAGCAGTGAAGCCTGGTAATGCACATGAGGTGAAAGAAAGCTGTTTTAATTATGTTATTAATATGTGATAGATGTGACAGTGTGGAGTCTAGTGACACAAGTCTTCTAACCTGGGTCGAGGTAAATAGTTCATTGTAGGACATTATTTTCTTTAGTATTGATGGGGATGCAAAAATACAGCCTCACATTAGTTACTGTTTAGCCTTAAAACATACAGTAACAAAAACGGAGGTCATACTGATTGCATCTCCATATCTCCTTGTAAACACTTGAACACGTCTCAGTTTGCCTATAGCAATAACCAAGTATCTGAAATGCTCAGCACTGGCAGCAAACAAACTGGAATATGTTTTAGAAAATTCTTGATTAGTTAGGGTTAGAACATCCCCAGTGTGCCAGCTATTCTTAATATGCATCTTCACATGGATCACTTTATAAGAGTTACTGTATAAGACATCCTCTGGATTTTTTTCCTTCCTGAAATACAGCTTGAAATCAGAAAGAGTACAGTCTTATATCCTGAAGACTAACTGACCATGATGAAATGCTGGCACTGAAGACTCCTTCCATAAATGTTAAATAAAAGACTCGTTATGGAAAACATCACCATATTAACGATTATACATATTCTTTGGTTAAATGAACACATTTTTAATCAGTTCATTATTAGTATGTTCCTTAGGGTATATCCTGCATCTGCCTGTGAAGTAGATATAGAAAGTATAATGACACACTCTGACGCTCTTGTGGTTCTTTATTATGACTGACTTTCGTCTCCCTTTGCCCTGGCTTTATTCTTTTGTGATGTGTGAAGTTGTATTCCCAAAGCTCTCCACTCAGACAGTGTGCCTGCTCATGCACAAAGGGCATGTGATAGAGGTTATTCTGGCATCATTCCCTGTGTGTTCGGTTGTTTGCATGTACGGGATTAAACAGCTATGAAACAAGCACTCTAATCTGCAAATGGCAACTGAAAGAGAAAAGCATCATTACAGAGACACAGAAAACATGTATGTTCACTATAATGAGCATGACCTCAATTCTGATCACTTCACATCTAGCATACACACCGACACACTCCAGATACTGTTATTGAGTGGGTTTTTCTGGGGGTGACTGACAGAAAATGACAGTATTATGAGCATCAATTAATATTTACATACATGCTTATTCAACTGATGATTATGTGATTCAGAGATGTTTGTTCTGTAGTATGAGGAGACATGTTTATCTATCTATCTATCTATCTATCTATCTATCTATCTATCTATCTATCTATCTATCTATCTATCTATCTATCTATCTATTTGTTTTCTGTTTATTTTAGTTTCATTGAGAGAGTAATGTAAGGTTTTAAGACAAAAAAACATACAGGAAACTCCTCATTAGATGAAATGTAGAACATATATTACAAATGATTGAGTGTCTTTAAAGGTAAACATCTTCGCAATATAATTAACACTGCTTACACTCATATACATACATTAACATGTTCAGTGACATGTCTCCCACAAGCATTATAGCCATTTGTTTTAGCTGCTTAAAGCGAACCATTCATATAGCTTCCTGAACAACTTTACTAACACTTGCTCCATTTTTAAGTTGAGCCACATATACTGACTGGTCATAAGGCAGCTTGTGCATAAGGTAAAGGGCTGTTATATTCATCTAAGCATTTTCTGTATGTATAAATTAGGTGAATAACAGTGAATTAGGGACATAATATCTAATGCAACACTACTGCATCAACAAAAATTTAACAAAACCTTCAGTTCATCTGCATTAAAGCTTCAATAATCTGCTACATTCTTCTCCATTGTATACATTTAGGCCAAGACAGTGGTGTCCAGTTTTATCCAGAAAGGGCCGAAGTGGGTGCAGATTTTTATTCCAACCAAGCAGAAGCCACACCTAAGTCTACTAAAAACCAAGATTCGATTAAAACCAAGATAAACTAATCAAATATGGCTACTATTCGATTGGAATGAAAACCTGCACCCACACCAGCCCTTTGCAGATAAGCTCGTACACCATGGGGTCAAGGGATCTAGAAAGTCTTCATCCTAAAGGAATCTGGTCTGCTTTGGATCATTCTCCTGCTGAAACAAAATCCAATTTTCTCACTTCTGCAGAAAAACAGCCTCTGTGCTTTCTATTATTCACCATACATTTGGATGAATTGGATAATAAGACTGTTCTCCAGAACTGGCTATTGTTCGATGCAAGCTCATTTGCAGATTTCACCTTTACTTTCATATTCTTGAATATGAATATGAAATATGAATATGAAGCTGATTAATCATTTCCTTTGCTTATCTCTCCCTCTCTAAGCATACTTGTTGTTCCTGTTTTTGTATTAAGGTGTCTTGTGGTTATTTGTATTGATGTCTCAGGCAATCCTTGCTGCTATTTCTTGATTTTATCCATAATTATGACTGTATGTTCCATGTTTTTATTCACAAGTTCTTCATCTCTGAAGTTCTTTTTGCAATATATTCCACTGTGGAGGAAGGAAGAATTCATTTTTTGCTGATCTGACAAATGTAGAGTGGCTTTCATTGTGCAAGCAGATGACGTGTTTCTCAAAACTTACTTCCCTCTTTCTAATCATGTTTAGGATTTCTGCTAACCAGCTCAAGTAATTCACAGTGGATTTATATAGGGAATTACATTTAATTTCTGACATGTTTCCCTATCAGAGTAACATCAGATATAGTTCTTCACACTTACTATGGATTAACTGTTACAACGAGAGAAGGCTGAAGTGTCCAAATCCTTTTTTTGTTTAATTATGAACTATTATTTTTAAACATAATAATCTATTTTTTTAAGGAAGTGTGGCTTTTTGTATGTTGAGTGTTCAAATGGACATCAAACTATAGAAATAATGTAAAAAATAAAGGATGTGTTATATGTAGGCTAATGAAGTGTTTGGTAATGAAATTAGAATATCTGCTAGTCCATCCACCCATTTTCTTAGTGCATAACCTGGACAATTTAGCGATGCCAATCAGCCATACAACACATATTTTCAGATTGAGGGATGATACCAGAGTACCAGGAGTACCAATGCACACCGTGCACACATGCCTAGTTCTGTTTAAAGTGATCGTGAGAAATAATTACCGTACAGTGATATGAAGTGAGGTTGGGGCTGAATTCATTCTAGCACAGATTGTGAATTTGCAGGTAATAAAAGAAAACCAGGTGGATTAATAACGCCATCGTTGTGCTTTTGACCTCTACACTAACTTGGGAGGACAAAAACTAAAAGTACACATCAAGATTCAAGAGGCTTTATTGTCACTTCAACCACACATAGCTGACGCAGTACATAGTGAAATGAGACAACGTTTCTCCAGGACCTGGTTCTACATAAACATACAACATAAAGATCAAATACAACACAGAGCTAGGACCAAAGTTTTTGTCCTAGCCACATAAAGTGCAAAGTGTGCAACTAGGTGCAACAATGCAAAGACAATACAGTGCAAAAACAGTAGGTACAAAAAGACAACACAAAAACAAGACACTTAGCACCGAAAAAGAAAAAGAACATATGTTATGAAATGTAAGAAATAAAATGGAATAAAAAGAAATGTACAGAGTAGCAGCGGTTGAGGTAGAGCAAATAGAAATAGGCATAAACATAAATATAAACATAGCAGCGTAATGAAATAATAACAGGGTTTGAGGTAGTGCAATAAGTAGTGAACAATATAAGTTATGTGTGTGTGTGTGTGTCCACACAGGTGAAAGAGTGTGTGTGTGTGTGTGTGTGTGTGTGAGAGAGAGAGAGAGAGAGAGAGAGAGAGAGACACAGAGTTTTGTACAGTTCAGTTCTCTTTAGTCTTTAGTCTTGTACAGTGTTGTCCAATCTAAGTATAAAACACATAAACGGACAGACTAAAAGACCTCTGTGTGTGTCTGTGTGTGTGTGTGTTTTGTTTGAATAAAAGAGTTTTACATTTACATTTTTGTGCAAGGTTTACTACTTAGTTGAAATACTGCATGAAGACTGCCAGTGGAATTTCTGCCTTGAGATTCATTAACACTGACCCATGTTTGTGTATGTACATTGTTTATGTAGATTTCTCAGCAGTGAGATATCAATCTGGGAGACGTGGCATCCGTATTGTCTGAATTTAGCATTAGAGTCATAATGTCAGTATTTTCTCATCACAGATGTCGCAGTGGTACACGTCAGAGCCCGGACTGTTTAAGATGATTATAATTACAGTGTTAAACGCCTTTAACTTTTCATCTCAGGCTTTGTGAGGCTTTGGAGACGTCATTGCACTACAGCTCCCAGCATGCAGCGCGGTGCAGCCGCTACGCTGGTGTGAACGCTCTCGCGCTGTGTAATATACTTGGTCGCTCGGGCACTCTGAACAATGAGTGTCGGCAGTGCGCGAGGAGCCCGGAGAATGTGAACGTGTGATTTAGCACCAATGTTCAGCGCTGTGCGATTCGCCTCGTGTGGTCTTTCAATGGGTGAAAAACCGTAAACATGTGGATACCGACGGAACACGAGAAATTCGGAGTGGGTAAGTTTTTCGCGTGATTTTGACAGAGGTGTAAAGTGCGCGTGAGCTCGAGCTCGAGCCGGAGCAGGAGAGGAGCGGAGCGAGTTTGTGTGCTGAATGTGTGCAGCTATTTAATGTCCATCTCACTGGAAAACAAGCGAAACGCAAAGCTGGTGCGGGGTTTATTCCGGTTTGCTTTGTTTAATTCAGTGTAGTTTATTTTCCTAGAATGTTTGGAGCGTTTCTTACACCTTGTGGGAAGTGTTTGGAAGACGTTCGTTTGTTTGTTCACGCGTAGCAGACCGTGCGTATTGTATAGCAGTAGGCATTGTATGTTTTTGTTTTTAAGCACGCGCACACACATTATTTTTGAACATAAGCACCACGGCGTTCATACAGCATTGTTTCAGCAGCATCCCAGAGCTAAAGTCCCTCAGCCTGCACCCTGAACCAAATCAGTGGGAGGAAAACACACACACACACACACACACACACGACTGTTTTACCATACTCGTGAGAACCTCACTTTGACATTATTGCTGTTCCTGCCCCTAACCCTAACCACTGCAGCCAAAAGGAAACATTTTGGTTCCTTTTTTTTTTATTTTTTATAAAATAAAAGCAGCACTTTTTGTCCAAAAACCAAAGTTTTCTTTGAATGGATCTGAACAGATGTTCCTGTCCAAGGTCAGAACTGTTAGATATTCCTATATCTGCTGGGACATTTGGTCCCCACCATGAAATAAAAAACAGGTCCACACATAAACAAATCTGCTTTTCAGCATGTTAGTGTAGTGCGTTTGTGTCCCATCTGCCTCTTGCTTTCATTCATTGATTTTTTGAAAGCTTGTTTTCTTCGCTGTCAGAAATAAAAGCTTCCAAACTGTACTTTTGCTTGTGTCTGGTGTGGTGCCATCTGCGGGACATCTTTTATTGCTTTAGTTATGTATCTTATACCTGAAAATATGCCCTTAAGGACCAGTGGAAAAAAAAAAATCTAATTAAAGTCTGACCACAAAAGGAAACAAAACACAGCTGATGTCCCTTGTAATGATACCACCCCAGAGATACGATCTGGAAAAGTACACATTGACACCTTTATTCCTGCGAATGTTTTCCCCTCGAGACCTGATTTGCTGACAAGAAAATCTTTCTCTTGTTTCCTGTGTTAAATGTTTTCTTTCATTTATCCCCCCCCTTCCTTTTGATCTAGTCTGATGGAGAATGAAGTTATGTCAAGAGTTAGATTTTTATCATCATCATCAGCAGCAGCAGCAGCAGTGACGCGGCTTCAGAAGCTGTTTTATAGAACGCCGTTTCCTTGATTTTGTTTTTATGCTTGTGATAGGAATCGTACATGTTTCAGAGGGTTGTTAAATGACATGTTTAGTTTCAGATGAACCATGTCGGGTTTGTTCCTGGTTATTCATTGTTTTTACTCATGTTAGAACTGTTGTGGAGAAATTGACTGGATGATTTTGAGGTAATAGTTGCACATTGTGTGTTCATAAAGGACAGTTTTACAGTTTATTAATGCATTGTTCACGGCCACATTATTAATTATTATTGTCTGATTGCATTCAGTCTTTGGGAGCTTACACATTATGGCATGAAAAATGGAGCATCGATATAAATTTGTTTATATATTCTTGTATATAATTATGTTTTGGGTTGGTTTAGTGTTTAAGGTGTTGGCCTACTGAGCGGAAGGTTGTGAGTTAGACTTGGTGAGTTACCAAGCTGCTACTGCAGGGCTCCTGAGCAAGGACCCTGGGCCTGGGTGCCCCTTAACCCTTGTATGAAATATGAGTTAAAAATATAAGTTGCTCTGGATAAGGGCATCTGCCAAATGTGAAAGCAGGACATCAGTTATGATAGATGTTTTTACACAAGTCCAACAAAATTGTGTTTAGTACACTGTATCGAGATTCACTGTGATAAAATCACTCCTCCTTTTCTATCGTTTTTTGATTCATTTCATCTTTAGGTGAAGTTGGCTGCTGCTGTTCAGACAGAAACTGCGCAGTTTTCCCCATGCCACTGATCTTACAGAGGCGTTCTGTACACTTTTCCTGTGTGGGTTTATCTCATTTAAAATGGGCCTGGGATTATAAAGCATGTTTGATCTAGGCTTCAGTTTGCACCAAAGACAGCGATTTACATACCAGTGTTTAATTTGAGATTCTGGTGTTTGATGTTCATGTGTGTGAGCAGCGGAAGTGAGCCAATAGGCAGCTATTGATAAAATATGAATAGACTGACTAAATTAGCACAGATATTACCCCTAGATTTGTGTCAATCTCTCAGTCTCTCTCTCTTGGTAATATTCAGATCGTGCAGCCCTCATGGTCAGTTTGTCCACCTGTCTAGATCAAGTAGCTCTCAAAATTCCCTCAGTACATTTTATTTATTCATATAATTCACCAACAGAACACGATATGTCCTCGTCATCATTTACACACCTACTTGTGTTCCACTTATTAAGATCTGGATTAAAGCCATTTTAAATTCAAGTGAGCAATTAAAAAAGGCTCTAATAATTAAACAGTGGGTATTATTGTGGTTATGGTGGGCTGTGATTTTACAAAAGCATAATAAATAAGAAAAAAAGAAAGACCGACCCTGTTTTGAGAACCTCTGTTCTATAGGTCAGCTGGACTGGGGTAAAGGTGAAGGAGTGTTGTGCTGCGATTGGACAGCTGGAAATTCCCACATGCTTCAGGGAGGTGTTTAATGTTTTCCTTCTTCTTCATCTTCACGAGACTGAATGAGCTGAAAATAGCTCAGAATAGACCGAGCACGAGACGTGACCTCTGCAGTGCTGTGTCAGTAGCCGGATGTGTTTGTCCGACATGTTTATTGTTTAATTTCTGAGCAATGAAGTAAAAAAATTGTCCCTCATTAGGTGCAATATTACAGTCAGTCAAGCATGATATAGCTCATCATAATTTAGTATCATTCTCCCTCCTTGGGATGCTTCAGTGATTTGTGTGTGTGTGTGTGTCTGTGGTTTTTGATAGCTGTTTAAGAATGCAAAAATTTACATGAAGTTTCTCTGGGTCGATTCAGTATTATGTGAAGCTATGCAAATGTGCCAGAACTCTGTAGGAAACTCCGTTAGGAAAGCGAGTTTAAATAAAGCGGTCAGGAACATTCACAACAGCCATGAGATCTGAGGTAATTTTGTACCCCCTCAGACTGCTACCGATTTCCGTACCCCGCCTCCCGGGGAGGGCAGAAGGTGAGAGCCGTGAGGCTTGGCAGCGTGTAATTTGGGCTCATTGTGTAAGCGGCCACCCTGCGCTATGCCCTGTGGGATTAGCAGGTTGTTTGGCAGTGCTCTAGGCCATTCCTTCATTACACATCCGCATGCTGTAATGACTGGAGTCCTGAGGTTGGAGGAGGAGGGCCCAAACAAACACCACCTCGTGTGTAATTGCTTCTTCATCTGCTGAGCCGAGCCATGTATTTGGAGGTGATGCTCTTTCTGGAGAGGATAGCCTGATTTAGTGTGCTGCCTGGGGAGCTGCTTTCTCTCCTCATGTAGTCTGTTTAATATGAATAGCATGGTATAAACACACACACACACACACGATTTTTAATGGGTAGAATTTAATAAAGGAACCTCACATTAGCTTTTGGAGCTAGTCAGTGCATTTGTGCCAGTTTCCCCATTGTTTTTAATTGCTTTCCTGCTAAAATAAGGAAATGGATATTCAAACATCATGGCGCTGATATTTAAATCTGAAAATTTAATCTAAGATCATTTACATTTCTGGCATTTGGCAGACACCCTTATTCACAGCAACTTACAATATATCTCATTTTATACAACTGATCAGTTGAGGGATAAGGGCCTTGCTCAGTGGCCCAGCTTGTTGGACCTGGGATTCACAACCTTTCCATCAGTAGTCCAACACCTTAACCACTAAAAGCTAACACATCCCCATGTTCTGAATTTAGAATAAACTTCTAAATTCAGAAGGTGGTTCTGTCAAGGTCTTTTGAGTAGTAATCCCATCTAGCCTGTGTTACAGAAATACCTCTGTACTTTTTAACCTAATATCTGTTACCTGTGTCTTTAGTCTATGTGCTGTTACAACAGGCAACACATTTACCTGTACCGTGAGAAGAAAAGGGCGACATGATGATCCGAGACACTCTAAGAAATCTAAGCATTCATTGAATCCCGTCACTAAATGTTTAGACAATTTTTTTTGTAGAAAACTCTTATTAATTCTACAATCAGTTGTGTTTGTCTACATTTGTGCATTTTATTTTTTAAAGATTTTGTGGATCACAGGGTTGTACAGTGTGATTATTCTGTGCTTTCTTTTGCAAAAGTTTTTTCTTTTGCAAAAAATTCCCCCCCCAAAAATTCTTTCACACCTTTTTTTTTTTCCTGTCTCTTTGCTTCACAGATGAAAGCACCTCTGCTCTGACCTTCTTTTCACGTCACTTATGAAAAACAGCACATTCATGCGAGCGTAAATGTTTTAATAACAGACCGGGAAAGATTACACACCACATTGCCACACACTTCGTACACACTGGAACGTTATTATCGTGTTAGATAATGATTAGTTGGAAAGCTGCTAATATCTCGAAAATAAAATAACTGTGAACGTTAACAGAAAAACAAATCAAATCAGAGCATAACTCTTATAACAGGTAGGAACAGATGTAGAACAGAACAGAAATGTAGAGACTACAATGAAAATTGAGCAGCATGTGCTGTTTCTTTTGTTTGAAGATCAGCAGTTACACACAGTCACATGCTGGATGGGAAAGAAGTTGTTGTGGTAGCTGTGTTTCCCTTTGCTGCTATCACTGTGTGTGGCTGGGCAAAAAGGTGATAATCTGTCACCCACAGCTCACTGTGACCACGCTGACTAAAGTAGTATCACAGTGACAAATCAGGTCCACAGACTAGCTGGTGTTTAATCAGGACTAACAGAACGTCTGATCCTGTTATTCTGAACACAGCAGGGAAGAGCTTGATGTAATTTCCTTGCAGACTTGCAGTCATTTTGTCTCTGAATTTTCTTATATAACTCCTAATCTGCCTGCAGTGACCTGACCCTCTGACCCCCGTGACCTTAAAAGCCTAGAGGTGGTAGTCTGGCAGATTGATGATCGTGTGTAATTAGGTGCAGTGCAGTTTTATTGTGACGGCCGTGTTAATGTACAGAGTCTGATCTGAGAAAATGATTAAGTCCAGAGACAGGTTTTGAGAATGTGTGATTGTATGGCATGTGATTCTCCATAAAACTGAGATTCGTTTCATAATCCAGTTCCTCCTGTTTTTTTTTTTTTTTTTGATTGTGTTGAAATATTCTTGATCTTGCAGCAAATTTGCAGCTTTTTTTCTGTGGAAAACGTCCTTGAATTGCTGAAATTGTCTGTCTCATTACCTCAGTACCTTGTTGTAACATTGTAGTCTTAGTGTTTATTAAGATGTTTTATATATTTGAGGAAATGAATAAGTGACACAGAAGGTTAATTTATGTTTAAACGTTGTGCTTACATTTCACTGTGTCAAGAAGTCAAGATGATTTACTGTCATTTTAACCGTATTAAGCTGATGCAAGACAGAGTGAAATGAAACCATGTTCCTCCAGAACCCTGGTGCTACATAGAGACAGAGAGCTACATCAAACAACACAGAACTAAGGGCTAAAGATTAAAGGGTTAAAGGACAAGTGAGTGTGCAAACAGACAATACAATACACTAGAGAACAGATTCATAAAATCTTTAAATTTTGTGTATAATAATGTGAATTTATTCACAGCGATTAAGCAAAGATAGCAGTCATTCACCCCTAAGTGTAATATTATTACTAAAAAATATGTATTTATTTATTTATTTTTAAGAGACAGGGGTAGTGTTTAGGGTTGTGCAGTGTTGAGCTGCCCCCCTCTTCACATCTGTCCTTCCACTTCTGTGTCCTTTCAGC
Organism: Hemibagrus wyckioides; assembly: GCF_019097595.1. NCBI lineage: Eukaryota > Metazoa > Chordata > Actinopteri > Siluriformes > Bagridae > Hemibagrus > Hemibagrus wyckioides. The sequence goes on along the minus strand of NC_080728.1, from coordinate 11,678,510 downwards.
CTGAGCGGGGGTGAGGGGTGGAGAATGCATTCTGTCTTTTCCTTCCTCTTATTCTTTCCCCATTCTTTGTCTTCTATCCTTTGGCATACTTTGAGCAGTGTTTCTGCTTTTCTGCCTCTTGTCAAAGCTTGTTCAATATAACAGTTTAATCTTCCTTACATGATCTTACACTGATGTGATATCCGCTGACGTTTATCCTGATTACATTTCCAAATCTGCCAACCTTTATGCATTATTTGGCGGCGCTTCCCAGTTTAACAGAAGTACGCTAGTGTGAGTTGTCACTCAAAAAATATGCCAAAGAGCAGTTTTTCTCTCCTCAGTAAAATGGGATATGAGACAATCAACATATAAAGATTTGTACACAGGGTTTTTGATCTGACGTTTCCTGGAAGCCCCGCCCTCTTCCACCATCTCACAGGATCTTGACTAGATTGCTGTAGTGCCCTTTGTTTTTGTTAGGATACATGGTGAATGGTTTGAGTTCATTATTGTGCAATATGTAGCGTAAGACAAGTATTCAGTTAACATGGGTTAATTAGATTTATTAGGGATCCCAATGAAACATTTGGCTGTCTGCACAGTTACTTCTCTTTTAGCCCTTAGTTCTGTGTCTATATGTAGCACCAGGATCTTGGAAGAGCATAGTTTCATTTCACTCTGTGCTGCATCAGCTATGTCTATGGTCAACATGACGTCATAACACTAGGACTACAATGCTACACTATCGGATATAATGAGAGACAGACAATTTCTTCAATTCAAGGACTTTTTCCCTGTAACAAACAAACAAAAATGTTACCTCACAAGATTTAAAGAAAAAAATCAGCTGCAAGATCAAGCATATTTCACCGTGACAATCACAAAAGACTCTGGAAGGAACTGGATTATGACTCGGTTATGAAACAAATCTCAGACTTATGGAGAAGACTCCATGCCAGAGTGCAGTACAATCACACTAGTGAACAGCACACAAAGTGAAAAGTGAGCACTACGAAAACAGCGCTAAGTTTCATTCACAACTTTGAGAAAACACACAAGACTGAAAAGCAAAGTATACACTGCATTACTCTTACATTGCTAGTTGAGAAGTCTGATGCTCTAACATCTTGACCGTAAGAGAAACAAGGAGACCAGAAAAGATTAAATATGTTTGCGATGAGCATTCAAATCAAACACTTTAACGGTGATGATAATTACAAAGTGATTAAATGCTTTAAAGAACACTTTGAGCAGCAGATCAACAGTGAAGAGTGTCAGTCATGTGGACTTTAGACATCCAACTACTGCAGAATCACTTAGAAATGCAGCAGAAGTGTCTGTGATTTGCTGCTGCCAGCAACAGCTCCCGACTACATGGCTGATATCATTACACCCTCTCATACGCTTCTTAAACCTGAAATGATGGTTTTTTTAGATGAGAAAATCCTTTTAATATGATTTTTTTAAACTGCTAAATCATGAGCAAGGAGAAAAAAAAAAATCAATATCACACAAGCATTCTCCTGTCACTTTTCCTGCATTTTTTTTCAGCCACCTTGTTTTTCCTCTTTCACCATGTATCCATCTTTCCAGTTTTCCCAGCACCTTCCAATCTGTTTTCTCTGTAATATGAAGTTTATACGCTGTCCTCCCTCACACAGACAGAAACTATGTATGAGGATGATGAAGCCAGACGTCCCAGAGCCGCTATCACAAGCACAGCGTAGGCGACCTAAAGGTAAAAGTATATATCCAGACGTGAACAGATTCTGGGTTTATTTTCCCAGAGAGGCAACACTTATCCTAATATCAAGCTGCTTGTTGTTATGTAACCTGCAGCATTGTGGTTAGAAATCTTGCTGTTCTGCAGCTCTGTCATAAACATAGACTTCAGGGGGCTTGTTATGTTGACTTGTCACGTCTGTGATAAAGAACACTGAGCGTTCTGGCGCAGTCATGTATAGTCACAGGTACCTCATTAAGAGCTTCCGCCTGTGCGAGGTGCCCCGTCTCATTCTGGAGCAGTGAGGAAGGGCGCACATCCAACACGAGGGAGATTGAAATGTAGACAGGAAGTCTTTTATATCTTTCTGTCTGAATTTTTGTCCAGACACACACACATCTTACATGTGCTTAGTTCTCGATATAATTTCGTTTGATGGCGGCGAACTCATGACGCTTACCCGTCAGGTGTGGAGTTTCACATTCACTGCGCCTCGCTTGGCTGCTGCTGTCAAGTTCACTGCACTGAAACTAGATCACTCACACACGCTCGGCTGGATTTGAGGTGGATTGCTGTTTTACTGGCTAAGGCTGTTGTATACTTTCTTCGAAACTGTTATCCAAAGCTTCTGAAGGTTGACCAGAGAAGGGGGCAGTGCAGATGAGAAGCGTTACATGCAGAGCCTTCCAAATGCGGAGCCCACGTCTGCAGTGACTGAGCGGTGTTCATGTGCAGAAGGAGGTGGGAATTGGCAGGGCTTTGGCTTTACTTTGACTTGTTGTAAAATAATGAACATGACTCTAAGGCAGAAGAAACTATTGTCTAACTCCATTTCCCAGCAGAATGGTTGATTTTTTTTTAATAAAAAAAAAATAAAATAACTAGTAGCTTGTTAAGAACTAAAAAATTTTATCAACCAGGATGTGAAAAGAAACGCTGCATTGTTTCATTTCCATGAAGTGTTTGTTAGTTGCTTAGATGGGCTTTTCTTTTTTAAAGCAGTGCAATGGAGTTGTTACTGGAGTGGAAAATCTTTGCCTTCATGCAGGTGAGACATCAGATATGAAGCTCATGGAACTAAGAAAAGGCATTTTCATTAATAAGAGAGCATCCTCAGGGTATTATTTCTCTTTGCCAGGGTCACTGGTTTAAATGACATTTTAGACAAACATTTTGGGTGTAGGTGTATGGGGTCAGCCAAACTTTCAACATGAGTATGTGGAATTGGTTAAAATTTCTGGAATCTTGGTTGAATTGGTCAAACCTTCTGTGTGAGTGGGTGGGATTGGTCAAACCTTTTCCGAGAGTGTGTGGATTGGTTAAGGTTTTTGTGAGTGTGGGTGGGATTGGGCAAGCTTTTTGCAAGTGTGAGTAGGATTGGTCAAGCTTTCTGTGAGTGTGTGGCATTGGTCAAGGTTTCTGAGAGTGTGGGTGGGATTGGTCAAGCTTTCTGCAAGTGGGGGTGAGATTGGTCAAGGTTTTTGTGAGTGTGGGCGGGATTGGTCAAGCTTTCTGCAAGTGTGGATGGGATTGGTCAAGCTTTCTGCAAGTGTGGATGGGATTGGTCAAGGTTTTTGTGAGTGTGGGTGGGACTGGTCGAGCTTTGTTTGAGTGTGGGTGGGATTGGTCAATGTTTTTGTGAGTGTGGGAGGGATCGGTCAAGCCTTAACAGAGATTGGGATTAGTTAAATCTTCTTTTGGAGTAGGCTGGTTTGGCCAAACTTTCTGCAGATTGGGATGGGAGTTGGACTGAAAACAAAAACGCTCACCCCAGCTCCATCACACAAGCCTTGTAGTTTTCTAGACTCTTCTATGCTGTTTCTCCAGGCAGGGTATCAACCTTGGACTTTGATTCCAATCCTGATGTATATCTGAACTGCAGACACCCACAGTCATGAATAAAGCAGGGAGCATCCTGCTATAAAATATTCTTCTTCTTGGGCTGGAATGAAAGGAAGTTTCAAGTGAAAGTTTATTCAGTTTGCAGAGTTTACTGAGAGTCTCCCGAGTCTCCCATTTCTCCCGAGTCTGTAGGCATTTTAGGATTTCTCTTTTCTTTTGTGTTAAATATAAAGAAAGAAAATGATTATTAATGCATGCAATGTTTTACTTTTCTGTGTTCAGTAAATCACTCTTCCTTCTAATTAGCGATGTTTGTTGAAATGCTGAATTCTAATTCTCCTCACTGATTAAACAGTTTTGTTAGCATTCATTTAGCATTCATATTGTAGCCCTAGACACTTTATTTTAGTTTTTATGCATGCATTTTTAGAACTAACACAGCAATGTGGTGGTATCATATCTCTGTCTTTGGGATGATTTCTGAAATAGTGGTCATTTATAATATACCAATGTACCAGAGAAAATTGTATTTCTCCACTCTTTTTTTTTTTTTTTTAAAGAACTAAGAGCGAGCCTCTTGGCAAGTATATATGAAAATGTTCTACCAGCTTTTGTAACTGAAACATTGCAGTGTTCTAATGTTATGTTTTTGGCTAGTGATGGAAAATGTAAAACGGGGACATTTACATAGCTATTACACAAGGAGCGTGCTAATGTTTATGTTGACGATTAATTTTTTTTCCTGAGTGTGTGAATGTGTGTGTGCACATGATGCCCTGTGATGAGGTGGGGTCCTAACCAATATATATTCTTGCCTTGTGCCCAGATTCACCACAACACCAACCAGAATAAAGCTTTTACTGAAAGTGAATGAGTGAAAGGAACGTTAAATTTGCTTTCATGTTGTTTTCGTCAAACCTTCTTAACCATATTAGCAGTGCATCGTACAGCATCTACACCGATCAGGCATAACATTATGAGCACAGAGAGGTGAAGTGAATAACTCTGATGATCTCCTCATCATGGCACCTGTTAGTGGGTGGGATATATTAGGCAGTAAGTGAACGGTTTGTCCTCAAAGTTTGATGTGTTAGAAGCAGGAAAATTGGGCAAGAGTAAGGATTTGAGCGAGTTTGACAAGGGCCAGATTGTGATGGCTAGACCACTGGATCAGAGCATCTCCAAAACTGCAGCTCTTGAGGTGTGTTCCCGGTCTGCAGTGGTCAGTATCTATCAAAAGTGCTCCAAGGAAGGAACAGTGGTGAACCGGCGACAGGGTCATGGACGACCAAGGCTCACTGATGCACGTGGGCAGCGAAGGCTGGTCCGTGTGATCCGATCCAACAGACAAGCTACTGTTGCTCAAATTGCTGAAGAAGTTAATGCTGGTTCTGATAGAAAGGTGTCAGAATACACAGTGCATGACGGGTCAGGGCTGTTTTGGCATCAAAAGTGGGACTAACGCAATATCAGGTGGTCATAATGTTATGCCTGGTCGGTGTACAGTCTGGAGCTAAATCTGACTTAGGGAAAATCAAACTGGAAAAACCCTAAATGTTTAAAATACTTCACTTCACTGCTTGCATTCTTGCAGAGTGTGCCTAGTATGCAAAAGTTGGTACACTCCGTTTAGTACTCTACAGTTAGGTCATACCACTTGAGATTGAGCCACGGGGTCTGAAAAACAGCTTAATGTAGCATCACTTTCAGTAACTGCTTTATATGGTATCATATAAAGTGAAGATTACAAAGTAATCCCCAATTAAATCTACTTTTACAAGTGCAGTTTAATTAAAAAATGTCAGAGTGACTTTTTTAACACAAGCCTTGAGACTCAGATGGTCACTTTGTTAAGACTACATAAGCAGAGTTTCAGTCTTGTTCCCAGGCTTTGACTTTATTGTGAAAACTTGCGTCATGATACACTGGGGTTAATGCAGCATCCCTGGTATTGGGTTATATAATTACCATTCTGTGAATTTTTAAATACAACTTCCTGCACTACTCAAACGCTGGCTTCCTTGTTTTCTAGTCTCAGATTGGAGCTTTTTTTCTAAATTACCATACAGTGCAGTAGAGGGTTTAGTTTCCCAGAACTGGTTTGTCCTGCACTACTACTTATCACAGATTTGTCACAAAGCAGTGATTCATGCACAAGGCAAATAGAAGCTTGTGTGTCAATATGGTTTGCATTCATCTGTATTTCTGTGTTGTCTGTCAGCAGCTGTTTCATCAGACCCTGTGTCTTTTTTTTTTTTTTTTTTCCCTACCTTTTCTCTTTTCGTTGGCTTCCTTGGGGCACATGTTGCCACTCAGCATCAGGAGCTGTAATGCATCTCTTAAGTGTGGTTGAAAGGCTCCGTAAGTCTGTTCTGTCCCCACAGGGAGGTGTCTGGTACAGTGAGTTATTGCAACCCATGCTGCCCTTAACCACACCCGACGCCTGATGTAGTACAAACTGCAGCAGATCTACACAGCCTCTTGCATTGTGTGCTGAGTTCTCATGTTAAAAATAGCACTGACCCCAATCTAATGTACTCGCCATTCTTTGGAAGAATTGACACATTTCAGGCCAGGCCAATAACACCGGCAATGAGCCGTCTGTTGAGCTTCCTGTTCTATTTAGCATGGAACAAGTCTACATCCTCAAGGTCGTCTGAGGACAAAAGTAGAGAAACTTGGTGTGAAGATTTTTCTTTGTTGGGAAACCAGTGCAGTGTATTGGATTTTATAACAGCTCCATCATCAGACTCCTCCTAATGAAATCCCCAGGTGTGCCGTAGAGTTTCAGATTTCAATGCAGTATTAATATTGGTCGATACCTGATACAGATCTTACTGTCCTCTTATAGGGTGCTTCCACATATGCAGTGGTTCACCGTGTGAATCAGACCCTGGTCTCTTTTCCCACTTGACGTTGTTAATTTACACTGATTGGATTGCACAGCAGTCTCACTCGAGAGACCAGAATAATCAGGTTCCAAACATACTTTAATGTGGTTTGATTGCAGGGAAAGTGATTTGGCTTTGAGTTGAGCCAGCCACAGGAGTGGCAGAAACCATGTGTTATGGGATGCAGGCAGTGCTTTTCTCTAGAAGCAAGCTGCTACACTGAGCCACAACTGAGCAAACTGGGCCAAAGGACAGAGCCGTAGAACTTCAGAAATGCTTTGTGTTCTGCTTGTGATGCACAAAATGTTTATATAATTGTGTAATGACTTATTTAGCTGAGAGTGACAGCACTTTAGTAACCTGGACAACACAAAGTTCCTGCTGCAAACTTCAAACTGCAAAACATCAAGGAAGCGAATGGAGACAGCATCAGATTGTATCCAAAACAAGATCTGTCATATCAATCAAAACCACACATCTTCACAGCATAAAAGCAGCATTAAATTCAATCCAGTACTGAACCAGCATTTCAGGATACTACGAGCTCCAAAACTGATGCTTTGTGTAGGATCAGTACATCCCTAAAATATCCCTCTCTAATAATAGCCCTACTGAGTTGTTAAAGGGCATCTTCATTACAAGCGTAAAGGCTTGGACACCAGCGTTTGGGTGACCGATTGCTGTGTGTAAAGGCAGTTGTGTGTTTTTGAGGTCAGCACAGAAAAGGCGGTACTATCAGCCTGTCTGTGTAGCCTGGTTAGCATAGCGAGTGGCGAGGCTAAAAATACTGAAGTGCAAATGGGACACTCGGCATCACACACATGTGTCCTCGACAACTACGCAGCCCTCAAATAGCACACAGTGGCACCAGTCAAAGAAGTAGCATTCTTCAGAACATCCGAAATAATTTGGGGCTCGCCAGGTTTTCATGGCATGTCTGAGCTTTAATTCTCATTACAACTCGAACAGTGCCCCTGAGAGAAAGCAGGATTATACTGAGCAAGGCGGACCATGAGACCTGTCGTTACCTGTCTAGACTCTAGTATCTAATTTTATCTACCACTACTGTCCTGAGTCATTAAGGTGTTCCCATGGAAGGAATTATTCACCCACTATCATTTTCTTGTATTTAATAAGATTTTGGTTTGTTATTAGATGGACCATAGCCCAGAGCAGTCACAGTGGAAGCTTCAGATGTACATGAACAAGATGTCATGTTATGTGTTGCTCAGAAATCAAAGCCGCATACTGAAAAATCTAGACCGTCTTAAATGTATAAATACTGTTGCATATTTATTGCTGTGTCCAACCAAAATGGTGGCTGGGGCTTTTATTTGTGTTGTTGTGGGTTCCTGTGTTAAAATTACAAAGCTCTAGCTTCAGTCATCAAATATATGGTTTTCCATACAGTTTAGATGTTAAATAAGAAAATTCCATATAAGAAGTCTGAGTGTACTTAGTAAAGTTGTCCTTGCAAATTGATTACAGTGGAGAAATGGAGATGTGCTAGCTCTAGTGCAAGCAGAAATTCCATCAAGGTATTAACCAAGTCAAATTGTGAATATAAGAAACGTAACCCCATAGCTCTCAATATAAAGCCTGTCCTCATGAATATTTCAAAGGAAGCTCTGTTTTAATAAATCTCTGGATAAAAAGCATTCAAAGAGTTGCCATGTATTTGGCACGCAGAAATATGATATGAATTATGTATTTTTGCACGGTTATTGCTGTATGCCTCCTTTTCTCAGCTCTGCTCATGTCCTTTTCCTGGGCTGTGTTCATTTCACAGTTTAACTTGCAGTAAGGCATGTTGTATTCTCAGAATTAATCAATGAACTGGGAGTAGGACAGAGTAAACTCCGTTTGTCACTGTACCGGGACATCCTGCACGAGTATCACTTAAGTTGACGAAACAAGCAGACAAAAACTGATATAAAGTTTAAAAGAGAAGAACATGAAATTTCCATACCGTGTTGCTGTAAAATTGCGAACAATTTTACAGGTCATCATAGAAACCTGTCTGCCAGGGATGCAGCGCCAGTCTAACACGAACACTCTTCTAGATATTTCTGTCCTGGCTGTTTTGTTTTTTTTCCTCCTTTACTCGTGAATGCTTGCTGTAGCCTCATTAAAACTCCTATTTTCCTGGCCTCTGGGGATGTATAAAGATGGGACAAATTTGCTCAAATGAGGCTATTTTACCATTTTGTTGACGCTGTACCTCCAAACTTAGAGGATACAAGAGAAATTCACATACACAGCATGCACCCTGGATGTTTTTTCACCCTCTTCCCACTCTCTCCTTATTCTTAACCAGTATTTGGAACAGGTTTAGCTCAATTTATGTCTGGTTTGGTTTATTCTAGTTATTTATAGAGGGTGTAAATGGTTGCTGTTGACCCACTTTAAGGTGGAAACTGGGGCATTAGCTGGGTTCACCCTGTCGATATTTTGCTCATACAGAGCTCTGTGTGAACAAATCAGCCAAGTTTAGCCTAACAGTGTCATAGGCAGCAAGCCAAATTATGGCTTTCTCTGGTCTGCATATCAATTTAATCAAAAGCTTTAATGGACCGATTAGAAAGACCTGCTCTACGCAGTACACCAAGCCCTGAAGTGCTCTAGTGAAAGCAGCGTAATAAGCTTGTTGTTGTGATTAGGCTATAAGCATGCATGTCTCATTAACAGTGGAGTAGATAATGAAATGCTTTGAAGAGCTCATTCACATAAGGGGGGGCATGTTGACCTCAGATCATAGTGTAACCTCATATAGGGCCTCTGTTTCTTAAATCTCTCTCTCTCTCTCTCTCTCTCTCTATTCTGCCTTTCATGAAAACACACTGGCTGTGTGATAGCACATAGTCTCTGTGGAATTTTTAAGCCATCGTACAATATGTGCATGCTCACCTTTACATTTTATACTGGCATGTGTCCTAAGTGTTTCTGTCGTACACCTGATCATGAGATGTTTGCTGTGATTGGCTGAATCTGTTACACTCCATGTTACCCTTGGCGGTGTTTAAGTTCTCCGGCAAATCAGATCGGTGGCAGTTGGACGAACGGGAGTTTATTGACTCTCTTTAAGCTGAAGCAGATGTTGAGGGCGACCCTGGCATGCCAGTGGCTTACGTTCTCGCTGCTGCCCAGTGCAACATGCACAAGCTCTCCACAAGGAAAAAATGACAGGCACATTCAAAATGCTTCTGTGGTTTCATTCTCTGTGGCTGGAGGGGAAAAAAAAAAAACACTCTGGACATGGACTCATCTTGGACAGCCTGCATGCATGACTGTGGTATTCTTTTTTGCAGTTAGTAGGATTCTTGAAACAGAAAAGCTGGAGTCTTAAAAAGTTGTCCATCTCCAAATACAGCAGCTACAGTATATAATTTTTTTAATACACTGTCCCTTTGTATTAATTCGGTATTCTGTTCTGCAGTTTTCCAACTGTGATGAATTAAAGGTGCGGTCAGCGACTTTTTTTAGTTAAAAATGAGAAAAAACACATTCAGGCAGCTATGAAAATAGCTACTTAAAAGAAAAAACACTCCTCTCTGTGGTGTCCCAGGCTCTGTAAATACGGGGAAAAGAATTGTGTGAACCTTTAACATTCATCCTGTCAGGACAAGACAGTAACTCTACTCGCCTGTCAATCATGTTACCTGTCAGTTCAGATAGCTCCAGCAGTAACATTAAAGCATTTTAGCATGTGTTTTAGCTATAGAAGAATGATTGATTTGTTCTATGTTTTTTTAAATTCTCCTTATCTTTCTATATAAAAGTGAAGATGTGGTGAGAATAGTGAACCTTAACTGATCATATACATTGATAATACAGTTCTCCAAATCAGACAGTTAATTAGCACATTTGCATAGTGTGAAAGCACAGAAATGATGTTTATGAGTCTCTCACAGTGTGAATTAAAAATCACAGCTGAGTGGTTCTGGCTTGTCATCCTTGCTGTGTTGCTTCTGGTGTAAAGCAGGTTTTATTGATGGCGCAGACGAGTTTATGGCTTCACTGTGGGTTATTAGCATCTCTGAGCCAAGAAAACAGTAAGCCATTACTGGCCCATTTGTGCTCCAGCGCCTGTGCATCTCTTCGACAGGCTGAATGCTTACTGACAAAACACACAAATGCTAGTTGTTTGTCCAGAAGCAAAGGAGCATCAAATTACAATAGCAGGAATTATTGAAGTGTTTCAGGCTCTCACTGTCACACACCCTCAGTGTGAGCTGCAGTACAACACTGTCTGATTATCACTCAGGGATTACTCTTCCAGGGCATCTCACAGCGGGCTCACTGCCAAGCTGGATCCTGCATAGCCTTTGTCTCTGTGTGCCCCTGACTCTAAATCAAATGCAGTGAGGTAGTGGTTGTGCTTTTTGCTTTTTTCCCCATAGATGCTCACAGCCTGTGTTTTAATCTGAATAGCGGCTTATATCGAGTTTCAGACACGTCATAATTTTCTTCCATTCATACCAGGAGCAGCTGAAGTGACTGCATCCTCACTGACCATGTGTTTAGCCAAAACACATGCTGATCGCAGGCCTCCGGAACACCGCTGGTCCTGCTGTCTGTCCACCAACATATGGACGGCTGACCCGGTCACATGATTCGCCCGATCACCTGTTACAGTCATGTTCCACATCCGACGTCTGTGCTGCAAGCCGTGCAGAGATTGCATTCATGACTGCCTGAGGGTTAATTTATGAATTATTGCAAAATATCCTTTGCTATTATTTGCTTGGGTGCCTCTCTCTTCTTTAGCTGACAGAACAGCAGGAGGGAGGTGTGTATGTGGAATTGTAACTGCAAATTGTCCAATTCTTGAGGTCAATAAGGTTGATCATGCACAATGCTCAAGTCCCAAGGCTTCTGCTATAAAGAGCAAGGACAGTGGATTGCCAGCTGGGGCTTTCTGGAGTGGGACAGTATATGAGAGAGAGAGAGAGAGAGAGAGAGCGAGAGAATGAGAATGAGAATGTGTGTACGTATGTGTCTTTGTCTGTGTTAGTGTGTCTCTTGTGTATCTCTTGGCCTCTGCCTCTGTTTAACCACTTGTGATGTGTCCTTGTCCTTGTAGCTGAACATCTCTCTAAATCCGACTGAATCCCTCCTCAGGCTGGTTCTGCACTTCCTGCCCTCTTCTGCTAATATTCCTGTACATCATGGTTCAGCTTCATGATTTGTAAACTGTTTGTTCTTATGTAAATAGCTGTTGGTGTCATTACTGATTTTATTTTTTTTTTTTTAACGGATGAATTGATTTCTGCTCAACTTTTTAAACGGGCAGATTACCCATTATGTGATCTTTTATTCTTTTTTGTTTTGCTGGCCGTCGGCTCACTTTAAAGCCCTATGGCTGTAGGCTGAATATCTGGATGTCAGTAATGATGAATGATGATGTAGATGAAGATGGTAATGATGATTAGTGTGATATAGCTATATTTTGTCATCTCTTGTGGGATGGTGCCTGCCTGTAGCTCTGGGCTATGTGTGTGTGTGTGTGTGTCAGGATGTGCATGGACAGAGGAGACTGCTGTGATTGGCTGGTTTCATACAGGAATGACAAGCACTGATTGAAGCTATCTAATCTAACCGCTACTCTCTCTTGTGACTCTTCCCTTTAAACCAGTTATGGTCTCATAGCCAGGCCACAATATGAGAACTGCTTTACAGGATGGTCTATAACCCACTTATCTCAAATAATGTGCAGACTCATGTTGTCCATTGCACTGTTGCTCCACCGTCTATAAATTCAACCACAGATCAAATGCTTCCTTTGACAGCTTTCAGTTCAGACACTAAGCGAAGGCTGCAATTGTCAAACCTGTAACCGGACAGCAGTTTGACAGCTCGCCACGTGAAAGAGCTCAAAGCCGCGGCATTTTATCTCGTTGTCTTTGCGCTCTGCAGCCTGGGGCAGTGCTTAAATCAGATTAGGCAGCAGTGTGCTGACCGTGGCCCCACGGGGAGTCTGTATGTTGGGTCTGCTGCTGTTGCTGAACCTTCTGTCTCCACACCGCAGCAGCTGCCTCCACACTTCACCTCCATTTATCTTCACTGCAGTGAAACTAGATTATATTTTTAATTCAGAGAGTGTGGATAAGGAGGAGGAGGAGATGTACAAACATGCACCAGTACAGTCGATAATGTGCCGTTCACTTCAGCTGATAGTAAGTACTAACTGTTCTGGGTAATCATAAGTCCTTGTGTTTTATAAAATATGATATAATAATAACACAGCTCATGGCTTCTATAACCACAGAGCTCTTGAAGTCGCACTTCTGACTGGTTAGTAGATGTTGATTAATATTCACCAGCACCAGCTCTGACAGTAGTGCCTCATTGCAAGGCAGTTCAGGTTTATGTTAATAAATTTGTTCTGATGCATTCTTGTTTCTATAATAACAGCCTACATATGGACAGATTTAGATAAAGAGATTTATTAAAAGAAAAGTTTTTGTTTGTTGATATAGTTCCACAGTATAAGAAGTAATTAGAAATGAATAAAATGTACAATGTTATTTAATAACTAAAAATAATATTGTTAAATTGCTTTGTTAGAAATAAAATTGTCATTGTATATACTCAGGAAAATAATCAAATTTATAGGGGAATCACAGTAACTATATTTTGTGGTTTATATTGTGTTTTTTTATATTCGTTCATTCTATTCTTTCGTAAACTGCAGGCAGGCAAGTGTAATAGTTAAGTGAGATCGACTGGGTAATAATTTGTGATGCATATCACTGGGTTAGATTTTACTATTCTGTGCATTAAATCCTGATCATTAATATGGATTAGACACTTGTTCATCGTGCACAAAACATTTTGCTTTTCGAACTTTTCGAATTGCTTGTTGATCCTCATGGCATTTTCTTATCTAAAAGCTACCCCGGGCTATACGGTCTTTATTGCAGTTTGGAGCTATGCTGATATTTTGTGGTCAGATAATGATTGAGTTTTATTTCTAATGAACTGAACCTCAGGGCATCTGTGCTGCTGTGGGGCATGTAGTCACCACAAAGTACTGAAATCCTGGTTGTTACCTAAAATCCCTGTAAATAAAACTAGACTAATGGTTCTGAGGACGAATGGAAAGCACAATTGATGTCCCGTTTTTGGAGTTGTGTGTGTTTTCTGTCTGCAACGCACTGTCCTGTTTTTCCTTTTGTGTCTGGAACACAGCAGTGAGCGAGCCACATGAGCCGGGTGCTTTTTAACTGGAATGTCTGCTGGGCTTGAAGATGAAATGATCTGACGCGCTTTTTATCTTTCACACCCATTCTTTTCTCTTTTCTTTTTATATAGCCTACATCTCTACTCACCACCCTTTTTCACCTCTCACTCCCACTCTGGTGACTCACTGGTGCAAAGTCTTCCATCTCTCTGTTTGGACCACCAGTTTGCTGAGCTCTCGATTGGAGGAGAAAAGCATCGTAGAGTTGTTAGGATTTGAAACTTCTTTGAGTTCACTGAGGATTTGAAACTTATTTGAGTTCTGTGAAAAGGGAACCTGTCTTTCCACAAACAAATGGAGAAATAAAATAGAAAACAAACGACGATGTATTTGAACTCTATTAGGTAGCTAGCTCATACCTCATGGAGAGATTCTGTCCCTATGTACATGCTCAGCCTTGTGTTTGGTTGCCCAGAAACCCAATTAACTAGGTTAAAAAGGTAGCATATGGAACTTAACCCCAATGTTGGACCTACAAATTAGCTGGTTAAGTGAATTAATACAGAGTAATGGAAAACATTATGGGAACCCTTTGGAAAGAGACATTGCTCTTGTTCTATCCTGATAACATTTTTGATGTAGTCTTTTCCACAATATAGTGCATCTCTCACCAGGTAATATGAAACAACAAGCATGTGTTATATTTATATGTCCATATCGAAGTAAAGTACATTTTGAAATGCAAAGGGCATTAATGGCTGACCGCCATATCAGCAGTCAGCTGAAGCTACTTTTCTAGATGGCTATAAATACAAACCCTGGGCACATTTGGACATATAATGTGCTTGTTTCAGCTTCCCAGGTTAGTGATACATCTGCCCATTTTTATAACGGATATTTATACTGTCCATATTGTGTATTTTGTGTATCTGTCCTGTACTGTTTTGTATTGTATTGTCTGTTTGCACTGTCTTTTGCCTTGCACTGTTTGCACCAGGTTGCACATGTTGCACTTTATGTAGCTAGGACAACTAATACCTGCCCTTAGCTCTGTGTTGTTTTGTAGCTCTATGTTGTTTTATGTAGCACCAGGTTCATGGAGAAACGTTGTCTCGTTTCACCATGTACTGCGTCAGCTATAGATGCTTGAAATGACAAAGCTTCTTGACTTCTTGCCTCCTGCACTGGTATATGGGCAGAGAGGCCACAGCTCCTGCACTGGTATATAGGCAGAGAGGCCACAGCTCCTGCACTGGTATATGGGCAGAGAGGCCACAGCTCCTGCACTGGTATATGGGCAGAGAGGCCACAGCTCCTGCACTGGTATATGGGCAGAGAGGCCACAGCTCCTGCACTGGTATATGGGCAGAGAGGCCACAGCTCCTGCACTGGTATATGGGCAGAGAGGCCACAGCTCCTGCACTGGTATATGGGCAGAGAGGCCACAGCTCCTGCACTGGTATATAGGCAGAGAGGCCACAGCTCCTGCACTGGTATATAGGAAGAGAGGCCACAGCTCCTGCACTGGTATATGGGCAGAGAGGCCACAGCTCCTGCACTGGTATATGGGCAGAGAGGCCACAGCTCCTGCACCTGGTATATGGGCAGAGAGGCCACAGCTCCTGCACTGGTATATAGGAAGAGAGGCCACAGCTCCTGCACTGGTATATAGGCAGAGAGGCCACACCACCTGCACTGGTATATAGGCAGAGAGGCCACAGCTCCTGCACTGGTATATAGGCAGAGAGGCCACAGCTCCTGCACTGGTATATAGGCAGAGAGGCCACAGCTCCTGTAAGAGAGGCCACAGCTCCTGTAAGAGAGGCCACACCACCTGCACTGGTATATAGGCAGAGAGGCCACAGCCCCTGCACTGGTATATAGGCAGAGAGGCCACAGCTCCTGCACTGGTATATAGGCAGAGAGGCCACAGCTCCTGCACTGGTATACAGGCAGAGAGGCCACAGCTCCTGCACTGGTATACAGGCAGAGAGGCCACAGCTCCTGTAAGAGAGGCCACACCACCTGCACTGGTATATAGGAAGAGAGGCCGCAGCTCCTGTAAGAGAGGCCACAGCTCCTGTAAGAGAGGCCATGCCTCCTGCCCTGGCATATAGGCAGAGAGGCCACGCCTCCTGCCCTGGCATATAGGCAGAGAGGCCACGCCTCCTGCACTGGTATATAGGCAGAGAGGCCATGCCTCCTGCACTGGTATACAGGCAGAGAGGCCACAGCTCCTGTAAGAGAGCCCACACCACCTGCACTGGTATATAGGAAGAGAGGCCGCAGCTCCTGTAAGAGAGGCCACAGCTCCTGCACTGGTATATAGGCAGAGAGGCCACAGCTCCTGCACTGGTATACAGGCAGAGAGGCCACGCCTCCTGCCCTGGCATATAGGCAGAGAGGCCACACCACCTGCACTGGTATATAGGAAGAGAGGCCGCAGCTCCTGTAAGAGAGGCCACAGCTCCTGTAAGAGAGGCCATGCCTCCTGCCCTGGCATATAGGCAGAGAGGCCACGCCTCCTGCCCTGGCATATAGGCAGAGAGGCCACGCCTCCTGCACTGGTATATAGGCAGAGAGGCCATGCCTCCTGCACTGGTATACAGGCAGAGAGGCCACAGCTCCTGTAAGAGAGCCCACACCACCTGCACTGGTATATAGGAAGAGAGGCCGCAGCTCCTGTAAGAGAGGCCACAGCTCCTGTAAGAGAGGCCATGCCTCCTGCCCTGGCATATAGGCAGAGAGGCCACGCCTCCTGCCCTGGCATATAGGCAGAGAGGCCACGCCTCCTGCCCTGGCATATAGGCAGAGAGGCCACGCCTCCTGCACTGGTATATAGGCAGAGAGGCCATGCCTCCTGCACTTGTATATAGGCTGAGAGGCCACGCCTCCTCCACTGAATATAGGCAGATAGGCCACAGCTCCTGTAAGAGAGGCCACACCTCCTGCCCTGATATATAGGCAGAGAGGCCACACCTCCCTCAGAAGGATACAGAGAGGTCACACCTCCATCTTTGTTATAGACAGTTGATTGTCAAGAAGATTTAAAGATCTTGTGGCTGGTGGACAGGCTCTGCTGATTTTAAACACAGTGTGCCTCTGAGTTCATCTCTGAAAACCAGATGTGTAAAAATCCAAAACCTTCAGTGTGTCACATGACTCCTCATAGCTCTGGTCCCTAATAGTGTTGGACTAGACAGACTGGACAAGTCATCCTTCCCTCTCTTGTTATATGGATACCTTGTATATTTATATAGATTTTTTTTTTATAAAATAAATTTCTTTTTATAAAGAATTTCCACTCCTTGGCCAAGTTATTTCTGCAGGATTGAGCTTTTAGCACATTACCAGGCTGCAAAACACTCAAAGTGGAACATTCCATTCTCAGACAAATGCCAAACCCAGGCTGCTGTCTTTGACTAAAGTACTGAAAATTGTGGCTGTCATTCACTCTTTTAGTGCTTTCACATTTAAAAGCCAGGTTATTATTAGGATATTTTGCTGGTTTAATGCTGTTTAATGCTAGTTTGAAATATTAAAACCCACAGCCTTCAACTGGTATTATGTGAGGATACTAGAAGGTTCATCAGGTCACCTCAAGGACGTGGTATGAAAGGAATGAATAGATTTTTGGTTGAATATACGCTTAAATCATTCGAGAGTATTATTGTG
This sequence comes from Hemibagrus wyckioides, assembly GCF_019097595.1. Taxonomy (NCBI): domain Eukaryota; kingdom Metazoa; phylum Chordata; class Actinopteri; order Siluriformes; family Bagridae; genus Hemibagrus; species Hemibagrus wyckioides. The sequence goes on along the minus strand of NC_080728.1, from coordinate 11,661,214 downwards.
TAATATTTTTTACACAGTATTCCTAGGCTCATGAATGACTGCATCCTGTTTTGAGCCATTGTTTTATTGAAGCATTGTGTCCTTGGCACAAATGTCTGCATCTCTTCATTTTTTAGATATTTCTCTTGATACTTTTCAGAATTTTCCTCCGAATGTTGCTCCACTGTGTTCATGCTTTTAAGTCTCTTGCTTCAAAAACCAGTCCATAATAAGATAAAATAATCATTGGCCTTTAATTGGAAGAAATTCTAGTTTTTATTTCACAAAACTCACTGAACAAATGAAAAACAAGTGGTGGGACGGTGATCTCTTTACTTGAAAAAAATAAAAAATGAATAAAAATTGTACATTTTTGTGTCATCAGTAGATGCAGAGGGATTACAGTGCTCTTGTGCAGTTTCACTTTGTTCATTATGTAGTCTGCTTAAAACGTCTTTCTTCTGTTCTTTCGTTTGTTTGAAGTAAGCTTATACTCTCAGCTGGTTGCAAAATTTCTGCAGATTGCAGTTATGTAACATTTTATCCAGCACGTGTTTTATCATTTATTCTGTGAGCATGGAGATGTCTCATCCTACTTTATGCACTGGGGTTTTTCTTGGTAGAATGCTGTATTTTTTTCCTCCTGCTTGGATTTAGTTCTTAGCAATATTACCACTTAAGTGACTTTCTACAGAGTTATCAGCAAATGAACGCGTTAAAGTTCATTTGTGAAAGGGGCTTTTATAGCATGCACGTGTCTGTGTGCGACTTAGTCCGTCCCCAGAGATGGCACAATCGGCGCAGCCGTGCCAAGCCAAATGCCAAAGAGCCTCAAGCTCCTGTTAGAAAGCCCACATGAATCACTTGTTTGTGTTCCTGGCAGTTCATTCAAAGCCGTACATCTTAAAGCTTGTGTTACATGAATGCTGCTCAGTGTGGTTGAGGTTTATAGGATTGAAATGGCTGTGGGCTGACATGCAAATTCCCCAGATTGCTGCTGGCGGAGCATGAACTGCCAGGGTTTTACTTTGCATGAGGAGGAGTCCATCACATCCCACATCTACGAAGCACTATTTACTGCTGATTAATTGTTTAACAACTTCTGAATCAACCACAGGACCGTTGTGTAATTGATCCGGCTCGGCGCATTCCAGAGGGGGTAAAGGAGGCGTATACCTACAAATAGCGTGTTAATAATTTAAGGATATTTAAGCGGGTCAGAGATCCGCCCATCACTTGCTATGTTTCTGCATTTTAATGAGCTCATGAATATTTAATGAAACGAAAGGCGGATGATTAGTGGGGTGTGTGTTAGGTCAGAAATCAGGGGTGTGTTTTCTTTTAATGAGGTTAAAAGCACATTTTGTGGCCCCTTTAAACTCAGACATTTGATTTTGTTTTTTTTTTTTGTTTTTTTTTTGGTGAGAGAAAGAGACAGGGCGATGCAAATGTAATGCACTCCTAGCATGAAAACAGTTCAACGTGCAACTGTGAATTTAACTGTTTTTGCTGAATGGCTGAGAAGAAGAAAAAGCTTTGGAAGCGTTATACATGTGGACTGTCCTGTGAACTGAGCAGCTAAATCTCATCATTCTGCTCACTGCAGCATGCTCTGCAAAGCTTCGACCAACCACTGCCTCTGCTCTCCAGCTAATCCTGCACAAGTTTCATGCTTCTTTCTGTCTCTCTGTCTGCTTTTCTCCGATTTAAAGAAAGACTTAATGCCTTACAGAGTTTTCAGCACACTTTTCCCGCCCCCCCCAGGTCTGCTTTTGTCACCTCAATCCCTCATGCATTTTTTGTCACACATTCATTGAGTCACAGTTCCTTGTTTATTCGGTAAATCTTCTCAGGCTTAAAAAATACGGATGTGATATAAAATACCAGATATGTCTTGACAGCGCTGAACAAGAAACCCCTCTAGAAATCTTTGGGCATGAATAGACTGAAAGCAGTTTGAGACTCACAGCCATCTGTGTGTGGCTGTGAAGATGTAGAAGTTTACCCAGCATACATCTTTTGAACTCAATCGAAGTTGCGGATGCTGAAAATGACTCTTAGTTGAGGTTGTAAGGTTGTAAAATTCCATATAAACGGCTAAATATTACTGTTGATGAGTGTGAGTAGGTTTGCCATAGTAATAATGTTTTTGTCATAGGTTGGCACAAATCAGTTTCCTGTTCACTAAAGTGAACCATTTGTATATAAAATTCAATAAAGTATATATGCATCATATCATAGAAGATGAAGGAGAAGCAGCTTGTGCTCTGCCACACTCTACTGACTTCACTGCCTCCATATTTGCATAAAGTTTTCTCAGCTTTGTCGCATCACTGGACATGCCCACAGTCAGTTGCCAACAATCGCTGTCACTCATGTCTCTGAAAGTTAGCAGCTCTCTTTGAAGTTGAATGGTCTCCAATTGCTTTGTCTCTGCAAGCCGCTGTCTGTCTGAACGCAGCATTAGCTGGAGGGTACAGCGATGCACTGAAGCACTTATCAATGTTCATAGTCGATGGGCCTTCAGGGAGGAAGGGCAGCTGAAGGAAACTATAATAGTTTAACCATGCTGAGATTAATTTCACGTCTTTGACTTCAGCACCTGTTTATGCCAGAGAGTAGGCTGGGGTGTGTGTGCCTGTGAAAGTGATAAAGCAGCATAGAGAGAAAGACACAGACAAAAACGAAACCTGAAACTGAAAAACTTTTGCTCTGTTAAATCTGCCGTGCTTTAAAGCTCATGTTGGCTTACTGTAGTTTATTATTGTAGTTTATTTCTTATTGTAGTTAGAGAAGTATGATCTTTCTCTCTCTCTCTCTCTCTCTCTCTCTCTCTCTCTCTCTCTCTGTGTGTGTGTGTGTGTGTGTGTGTGTGTGTGTGTCTTTCTATAACTGTCCCTCTATTTGCTTTCTGCTTATTTTCTCAGTAATATTTATTTAAATATAATCTTGATAATTTTCTATTGTTAATTGAGCCAGAAATGTATTTTTATTCCATTCTTTATGAAACATTTTATTACCATGTGAATAAATAAGAAAGAAATAAGCAAAAACAATGAAACCAGCAACCTACTGTATGAGGAGGAGTAGCAGAGAAGTATGTCAGAGTGGTGCAGGACATGTATGAGAGGTGCAGGACAGTGGTGAGGTGTGCTGTAGGGCAGACAGAGTGGAGGTGGGACTGCATCAGGGATCGGCTCTGAGCCCCTTCCTGTTTGCTATGATGATGGACCAGTTGTCAGAGGAGGTCAGACAAGAGTCTCCTTGGACAATGATGTTTGCAGATGACATGGGTAGTGAGAGTGATGACATCTGTAGTGAGAGCAGGGAGCAGGTGGAGGAAAACCTGGAGAGGTGGAGGTTTGCGCTGGAGAGAAGAGGAATGAAAGTCAGTCATAGTAAGACTGAGTACATGTGTGTGAATGACAGGGAGGGAAGTGGAACAGTAAGATTACAGGGTGAAGAGGTGAAGAAGGAACAGGAGTTTAAGTACTTGGGGTCAACAGTCCAGAGTAATGGAGAGTGTGGGAAAGAGGTAAAGAAGCGAGTGCAAGGCAGGTTGGAATGGGTGGAGAAAGCTGTCGGGAGTTCTGTGTGATAGAAAAATTTCAGCGAGAATCAAGGGGAAGGTGTACAGGACAGTGGTGAGACCGGCCATGCTGTATGGTTTAGAGACAATGTCACTGAGACAGAGACAGGAGTCAGACCTGGAGGTAGCAGAGCTGAAGATGTTGAGGTTCTCTTTGGGATGTGACACGGTTGGACAGGATTAGGAACGAGTACATCAGAGGGACAGCTCATGTCGGACGTTTCGGGGACAAAGTTAGAGAGGCCAGATTAAGATGGTTTGGATATGTTCAGAGGAGGGAGAGTGAGTATATTGGTGGGAGAATGTTGGACAGGGAGCTGCCAGGCAGGAGGAAAAGAGGAAGGCCAAAGAGGAGGTATATGGATATAATAAATGAGGATATGAAGCTAGTGGGTGTAAGTGTTGAGGATGCAGAAGATAGGGATAGGTGGAGAGAGATGATTCGCTGTGGCCGCCCTTGAAGGGAAAAGCCGAAAGAAGAAGAAGAATGAAACCAGCAACCTCTGGGGCATGATTAGCTCACAGTTAATGTAAAATAGGTTGAACAGAAAATTGAAAAGCACCTGCAATGAGTCTGAATATATAGAACTTCAGTAACATAACTAGAGTTCAATGACAAACCCCCCCCCGTCCCCCCGTCCCGTCTCTCGCTCTCCCACTCTCTCTATTTCTGTCTGTCTCTCCCTCTCTCTGTTTCTCTCTCTCTCTCTCTCTCTCTCTCTATCTGTTTCTGTCTCTCGCTCACTCACTCTCTCCATTTCTGTCTGTCTGTCTCTCCCTGTTTCTCGGTTTGTCTGTCTGTCTCTCTCTCTCTCTCTCTCTCCCCCACTCTCTCTATTTCTGTCTGTCTGTCTCTCTCTCTCTCTCTCTCTCTCCCCCACTCTCTCTATTTCTGTCTGTCTGTCTCTCCCTGTTTCTCGGTTTGTCTGTCTGTCTCTCTCTCTCTCTCTCTCTCTCTCCCCCACTCTCTCTATTTCTGTCTGTCTGTCTCTCTCTCTCTCTCTCTCTCTCTCTCCCCCACTCTCTCTATTTCTGTCTGTCTGTCTCTCTCTCTCTCTCTCTCTCTTTGTCTCTCTCTCTCTCTCTTTGTCTCTCCCTCTCTCTCTTTGTCTCTCTTTGTCTCTCCCTCTCTCTCTTTGTCTCTCTCTCTCTCTCTGCCCCTTTTGAAGAGTAGTGGGTCAGTGTCCCTGGTTAATGTGTCACATTAAATCAGCGGTGTGTGTGTCTGTGTGTGTGTGTGTGGCCCAGTGGTGTCACACTGCAGGTTGACAGTGAGTCACATGGACACATAGTTTCTGATTGTGTGTGTGGGTGTGACCGTCACAGCAACAAGCTCTTTAGCATAAAGTTTGTGTGTGTGTGTGTGTGAGAGACCGTGACAGCAACAAGCTCTTTAGCTTAAAGTTTGTGTGTGTGTGTGTGTGTGAGAGACCGTCACAGCAACAAGCTCTTTAGCTTAAAGTTTGTGTGTGTGTGTGTGTTTGTGTGTGTGAGAGACCGTCACAGCAACAAGGTGCTTAGCTTAAAGTTTGTGTGTGTTTGTGTTGTGCTGATTCTGTGATTAAATATTCATCTGATACAGAGGACTTTGTACTCCCCGGCATGGCTGTATCTAACTTCCCTTGGGAAAATAAAATAGAATCCCTGTTGTGAGGCTACTGTTTAAGTGTCATCATGGTTGGATGCTTGCCAGCCCACTTAGCAGCCAGACAACAGCTGGGATGTGGAATAGCAGGAAGGAACTGAGCTCTTGTCAAGATATCATCTCCCAGCTGATGTATTTTAGCATGCTGCTGCTCTAAATAGCTGTGTAGAACCTAATTTACAGTTAAATCGTATTGTATTATAGTTTCAACTATAATTATAGTAACATTTATCCTTTTATACAGATCCAGATGCTAGGTTTTTCAGTGGAAAAGCAAACTAAAAATGGCTGGTGAAAGACTCAATTGAATTTCAAGCCTTGCTAGTTAGCATAGTTATTTTAGCAGCTGTCTAGTGAAATCTAGTCAATTATTAGATTTTAGAGTCTTTGACTTAGTAGAGGGTTTTTTTAGGGTTCTTTGAGTGACTTTTTAGTGAAATATAAGGCATAAATAACTTTTTAATTAGTTGAGTCTCTTCTAGTGAAGTGTAAGGCATCACACATGAATAATTTAGATTCTTTATGTCAGTAAAGTCTTTAGTAACTGCTTAAAAAAATTGTGTTGTGAATAATAGATAAAAATAAGCCATGAATAATAGTTTATTTAAGTTACGGTAGTCTTTTAGTAATATTCTAGTGTAATCCGAGTCTTTTTTAAAGAGTATTTAAAAGTATTTTTTTTACTTTCTAGACCTTACTGTGTGCTTTATTTCATAAACCCAATAAACGTAATGGAGATGAAGCACTGCCTGGGTAATAAATGTTTATTTATATGGACGTTTGATTGAGTGCTTTATGTCGATTATGTGTATTGTGTTAGAGACTGTTGGCCACATTGTTTTTTTTCTCATGGAAGGTGAGAGATTTTATGATCAAAATAGTGTGATGATGGCACGGGAATGGTATCTGATTAGGCTGTACTCCACATAAGTGGGTCTCAATATAAATATAAATATATATATATATATATATATATATATATATATATATATATATATATATATATATATATATATATATATATATATATACACACACACTATATTGCCAAAAGTATTCGCTCACCTGCCTTGACTCACATATGAACTTAAGTGACATCCCATTCCTAATCCATAGGGTTCAATATGACGTCGGTCCACCCTTTGCAGCTATAACAGCTTCAACTCTTCTGGGAAGGCTGTCCACAAGGTTTAGGAGTGTGTTTATGGGAATTTTTGACCATTCTTCCAGAAGCGCATTTGTGAGGTCACACACTGATGTTGGATGAGAAGGCCTGGCTCTCAGTCTCCGCTCTAATTCATCCCAAAGGTGTTCTATCGGGTTGAGGTCAGGACTCTGTGCAGGCCAGTCAAGTTCATCCACACCAGACTCTGTCATCCATGTCTTTATGGACCTTGCTTTGTGCACTGGTGCACAGTCATGTTGGAAGAGGAAGGGGCCAGCTCCAAACTGTTCCCACAAAGTTGGGAGCATGGAATTGTCCAAAATGTCTTGGTATGCTGAAGCATTCAGAGTTCCTTTCACTGGAACTAAGGGGCCAAGCCCAGCTCCTGAAACACAACCCCACACCATAATCCCCCCTCCACCAAACTTTACACTTGGCACAATGCAGTCAGACAAGTACCGTTCTCCTGGCAACCGCCAAACCCAGACTCGTCCATCAGATTGCCAGATGGAGAAGCACGATTCGTCACTCCAGAGAACGCGTCTCCACTGCTCTAGAGTCCAGTGGCGGTGTGCTTTACACCACTGCATCCGACGCTTTGCATTGCACTTGGTGATGTATGGCTTGGATGCAGCTGCTCAGCCATGGAAACCCATTCCATGAAGCTCTCTGCGCACTATTCTTGAGCTAATCTGAAGGCCACATGAAGTTTGGAGGTCTGTAGCGATTGACTCTGCAGAAAGTTGGTGACCTCTTCGCACTATGCGCCTCAGCATCCGCTGACCCCGCTCCGTCAGTTTACGTGGCCTACCACTTCGTGGCTGAGTTGCTGTCGTTCCCAAACACTTCCACGTTCTTATAATACAGCTGACAGTTGACTGTGGAATATTTAGGAGCGAGGAAATTTCACGACTGGATTTGTTGCACAGGTGGCATCCTATCACAGTTCCACGCTGGAATTCACTGAGCTCCTGAGAGCGACCCATTCTTTCACAAATGTTTGTAAAAACAGTCTGCATGCCTAGGTGCTTGATTTTATACACCTGTGGCCATGGAAGTGATTGGAACACCTGATTCTGATTATTTGGATGGGTGAGCGAATACTTTTGGCAATATAGTGTATATACACTAACACAAAAGCTTGTTGATGATTTTGTTGAGTTTTTGTTGAGCAGATTTTTCAGATTTATCAGGTTGTTCTTATTCTTAGGTTATTAACATCCCAGGTTATTATTATTATTTGAAAAGCTAAAGGCAATCATTTAAAATCACTGCACTAAGGACTAATCGCTAATTACAGACTAATGCACTGCACTGATCACTAACCCTAACCCTAGGCTTGTAGAAGACTGGGGAAAAAGGAACTCCCTATAACCCTGTGCATCGAGCTCTCCAGGTCTTACAGAGCTGAGATCTTCACTGTAGGCAGCCTGGCCTATATAATGGTAGGGAGAGTGCGCTGCAGACTCGCAGACTCACCGACTCTGCCCACACAAGCCCAATAGCACACGAGGCTTGCTGTATATCACTGCAGCTGGGTTATTGAGTTTACAGGAACCTACTTTTTTACAAAGGTGAGAGGACTGATTTATGAGCTGTTTGTTTACCCTCCCTGTCTGTTTCTGTTTTTGTATTGCAGTGCTGGCCAGTTTTCGGGGGACGGTAAAATGCGGCCTGCCTCTGGAGATCGGTGACACGGTGCAGATCCTGGAGAAATGTGAAGGTATGACAACGCTTTAGACCTACTCGAAGCTCCATTAAATGCACCGGTGCGTCATGGGAGCAGTGCTGAAACTGACTTGATGCTATACAGGGCTTTACCATGCAGTTTCCTTGCATAATTCTGAATGTGTGGAGGCATGGGAAAACCCTTCACACTGTGAAACTACTGTATAATTCTGAAACTACATGCTTTCTTGATGTGAAAAACGTTTCCTCATTTGCGTGCATCTCTCCCACCTACTATTTCAAATTCGTCTTACGCCCAAAGTTTCACTCCAGCTACACTGAAACACACCCCGAGTTTCTGCACAGTTAATCCACCGCTACACTGTAAATGATGAATGATCAGTTTACAATAGGAAATGAGGTCTCTGGTTGATTATCAGCATCTGTGTCTCATCATCTGAAGTAAAAGTCACTCACAGAATGTAAACTCCAGACTGACTGATTTCTGAGTTCAGTGCAGGAGCATCACAGACATTTTGACCATTTTTACGTCCGTAATTGTCAAACAAGCTCATTACCCAACATAATCTTTGTGAGAAGATAGCATTGGTAAGAGTAAAAAGTAATTAAAACCATTTGTTTTCAGCCACTGTGACTTTAAAGCAGGTTTTCCCCAGACTGTCACACATGTCTCACGGAGAACTATACAGAACAATCCCTGACATTCAGTCATACACATGTATAAGGGAGGTACCTCTGTCTTATCAGTCAACAGGACAGGTTTATGGCACAAAAGAACAGATCAGAAAATGTCAAATTTGGTTTGAACCTGATTCAGTCTAATCTCAGCTTTAATACTGATACTTCTTCAGATTAGACCAGTACTTTACTACCTTATTACATTACTTTCCCTTTATTTTATAGTCTTATAAGATAAGGAACACTTGTTTTCACAGGTTTTCTGGAGAACTGATCCTGGGCTGATCCTGTTATGATACATTTTTGTTTGCTAAATAAAAAGAAAACTCACCAATGGAGTCATTGATCATTTTTTTTACACTTGACAATTTGTTCCATTCCACCTCCTGCCTTAATCGCTAATATAAAGGCTTTGAATAAATGACTTAATGTCTTGATGGCACATGTCAGTTCATCAGTCTTACTGAAAACACATGCAGACAGTAAAACACACACACATTCACAAACTCAGGTTGGATCTGTTCAAGCTGTTCAGCACTTTCTGTGACATGATCTTGCCTCCACGGATCGTCCTTGTTTCCTGTTTCCACTCTTTGAAGATGTACTCCTCTAAGCTCAGGGTGCGTACGCCTGACTTCCTGTTTTCGAGTGATTTGAAAGGTGGTTGTTGGTTGGACTACGTAAACCACTATTACAGGGAAAGGAAATGTCTCACGCTAGGTAGTGTTTGGTAACAGTCAGTAACAGTGAGGGGATTATAATGAGGCACACCACATTGTCGTCACATCACTTTTTTGGATTTTCTTTTTTAGAAAAAGTACATATTTGTAACGTCCGGTGAAGTTCAGAATTCAGTCTTAAGCTGAAATTGAACAGATTTTCGAAATCAAGACACACTTTTACTGCCCCTAAACCTCTGATTTTTGATCATATCAAATTGGCAGAGAAAAGAAAGCACTGACTTGTATCAAGTAAATCTTTTTTCCCACTCTGATTTACATTTCACATGATTTTCTAACCTTTACACTCTGTTATGATGAGATCCAGGCTTCAGGTATTGACTGAGGCTGACTTTTGGTACCGACTTTAGCAAGCTGGTGACAGTTGTGGGAGGTGTGTGAGGGTGTATGTGTGTGTATAATATACTGAGTGTTGACCTTGTGCAATTTGTTCATCACTCTGCTGTCTCTGGATGAAGAAGAGGCTCTATTCAGCATGTGAATTGGTATTTAGCACAGCCATTTAACAGTAGTGCTATTGATTAAGAGGATGGTGTCAGTCAAGGCTCAGCCCACACACACACACACACACACAAACACACGCGCGCGCGCTGTCAAACCAAGAGTGGGCGAACCCCCGAAGAGCATATACTCATAAATACCTAAACAGTCAGATGACAGCACTTTCTCTGAGTGGTATGAGCGATTATGGCAAAATGCCCATCACATGGTACTTGAATACAGCTTTCCGATAAAAAAACTATTGGCCTGTGACACATAAACAAGGTGTAAAATATGAGTGTGAGCTGTTATATGCAAAATAATCAGCGTCACCGACTACATGTACTGAAGTTAAAGTTACTAATTTAAACTTATAATTTAACTTACTTACTATTTAGTTACTAAATATCACAGTCTTTTATTTAAAGAACAAAATAAGGGTTACATAAACGTCTCCTTACATAACGCTTCACCATGTTAACTGTTATATGCTTAGTTGTAAAATCAGCATGCTGTTTGTAATCTGTTTATAGGAGATTATGTGCCATACAAGTCTCTGTGAATGAGTTGTTACTATAGAAAGAATAATGTATTAGAAAAAGCTCATTATTATAATCATATGACATTGTTACTGTCTACTGTCTTCTAAAAATATCAGTAACTTCTGACCAATTATTTTTCAGAAATTAGACGATTTTATATAGAATATTATTATTAGAGTGAATTATAACCAGTGATCTTATAAAAGCACTGACTGTGATGACATTGGAAGGTTGTGAGTTCAAATCCAAGCACTGCCAAGCTGCCACTCAGGCCCTTGAGCAAGGCTCCTAACCCTCTTCTGCTCAGCTGACGGCGTCTGCGAAATGGCATTAATGTAAATGTGACTGTTTTGTGTCTGTAGGCTGGTACAGAGGCTTCGTGCTCAAGAACCCAAATGCTAAGGTAATCCAGAGACAGACATTTGGCTTTTATACAACCTGCCTTCGTCTGAATTCTATTTTAAGATGTAGCCGTATCTGTCGAAACCCTCTGAGTTTATAGCCTTTCCTTACATACGCAAGATGGAAGCAATGTGTTATGTCCTCTGACCTCATTATTAGCATTGCTCACATTACTCTCTGTCTGTTGTAGGGCATTTTCCCATGCAGCTACATTCATTTGAAAAATGCTCAAATCAAGAACAAGGGGTGAGTAAACTGAATGATCCTGTTCAAGGAGGAAGTGTTTTTATTAAAGCTTCCACAGCTCACACTATTTACGCAAACCAAAGCATTTAAATTGTGCCATAAGCCAGACTTTATAAGTTTGTGTTTCACTTCACTTCCTGTTTTCTTGTTAACAAATGGGAATCTAGCGACAGTGTGCTCAGTGTTACTCAAAGATGTCCAACTTAAACCTTTTCTTCTTATGCTGAAAATAAAATCTCTTCCTTTTCTGGACATTTTTTTTAAACCTTACTACTGTTGCTTTGTGATGTGCTCCATGTGACTGGGTGTTGTTTCTATATTGACCTGCAGGCAATTCGAGACCGTGGTGCCCACAGAAGACACGGTCATTACAGAGATGACCTCCACGTTGCGGGAATGGGGCACCATATGGAAGCAGCTTTATGTGGTAAATCTGGTGCTCTTGAGTTAAGACATCCTGAAAGAAATGTCTTTCTTTGTAACGTCTCTCCGTAAACTGTGCAAGCAAGATTCATGGCGAAAGTTTTTATTTTATTTTTATTTGTAACCCATTTTATGCCAAGAGGACATAACAGTGAGGATGAGACAAAGCAGGACTAGATCTCTTCATCTATCACTCATGTCACTCAGTCTGCGTTTCTCTCTACCCAACAGAAGAATGAAGGCGATCTGTTCCACAGGCTGTGGCATGTGATGAATGAGATCTTGGATCTGCGGCGCCAGGTTCTGGTCGGTCACCTGACTCACGACCGCATGAAGGATGTCAAACAGCACATCACTGCACGCCTGGATTGGGGCAATGAGTGAGACATTCTCTATCTCTCTTAACTTCTTTCCTCTTGATCCAGCTCACTTATTTTGGGCTGTTAATTTAAAACATGACATTGCTTAAGATATTTAATTTGTGTATGCTTTTGAGTAATAATAAATCGGCAATATTCTGCGAGTATTACGCGATTATGTTATACTGAATATTGGTACACTTGTGATTTGGCTGTAGGTCAAGTGCTATAGCTAATCACAGCCGATATTCAGTATAACTGCATGACGGTGAAAGTAATACTGCTTTTTTAAAACTGTTCTATAAACAAGAAATTATCAAGCAAAAGGCAATTCATATGTACAAATGTTCTGATTATTTTTCTCCTCTAGAGGATAACGAGGATGCCACACTACACTACACTACAGTGTATCAGCTAGTTCAGGCTGTCAGGCTGGCTAGCTCACATTGATTTCAGCATTCACATTAATGGTTTTTCTGGGTGAAAGTGGAATTAAATATAGTGAACACACACCAGTGGAGTGATGCACACAGTGTAACATCCCAGGTTACAAGAAATATAGCACTTTCAGAACGCAATCAGTTTAGTGGACTTACCTTTGCATGTGTTTTGTAAACCATGGAAAGTATAAACTGTTGCATGTTTCCTAAGCAGGACAAATCACACCGAATGAAGGATTATCATCATTTGATAAATTTATCAATTTCTATTTTAAATTATTAAAAATGTGTGTAAAAATGTCAAATCTATATGATAAATTATGTGTATTTGTTTTCACCCCTTTCTTATATCAAGCACAAAATTCATTGTGCCAAAAAGTTTAGGAACTAATTTTGATGGACTTTGATGGACAAGTGTATTGTCATGTCCGTATAGAGTGCTTTAAACCTCTATACACGGTGAAAATCAATGACATAGTGAACAAAAAAAAGATGTAAACAATGTGTGCGGTCATAAATTGCCATAGCGGGAAATAATGCACCTGTGACGAAGAAATGGAACAATTCTTTTAAAATTGTTCTTTTAAAATTGTGTTAGTGTTGTGTGTGTGTGTGTGTGTGTATATACAGTGTGTGTATGTGTGTGTGTATGTATATATATATATATATATATATATATATATATATATATATATATATATATGATCCTGATACGATCGAAGTAGAATGCTCTTTGTGTGTTTGTTTTTATAGGCAGCTGTCTTTGGACCTGGTCCCCAGGAGAGAGTTCAGCATGGTGGACCCTGATGAGATCAGCGTCACTGAGCTGTACAGACTGGTATGTTCTTCTTCTGAAAACCGCATTGCCACGGCAACTGCATCTTTTACTGCCTCAGGGCTTCATAATTCGTTCTCTGAAAATAATGTAATCTAATCCCTGTCTGCTAAACGCAAGAAGCTGAAAATGGCTAATGTTTCTCTATTATGGAGAGAAATAGCACTGGGTAATTACAGTACTTCAACAAGGTGACAAGATAAAACAGTGCAAATTAGTGTATTTACAGGAGCAGGAGGCAGCCAGTAGATGATAGGATGCTGCTTGGCAGTAGGGAGTCTTCTGTGTGGTTTGCTTGAATTGCATGGAGCATGCTGTGCTTCATGATTATTGCTCCTATGAAACATGTGACCTAAGGTCTCCTACATCACTGCTCTAATGCAATCTATAGCTACAGAGTGAGCTCATCCAGTGGTCTTAGATGTATACCTGCAGGGGCTATCCCCAGTGAATTCCCTGCTCAAAATGACAGCAAACTTTTTAATAGAATTCTCCACACTTCACAATTTAATTCCCTCTATGGCACATTTTCAATTACCTGATTTTGTTTTGTATCAGTAACTGTGACTGAGAAATTAGCAACATAAAATGCCTTTAGGAAGAAAATGTGGCTCTTAAAAATCTCAGCCAAAAAACGACACTGTTGTTCAGCCTGCTGCTGATGGTTATCTCTCTGATAATCCTCGCTGCAGTCATTTTCTGACTTCTCCCCAAAGTACACAGAATGAATCCTGGATATTGTATTGTCTGCTTGTTCTAGTCCAAAAGAAATTTTTCCAAACCATTGTTTATTCTTTGGCTGCTTTTGTTAAAGGCTCTTCATATTTCCGATAAACTCTTGAACACTTTAAGAGCTTCACTTTCTCTGCTTGACACCCCACTACATTTTCTAATAATCGTCTATATACAGCCATTCCCTAATGAAGATGGATGGAATAAGAGACTGGATAAGATGATAATCCCATTGATATTCTCTTATCGCAACTTGTATTGACACTAAACTGCTTCAGGTTTAATTGTGCTGTATCAAAGGACAGCAAATAAAGCACTAGCCACCCTCTTCTATATACAGGATCTCACAGAAGCATGATCTCACAGATTAACTAGTGTCACTGTTATTGACAACGCCAGAAATCTGTCAGCGAAAAAACCCTCCATTCATTACAAACAGACCATCATTCCTACTTCTAGTACTCCTCCAACTCTTCCCATCTGCTCCTTTTTCACAGGCTACCGAGACGTTAAACACGTTTGCAGCAAGAGCAAGAAGTGAAGACTTCCTCTAGAAAAGCAACAATGTGTGATTATTTCTATAACTCTGAAGTCTATAAAGAGACAATGCCGTTGTTCATATTACTGCTTTCGTGTGAACGGATGCGCTTTGGTATTCCTGTATCAACTCTCTAATAAAAGAGTAACTTGAATTATGCATAATCTCTGAGAAATCCTCCAGCACTGTCCAGAGATTGCTTCCAGTTATTAATATTATTCATTATTGTTGGAAATTCAATAGTATCTGTTAAGAACCACATTATTTTGACTGGAATAAGGCCTACGACAGCTATAATGTATTTTTGTGGAGCTTGTAAAGGTCTGTGAATCCCACTTTTCGAACCGTGCTCATGCTACTTTGCACTAAATATACTGACAATGTAGGACCATCCGGCAAGAGAAAAAGTCAGACATGCTGCACAGTCCAACTGACTAAAAATGGTGACTAACAGTGTAAAAAGTATGCAAGCTAGTTTTTCCATTTAAATGCACGGAGATGATTTCAGCAAAATGTTGCTGGCCGAGATTTAGTTGTGAGCTGTGGGGATTACACTGACCATGACAAATGATGAAAGATACTACAGTATCTACGAGTACAGTTAGTCTGTTTATTATGTGAACAGAGATAGTGTCTTTATTTTTTGGGCATGGTTAGTGTCTTTTATTATTTGAACACAGTTAGTGTCTTTATTGTTTGAGTATGGTTCCTGTCGTTATTCAGGTATGGTTCCTGTGTGTGTTATTAGAGTATGGTTAGTGTCTATTATTTGAGTACGGTTAGTCTCTTTATCACTCTAACAATATGTTTCGCCGGTGTTTTCCAGAACCTGCAAGTGTTTCCTGATTCTGAAAACATTGTCATTTGCACATGCAAATGCATTCGAATAGCAAAAGTCAATTTTGTCAAGGGTAATGGTGAATAGGGTTTTGCTTTCTGTCTGGTTGTTGAATGACTACTTGGGAGCTGTGAATAAAAAAAAAAAAGCTAATAGCCTAGACTTTTTAGCCTGAATGCCTGAACTAATGATTTTTCACATGTGCATGTTACATCTGTAAGCCTCACTACTAGCAGATAAAAAAAAATTTCAGTCGAGTCAAATTCAGAAATTTATTTTCCTCTAACAAAGTTTGCATTCATTTATCGACATTGAGGTTTGTGTCATGCTAGCATGTGTGTGGGTGTGTGCATCTGTTGGTGTATTGTGGGTTTGAGTTCTCCAATGAAGTGAAGCTTAAATATTTGTGTGTATTGACTCATTAACAGTGGCACACAAATTCAGAACAGTGTGACAAATGGCACAGGTCTAAAAAAAGGTCCCACAGTACACCCACATATATTTTATTAGGCGCTGAGGGAGGAATCACTGTTGCGTGTGTGCGTGTGTGTGTGTGCGCGGATGGCCGGAGATAGAGGAAAAAAGACGGTATATGGGAAAGCAGTTGGCGGAGAAGCTTGACATCATTTAATACGTCAGCTTAGTTTCAGGTCCTGTTTTTTCTCCTCACACTCTTTTTGGAAGCGATGCTGGCATTGAAAAGCGTCTCGCCTCCACACTGCTCACTGATTGTGGTCATTGTGATTGGGAGAGCAAGGCGAGGACACGGCTGCCCTTCGGACATTGATTAGCAGAAAGATTAAGAGGTTTAAGGACCATGTACGGTTCCAGGTTCTATGAATAGGAGGTGAAAGCTCTGATGAAATTTCACCCATTTCATCACATAATCCTGTTTTTTTCAGATGTTGCATAATCATTCCTCCATTTCATTTCCTTTATTTATAAATATCAACTCATCCCTGGTTAGGTGCAATATTATCTTCCTGGCCTCCTCTCTCTCTCTCTCTCTCTCTCTCTCTCTCTCTCTCAGCTGTATGGTAGCTGAGGCAAAAGGATGCAGAGCTGCCTGTTGGCACCTCTCTCGCAGGCCATCTGGAAAAGTAGGGGGCTATGTTCTTGGCTGAATCTCTCAAAGCTAGCCATTACTGTTTCTGTACACACACATGGTGGGACTCCTTGGATGTGGCTGTGGCATGCGTGCAGCTCTGCTATTCTTTTTATAAAGCCTCGTGGCATCATTGTGTGAATATGTACATTCAGGCTATTTTGTTTTGGAAAGTTCCAGGACTTTTGAAGAAAACCTTCAGCTACCACACTGTTCTCCTGCTCAGATATGTCTACACTGTGTACGGTTTATCTTTCATCTTCACAACTGTTTGCTGTAATGATTTGTGAGCTCAATTTCTAAGATTCCTCTCATTGTTTCTCCCTCATGTCGCTTCAGGAAGATTTTTCTTCTGCTGCCTCTGTCTTGCTAAATACAGCTCTCATTCTAAATCTACAGTTGTGAATCTACAATATTGATCCAAAAGTGCAATAAAAGCAGTCTTGAGTTGAAATGAATGAAACTGTTGGTGAGATGGAGTGTTGTATCGTGTGATTGTCTAACTGGTGATGTGTGAACAATCTCAGATGGAACATCGGCACCGGAAAAAGGACACGCCGGCCCCAGCCAGCACACATCACCTGTTCGTGCACATGAAGAGTCTGATGAGCTCGAACCTGGGCGAGGAGCTGGACGTTTTTTTCTATATCTACGACAGCAGAGAGAATCGACCGCTCAGGTGAGGCGCTAGCACGTCACAACACAGATGAGCTATTCGGTCATTATGAGATGTTTTTTTTAACCCATTTTTTAGCAGATTGTGGGTGTTGTGATTTTGTGTGGCTTTTGCAGTTCCATTACCCACAAAATTAGTCAGGATTAGGTCTCTAACAGTTTGAGTCAACAAGTTGAACTTGGGTTACATTCACAAGGAGTGTCATAACATCACTTTCCAGCATCACTAGCAGCATGTTTTGTTTGCCAACATTGACATACATTTCTGTAAAAGTGGTTCATCCAAGGATTTGCCTTACCTGGCTCAGGTGATGAAAACATGATTCATTATGTAAACAGGCCATTCTAAACAATGTGAAGCTTTATACAGACTGCTTGCCCAGACACAGAGTCCCAGAATTCTGTGTCCAGCTGTATTACCTTCTAAACTAATAAATCATCCCATCATTAAAAATCTGTCCGTGTTTATTTTGGCTTTAATTTTTAAGAAGCATTGTTTTTTTTTTTTACCAGAGTAAACTTTGCCCACTGGAGAATGATCTGGATGAGATATGCATGGAGTAATGGGGCATTTGGGAGTGACTATAAATAGACAGGAGGCAGATATAAACAAAAACAAGTACTGTGGGTCATAACACAGATTTTCTGAATGGTTTTTCTCTCAGCACCTGTGATGATGCCATTTATGTATATTCATGTTCAACATTTTTACCACGTTATTTGCACACATAAGAAATTAAAAAATTTCCCATTGCACCTTTACCCGTATTAATATACGTCAGAGGTCCATGATACACCTCTCTTGCTGTGCAGTTGAGTTTTGTGTGGATCTTCTCACACCAGGTTCTGTAAATAATAAAAATCTTGGTAAGTCAGGTATTTAATGGACCACAGCAAATGACAGCATATTCAGTAGCTCCAGTAATAATGATGGGAATTGTACAATGTTTAGGGGTTCCTATAATGTGAGTTCCAAATCACAGTAGGCCTGTATCAAATAGAGCAAATTATGAGGTTAAAGATTCTCTGCCTCACAGAAGTTAACACTAGAATAAATGTTGTGTGTCCTACACTGATGGACCTCACAGACTCCGACTTCAGGATCCTGAAATTGTCTTCCAGCTGCATGCTTTATTCAGCACACACTCTATTTTAATATTTTACTACACTGTCTCGCGTTTGAAAGTGTTTTTTTTCCCTGTGGATGATAAAAAAAAAGAGCGCTAATTAAAAATGAAAGGAATTGCTGTGTCACTTCACATTATGCAAAACCGCTTTTCCCAGCTCCTTATATTTAAGCAGGACAATGTTTACTGACTCACTGGCATTTGGATCAATTTCCAATTTCCATTTTATAAGTGGGTAAATTCCAGTAAATTGGTGGCTTGAATCAGGACAAGGCGCCACAGCGATTGTTAGAGGATTCTTTCTTTTTCCTTCTCTGGATAATGAACAGGTTATTGTTTGATGGATTAAAGAGTGTTGTCAGAACCACAGGCATTATTCTCACCTTGTAGAAGACGTGGAAGAAAGAGCCGCATCTTTTACAATGCCTGTGTGGGTTAAGCTCTTCCAGCTATTGGTAATTACTGACTCTGGCAGGCTCAGTGGAGCGATAAGGCTGCTCCGGCTCTTCTCCGTGTGTCTCTGTGTGTTGGGGGGGTTTGTATCTTGCCCTGCTGTTGCCTTCATGGAGAATCTGCTAATGGCTCTCTTCCAGGATGGCTGCTCGGCTGGCTGCCTTCCAGCTAATTATTCTCTCGGCTATAGCGTGAGGTTGGCGTTCGGGTCCAGATGGTGCGACAGCTCCCAGTCTTTGGTAGGGCTGCAGCCAGAGATACTCAGGTTTAAACCAAGCAGGTTGCTGGGAATTCAGTCAAAGAACCGTCCAACTCTTAACCATCACGCTGAAATGATGTACACCTCTGACTCTTATCCTAGCTCTCAAAAGCAGCATGTTTACACTCAGACACACGTTATCATCTGTTCTGTCTCCTCTGGGCTTTGGATGAGTGTTGCTGCAAGCCTAATCCTATCTCCTCGTGGCTAACACTCAACATGCAGCTGTGTGTGTGTGTGGGTGCACACAGAAGGAGGAAGAAGCAATCCACTTTCTCCCCATCCACAGGAAGATTAAAGATGTGGATCCACTGCTTTCTCTTATAGAGACCAACAGGAAAGAACAGATGTCTGTGTGTGTGTGTGTGTGTGTGTTAAAGGGCCCTGCAATTCAGAGCTGGATATATCAGTAGTGCTGAGTGGCAGTCTTCAGGATAATGACTTCCCCTCTCTTCTCCCATGGGGCCATTTTTGTCATGGTTTATATTTTCAGCACCGTGCATGGGGATCACTCTGGGCATGCTTAATTTACCGATCTGTGTCCACGGAGGTCATTTAATCGCGGCTCCTGTCTGAACGCATCGCCTGACAATCACACCCACCATGGGAGCAAATATCATGTTGTGGCAGAAGCCCTTGGGGAATAAGCGTTTCAGTTATGGAAATCAGACCGGGCATATCGTGTGATAAGAATCCTTCAGTGACCACATACTGCTGGTCAGGAAGTGATGCTGAAGCGTTATCACCGGACACACAACCCACACAGCTCACTTCAGCTTAATTGAAAGCTGGGAATTCAAAAACGCGCAGTTAATTAGCAGCTGTGTGTATTTGTATATATGAGTGCACATGGTTATCTGTTTGCGTTAGTTATTGTGTAAGAGACAATCATGTTGCGTGTGTGTTTGTTATAGAGGTGTAATTACTGTATTGGTGGCTATTACAGACTATAATAGGCTCCACTACACCAGCAGACTGTTTTCCTCTGCTTATCACACTGCTGTGAAAGTCACGTAACCGGATTACATGACCACTTGGCAGGAGAGTGTGCGTTTCTCTGTGTGCCTCTTTTGTGTGCATTTCTCTGTGTGTGTCTTTTGTGTTTGTCTCTGTGTGATTGTGTACCCATATATGTGTGACTCAGTCAGTGAATGTCTTTGTGTGTGCATGTGTGAGTGTCTCTACGCCCCCCCACGTATGTCTTTGTGTATATATGTGAGTGAGTGAGTGATTGAGCAAGCGAGCGAGCTTGTGTGTCCCCAACCTGACACGTGCTTGTGTCCCTGTGTGTTCATGTGTATATGGGAGTGAGTGAGCAAACGTGTGTATCTCTCTATCTCTCTGTATCAACCCCCCACCCCCCTGCTTGTGTCCCTGTGTTCATGTGCATACATGTGAGTGAGTGAGCGAACATGTGTGTGTCTCTCTCTCTCTCTCTCTCTCTCTGTCTGTCCCCTGTGCTTGTGTCCTTGTGTGTTCATGTGTATATGGGAGTGAGTGAGCGAACATGTGTATCTCTCTCTGTCTCTCTGTACCCCCCACCCCCGTGCTTGTGTTCATGTGCATATATGTGAGTGAGCGAACATCTCTCTCTCTCTCTCTCTCTCTCTCTCTCTGTCCCCTGTGCTTGTGTCCTTGTGTGTTCATGTATATATATGTGAATGAGTAAGCACACGTGTCTCTCTCTCTCTCTCTCTCTCTCTCTCTCTCTCTCTCTCTCTCTCTCTCTGTCTCCCTCCCCTGTGCTTGTGTCCTTGTGTGTTCATGTGTGTATATATAAGTGAGTGAGTAAGCACACGTGTATCTCTCTCTCTGTCTCTGTCTGTCTCTCTGTCTGTCTCTCTCTCTCTCTCTCTCTCCCCTGTGCTTGTGTCCTTGTGTGTTCGTGTGTATATATATGTGAGTAAGCACACGTGTGTATCTCTCTCTCTCTGTCTCTCTCTGTCTCTCTCTGTCTGTCTCTCTCTCTCTCTCTCTCCCCTGTGCTTGTGTCCTTGTGTGTTCGTGTGTATATATATGTGAGTAAGCACACGTGTGTATCTCTCTCTCTCTGTCTGTCTCTCTCTCTCTCTCTCTCTCTCTCTCTATTTTTGTCTCTCCCTTGTTTGTGTGTCCCTGTGTGTCTGATGTTGTGTGTTTGTGTGTGTTTTATCCATGCCATATTCCACTTTAAAAAAGAAATCTGGAGCACATTGGAGTCACTGCATGCCAGATGTCCTGTACATACTCCAGGTTTTCTCCCATTTAAAATTCACATTGTGATGAGTTACATGCATGTTCAGGTTTTAATAGACTGTCTCACATCTGATTAAAGACAGTAAAGCATTCCTGCACTGAAACATCATAATTAGACTTTTAGTATATATTTTAAGAGCAGCAAATGGTCATGCTGGGAAAAAATAGATAAATATTGAAAGCTGGCATGCATAAAGAATGGTTTTAAGCTGGCAAGACACCTGAGGGGACTCACACTGGTAATTCTGATAACATTCAGAGCTCTGTGTTTGCAGAGTTGCCTCTATTGCCTATTTTATAAGGCATCGTTCAGCTTGATGTCTGTTCCAGTTCCTTGAAAGCTTAACATCTATATAGAGAAATCTTTTGAGGATGTGAGATTAACTCAATGAATATTTTAGCAGAAGAAGAGAATTAAATTGTGGGTTCCAGTTGTAGATCCGTCTGAAATGATCTGGATTCTGCAACGCTGGCTTGTAAATAATTGAGCTGCTGTGATTCCTCTCCCATGTGGGTTATTACTGAGCAATCAGGGTTTTTTTTTTTTTGTGTTTAAAACCCCATTCGTCCCAGCGATGAAAAACACGATGCTTTGTGAAGCCTTGGGACCTCATTGGTCCTCATTGTCTCTCCTGTGCTATTTGTCTCTCATCCTCTCTTTTCATTTCCCCCTCTTTGCCTCCCTCCTCTCCAGTGAAAGGTTCTTTGTGAAGCTAAATAAGAACGGAGTGCCCAAGTCTCCAGAGAAGACAGAGACACACTGTACCCTTTTTGTGGTGAGTGTTAAAGAGAGTGTCAAAACAATTCTACTAATTGCACAAAGAGGAGGCTTGTGCAGCGTTGCAGCAATTTGTGTCCATTAAATATTGCTCTGTTTTCATTTAGGACTTAGGGAGCAGTGACCTGAGAAAAGACGTGTATATTGTTGTGCACATCATTAGGATAGGTAAGAACGCTCATTTATTTTGTTCCATTTAATGACCAATACAGCTGTTTCATCTATATATATATTTATCTCATATCCATTAGCTGTGGATGGGGTCAGAGTAAATTTGTGTGTGTGTGTGTAGGGAGGATGGGTGCCGGTGAGAAGAAGAACACATGCAGCGTGCAGTACAGGCGTCCATTTGGCTGTACAGTGGTCAGCATCGCAGATCTACTCACTGCTGACACGAAAGATGACCAGATCCTCAAAGTCTATGCGTGAGTAATGCACCATCACTACTACCTTATTCACTGCAAAGACACAATGGATGGATGGACATGCATATGGACACACATTACAGACACATGTGAATCTCATACAACGGAGATCAGAATTATAGAACAGTTTATAAACATTATTCATCTTCATTGCTCAGAATTTAAAGGAATATTAGCTGTGGGTTATACCACTGTTCACACACCACAGTGATCAGAATTAGAAAACAGTAACCATTGTAGCACAAAACAAGATGGCAACTAAAATTTCTAAGGGTTACAGGGGGTCAGATGTTAGTAGGAACTGTAGATGCCCTTGCCTTAAATGACTTCTGTAGCTGTATAACGCATCCAATTATCACTTAGTGGCAATGAAACCATTATATAGCCATTAGTAGCATGACCTACATTGCATAACCTCCCACACAAACACACAAGATATTTGCACTGGTGCTACATTGTGAATTTGCAAAGGTGTGATTTTTATTATTCCATCCATTGTAGATGTAACACCGAGAGTGACTGGAGTCAAATCCACGACAACATCATAAAGAAAGTGAACTCCAGATATAACCTGTCAGGATCCAACACGGGTAAGTTCCAGATCCTCACCTAGGACCCAAAGTACTGACGAAAATCCATATTACGTCACTTTAGAAGAGCTCACAGCAGAGGAGATTTCTGCCAGAGTTGCTATGGAGTTTCTTTCTGCAGTTCATAATGCAGTATTTACTTAGCAAAGACTTTCACCTAGCAACAGCATAAAGCATGTAGGATGTAATGGCATCACATTTAGTGCTACAGCTCTCGCTCAAGCTTGATTTCATTTGACTAAAAGTTTTAGTTGGGAGCTAGAATAAAGGCAGCGTCGTGGCGGCTCATGCATACTTAGGTTGTGTAATGATTTATGCTTATTACAGCTATGTAAGTGTTATATTTTACAACCCAAGTGAGCTATCCAAAAATAGCTTAAAAGATTTACATATGAAATGTGCAGAATGGATCTGTCAAAGATCTGCAGCTTCATATCTCTCGCATAATTATGGGTAGCATCAAAAACGTTAATCTTGAATAATCACAAACAATGAGTGAATATATTAAATCCATTGACTGACATAAAGTCATTTACTCGTCCGTCTTATCAGCACTGATTTGTAACAAACGACTGGCAAGCAACAATAACTCATGTCCTGCAAAATCCCCTCTGACTCATTCATCCCGAATAAACAGAGATATGATTGCCTCAAACGGGAATTGAAGGGAACAACATTTAAATTTATTATGATTAACCATTGACTGGGAAAAGCTTAAAGAGATCGAATTAATGCCCATGAAATGATAATTACTTATAGATCATTTCTACGTTGTTACATTAATCTCCATGCATATTACGCGATTTGTTGTAGGCCAGTACAATAATTTGTTCTTGTTAACACCATTACTGGATTTAATAAGTTGACTCTTATATTTGTATAATGGAAAAAGACGATTAAGACATCGAGATTAAGACACACATGGTTGTCTGTCTGGGCATGTGAATGTGTTGAGTAGTGCGTCTGTGTTTGAATGTTTTCTTTATGACTGCATGTATGCGTAACTATGTAATTGCTTAAGTGCTTAATTATAGGTGTGTGTGTGATTGTTTATGGATTACTGTTTGTACTATCAGGGTAAGTGGGTTTCTTCTATAGCTGTGCACAGATAGTGAATCGCCATGTATAAATACTGTGTTAAAGTGTTTATTAGTTCAGGAATTCATTTATTCTTAATAGAGGACACTGCAGGTTCTCTTTACTAAATGTACTAAGTGCATATAGGATATAGACCCTTATGCTGTTGATTAGAATACCTAATATTAGCCATGTCACGAAGCATGGAATATGCTAGTAGTGCTTTATAGTAACGCATTGTCCTTTGCTTAAGCATCTATCTATTACACTGTGGTTTTCCACTGATGTGTTTATACTCTGGAAAAAGATGAAAGAAAAAAAAATCTCTCTTCTGTTGTCCACAAGTGCTGTGTGAGCTCATGGCTGAAATCTGTGAGCCTTCTAAAAGAAGTCAGAAAAGAGAAGCGAAAGTATGTATAAAGCACAGGGGATGGAGTGCAGCAGACGAGAAAGGGGGGGCTTTCAAGCTTCCTTAAAACTGTGATGCTGTGCTGCTATGATCAGGCAAATTTTCATTCTCATTTCACTCAACTGATATTCATTCACTCATGGTGCTTTGTGTTACTGTTCAGCAATTACATGATGCATACCGGTAATATCAGAGCCACATGTTTTATTTTCTAACGTACACCATTGATATTTATTACACAGAATTTAATAATCCCTGCTGGTTGATTTGCTGCAAAACTGATACTCTAGACACTGACCTGAGAAAAATAGAAAAACTCTGAAATCTAATAAACTGAGTAGGGGCAAATACTATACTAGTTTATTTATGTCTGAGTCTTCTCTCATTCCATTTCACGCTGCTTTATGTTATGTGACTAGAACACCAAAAATGGATTGTAGTTTTAATGTAAGCCTGTGCAGGACAAAGTAAAGTAAAATTTTGTTCAGCAATATGCGTGTTATGGTTGTTGTGTCTCCAGGCCTAGCAGTGACTCTCCAGTTACTTCATGGTGACATTGAGCAGTTGCGGAGGGAGTACATGGCCATTTTCTCTCGGGGTGTGTCCATCACCAGGAAACTGGGCTTCTCTGACATCATCATGCCAGGTGAGGAAACTCAACAGTATGACCTTCTGGGTTTTCTCAGAATGCCAGTAACCACTGTATTCAATTCCACACTGTTCCAGTAACTCTCATTACTTTTAAAGGCAGAGCTCAAAATACTAAAATAATTAAGGCAGTGTTTGACATGACTAACCCTAGGCCCTGCCTAGTTCATATGAGCTATATGCTGTAAGTGCACAGGAAACAAGCATGCTAGGTTTTAGAGTGCTTAGCTCTTGCCAGGGCTGTTGTCTCGTTCAATTTTTCTGTGTCTCTGTAGCTTGATATGTTTGCCTTGATCACCTATTAAGGAAGTTCCTTAATGTAACCGCGATATTTACTGTGTGCATTTGGCCATTACCTCAGCAACGGTCATTATGGCGATGACAGCAGAGAACACACAATATTTTCTATACAGATGCTCTCTTGCGTCAGTGCTATACTTCTCCAAAAGCTATTTATTTAGGGACATTTAACACAGTTCTGTTTTTCTTTTAGTGTTCATCCTCCCCTTTAACCCAGGCTGCATGAAGCATACTGGCCACCCATGCATCGAACTGTCTGGTCTATAATTACTTCCCCTTCAGAGCAGCAGGCTTCCTCAGTGCTTTCATGGGATACTGCTGCTCTGTGCTACAGTGCCGTAACATACTTATAGACTTGCACTCAACCTTTGGCTTCATTTTATCATGTTTTTGAAACCCAGCATAGGAACAGTGCTTGTGCAGCGCTTTCGTTGTGTGTGGATGGGTGATGAGAATGGAGGTGTGATAACGGAGGCCTTCTTCCTGTCTGTACGAGTGTGTGTATGTGTGTTTGTAAGTAAGGCACAGGACGCACCTGCTGACAGCACTGTTGTAGGTCACTGTGGTTTTGTGTGCATGTCCTGGGTGTGTATATGTGCATAGAGGTAATGTCAATGTCAGTTTGTCAATGTCAGTTTATGCTATAACGCGCCTTCACAGGAGTGAAGAAATTAGTAGACTTTTAGGGTATTTTTGTCCTTGGCCTGCAGAAATGTAGGTTCAACAGCAAGAGAAAACCCCTACTTCATATGGACTTTCTGAAAAGCAAATAAAAATACAAACTATAGTGTATAGTACTATATAATACTATTTTATAAGTGTATAGTTGTTAATTTAATAGTTATGTTAATAGTCTAATCCAGAATCTAAACAGTTTAACAGTAAACTGACCATACCAGTCTCCTGTAAGTTCCTCATAAACACTGATTCTTTAAACGTTTTTCCTCATATAGGGCAATTGCTTGTTGTCGTGTCAGTCTTTCTTATATTTAAATGCTTCGTACTCTTTTGAGATTGAATTTAATAAACTCAGTAGGGATGATCGGAACACCAGGAGAGTGATGTCAATTAAAAAAAAATAATTAATTAATTAATGACATGAACTGAATTGTTCGTTCAGCTGCTATGGTGGTCTGCATCTGCATTGTGACTCAAATGCATGTTTCATAATATATATGCCACAACTCTGCACGTATTTCACAAGTTTTGTGTGGGGCTCATTGTTTTCTATTCCTAGAATGGAATACTACTCAGTTTTTAATCCAGATGAGCCATGAGTAGCTTTAGTAACGGCTTAAGCTGCATGGAAATGTAGCTACTGTCTTGTATTTCTATGAGCTGCTATTAAAGCCTAACTTTAAAAGTGTCATTACTGTAAATGCAATAATTTACTGTGTTATGTGTGAAACTTAATGTATATAGAACCTTTCTTGCCTTAAACTCCAGTCATCTGTCTGCTTTCTCTTAGGAGAGATGAGGAACGATTTGTACATCACGCTGGAGAAAGGAGAGTTTGAGAAAGGCGGGAAGACCGTAGCCAGAAATGTGGAAGTCACCGTTTGTGCGCTGGATGCCAACGGACAGATTCTCAGGGTATTCAGTATTATACAGGCTTTGATTAAGCTTTTAGTGCATCAACACCTCACTTGTATTTATAGAAATAACTGCAAGCATTCAATACCAAAACCATGCAAGAGTGTAGGCAAACTAAACTAGCCAATGATGGTGGTGCTGTTGGCTTGTGGTTTTCCTGGCTCAATGGAAAATAAGAGCTGATGGGCAGCATGCATCACATCAACTTGCTTATTGTTTGTGTGTGCATGTGTTTGCAGAGCTATGTTGCAGCAGGGTCAGGTGAACCAGGGGCTGATGAGTACCTCTCCTTTGTGCTGTATCACAACAACAGTCCACGCTGGGCTGAGCAGATCAAGCTGCCCATCCCCGTCGACATGTTCCGCGGCTCCCATGTCCGTTTCGAGTTTCGTCACTGCTCCAGTAAGAAGGCCTGTTTATTACACTGACACTTCTAGGACAAACAGATGACTGACTTGTGTAGTGTGTGATTATGTAAATTCAGCATCAGTCTGTTTAGACCTGGTATGAAGAGTCATGCAGAGGTGTTACAGAAGCTTCACGTAGTGAGATAAATCACAGAGTGAGTGACTGCTGTCATAAGCTGTCTTCAAAATGCCATATCACACATACTACATAGACTTAGCACAAATGCAGAATGTAGCATGCAGTGGATGAACAACATATTATTCTTTTATACCTGGATTACAGACTACTCAGGATATATTTCCAGATCATTTTATTTTTAAAATACAAGCTAGAGAACTACCTGTATGGCTGCTGCAGCTATTAGCTTGTTGAATTCTGTAGTATACTTTTTGTATAAATGCCAGCAGAAAATTTTCATTGATGTGAGATTTTTTTATTGTATTTATTTAAGCGGTCGATTTTCTAACATTTTATAGTTTTAGGTTAATTGAAAAGGCGAGAAAGAGACCCATCACCAGTCTATCAGAGCTGAGCTTGAAAACCTTAGTTGAATGTTTGCTTGCTTTTAGCAGAATTACTCTCGGGGGTATTTTTAGGTTGGTCATTAAAAAAAAATTCTGGTCAAACCCTGATTACATTTCCTACACAAGAGTTCCACATTACATGGCTGGTTAATATTCAGAAAGTGTGTCTGCTGGTGCTGACTTTCATTCTAACTGAGCAGAAGTCACCCTCATAGTCTAGTGAAAGACAACAACTACTGAAACGGATAAGATCAGGTGTGGGTCCTGCTTGATTAGAATGAAAACCTATACATTTTGGTGTGATAATCTGAAAAAATGCAAATCGTGAAGGGTTATTTAGTTTTTTGTGTTTGTGTCTCTTCCTCAGCAAAGGACAAGGGGGAAAAGAAGCTGTTTGGCTTCTCCTTTGTCCCTTTAATGCAGGAAGATGGACGAACTCTGCCTGATGCCACCCATGAGCTGATTGTCCATAAGGTATTTCCTTTCAGCTCATGTATATATGTTTTTTTTAACGTACATTGACCAAGGTTTTATTTTCTGTCATTGCATCACACTTATCTGTATGCTTTGTCATTCCTGCAAATACTGAGTGATTTTGTGCGAATCAATACACAGAAGGAACCCCGGGGGTTCAAGGGTCGTGCAGCTTGCTGTTTAATTATGTGTCTCTCACTAACTGAAGGTTTTGGATTGCATTATGAGTTTATAGAAACAAGCACATTAATGAGCTCAGAGGGTAGTGTATTGCATGCATCACATGACCACTTCTTTAAACCACACACAAATAAGCATCATCAGTCCCATGTGTAAAACTACTGTGGCGTGCTGCAAAAGATGTGAGGAAACGGACCAATGTGCAAGCAAACGTGTTTCGTTTCTAAGTATTCTTTTCTTACTTTGAATATTAAGATAGAAGTCTACTTGTTTTCCACTAGCTCATATAACGTCTCTTGTTTCAACCACATCCTCTTTGCTTAGTGAGTAGCTGACCTTCTATGAACACATGCTGCACAGAAATCGTTACGTGTAGAAAATATGATTCAGATTTTTTTTTAAAGATTTATATGAAGTGTGTCGTCATAGTGATGAGTGCGAAGGCTTACACTAGAACTGGGAAATATGCATACACACTCTCAAACATTTACTTGGGAAATTTGCTTATTCTATAACCACTGTTGAGCCTCAGAGTTTTTGATGGCAGCACAAAGTAAGGCTAGGCTCTATGGCCAAAAAAACTATATCATAGTAACGTGATAATGTATATAAAATATTACGTTTTTGCAACGGAAAACTCTTGAGGCAATTTCTTTGAAAAAGTCATTAAAAAGGAATTACAAAGTATCTGTGGTGGTTTATTTCTGGAGTATTTTTTCGTCCATGTTTATTATATTTCGGACAACTTTACAGCTTATTATATACAGTTGGGTGCATAAATGTTTGGACCGTGACACACTTTTTGTAATTTTGCCTCTACATCACCACAGTGAAGCTGAAATGGATCCCTCCATTTTCACTGGCTCAAAAAGTAATGTAAACGAACATGCATATAAATGTTAGCATTATTTATAATATTTGTATACATGTCTATATGTCTGAAGTCTGGACCCCATGGCTGTCACAGAATGCTGAGTTTCCTCTCTTGAGACGCGTTACCAGGCCTTTACTACAGCCGCCTTCAGTGTCTGCTTGCTTGTGGGTTTTTCTTTTTTGTTCAGGTTAGGTGACAGAATCTGCCATTAAAGATCATTCCATTTCTTTGTCAGTAGTTTAGTTACTTTTGAGCCTGTGAGAATGTAGGGACTGTGTAGAAAAATGCCTTTAATTCCTAAATGGTTAGAAAGTCTACACATTGCTTTATTTCAGGTCCATTGTGGCGGTGCACAGAGGCAACATGATGAAAATTGTGTCACTATTTAAATACTTATGGCCCAGCCTATATCTATTTTTATTGTCACTGTCTATAGTCACAGTGCCTGATGTGGGTAAATTTGGGCTATTTTTAACTCTCAGTGGCAATAGTGGATGTTTTATACTCTTAGGCAGGAGTGTTTGTTTTCACTTTTGTGAGTGGCAGTTTTTACTCACCTGTGGGTGGGAGTGGGAGAATTTTACTCACCTGTGGGCAGGAGCAGGCTGGTTTTACTCACCTATGGGTGAGAGTGGGTGAATTTTACTCACCTCTCAGTGGGAGTCAGTGGTTTTTACTCTCCTGGAGGCACAATTGTTACTCCCTTGCAGGGTAGAAATAATATCTTGCTTTTTTCCCCCCAGTGTGAGGAGAATGCTAATCTTCAGGACTGTGCTCGCTACCTCAGTCTGCCTGTCTTCAAAACCAACCTGTCAGGCAACAACCAATCTGTGAAAAGCAGCAAAGAGTCCTTCTGGATCACCTCGTTCCTCTGTTCCACCAAACTCACTCAGAACGGTACACTGTTCTCCTCATATTGAGTGTGTCAGGATGTGTGCTGGAATATATCTCATTGTATAAGAACATTATAGAGAATGTGATTTCTGCCTGGCAAGTGTTTTATACTGTGAGATGTTAGGGCTCTATACAGCAGTAGGAATAGCAGTGATGCAGAAAGAACACATTGTACTGCTGTCTGTGCAGGTGAAATGCTGGACTTGCTAAAGTGGAGGATGCACCCTGAGAGGATCAGTGACAGCCTTTCCAAACTGAAGGCGATCGATGGCTCTGAAATAGTTAAGGTAGACTACACTGCAATTTAACTTCACTAATGAACATGTCAATAGCCATGTTTTCTCTTTTACATTGGCTGGGGCGCTTGGGTCAAAACAAAGAAAGCAAAGAAATTTGTTGTCGTTTTACGTAAGAAAAAATAATAAAGCAGCGTCTGTTGATTTGTTAGTAGTGAACAAAAAGTCTCATTAATATTGATAATAATAATAAATGAAACTTATTGTAGTATAAGAACTATATCACATTTTGAGATGCTATATAACAGATAAATAATCCACTTTGCGGGGGAACAGCAAAAATTATGACTACGATTCTGCTGATATTTTGGTAAAGAAATTATTTTAATAATATTTGTGAACAAAAACATGAGTAATATTAATATTGTCTAACTTTGCCAACCTTTAACATTTTAACTCCTTACATCCTCATATATATATCTTTATAAACAAGCTTTTGAATGCTCTCAGCTGTAATGTCCTTGAAGCCATTTTGAAGACTGAGTCAAACTGAAACCTTGTATTTTGGCAAAAGTTTCATATTTTGGAGTGGGTTTTTCCTCAAACATTTCATTTCAACATTGTGGAATTTTATTGTCCGGTACAACAATACAACAGAGGTGCACTTTTCTTTGTTCACCCATGAACCATGGAGACTTTTGCACTGAACTATATCCGGTTTACTTTTCTAACTGAAATCGATCCACTCCCAGTTCCTACAGGATACACTGGACACGCTCTTTGGAATCTTGGATGAGAGCCCACAGAGATACGGCCTCAAAGTCTTTGATTCTCTCGTAAGTTTTTAAATCAGCCTCAGTTGTACCTTCAGCTTTAGCCTTAAGCTATTTATATGAATAGTTTTAAAAAGGTAATTGTACCAATATGTGTCCTCTTTCAAGTTGATGTGATTTTTCAGTATTTTTAAACTGTTCAGTGGTAGCAAGGCTACACATCACCTAAGCAAGAAGGACTTCAATCATTTCTAAACATCATATGATTTGAGGCTTCACTTTCACTTACACCGCTTAATTCATGTGTAGAGTGCTGTTATACCACAGCGATGTTGTATTCACATATCTGTAGGTTCGAATTTATTTTTCCTTGTCTTAGGGATGTTCCACAACATAGCATGTAACTAAAAATGGTTAAAAAGGCAAAAGTTTAATAATAAAATGAAATTGTAAGATTATTATTATTGTGCTATAGGAACTTTAACACATTTCAAGATACTATGTAATATAAAAATAATCCACTTGGGGGGGCAGCAAAAATTATGAATAGACTGCTGACACTTGGTGTCAGATTTTAACATTCGCTTCATTCTATTTTAGCTCAGCTTTAATATCAGATTGCATTAACAACTCTGAAATGAATGGGTTTTTTTATGTAATCTAAACCGGTTCCTATTCTTCTCCCCAGGTGCACATTATAAACTTACTCCAGGACAGCAAGTTCCAGCACTTTAAACCCGTCATGGACACCTACATTGAAGGCCACTTCTCAGGAGCTTTGTCATACAGGTATGTAGTGCTAAACAAGCTCAAGTGTTCTTGTTTAGATCTGCCTTCATGCTACAAGTGTACACAATACCTCTGAACAAAACGTAGAAACGATAGCCGAGGAGACGCCGTGTTACTGGATCTGCTTGACGATTCAGTGAAGTGTGAACTGGTCACCTGCATTCCACCGGCTGTCTGCAGAACAGTCTGTTCCCAAACTAACCCCACAGGTCTGGGTCTCGGTGTTGTGCTACATTCTCTAATCCCTCCTCACACACTCCCAGAAGGATTCCTGTCTTAGACACACTAAGACACCAATAGTGTGCTGAAATAAAAGAAATAGAAGACTAGACTGGGTTTGATCTTGCCAGGATGATACAGCCAGCTGTGTTTGTGTCATTAACAAAAACGTAATAGTACCAAGTCATTTACTATCATCTGTAGTGTTCTTTCAACACTGGTAGCATTGTCCATAAGCCTGAATGTGCTATAAGACATTATTCAATCCTAACATCTTCATTTTGTCTTTAAATGAAATGGTGCATTGTACTAGCTGTAGATCTGTATAGCAGCTTTGTGGTGCATAAGGCCTGATTTATACCAGGGCATCGTGCACAGACACTTACACAGGGTGAAGTCTGAATACTTGCATACAATGAGTGTTATCTACTCACTCAGTTTCATTTAAATGCGTCAGTGCAGGATTTTTTATCATTTTATTCATTTTATTAAAGACACTATCCTAAGACGCTAACAGCATAATATGTCCATTGAATTTATAATATGATATAAGTACAATATCCTCCTTCAACCTGGCATCCACATACGTGGAGATCATTTTTGCTTGTGTGCACCATAATACTTAATTCTTTGTAACTGGAACCTGTTGTACACAAAAGAAGTGGCTTCATGTTCAAAGATAATATCAGGTTATTATATTTGTTGGTTCCTCCTAACCCCAAATAGGTAGAAGAAATCTAAAATGCAAGCTCAGGTCTTAGGAGCATATAAGGTAAGGGAGCATGAACATCTAGATGTTATCGGATGTAAGAAGAGAAGATTGTGTCTGCACCTTGTTTACACTCGAGATGTGTTTGGAAGAATATTACTGGAACTCTTAATACATGACACACTGTTAGCTTATGAAAGACAAGCACAAGAATGCAATATGCATCTCTGCATTTAATATTTACCCATAAACCCCCTCTGTGCATTGCCACACAATTGTACATTAACACGGAAGAATAATCTAGGTTTAACTCTGTGGTGATTTTACATCACTGAATGTTAGACCTAATGTGCGACCTATGGTAGAACTATTATTGTTTATTATTTTCACTTCCATACAACAGTTGGAAGTGAAATAATTGAATATTTGTCAAAGTTTTCTACTAAGCTGCCGCTGCTGGGCCCCTGAGCAAGGCCCTTAAATCTCACATGCTCAGCTGTATAAAATGAGATAAAAATGTAAGTTGCTCTGGATAAGGGCATCTGCCAAATGCCGTAAAATGTAAATGTGAAACTTCTGAAACAGACATGCAGAAATATCACTTGCATGCTTCGTAGACACACACACACACACTGTTCATACACACTCATTCTTTTTCCTGCCTGAAAGGCAGATGTTTCCTCAACTGGTGTATCCATCACTTTTCCAGCTTCTCTTGCCCTTTAGGCTACCAGCTACACTGTGTTGTCTCATAAAGGCTTCATCACGAACACTCTGTTTTAGTGATGGATTTATCAGGATCACACTCCTACACAGCCTCTTAGATTATACAACAAATCATGTAACACTCACACACACACACTACTTGCTCCGAGGAAGAGAAGTCTAACTTTGAGTGGTTTTGGGTGAAGTGATTTCCATTTGTTTTCTCTAGGCAAGAAATGGAAAACAGTTTGCATCAACAGTGTCTCTTCTTAACATTTATTCTGTTTATTCCCATATCTGCAATGGTAAATCAGAAGGGTGATTAGTTCAGGGTGTATAGTCATTTTTCACTCTATCTTACTACTGCAATCTATTAGCATAGTAAGGTTGACACCATGACTTGGAAATTGCATTACTGGTCATGACACCATGATGTCTTGTCTTTAGGGATCTGATTAAGGTGTTGAAGTGGTATGTGGACCGGATCATTGAAGCCGAACACCAGGATCACATCCAGCACGTACTCAAGGCAGGAGCTTATGCAATTCCTCATTGTTTTATTGTTAGCTCTGAGCACTTTCCTCTAATGCTGTAACAACAAAGCTTGATTTCCCTTCTTTAATAACGGTGGTGCTCTGTATTTCTCTGGACATTAAGAACTTCTGATGATATATTGCTTTCATTATTTGTGTGTGTTGTGCGTGTGTGTAGATCAAAATTACAGAACAATTTGAAATATTGTTAATCTTTATTGCTCAAAATTTGCAGGACTATTAGCTGTGAGTTATACCACTGTTTTACTACTAGCATGTTTTACAAAATAACCAAGGCACTGCAGCAGAAACTTTTGGAAAAATGGAAAACACTGATTGCAGTTAGAGAACAGCAAGCATCGTAGCACAGAAGATTACAACTAAAATTGTTGAGGTGGCAGAAATTAGTAGGAAGGTTAGAGACCTCGTTTCGAATGACTTCAGCACATCTGCGGCCACAATACGTCACTAGTTTATCACACTGCTCTGGTGTGATCCTGATGTTATTGCTAAGAAACCCACTGTACACCTATCAGGCATAACATTATGACCACCTTTTGCTGCCAAAACTGACCTTTTGAGGCATGAACTCTGCTAGATCCTTGAAGGTGTGCTGTGGTATCTGGCACCAAGATGTTAGCAGCAGTCCTGTAAGTTGCAAGAAGGGGCCCATGGAGCAACTTACAGGTCTTAAAGGATACTTGGAGGATTTAAAGGACACTTTTGATAGATACTGACCACTGTAGACCGGGAACACCCCACAAGAGCTGCAGTTTTGGAGATGCTCTGATCCAGATGTCTAGCCATCACAATTTGGCCCTTGTCCATTTTTCCTGCTTCTAACACATCAACTTTGAGGACAAAATGTTCACTTGCTGCCTAATATATCCCACCCACTAACAGGTGAGGAGATAATCAGTGTTATTCACTTCACCTCTCAGTGCTCATAATGTTATGCCTGATAGGTGTTGTTACCAAAATGTGGAAGGGACTGGAATAAGAGTAGACCAAGATACTAGTTGATGTCCTGTGGCCTAAGATGTGCTGAAGTCATTAATTCATTATTATTCATTGTTCATTATTTAAACATGTGAGTAGAACAGTGTTATAACCCACAGCTAATATTCCTTCACATTTTGAGCAATGATGATTAACAATATTTCAGAAAAAAATTAAGTGTTCTAAACACACACACACACACACACAGTTCGGCTCCTGCATGTGGAATTGGAGCACTAAACACGTTGCTTCATTGTGTTACAGTTTAACTGGATGAACGATATTATTTTTTTCCAGGCGACTGAGTACATCTTTAAGTACATTATCCAATCTCGGAGGCTGTTTGCACTCGCCACAGGAGGACAGAACGACGAAGAGTTTCGCTGCTGTATGCATGAACTCTTCATGTCCATCCGATTCTTCTTGTCTCAGGAGAGCAAAGGATCCGGTCCTATCACTCATACACAGGTGAGACCAGTGGACTGTTTAAACATTAGACAACTATATCTATTAACTACAAATATCAATTATTAGGGATGTGGTTCTTGACCAAAAGGCAAAAAAAGACCAAAATTGGGCCTACAAGAAGTCTCAATTATATGTGAAGTGTTAGATTTTTAATGTTATAAAGCAGATGAGTTCAGGCTATTTGAGCATCAGCTGCAGATGATCAGTAAAGAATATCATACTACAGTGTCACACTACTCATTACTCTTCTTCAGGTTAGAGAGGAACTGTTAATTCATCTTTATTCTTATATCAGCTCACAGATAAAAAAGGAAACTTGTAATTTGATCAGAATATTCCCCGATCAGGTTTTTTTTTTTTTTTATCCTTAAGACAGATTCCACACAGCTCGAGTACTTACCTGCTTCTTCACTATTGTCAGCAATATAACTAATAAAGTTTCTTAGCCCTTAAGCATGATAAGTGAGCTGAACAACTTTCTTTAGAGAGAACTTTACTGTACCTAAACTTGTTTATTTATTTATTTATTTTTTTTGTACAATATCCTTAATTGAATTTCTGAAGCCGTGCCCTCGAGGGAGATGATTCATCCCTTATGGTGTGTTTGAGGAGGAGTCTCAGCACTTCTCTAGGTTGAAGACACTGTGACTGAGCTTGACTAAACTCTCAGCTCTGTGTGCAGCCTGAGTCTCTTTCCGTTAACAGTACAGGGTTTGGAGTAGCGTATTCCGTCACCACCTCAGCCCTCATACAAGACAAGTCCGCATTCAGGAGATCTGCACTGTGCTTGTGTTAAAAGATTAACAGGGATAAGACTCTTCTAATAGATATAATCAGATGGAATGAGAAATCAGCATAGACAATGCAACATAAAAAGCTGAGAAAATAGAAGTAAATCTGGGAAGAAGAGATGCAGTGATAGAAATCAGGGCATTCTTTATGGAACTAGCCATGACCCTGTTTTCTGTATCCTTGTATTCTCATTATCATACAAAATAGGAAAAAAATTCATCTATTCATTGCTGTTTTGCTGCTAAATTTTATTATTATTTTTATTTCAGAATTTTCTCGTGCATTTCATTTTAGTTATTCTTTTTTATTTTAACTATTTTATTTTTTTTGACTGCCTCTTTCTTAGGAATAGCTTTAATAGTCCGAATAGCTTTAATAATTTAAAAATCAACTTATTTTCTTATTTTCTTTTAACCTAGTCGTTATTATTTCCTATTATGAAGTGGTAGCAGCAGGTTAAAAAAAGAAAATGAAATAAATCATTGAATCCCTTGTGTATTCTGGCCCACGAAGTCTATGTCTTTATTTTACTTTGAATATACCTGAAAATGCAGCACAAAAGAGGAAGAGCATTTGTAGGTGTTAATCTGGTTGCAGCCACATGTTTTAAGCGTGTTGAAAAGCCTGAGTGTTTTAATCTTTATACAGAGTGGGACAAAGGCAGTAAGAGAATGCAGGTCAGGGCTGTCTTAATCTGTGCTAATCCCTGGCCTTCTCCACACACACACACACACACACACTGCAGTGTTTTTAAGTGTGCTGTCTGTTTTCATTCACTTCACTGTTCAA
Source organism: Hemibagrus wyckioides (assembly GCF_019097595.1). Taxonomy (NCBI): domain Eukaryota; kingdom Metazoa; phylum Chordata; class Actinopteri; order Siluriformes; family Bagridae; genus Hemibagrus; species Hemibagrus wyckioides. The sequence continues at coordinate 11,623,854 of NC_080728.1, read as the reverse complement.
GCAGCAATCCATGTTACACTGTAGTGAACTGTTGATCTGATGCATTCCTTGGTTGGATTCAGTTCCAGGCTTCAGTTCTTGTCAAAAGCTGCACTGGAAATGTTTTAACTTAAACCAGAGGAATTTAGAGATTACGGATTTCTGCATGGTTAGAAGCTTGGAATAATCAGGATTTAAACATTATGCCCTCAGTAGGGTTGATAACACTGGCAAATGCTCAAGTGGGGCTTATAATACATCTGTTTTCTAATTTCTCTGCTTTAACTCATGGATTGTTGTGTTTTTATTTTGTTTCTACACTTTTGCTGACCATATGTGTATGATAATGGGTGTTATAAGTATCTTGTACACAGCATTTACGTTGCTGTTTTTGGAAGTCATGTCTAAATGTTAAACTGCCTCAAATAGTTTGTGATGGGAAATTTCAGTAGCTGTTAGAAAGAAAAATAACCTACTTCTTGTTGCAAAAATTGCCATTTGCTATGCATGTCTAATGCCATTCATGGTAATGCGAGACACATCGATACTGAAACTAAGGCACAGCTATGCGTTCTGAGTCACACCACACACATCAGAAGACTGTAATGAGTGGCTTTACAGGGGTTGTGTGTTCTGCTGGAAATTATAGCCTATTAACGCACTTATCTAACTCATCATCAAAGTTTTGAGACAGGTTAATTTTAGCATAGTTTCTGAGCAAGCAAAGAATGCATGCTGGAACTTTTTTTTGCATTCGAACTTGAATCTGGTTGACTAGCTCATGCATGTATGGTTTGTTCATCCCTGACTTAGGGTGCATTTCCTTTCCAAGTCAGGCAGTGGACCAAACATAATGTTTCATGTCTCGTGAATGAATATGTCTCTGTAGGACCTAACTAAAAGGTCTCCATCATCGTGTTCCTGACAGGTTTTTTGTTAAATGAAATGACTGTGGTCCAGTAAAAATTATCTAAAGATTAATGGGACCATTCTTTTGAATAGCATAGCTCAGCAGATGGAAATAAAAGAATTTCAATAGCAGTTAATATATCCCGTCATAAGAAGTGGATTTTGATGGCTGTAGAAAGAGAAAGGTCTTTAAGTGAGCTGCTTTGAGGCCAGTGGTAACCTTAAATGAGCTCCAATGGCAGTAAGTGAACTCTCACCTAATATTGAGACCATTACTTATAGGAGAAAGAAGGAAATTCAAGATGTTTATATTTGTGAAAAATCTAGCATTCCAAATGTATACAGGAAAATGTCTTGGTTATAGAAGATTAACCAGCGCTGCTCATCACCCACTACGCACAATATTTCCAGTAAGGGTTCGAGGTAACAGCATTTTCTTTTAAGACTATTTTTTCTTAATAATAAAGGATTCTGAATTCTATAAAGTATAGGCATAAGAGTCATTTTAGCTTTCAGCATGGCATTGATCTAAATCACACAGCCTTTTGCACCCATGAGTGCTTCAGGAAGATGAAGATCAATGTTATTATATGGCCCAGTCAGAGGTCTGATCTCAGTCTGCTAAAGAGCTGTGGACCGGCACAGATTACCACCTGTCAGTGTGACTGAAGCTGAAATCTACTTGTACTATTTTCAGTCTTGATTTTGATGCCCCCAAAAAACCAAAGGCCACCATCTGAAAAGAATTTTCAGGTCATGTGTTTGAGAGCACTAAGTGACCAGCGTCCAGTTTAGTGATGATGTGACCAAAAGGCAGTAATTCTGTATTCAATTTTTAATATTGTTTTATTAAAATTTGAGAGTGTGACTGCTGCTATGATGCCCATTTTAACGCCACCAGTAGAGGACAGTGTAGTATAATGCACAACTCGCAGAACAGCTACAGTTTTGGTAAAGTCCAAATGTGATCATGGACAGACCTTATTATCTCAAAATCATGTTGAATTTATTTATTTTATTTTATTTATTTTTTTGTTGATTGACGTTTTAAGCAAAATGTAGGGTCCAACCCCTAGGGGAAACATTTTGGCAGCTAAATGTTCACAAAAGTTTATTAAGTCAAGAATATCTGGCATATTTGTAAGTAAACGATGCTCTCTCCCTTCTCTCTTCTCTCTATCTCTCTTTCTCTGTGTGCAGGCAGTGTTTTTGCAGGCATTTCCAGCAGTCTATGGGGAGCTGCTTAAGCTGTTCACGGTCAGAGAAGTGGCCTCATTCGTGCGGGAGACGCTGGGGAGTCTTCCAGACACCTCACAGTCTGACTGCCCCCTAGAGACTGTCAAACTGCAGTGCATTTCCAAAACTGTGGAGAGCCAACTCTACACAAATCCAGGTACATGCACACACTTGCGCATTGCAGGTTTATACCTGGTTGTTTGATTAGATGTTGTTACTGGTTGTCCCATAATAATTCTTTGGCTAATAGAACTAGTGTATATATATATCTATATATATATCTCTATCTATCTATCTATCTATCTATCTATCTATCTATCTATCTATATATATATATATATATATATATATATATATATATATATATATATATATATATATATATATATATATAAAATTTGTAATATAATATTTTTCTGAGGCCTTTGAGTTAGAAAAAAATAATATGGAGCATCAACATCCAACCAGTCAAGACAAGAACATGTCACTGTTTGCTTGTAAATTATAGATCTCTTGCACTGATCGTTAGAAGTTCTGGCCCAGTTCTAGTGTACTGGGTTCATGGCTTTGGAGGGACCACTAAAAGGAGGGACTGTATTGTTTTCAAAACCGCTACCTCCAGCTAGCTTCTTCGCAGATCACTGAAATTTGTCACAATAAAAGTGTGTTTGTGTGCGTTTCAGAATCAAGGTGTATCCTGCTCCCTGTGGTTCTTCGCTTGCTACAAGCTCACATGCAGGAGCAGCGGGATCTGGTGATGTGCGCACAAATACTCACCAGCATGCTGTCCATCATAAAGAGATATGATACGGTAAGACACGAGTCACTGACTTGGCCTGAACAGAGAGAGAGAGAGAGAGAGAGAGAGAGAGAGAGAGAGACGAGCTTTTGAGCTGAGAGAGTGATGCAACCTCTGAGAAACACAGCTCTTTAAATAATTGCAGGGGAAGAGTGAGAACTTTAAACAAGATTTCAACACATTTACTGTGAAGTGAGATTGAGAAGAGATAGGACAATAAGACATGAGCTATATGGTTAATGGACAAAATTTATAAAATTACGTAATAAAATACAACCTCAATTCCAAAAATGTTTCATAATAATAATTATTATTATTATTATTACTATTTTGTTAATCAACTTTTTTTATTTAATTAATTTTTTTATTTTTAAATTGATGACATTTTCCAAAAAAATTGGTCCATGGGAAATCTAGGGCTCGTAATATTGTGACAAGCTGAAATAGTGAGGTGATGTGAAACAGGTGAAGGAATCGTGTTCTAGGATACAAGAAGCCTTCAAGAAAGCCTAGTTCTTTCGGAAGCAAGCATGGTTTAGCCAACAGGTTTGAGAACAATGTTTTCCAAAAACAAATCAGTAGGTTATGGGGTATTTTACATTTCTCTACAATTAAAAATGGTAAAGAAAACACTGATTATCTGATGAATATGAGTAATATTGTAGTAGTATCATTTAATTATTCCTATATAAGAGTTCTGTAGTAGTGTAAGTTGCTTGATGTATGTTTAAAATTAATCATTTCGGCGATGTTTTGGGTACGTAATCAACCTAATAATCAAAACAATATCTTTAGATTAACTGAATATCAGTAGTCTGTTGTTTGGTATGGGGTGAGAGCATTGTGTGTGTGTGTGTAATTTTTAAACCACTTTCACACACTCTACAGGGCCACTTTTAAGAGACGCTTCAGCTCCACTAGCCACCTTTTCATTCTGGCTGCTTCTCCTGCTCTCATTCTCAACCTCACTACTTAAAGCTTTGTTATCATATTCACATTCGAACTGCTGTACTGACCTGCTATATTTATATTGGCAAAGGTTATAAAGTGTGTGAACGTTAGAGAATAATAAATGAAATTAAACCTTTAAATTATGTATGCACTTCAAAAATGCTTTAAAAAGCCATACAGCAGGATGGAGCAACCTCAGTTTAGGTAACAGGCCATATTACACTTAGTATGAGGTCAAGTGAACCTTCTTGCCAAAAGATGCAGATATATGTCTCAATTTATCAGTATTTATCTAAATGTTCCAAATAAAACTGAAAAATTGCATAAGTATTCACTCCCATTGCAGTGTTAATTTATTTATAATACAAATTACTGCATTATTAGAACCCACAAGCTGTATATTTGACATCTCTACAATATAGCACCAAGAATTCTATTTGAATGAACATCCTATATTCCTTGGATTTATTTATACTATTTGTATAAGTTGTTTTTAAGTATACTGTAATAATAGAGTTACCTGTGTTGTACAATTTATATCTCTTCTCATATACTGTGTGTGTGTGTGTGTGTGTGTGTGTGTGTGTGTGTGTGTGTGTGTGTGTAGGAGCCAGCCATGTCTGAAGAAGTGGATCTGATAGTGGAGAGCTTGCTGGGTGTATTATTAAGGACCATACTGGAGATTTCTAACCGTCCTCAAACCCCAGCGTCGACCATGCGTCCTCAGAGTCAGGATGTCACGGTGAGAGAACAAAGATAAAGCATGAGAATTACAGTGAGAGCGATACTGCACTTAACAGAGGAGGAAATAAAGAATAAAGAGAAGATAAAGACCAAAGCCCCTGAGGGTCCATTAATTACTGTGCAGCAGAGAAAGCTTTTTATACTTCAAAGCCGCTCTGTGTCAGGTGAATTGTGGGAAAGCTTTTCCTTCAGATGTGATCTGTGCTTTTTGTGTCATGTTGTATTGTAAATGCCAACCTCGCCGTGTCTTTACCTGCTTTTCAATAGCTCCACTGATCTTCCTGTGGTATTTACTCTGCAGGATGTGTTCAGTCAGCACTGTGTCAATAGAGCAGGAGATGAGTTTGGAGTCAAATTCTGGTTTGATGTTATAGCTGTGTTCACCAGAGCTGTTTAGGTCTCATATGTCTAATCACGTGTTCCTTTTTTTTTGGACATGAATCAAGGGTCTTCAGTTGGGGAATTGTGATTTACTGTGGAGCACAGGGCTAAAGAGAGGGTTACGTAGAAAGAGAAGTTATCCTGTCTGGTCTGATTAGTTGAGTGACAGCATTACTTGAATGGCCATATGTTGTTTATTATCTACTTCCATTTTTAAAGCAGATATGTCTCATCAGTTTATTCAGTGGGATGACCAACATTATCATGAGAAAGGGCAGTATACAGGCATTTAGATCTGAATTGCCAAATGTTTTGGGACACCCCTCCAAATCACTGGATTGAGGTGTTCAAGTCGCCAACTTTCCCGATAGAATGCCTTTGGGATGAATTAGAGCAGAGACTGGGAGCCAGGCCTTCTCATCCAACATCAGTGCATGATCTCACAAATATGCTTGAATGGTCAAAAATTCCCCTAAACACACACTTAAACCTTGTGGAAAGCCTTCCCAGAAGAGTTGAAGCTGTTATAGCTGTAAAGGATGGGCCAACTCCAGTTAAACCCTATGGATTAAGAATGTCATTAAAGTTATTGTGCATGTAAAGGCAGATGTCCCAAAACTTTTGGCAAAGGCCATTTTCATTAACAGGTTTACAGGTCGCTTGTGCTGCATTTACCAACATGACACATTTACCTCATTTATTCATGCAACATCAGTTTATTAAACTTTTTTACTCTGAGTCACTATGGTTAATTTTTTGTGTATTTATGGAAATAGAGCCAAATTCTATAAGCTCTCAAAAAGCAGCTGTATATGTAGGCAGGTTTTTGTGAGAGTGGGTGTGAGTGGGAATTAAACAAGGACAAAGCAAAACATAGGCACTTGATTATTGTCTTATTGTCCAAGTTTATGTAACTTTTTTTCAGTGTTGTTGATGTGCATGCATGCGTCTGTGTTTCAGGGGGAGTTTGTATCTTGTCTTTTGGCTCTTCTGAAGCAGATGGGAGATCATCACTACCAGAAGCATCTTCAGCGTTTCACCAGTAAAGATGAGCTAAGGGTAAGAATAACCCAGGAGTAATGCCTTTTATGAGCAAATGTGCTTATTCACGGAATATACTACCAGCAACTTGTGTACCAGCAACTTGTGTACTTGTTTTACTTGTTTGCAAAACTGCTGAGCATATGGCCACAGAGGCTCCCAGCCCTAATAAATGTAATTGCACCTTGTTGGCCCTTTTGTTTGCCAGTGTGGCTGCGTCAAGCATAAATCTAGCAATATGTTCAGCTACCACCAGTAAAACGGAAGGCAATGGGTTTCTGAAAGTGATTGATTTGGGGCTATTTTTATGGTTCTTCAAATAAAATATTACAACCTCATTCAGGATTGTGTAGCAATTCACTTCACATGTTTTGTTTGTTTTCAGTTCAGTGCATTATATTCACTAGTAGTTATGTTAATATCATGTTAAAGTCAGGACATTTTCTTGTTTTCAGTAACTGTGAATTGTTTTTGATTTTGTTTTTCTACCTGTCAGGATTTCCTCCTGCAGATTTTCACCGTGTTCCGGATCCTGATCCGGCCCGAGATGTTTCCCAAAGACTGGACAGTCATGCGGCTCGTCACTAATAAGTAAGATCCTTAGTAGCTCTTGATTAATAAAGATTTCTAAACATGAATAAATCGTGGAATGTATTGCTCGCACTCATGCTGACTGATGCACACGTTTCCTTTCCAGCGTCATCATCACAACGGTGCTCTACCTGTCAGATGCTCTGAGGAAAAACTTTCTCAATGACAGGTTTGATTATAAGGTACGTGTGTATCGTGGTGTCCGAGTCGGTCCATGTGGCTCAGAGTGTGTGTGTTTACACTGTGGCCTCCTGTGGTGTGTGGTGTACTACACCTCTTCACACACACACACACACCGCACTAAGTTGATTGTGGCTGGCAAGAAAAACTATTTAGTGTTGACTTGCACACGTGTATATATACAGATGAAGGCTATGCTTAATGTGAATGCTTCCTCACTGACACTGGGTGTGTGTTCATGTGTTTAATTTAGGTCTGGGACTCGTACTTTTATCTATCTGTCATCTTTATTAACCAGTCCTGCCTCCAGCTTGAGACCTTCTCTCCTTCAAAGCGCAAGAAAATTCTAGAAAAGTGAGTAGCTCACACACACACACCTGTACTATGAGCTACATATCTCATCCTGTACGGTTTTGCACTGGACGTTAGGTACTTCAGTCAGTGTGAATTAATTGCATTTCTTCAGTGGTCACTTAACTATACATTTGTGCACGTTTGTAATTCAGCTGTTTTGTTGTGTGTGTTTATAGGTATGGGGATATGAGGGTGATGATGGGTTGTGAAATCTTCAGTATGTGGCAGAATCTAGGTAAGAGACTGATAACATGTTAAACTTTTCCTGCCCAAAGAAATCAAAGTAATGTACAAACTCTTGTCTTCCCCCCCCCTCCCTCTGTGACAACCTCTCTCTTTCGCTTTTATAGGAGAGCACAAATTAAACTTCATCCCTGCTATGATCGGCCCATTTCTCGAGGTGACGCTGGTTCCTCAGCCGGATCTGAGGAATGTGATGATCCCCATCTTTCACGATATGATGGACTGGGAACAGCGGCGCAGCGGCAACTTTAAACAGGTACAACAGTGCCCCCTGCTGCTTCAGTTTAAAAAAACATACTCTGTTTAATTACACTTGGGATGTTTAACCTATAACCCTGGATGATTATCTGTCTTAGGTGGAGGCAAAACTTATAGACAAACTCGACAGTCTGATGTCAGAGGGAAAGGGTGATGAAACTTACCGAGAGCTCTTCAACAGCATGTGAGTGAGAGTGTGTGCTGGGTTTTATTCCTATCATTCAGTAAGCATATACAGGGAGTTCACAGTGAAGTATTCCCGGTTATGATTCCTTGATTAATTAAGCAGCGCTGCTAAATCACAACTTTTTAAGGTTTTACTCAGAAAAGATTTTCAAATGTGTAAGGATGTGACAGCGTATCGTTTGAAAAAGCAAACCACTCTGTAGAACTACTAATGTGTAGATAATATTCTTAATGCATTCTAATTCCAAATCAGTGTATTAGTAATTTTGAAGGATTGATATAGATTGTTTAACTAGAGAAAGACGAACATGCTTTATCAAATTTAAATAGGATTTTATTCGTCACATATGCAACCATACACAGAAGGACATGTAGTGAAATGATGATGATAATAATAATAATAATAATAATAATAATAATAATAATAATAATAATAGTAATCTCAAGCTAAAATGTTGTACAGTAAATTGGGAGGCTGTACAAAGTAAAATAATAGATGAAATATGGGTTGTGGGGGTGATATATGGAATGTAAATACACTGACTGATACACTGAACAGGCATAATATTATGACCACCTGCCTAATATTGTGTTTGTCCCCCTTTTGCCACCAAAACAGCCCTGACTTGTCATGCACTGTGTATGCTGACACCTTTCTATCAGAACCAGCATCAATTTCTTCAGCAATCTAAGCAACAGTAGCTTGTCTGTTGGTTCGGGTCACAGTTTATAAAGTGTCAGTTTTCTTAATACCATCTGATGTGAGGAAGTGTGATAAACAAATAAATGTTTGACCATGCAGTCTACGATGGCCTGTAAGTGAAATACGCATTCACAAAAACATCACAACAAATGTGCAAACTCAACAGCAAAGTCAGAAACACTTCAATATTAACTCAAAACTGAAAGCTGAGGCCCGTGTTGAACATCACAGGATCATTGCTGATCGTGTACAGACAGCATGAGTCTGAGAGATGGAGCAATACACTGGGCAAGAGCTGGCCAATGTTTAAAGAGGAAATATAAGCCTCAGTAATTTATTTGTTCAGAAGTGTTTGTATGCTGATGTTTTAGATTTACGCTGTCATCATATCTAAAACTTAACATGACGTAACATTTTAATTTGAGTATTTTGATTTCTTATTATTTCTGTTCATTCTTATTTTGAATTTAGTTTCTCAAGTTTAGTTTATTGGCAGCACGGTGGCTCAGTGGTTAGCACGTTCACCTCACACCTCCAGCGTCCATCGTACTGTGTGTGTGGAGTTTGCATGTTCTCCCCGTGCTTGGTGGGTTTCCTCCGGGTGCTCCGGTTTCCTCCCCCAGTCCAAAGACATGCTTCTAGGCTGATTGGAGTCTATAAATTGCCCGTAGTGTGTGATTGTGTGAGTGAATGAGTGTGTGTGTGCCCTGGGATGGGTTGGCACTCCGTCCAGGGTGTATCCTGCCTTGATGCCTGATGACGCCTGAGATAGGCACAGCCTCCCCGTGACCCGAGGATAGATCAATGAAAAAAAGTTTATTTATAAGTGCAGTCTAAAGGGGAGATGGCCAGGTTTTTATTTCATTGCAAGATGTATACTTTATTTAACTGTGTATGTGAGACATCTTAAATCATCTATGGGCATGTGATGTTCAGTATGGAGCGACTATTTCCATTTGGAGTTAATGACGTAGTTAATGATCTGATCAGACTTTAGAATCGTCAGTGTCACAGTAATATCAAGTGCTGTGGAATTTTTGTTTTCTTCAGTAGCTTCCTCCCTGCTTGTGGTCCCTTCTGAGGCCACATCTTTTGTTTCTGAGATCAGAATTTGAACATTCATTTCCTGATATGTAAATCTAGATGTGTTCACCAGCTTAGCATACGACACCTTTTGTTTGAACCCACCATTTTGACTGTCAAACACAAATGTCTTCAAAAACGAAAGAATAGCCCTTGCTGTTCCAGTACTTTTGGAGGCATCCTGCATGTTGTGTTTCTAAAATTGCTGTTGTATTCCTGGTGTGGCCACCCTAGCAATTGTATGAAAATGTTGAAGAAGAAATTTTGATTTTATACTGTTTCCTTTCACCCATTTGGATACAATATAGGGTTAGGTGTCTGGCTTTAATGTTTCGGCTTAATGATTGTGATAAATACTCATGATCGTCATTTTAGCCATTATCACGCAGTCCTCCCATCATCCACATACAGCTGCCTTCTTATATCCTAACACCTGCAGTTTATAGTCGACCTGCTGTCTTATAGGAAGTAAACAGCATGTCTGCGTGGTACTTGGCTATAAATATTTAATATAAAGGGGGAGTGGGAGCTCCTTATGCTTTACCAGTTTGTGCCTAACTACCAGTGTGTGTGTGTGAAAGAGAGAGGCTTGTATGTGGCTTCAGTTTCTGATCACTTAGCCTACGGGTGCATCACAGCTGTATTTACACTGTTCTGCTTGTTTAAGCTGGTGCCAAACAGAAGAATCCCCGAAATATCATTTCTGTTTAATATGCACAACATGACATTTACTAGCTGCCTTAGCCCACTGCCTTTCATTTCTTTCCTTAAAATCTATATTGTGTGTGTATATATATATATATGGTATCAGTACAGAGATTTGCTTTATCAAACCCCTCTCCCTTTGTTCATGTTCTCTCTCTCTCTCCTTATCTGCACTAACTCAACTAACCATGTTTACTAACTTGTATGAGTGAGTGTTTCTGACTTTAATCTATTAATATGACTTTGTCTCGTCTCTGCTTTCCTGGAGTAGAATTCCTCTGTTCGGTCCGTATCCTAGGTAAGACACACTACTCACTGTTTCTGTGGTTGGATCTGTGAGTAGGGTGTGTGTTTGAGTGTGTGTTTGTGTGGGAATAATGCTTAAAGGGAGATGGTGAGTGTGTGTGTGCGCATGATGCAAGGTAAAAACTAATCGTTGAATTTTGCTTTCTTCTGTGTGTGTGTGTGTGTGTGTGTGTGTGTGTGTGTGGTAGTCTTTTAAAGAAGATCGAGAGAGAGACATGGAGAGAGAGCGGAATCTCGTTAATTGCGACAGTAACACGTCTGATGGAGAGACTGCTCGATTACAGGTGAGTGTCACATGCATGCACTCACATGCATGCACACACACACTTCATCAAAATTCCTTCAAACTGCATTTAAATTGTTAATGACTTAAACAGTTTTTTTAATGTGTTTGAATATTAATGAGTTTCTAATGTGCCATAAACAACAAAGATTAGCAGGAGGTAACAATTTCTTAAGGCAATATTATAATTTTGTTATGGTATTTTTTTTTTTTTTGAGGTTCCTTTTAACTTATTCATAGATATTCATGGTATTTTTCTTAACGCTGATATAGAGCAAGGTTTCGCATTTCTTTTGCATCCTTTGAATCCATGTACAAATCTTACAAAATCAGGCGGTTGTAACCTCGAATCACTGGCTTATTTTCATGTGTGTCTTGTGATACCATATTTCTATAGCACAGAGATTATTCACAATGATGTTTAAAGCTACTGTCATTTTTTAATCTTTGTGTTTCTCATCATTAAATATACAAATAAAAGGATATATCCTTCATAAATATTTTAACCTTAACCTATTCCTGCAGTTTAAATGGAATAAAACATTTCGGGATATTCTGTTATTGGAAAACAATCAACTTCTGGGTTTTAACATTAATTCTGCTTTATGTCAGGCTGCATCACTAACAGCACACACTGTCATGATCTCTTTTTTGCACATGGGATTCAGCTATAGAAAAATATTTATTCATAGCAATTGCAATAGCTTGTGGGAGATTGTAACCTATAGATATATTGCTTTTAGGTAACATATGACATACACCGATCATGCATAAGATTATGACTATTTGCCTAATATTGTGTTGGTCCCCCTTTTGCTGCCAAAACAGCCCTGACCTGTTGAGGCATGGACTCAACAAGATCCCTCAAGGTGCTGTGGTATCTGGCAGCAAGATGTTAGCAGCAGATCCTTTAAGTCCTGCAAGTTGCGAGGTGGAGCCTCCATGGGATACTATAGCTCTGATCCTGTCGTGTAGCCATCACAGTCTGGCCCTTGTCAAACTCACTCAAATCCTTACACTTGCCCATTTTTCCTGCTTCTAACACATCAACCGTGAGGACAAAATGTTCACTTGCTGCCTAATATATCCCACCCACTAACAGGTGCCATGATAGTGTTATTCACGGCACCTGGCAGTGGTCATAATGTTATGCATGATCGGTGTATGCTCATTGTTATTCATTTAAAAAATGATATAGAAATTTTCAAATATGTGAAAGTTTCATAAACAGCGGGAGAAGATCCTTTGGATAAAAATATTGCTTGGAAGCAGGACATTTCGGTTGAGTGTAATTGCAGTACACTTTCTGATGCACACTGTAAAAATAAAATACAAATGTAATTCTCTTCACAGACAGTAAGAGAAAACTAAACAATGACCTGAAGTTTATTCAGTAACATTTGTACATCCTTTAATTTCAGAGTCTTAAGGCCTTGACTTTCTGGGGTTTTTTTTGTTTTTTTTTCTCCAGGGATTGTATGAAACTTGGAGAAGTGGATGGAAAGAAGATTGGCTGTACTGTCAGTCTGTTGGTGAGTTTCTTTCTCCACACTCATCACCAGCATTAAGGCTGTACCTGCCAGCCCACACTGGCTTTCACACTTTACTGCATCCTTCTGCTGTGGAGACAACAAGCTGTCAGCCACATCCACACCTAACAGGCCACCCATGAGGTCTGATTTCTGTAAACCTGCTAATTTAACAAGCGTTTTCAGAGCAGCAGTGGACCGCAGTGTTTATCCTTTGAGTCTTTAAACGTCAAGTTAAAAAGGTTTCTCTTGCTCATGTTGACGAGTCAAGTTTTTTTTCCCGCACAGCAATTTGTTTGTTAATTTTATTTTCTGACTTCATCCCTATACTAGAACCCGTAACAACAACTTGGGGATGTGGGTGGACAACTCGGGTCTCATTAATTTATAAAGCTGAAAACACTTGGTCCTTGGCCCAGTTGTCCCTCTCTCTCTCTCTCTCTCTCTCTCTCTCTCTCTCTCTCACACAAAAATTGTTTTGTCCTCTGTTTTCTCTCCGTTTTTCTTTGTCTGTGCAGAACTTCTATAAAACAGAGCTGAATAAGGAGGAGATGTATATCCGCTACATCCACAAGCTGTATGACCTGCACTTGAAAGCACAGAACTTCACAGGTAATGGCACGCGTAGGTGGAAGAGTGGTGCTCAGCAGGGGCATGTGGGGTGGATGCTGGAGAGAAAAGAGAATGAAAGCAGCCTGGTGGGTGTGTTGTCGTGACTTTGTGTGCTTTTTGTGTGTCTAGAGGCTTCTTACACACTGCTGCTGTACGATGAGCTGTTGGAGTGGTCAGAAAGGCCACTGCGGGAGTTTCTGAGCTACCCCATGCAGAGCGAATGGCAGAGGAAAGAGTACCTGCACCTCACCATCATCCAGAACTTTGACCGTGGCAAGGTCCCAGATCCCCAAGTCTTTCTTTAATTTCTCAAATAGCTGCTTCTGTTTACAGCTTTCTGGACTTTTCTTTCTTTCTTTCTTTCTTTCTTTCTTTCTTTCTTTCTTTCTTTCTTTCTTTCTTTCTCTCTCTCTCTCCCTCTCTTTCTTTCTTTCTTTCTTTCTTTCTCTCTCTCTCTCCCTCTCTTTCTTTCTTTCTTTCTTTCTTTCTCAGATGTCAATCTATCTGTATGTCTCTTTCTCTTCCTTCCTCCTGTAACTTTCTTTCTTTCTCTTTCTTTCTTTCTTTCTTTCTTTCTTTCTTTCTTTCTTTCTTTCTTTCTTTCTTTCTTTCTTTCTTTTTCTTTCTCTCTTTCTCTCTCTTTTTTTCTTTCTTTCTTTCTTTCTTTCTTTCTTTCTTTCTCTCTTTCTCTCTTTCTTTCTCTCTTTCTTTCTCTCTTTCTCTCTCTTTCTCTTTCTTTCTCTCTTTCTCTCTCTCTCTTTCTTTCTTTCTTTCTTTCTCTCTTTCTCTCTTTCTTTCTTTCTCTCTTTCTTTCTCTCTCTCTCTCTCTCTCTCTCTCTCTCTCTCTCTCTCTCTTTCTTTCTTTCTCTCTCTCTCTCTCTCTCTCTCTCTCTCTCTCTCTCTTTCTTTCTTTCTTTCTTTCTTTCTCTCTCTCTCTCTTTCTTTCTTTCTTTCTTTCTTTCTCTCTCTCTCTCTCTCTCTCAGATGTCAATCTATCTGTATTCCTTCCTCCTGTAACTTTCTTTTTCTTTCTTTCTTTCTTTCTTGGTTCACGTTTCCTTGTTTTTTTAATTTCTTTCTTTATTTTTTCTGTCTGTCTTTCTCAGATGTCAATCTATCTGTCTGTTTCTTTCCCTTCCTTCCTTCCTTCCTTCCTTCTGTCCTTCCTTCCTTCCCTTCTCATGTTTTGTTTCTTAAACTTTTGTTTTTAAACAACATTTCTGTGTTATTTTATTTGTGGTGTTATTTGAACTTGAGATATGTACCACATGTCATCCCTCAGTCACTTTTATCTTCTTAAAAGTGCAGCAATACCTTTAAGCAATGCTCTTCTAGTTTACTTGTTTCTTTATTCTCAAGGTTGTTTGTAGTCTGCCTGTTGCATAGCAGCATTTGCATCTCATGACTCCGACTTCATCACCTACTGATCAAAATATCAGCTGGAGACCGTCTTTTCATTAGTTACCCATCACAACACAATGGCATTTACATAATTAGCACCCTCATCATAAGCAGCTTGAATGAAAATAAAAGCTCAATGTGCCCACTGTCTAGTCTCCTTCTGTACTCCTGAATCAAGCCCTCTGTGTGTCATTGCTAAAGGATTAGGAAGCAGCAGGGAGGAAAATATTTCGTTTAATTAGCTTCATAGCAAAACACTCTAGCGTCACTGTGAATGCTTTTTCTTTGCAAGTAATTGTGTTGATGATCATCTACTGCCCCCCACTGGAAGTTAACATGGCTGCGTACATGGTGTGACACCTGTTTTATCTTTTCCTCTCAGTGTTGGGAGAACGGCATCCTCCTGTGTCGAGAGTTGGCTGATCAGTATGAAGCGTACTATGATTACAGGAACTTGAGCAAAATGAAGGTTTGCTCCTTTTGGGCATTATTATATTCAATTTAAAAGCTGTTTTGTTTTACGGTGAAACACAGAGCAACTGTTCTGCCTCTGATTATTGTGCATTGACATGCCTTTTCTGTAATATCCGAAATGTGCAGATGATGGAAGCCTCCTTGTATGATAAAATAATGGACCAGCAGAGACTGGAGCCCGAGTTCTTTCGAGTGGGCTTCTACGGGAAGAAGTTTCCTTTCTTTTTACGGGTAAGTGGCAACACCTACCAAAGACTGACACATAGTTTGAGCAGTAAAAGTAAAAAAATAAGTAAAATATAATAATAATAATAATAATAATAATTAAATAAAAACTAATTAGATTGTTTTTTTTTTGTAGATTTTATGATGAATAAAAGTTAAGGAATTAGGAAACACACACTAAACAAACAGAATGTTTAAATAATCAGTCACTACTAGGCTTTCTAACCAGCTCTGGAAGCATATGATTCATGATGGGTTTCAATGCCTGTGTTACTCACACATTTTCTTCCCGTAAATGTCTATAGATCTAAATCTGAGTCAAAGCTATTAACATGATGTAGTGCAGAGTCCAGTTTTTCCCCATGTTTATAATATGTTGCTGTCAAGAGTGTCTTCCGCCATTGCTTTTTTTCGAGTCCACTTGGTGGCACTCTTGTCCACTCTGTGTTTTTAGGATATTTGTTTATGTATTTGTATGTGTGCGTGTATGTGTGTGCTTTTCAGAATAAGGAGTTTGTATGTCGTGGTCACGACTATGAGCGTTTAGAAGCCTTCCAGCAGCGCATGCTCAACGAATTCCCTCATGCCATCGCCATGCAACATGCCAACCAGCCTGACCAGACCATCTACCAGGCTGAAGCCCAGTGTATCCTTCTACACACACACACACATACACACTACAAAATAATGACTTTCGCAAATTAAAACTCTTGCATTATTTATGATCTCTACATGTGACCAGATGTTTGTATGTAGTATAAAATGAATCGCAGCTGCCGGTGCTTTTCTGGTGTGAACAGGCGCTTGCAATGAGGGAACGTAGGATTTTGTGCAAGCTCAGGACTACGGCTGTAAATACGCATCTGTACGGTGGCAGAAAATCGATTGTGTCCCACTGTGACTGTGAGCTGGCTCCAGGAGACGCCAGGCAGTGGACACAATCTTGCACGGTTGGCGGGACAAATATGTGGAAGGCTGGAGCATGCCGAATGTGGGCCTTTCTCTTGAGTGCAATTAGAGCAGACATGTGCGGTCAAACTGCATTAGCCTAGTGCTTTGTTATCCTTGCAAGCAATTAATCAGTACCCTTCCTGGATTGCCGCCATATTTAATTCATATTTCTGTGCTGATGAGTTCTCATAGATGTGCTGTGTGACCCACACGGTGCCAAACGTGTGCTCAGGGGATTGGCAAGAGTTGACTCTCCTAGTAAGTGCATGCATTTCAGTGTAGAACTTGTTTGTGTTAGAAAACAGATATGTATTTTATTTTTCGAGTTGGGCTGAAACATTTTTGAAGCTGTAGAGCCTGTATACATTTACCTTTGTGGCATTTGTCAGATGCCCTTATCCAGAATGACCTAAAGAAGTGCTGTGAAGTCTTTTATCAATAAATGCATTCTCTTTCTGGATTTTACTGGATTACTAGTTCAGGGACCAAGAGTATTATCTGTTCCTTGCGAGCTGAGTATAGTATGAAAAAAGGATTTTGTAGTTTAACAAAGTGCTAATTTAAGTGACTCAGCTGCTTTGACATCTACAGGAAGTTTATTCCACCGCTTAGACACCAGAACAGAGAAAAACCTTCCTCCTTTCTGGTACACTGATAGGTAGTGGGTCGAACCGAGCAGCGCTAGAGGATTTGTGGGAGTGTGGTGCCGGGTGGGAGAAGTGTTTTAATGGTGGGTTGGTGCTGGTCCACTTTTAGCTTCATCAGGCAAGCATCATTGTGAAGCTAAAAATGGACCAGCACCCACCTACCTTAAAGCACTTCTTATACCCTACACCATCCCGCTAGCGCTGCTCGGCTCAACCCACCATCAGTGTACGATGAAGGAATGCATCAAGGCTTTTCTCCGTTTTAACTCTGATGTAGGTAGCTATAGGAAGCCAGTTGAGGGAATATAGGAGTGTGGTGGTGTGGGGAAAACATGGGAAGATTAAAAATAAGTCGTTCAGCATCGTTCTGGAGCAGCCATGAATGAGTTGCAGTACTCCAGTCTCAAAATGACAAGGGACTGTACAAGCATCTGAGTGACCTCTGTGGATAGAAATCTGCAAATACTTCTGCTTTTTGGCATGAGAGTGTCAGTTTAGCGATGTGAGACAAGAAGGACAGTTGATCGTCCATGATTACCCTGAGGTTGCATGCAGTGACAGATGGTGAGATCTGTGAAATTCATCTCCTGGGATGAACAACAGTTCAGTTTTGCTGAGTAGGTTTCAGCTGATTAACTGCCATCCATGATGAGATATCTGGCAGACCCGCAGAGATCTGACCAGAAACAGAAGTGCCTGAGGGAAGGAAGCAGAGGATAAGTTGATTGTTATTCATACAGCAGTGACATGAAAACCTATGTGAGAATATGACCTCACCAATGTAAAGAGGGAGAACAGAAGGGGACCAAGCACTGAGCCTTGTGGGACACCAGTGGACGATCTGCATGGAGCAGAAGCAGAGTTTTTCTGGGTTGCCAGATAGGAGAGTCTTGTGGAAAACTGTGTCAGAGTTTACTGAAAGGTTGAGGATCATAATGAGTTGTTTTCCTTGCTGCTTTTGTGCTCATTAGGGAGAGAGATGTATACATTTATATTGCTGTAAATCTGCAATATCCATATTGCTTTAAATCGACAATGTCCATTGTTAAAAGCATTATACAAATAAAACTGAATTAAATTTTATTTAATTAAATGAGGACTGATGAGAGCAACTTCTCAGTGATGGAACAAGGGGAGTCTCTGTGGAATTTGCTGCTCTGAAGTCAGACTGGTTAGGATTTTAGAGTTTTAGATAAAGACTTTTTAGAAAGAAAACCGAGAAGTTTTGGTAGTTGTTGTCTGAGCTTTTTCAGGGTGAGAATAATCCTGCATATTATTAGTGTTATTTGTGAGCACTGAATGAATACCACTGTGCAAATTCTTGGAGAACGTTTATTTATCTGTATAAAAATCCATTCAGTGTTATAATATGGGTAGCAGTTGAAATGGCATTTATGGACTGGAGAAATGAATTGATTTAAAAAAAAAATAGAATTTCTTTCATGTGAAGGCAGACAGTCCATCTCTCATTAGACAGAAAAAGTCTTTTAGACATTTTTGAAAAGAATTCCCCCATTAAGCAACATTACTCGATTCAGTAAGACTTTTCATTTTGTGAGACACTTATTTATCAGTAAATGTATTTATTTCTTAAATAAATCCTGAAAGGAACCACAAAAATCAAATGTCAAATGAATAATAATTACATTGTGAGAAGTAATAGACATTTCGATTCTGTACTATAGTCAACTATATTGATTTCCCCCCCATCTCAGTGTCATGGGCTATTCTATTCAAATTCATGACATACAATACCAGCTATGTGCATTTTACTTCCAGGTTTTAATGCTATACAATGCAGAAAAGATCATGGGGGGGTGAATACTTATGCACTATATGTATTGTGACTGGACAGAGATGGGACTTGCAGCGATGATGTTAGAGATGAAGAAAACTCTTTAATAGGTGCACTGATGCATTTCTAATTTCTGACATTGGTGTTCATTTTTCGCATTCAGTATTGGCACCAGCATTCAGCGTTCTATTGATTATCATTCTCAGACCAGAACACCTCTCGGTAACACTCCTTGACACAATCCTGACTCAGACCTGCAAATCTACGCAGTGACTCCAATCCCCGACAGCCAGGACGTCCTCCAGAGGGATGGCGTTCCGGACAACATCAAGAGCTTCTACAAAGTCAACAACATCTGGCGTTTCCGCTATGACCGCCCTTTCCACAAGGGCACCAAAGACAAGGAGAACGAGTTTAAGGTGGGCCGACACCACAAGCTGTAGTTTAGCTATTTTTTATGTTGTCTACTTGCTTCTTTGTCTCTTTTCTCATTTCCCGTCTTGGATATATCGGTCCTATTTCCTCTGTATGTGACTTGGGTATTCATGCCTGTAATGTGTGTGTGTGTGTGTGTGTGTGTGTGGGTAGGTGTTTCAGCATGTGTGTGTGTAGAGCTCAGGTGTGCTCTCATGTGTTGCATTATTCACTCTCAGCCCAGTGAGGCTAATTAAAGTTTTAGAGGCCAGGAGACGGGCTCATTCCAAATATCATTTCCCTCATCTCTCGCTCAATACCCAGCCCAGAAAATCACATCCAAAACGCGGATCATATCTACTGCCGGGGTTAGATTTCCGGCGGCCTCTAGTGGGTATAACGTTTGAAATAAACAGTTTAGCCTGCCAGATATTACATTTTCCCTGACACCGAGGTGTGTTTCACCCTGCCTCACTCATCACCAAGTAATATTTTTTCCGAGAAATCTCATTAAGAAGCTAACTTAAGATGAGACGATATTTAGATGATAAGATTATACTGGAGATAGCAGTTTGTTTGAATCTCATCTTCGGTAAGTAAAGTTCTCGGCGAGTCCTCCTTTCGTAATATTCGCAGTTCTTTATGCATTAGGTGAACCAAGCCTGAGACACGTAGTCAGAATGCCGTGAAGAGTAAGATCTAGGTATATGAGATTTAATCTGGGAAGAAAAACACTTAACAAACTGAGGATAAACTTTGTTTTGGTGGAAATTCAGTGCAGGCAGTGCTCAGGAGAAGGGGAGGAAGGAAGTGCTTTGTAAGTTGCAGTGCCCCATGGAATAATCTGGCCTTGTGCACTTTGAGAAGTAATGCTGCAGGATTATCAGGACCTGTAAAATTTAGTGCTGATTGATTTTAACCCAGGTATCTTCTTGAATCTACTGAGCTGCTACTGCGCGTATTGTAAAAGTGTCTTACGCAATAACACATCTTTAAAAAAAAAGCCAGCGCAATGTACAATGCATCGTAGTAGACAATACAAATGGCATTCAATACGCAGAACAGCGTTTAATAGTAGCTGTCAAGTCAGAGATGATAATGAACGCGTAGGCAGTGGGATGTTATTGTATTTCCGAGCATGAGTCAGCATAAGACTGTCAGCGTTATTAGCCTTTTAACGATGACTTGCGCTTGAGGGCACAAACAGCTCACGTGTCAATATGTATTTGGCCCACAGAGTCTGTGGGTGGAGAGGACAACGTTGACCCTGGTGCAGAGTCTCCCTGGGATTTCTCGCTGGTTTGAAGTGGAAAAGAGAGATCTGGTGAGAGAATCGATCCTCTGCATGGTCACCACTGCTCTTTTGCTTTTTTTTTATTTATTTATTATTTATTTATTTATTTTTTTTTATTTGATTTTGAGCTGCCCTTCTGCACTGACCCGTCTGTAATGGCTGTGTGTCGTGGCGCAGGTGGAGGTGAGCCCGCTGGAGAACGCCATCGAGGTGATTGAAAACAAGAACCTGCAGCTGCGTACACTCATCACACAGTGCCAGACACGCCAGATGCAGAACATCAACCCGCTCACCATGTGCTTAAACGGCGTGATCGACGCTGCTGTGAACGGAGGCCTCGCTCGCTACCAGGAGGTGTGCAGAGATCTTGCTAAAATGAATCCACTTTCAATTTCAGGTTGTGGGTTGTGAGGAATACTTGTGAAGAAATGTACTTATAGCTGTGTTCAGAAGATCCCTCGGGCTGCATTTTAACCTAAAGGAATCTTGGCATGCATCATGTTTGGGATGGCCGTAAGTGTGTTGCGATAATGACATTTGTTTATTTATGATCACCCTCCAACGAATAGAACCACAACAACCATATTGTTCATTAAATAGCTTAGCACAAGACCGCATACATAATTACTGCCAATACCCAAAACACAAATATAACTGTTAACTAAAGCAGTGCATAAATGTAAGATGGCAACAACGCCAGCAGGATTATAGCATTGTAATTATACTCCAGAGTGACGATTTGGTCCACTGTGTTTGTTGGAATTGTTATAAAATAAACAGAATAACCTAAATTAAGCACACGTGCAAAGCCAAGGACACATACAGAGTGGTACTGTGAATGTGTAGTTTGTAGGAAGGCTACAGAGGTCTTATAATTTTTATTAAAGGTGCAAGCGTGAATACTTCAGAGACAAATAAAATCAAATTTTGTAACACCATTCCCTCAGCCCAACTCCTTATCAACATGTTGAGCTATAGACTCAGCCTTTCTCAAACGTTTTCAGCCAGTGACCCCATTTCAAGGGCTCAAAATTCTTGCAAACCTGGCATGCCATATATAGACCTACCAAATGGTTGGGTTTGATGGTCACATATTGCATTTCACGTAATATTTACATGAGTTTAAAACCCATTTTTACTCCAAAATGATTGTCTGCAGCTCAGCTTGACCCCATGTAGGATTGTGGCCTGACGATTGAAAACTTTTTCTCTAGAAGCTTCGAAATATATTAGGATATTCTACACATCCTCATTAATTGCAGAACGGTGCAGCCATCTTTTATAGTTTGTAGTGCTATGTCATCTCTTTGATGGAATCTTCTAGATAGCCTGCTGTTTTTCTCCTCTCCTGGTGCATGCTGTGCAGGAGAGAAATGAACGTAGAGTGTAGCCTTCAAAGCACTTTCTTTTTCTGTGGTGCTAAAACTCGACGAAAGTATTCAGCATGTTGAAAGCTGCATAAACCTGGGCCGGGTCAGAACTGCCACGCTCTGAAGTGTGGATGGACAGCTGTTGCATAGCAACCTTGTTTTAATAAGGGGTCTTGCCTGTATGTGGCATTGCCCAACAGCGTGTGTGTGAATGTGTATATATGTGTGTGTGTATATATATATGTGTGTGTGTGTGTGTGTGTGCGCGCACTGGAAAGCAAGGCATTGCATGGCAGGGAATTAGTGTGCATGTGTGTTCCTGCAATGCTGCTTTCATTTACACCAGGAAAATTTCCGCTTGAAATATTACATCTATTATAGTAGTCTCATTCTGCTTTTTAACTGATCAGGCTTTTTTTGAATTAATATTTAGATTTATAGCTGCTATTTACTTTCAGCCCGTAAGGAAAAATCTATTTCTCTGCTCACATTTGTAAACCTCTCAGTTTTAATTGACTCACTCTAATGGTTTCTTTCTTTCTTTCTTTCTTTATTTATTTTTTAATGCCCCTCTAACAGTGAATTCACAAATCGTCAGTATTATTCTGTATTCCTGAAAGATGTGAAACGAGATTATGAATAATCTCCTCTTCTTTTTTTTTAATGCGTTTCATGAGACAATGCATTTTTATCTTCATCAAAGTGAAAATCAAACTTTTAAGGAGTACTTGCAGTCATTGTTGTTTATTCATAGACACAAAATGAGCCTTAAGTCTTGCACTTAATTACAGTGATAATGATAATTTTTCCCTGAACGTCATTTGATGTGGTAAGCGGCTTAATCGTTGCCTGGGTAACAGTCTGAAGGAGTTCAAACAGTAGTAGTTTATTAGCTTGTCCTCAGATGTTGAGAGTGATGCTGGAGTGTACGCCATATCAGATTTTACAGCACTGAAGCCGCTCTGTGTGACTCTTTGTGGTGGGAGGATGGTGCACCCTCCTGCAGCTTCTCCTGTCTGGCTGGCTCTTTGGAGATACACAGCCATTATTCTTGGAAGAGATTGCAAACACATCTAGCTCCGTTTTCCGGTTTCCCTCATGCTCTCTCTCTCTCTCTCTCTCTCTCTCAGTCACTCTCTCTGAATTTTTGAAAAGTCTGGGAGCTCTGTCCTCAATGGCATTACATTAAAGTGTTGTGTTTCCTCAAAGCATATGTTTTTCTAAAGAAACAAAGCCTTTTGTTTGGCACCATGACACCAGTAAATAGCATTAAAATCTTTATAATCAAAGAGTAAAATGTAAATAAAGGCATAAATAGTGCATATCAAAACAGCATGAAGCACCTGGAGGCTAGAAAATGGCATCTGCTGATACAAATATGACTAAAAAAAAAAGAATTGACACTTGTACGAGATTCCAAACTCAGAGATTATTAGATGCGTTGGAATTTTTTTTTTAACATTCAACTTTAAAGTTTTCCCTTTTTTTGTAATTTATTTTTGATTTAGCTGCCAAGGTTTCACATATAAAACAGCAGCTACAGATTATACCATCCTCCATTTTTTGCTTTGAAGAGTGTGTGGGATGTGTATGCGCACAACATCAATCATGTTTGGATGTTTGGGTGGAGTAACTGATTGTAAGTAACTCTGTGTGTGTGTTATGCAGGCATTCTTTGTGAAAGACTACATGATGAATCACCCGGAGGACGGAGATAAGATTGGACGCCTCAGAGAGCTCATGTTTGAACAGGTCAGTATTGATTCATCTTTTAACACAAATGCAATATACTTTACCTTCCCAGTCCTTTGTTTCGTCTTACTTCCTTCATCATTTGCAACATACATTTTAAGGGAAATTAACTTATCCAGTGCACATATAGGGGAAATAAAAATGCATAGTATAAGAATTAGGATTAGAAACATCTGTCATCTGTGTAGTATAAAATAAAAGAGGTTCATGTTGAGATGTTACATTGTTATGGTATGCTTGTCAACACATTCAACAGAATTGTAGATAAAATGTCTCTCTTTGTCTGCCTGTCTCTCTCTCTCTCTCTCTCTCTCTCTATCTATCTATCTATCTCAGGCACAAATACTCGAGTTTGGCCTGACTGTCCATGAGAAGTTCGTTCCACAGGATATGCGGCCGCTGCATAAGAAATTGGTGGATCAGTTCCATCTCATGAAATCTAGCCTAGGGATTCAGGTAAAACCTCAAAACTGCAGTCAGATATAGGGGATCAGGAAAAGACTTAATGTCTTCCATAGTCATGTGTTATGTATAATATCTCGCTCATGCCTATTTTTATTATTTCTCTGCACGTCTTGCAGGAGCTCCCAGCATACATGAGGGCCAGTCCGATCCATTTTACCAACGGAAGCCCACGGGTCGGTCGAAACTCGGCACCCAACATCTTGAATGTAGAGGGAGGACGTGTGGTGGCCCGCCGCAGGTGAGAGACTTGAACACATGGAGACTGAGTGTTTTGATCCAGTGATCCATATGTAAGTGTAGGAGTCAGACTCAGGATGTGAATAGGGGTGTTTCACCGCGTGGGAGTGTGGAGATAAAACATAGCACTGCTACGAGATGATGGCACCGCATCTATATCCATTTCCACTCGTTAAGCTGCAAAGCTGTCAGTTTTAGCACAATTTTTTAACAATTGTCAAGCTGTAATGCCAGCTAAATTACAACATTTTACTCCATCAGTGCTTTTTATTTATATAAAAGCACCATATGGTAGCTGAACTCTAACACTCTGTTTGTGTGTGTGTATATGTATGCGTGTGTACACACAGTCCACTCAGCTATCCAGCAGTGAACCGGTACTCTTCGTCCTCTCTGTCATCGCAAGCCTCCAATGAAGTGAGCAACATCACCGGGCAGTCAGAAAGCTCAGACGAAGTCTTCAACATGCAGGTGAGCACTCTGGCCCAATACACACTTCCTGGCTGACAGCTCAACACACACACACAGGCTCAGTCAGGCTCAGGAAAGCTCTCAGGCTCAAAATCAGCCTGCCCCCTCAACCCTAGCTACACCTCCTCTTACATCTCTTTATACTCTCCCTCCCTCCCAGTCTTTCATCTTTTCCTCTAATCACACTCCCTACTTTTGGTTTTATCTCCCCCCTCAATTGCCCTCACGCTATTTTCATCTTTTTTTCACACCCCTGCTTAATCTTTTCTCACGTTTATTTATTTTTTTCTCTTAATGACAATAAGATTCTTAGGTAGGGGCTGAAAAATAAACTGGATTAGAATGATAATGACACCCTCAAGCTTTTATCTTGGATTATATCTTCGTCAGAGTGTCTCGCCGATTTCTCACACGATTAAGTGTTTGTGCGTTGATTTTTTTTTTTCTTTTTCCCTCAATTTTCAGCCTAGTCCATCTACCTCAAGTCTCAGCTCCAATCACTCAGCCTCTCCAAACGTGACCAGCTCAGCCCCCTCCAGTGCACGAGGTGAGGACACACATTCCACATGGCCACAGAGCTCGGAGTGTGTATTCATGATTGCAAGTCTGTAAGACACTGCCTTATGCCTTATTTAGGTCAAACACCACTCACTCCCTGTTTTAAACACATACACTATCTGTGTGTGTGTGTATACAGCTCTGGAAAAAAAAATAAGAGACCACTGCCCAATCTTGAGATTTGAACCCTATTGAAAACCTCTGGAATGTCATCAAGAGGAAGATGGATGGTCACAAACCATCAAGCAAAGCTGAGCTGTTTGCTTTTTTTGCAAAAAGAGTGGTATAAAGTTCCCCAACAGCAATGTGAGAAACTGGTGGAGAGCATGGAGCCAAAACACATGCAAATCAGGGTTATTCCACCAAATACTGATTTCTTAATGTTATTTAGCTAAAGCATTAACACAATTTGTTTACAAATTATTTGTATTTTGTTTTACTGCATGATCTTGGGTTATTTTGATGTGTTGTCATTTCCTTTAAATATACGCTCTAAATAACAATAGTTATATTTTGAATTTAGGAGAAATATTGTCAGCAGTTCACAAAAAAATGAAACAAAACTGTTCATCTCACCAATACATGAACCTGTAAGAAAAAAACATAAGAAACTCATTATTTTGCAGTGCTCTCTTATTTTTTCCAGAGCTGTATTTATATATTGTGTATACACACCCAGCAGCTCGCCAACTACTGTGCTAGCTGTTTGTACATCTGCTCATTTCTTCAGCGCTATCATCAAGCCACCAACTAAGGGAAGATGGTGTTCTTCCCTCCAGTACAGTTTCGGAAATCAGTGCCAACAGATGGCTAATGATGGCTGATCACTTCACTAAGACACTTTGCATGGTGTCAGTATACACTGGTTTTAACAGAGTAACCAGTGTGTATATTATATGAATATACATACTCATACAAGCACATGCCCAAATACCTCTTCAGCTCCCTCCATTCAGCTCTTCAGCTGTGTTTTGTTCTTTAGTGTAAACAGATAGTTAAAAATAGAAATATATGGCAGCATTTATGGGTCTCATCTCACCAGCCTCTCTTACTCCTGCTTTCACTGAGGCTCAGGCTACCTGTAATGTGTTCAGGAGAATTACAGGCAGCAGTGTCCAAACAGTGCGGCTGGTGGCTATCGTGTCGAGGTGAAGTGGCATGTGAGTGCTGTTCCCTGGTGATGGAGCAGAGAGAGCACGAGCTGTTCTATCCGTCTGGAACTCCATCTCGCTGCCAAATAGCCGCCTGTCACCATCGGAGGCCAATTCTCACCTCGGCAGGAGGGATACGTGGGGAGAGGAATATTGCTCCTGTGCTGGCAACTTAGCTAGACAGGAAACGTGGCACAAAGAGGGGGAGTTAGGGCTGTGTGTCATGTATGTCAGCATATTGTTTTTACCTCTGTCTATATGTTTCTCAGGTTCCCCTCAGTTGTCAGAGAAACACAAACATGTCCGAGAGAACTCCTGTCTCTCTCCGAGGGAGAGACCCTGCAGCGCTGTATTTCCCAATCCACTTGATCCCACACAGGTAGATATACTAGCATATATTTTCAGCCATCCTCAACTACAAAATATTTATTGCGAAACCTTGGATCCTATACTGCATATCCTGAGAATATACTTTGTGCCTATTATTATTATTATTATTATTAACTACAAAACATCAGTTCAGTGTCTTGATCAGTTCAGTGTCTACCCTTTATTACATACAAAATATCTATATGTCTAGTTTGTATAGGTACACTTTGAGGGCAAACAATTACTTTATCTTGTACAGCTATGTATAATCTGTCAGTTCTATTCTACCCCATCCATCATTTGAACAGGGGCCACTACAGGATCACCACTGACCAGATTTGCACTGTTCATAGTACAGCAGTGATACTAATGTGGTAGTTTTCAGATAGTGCCTTTTGTGCCAATGTGAGTGTATCTTGTTTCGTTGCTGGGTTACTGCTGGGATGAAACCGAAAATATCCAGCACACAGTAGTCCCATGATCAGAAACTGACACTGATGAAGGGTAGAGAATAATTAACACAGATGCACAGATGAACTAATGTGAGCCAATAAGCTATGCGAGTGTAATATAGTAGCCAGTTAAAACCTTGGCAGTGCTGCTATAGGAAATACACTCATTGTAGCACAATGCTATTTCATTCCCACTGCTCAGCTAAGTATGGTACTATGCCCAAATTATGGTACTATACCCAAATGATCTAGTCAGCAGTGCTCTTTTGTGAGTATCTTTCAAATCGGGTTAAGTCAAGATAACACGGTTATAAATATTCAATATAGTTTTGGATTTATTAGATACTGATATATTAGATACTGAATCAATAGACAGGATACTAAGTTCACATATTAGAAGTTTCATGCTGCAGTTTCTAATGGAACTTGTGTTAACAATATTTGACATAAAAATGATGGGTTTAAAATACCTTATGGCTTCCATAAGCATACTCGTGTGCTTCTTCCGCAGAGGACGATCCCACATCCGGCAGGTGATGCCTCTCTGCCTCGCAGCGAACCCAATATCTCCATTCCAGACAAAGGTGAGCTGTATTCATCAGCGCACAACTTTGCACTGCTCTCTCCTGCACACACACTCCTACATACACCAGGTCACAGTGTGGTTGAAAGGTTTGTTTTGTGAAACCTTCTGAAGATAACCTAGCTTGATATGACGGTAGCTGACAGCTCAACTTTCTTATACAGTCTTCGCTTCTTTCGGCAGCAATAATTGTGACCGACTCACCCAAGTGCTTCAGTGCTGCTGTCATAACTATTCAAATATAGAGAGGAATTTTCAGTATTTTTGCCCATTTATCTGTTTTCTCACTGAAACCTGGATTTAATGTCATTTGGGTACAGAGGCAGGCATAGATTCCCAAGAGCAGTGGGTTTTTCTCTGTGTTGTTCTTCACTGGAAGATTCAAGTCAAGTGTTTATTTATGAATTTGTACTGTATGTGCATTTGTTTTAAAGGAACAGCCTAGACTACCATTGTATATTCCAGGGGGATTCATTAAATCTAGTAGAGATATTCCCTTGTTTAATTAAAAAAAAGACCTGTGTTTCGATTGCTTTCTTTGAACTGTTGGTAAAGGTTAGAAGACATGAAGAAACTGAAGCAGAAATTGAATTTAAGATGAGAAGGCTTTATTAACCTGGCATCAAAGTAGGAGCAGGTCTCCTGTGACAACTGCACGTTCAATAAGCCAGTGCAGAAAGAAAAACCCAAAACTTGTTTTCCCATATTTACCTGATGTGTAGCAGACCATGCCTGTGGCAGTTCTTCTTTGAAATCTCTAAATAAGAAACCTCTGTAGTCTGTTGGACTTTGATGATGCTAAGCTAACTGAACTGACTAGAACTGCATGTTTTGTGTGTGAAAGTGGTCAAGCCTGCCCCAAGCAGCTGGAGTCTTGACACAACGTTCTCTGACTCTGTCGGAAAGCAGTTTTGCCCCCCTGTCCCTCCTAGGCCTCCATACTCAGGTAAAACAAACAAACAAAAACCTAACCGCCGTAAACTGATCACCTTCTCCAAAACTAATGCCTGTTTAATCTCCTTGACCTTTTGTCTACCATCAACATCGACTTCTTCCTGGTTTCTCACGATCCTTAACATTATTCCTACTCTATCCTTATTGCACATCTTTGTTTAGTATTCATCCAGTAAAAGGATATTTTCAAAGGTCTTATATTTGCTTGTGCTGTCAAGACTTTTTTTGGTTTTAAGTGGATCAGTCAGCTGGAATCTGAAAGTAAACTTGACCTGCATGTGTAAAGGAGCAAAGCACGTCTGCTTTAAAGGGATTGCAGTTGCTTTCACTCATGATATAATCCTGGTTGAAGAGATGAGCCTTCTCATAGCATTTCTCTCTAATCTGCATGACACCTCTAGGCTTAATTAAATCCTCAAATGGTGATCTAAAACTCCTGCTTTCCAACTTGCCTCTGCGTTTGTTTTTTTTTTTTCTTCTTGCTCTAGTTTTTCCTCTCGTTTTCATCACTTTGCAACTGGCTTATCTTCAATTGAGTTCATTTTAACCTTATTTGTGTAGCGGTTTTTACTTCCATTGTTACAGAGCAGCCTGAAAGAAATCCTGGTTAGAAATAACAGTGACGTGGAAAAAATGAGAAGCATATATCCAAGGTGTTGCAATCTGCTGTATTAAAGGTTAACTACAGCTGCTTTAACGTCTTAAAACAACGTCGTAAACTGTTATGTAGTCCAAATTAGACGTGCTAAAGGAAACATTTTCTAGCATAGTAATGTTTCTTAATTATGTTGCTTATGTACATTTCTTCTTATAGTCACTAATATAGTTGTTCACCCTCCAGTCTTACATCCAGTCCCATCTTCTGGTATGACTGATAAATACAGTAGTATGTTACCACTATAAAGGAAAACAGCGATGGTCCTAGAACAGCACCTTGAGGAATGGCATGCATTTTTATATCCACAAAAAATTCACTCTCTGTTTTGTTTTATTCAGCAGGCGGATATGATATGAACCAATAAAGTGACATTCCCTTTACTCTAACAAGATTACTGCTACAGACTGTTTGTACCTTTGCTTTAGAGACTGTCTGGTTCTATATTACTGTATAAATATCCAGCTCAGTAGATGAGGAAGGAAGATTAATTCCCTGGTCACCAGCAGTCATTTCATTTACATTTAAGATCTGATATTCAGCAGGCCATGCTTCAGATCAAAGTCGCTGGTAATCTGACTTTGCATTAGATTGATAAAATGTTCTCCCCATGTCCATGTGGGTTTCCTTTGGGTTCTCTGGTTTCATCCCAGGTTTACAGTTTCCTGTATGAAATGGTTTAGAATAAATCATTTCAAAATGGTGATGATTGACACCTCGAGGCAGGTAGCAGACATTCGATCAAGTCTGTTCACTGGCCTTGGCTCTGTATTGTCAGTGAATTCATTAATATATCATTTGTGTTACGTCAGTGTGACCCTTTCCCGAAATTGAAAGATTCATGGATACTGTCTTGCCATAAACCCCAGACTGGATCTCCAGAACACAGCCTAGATAGGAAGCAGGTCATAGACCATAATCTGTTGTATGTCCCCCTGTCTTAAAAAGTTGACAGTGGTGGCTTTTAATGGTGACTTTTCTCCTGAAAAGTAACAGCTGGCAGATGTGCACACCACTTAGCAGGAACCCACAGCATATAGCAATATGTTTCCTTCCTACCAAGATGGCTGTGGCCATATGGCTGATGGTGAAAGTTAATTGTCTCAAATGTCTGTAAAATACTGAGGAATATTTATGCATCTTTTTTGAACAGGGTCCCCTGCTAAAAGTATGAGATCACAGTCACCAGGTCCAGTGTCAAAGTCACCACAAAAGGTAGGTTTTTGTTTCTTTGTTAATGAAGTTTTAACATGATGATACTTCTAGAAATGCCCACTCAGTTCAATCTGATAATACTTTTGGTATCACTGTTGTGAAAAGTATGATGGAGTTGCCTGAACCAGGTCATGACCAAGTAAAAACAGATCACCCTGAGAACAGTGAAAATGACCAGTAACAACAGTTCTTATTAAAAAATCACGTTTATTTACTCCAGGGTTTATCCAAATAACAACAGCAAACAAATGGAATTTTATTTTAATATTTTATGCAACATTTCAGCCACAATTGCCCAAGATCTAAAATATGTCATTATATGCACCACATGAAGAAGCATACCAGTTTGTATAAACCAGATATGTCTCTTTATGCCTGTTCTCAGTGAGGACACACACACACACACACACTGCTTTTAAGATATACCGATTAGGAATGTGTCTTCTGCCTAATTTTTAATATTAGAAATATCAGTAATGGTTAATAAATGGATTTCGGTTAACTGCTTGCAGTTGAAGGGGAAAAGATCATCTTTAACGTGGCATAATGTTTTTTTTTTCCAATTGGTGCTTGCACATGAATGTGTGCTTGACATGCATAATATAATGAGTGATATATATTCGAAATATTAAATGCATCACAAAACTTATACTGAATGCCTTAAAAATAACATTTTAGCCTGTAGCCCTTTAGTTAAAACATAAAAATTCTGATAGATTGTAGAAGTAAAAATATTGTTAGGCTAACAAAGCTTCCACTGGGTGTTTATAATAATCTACTGGGTAGTACAGATATTTGTGTGATATATTTACTGAATTATTGAATTAAAACATAAGTGAATGCTCCATGCAAAACAGCATAAAAATAAAAAAAAAATCAGACACATATTAAGATACATGGTTTGTATCCATTGTAGTTTAAAGCTGGAGGATGTGCTGGACGCAGTTGGATATATTCTCTTTCTTTTCTTTCTCACGCTTCATATCTGACCAGCTGCTCCTGGCAGCATGAGAGTAAAACACCTGCTTCTGAGAATTTTTCCAATCCCTATTGAACATCAGCAGAAGATTACTAGACCTAGCTTTTCTTTTCTTACTTCTCACAGACATCATGTTGATGCTGTGCATAGCGAATAACACCGAACAGTGTTTTCCGTATTTGAATACTTGTGCACACTGATTAGCAGGGGAGCTACACTTTGAAATGGATAATATGACTCCCTAAAAATCAATTTTTTAGTCCATTCTGCTGTATGAGCTAGCAGATAACATCATTGTGTAAAGGAATATATTTGCCTTCAGAGGTGAGAAAGCACTAAGCCACTGCAATCCTCTGCTTCTCTGACTAATCAGAGTTTCATGTGCTTGATGTCTGAATCCATTTGGTCCCCAGCCAGTAATTGTGCCCTTTTCCCCTTTGTCATGTTTTAATCGAGCAGTGCATATCGACTGCAGTCCAGCTTTTTTGCAAGTCAGATTATCACTAATTACTCATTAATTCTGTGTTACATACACAAAAAGTTTGTGGAGAATGGTGTGTGATGTGGGGTTTTGAGGCAGTGGTGAAAAGTTTAGATGTGCTGTATGCTTGACGTAGAGTACACTGTAAAAAATATATACAGTGTGCAACATTCAATGTGTATAAAATATATTTTTCACTCAGCTTCCTCCATCACTCCAGGTTGACAGCTACTGGCTCACACACACACACACACCGTAGAGAGCCCGTTACTGAGTTGTCAGTTCACAGGTTGCAGACTGTGAAATGACTTTTGTCCTTTCACAGGAATGTAGAGTGTATTTGAGAGCCATGAAAACCGCTGAACAGCACTTTGAAAATGAATTGGCTAGCAGTTTGTTTTAAATTAGGCATCTCATACAATATGCATCATTTATAAAGTCCAAAGAGTGGGTGGCAGTGAAAATGTCTGTGTATACGCTCGCTAAATTAATTGTGAAGTCCTTCTCTGGAGTAGGTCTGACTGTGCCAGTTGTTGCATGGAAAATTGAACACCATTCATTTCTTTTGAATTTCTTTCTATTATACTCACTGTTCCACCTCTGAAATATGTGCGCAGTCGTATATATAATCTGATAATAAAATACTTTAACAGTACCTGGTAGTATTATGCAGGAAGGATTACTGGATGAGTAAGGACCAGTTCTCTGTGCAGCGTTGTTCACTGACAAGTCCAATGTCGATCCAGTCTAGTGCAACACATCTCATGCTAATTAAATTTTAATTAGCCATATCACCTCTGTCTCATCTCACATGAGGGTTTGTTAATATTGGAGTAGGACGTTTTCTCTACAGTTACTGTCACCTGTGGGCTTTATAACTTCTGATTTTGCTGGTAGATTAAATATCTGGAATAGAGTTGTGTGTATTTATCAGTGTTACTTCAGTTCAACGTGTATTTTTAAATTGTAGAAAAATGTGAGTCCTTCTTTTTAGTTTTTGATCAGATGAAACTGGAGCCGCTGGCAAGCCAGAAATTATAGCTGTGAGTTTTCTGGGGATAGCAACCAGCACAAGCTGTAGGATTTACACATCATTTACACAAAGCAACTGTGTGCAGTTTTTTATTTATTTTTTATCATATTTTTTTTTTTTGTCTAAGTAATCTGCATAGAAATCTAAAATCTGGGATATTTTGTTATATTTTTGATTTATTAAAAAATATATATATATTTGTATTCTCTGACTAATACACAGGTCGCTAATTTATATATTTGTGTGTGTGGATGACCTTTAGTCAGTTGCCATATATTTTATTTATTTTTTAAATAATGGCCCTCTGTGAAAAGTAGGATCCTTTATAAAGCCTAATCTGATTGATGGTTTTTCAGGAGTTTGTTCCCAACTTGTTTTGATCGCCCCTTAGTCTTCATGATGCTGTTTGTTTAGGCATAAACCCTGTGGCCTGCCACAGTCAGGTGTATTTATACTGAGATCATGTAACGCTGTGATTGCATACTCACTGACACTGATCCTAATTAGGTTTATTAGGTTTCTCTCACTTCCAGGTTGTAGAAGTACAAAATGTGGAGACATTCAGGAGAATTGAATAGTTATGCAACTGTTCTGTTTTGTAATTGTTGCTCTGACTGATATATGATTATCTTTAGTCATGTGACATTTGTTATTGTGTATGTGCAGTACTCTGTGCCTTCCTTCACACCATCGCCCACGGAATGCCCACCAGCAGGACTCGTACCCAACTCCCCAGTGCTTTCTGGCAGCTACAGCAGCGGCATCTCGTCTCTCAGCCGCTGCAGTGTATCTGAAGCCTCAGTCACTGAAGCCACACCCTCTACCGATCATGCCCTCCCTACCTCCGTCTCTAGTGGCTCGGATGATCTTTTTCGGCGAGAGAACAAGACTCCACCCCCTTACAGCAGCAACCCGCGCCGACCGGTGCCCCTCCCTCACAGCCTTTCCATTCCAACTAATGCTGATGCTCCACCCATTCCACCAAAACCCCACCAGCTTCGCAGTGTTAAGCCAGTGGAGCCACTGCCCAGACCACGCCCCCTTCCCCGGAAAGTCTCTCAGCTTTAGTGCTGCTGGATGAAGATACCACGCACCACCAATTGCACTTTGTTTCGTTGGGTTGATAAACCCAAACTTTCAATTTACAAAACAAACAGACTGGGTATGTAGGAGTAAATGGCAGGGGTATCACTGCTAATTCCTGCACTTTTCAGCAATCACAGATCAAGATGCTCTTGCTCTGAGGACCAGGGCATTTTTACATTATGTAAATACTGATATGAAATGTATGTTTTGCCTTAAGTATTGAAAACAGAATATTTTACCATTGGGTAATGCACGTTTCTAAGTACATTTTAAGTACGTTCGGCTTTTTTTTTTAAATGGCTCAGAGGTGCTAACGGCCTCCATTCGGCTCTTCATGTAGGCACTAGATAATATCCATGGCTTTGTTCGCGCACACGCACACACTTGGACTCAAAAGAGGCTGCTTTTTTGGAGGGCGGCCAGTACACCAAACCATTTTATTCATCTGCAGGAGCATGTTTTCCATGATTTCACAGGTCATGGTTATTGTTGATTCGATCTGTAGATAGAACAGCAATCAGATTATACAGAAAATCAATCCATCACCTACTTGTTAGGTTGAGGTTTATGGTTTACATGAATTGGTCAGTATTCACAGCTGACACTTCAGAATTAAAAGCTGACCACACAAGTTGAATGCTCGAGTTTACCAGGTATTGTGCCAAAGGAACAGAGAAACTACATTTATGCTGAAACAGTCATGCTGTATTTGCATTCTCCAGCTCAAGATCCACATTAAGTCTCTGTTTCATCAGTTTTATTTTGATGGACAGTCATGTTAAAGTACGATCGGATTAGTCAGAGGTGTAACTGGATATGCCATGACAGGCTGGTACTCACGTTACACTGCCTGAGTAATATTTAGGAAAGGAGCTGAAGGCAGAAGCATCTGCCCGTGGGCATAGAAGGAGCTAGCCTAATTAAGGTGCAGTGCATAGTGACTGAATTTTTTTTTTTTTTAAACACGTGCTGCACTTGCTGGAGTTTTTACAGAAACGAAGCCTGCCATTCTTCATATTCGCCGTCTGTTATGCCAATTACTTGTACCCTTCACAAGCTTCACCAATTAAAAGCGTTGAGATTTGCCCAAGTTGTCGAATTCTCACTTTCAAAACTGCCAGTAGGTATTTTAAGGAATTGTTCATTTGAAAGTCTCAAATATAAGACTGCATAGTGGGCTGTGACAATATATCAAGATTTTACCATTTCTGTTTGTACCAAGACTCTACCTTTAAGCACACCATACTCTGTGTAGTAGCACATCTACTCTACAACCTCATTAATTGATGTTTTTTTAGGCAGTGGTTCTCAGACCAGTCCTTACAGCCTCCCCGATGCTGCACATTTTAGCCTAGTTTTAAGCTGTGAACTAAAAAAAGAGGTTCGGGTGATATCACTGATGTGGTGGTGTGATGTGACCAGATGCAAACTGTTAACGCCTTGCATTTTCAGTTACAGTTACTTCAATTACAGTTACTTTTAATGTCGTGGAGCATCTGGAAAACAAATTAGTTCCTGTTATGAGGTACATTATAGCAGCTATAAACAGTCCCTCACCCACCTGTCTTTTTTTTTTTCTCTCTCATGAACTTAATAAGACATAAAATGCAGCTTGTTAGCAAGAAATGGCAAAACACTCCATCCTGAAGATTTTCCCCTGGCAGAAAACCTAAAGGGAACAGCTTTACAGCTAACAAGCACTGCAGTATACACCTTGTCCATCGCCTCTACTGCTAACTGTTGACCAATCAGGTTTCAGAATGCAGGAGCTCAAATTAAATTGCCTCATAAAACATAGTTATCATTTGTGTATTGTCACAGCCCCATTTACAATTTCAACTATATTTTAATCAACCCCATTTTTTTCTATATGGAAACATTTACATTTATGCAGATTTGGGTATTTATTACAGTCCTATCAGAGCCTGCAAATAAACATTCAGGCATCAATCTGTAAATGTCCAATGAAATCACTTCTCTCACTGCTACATTCTTACATTCTGATGATTTCTGATTTATTTTGAAAGATTGAACAATGTTCTCATTTTCTAAGTCATTTTTCAAATCGGGATTTGTTGAGAACTATGAAGAAACATCTTCACAAGAATAAACATCACAAGAATCAGTGCTTGGAAATTTAAAAAAAAAAATGTAAATTATATAATAATGTTGTAATTATGCCAAATACAAAACCTTCTCTATTGTAAATATCATGTTTTTAAAAGAAAGAAAGTAAGTGTAGCTATAACAAATTTACAGCTTTGAATGTTGGAACAAATTATAATTATAAATGTTAAATATTTATGATTTTTTTGTGGGGGGTGGAGGACTGTAGAACAAATGAGGTTGTGCTTACACATTTACTGTACATTCTAATGACTTCCTGTGTAATAAAATGTTTTCAACAAGCACATCATTGTGTTACAAATATTTCTCTCCCCATCATTTTCCCTGTGTGTGTGTGTGTGTGTGTGTGTGTGTGTGTGTGTGCGCGCATCATGTATACAGTGAAAGAGGAATGTAGACAAGAGAAATGAGTCTGCTTGTTATAATGCTGCAAGCCCTGCTGTTCAAAACGGCTGCTTTCATATTCCGTTTGATATTCTGCTGCCTTTATTGCTATGGATTATTGTACCTCATATCAAAGCAACTCCAATTGATTTCCATAACCTGACTAAAGTCTTTGTAATTGACCTGAAATGTGTTTTTATATATTTGGTGAGCTGTTAAAAATTCAGTAGGAGAAAGATATTTTATAGCTCTGACATTTTCTCAGGTGTATTTACCCCTGATATACAATTATGATGCAGGATTTTACAATTTGCATATTGTTCAGCTAACATGAGCAATGGATTTATTGGTGTATATAAAAACAGATCACTGTTAATTAGATTTTCTTGTAGTGTGTTGTGGACTAGTTTTGTATTATTCATGCACTTGTCAGAGCTTCGTGTGGGACCTGGATTTGTGCACGTCTCGTTGCTACGGGCTGTGTGCTGGTGACACTGTGCTGTTTGGTTTGTTCCAGGCTTTTTCAGTAAGAGTGCACAAATACTTCTGGCAAAATTACAGCCGTAACTGTAAATCTGTGACGGTGCCAGCTCTTTTACAAAACAACATATTTTTCGGCAATTATAAACCATCTTTGTTGTTAATGTCGTCTGCACTTAGTTGATAATTTACTGATTAAATACATAATTATTTCAATGTTTTTCACATAGGAAAATGTGACAGAAAATGTGAATCTCGTCAAAAATTTCAATTCCTTTCCGGCATAAAGGAAACAATAAAAAATCACCTGGCAAAAAAAAAGTGATTCTTGTTAAAAAAAAAAAAAAAAAAAATCAGTTTCTTGTAAAAAATAAAAAAAAATAGACAAATCTCAGGAATAATTAGGGGAAAAAAAATACAAAAATTATTTTTAAAAAATCTTATGAAAAGTGAATCTTGTAAAAGAAATGTGAAGATTAAAAAAAAGGGGAAAAAAGGTTTGAAAAGAAAACAATTGTGTAAAAATTGTGGGTGAAACAAATCAGGTGAAAATAAAAGATGTGAACGGAACAGGGAAATATGACGATGGAAAAGTTGTAAATAGATTAAGACTGTTCCCTTTTATCGGCAGTGAGAAACAGACGAGTAAGCTTAGTCACTAGACATAACATGGGGGGGGGGATGACAAGCATAATTGAACCTTGAGACAAATTGTCAAAAAAAAAAGGACAGAGTGTCTAAAAAGCACATGTGAATTTCATTATTGTTGTGATTATTATGAAAAGCTCATGTGACTTTGCTGTAAGGGTTGTTGGAGAAATATGTCACTTGCTGCTATTAGAGGTAAAACATCTCGTATCTCATAAACTTCAGCAGCTTGTGACACTGACATCAGCGATGGTGGATATGTATGCCTTCCCTCTAGATGCTAAACACCTAGTAAAAGTGTGTGTGTGGCGTGAGAAGCAGGCCTTAATGCTGTGATGCCTTGAATGGTTTCAGAATAACACACAGGCTGGGAGAAGCATGAGGTGTTTTTCTGGTAGGACAAATCCCTGAGGAAGAATCCAAGCTCCTGCACCTCTTCAGGGAGCGTGATCCATTGATCGAGAAAGAGATTTCGGAGAGAGCTTAGAATAATAGATCTGCCTTTTCATTCTGCTTATGTCCAATATCAGCGCTGTTGTATTTAGGCTTAATGGGATTTGCCTGTCAGCTTTAAATGTGCACATATTTTTTTTTTTACTTTAACACATTGTGACCTTGATGGAGGACTTTTGCCAATATCGTAGTGGGTTTTTCTTGTTGTTGTTTCATTGTACATCAAACACCAAGGTTGGTTGCTGAAGACTGAATTCCCTTAGCTTTTTGTGTTGTGGGAATTTTATCCTCTTAACATTGAAGTCAGATGTTGAACTTGTCTCACCTGACAGGACACAAACTAAAAAAGAGCAGCATGTTCTTTTGAAAAACTGTCTGGAAAGAAAAGACCCATGGATATTTGCTTTGTGCACATGTATCCTGAGATGCGGGTTCGAATAAATCCCACAGCGGCTGTGAAGCCCTCAAAA
This sequence comes from Hemibagrus wyckioides, assembly GCF_019097595.1. Classification (NCBI taxonomy): domain Eukaryota; kingdom Metazoa; phylum Chordata; class Actinopteri; order Siluriformes; family Bagridae; genus Hemibagrus; species Hemibagrus wyckioides. The sequence continues at coordinate 11,585,207 of NC_080728.1, read as the reverse complement.
GCAGCCAAGCAGCGCTCACATGGATCTCACAAAAGAACATCTTGAAAGTACTGTATTTAACTTCCACAGCTCGCTGGCATACCCAGGATATTTAGTAACACTGTATGGAGAGTTGTTCATGGGGCTACACAAGCCTGCTTAAGCATTTATAAAGGCTATTTGAATAAGTCTCTGCTGTTACAAAGCCTGGTTTTGATGGTTTTGATATCAAGTTGAGAACAGCCAGAAAAGTGATAGATTTGCGGTGTTTTTGTTACTCTGTGTACTTCTTGTCTATCAGTCATATGATAGTGATGATATAACCAGATTCGTCGGTATTACACTAGGATTTTTAACCCGGTTTGCTGTTCCAGACAAAAATCACACGCTATAAAATATTCTTTGGACATGTGTGCAGTCTTAGAACATATATGTGACATGACCTCCAGCAGCTTCATTGTTGTCATTGAGAATAAAGATAGATCACAAAGTTCTGGAGTTAGAAAGTAAGTTGCCATGCCATTCTTAATCACCCTAGAGCAATACTGTCAGTTTTGATGAATTACGTCTCTGAAGTGGTAAGGTCAGTGTTTATAGCACTTTTAGTTATAAAGGCAGTTGTTGTAACACAATAAATTAGCCTCTAGAAGTAAAGTCAGTTGTTCTGGCATTCCTAGTCAGCCTGAAACTGTTGTTATGACATTTTTAATCAGACTGTAGATATAAAGTCAGTCACCATGACACTCAAACAGCCTATAGATATAAAGTCAGCCATCATGACATTATTAATCAGCCTTTATATATAAAGTCAGTTGTTGTGATACTGTTAATCAGCCTGCAGCTATAAACTCAGTTATGATGCTCTTAATCAGCCTGCAGCTATAAACTCAGTTATGACGCTCTTAATCAGCCTGCAGCTATAAAGTCAGTTGTTATGACGCTCTTAATCAGCCTGCAGCTATAAACTCAGTTATGACGCTCTTAATCAGCCTGCAGCTATAAACTCAGTTATGACGCTCTTAATCAGCCTGCAGCTATAAAGTCAGTTGTTATGACGCTCTTAATCAGCCTGCAGCTATAAACTCAGTTATGACGCTCTTAATCAGCCTGCAGCTATAAAGTCAGTTGTTATGACGCTCTTAATCAGCCTGCAGCTATAAACTCAGTTATGACGCTCTTAATCAGCCTGCAGCTATAAACTCAGTTATGACGCTCTTAATCAGCCTGCAGCTATAAACTCAGTTATGACGCTCTTAATCAGCCTGCAGCTATAAAGTCAGTTGTTATGATGCTCTTAATCAGCCTGCAGCTATAAAGTCAGTTGTTATGATGCTCTTAATCAGCCTGCAGCTATAAAGTCAGTTGTTATGATGCTCTTAATCAGCCTGCAGCTATAAACTCAGTTATGACGCTCTTAATCAGCCCGCAGCTATAAAGTCAGTTGTTATGACGCTCTTAATCAGCCTGCAGCTATAAAGTCAGTTGTTATGACACTCTTAATCAGCCTGCAGCTATAAAGTCAGTTGTTATGACGCTCTTAATCAGCCTGCAGCTATAAACTCAGTTATGACGCTCTTAATCAGCCTGCAGCTATAAAGTCAGTTGTTATGACGCTCTTAATCAGCCTGCAGCTATAAACTCAGTTATGACGCTCTTAATCAGCCTGCAGCTATAAACTCAGTTATGACGCTCTTAATCAGCCTGCAGCTATAAACTCAGTTATGACGCTCTTAATCAGCCTGCAGCTATAAACTCAGTTATGACGCTCTTAATCAGCCTGCAGCTATAAACTCAGTTATGACGCTCTTAATCAGCCTGCAGCTATAAACTCAGTTATGACGCTCTTAATCAGCCTGCAGCTATAAACTCAGTTATGACGCTCTTAATCAGCCTGCAGCTATAAAGTCAGTTGTTATGATGCTCTTAATCAGCCTGCAGCTATAGTCAGTTGTTATGATGCTCTTAATCAGCCTGCAGCTATAAAGTCAGTTGTTATGATGCTCTTAATCAGCCTGCAGCTATAAACTCAGTTATGACGCTCTTAATCAGCCCGCAGCTATAAAGTCAGTTGTTATGACGCTCTTAATCAGCCTGCAGCTATAAAGTCAGTTGTTATGACACTCTTAATCAGCCTGCAGCTATAAAGTCAGTTGTTATGACACTCTTAATCAGCCTGCAGCTATAAAGTCAGTTGTTATGACACTCTTAATCAGCCTGCAGCTATAAAGTCAGTTGTTATGACACTCTTAATCAGCCTGCAGCTATAAAGTCAGTTGTTATGACACTCTTAATCAGCCTGCAGCTATAAAGTCAGTTGTTCTGATGCTCTTAATCAGCCTGCAGCTATAAAGTCAGTTGTTCTGATGCTCTTAATCAGTCTCTAGATAGATAGATAGATAGATAGATAGATAGATAGATAGATAGATAGATAGATAGATAGATAGTTGTGGTGACACTCTTTATCAGCCTGCAGCTATTAAGTCAGTTGTTATGACTCTGTTAATCAGCCTGTAGCTATTAAGTCAGTTGTTATGACTCTGTTAATCAGCCTGCAGCTATTAAGTCAGTTGTTATGACTCTGTTAATCAGCCTGCAGCTATTAAGTCAGTTGTTATGACTCTGTTAATCAGCCTGCAGCTATTAAGTCAGTGGTTATGACTCTGTTAATCAGCCTGCAGCTATTAAGTCAGTTGTTATGACTCTGTTAATCAGCCTGCAGCTATAAAGTCAGTTGTTATGATGCTGTTAATCAGCCTGTAGATGTAAAGTCAGTTGTCATGGCACTCTTAGCAAACCTGGAGCTATAAAGTCAACTGTCATGACACTTTTAATCAGCCTGGGCTACAAAGTCAATTGTCATAACATTCACTTAGCCTGGAACTATAAAGTTAGTAGTCATGACATTTTTAATCAGGCAGGAGATATAAAGTCAGTTGTCATGGCTCGGCCTTTAGAAATGTCTACATAGATTTAGAGTCAGTTGTCCTGAAGCAGCACTGTGAACACTAGATTTTTTATTTACTTGATATTTTCTCCCATGCTCACAGTATGTGATTATAATATACTGTGCTCCATCACTGTTTAACACTGTAGAGCACACAGTTCTCAAGGAGAGTCAGTCACCTTGAGAACTCTGTAAACAGCAATGTGTATGCATGACGTCTGCCTTTGGCATGGTGGGTGCTTCAGTGGCATGCTGAGAGAGACAGTGAGGTTATTTCAGATTTTAGATACAAGCTCTCTATAGCTGCATCATTAGTGTGAAATTTGTTATTTGACCACATGGTCCTGATTGCTTGCTGTTAGCTAGACTTCCTCTATCACCCTTTCCATTCCTTATCAACAGCTATTTTCAAGATTTTCTCTGCGATTAGTAGTCTGTAAAGCCTTTATTCAGTCAATTTAATCAATGTTCAAGTTCCTCGCTCTTACACTCTCTGTCAGATCATGGGAAGTGTGGATGCAATGGGCCTGAGTTCTAATTGCACAGGCAGGCAATGAGGAACCACAAGCCCATCTCCTTAATTAAGCACTCATCAAGCTAAATCAATCTACTTTGCTCTCCCACCACTCCCACACCGCTGCTCTGTCTCACTCCATCCACTGGATCAATACCACATTCACCTAAGGTCACTTAACTCCTCTTTCTTGGCACATTTCTTACCGCTTAGAACAATGTTACTTTATGACACTGTCTTTGTGGCTCTGCTAATTGATATTTTTTGCCTGCTAATGGGAATAGCACATTTTTAATTGCCAATTTTCTGAGCTTGGAGTCTATGCATAAAAGTGTCTTTCTTTAATTCAGACATGTCTGAGTGCATTATTGAAACCAACACATTGATTAAGGCAGTGATTTTGGCATCATATGCTCAATTTGGATCAGTTTGTAGTTTCTGCCTGCTTAACTTTTCATCAACTTTTAAAAGTCAATTAACCTTAAAGAAAACTGGGGATGCAGGCTTGGTTAACCACAGATGCCTCATCAGTTTGTTTGGGGTTCTTATTACTGCACTTTTATCAGAGGTGTTTTTTCCTCCTCAGTTAAAAGGTGATAAAGCTGTAGAGTCAGTCTGAGTGCATGCTGATGATCTGGGTCTCTGCAAGCTTGGAGGCATATCGGATCCAGACCCAGCTCCAGTTTTCTTCATTACTGCAGAGATAAAGGCAGAGTGTCTTTTGCGCAGCTCTATACTCTGGGTCACGCACCCTCTCCATCTGTCTCTGGGAGCCGTTGGGAGCTGATAGCGCGGCCTTTTGGCACACAGCAGCTGCTGGCCTTCTTTTTCACTCATAGCCACCAACTGTGGGGCCTGAAATATTTACCGAGAGCCACTCTGAAAAGGTTTGTGTTGTATTTTTGGTACCATTAGCTGCCTTTACTTACCATTTATTAAACTGGATAGCTTTCTGTGCTTGTCAGCAATTATTTTGTGCATGGAAAACTTTTATGCTGTCCTTTGCTTCAACATTCGCTCTTCTTAGTAAAGTGAGTGTGCTTAAAGCTCTAACTAAGGGCAGGGTGAGCAGAAAGATTACTGCTTCCTGTGAAAACCTGTCTCTTCATTATAGCTGTATAGCTTTAGCTCAAAGGGTTTTTTTTTATCAAGGTAGATGACATTCTGTGAAATTGCTGCTGCTTTTGTTGTACCAAAATTTCCACATTTCCTAAGTAATGTATAAGTATTGGCTGTTAAAAAAAAAAAACAAGCTTTACTAAGACATTGAATGCACAGAGTACCTTCTGAATGTCTAAGAGCCAAACCAAACGTGATCTGAGCTGCTTAGAAAAATTCTAAGATGGACAGGAGAAAAGCCTCTGGAAAGGGATGTTCCTGTAATGGCATGGCTGGATTGATCTACACTATCTGAGCATCTGGAGGCTGGAGTGTTGATTAATTTGTTGTGGCTTGCTGTGCCCTTTCCTTCTTATCGCTTAGGGTTACAAGATTTCCAACGATTCTGCAGGTTGGGATCCAAAGCCCAGGGGTTTCTAATAAAGTCAACATTGACAAATGTTAATTAGACATAGGTTTCACTGATTGCTCTGGAAGATCATGACCAAACCTCCATACCATCAATCAGTAACCTAGCCATGCCAATTAAACTAGATCATGTTTGGTAAGTGTCTCGCCAAAATAGGAGCAATTCCAGCCTTTCTTTTGCTGCTACTGTGCATCAGTCAGCTAACCTGTGGTTTTATCAGCCAGTAGAAGAACGATGTAATTATCTCCTTAGGCGTGATTTGTTGCATTATTATCCTCTATCCCTCATAGTGTTACATCTAATGGGCTCTTATGGAATGCCCTTTTTCGCTCTTTGCTCCATGTGCTCCACTGCTCAGTGCCCAAGGCTACTGCAGATGGTGCCTGTACATCCTGCACGACGGCTGGTGTCATGCCGTGGAGTCAGCCAGCATGATCTATAACAGAGTCTATCACATCCCAGCCGACGTAAACTCTCCTCATGTGTGGAATGAAATGTAATGCACTTAAGTGGAGCTGTCACGCTGCAATAAACAACGTCACCAAAAATGCCAGGTTAAATAATTGATACTGATGATATGAGGATGCTTCTTGGCAGGAACATAAAAAAAGTTGACTGGGGTGAAAAACAAGATTAGCTAGTGTACCACAATAATGACCTGAGGTAAAGGAAGGGAGGTTTTAACCAGCACTTTTAGTAATGTGTACATTTTCATGCAGATCACAGCACTGAGTGTACACTTCTACTTCTACAAACAACAATTTTACATTGTTTTCATGGATTCTGGTGAACAGTTCATATAAACTGCATAGATATTTGCCCAGCTTTTGAGCATCAATCATGCTGAGCATCTAGAGCGGTGTGCTAAATGTACGCCATCTCATATTTAGTAGCGTATAAAAAATCCATTTTGTTTCTATTTCTATCTTAAATTCCTTCTATCTTAGAAATAGCTTTTCCAAGTGGAAAAGTTGATTCATGTGTTTGGGTGTTTGTGTCATCTTGCCCTTGTGTGTCTCAGTAAAACTTCTTCAGCATGGCCACCAATCTGCGTGATCTCCAAACGGCTGCTAGCCACCCGAGATCCTCTGATCAACCTCTTTGAACTGTTCCTTGGTTTCACTTAAAGCATATAAACAAGGTTTTGCATTCGTCTTCCCTAGACGCTGCAACAGATCACCTATTACATAAGAGATGTATTTTCTTCTTCCGTTTATATATTAATCAACACACAAGCTAATTTCAGCCTTTTAGAGGATATACTTGACTTTTGTAGCTTTCTGTCATTTATTAAAAAAAAAAATTCTTATTGGAAGAAGCAGCTGGCTGCAAAGATGATTTTTGGTGGGCCGTCAGGGCCAGCGAGGTCTTCTCTGCTGGCCTAAACAGCACTGATCTGAATCACTGACTTGCATTTTAATATATTTAATATATGTTTCCATGAATGTGTATTAAATTATTCCCAATAGTCTATTCTCTATATTTCATAGCTTTCCTCTTGGTTGCTCTGCTTCCAGTAGTGTATATTTATGATAAGAGTATTTATCCAATCATATTTCAGCCAGTGGATGACATCATGTGTTGCCAGGGTGAAAGAATTCTGCCTCAATGCCTTCAGAATCAATACTGCAGGTGCCCGTAGCTTAAAATAAGTGGGAATGAAATTGTTACATTAACCAATCAGATTTCGAGTTGGTGTCACTGGGGCCATCTAGCAGGCATATGATTACTTCAGCAATTTCCTGTCCTTTGATTGGATAATTGTCAGAGGCAGCGAATCGAACAAACTAAATAAAATATACATATATTATTTAAATGCATTTTCAAGGCGGACTTTTCACAAAAAGCTAGAGATCGTGAAGAAAGGTCGTTGGAGGAGGACATTGTTTCTATATTCGCTGCGTCTCATTTCGGATGCTGCGTCCTCCGGAGATTGCAGTTTGCTGCATATGTCATCAAGAACGTATTTTTTGAGAAAAGTAACCGTAATAAAATTGACTATTCCTTGTGAGGTGTGAAATACTGTAGACTAATTTCTTTTTTACTTTGCTATTTAACGGTTGATTAGTATCTATTGCCGTGGCGTCATAATGATGCTATAGAGGTGGATTAATTCAGGAAGGACACCAGTGAAGGCCTAGGTGTGAAATGCATGGCTCTCGCCACTGATTTATATAATGTATATACTATATCTGTATTCTGTATATAATGCTCCTGTAGTAAGATTAGAACACAATGAAATGAATTGCTAAGCTAATTCATAATTGTTGGTTGATATATTTAGAATTACTTTCACAGGCTTGTGGATGTTTGCATAATGCGATACAAAATAGGGGTGTGTATGCGTGTAAGTACATGTTAAGACACACACTGTGTGATGTAGGTGGGAACCACTGTCTCTCATCACCTCTCTGAGTACTCAGTGGTGCAGTCTGGAAGCAAAACAACACTTCACCTTTCACATTTCAAATAATTGAGCCCCATAATTATGTGTATTTGGCTCCTTCAGTGCACTGAGCTGTCCAATGTGATAAAAGCTAATTTTTGGTTTGGACCATCAATGTTTGTCTTTGAGTGATCTTAGTAAGTCGAGATGAATCCAAAAATGATTGAATATGTCTTGAATATAAATATTTAACTACTGAAAAATTCCTTTAAAAACAACAATGTGTTTTTGACTCTTGTGGTTAAGGTGTGGGACTCCTGGTCAGAGGTTGTGAATATATATGAGATAAATATAAGTTGCACTGGATAATAATGTCTGCCAAATGCTGTGAATGTTTTGAGTTAATAAATAATAAAAAAATTTTTTGTGAAATGTGTATTTTGGGGTTATAACACTGGATGGTTCATGCACCATGCTCTCGCACCTCTACGCATATTCAATGTGTTATTAAATCACTAAAGCATTAAAACCGTCGTGCATCAGTAAACACTGTGATAATGAAACGAAGGCTTTGAATACTGAAAGCTTTGTATATTTTAGGGAATCTTGCACGGTGTTGCATTAGAACGATTCACAATGATGTCAGGTTGAATAGATGAGGGGTTTACACTTATTGGAGGAAAATACCCTTTCGAGGTGCGGACGGGATCAAATCGTGATGGAAAAAGAAATTGCGTCATGAATGCAAAATATATATATATATATATATATATATATATATATATATATATATATATATATATATATATATATATATATATATATATATAAATATGAATTTCCATTATCTGCCACATTCAGAGTAACAGTCTGATAAGTCTGATTTGGCCTAGAAATGAAATAAAACTCTCTCTAGTTCTTTCAGGTGCATTTCTTTTGGTTACCTAAATCACGTGCATTTTAAAAAACTCAGAGAGTTCGTCCATATTTAAAGCACTGAAGCGAGGGCTCAGGAGAAGTTGACTATTCATACAAATACCGTAGCTCTGTATGCAAATGAATTAAATTATTATATTATTATTATATTATTCAATTAAATAACACTATGAGAAATTGTGTAAGCGTCTAGGAATTTCAATCAGTTCATTTGTCTGTCTAAATGGTGTATGTCTGTGAGGGTTTCTCCAGGATAAGCAAATAAAATAAAATTCAATTCAATTTAGAAAGGAAAAAAAGGCATTTAAAATTTCTCTGACAGCCCATTTTTTTATTTTATTATTATTATTTCTATAACAGATAAATTATTGCACTGTATACAGTTTAAACATTATCTCTATCATCTGACAGTTTTATGTGCCATGTTTTATAAAGCAAGTGTGTCCCAGTGAGAGGAAAAGCATCATGGGGGTCTAGTGGTGCTGTTGACTGTGAGGCATGTTTTCTGCTAGTGTGACAGGAAGTGCTAGCCAATGCCATCACTCTTCTTTGATTCGTACAGAGACTGCAGAGGGAAAAAAAAGGCGCAATACATCATATGGCTTCACGCTGTGGACAAAAACGTAGATATACCTCAAAAGAAACGAGACGGATCGAGATCAGTTGCCAGGGAAATATGCATTCTGTCGTCTTTTGCTCAGCTTCCTGCTGTGGATTATCGTGTGTCTCATCTGTCTCAATGGTGCAGGAGCAGGAGCTCTGTGAATACAGCTAAACATAAAGGAATGCATCTGCACTTCTGAACTTGCGTAAACATTTCTAAGAAAAGTCTTTGAGCACCGAATCCTGATGCTAATTTTCCAGCTGCTCCCTTTCCCAGCTGTGCTTAGCGACTGAGCCAGCAAGCGTTGTGGAACAAAAGGGCCACTTAGCTATTCGCACGTATCAGAACAGCATAATTGCGCCTCGTTCGGCAGTCCTGATTGGCACTGACTTTTATAATAGTAGCTATGTACATATGTGTGGACAAAAACATTTAACACCAGCCTGGCTAGCTTCATTATTTCCATTGTGAGAGAAAAGAATGGATGCTCGCTTGCATTTGTGTCTTATATAGTGGCCTCAATGCTCTTGATACCGGAAATATCACACATGATACATATTCAACTGTTTCATCTCATTTGCTAATCCTTTCAGCTGCAATATGATTTGAAGTCATGCCAGTTTTTATTTATTTATTTTTTGGGGGACAAATTGCACCCTAAAGAACAGGCCTAAAATAACAAATTGCTTTCATCCTTGTCCATGCCCTAAAGATCTAGTGGCACATCTTTATCATTAGAACACAGCAGCCTAAAGAATGGCAGCGCAGAGCGTATTGGCCTTCAGTAACTGCAATGTGGAAGAAAGGCTTCCCCTGCATCATCATAAGAAAACTGTGACCCGAATCTAAAAGACATGTTTGTTTTAATTCATTCTGACAAGGAGAAAGAGTTGCCTCTGATCCAAATGAAGGCTGACTTTCTTCATCAGTGTACAGGCTTGAATTTGTTTTCATCTCTAATCATTCAACATGAAAAGTCTCCTAAATCTTATTATATTCAGACATTTTTGTATTACTCCAAAACACGTCTCAAGTGATTTTTAGCCTAAAAATTCCATTTATCAATTTGAATAAGTATTTATTAGACACAATCATATTTTCATATTTGTAGAGCACCTTTTATTGCCTCTCCAACTCACAGTGGCTTTTCGCTAAGACCACCCACTAGTTATTAATAGTTATATACATCCTAAATATCTCATACTCCAGCTTCATTAATATTCATTAAACAAGAGCATCGTTGAAGAATTAGCATTTTTTAAAATACATTATATTAATGTACTCATTCTTATACTTTAGAATTTTTTCTGTAACACACAGCTAATTTTAGGAAGGATGTCCGTAAGTGTGTGTACTTGTTCAAATGGTTTTCGGGGAGCAGACATTTATTTATCATTTCTGGAAGGAATCTTCATTTTGTCAACATTTTGTAAAACTGAAACTTTACATTTTCTTCCATGTGAAAGTTTTCATGACAGATGACCTTGCATTTTTGTTGAAGTATTTCCAAAGAGAGAGAAAAGAAAAGAGAAGCTGGTGACTGAATGACTGTTTATAAGTCATAACATAGGAGTAACCTGTTTGATGGATGTTTCACAACATTAGATGTAATTATAAATGGATAAAAAAAGTCTGATGATTTTACGAGATTTCTTTGCTGCATTGAAACAGGGATGATATATATATATATCATCCCTGTTTCTTTATATAGTAGAGTAGGTGTCTACTTGGTAGTATGTAGTTCAGACTTAGGACTGTATGTAAAAAGAAATTTCAGTCACAAAACAATCATACTGAATTTTCAAATAAAACTGCGATTTAGACACTTAATGTCACTCAGTGTTTCTCAGGGTTGCAGCAATGCCTTCTATTCTGAGAAAAAAATATATATATATAGCACCTTTAGGGCAGAATATATTGAAGATGACAGAAGGTTGTGAAATCAGCAGTGAGTTCTTCTTATTACTTTTTCTTTTATTATAATTCTACACAGACATATCCCACAACATCTGCTTTGCACTTCAAGCTCTTATAAATACAGAATCCACATTCACTGTTTCATCATGATTATACAGGTGAATGATTTAATTAGCAGCATGGCTGAGACACACAGATAAGATCATTCTGGGCACCACAAGCACACCAAGCCTACATCCTCCTCTCCTTTCCAGTGCTGCACTGAGCAGAAGCTGCCAATCACCTCTAACACTCATTAAACCTCTCTTCTTATCACACTGTCTAATGTTAACACCACTATAGGGGCTGATTCTTCACTATATCTCACCTAGATGATGAATGACATATAACACAGTGTGTGAAGATCCAGAGCAATTAGTCAGATACAGTTAACACTGAGTGTATTACTGTTAGAGACACACAGGTGTGTAGCCTGATTGACAATCAGCTGCTTTTTATGCTTTATTTACACTTTTCATTTTTTGATATTCTCCAGCCTCACATTCATTCTTTCAGTGCGACTGTGAAGGTGTATTCACTAATTAGCAGCAAGGCTGACACCGAAGACAATTTTAAAAAATGAAACACAATGCCATGGGCTTTAGGAGGATCTCAGATCTCAGATCATATCGTGTGTAACATTGTAAGCAACCGGAATAATTAGACAGGTGCAATTAATGAGTCTAATGGAGATAAGATATTAGGAGACAAGTGTTCTCTTAATTATAAGCGTGAGCCTGATAGAGTATTGAATTTACCATGAACTTTTTTCATTTAACTAGTCCTGTCATGTGTAAGTGTGACATTAAATTATCCATAATTAGATATCGCAGGTTCTATATTGTACTGTTCATGTTTTCACACCTTTTATATCACTTCATTGTTGTCCTGTGCTCTTCCATTCCTTCATGAACAAACTAAATAAAATGGGTCTGGCTTAAATATGTAGCAGGTGTGGCTTAATCAAAAATGGGTGTGGCTTAAACAGATAATGGGTATGGCTTAAATAGATAATGGGTGTGGCTTAAACAGACAATGAGTGTGGCTTAAATATGAAGTGTGTGTGGCTTAAACAGATAATGGGTATGGCTTAAATAGATATGGGGTGTGGCTTAAACAGACAATATGTGTGGCTTAAATATGAAATGGGTGTGGCTTAAACAGATAATGGGTATAGCTTAAATAGATAATGGGTGTGACTTAGACAGACAATGGGTGTGTCTTAAATATGAAATGGGTGTGGCTTAAACTGACAATCAGTGTGGCTTAAATATGAAATGGGTGTGGCTTAAACAGATAATGAGTGTGGCTTAAATATGAAATGGGTGTGGCTTAAACAAAGAATGGGTGTGGCTTAAATATGAAATGGGTGTGACAAACAGATAATGGGTATAGTTTAAATAGCTAATAGGTGTGGCTTAAACAGACAGTGGGTGTAGCTTAAATGTGAAATGGGTGTGACTTAAACATATGATGGGTGTGGCTTAAATATGAAATGGGTGTGGCTTAAACAGATAATGAGTGTGGCTTAAATATGAAATGGATGTGACAAACAGATAATGGGTGTGGGTTACACAGGTAATAGGTGCTATTGATGGAAGAGGCTATGTCTACTATAAGAAATGTATGTTTAATAACTAGACTTGTTGTTTATGCTTTATAATGCTTAGAGAATAGAAAGGATGCTTACATTGGGCCTACTTAACATATTCATAGCACTGCACTTTTCTGGAGGATTCATGTGTGAGAAAAACTCTTTTTTTCGTTTCAATTTGAAATGGTGTGACTTCATACAAAAGACTTGTTTTCTGTTTAAAAGGAAGAGAATCTGTTCCTGTGAAATGTCTATTCTTGACAATTATAAATTGGTCTCTATTAAGAGGGCATTCATGATGTGTGTTGGGAATCTATTTATCTACTTCATGTAGGATGGATGGAGTTTGATGTTTGCCAACTGAATGGCTGGTGGTTCATTAACATTATACCATAGTGCTGTTGAATTCTTAAATCTGATTGGTCAGAAGGTGTTCATTTATCTTCTATAACAGCAGCTCAGACAGTAATAGTTTTGGCTGAAATTCAAATTAGTTTTATATTAATGAACACGAACGTTTCTATAGGAAAAGCTTATTCACAGGGACATGGATAGGGAAATGCACCACATAATCCAAGTCTAACAATAAATGGATTAAGCACTTTACTGTTATTGAACAAATAAATATGTATAATCATTGATATGGTGAACCTTTCTGTGAGGAGACGTCTATTTGGCATTCATGGAAGGAGGTATGTTTGTACCAGTCAGAGATAAAGCTGTTCCTTTAAGTTTTCTGCTGCAGAGAGTCTGCAGGACAGAGGAATTTTCTGGTTTCTTTGTAAAATGACAAGCTGTGTTGGCAAATTGCTGTGGAATAAGTACTTATGCTTATGCCACAGCATTTTTCCTATGAATGTAATATGGGAAAATAATACATTCAGGGAGGTAACAGCTTGACAACACATCTTATTGATTATTTTCCCCTGAATGTATATCTTGTTGTGTTTTATTCCTTACTTTAAAACTTGCTACACATAGTTAAATGATTTTGTACAGTAAATACCTAAATAATAATGCAATTTCCCCTGGTTTATAAATAACTATAATTAAATGGAAACTTGCATATTATGTCTGCTCTTTGTGTCCAGAGTTGCTCACTTGTATGTGTATTTGTGTGTTTTCCATATTCTTTAAGATGATTATAACAATTACAACACACCAAAGAAATTAGCTTTAACAAAATTGGAGGGGACAAACTTCTGCAAATCGTCTCTCTCCACCTATCCCTATCTTCTGCATCCTCAACACTTGGGTACTTTGGTGTATATTAATTTTAGGTACTTTGGTGTATATTAGTTAGTGGGTAATACTTTATTTTTAGATGACATTAATAGGTAAGTTAGGGTTAAGTTGATCAGATTAGTTTTACAATTCAAAGCCAGCATCAACGTCATCATGCGTCAACCATGCGTGTTGAACGCACAGGAGCTTAATCCATTTGAACACACTTTATGTAAAAAAATCTAAATACTATGTATATGTATATTATTTGTATTTTGAATGTTTCCTATTGTATTTAAATATATCATATTTATCCTATAATAATATATCCTTTCCTATACAAAAATACAAAATGGTGTAACTTATGTCACAGCCTAAAATTTCTAAGGATGTAACTGAGTAGGAATATTCAGTAAACAGATATTATATTCTAATCGAATACAAAAACAGATACAGATACAAATGGGAGTTGAACCATTCACTGAGTGAGTGGGAGTAAGTTAGATATGAAGCTAACAGGACAAATAAAAACATGTTCGTTTGACATGAATGTGCAATGATGCATCCTGTGATACATCCTTAGTAACTGCCTGGTCAGGGGTCATGGTTTAAATAAAACTACTTGTTTTTGTCATATATTGGTAAATAGAACTGACTATGGAGTGATGTAGCTGAGGTTGAGGAACTATCAGAGCTAGAAATTACAGACCTGTATTAACAGAGCTGTATTTTCTACCTTTAGGGGTTATTTAATTGTTTCCACTGTTTCCAGTGGTTCCTCTAATTAGTACTCTTCAACTTTAGTGCATGCCTGCTTTGGTTTTAAAAACAAACAGACAGCCACGGACACATATACTGTAAATATACAGTGCCATCGCATTAAACCCCTAATAATTTAAGTCAAGCTTGTTTCCAAACACACATTTCATAATGTGTAATATGGAAATAAATAGTAAAAGCTATAGTATCTATTATCATAATGATTTAATGATGATGTAATTTATTATTGGCTACTCATATACTGTGTCAGTTCACGTACATGCCTAAGAATTTGTGTAGGTATTAATCCATCTTTATGAAAGTACTAATTTAGTATTAATATATGATTGTTTGTAGACCTTATAGTTAAATGTTGCCACTCACAGAGCCCAGACAGCAGAAGCTTAGTGCTTGCCAGAGGAGAAGCATCCAAAAATAGGCCAAGGCATGTGACTCCATGTCTGTCTATAGCTCTCATCGATCCTTCCACCAAAGTGTCTGGCCTTTCTGGGAAAACTCAGCTTTTGTCTCTCCCTCTTGCTCCTCCATCCTATCTAAAAAAGTTAAACTTGGAAACTTGCTATATATACATGTATGTATATGTATAGCTCATTTGGTGCTTAAAAACTTAACCATAACACTCAAAACATAACTGTCATAAAACCTAGTCAAATAAACTTTAGGGATATCAGTCTGTCCGGTTAGGAAGCAAACGTGTTTGTGCTATGATTAATGAAAGTGACAACAGGTGCACTGGAGACGCAACAGCAACAACACCCAAAAAGGGAATGGTTTTGCAGGTGATGACCACAGACTATTGTTCTCTCTTTATCCTTCCTGACTAATCTGTCTCTAGTGTTTCCTTTTAGGGTCCTTGTCACTACTTGTAGCATGAAGCAGTACCTGCACCCCATTTAGGTTGCACAGGTAGTCCATCTTATCCAGGATTTCACATACATACATGCCGGCACACAGAGGTTTGGTGTGTATCTCAGTTCCAAGAGCATGGAGGGGATACCAGGAGAAGGACCTTTACATGGGTAGAGCTGTTGCAGTTCATGCAGTTCAATGAACGTGCAGTTCATTCTCGTGCAGAGGGCACAATAATTGGCAGGTTTGTCAATCTTCCAACATGACCAGTTTGTGGGTGGGTCATTGATGGGTTAGGTCGGAATATCCTTGGAGGGCTGCACAGATCTCCATGTGCTAGCTATTGGTACTCTTACAACTGTTAGGTATGGGGACAAAATTCTCAGAACCATTGTTAGACTTTTCACTGGTACAGTAGGCCCTGGGTTCTTCCTGGTGTATGACGATGCCGGGCATCATGTGGCCAGAGCGTGTAGGCAGTTTCTGGATGATGAAGGCACTGATGTCATTGACTGGTCCTCACGTTCCCCAAACCTGAATCCAACTAAGAACCTCAGGGACGTTATGTATCAGTGCATCCAAAGCCACCAAGTAGCACCAGAGACTGTCGGGACTGTCATCGGGAGTATGCCCAGACGTTGTCAGTAGTGAATACAGGGACATAGGGGACATACACACTCAACATCCAATTGAAAATTCTTACTCAGATTATCAGAGTGAATTTGAATCTAGCCATCAATGGCAAGGGTTTTTGGTTTCCACTGACCACTGTCACATCGTTTTGTTCCCCTTTTTGAATTAGACAATGTATATTAGCATACATTTTCAACTTTTGATTTGAGTGATATATATGTATCACTGTGGAGAGAGAGAAACAGAGAGAGAGAGATAGATAGGGAGTGATCTGGTGCTTGTTTGTCAGTTGTCCCTGTCCTGCTCGGTTTCTGCAGGATATGGGATGAAATAGACTATATTGTTGGAGAAATTGATACTATGCATGAAAGACTGAACTCAGAGATGTAGCAACAGTTTCAACAGAAATTCCCTCTCAAGCCAACACTCTTCATTTGGTTGTTGCTGAAAATTCTGTTTATTCACAGAAAGTATTGGCTTGGCAAACTACCTTAAAGGTCCACATCTTTACACATTCTTTTTGTTCTCGCTGTTTGCAAGACTTGTCTCAACCCACCCTCTGAAATGTGACAGAAGTTGTGGAAGCTTGGGAGGAGCTGTGTATTTTTAAACTGGATAAAGTAGTTCAGCGCAGGCTTGTCGGCCATGAAAATGGCAGCATCAGGCTCCCTGGAGTAAAAAAAACAAAAAAAACAACTTCATCACCTCTAGTGAAAGCTGCATTTTGAGAAGAGTTTCAGATGCTCTCCAAATGAACAGCGCATTTAAAATAACAGGGTCCTGACCTGCGTCTTCACACTCGGCTGGTGTGTGTTAGGCTTGTGTCACCTACACAGATGGAGGCGATTTGTTTTGTGCTGCCCCCGGGGAGACATAGTCGAAGCTGGGCTGAAACTCTGAGAAACAAGACTCCTACCTGTGTGTGTGGATAAATCGAGAAGAGGTTAGCAGTGTGAGTGGTTAATGATGGGAGCCATTACATTTTATCGGTACAATCTCAAAGACCCCGCAGGAAGAGTTCCTCTGTGGATGATGAAGAATTGTTATAGTGAAGAGATTTGAGGTTTGAGATAAAAATGACTTGGAAGGTGTGTGTGTTTGTGTGTGTGTGTATATACAGTATATGGGTCATATTCAGGATTTCTGTCCAGTAAGAGGAGAAATTAGAAGTGACATGTTCAAAGGTCTCTTTCCCTCTCTCTTTCCCTTTCTCTCTCTCTCTCTCTCTCTCTCTCTCTCTCGTTTTCTCTCAGCTACAAAGGCAGCTGAAGCTCTCACACACTTGACTCACTGAGAAATCATAATGAAAAGCCTGTGTTAATGCATGCAGATGCACATACTGTCTTAATAGAGGAGCAATTAACATCATATTCTCATTCAATATATGATTAGATCTACTCTTCTTTTGTGATTTCTGAATGTGATCATTCATAGCTATAGAAAAAAAAAACCCTTTTCCCTATTAAGTACAAGTCTATTGTGATTTTTTAACAATGGCTTTTGACGAGACTTTTTGATTCTTCACTATAGTAGTGAAACAGGATTATTACTCAGAAACCTAAAATTGATCAGGGATATGTTATGAAGCTTAGATCAGACGGGGTTTCTTGCATTTTGCTGTGCTCTCAAAGTAATGCTGGTTTAGAAATCCAAATGATGGCATGGTAGTGTTTTTATTAATCCAGATCAAAGGAACTTTATTTTCATTTCTCTGAGGATCGATGCCACCAGCCAGCTTGACTGTACTTGAACTTCAATTAAAATTCCCTAAAACACATTAAGCGTGTATTTATTTAATTATTTGTCATGTGTTTAGTGATTCCGGTGCTAGTCTTTTAGTTGATGCTGTTTGTTTGAGCAGAGTGAGGTGAGGTGCTGAGAGATATGAACAGACCAATGTTTTCTTTAGTTAGAGAAGAAGCGAGGGCTTTGCACCTCTTTGAGCAATGTGGGATACTTTTAACAGCAATGAAAACAGAGCAACATGTCGATGAAGGAAGTTTAAACCAAAAAAGTCAACCTAGAAGCTAACCATAAACGCTGTTTAAAGATAACACTGAATTATAAATATTAATATGCAAGCCGTGCCGGGTATCAAAATTGATTTGTTTTCAAAAGCATGTTTTCAGATTATTACTTTTCTAGAATATTACATATAAATTATGCAGTGGTGAGTGAATGTGTATGTGGGACCCAAGGCTTCTGGTGGTCTTGGCCACTACAGGACTACTTGAAATCGATAAAATCATTAAAAACAGCAACACTGATTTCATTAAGATGTGAATTTGACACCGTCTGAGATAATTCCTAGGTTTAAATTCATGATAAGACAGTGAATCTAATCTGGTGAGACTTATTTCAACATATCCACCTCCTTTGTTTTAGATTGGGGGAAGGTGTGTGTGGGGGGGTGGGATTATTATATAATGTAACCAGAAGATAGTATTCCTCACACATCCCCCTCAAATCGGCCCTCAATTTTTTTTGTTCCATTCACATTGGATCATGCCTCCTGACCTTGCTACCAGGATAGCTTGGACTCCCAAGTTAATCACATCCAACACCTCCACTGATCAGCAACAGGGCAGATCTGTCTTAAGCCACGATTCAGATGGGATAGACATATGTAAAAATACTTGCTGCATTTTTTCTGGTGGGTGAAGAGAAAATTTTTCAAAAATCCTGAAATGCTTCAGGCATTTGTACTCTCTCTTTTTTTTTTTTTTTTACCAGAGACCAAAAAATGGAATTTCTGCCTATTTTGTTACGCCTATATTCAGCATTGAATTTGTTTATCAGTATCAAATTCCACAGTGGAAGTTAGTGGCTCATATGAAATTAAACACTTATTAATAATTAAACACATTAATTAATTCATAATTTTTACTTTTTTACTGGCCTACTAATTTGCCTACCAGTATTTTTAGCTGTGTTCTACAGGCAAAATATTTATATATTTAAATATATAAGTTCGGGAAAATAAATAAATAAATAAATAAATAAATAAATAAATAGATTAATTAATAAATAAAAAGGCTTCAATTTTTCCATACTAATGTTTATATCTTCAAAGTAAATGATATCAGACCCTTTTTGAGAGGTAAAAACATCTCACACTGAAATCCGACAGTGCCCTGACTCATTTTATATCAGACTTGCAGCAATAAATTTGTATATACTGATTGAAAATGTCCAAAAATTCAATTTCCATTTCCCCGACAGAATGGAGCACTAGTGTACTGGTAAAAAGGCTCAAAGTGCAGATAAAACCTTGCATAAAGCTGTGAGTGGTGATGTGTGAGTGCATAAGCTGTAGATGGTCTACTTTGCCCAAACTATTATGTTTTGTGTGTCTGGTGATTAAAGGGAATGGACAAAAACTACATTCTTAGAAAGAAACCAATTGCTCATGAGTTATTAGCTTCCTAAAAGAGTCAGAACCCACTCTAAAATGGAAACCCTCTTTTTTTTTTTCTCAATGGGTTCCCTAGATGGATAGACGAAAAGCTTATAGGGTTTAATTTATCCTTTTGTAAGTGTTTACAAAATACAGGCATGGGTTCTACATCTCAAACCTATGTTATTTACTCAGGTTTAAGTGCTCTTCGAATGGGGAAAGCAAGTTGGTGCTTTATTTTAATTATGGTACAAGTACAAAGACTGCTTCCAGTGGTGCAGGCTGTGACTGAAATGAGTGAAAATATTTGCAGCAAGAAGGTTCATGTCTTTTCAGTAAAAGAGCGAGGGACAACTGGATCTGATTTCTTATCTTATTACAGGTGACAGGTGATGCTGCATCTAACAAGCTTGTTTGATCTGTTGTTCTGACAGCAGTGTGAGCATGAATGTGTGCATGGGCACTTTAAGGGATGTTACCTGTACTGAGTTGTTGGTATCAGCAGCTGGTATGGAACAATGCACAGGTTTATGTGTGTGTGTGTGTGTGTGTGAGAGAGAGAGAGAAACAGAGAGTTTGAGAGAGAAAAAGAGACAGGCAGCTCCTCCTCTCTTGCCCAAAGATGGCAGTGTGTGCCTGCAGGGGAATGGGAAGAGCAGGTCATGAAAACAGGACGTTTATCCTCCATTAGAGAGCTGTTCCTGACAAAGTGCAGCTAGTGCAACAGCAGAATACTAATATCACTGCATCTCTCGCTCTCTCTCTCCCACACACACACACACACACACACATTCTGCTATAACACACAATTGCGTTCATTTCACTGAGGTGAAAACAAGCGTCTCCGACAAACAGCCAATAAACGCTGTGCTGCTATTTATCACCCTCTTTCTTTTACAGTCTTATTTTCTGCAACGGTAGGAAGTCACACACACACACACACACACACACACATTGCACGTTGGCATGTTCACACATTCATGCATGCCATTCCATCAGCCACTCCATCCCATATTCACTTACATTTCATGGCAATATCAGGTTTGCTTTTAAGCACAGCCGAGATAAGGCTTCCTACATTTTGCATAAGGATCTCCCTGTTTTTCTTTTCTTTGGCATGATAGCACTGATCACCATCTCTAACATCTTTATCTTATTCTTTAACCTTTTGACCTCGCCACATCTGCTCAGTAAACAACAGCTTAATAGTGCTGCATACACTGGACAGACCTGAATGTTAATGTTCTGCTTGTTAGTATGGAAAGCTGCATATGACTAAATCTCTCCATATGCCGTGGATCTGGATTGACAAGTGGTTAGCAAGGATTTCTCTGAAATCCTTCTTAGCCTCTTTTCCAGTCCTGGAAAAGTCTCATGGGGTATTTCCATTTCAAATTCAGTGTTGGTCAATAGCAGGAGAGATGTAATTCCCAGACATCCTTGATTTTTAATTTGAAAAATCCATTAAGTCAAAGTAACTGGTGCTTGGTGGAACATTCTGGCTTTTCCTCCTGTCCAATAAGGTGTATATGATGAAATTTCACTTTTTCATATGTGCTTTTTATATTATAGGATTTTTCAAGTCATCAGCTTCACACGCCATCTTCACCTGACCTTTCTGTGTGCACTGGTAGATGACAATCAAACACCTGCTAATGTACTCTGAGGTCTTATTCGCCCTCTCTGTTGTGTTATTTGCTTCGATGTTTACGTATTCGTCTGGCTTATTGCTTTTTCTGCATCTTCCCCTCCTTTTTCCAAAGCTGTTTTTATTGTTCTTATCAAGGAGAAGCATCATTTCTTTCTGAACAATACAATAGCTGAACATATGGACAAAACATGTCTTTATTAAATGGTTCTTTACCACCAGTTCTAAATGACTTTACAAACAACAAGGAAAGAGAACGTATTGAAGGAAAATCTATAGAAATGTAAATATTAGGAGGCTAACAGAATACCACCAATCTTTTAAAAGTTCAACTAAAAGTGGGTGTGGCCTAAACTGGAAGTTTAGGAATGTAATGCAAAAAAACTGAGGTAGAAATGGCAGCACTGCCGGCATGGTGTTTGACTCAAGTTCATAGTCTAAGCTAGACATGTGTCTGGGACTTTTTGTTTTGTAACCCTAGTTTGTTCAGCTTTTTTTTGTACCTTCATGCTCTATATTTGAACTATTGGTTTTGTTCTATTTCCTAATATATATATATATATATATATTTACACAAACTAGTAGTTTGTATAATTTAAACCAATGTGGCCCTCACCAGGCAGTTACTGAGCTAGCTGAGAAGAGTGAAAGCTGTAAATTTAATGTGAATGGAATGTGGTCTTTTGTTGTCCCTCAAGCGTTATACCTGACAGCTCACTCACACACATGAAAGTAAAAACCTGCCACTCGTGCAACTACTTGGGTGCATCTTTTTTCTGTCCAGTCCCAATGAACCCTTCAGGTCTCATTCAAATGCCCTGTGAAGCTTTCTGATGAGCGTTCTTAAAAATACACATAAAAAAACCCCCAAACAAACAGTATTGCCCCTCCTATTCATATCTATATTTAAACACATGATCTGTTCATTCTGAATAATTCATTCATGATTTTTGCTGGTGGAAGGCAAAAGAGCTCCTTTGTGATAGCTTTATGATCCTTTACACAGTCTGGGCTTTGTTCATTTCTCTTGTTCTTATTCTCTTTCTCACCTCAGCACGCTCCTTTGGTGCAGAACAAAAACCAAACAAACATGGCCTTGGCTGAAGAAAGGGAGGAGAGTTACTCTGAACGCCGTGCACTGTGCAATTTTTTTTCATTGCCAGTCTCCAGACTGCAGGAGTGTGTTTTTATTGGACATGGCTGTGTGTTCATCTCCACATGAGCCTGCGGTGCTCTCTAGGCTAGAAATAATAGATCAGGCCTGAGGACACAGACATGGCGGAACTGGTCTCAGAATACTATCTCTGTCTGACACAGCCAAGGATGCTGATGCTCTAACACACAATTCTTTCCATTTTCTATCTCTCTTCCTCTCTCTCTCTATTTTTTTTTTTAATGAACAGAAGAAGGGGGTAGGGGTAATTAATCGTGCCCTTGTCGTATTGACCTGCCTATAGACATGTTGGTCAATATTATAAGTCAATCTTATTGGTCAGAACTGTATATTAGTCACCTGGGCCATAAAGCCGCAAGCAAGCTATCAGAATTTATTCATCAGTTCATTTTTAATATATTTCTGCACATAGATTAATACCAAATTAAGTATGCAGATTTGGTCACATGCATAACACATGGTTAATATATGGTCAAAAAATGATCCTGCATCATACAAGCTGCCTTAATACAGGCCAAGGGTTAAGCACAGTGTTGGCAAAATTAGTATATGAATAACTAATGCTCTGTTATATCTCTGAGATGTTTTTTCTATTTCTTTGCTGAGTTGGAAATCTATTATTTATGTCTTTGCTGTTGAAATATGAATGGGCAAACAAGCGATATACCTACTCCATCCTTTTCCATTCACTGGTATTGGAAAGGCAATTTCACTGGGGGAGAAACTAGAGGACTGACTTAAAATAGCATTAATCAGTGGTGCAGCAGATTGTTGTTAGCATTGTAAAGTATATTAACAGATAGCTAAACAATTCTGACATTAGCTTAAGTCTGGCAGTATGATTTGCATATACTCTTGCAGGCTCAGTTTTGACTTATGATATAAGGGTAAGGAAATCCATCCCTTAAGAATTCGGAGACCTACGTATAAGGCTACTGATATGTCACTAGAGTGAAGGTAACATTCTAATCTCTGTTTTTTAAGCAGCAGTAACTAGTTTTTTTCCCCCAATGAATAAATGTGGTCGGGGGGCTGTGAAGGAGAAAGAGGCGGCTGGTGATTGCAAGGATGGGTCTAAAGGCCCTGAGCAAACTTGGAGTCCAAGGAGATGACATTTATCCAGGATAAAAAAGAGTGCCAAAGATGCCTGGGGCCTGTCAGCTAGCCCAAAATTTTATTTTCCTCCCATGACCAGGTTTGGTGCCTATATGACACTTCGTAGATCATCATTAACAATATTTTCCTAATATTCCTATTACTTGACTAAACTGGTCAGTTAATTTTCTAATTGTCTTACATTTACAGCATTTGACAGACACCCTTATCCATAACGACTTACAATTGAGAGTTAAGGGCTTTGCTCAAAGGTCCAGTGGTGGCAGTTCGGCAGTCCTGGGATTTGAACTCACGACATTCTAATCAGTAATCCAACGCCGAATGTACCACTTCACTTCTAACTGGTGGTATTTTCAAGGGTGGAAAGTAATTAACTACATGTACTCTTGTTACACTATTTAAGTCCATGGTTCACTGTGCTTCAGTTTCCTGCTGAAAGTCTACACATGTAGTGACAAATGCTCAGTCAGCAGCAGCAGTGTCTGAGACGAGGGAGCTAGATGAACAGTGTTTTAAGTGTTTCAGTTTTAAGAAACTACATAATAATGATCTAAAAAAAAAGAAAGAAAGTTGAGAGCCAAAATCATCATTTCACAGAGTAACATCCAATCTGCAGAAACATATGCAGTTAAACATGACTTTATTTGGTTAGCTAACTTAGCCAAATGCTTTTGGGGTTTCAGTAGCTTACAAAGTTAGTTAGCGAGCTAGCTGAGTGAGCTACACTAGCTAGACAGATATGAAAGCTCTGTATTAAAAAAATATTACTTTTATGGTATCTTTACAAATTTAAAATTCAATTGGACTTTAATGTTCATCGTGATTACCTGTGGTGTGGTGGTACAGCCTACAGGAGCATCTTTGCTAGCTAGCCAACTGTGTAGCTAGAAACATGTGCTAGTTAGCTAATGCAATTAACAAGCTGCTGAAACCTCAACAGCTTTATCTAGCCAGCTGGCCACGTTTCTTTTCTTTATTTACTCTGGTTAAATATGATCACATTTCAGAATAGCTAACACACTTGGTTAGTTTTTTTGTTTAATGCATGAAAAACGAACTTGTAAAGCAGTTACTCAGCTAGTTTTTCACCAGATTACTTTTTGATGAGCAATTTCTCAATCACTACTTTTATTTACTTAAATAAATCATTAGTTCAGTCGCAATATATATCCTCAGATCAGTGAAATGTGTAAACTTTTCACCACTGGTTATTTTCTTTAAAGTTGCTGTAGCCTCAGCAGCTATAATTCAGAAATTATTTCCTTTCTACCAGTTCAGTTCAGCTCAGTTTTTGGATATTTTTTGTTTGAACAGAGGAGCTTCAAGATCTTAGCTTTTACAGTTATGGTTATTGAACTGCATTTTCAACTTCATTTACAGTCAGGCCACATTATATTATTTCCATTTTGAATTTTTTTCATTTGAAAATCATGAGAGATTTTTCATTTTCTTTGCCTCATTAGTTGAAGTTTTTGGGCTCTCTGATGCTAAGTGGTTCAGACCAAATCTGTGCACCTGCAGGATCTCCTATCATTTCATACCATCATAAATATTGATTTGAGCGTGTTACAGTCTGGCCTTTATTACAGGCACATGGCATCTCCATCACAGAGTGCTTTGCGGTAAGATGCACCTACTTTTCAAAAGAATCCATTTGAGCGTTAATTGCTAGGATTTACATCATTGAGGCTCAGAGTCACGGCTGAATGTAAATGCACAATTAATATGTTGTTGGCTGCATTTATTGCTCATGTTGCTGGATGTTTTATTCATGAGGTGAGTTTCTGCCCTGCTGGAAAAAAAAATATGTGTGTGCTTGTCTCATCCTCAGCACCCCGTCTGCTCCAGGTGACCCGGTGCTGGAGAGAACAAACCTGTAATTAGGAAAGGGAGTATGTCAGGAGAAAAGACTTTTTCTTTTCTTCAAAGTTTCAAACATAGCGACATGGGAAGATACAAAAACCAGACAAGGCTGAATCACTGTCTGGGGTAATTGTCTCACTGGAGCTCATTGATTTAAATAAATAAATCAGCAGCATTTTTTAAACATAAAGATTAAGCCATTAATACAACTGCTGTAAACATGCCTGCTGTTACCGTCTCTAGAGAATTCTTAGTTTGAATACTGGGAAATACTATGAAGATACCACCAGTAAACAATTTAATGAGAAAAAAAAATGCTTAGAGCGTAGATATTTGTGATGAGGTAATTTTTTTTCTGGTTGTATCACCCGCTAAAGCTGAGGGAAAACATTAAAGCTCGCAAGCTGATTTTCTCCTGAGGGAAAAAAAAGCTGTACATTTACTAACTTTCTGATGATAAGCTTTTCAATTTGTGGATTAATTATTTGAGCAACAGAAACAACTTTACCTTGAAACACCTTTATTAAAATATTTCAAAAAAATCTGTGTGAAACCATTTACCAGCTTATGCTTGAAACATTCTTTTATGAATTATCTATTATAGATTGTTATTATAGTGTACTTTTTAATGTCCTACATCATTCACTCAATCCTGTTACCTGAACACATTCACCTCTATGAAATATTCTGAATAAGTTGCATGTTTAACAGGATGTTGCAGCATCGAAATTTTCTGAAAATCATGGAAAGAAGAAAGGTAAGTTCTCTCATTCTTTTTTTTCCCTTTATTTTAAAATAATATTAGGATATCAAATGAAGACTTTGGCTTTGAAACTTCAACTCTTACACTGTGAGCAAGATCTATTTTGACAGTAGATTATCCATTAATAATGCATTTTGCAATAATCGTTCCAAACTTGTCCTCATGCTATTTGCATAGTTAACAAAAATTTGTGTATTCGCAAATTTGATGCTAAAAACAAAATCTCATCTCTTATTTTCATACAATTTTGGAGCAGAAGGAATGATTTTAAATCGTTTTAAAATAGTTTGTTAAGCATTACAGAGCTATAAATTGCAGTCATATAGTGAAATCACACATATATAGTAATTTTATTCGGCTTAACTCAATTTGACTTTTGAGGCTGAGAGAACTTGTCTCTAGCATGTTAAGCTACATGACCTGTCCTCCCATCATGTAGCTATTCCTTTTCTGTCTATATTCTTGTCCCAAACCTTATATCCCAGACATGCGAATGCATAAGAAATTACTAAGCAGAAATCAAAACCAATTAAAAAATAATAAACACAGATTAAGACTAGAAAAACAAAATAAACACCAGAATACCAGAGTAAGCAAACATCAAATGCTGAAATGTAGCATGTCGGAACACAGGCACTGAAAAAGGACTTATTTTACTCAGACATGTTCTCTCATGTTAGCAATGTTGATTCCCATGCAGCTTTAGCAGCCACATTACCGCCTTGACATATTGAGGACACGATGAAAGCACTCACCTATAGCAGCTAGACAGTGAAATAAAAAATGTCTATTTTTATGTTCCTGTCTTTGGAGAAATCTAATTCATTGTGTTTTACTCATGTACAATGCAATAAAATATCCGAGACAGAAATGTAGACAGTGCTTTAAAACTCCTCTAAATCAGCTTATTATTCCATACCTAGCTGAAGGCACTCATCTTGCAGTGTCACATTTGGACTGAGAAAAGCCCATTTGAAAGCACAAGCTGTCGTCTGTTTGCTGTGTTGCATATTAGAGTCATGGTCAGTACAGACAGGAGAGAAATCCAGTGTGCCTGATGAGACATGACCAAGACATTGCTTTGCATGGACAAATTAAGATGCATGGGTCAACTGTCAACACCATAATCCTTTAATAAAGAGAGGGGCTTTGCTAAGATTAGTGGAGGCAGGACAGGGAGGCTAATATAACATCTAACTGCGCTCTCGGCCCGTCACCAGGTCTTGAACAAGTACAGTATAACAACCTCCCAAATTGAGATATAGACAGGAAATGTGTTTAATAAATAGACAATGTGATATTGACCTTTCTGCCTTATAATGCAA
The DNA here is from genome assembly GCF_019097595.1 of Hemibagrus wyckioides. Taxonomy (NCBI): domain Eukaryota; kingdom Metazoa; phylum Chordata; class Actinopteri; order Siluriformes; family Bagridae; genus Hemibagrus; species Hemibagrus wyckioides. Next base: position 11,557,994 of record NC_080728.1, on the reverse strand, counting down.
ATTGAAAAGCATTGTGATTTGCATGTGCAGCATAGTAGAGTCAACGTTAAGCAGCACACACACTGGTGCTGAGAGCTGAGGGTCATGCTGAAGATCTGTCAGTCTCCAGCTGATGGGCCAAAGAAGAGAACAGGTTTCCACACACCAAGGACACATATGAAGATTGATTAGTTTATTTGGAGGTTATTCATTGCACAAGAGTCAGTCATCTTTCTTTCTCCTTTCTGTGGTTTATTGTAAGTAGTACTGTTCTTAGACACCAAGTTTTTAATATACAATTAAAATGTAAATATTAATGAAACCTATCTTAGATGAGTATTTTATATCTTCTTCAGTAGAACTGTAGATTTCCAAACATTTTGGTTAAATGTTTGTATCTTGATTAATAATGCAACATAATGTAATACCGTGTAAAAAATAGTTCATTATTTTTATTTATTAACCCTTTCTACCACTTCACTGGAGTTTCATTCTGTTAACCAAATGGAAATTGACTTATCTGACATTTTTAATCAAGTCTGATAGAAAATTAGTCAAAACACTGTTAGCTTTTACCTCTGTTGGGATTCTTACACAGAATTTTAGTGGTTGCCTTCAAGTTTTAGACTCTTATGGGGCATCTAAGAGAGAAGAAATGGGTTTGATATCACCATTTTACTTTGAATATATAGGCATTTGTGTGGAAAAAAAATCTAACTACAATTTGGGGGCTTTTTTTTTGGAACTTTTATATGAAAATATTGCCTCTTGTAGGCTTGGAAAAAAAGAAATCCTTATGAAAAATTACAAATTCTTAAAGCCCCGAATATCTCCTTTCTTATGAGTCATTAAGCACCATGGTGGAGTCTGCAAGACAAAGAAATTCAATACTCAACATGGCTACAACAAAACTTTTTGTCCTCTGGTAAAAAGCATTAAGCTATCTGTTTACCAGACATTTTCAATACACATTATATTATTAGCAATAACATGAGTGAAAATTCACAATATTTACATGAATTTCATACTTTCTTTGTATTTGGCATGTTGTTTTTGTTTTTTTGCTTTAATATAAGTGTTAATTCTAGCAGACATAAGCTCCACAAGCTTGTGTAAAAATTGACAAATGACGTTGGATCAAATTTATTGGACAGTTGTCTGAACACCTACTTTGATAAAAAAAAAAAAAAAAAGATAAGACTCAAGGAAAACCTGACCTTCTATTCAAAGCTCTGCTTAAATCTGCTTAAACTGAAATAGCGAGCTAGAAATAGAGATAAATAAATGTAAATGTTTCCAAACCAGCGTACAGCATGGTAGAATTTTGTAATTAATATCCCACCAGGCTCTGTAGTGTGTATACCCATGCTGAGCAGGCACAGTTGGCTACCATTTTAAATCAAGATGGCAAGACAAAAAGATCTGAGTGACTTTGACAGAGGGTTCATTATTGGTGCTGGAGCTCCAGTCACAGAGACCGCACCACTGGCTGGTGTTTCAGTAGGAACTGTCACTGAACTGACATCTGTATTTAGATCTATGATAAACACATCAGTACACAGGATTTGAACCTGTGGTCTAAAGCCCACATTAATTGGTGATGCTTGTGTTTTAGCGCAATATGGAAAAACAGAAGAGCAACTGTTTTTGTGAATGTATGAAGGATGTGATCAGCCTGTCAGCAAACTACCTGTTAACAGCTACATAAACTCTTAGAAAAGCTTAAAATATAGATTTCATGTTATCCAATAAACCTGTAAAGAATCCTTTAAGAACCTGTTTTTCTCAGACTATAGTGAGGGATATTGTAGCTGTAGTGCATAGACCCCTCATTACTGAAAATATTTCACATTTCAAAGATCATTGGAGCAAAAACCCAAGGTCCTTGTTACTGAGTTATGTAAACAGAGCAGTGGTTAGACAAGTGGGTGGGAGAGTGCATGTGTCTCAAACACCAAGATCTAAATGCTTGACCCCTACAGTAAAGGGGTTAGTCTGGTAGCTCTGTGAGAGACTCTCTGTGTTTTGGGTCACATCAACCTTGAAAAGAGTGAAGCATCACTGTTAATTAATACGAAGTTATGCAATGGTTTATATCCTGATGGGAGTGGTCTCTTCCCAGGATCACCCCCTCCCCCACACACAGGGGACGAGGCCTTACTGTATGGATATGATGATGAAAATGATGTAAATCATATGCTATGGCCTTCAGTCCCCAGATCTCAACTTGATTGAAAACCTGTAGGAGATTTTGAACTGGTGTGTTAGACAGCTGGGAGATGAGCTGTTACTTAATCTGGTTGATAAATGTCAAAATATGACAAGTAAATGATCCGGCGATAAAACACTCTTTTAATCCCATTAATGCCCCCTTATAAGGATATATTACACTATCTTCAGTTTAACCTGTCACTCCTCAGTGGGTTTGGTTATAGTAACATTCCAGTAGCTGCTGGATTCAGATCATTTCTTTACCTGAGGGTGGTTCCACAAGGCTGTTTACCATCAAAATGTCCTATATTTCCTTAGAAACCCTGTATTCAACACCAGAATCTAAGTACACTATTGACTATCCATCAAGCAAGAAACTGAATAATTAAAAAACTGTGGTATAACATATTACTAGTCTGAAAAAGTGAAAAATGTAACACGGTAATATGTATTTTTTTTTAACTTTTATATTGGTTCTTTTTACCTGCATACAGGAGTCTGATATGTAGTTATCGTTTATCAGAAGTTATGTTATATTTCACTTTAAGTCTTACTTCCTCTTGCTATAAGTGGTCCTTCGACATGTTATTAACATTGATTTACAGAGTTTCCCCAGAGGGCTGCTTGGCTTTCTGGCCTAGCAACACATTTTCCAGTTTTTCCCTCTTTTCCTCTGCTACTGATGCTCAATCACACATGCATAGTCTACAGAATACATAATGTTAGCTTAAATGTAAAGTGAATCCAGGATTATTTTTATTTTTAAGTCACATATACAATAATGAGAAGCCAGAAAAAAAGTGCACTGAATATTGTATGCTAATAGTCATGCACAATACATGCTGATTTACTGCTTTTACTGTTTTTTTCAGCAACAGGCTTACTAAATAACTTAATGTAGCAAGAACGGATAGACCTCAGTTTTTTGATGCATCATTGCTTGAATTGAATTGAACTGAATAACAACATTAAAAAAAACAAAACAAAGACACCCTTTTTATGCACTAAAAGATCTAGAAGACAATAAAAACATCCATCACTCTCCATCTATCACTAAAAAAGGGAAAAAAGAAAGAAAATAAAATGAAAATCCATATTTATAGGTTTATATTACTTCTATATTTACTATTAATTATTTGTACTTATTAATTATTGTACTTTTTTCTGTTTCTAAACAAGTGTATCACACTTTTATATTTATAGAGTTAAATATTACTTTTATATATTAATTTTTATATATTATTTTTAATATTATTTTTATTATAATATATTATTATTATTATCTTTTTGCAGCAACTTTTATCTAGATCACATCTATATTATATTATATTATATTATATTATATTATATTATATTATATTATATTATATTATATTATATTATATTATATTATATTATATTATATTATATTATATTATATTATATTATATTATATTATATTATATTATATTATATTGTTCTGTTATCTTTTATAACAGCATTTTTCTAGGATAGACCGTGGATAGAACAGTAATGATTTAATTTTTAAATGGCTGTTTAATTTTTAACAAGGCACATGCTGAAAGTTTGTGTGCATTTTCAGGTGTACTTTAGTTTTTTTTAGCTAGATGTATATTTTTTGTATGCTATTTGTTTAACTACCTCCTCCCAGGGGGCAGAATTACATTCCTCACTCCTTTAACTACATAGTGGCGTATTATATTTTCTGTAGTTACTGAATAATTCACAGTAATACATGAATAAACGAATAAGCCAAGACTTAAAGCGGTTAATGACTCATGAAATAACATCTTTGATTTGTATTTGCTGTAATGTGTTGTGACAGCTTCTTGTAATCTGCAAATAATAGCAATTTGACAACAGCATTTTTCTAGGATTGTGGATTGATTTTTTTTTTTTTTTTTTTTGCTAAATCTCATACATATGTCATGGTTTTGATTCCCATAGAACTGAAAGTGTTTACAGGTCTAATTCCCAGGATAATTCAAAACGTGAATCCTCTTCTGTGGTACAGTAATGGCCATGGGCTATATTTTGCTATCTGTATGACACATAATTTTTAGCCAGAGATGTGTGTGTGTGTGTGTGTGCATGAAATCATTGCAGGTAGAAATAACAAGTGACAGGTACAAACTTGCATGTCAGAACACATTTTAAGCCGTTACTGTGATAATGCAGTGGCGTGAAGATGTCAGTCTGCCAAATGAATGATTTTGTCATTCTGTGGCTTGCTCCCTTGTGATAAGTGAGTCAGATATGAGAGCATGGACATTGTTTTACAGTGTAGGACACATGGACCCACAAGTTTCAACTTCATATAGTTTGTAAACCATTAAATTCTTGGATTATTATTTACTTATTAGTTTTAAAGTGTATTATTAAGTAACTGCTATAAAACTAATAGTAAATGCGTGTAAAGACAGTGAGGAATGAAGGTCTGGAAGTCTAAGAATTAAATTTTATATCAAATTAATAAGCATCGTGTTATTTATTAAATTTGGCTCAAATTAGTCTGTTACTATCAAGTGTCTAAGGTCATTAAATGGACAATTATGATTAAAACGATGAGTTGACACACAACCAAAATCAAATGTTACAGAACATTATGTCTGTAACGAAGGGAAGATACTGCATAATAGACATGAATGCTGACTGTCAGGGATTACCTGCAAAAACAGAAGTAAGTGTGACAGTCAAAGTGTCGAAAAGAACTGTAGCAGATTCTCCACAAGCAGAAAAATGTCAGCAAATTTCTTTATAGAGCTGCACAAAATGTACCTGGGACTACTGATGCAGGACAGATTGAGGGCTGTTTACTGCTCATTATAGTAATCTTTCTGTTAACGTGTCATTATTTTTGAAGGCATCTTTGCTTTATTAGTCAACTTTGCAGTATAGATTTCTAGTTATGCAGCAACACAGGTAGTTATGAATAAGAAATAAGGAATACACCTTTTACAACTGTCTAATTTATGCTTTATTCAAGAAATAAAGCAATCTACTTAACCCCTTATATGTGTTTATATCTTTAAAATAAAATGCTGCCATTGATGAGCTGGTCAGATTTTGAAACCATTCTTATTCAAGCATTCCTTTTAAACCAGTTTTTTTGCCTATTCTGGTTAATCCTAAATTGAGCTACAGTTTTGCAATTTTCTCTATCTATTTTCCCAGTACGGTGCTACCTTTTTAAAAACCAAGCCTCTAGCCTATATTCAGAGGCTAGCCATGAGAAGAGAAATGACAAGGATTAATCTTATATGTTATGATGGAGTGCGGATAAATTCACACACCTCTCTATTAAAGCTATGAAACTGAGCCTCATTGGATCTTTGCGCAGATATTGCAGCTGACCATCTGCGGGTTAGGCGGCTTCATAACGTATTTCAAGCCCTGCATGATGGATTGTTTTCCATATCCACTGCTGCTTTAAGACCCTGCTTCTATGTCTGTTGGCCTAAAAGAAAAGCCCACCAGGGACAGGGTTGCCTCTTTACATTCTCTCAGCTCTAAATCTCCTCCATGACTTAGGCTCAAAAGAACCAAAGCGCACTGGGACACAGCAGAGACGAGATATGAGAGGATGAGAGGAGGATGAGAGACAGGAGGAACAGAGACAGAGAGAGAGAAGGATGATGGAGTATGTATTAGAATGGTAGTGCTGAGCTTTGAATGCAAGGTAGGTCAGGGAAGTGCTTCAGGCCTTTGCACAGAGCATCATCTCATATATGAGTTTATTTTTATTTTATTTTCTGGACCTTATAGATATGGCTTTTTTGGTGTGTGTGTGTGTGTTTTTCCTCCAGCGAACATTTTACCAGGTGTCAGAGACCGCCTATGGAATTTTGCTTGAGCTGAACATTGCCTATTTCAAAGGAAAAAAAATACTAAGCTACGGGTCACAAAAAAATTGATATAAATAGACTTCCTCTCTTCCCTCATGACAAATATATGTATAGCACCTGATAATTATTATCTGGAATAGAAAGAACGTAAAAATGTGTAGAGAGCTGCGCTAAGTAAAATAAAATATGAACTGGACCATGGCATCTTTTTAAGTAAAGAAATTAAAATATCCAAAGGAAAAAATATGCATATTACTGCAGAGAACTGATGGGTGAATCACTGCACTGTGTATTTGTCTTGCATTAGAATGATCTGAAAATAAAATCAAAGCACACCTATATGAGATTATAAGATGCTTGAGGTTTTTTTTTTTTTGGAAGAAGATGGTCAGTCTTAATGAGCGACAGGCAGTCAGTCAGTGGGCCCTGACCCTCTCCTGCCCTCCTCTATTAATCTTTCTGACGGGCCATAAAGGGTCCACACACTGCCAAGCATGTCGTGGTGTTGCACAGATTTAATGAGGTCTTGTGACATTTAATAATTTAGCGTCTCTGCTGGTTTTTAAAAACCTTCTCTGCCTGCACTGCTGATGAACAGGTGGGGATATAAATGTTGCAATGCAATTAGGCTTGCTGATTTTTTTAAAGCCATAAAGCCATTAAAATATGGAATAAGTTATTTTCCTACTCCAGCCATATTTCTTGACAATGTGCATTAAACCTTGAAATGTTTTCTCTCCCCAGGAAGAGGAGGTAACACCTGTGTTCCTATTTTTGGGCTGCACCACTCAATGGAGCTGCATTGTCTTGCTTTACACATAAATACAGTAAGAAGCTCAGATATAAGAGTGAAACATGGCTTTTCTTTTTGGTTGAGCATTGCTGTGTTTGGTATTTTTTTTTTAATGATTTCTCAGGGGGCTGGTCAGAGCAGTTTGCACTTGTGTCCTCGTAATAGGCACCATAATGTGAGCGTGCTGATAAAGCTCCTTTATTCAGAGTGCATTATTACTCACTCACATCCTGAGTCATCAATGCACAAGGCATTTATTAAGGATGTGAATTGTGCAATGCTGGCTAGAAGCTCTCTGCCACACACCATGCTCTTGTCCATCCTCCTTCCCTCTACTCCTCTTGCCTTCATCCCAACGGCCATGTCTATTTATCTGTCCTCCTTTTTCTTCATTTCCCAGCACCTTCATCCCACATTCACATGTCTTCCTTTCTCTCTGCTCAGTCTCTGGGTTTGATGTTAAATGGGGTGGAAGGCACACCACAGCAGCAGCCCTGCCTGGTGTTAATGTTGATTAATGGCACACGGAGAATGAGCTGGCTTCTTCAGCGCCAGCTATGGAGCCAAGAGGTCTCTGAGGAGCACAGGTCACGGAGCTTCCCTCTCCTGATCTCTGATAGCAGCCCCAGATGATCCATATCTGTGGTGTATCTACTTTTAGCACTAGTGCTCCGTTTGCAGCCAGACAGAACTGTAAGTCTTACATACATTAATATCAGTGTAAACCCCTGTGGCCTTGGCAGGGCAGTTTCCTCATCCACACCACTGGTGCATGCATACAGGCAGGAATTATAGAATCTGATGTTCTTGTCAGGATTGCTACTCACAATATTTTAATACCGAACAATCTGTTTCCTTTTAAACACCTTTACAAATCCTGACATCAGAAGTTCCTCATGTTGCCTCATACTGAGATGTTCCATACCAGACCTGATATTTTCTGATGTCTCTTGTTAGCAAATCTACATGAATACTATTTTTAAATACTGTACCTCTGCTAATAGTTATGAAGGACTGTGTCTTCACACAAGAGTCAATTAAAATCTTAAGTAGTGAACCATCTGAAAATGAAGCACACTGAGTTGCCAGTTCATTAGTTACTACACTGTACTTAAGTGGCACCCAGTGTATGCAGATATACATATGCATCCAGTTGCCAGTTAATTAAGTATAGCGATCTAGTAACTAATGAACTGGCAACTTACTGCTGAGAAAGAGAGCGAGAGCATGAACAAGAGCATGTGTGTGTGTGTGTGTGTGTGTGTGTTTATTGCTTGTGCAGCAGCTTTGGTGTGAGGTGGGTGTAATTGCTGTAAATGCTTGAGCATCTGGTGCAAAAGAGGTGTCCACTCCAGGCTCTCTCCATCATTATCTCTCTCTCTGTCTCTGTCTCTCTCTCTCTCTCTCTCTCTCTCACACACACACACACACACGCTAACAGACCTTCGCACTCTTCTCAGTACAGTGCCAAGTTAACATCAAATCACACCTTCAAACGCATATTCCCCACTTCCCTGGGAAGCCTTTGTGGTTGTGATGAAAATGTTTGAAAGTCTTTGTATGTGGAGAAGAAGCAGATCTGCTCTCAGCCTGTGAGCTTTGTGACTCCGCACCTGAGATACTGCTGGGGCCTTGGTGGACATTTGTCATGCAGTTGCTAAGGTAACAGTCTGACTGGAGAGATACATGTAAATATGTGTTTCATAAAATCCTTCTTTTAAATCACTTTTCGGATTAACAAAAATGTGTATATGTTCCATATTGAATTGCTCCTCATGGCCCAAATAATCAAGGGTAAATAGATAGTTAGGAGAGAACCTTTTTTTATATAATGAAGTATTCAGTGTCGAAAGGTCTGTGCACTCCCAAGTTCGTTTCTAGCTTGTAGTTTGATATGAATATAATAAGATTAGAAATGCAACCTTTACAATGAGCCACCTACAGTATTTCAAGGACTTATTTTATTGCTTGTTTTATTCATCTTGTTAGGAATCCCATGAATATTGCTTTTAGGATAAACCTGCTGCAACTTCTAAAATACACTTGAGTGTTATAAACTGGCTGGCTGCTGTATTATACAGTCGAAACAACCTTTTGAACAGTGTTCCTGCTTCAGTACATACCTTAATTGGAGCACTAGCGATTTCCTGTTGGTTGGCTATTGATTTTTATTTGCAAGGTTATTTGTTGATGGAATACAAAGCTGGTGGTGCCATTTCGATCTGACCCTGACAAGGGGCCGGCTGTGTATATGGAGGCTGTGGAGGAAGTGGTGGCCGTGTAGCACAACGGCAGAAAGATGGGGCTTCATACAATTCAACAGAACCGCTTCATTACTCACAGCATTACAGTTGCTATGCAGCGTATAAACCTCCCACTACATGTCTAGTAGGGCTCAAGTTCCATTTTAAATTCCTTTTAGGTTTTAACAGAACACTGTATTTACTATATAAATACTATTTTAACATCCATGCATTGAAAAGCTTCCATTTTGTGCCGCTTCTCAGCTGTACTTGTTCATATTTTATCAGTGAATGTGTCGTTTAGAGAGCAGAGACTATTCTCAACATCATCCAAAATCAGGAAATCAGGAAATGACAATAAAAGCAACATCCTCAATGTTTCAGCATAGCCTTGTTGAGTATGATTATTTGTGGTTGTGAAAATCCTGCTGGGATAAAATGAAATTCATTGAAATGTTTGTTTGTTTGTTTGTTTGTTTATTTATCTATCTATCTATCTATCTATCTATCTATCTATCTATCTATCTATCTATCTATCTATCTATCTATCTATCTATCTATCTATCTATCTATCTATCTTTGAACAGGTAAATTGTTATTCATTTAGAAAATTGTTCTAACAAAATTGTACTAAGCACATGTGCTCTATGCCAATCTGACCACTGCAACATGTTGACCTGTATGATTATCACTGCTTAATGCAGGTTAAGCCTCTAAACATGGTTGAAGCCTGCAAGCTCTCTGCTTGTGAACACACTCCTACTAAACATGCAAAGATAAAAGGATGAAATTAATTAGAGTGGGCGAATAACGTTAATGTTGCTGGCCATTTTTTCCTGTGTATGCCTGTGCACATATTGTTTTGATAAAATAACACTGCATTTTTAGGATATATACTACCAGTCAAAAGTTTGGACACACCTAATTCCATGGTCTTTCCTGATGTTTATTTCTTTCTACATTGTAAAACAATGCTGAAGGCGGCCGAAATACACAATAATGTCCTTTGAACAGTTGATATTGAGATATGTCTGCTACTGATGCTCTGTAAAGCCTTCATAAATCGTAACTCTAAATGAACTTCTCCTCTGCAGCAGAGGTAAGTTTTGGTCTTGCTTTACTGGGATGGTCTTCATGTGAGCCAGTTTCATCATGGTGCTTGATGGGTTTTGCTAATGCACTTGACAATACTGTTCTTGCAAGAACTATTCCAGAACACCTGACCTTCGTGTCTTAAAATAACAACTGACTGTTTTTTGTTGTCATTACATATGGATTACTTAAGTCCCTGTGTGTTATTTCATAGTTTTGAAATCTCCAGTATTGTTCAAGAATGTAGAAAATAAATCCCTAAACAAAAAACATTGAATTAAAAGGTGTGTCCAAACTTTTGACTGGTAGTGTAACACTGAACTCATCACATTGCTTTCATCCATAGTTCTGTGTGATGGGAGAAGAGAGGAACGTGAGTTTGTATATCAGTTTGTTCAGCAGTAAACTGTGTATGTGTGTGTGTATATGGTGGAGTCTCAGCTCGTTTCACTGCATTCTGTATCAATCGACAGATTAAAACCCTGGTAGATTTTCATTCATCACTCAATTGCTTTAATAATGCAAATTCGGACTGCCATTAATTACAGCTCTTCTTTAGAAACTTTAATTTATAATACAGATCATAAGCTCAGAGAGAGAAAGAGTTTGGAAAATACCAGTAAAAAATGGTTGGAAAAAAAGGATCATAAGCAAACCTCTTTCTTGGTATCATGCATCTCATTGCAAACTACAAGTGACAGAAAATGAAAACGATCGCCATGTAATTATTTTCAGGCATTGTAAAAAAAAATACAAGCATTTAAGCTGGAGAATGAAAGTGAATTCAATTTTCAAGTCCAAAATCAATAGAACTGTAATACAATAAATTGCAGTTGGAGTAAAGTGCATTCGGAGCTTAGCTTGTAAGTGTGATGTGTGTTGTTTTTTTTTTTTTTTATAGAGGACAAACACTTGGACTGATTGGATTTGGGAATAAATTATCTGCTACCAAGGGAACATCGTTGATTGGCTTACACACACAAAGAGGCCTTAATAAGAGACAATTTTCCTGTGCCATGGATTTTTTTTTTGTTTGCAGTGCCAAAGGATGTAAGTCTCAAACATATATGTGAGGATCTTACTTTTTTTTTTTATGTGCAATTCACAGTATTTCGCAAAATTTCACTATATACTGTAATTATTTGTGTGGATTTTCTTTACACACTGCATTTGAAGCAAGTGTCATGGTTTACTGGGAAAAAAAAGATTAAATGCAGGTATTGTTTATAGAGTTAAATCCTCTCTCTGTGTCATTTCCGGCTAATTAATTTCCTCTCTGAGCCATGCTGTTTTGGCTGTCTGACAGGTAACATTATGAAACATGCCCTTTTCCCTGTGTTGCCACTTCTGTGGTAAAGTTCTTACCCAGAATAATAACTGTTTTAAAGTTGCACTTTTTTAGTAGATGAAATGCAGCCATTAAGCAATTGACCATGCCAGAATTCCTTACTGCATAAAAAAGTCACTTCTCATTCTGTCCTTCGGTGTATGTGTGAAAATTTGGCTTGTAGTCTACTTCCATTGTGCATGTTTGTCTGTGTTTCTGTCTAGCCTACCTGTGCAGAGTACAATAGGTTCAATCTGATGTGTGTAGAAGTGTATACTGTCCTTAACTATGGTCTCAAGCTCCTGGGGATATGCCTGCGCTCTTGTTAAAGTCAGCCTGTTACTGTGAACATTCCTGCACTTCCTGCCCTCCAATTTTTACTTCTGCTCTCCAAGTAGAAACATATGTCCTCTTTATCTATGTATGAGCTCCGTCAGGCCACAAGCAAACCATACACAATCTCCTTGGCACCAGTGTAGCCTACTGCAGTCCCGTACAACACTGGAACAGCTTTCAGGCCTGATAATCCTGACAGAAAAGTGCAAACGTCATTACTTAACAACATTAAACGATGAGGTGGTGTTCGAACTTTTAATGAAGGCATCTGCAAAAGGACATGTACAGTTAGTGTAATTGTGCTTCATTTAAAAGAAAAAGAGAGATAAAAATGAACTAGTTTATTCTAATTAACTGCTTGGATGGAACTGTGGAGAAAAGCAGACGGGTACATTCACCCTCATCTCAGACTAGACTTTCATCACTTGTTAATTTAATGTGGCAGAAAGTGAGAGAATGAGGGTGCATGTGTGAGAGAGATTACAGCACTAGTGCTTTCTCACTCCTGTCTCCGTGCCTGTGAACAAGAGGCATTATGAAGCAAGTACGGATGTGCTGGGAGCTGCTTGCTCAGTTGTAGCAGTGATAAATGAGAAAGATGTGAATATGGAAGTGTAGAAGGTTAAGTTTTTGGGAGGTTAGGGTTGTGCTAGAGCCAAGATGCTGACACTTGTGGCTAAAGTTAACTTTTAGAATCAAAGATGACATTTAGAAGAAGAAAAAAATGACTGAGTGATACACACAGATACACACTCACACAGTCCATTTAAAGTTAATTTATTGGTCACATACACAATTACGCATGGTAGAAATGCAGTGAAATGCCTGGAAAGGAGTAAAAATAGACTAAGAAGAGAATTACAATAAAGATAGAATTTAATCGTAGGAAATATATAGAACATATTAAAATAAAATATATATAAATGTAAAAATAACATTATACAAATACAGTATGACTGATATGAATATTAAGATATAAGTACAGCATGAGTATTAAAAATAAAAGCCAGATATTTGCAATTTTGTACATTTTATGCTTGGTGTGTGAGAAGTTAATGCCTACACACCATGAAAAAAAAAATATCATTCTCAGTAGTGCAAATGCCCAACCTTCCTTACTTTTCTTCATCCAACTTCTCATTTCTCTGCCACTCATAAACTAGTCTGCACATTTTCAGCTTCAACATGGTTTACATTTGCCTTTACCTCACATGACCCACAGTTTAAGCTCTGCAATGCAGCACACCTTGCCTGAGCGACTGCTCATCTGTAACGCCGCAGATGGGTGCACTCACACCTGCAGCAGGCCTCAGGACACTGAACGGTGTATGTGCGGGAGATGAAAGAGCGCTGTGGAGGAGAGGACAAATGGAGTGAAAAATCGGCTCTCGCCGGGTCCCACTCACCCTCCTCTTGTGTCCTGAGTGTGAGGAGAGCCGGCACATCTGCTCCTCTCCATACACAGACCTTGAACTCAGCCTGCTTCCTGTCTCTCTTCTCCTCTCAGGATATATATGCATGCATAAGGACCATTTCCCTGTAAGTGTTCCACTTCAGTTTGCTTTCAAAGAATGGGGAAACACACTGGAGGCTGTGCTGTATAGTAACTAAAAATGCATTTAAGTGGGCAGAAAGAAAGAACACAACAGTTATTTTTGGAATAATGATGGAATGTCAAGGAGAAAGAGAGGGTGTTATAGAGGTAGTAAATAATCAGAAGCAATGCAATTTGGAGCAGTCAGTACTATATGAGGCTATGCACAGTTTATATGAGCAGTTGGAGGCTTATCTGTACCAGACATTGCTGGCTATTCTAGCATTTAACAAGCTCCGTCTTCAATTCCATCTGTGTCCTATACATCAATACCCAGCCAGATGTTCCTGCGCAGAAAGGGAAGGGCTTATGGTAAATAAATGTTCCTAATCCTATGATTAGATGCCATCAAAAGCACTTGGAGGACATATATTAATGAGTACACTCAAAGAAATAGTTTCTTCACAGGTTTGTTGGATAATTAAGTGGTTCTTAGCCTCCTAAAGGGTTATTGGGAAACAATGTTGGAAACATATTAGAGGGTTGTACATATAACCTGCAAATGTTTCCCCAGAGGAACAATTAAGAAGGCTGCTGAAATTTCTAACTGTATATCTGATATGATCCTTAAAGTAGTTCATGAATGCTCAAAAAGACAGTATAAGTTGACAAAGGGTGCCATGGGATAGTTTGTATATTGATTGAGTTGTGTTGGTCTTTTGCATATGACAAAATGGAGCAGTGGTTATTTGGGAAATAGACATGAAGGAAATGCTTACAGGTGGAATAGCTCATGTTTACTGCTTATAAATAAAGCCAAGAAAAGAGTTTAAAACAAACAGCAATATAATATTTGGGTGTGACAAACAATGGTGATCAGGGATTGATTGTTGGGAACCTTGATGAACAGGATTTGGTCATTGGGAACTATGGTGATTAGGGATTAGTTGGTGGAGACAATGTTAGTCAGTGTTTGTAATAGTGATCAGGGATTTGTCATTAGTAACTATGATGATTAGTGACTGGTCATTGGGAACTATGATGATCAGGGATTGGTCAATGGGAACTATGATCAGTAATCATAAGGAACATGTCACTCAAGCACAACTCATTCAACACTGACATTGACACTGGTAGTGAGTCTGCTCCTACAGCTGATATAGCCAGCAGCTGTGATATGAGCTGGAGAGCCAGAGATGAAGTCTCTACTTTTTCTTTCCTTTTCTATATTGTTTTTCAATATAATTATGAAATGGATACAAGTGGTAACAATAAAGTAACACTGGTTAAGAGTATTCCTTTTATATTGTTAGCTTTAGAAATCATTATGGTACTGACCATGTGGCATTCAGACATGGGTCACTTTGTTAATTATGACATCCTTGATTATTTATATCTATCTACAGTATCTATAGATTTCTTGCATTTGGCAGATGAACCTTATTCAGAGTGACTTACATTTTATTTAATTTTACACAACTGTGCAACTAGTGGTTCAAACTCACAACTTTAGCCACTAAGCTACATCCCTTGATAGATAGATCTCTGTGTGTGTGTGTGTGTGTTCTTACCCAGTCTTGAGCATTGTGGAATATTGGTGTAATTTGATTTCTGCATTATTTGGAACGCTAGGTCAATAGGTCCAGCTCTTAAATAGAGAGACAAAGACAAAGCTACAAACTCAGTCTGTGCAAATGACTTTCTTATTAGTGTAGGTCACTGAATTAATTTGAGAATGCCATTCAGTGCAGCTCCTTCTGGGTCCTGTTGCACGTGATGGGTTACATTTCTCAGGCAGAATGACCCACGCTGCAAGGGTGGTGTGTGTGAGTTTAAACTGGGGTGACAAACATCTATTTTATTTCCTGTCTCATCCAGCCTCATGTGCCGAATAATTAAATACATGTCAGCGTGTGGAAAAGTACATACTACACACTTATAGAAATAGCCTTCCTCTTCCCTCTATGGTCGATCCTATCTATCTGTAGGACATGAACAAATGACCCCTGCAATTGTGGCGGACCATCCAGAGGGAACTCGGCCAATTCAGAAGGTGGAAAGTCCATTAAAAGATTAATGTTAGGCAGTAGCCAGGATCCTTGTGGACTTGTTAGGCACTCATCAGAATATAGATGCCAAATTTCATTTACGGACCAAAACGCAGTATACCCTTCCGCACAATCAGCAGACATTTATTTAATCTATTGGTTTGAATATAATGATGTATGAGCTTTAATGTAATACTCTACATTTGGTTCCTTCCCTAATTTTTGTTTGTGATTCTGCTCTTGCTATTATAATTTTGTAGTGATTAATTCATATTGCACTTTTCTTGAACCCATGGTTTGGAAATCTCTTGTGGTTGGTGTTGCTACATAATTATCCCTGCACTTCAGCAATACACCACCACATCTGTTCATCCATGCACCATCAATTAGGCATTCCATCACCCTAGCATCCTTTTCATATTTATTAGTTTTCTAGTGGAGTGTGGTGGAGTGGAATGCACTTTTCACACTTACTGACATTACTTTTGCACATGGCAGTGGGCTGGCATTTATGAGAGGAAAGGTTTGCCATTATATGCTTTTAGTAAAGATTTCCTGTCACTGGCAGCCTGGCTTCAGAAGAAGTTTAGCACACAGAGACACATACACACGCAGGAGGTGTTCCTGTTAAGTACACGTGAAACAGTCACTTGCTCTAGATTGCTGGATATTGTGTGCCTGTGATTGAAACTGTGAGCCTGCATCAGGATGTCAGAATTCATTTCTGATGCAAGTTGCAGCATCTCTTCTTCTGTGCTCTGTCTGTATACCTAGTCCTATCCACTCCTAAGCCCTTCACCCGTTCCTCCTCTTTATTCTTGCAAATCATCTGCATTTGCAGCGTAGAATCCATCAAAAAGTGTCAATCAAATAGTACAAAGATACGAGGCAGCACTGATAAGAGCTGTGACAAGCCTTTTTTTCATGCCCATCTTCACAGCGCAATGTTTTCTGATCCACTGTCATTACTACCCGCTGCTCATGGCATGTAAAAATGTCAACAAAAAACTATTCCTGATGTGAATGAAGATTAAATGAATTTTGAAGTGATCTTTTCTTGTACCACGTTGAGCGTATTCAAAAAATACAAACACGGTCACCTTCGTTTATAAAATCTATGAGTGTGGATTCTTATTGAGATAAACAGACTTTTTTTTTTTTAAGGAACGAATAACCCGAGAACTATTTGCTCACTCAGCCATGAGAGAATTAGCGAGTACAGGAAATGATGTTTTGGGAGAGAGAGCCTGACATAAGTTTTCGCTCCAGTTCATCAAAAAAGGTGTTCAGTGGGTTTGAGGTCATGGTTCTGTGCAGGTAGTTCTTCCATACCAACCTTGGCACACCATGTTTGTCTAGACCTGGCTTTGTGTACAGGAGCATGGGGGCTTTGGAAAAGGTTTGAGACCTTAGTTTCAGTGAAGAATAATTTGAATTCTATAGCATACAGTGCCATTCTAGAAAACTGAACGTTTTCACATTTGTAGCAACAGGTTAGGAAATTATAATGGTTCACATACTATTGGCAATAATGATATGACACTGCTGTTTGGGACACAGCATATTCTTGCTGTGGTTTCCTTGTTTTATTTCCACGTAAAATTGACCTCCCTATTGCAGTGAATAAACTCAGCTGGATGCCCATTTAACTCTCTACAAACTACTGCCATCATCACACCTAAACATGAACTGTACTATGCTTTGAATTTCTAATATTTTAATATGCAACATCTTTTATTTATTATTTGGGATGCCAATATTGTTATTCAAGAACTTTCTGAACAGAATAGAAGAGCCTTCAAGTACTGATTGGTCAGTATGATGGTTGTTGTTTTTTTTGGTACACAAATCACAGACACCTAGAATGTAAGGAAAATTGATCTGAATTAAAAGTCACTGACCCCATCTCAAAATCCCACTGTCTGGTATCAACCAGAGTGGATTCCACTTTTGGGTCTGGTTCCTCTCTAGCATCCATCCTAAGGTGAACTCAGAAGGATTTTTTTGCTCTTATGGCCTTTGGCTTTTGCAAACAGTCCAATAAAACATAATAAAATAAAATATTGGGTTTACTGTGTATACTACACCACTTCTACTGCTTTGATATGCAACTTTAGTGTTTGAACCTCATGTAATACACTGACATTCAATCAATATAAAAACCATGTTTATTAGTTGTGTATGTAAGTAGTAGAATTTATAGGGAAAAAAAACTATAAAAGTTCTAGATTTCTAGAGGTAGCTGAGCGATAACTGAATAAAAAGAACTAAGGAACTGTGATGTTTGACATATCAAGTAAATGAATCCAGTGTCTTCAGCGGTTAACCTCAAAGAGTGATAAACACCTGTCTCTGTTCCAGCCTGAATGCAACTCACACATCTGTAATGTTAAAAAGTCTTCATTTGCTGCATTAAAATACGAGAGTGCATGGCGACACCATTTAAGAAGATTTGGTGACATTATTCATGCTTTATTGATAATGTGGATGTAACATTTACTAGCAGGGCTTTACAATGTTGCTGGTGGATTTACAGAGAAATGTCAGCGTTTGTGCGTCACTGGACAAAACAGCATCACTTATACAAAACACAATTTGTTATTCACTTTAATTACTTTTTTTTGTTCTATTTAAAGTCATTGGTGTGTGTGTGTGTGTGTGTGTGTAAACTGCAGCTTTTATTAAGTCTAAAAGAGCCAAACGAAGCTTTCCATTTGGTTACTGAGGTTAAGTTTAGGTATAGGTGTAGCATTAAGCAGCTGCATTAATAATTGAAGGTCCTCACAGGGATAATAAGAAGATTGTGTGTGTGTGTGTGTGTGTGAGAGAGAGAGAGAGAGAGAGAGAGCAGCTCTTCCACATTCATAATTAAATATGCCCATTTACTTGTCATTATCACAATTGTCAAATGTTACAGTGGCTAATCCGGTAATAATACAATCAATTCATTTAATTTTACATATAAATAGAGACAAAAATGTCAGAGTTTTTACAAAAGAGCAACAGTGTTTTTGCCCGCTTCATTAAGAGCGTTGAGTTTTACAAGACAATCAGATGAACAGAAGCCAGTGTTTTCCATAAACAGAGCTCTCAGAGGCTGTGAGTGGAGATAATGTTATCCCTGCTGCTGGAGATGTTTTCATTTGTGTGAATGACACGCACATTGAACTGGAAAAGAAATACACGCCATTCTTCCATCGAGCCATGACACAAGCAGAACATCATATTCCAAACCTGTCACAATAAGCACACTCCTCAGTGCCCTTTATACTGAATTTATACTGAATTTATACTGAACGAATCATGAAAATATAAAATCAATTACTCAGATAGAGCAAGTATTACACATAAACAGGACTGGATGCAATTAGACAGGATTTATGTTTGGGGTGGCATCAGCTCTGGTAGTACCTGTATTCATTTACATTTCTGGCATTTGGCAGATACCCTTATCCAGAGTGATTTCATTTTATACAACTCACAACCTTCTGATTAGTAGTCCAACACCTTAACCTCTAAGCTACCCCATACCCTACCTGTATTCATACCACTATTGGATGAACTGGCTATGAACATTCAACTATGAAGATTTTTCATGTTGTCATTTTTTAAAATAGCTTTAAGTTGAAAGAAATATATTACTATACAGATATATGATAAATAAGATGATGAATCATGCCTCCGACATTCATGTTTCCACCTCAAGGTTTTGTTTGTTTTCTTTTGATAATAGCTTTTCTAACCATCTTGCTGTGGCAGTGCACCAGAGTTGGAAAGAGGTACCGTAATAAAGACTCACATTTGATCATCACCATCACCATCACTATGCCTGTTGGACTCCTCTAGATAAAGAGAGATGAGGGCCAACTTTAAAGTAAGTGAATAACTCTGTGATTTTATGGCAACAGAGACCTAGCTGCCCAATAAAGGATGTTCAAAGATGCCTCTGGGTATTTTGGGTGCTCCCTGGGTATTAATTAGAGTAAAATGGAACTAACATTACATTTAAAAGTTGTATGTAGAGCAAGGCATATTTTCTCTAGCCAATCTCAGACTACCATAGCTAAATCTGTATGAGTTTATAATTTAATCTTGTGATCTAATTATAACTCCAGTGAAAAGATACACCCTATCTACTGTTCACCTACTGCAAGTTAGCTCATTTTTTCACTCAGCAAGGTAAAAAGTGTGTTTATGTGTGTGAATTTGTGTGTGTTTGGCTGACCTTAGCTAAACCTATGTCTCTGTTCTATTCTGTGAGAGCAGCCAGCGAATATACATTATCCAAATTATTATAATTAAGTCTGAACTAGTATACTGAGTGAGTCGGAATTAATATATTAAGTCAGAGCAATCAGTATACACCGACCAGCCATAACATTATGAGCACTGAGAGGTGAAGTGAATAACACTGATTATCTCCTCATCATGGCACCTGTTAGTGGATGGGATATATTAGGCAGCAAGTAAACATTTTGTCCTCAAAGTTAATGTGTTAGAAGCAGGAAAAATGGGCAAGTGTAAGGATTTGAGCGAGTTTGGGCAAGTTTGACAAATTGAGATGGCTAGACAACTGGATCAGAGCATCTCCAAAACTGCAGCTCTTGTGGGGTGTTCCCGGTCTGCAGTGGTCAG
Organism: Hemibagrus wyckioides; assembly: GCF_019097595.1. Lineage (NCBI taxonomy): Eukaryota > Metazoa > Chordata > Actinopteri > Siluriformes > Bagridae > Hemibagrus > Hemibagrus wyckioides. The sequence goes on along the minus strand of NC_080728.1, from coordinate 11,537,951 downwards.
TATCTACCAAAAGTGGCCCAAGGAGGGAACCGTGTTAAACTGGTGACAGGGTCATGGGTCAAGGATCATTGATGCACATGGGGAGCGAAGGCTGGCCCATGTGATCCGATCCAACAGACGAGCTACTGTTGCTCAAATTGCTGAAGAAGGAAGAAGGTGGTCTGGTCTGATGAATCACATTTCCTTTTAAATCACGTGGACGGTTGGGTGTGTATGTGTCGGTTACTAGGGGAACACAAGGCACCAAGATGCACAGCAAGCCGGTGGAGGCAGTGACATGCTTTGGTCAATTTTCTGCTGGGAAACCTTGGGTCCTGGCATCCATGTGGATGTTACTTTGACACATACTACGTACCTAAGCATTGTTCCAGACCATGTACACACTTTCATGGAAACGGTATTCCCTGATGGCTGTGGCCTCTTTCAGCAGGATAATGCGGCATGCCACAAAGCAAAAAATGGATCAGGAATGGTTTGATGAGCACAACAATGAGTTTGAGGTGTTGACTTGTCCTCCAAATTCCCCAGATCTCAATTCAATTGAGCGTCTGTGGGATGTGCTGAACACACAACTCCGATCCATGGAGGCACCACCTTGCAACTTACAGGACTTTAAGGATCTGCTGCTAGCATCTTGGTGCGAGATACCACAGCACTCCTTCAGGGATTTAGAATCCATACCTCAATGGGTATGTACCTGTGTGTCAATGGCTATACTTAACAAATCAGTAGTATTAAGTAATTGTGATGAAGGAGTAATAATAATAATGAATTATGAATAAAAATGAATAAAAATATGAATAAAAATAAAATAAACCTGAACATCATAGGTCTGTATCTCTGTCAATTCTGACAATGTAAGTGTTAGCTCTTAACTATTCCCAAACAGTCTTTGTAAATTAGCTACCTTTGGTTTTATACTATATGTGTCAACTAAATACAACTAAAGCAGTTAAATCTGGTTTGGTTACTATCGGGGACGCAGCATACAGAAGAAATATTATTCAAAATTAGTTGATGAGTCAAAAATGCATTGTGCTTGAAATAATAAAATAATTTATTGAGGCAAAAATAATGAGATAAATTGAAATGAAGAGAAAAAATGCAATATGAAGGCAAATTAATGGCCTAATATCGTAAGGTAACAACTCTTCTATCTTGAAATGATGAGAAGTTAAAACAACTACATATTATTTTGAAATAATGAGATATTAAGCTGAAAAAACAATGTAAAAAATGTGTTTTATGGTTTCTGTAATGTTAGATAGCAGACAGCTGTGCGATATTATGGATTTTTGTTGAAAAAAGCATTTTGGTGGAGAAGTCAGAAATAATGTACTGGAGTTCTGGACAAACCCTCCCGTGGGCAGTAATAGGAGACAATATATTTTGTAGGATATTAGCCGGAAAGGAGTCTTTCCAAATGTAGTCTTTTGTCCAGAACTTTAGTTATTGCAGTGTCGTTATGTTCACTGCTGTAAAATCAATGCACCTGACCCCATGTAATGACTCCAGAGGGATATATTGTATATAGCTACTATAACTTTACCCTATAGCATTTTATTCACTCTGGCAAAGTACAGACACTATAAAGCTAAACAAGGATGAAAGACAGAAGATGAAGTAAAGGTTATTGGAGTTGTGTACACTTGTTTCCCACTAAAATGGAGCACTGTGGGTGTTTTTTTTTTTTTTTCCATTGAAAATGACAGAATGAGAAGAAACTCACAGGAGACTTGGTTTGCAGTTTAGTGCTGTGTGTGTCGATGTCACCTCTTTAAAGACATGCAAAATTGCTCTTTGTTTTTCTATTCCCAGTGCATATTTTAGTGTGTTATGTTAGGGAAGTTTGCAGAAAGATCTATATCTTGCCCAAAGATCTATATCTGTATTTATGGCATGCTCTATTCACTGCAAGCCACACAGTCCAGACCCAATATGTGTCCGAGTTGTATCCAGAATGTCCTCAACATAAGCATTTGCCTTTAGATGCTGCTGTATGGGTAATTATTACTTTCCAAGCACTTTGAGAGGAAATGGGCTGTTTGGTTAGCGCCTGCTAGCACTGGCATTCTGTGAAATGCCTGTCTGTGCTGCAGCTGGTGTAGGTGTGGGTCGGCTGGAAGGACGGCGGTGGGTGTGCGGCTCTGGCACATGGCGGGGGGTAGAAGGTGCCTAGTGCAGTCACTGGGCAGAATGGGGCTGATTTCTGTAGAAGAGGCGCAGTTGGAGGCTAAATGCTATGCCTCAGCTGGTGGGTTTGATTCACTCTTGCTGTTTGGATTTGCTTTGTGGTGCCCAAGTCTGCATTTGGTGAGGCTGGGGGCTGCTGGTAGTATTTATGCAGTGCTTTATATATCCTGCTGCGATGCAGTCTGTTGATTTTTTTTTGATGGTCTCTGATAAATAATGTAATGCAAATAAGTTCCTCCATTAGCTGGGCAGGTCTGCAGGAGCCAAATCTATCCGTTGATTATTTATGCTTGGCAAACTGTAAAGCATTTTTCCCCTCAGATTTACACCACCTTGTAGTCTGTTCTGTCAGTGAAAGCCATTATTGATTAGCCCAGATGTAATCCCAGAAGGCTCGGAGTGCAGATTGTGTGGGTCTGCCTCATTGGGCTTGGCTGTGTAAGAGGGATTGGAGCAGTTGGGAGTGAATCATTTGAATGTTGGAATCTGTAAAAATGTAGAAAATGTCATTTTCCTATCTCACATTCACTGCTGGAAAAATAACCTATGAAATGTTGTTAAACAGGATGCTAATGAACAACACTTCTGATATGAAGTGCAGACATATAAAGTGAGCTACTCCAAATAAACACTACATGCTCACTCCACACTCGCACAGAAATAGAGGTTACAAATGCTAGTTTTGCTTGTAGGTGGTTACTTCATAGCAGATGTTACACATTTTTGTACACTTTTCTTAAAGACGGTGTTTCTAACAGTATATGACACCTACATAAGCATTTCTGACAGAATAAACAGTTATAGGAGTGTCATGTGACACTCCTGTTGAATTAAGAAATGTTTAAGTTCTGAGAGGTTTTCCGGAGATATTTTTTAATGAAAATATGAATATTCACCAAATTGTTCATCTACTATACTTATTTTTTCTTACATTCGTTAACATTAGGTTGCATTTCTTAAACTGATTTTGTTTGACATGTGAAATCATTATGATGTCTGTTTTAACTAGCGCTTACAAATTATTTCGATTTATGGCAGTTTGTCATGAAAAGCTTTAAATGTCATATAGCTTATTAAACATCATTATGGTGAATTATGTAAGACCCTAAAGACTTTTTTTTTTCGAAGGACAGAGTAATTTTCTGGCTATGCTTGCTGATTTTTCACTGATTTTTTTTGGAAAAGAAGGCAGTTTTCCAAATGACTTTTCTCAGTCATGCGTTAAGGCTGTGATTTAAACCATTTAAAAAAGTAAATAAAAAAATGCTCTACATGTATTTCCAGATTATTTGTACTGGTAAGAATTAATAATAATAATAAATAATAATTTAAAACATCAGAAGAAATAAAGTGATAATAGCAAGTTAAGGTAAAATCAGTTAAGTTATTCATTCTTGCAATTATGTCCCATCCTTGGGACTTTTAAGATCAGGAATTATGATCAGCTCTTCAGTGCTCTGTCTCAATAACAACCTCCTTAATTGCTTACAGTTTCTTATATATTAAAGTTTCTTATTGATTTTGAGATATAATTACTTTGTTCAATGTGTATCCTTGAACCTGCATAAGGCTGGAAGAAATCTACATTCTATAACTTCTACATTATACAGTCTACAGTATATAATGATGATTCTCTGTGCAGTAGAAGAGCCTATTTACTATCATCCCTTTACCTTGGTAAAAAATATTTTCAGTCTACTCTCATTAGCAACAATTGCACATCCACTTAGACTCACATTGCAAGTTGAGTGAAAATGGGGAAAATGAAGCATTTACAGAGATCTGCTAAATCTGCTAAATATTTCAAGCTTTAGGATGAAGAAGGTGATGAAGATTTGTCTTTCATGGTACATGGGATTTATATTTAAATGATTTTTAAATAGTGTTTACTTTGCAAAGAGGCATGAGGGAACATTTCTACAAAATGTTCTTTACTTCAAGGTCCTCTCTTTTATTCCTCGACTTTCTTATGACCATGTTACTTTCTTTCCCTGTGACTGTTTTATAAAATGTAAACACTAATCAACATATGATGGGAAAATAATCGTTGGAATTGGATCTGTAACTCTTCTTCATGGCAGGCTGGATCACCCCACTGTTTTATTGATTATTTGACTAGAAAACATGGCCCCAAGTGTTTTAAAGACCAGATAATATGCTCTAGTTCTATAATTCAATTATCTAAATGATATTCATGTTGAAACGTTGCTAGAGCCTCCTCCCCTCGCCTGAATTCACAAAAAAGCTTTGAATAAGTGAGGATAAAGGATAAAGAAGTTACTGTACGCTTGGTAGGACACCTAAACACTCAGGGGCATTGACTGGGGGGGGCATGATTACTTGATCACAGTTGCAGCAGCTTATGAACTGATATTGAGTGCATATAATATTAACATAGCTTTTTGTTCACTGGTTAGTTTCCTCATTATGTTGGACTACTGATCAGAAACCAAGCTACCACTGTTGGGCCCTTGAGCAAGGCCTTTAACACTCAACTGCTCAGTTGTATTAAATGAGATAAATATAAGTCACTCTGGATAAGGACTTATGCCAAATACCTTAAATACTGTAAAAGAAACCTTCCTTCCTTCCTCCCTCCTTCCCTCCCTCCCTCCCTCCCTCCCTGCCTGCTTTCTTGTAATGCAGCTGAGGAAGGACTGTCAGAACCAATATTTACAGACCATCCTTAAAAAATCTAGAGCTGGGATTTTTACCTCTATGTTTTTTCCAGTTTCATTAACTTAACAAAAGACAAAAATTAAATTTAAGCCACATCAACTTTGGGGTTTGTACCAAGTTTGACTAAGTGAAGTACATTTACGTCTGATGACTCCATGTTTGTCTTTTTTCTTAGCAACAGTCTAGACAGCTAAGTGTGATGAGTGATGTATATTTATCTCCTCAAAACAGTGAACTGTATATTCAGTGTTATAATTTTTAGCAGCTGATGAAGTTAAATCAAGAGTGTCTTGCACTCATCCTGCCTGAAAATCTCCAAACTGTGGCAGCAAGACAAAGTCATTCTGGATCTGAAATAGTTTGTCTTACCTGACAAGAATCCCAAAGAGCCCCAAATTCTAGTTTCTCACTGAAATAACTCTGCACTTGTTATCCATGCGCTCTCTGCAACTGGCCTTCACTGAGAGAGGAGATGTATGAAGCGCTGTATAGAAAGCTGGGCCTCTTAATAAAAATCATCCATTTTTGTCACAGCTCAGCAGCGAGAAGTGAATAATGCATTTACACAGTATCAATAGGTGATATTTTTTCACTTCTCCTCTTTCCCTCTTTTGTAAAGTGGATTCCTTAGAAATGGGGGCATCTCAGTAGTGCCGCTGTGCTTCTACTCGAAATGGCTTTACCGCATGTGAGGTCTGACCTTCCACTCTGCGCTTTCAGGTAGGTGAAGGTGCCGAATTTCACACTTATCATCCGTAAGTGATGAGTGTCAGACCCCCATCTATTCCATGGCCTTTTTAAAGTATGGATGTGACGGGGGCTGAATCTCACATGCACACATATCTACACAATCCAGTGCAGTGAGGTACAGTATCACTTGCCTCAGCTTGTTTGCGAAGAAAAAAGTTGCGGAGAGTAATTGAAGATTTTGATTGTTACGTGAATATGTCTCTTTAGACTGTTTAAAATAGTATTGATTTTATAATAGAATAGAAATAGAATTTGTTTCTTGTACTCCAGGGATTTTAGTTGTCTTGAAGTCTTATTTAAACTTATTTAAAACACAGGACTAAAATACATCTTTGACAAATCTTGTCTTTAAGAGAAAGTTACACAGTAGTCAGTTTCATCTGAAAGGACAGAGCTCATGCACCAAACTTTGGTTCAGTGGTCTGACAAAAAGAAGTTCAAACTGTCGTTTTATAGTAAAGAACTCTGCTATTGTGATGTTTGTCACGTTCGCTAGAATCAGCTAACACTTTCTGTCGCGTCTCATGGCTATCAGCTCAGACAGAAGACGGGCTCTGAAAGCAAGACATAGAGGAGAAAGTAAGTTGTCAGGGCGCAAGTTCATCAAGTCATATTCAGGTCACACACTGAACCATTTATACTAAAATATATTGTTATACGAGTTTAAAAACAAATGAATATTAAATGATCAATTTGACACAATAGTTAGTCCTTTTAGTTTGTGCCTTGTTGTGTTTTCCACCTCGGTGCGGTTCCTTTACGCAGGTAAGACAACAGCATTCCCATTCAGCTGCAGACCAAAACAACCGGTCCAAATCCATCTGTGTGAGTTTGTCTTGCTCTACTTCCATGCAACACTAGTTTGGTTCCGAATCCAAATAGGAAGTGTGTTTACAAATGCAACACACAAACTAAACCAAAGGACAGAGCTGTAGAACTGCAGAAATCCCACATGTTCTGGACATTTGGACCAATGGAAAAAAGAGAGAGCAAACAAATGCTGGAACTGTTGCAGAAATTATTTTAAACTAGATTGTTTTCTAAATGAAAGAAACATTTCTAAAATGATATGCTCACTTATTTAGTGTCATGTTTTCCATGCTCAGGTGATGTTTGTGATTTATGCACACACTTGGCAAAGGATTGTTTACAGTTTTCCATTGCTGCATTCCCTGAGAGTTTCAGTAGTATGTTTTCAGAAGCACACATCCCACTGCCAAAGTTATTGTTTGCTTCTAGGTTCTAATAAATTTTCACAAACAAAGGCAACGTGTAAGGTCAGAGAGTGCATCTATGATGAACAGAACCATTTCTACTGTAAGATATGTTGAAGGGAAGGGGGATTATGGAGTTGATAATGTTCATGCATCTCGGCAAAGGCTTTTTGAGATGTAGTTGTGTCAATACCTGCCAACCCTGCACATATTAGTTCTATTGTGTGTGCCTCAGGATGTGTCATGGTGTGAAAGCAACAAAAGACCCTGGTTATAACCCATTAAGTGTTAGGATTAAACTTGGATAGGGTTTAAAATACAGATGTGAAAGCACTCATGATGCATTTAGAAAAGATGTAAATGTGAGAGATATGGGAGAGAAATTTTCTACATATTATCTGGAAATGGGAGGAAAGTAATGAACGTGGAAAGGATGGGAGGAATTGATGATTATGAGATGAAGAGAGAACAGTAGTGTGGGTGTTACTTAATAATCACAAGATTTTCCATATCGGATTTAGCTCAGACTCTATAGACTTTGTGTGTTTTTGTGGTGAACTCATTTCAAGTTCACAGAGAGCTCCTGAACTCCTGTATGTGAAGAGAAATTAATGTCTTCTTTTAGTCTCCTTTTCCATCCAAATAAACTGGATTTTTCACCATAAAAAATAGTAGTAGTCAGACCACTCGTGTCTTTTTGCACCTTTCCTGCAAGGAGCTTCATTGCTGTAAGTGAAATCATGTCTGACCTGTCTAACCTATTTTTTCAGTGTTTATAGACTTGTTTGTAATTGGGAGAATTTGAAGGACTGCTGTGCATTGATGGTGTATGCTAGAAAAAAAAAATGAATTCACTTTCAAGTAGCCCTGGGTTTTTTTCAGTCTTTCTTGGGGAATTCATTAAAAGGAAATATCTGGTCTAGGCCATTTCTGGTTCAGGTAAGAATATAGACACACATATTTTGAGCACTAACAAATACAGATGCATATACTGGAAAATATGCTCACACACGTGCAATACTTGTCACACATGTGCACTTGTGCTGATCCCCTTTTTCTGTGTGATTGAATTCCTGTCTTACATTTTTTTAGGATTTATTTTTCATGTATCATGCTCTATGTTTATTTTCCTTTGCGCCATCCAGGTCAGTAAATTAAGTTTTTCTTTACACTGTGGTATCTGCATAGGTGCAATGATATAATGGGAAAATTCATTTAGATATGTAGACTTATCACCATGTGCATATGTGCAGTTATAAGCTAAAAGGTATGACAGAACACAGCAATAGAACAGGAGAGGGTTAGCTCAGGTAAACAAGCCTGTGTATGCTTTAGTTCAGTGGATTGAGTATTTCTGGTGGGTAGGAAATGGCAAAAGATGATGCCAGTTCTTGCTGCTAGAGTGCATGTAATATGATTACACTTTCAATAGGCAACCTGCTTTAAGGTCACCCTGATTCTTGAAATGCAGCCATTTTTTACACCTCATTAAACCTTCCTTCATTTGTTTTGCTGTTTCTCGATTTGCAATAAAGAAGAGAAAAAAAAAAGAAACGTATGTAGTGGAAATTTGTAGGTTACATGGTGTCATGTTTGTAATATTCTACAATTTTCTTGTATAATCTCAAAACACCACATGTAGTGTACTTGATTATGTCAAAGAAGAATTTTATCCCTGTACTCAGAAAAAAATATGGAAAAACATTCGAAATAAGTGAATGCATAGAATGAATTGAAAAAAACTCTCTAGAAATCCACTGAAGTAATCAATGATAGGATATATACCACCAAATGTGTTCATATATAGTTTTATACATCCAAACTTTCAAACTGGAAGCATACAGTAAAAAGTTGCTCCTGTTATGTTTACACATTATTTACGCTGCTAACACAAGTGTTGAGGATGCAGAAGATAGGGATAGGTGAAGAGAGATGATTCGCTGTAGCGACCCCTGAAGAGAAAAGTGCTAAAGAAGAAGAAGAAGAACAGGAAAAAGAAGAAGAAGATTTACGCTGCTAACACAAATTATTCCTCCTAAAAATTAGCCTCATGCCTGCAAGGATGAATTCTACAGATTTACAGCTTCATTTACAAAGACGTTTATTAAAGAATTTAGGAAAGAATTTATGTTTTGTATAAATGAATTTACACTGGTCTTCCAACCAGTGTAAATGGGCTTGCTATTATTTTCACAAAACTGTTATTTTTATTTTACCATAGAAATAATTGTCTATGCTAATTGTCCTTCTACTACATTCTTTAAAATAAAGGTTCCAATTAGAACCAAAAATTTGTTTTCAGCCTTTTAAGTTGCACAAAGAACATTTTATTCTTAAGCTCTTTACAAAATTATAGGGTTAACACTGGTTCCAGAAATGGTTCTACACAACAATGTAGTTCTCTACAGAACTTCTGCAAAAGGATACTTAGTGCTAGTATTCTTTAAGGAATCAAGGTTCTTAAGAGTGAAGCCAGGAGAACCTTCTCCAGTCCCACAAAAAACCTTATATACGTAAGTTCTCTGAAGAATTATTTACAAGGGCTTTAACAAGAGCTTTATAGCACTGTTTAGTTTCAGATACAGCAGATACAGATTTTAAGGAAGATTTCACACCTTTCCTTTTGCTGAGTCTCAGTCAGAGCAAAGTTGATTGTTCCATTTGCTCTTTGGTTTGGTTTCACACTGCACATAATTAAACAAAAAATTGAGGGGTTGATTGAAGAGTGTATCCCATATGTGAGAAGACCTCAGCTCCCAATTTGTGGCTCTTTGGCCAGGTGTCCAAACTCCCTGGGTTGAAGGATGGCATTCACTCTGTCTCCTGTCAATCACAGTGACACTAGCCAATCACAGGTGTCTGTGAGCTCATGTACACTATGCAGAAGATTGCAGATAATGCGTTCCTCTGAGTGTGCTGTGCCGCCGTGTGACAGTTCGAAAAGATGCTGCTGGCTGGCTTCACATGTCATGGATGAAGCATGTGTTAGGTTTCATCATCCCCTAATGAGAGCTGTCATAGGATGATTGGTGGGAGAAAGATTTATTTTCTCTTTTTGTATGTTTTTCAGAAAACATCACACTTTTATCATGCTACAACATTTGGCATAGTTCATGTACTAAAGTTTGGAAACGGACCAAGACCACCTTGTTCAGATGCTAACAGACCGGTTGTTTTGGTCTAAACACCAGTTTGATTGTTGTGTCAGCTGTCTAAACACACTGCAAGGAGGAGGCTCACCAGGCTTCGATACAGTGTGAAAGCAAACTAATTGTATTGTTTTGGGGGGTTGGTAGAATTTGGTAGACAAGTGTCAATGTCTTCTGTCTAAAAGAAGCCCCTTAGTGCTGTATGCTGGATGGAACTGAAAAAATAAGCTGAAAAAAGACAATATTTGGACGAATGCACCCACTGAGGTGGGAACATCCTCCTATATTTTCCTTGCCACATCCTCTAAAAGGCAGCAAATCCTCCAACTGCAGAGGTGTGTGTGCATGAAATGAGAAGGCCCAGGCACACACTAATATGATCGGTCACAGGCTGTTGGATGGATGCAATGCGGGGAATAGCTTCCCAAGATAAGCGAAAAAGCCTTTCTCTCATCCAATGAAATATGTATGCCATTCTAGCAGTTGGTGGTACAAAGGTGCTTCTCCTCAATACTATGCTTTTTAAGAGTACTTTTCTTCTTCTTGCGCCCTCCTTCCTATCTTCCACCCTCTATCTCTCCATGAAGCTAGGAAACAGAGTGGGGTGGCCATTTTGCAATTAATCCGTTCACTGCTTCTTGTCTAGTTTGGGTCCCTCAGTGAACCGGAGGACGCGGTATGTTTATGAGTGCTGAGCCTGTTAGCATTCAGAGGCCTCTGAGCTCTGCATATAGCGACAAACATCTACATCTAATATGTTGCTCCATTGATTCTTCATTATGCTTAATTCCCAGAACGGTTTTGAGGGAATCGAGAGTGGTGGCGGGTGATGCAATTAATGTGTGCCTCTATTAAAACAAAGTTATTAAAAGGTGCACAATTTATAATTGAAAATGTGAGCAAAAATAACCTGTGAACTCATTAGCATTAGCACTGTTAGTTTTGTTTGCTTGACTGCTTACACAGCCATATTTGTGGACGTGATTGATGGTGAAGGAGGGCTGATGTATAAGGTTACTAATCAAGGTGCCCGTTCAATTGTGTGCTGTCACATGCTGTTATTAGACTGAGTGTTAATTGTGGGAACATGAATATGACAAGAACACCTTGCCCTGGAACAATACACTCACACCTAACATTTTTTTTACACTGTAACAAAAGATTTCTATTGAGCAAAGATGGAGAAGGAAACTGCCTGGGAACCATTAATTAACACCTTTGGATTTTTTTTGTATGCTCTCTGATTGTTTGCTGCTATTAATGTTGAACCTTTATTGAAAATTCTACATTTACATACATCAGTATGACCGACAATCTTGATAAATGATGTGGTATTGTAACACTATTATTATACAATTTGGCAAATTCATTCGGATTTGTATTATTTTTTTTTATCGTGATTATAGACGAAGAGTGAGCAAGTACAACCGGGCAATTATACAGTACTCACACTGTTTGTAAATGAATTTTGTATTTCTTATCACCAGAACATATCTTTGCAGCCATAACGTTGTGACTCATTCATTGATTAATGTGTTGCTAAACTGTCCACTTTGTATTGGACAAAACAACACAGGCTTGTCTGCAAAGACATGATTAATGTTTGTTTGAGGGTGAGAGTAGTAGGATTAGCAGTGCGGAGTGTAGAAAGGAAACGGACAGTATCTGCACTCTGCTCTGCTGCTATAATGATTTATGTTGCTTGGTATGGCCTACGGCTGTAGGTGCTTAAATAAGCAGGATACTCTGGCTTACTTTTCTGAATGAGAATTTGTAAGAACATCAGAGACAATATGTTATTGTGTGAGTGTGTGTGTGTGTGTGTGTGTGTGCAGGGTGGGTCAAATATCCCCACAAGGAAAGGAATATCTGATAGTTTTGACACTGTGAGTGCATTATCTTGGTCCCCAAGATTGAATTTCTTTAAACATCCATCTATCTATCTATCTATCTATCTATCTATCTATCTATCTATCTATCTATCTATCTATCTATCTATCTATCTGTCTGTCTGTCTGTCTGTCTGTCTGTCTGTCTGTCTGTCTGTCTGTCTGTCTGTCTCACAACTCTTTGCGTTGTGACTACATCTTTTGCCAAGTCTGGATTCATTTTCTATTTTGTGCCCCTATTTTGGGTGTCGACCATATTGTGTAAGCATCCAAATCTTCACTCAAATCAAATTTATCAAGTTCCCTGGATAGTTCACTAACTTTTTCCCCATAATGCACCACAGATATAGTAAACAACTGATGTACACTACGTCCAGACAAAAGCTTTATATTTTCAGAATAATACTCAGTGTTTTCACTGAGTGTCCAAATATCTAATTAAAATACATGTTCTATAGGAAGAATGTGTATTTTCATGGTCTCAGTTGGTATTTTTAAATCATCACTGCTGGTCTTTGTGGTGCTCTTTATATGTAGTTAATCTAGTTTTCACATAGTATTCACCTGTATCTAGTTACTGCTTATTGATTTGTGTATTTGAACCATTAATTTGTGTTGTTCTTTCCACATTAAATTCTGAGCCTTATTTTTTCCTCATCGTTTCCATGTTCAGTGTTTTAGTTAGTAGTGCTTCCTGGTTTTGACTTGTATCTGCTTACCTCTACAGCGTATACAGTTATAGAAATGTAACACCTGAATGTAATGTCCAATCAATAAATAACACTTTGTAACATGATTTTTGTTCCTGGGTAGTGAATGTCATTTTCCAATTACTCTTTATGGAAAATGATAAAAAATAGCCATTAAGCCCCTTAAAGTTTGGGTTTGGGCTTTTAAGAGAACGAAAACCTCAAAATTTGCCCATTTTACTAAAACAAAATGCCCAAAACTAACCCAAACTTTCATGGCTAAGATGGGTTTTTCTCTTTATTTGGGTTACAAAGAATTGGGAAATAACACTTATTTACAAGAAAAAAAGTAAAAATTTGTTACATAGTGTAATTTAAGATCATTGGGGTGTAAATAAAAAAGTTATTACCACACTAGGGTAGCATGGTGTTGGTAGCATTACTTACTGCTCCCTTTATCAATCCTGATCAAGGGTTATTGTCCACAAGGGTTATTGTCCATGACAGGTATAGGAGGGGCATGATTTGGAGGCAGTTCTGTTGGCACCACACTACAAAGTCCTCTCCCATATTCTTCTTCCTGTCCATCAGTAATACAGTGTTGTCTGAGTACTCCTGCCGGTGACAACTAGTCAAGTTCTCTCTGAAGTTTGATGTGTAGAACAATGTCCTGTGGAGCTGCCTGTGCTGCACATGAAGCCCCACACAAGGCCTAGTGAAGTAGTCTAGTGTCCAGGATGCTGTGAAGGGGTTCACATGCAATAGTGCTGACCTTTACAGTACTTCTTCTCTTCTCTAAGGGGAGCGTGGGCTCGGTACAATATGCAGAAACTTCATCATCCACACTAATATGTGGCTGTAAGGCAAGATTAAGAGGGTCAATTGCTGGGCTGACCAATCGATGGGTCTAAGGTGGACAAGGAGACACCTTTCCATTCCATTACCACCAGTCTGTAGGGTGTAGTTTTCAGTACTGGCACCAATTAGGACATTTTTCACAGGGCAGACTTTCTCTAGGCTCAGATTGAAAATGAATGAATGAATGAATTGAATTTTTAAGGAATACTTTATTGTCGTATATAGCTGATGCAGTACAGAATGAAATGAAACAACGTTCCTCCAGGACCCTGGTGCTAAATAAAGACACAGGGCTACATAGGACAACACAGAACTAAGGGCTAAAAACTAAAATATGCACATGTAAATATTTATAACAATAATTAATTGCCATTTACCAGCTTTACTCTTTCTCCATTTAAACAGGAAGTTGTTTCAGGACTTTCCACGGGTTTGTAAATCTGGCTATCTGGCTGTATGACTCCTCCCAGTATAAAGGAGAATAAGGTGATTGTCACATTACATTATACACAGCACAGCCTTCGTCTTCTGCAGGAATCTGTTGTTCAAGTTTTAGATGTGTTTCTGGTTGGTAAAAAAAAAACCAAATCGCTTTTATAAAATGTCTATAAATGACATGATATTCCTATTCTTTTGACAAGCAGTGAATCTCTTCTCTGAGTCTTCAGTGCAGCAGTTGGTATCATTCATTCATAATCACCCCTGGCATTTGTTTCATTATTTGATGTGACAGCATGCAATTTTGGAGATATATATTCTTAAGCAGAGCTCAGAGCAGTGGGATCCAGATGGAGGACTCATTTGTAATGCATTTAGATGGCCAGGCTGATGTTATCTGAGTAGAAAATAGCTCTACTTTAACTGTCACATAGAGTTCCGCATTCAAATGTATCTGCTGTATCCACGAATGTAGTACATTGTTTTGTTTATGCCATGATACCTTTATTATAGCGGAAGGATTTGCTATGATGAAGGAATTGGAGCAAAATCAGATTAAACAGGAATAATAGAGTTTGATTCACACACTTGACTTCCTCATGTGCTGTTTTCAGTATGAGGTCATTAGTTGTTTTGTTTTTTGACACATATGCACTGTACACACAGTTAAGGTGCGAGTCTGAGAGTATTTAATGCTAAAGGTTTACAGACTATTTCCAAAACTTTGTCTAATCGCAAGTAATGTGATCCATCATACAAATAATGTTAAATCCAAAATTCATTAGTAATGCTTTATATGTTAATTAGCATGATTTGCTCCATTAACATCACAACATTAACATTAACATTAACATCAGCATAGAAAGGAAACATCTGTATTAATTTGTTTTTAAATGTTGAAGGAAATATCCATGCTGAATGACTTGCATATTAGTCTTTATAATTCACATGTGGTCTTCATTGGCATTCCGAATTAATTTTGGATTAAAATTGTGAGTTGACTTTTTCACTGTAAGCCTCTTTTATCAACACGATGGTCTTTTTCGCTTTTTCACTCATTAGACTAACTGCTAATGATTATCTGCTGATAAAGGTGTCAGGGCTTTAGTCCTTTAGTCTGTTCAGCTCTTTCACTTTCTTATCTGTACACTGTGATCAAACTTCCAAAGCTTCATCTTTCAAGTGACATCAATACCATCATGCAGGTCATCCCATAGATCACCGACTAGCTGAGTTTTGTTGTAAGTCACGAGACGGCGCCAACAGCTGCATTACATTCTGGATCTTGGAGTCTAACCTTTGTGTCTCCAGTACTTCTACACTGGGTTTCTCACTCACTGAACATGACTGTAATAATATCACTATGTAATTCCTTAATAATAATCAACTACTATTCTACAAATATCATTACCGATTAATAATTGCAATACTTCATTACAGCATTGGATCATTTTTGTTTGTTGTAAACTTATTTTTCTGCATGGGTGGACTAGATATTAGTTAATGTAGGTGCTTGTTAGCTGGCTTTTCATTTCCTTGTATAAAGAAACCAATTATTACACTTTTATTTTTAGTGTTATTTAATGTAATTTCATTTTAATGGATTGCTGTGCTGAATGTTAGTTAATAGAAGTGAATTTTACTGAAAGGAATGTTAGATAAAGAAACATATCATTGGCATCTGTTCGAATTTAATAGCATTGACCTTACTTGCATGAAATGCTTTAAATAATTTGTTTCACAAACTGCAATATTCACAAGCAATCTTTTACAGTCTGTTGAATATATTTAAGCAGGCGTGCCCCAATGCATTTAATTTCACCACTTTTTTATGAAGTCAATAAGATGAGCCTCTTAAAAGCACTGCCCCTCTGAGACTCCAGTTTAGTGGGTGAGTGAGTGCTCCCTGATCTGCCTCTATTCCTTCTCTCATCCTCAGACATCCACAGCACTTAGCCAATTCCTCTTCAGTGCTGCGTGTCAGGTCAATTAACAGTGATGCACTCACCATTTTCAACCTGACTCTTTTCAATAATGCAGCCTATATACATAACAACTTGGACCACACTTTCATATGGGAATCCCTGTATTATTTATTTATTTATTTATTTATTTATTTATTTATTTATTTAATCATTTAATCATTTAATCATTTAATCATTTAATCATTTAATCATTTATTTATTTTTGGCATTGCAGAATTTTAACCCTTTTGTTTACAAAGTTAACAATGAAATGAGGCAATGACTTGAATAAAAATAAATAAATGAATAAATAATATTTCATGTCTGGTGAAATCTTTGAGCAAACAAAAATTTCCTGTGGGATGTTTGGTAGTGGTGGTTGCCATGGTTTCCTTGGTAGTGTCTGGCTAAGGTTCTATGTCTATACAAACTGCATATCTAGTAACAGAATGTATTAATTAAGTGCAAATTGCTTTGTGCTAAAAATGAAATGCACTACTGCATCGAATTAGTTCTATATGTTAATAAAATTGGTTGTATAGTCTAAGTTGATGTATTGCTGCTGACAAGAACAATTCTGGAGAGAAATGCATGAAAGCAATCATAATTAACTGCCAATTCTCGCATTTTGTGATTGTTGATGTATATTTGTGGTGAAAACTTTGGCATCAATATGTTTGGGTGCATCAAATATATATTTTGGCCAAAAAAATTAGAGAGTGAAGAAAAAAAAAACAAAAAAACTTCACCATCTTTTGCATTGCTTTGTTCCTCGATCGAAAGGGAATGTGAAAGGAAAGTGAATGTGTAATGTCTTTAGATATCTTTGGATGAGCAGAGCTCTATCCAAATCTGATTGTCTTTCTTTCCTTATATTTATAGTGAGTAATGACTCTTAACACAGTCACACTGTGAGTGAGAGTGTGTAGCAGGAATCAGCAGGGATTCACACTGGGTGCCACGTGTTATGATGTTCTTGGCTTGTTATACTTTCTAATTGTGCAGTGCCGTGAGATACCAGTTTGTGCTTTGATACTAGCCACAGTATAATATAATGTATGTGTCCTGTCATTTTTTTTCTAGGAATTGAGTGGATAGGGATTCTGGATTGCATTCAATGGAATTATTTTCTGCAGACGTTGTATCATTCACAGATGATAATCTAAACTTGAATTCAACTTCAATTCAAACCCAATACTTTGAGGTACAGAGGCAACACAATAGAAATTGTGTCAGTGGCTGATTATTTACTGACTGTGCTGTTAGATAATGATATGGTAGCTCACTGTGCTCAGCTAGAAGTTTGCTGAGTGGTGAGGAAAGCACTCAAACCCCTGCTGGGAGCACTTAGCCTTCCTTTCATTCTTGGAAAAGTCTGAACATGTTCACATTTTGCAGATATGAGTTTGGTCAGTACCCTACAGCAGATGCTACAATAATGGTCATATAATTATCGTACAATTATTGCGATTATAGCAGCACCAGCAGGCAGCCATCTAATTCGATTAAGCCAAAACTGTGAGTAATGCAAGAATAAAAGTTCCACTTGTATTGGACTTAATACGGCTAAATTCTGAACCTTTACTCGTGACATAAGGCTTGTATTATTAGTTGTGCCATAACTTAAATAGAATACTGCTTTTACAGCTTGTTTCTGCTATTCAAAAACAAGGCAGTGCATAAAGATCTACAGCTATAAAGCTGCTATTGTTCCACAGTGGTGCATCAATGCCATTGCCACCTTTACAAACAACCGAATGAGCCTCACAGGCTGCTGTGACTGAGTGCCATTGCTCCATCTCATGTGCCTGTTTTATTGGCAGTGGTTCACGCCCGCGGATATTTATATTCTTTACTGCACATACAGTCCCAGTTGAAACTAGAAATAAATAAAGCACCCGAGCGGTAGCCAAATGTAGGGAGGAGGAGGACTAATGGCCTGGAAGGCTGAGGAGGAATGAGGAGGCCCCAGGCTGGGAATGGCCTCCATATCCATCTCTTTTTCACTCTTTCATCCGTGTTCTCACTTTCCCCAGCCGCTTAAACGGGCAGTTGTTAATGGCTGCCAGGTTGATGCGCTCTGAGGTTTAGGGAGGCTGCAGAGATGACAGATCTGCCATATTTCTCTGGCTGCTTCATTCTGAGCTACAGCAGCTCTCTACTGCAAACACTGAGTAACATCTTTGCTCCTCCATCAGCAAAGCATTAAAGCAGAATGTTCTAAAGAAACATGTTAAAAACATGCCAGAGGCTCTCGTGTAACACAAAGTATTATGCTACACAGTCACTGCAGCTGTAACTGACTTCTTTCAAGTAAAAACGAAAGGAGTAATTAGGGTTGAAGTGGATTTTATTTGAAGAGAAAGATGCTACTTTTCTTAAAACTATATGGCCAATATTTTAAAATAAATGTGTGGTAATAGGTTTTATCAGCATGATTGACGTGCTACTTCCTGCAATACTAAGAAAAATCTTTCATCTAATACATTTTCATTCAAACAACAGCAACAACAGTACACCCCATGGAGCTGATGTATCACTACATTTTTTAGTTGGTCATTACTATGATATGTTAGTCTGTCAATCATCTGACTTATATTTAGATGAGATAACTACTGGGCTTTATTAAAATTTAGCTTAGATTTCCAATGGCATGCTGTCACGTTAACTCTTGTCAGCTAGCATTCCAGGTTCAGCCTATTGCAAAAATCACTCATATTGCTTTACTCAGTAAATATTTTAATAATATTTAAAGCACAGTTGCACTAAAACTATTTTGTCAAGCTTCCTTATTGATTTAATACATGTTTCCATTTGGTGCTCACAAGCTTCAGAATTTTTTCTACAGGAATCTTTGCCTATTTATCTACAAATGCTTCCAGTATATTAATGTTTCTTGATTTCCATGCCTCCACAGCTTTTCTTAAATCCCACTATAGATTTTAATGGGATTTATAGCTGGGCCAGTAATGGACATTCAAGGGACAGTCCTAGAAGAAAACTTGGACTTAGATGTTTGTTATCATTGTTCTGCTGGAAAGTCCAGTGATTACAAAACTTTAGTTTCCCCATGAAAGGATTCTCTGTCTTCTCCTAAATAGCCTAAATTTCAAAGAATCAGTGAGGCCACTAGCTCAAGACTGTCACTTCCTACAGCAGCAAACTAACCACACAACAGGACTGACCCGTCTCCGAGCTTGAGCAGGGGGTTGGTGTTCTTTTTGTCATAAGCTGTGACTTTCTTACACAAAACATACCACTGATCTGTGGGTTCGAAAAGTTCCCGTTGAGTTTCATCGCTTCAAGAGCTCTATAAAACTTTGCTGATTCCTTTTTGCACTTTCAAGCATTTATTTGTTTATTATTTGACTTTTTTATTTGCTTCTTGATCAAGAGTGAAGTGCAGCAAGGTGTCCAGGAATTGTGCAATGTTCTCCTTAGCATGCTCACTGGTGCTTTTGTTCTTGTCTTTTTTCAGGTTATACTGCAAGTCTTTGGCAGTATTTTTTTTTCTCAGCTGTTCTGTTCAAATGTCAGATTCCTCTTTTATGAAATTTTGCACTTTCTTCTATGCCCATGTAGGTTTGCTGCTATACAATGAATTTTAATCTTTTGATATAATAAAAACGAACTTGTCTCTTGGAACTTTACATGTTTGGGATATCTTCTTGTTATATTGGTGTAATAAAATAATAAATTCTCTTAGCTTCTGTGAGAACTCAGTCATTACCAGTCCCAAGACCAGATGAGAAGGAGGAGGGTTGGGTTTCAGGTTAGCAACCAATCTCCATAAAAAAACAGCTTTTCTAGAGGAACAGTAAGAAGATCAACAAATTCTGGTTATCATGGCAGAAGATCAGATCCAAATCATATGATGGTGTCAAAGGAAACCAGTGATGGTGTCTGGTGATGGAAGAGGGATCAACGAGATCAGCCTCATTTGCATTAAGCAGAAGTGTCTAAGAACGTCTCTAAACAACCTTAGGGTCTACTGAGTGACAGACATTTGATCAATCAATTATTTATTAAGGACAGATATTAAGCTTAAACTGCAAAACCAAAGGTAGAAGAAGTCTTTATTTTGTCATATATACAATACAGCACAGTGAAATTCTTTCTTCACATATCCCAGCTTTTGAAGTTAAGGGTCAGAACTTAGGGTCAGCCATGATACAGCACCTCTGTAGCAGAGAAGGTTAAGGGCCTTGCTCAGGGGCCCAACAGTGGCAGCTCTGAGGCTTGGACCCTAATCAGCAACCCAGAGCCTTATCCACTTGAGCTACTATTGCCTAACTTACACCACAGGAAAAGTTTGCAGTGGAGAAGTTCAAGGACACCACCATCGCTAACACCTTCACTCTGGCACTACACTATCATTTCAACTTGTTTGAGGAGGATATAGAGAATTTCTGGACTAACATCAGAGATGCCACCTTGGCTTGCACCCTGAACATCACTGGGAGACACAAAGGGTGACGGAAAGAGAAGTGGATCCAAGACTGATCATGGAATCTGTTCGATGAGAGGAAGTTTTGGGAGCAGGTAAAGAATGCTGAAGAATTTGACAAGATGAGTCAGAGATATGTAGAGTTGGTTTGGCTTGTAAAGAAAAGTTACTGGATGGAGAAGAAGAAATGGTTGCAGTGAATGAGACACAGCTAGCAGCTAATCAAAATGATGCAGAGGTATAAGCCTTCATTCTCTGGAATATCATGGAACAATGCACTGAATACCAACAACTGCTGACCATCAACTTCATTGATTTCCTAAAATCATCTATCAAAACATCTATCCCTCTGGCAGGTCCTTTGATCCTATGGCATACTGGTAGTCTTTATCACCATTTTAAAAGACCTGAATCTGTGATCAACCTGCTGTGTCAAGCTTGAGAATGACCACATGAACATCATTCTGATCATCACCGTGGTCAGATACAGGTGCATCTTGTAATTCTTCAACTACAGTAGATTATGTTATGCAGTGAGTGTGAGACATGTGCCATCACCCTGCTTCAGGAAGTTGAGAAGAAACTGCAAATTGACCTAGAAAGAGAAGCAAACAGAGTTGGCCTCAGGACCAGTGCCAAAAATCTCTCAGAATTGGGATGCAAAGCACATGTCAAGTACTGTATAGGGAAAGTGACAGCTATCTATCATACAATTTCAGTAGTTTTGCATTTAGTTTTTCATTCTCAAATTTGCATTTGATTATATCACTACAGTAGGCTTAAAATTGCATACACCATGTTAAAATTGCAGTTTTTAGCTGTAATACATGAAACCAAAATAAATCATATCAAATGTTTTTTCACATTTAATGTGATATATCCATAAGCTAAGATCAAGTGAAATACAAATAGAATTGCTTCAGGTGTAAACAATAAAAAAGGAGAGATAAAAATAAATTATTAACCTGGTGTTAATTTGTTAAAGCATCGTTTGCTTGTAAAACAGCAATCATTCATTTTGGGTAATGATCTGGGTGAGTCTGCCAACTTAGCACATCTTGATTTGGCAATTTACTCCACTCTTCATTGCAGAGATGCTCCAGATTTGTTAAACTGTGTGCGCAGCCCTCTTCAAGTCATTCCAAAGGTTTTTGATAGGATTTAGTTTAGGGCTCCGACTGGGATATTTCAAAACATTAATCTTCATCTTCTGAAGCCATTCCTTTGTTGGCCTAGATTTTTGCTTTGTGTTGTTTTTGTTATTCTGCTGCAGGTGATTTTTTTTCTTCATTTTCAGCTGTCTAACAGAGACCTGCATGTTTTCTGCCAAAATGGATTGGTATTTGGAGCTATCCATGATTCCCTCTGTCTTGATTAGAGCCCTGGTCCTAGCTGAAAGGAAGCAGTCCCACTGCATGATGCTGACACCACCATGCTTCACCGTGGGTATGGTCCATTTTGGGTGATAAGTTGTCTTGTTTTTGCAGCAAACTATGTTTCATTTTTAATTAAACCACAAAACTGGCAAAACAGAACAGAAAGATCTGATATATATTTGATCAAAATCATTGCATTAATATCAGGTGTGTAATAATTACTTTTGAATTGGAGTTTAAATGTAATTGATTAACTCGAAGAACAGTGAAATGCTCCATTATAATAGGGTGTGCAGACTTATGCAACCAGGATAGAGTTTAAATAAAGCATTTGTATTTGTTCTAACTTGAGTTTTGAAAAGTGATAGGAAATATACAAAACATTACTTTTAAGGGCAAAGAATTTCAGATATATTAAAAATGCACAATTCAAAGATTTAAAGTATCTGTTTATAAGACATCTTGCACTATTCTTAAAAGACTCTCATCTCATAAGACTCTTATACTGTCCTAGTATATCTATTGGGCTTTTAGTTGGGATGGGATGGATGTGAAATAAAGAAAAGGGCACTCAGTCAAACACAGAAAATGCAACTGAGTAGCACAACTTAATAGTAGCTTTTCCCTTAAAAAGTTCTAGTACATTGCCATTTGCTCACTAATTAGGTCAAAGATAAGTCATAGCAAAAAGGACATTTGAATACTTCTTCACTTGGCCTTAATGAAAGCAACTGCTGGCTCGCTATGCTGGGTTTGTTTCCATTTCTGTCACTGTAACTCCCCCTTGCTCTGTTGCATTGTATGCTTCTGTACTGCATCTCATTGATGAATCGCTAATGTGCTCCTCTTGCAACAAGAGATACACTCATGTTCTCTGCTCTAAATAGTGGACTGCGATTCAGTCCATTGCCCTGTATCAACGCTCACCTTCTTTAATATTTGAAAGGCGATTTGGCTCTGTAAGAGTAATGGAAAATCATTCTGAAGCATTCCTGCTGATTTTTATTTTTACTTAACCATAAGTGAGCAGGAGTACTCTCAGAGGGCTCTTTCAATCTGGAGCAAAAGAAATTCATCAAAGGGAGAAGGGAAACTCATCGTGACAGAGCCGGGTCTGTGCTGGCCTAAGGGCTACTCATTGTTTAAAACTCTGATATGAATTTCAGCTAGTTAGTCCCTTGCACATTAGAGCTCAGGATGATTGGCCTACTTAAGTAGATTATATATTAGTGTATTTTAGTATAGGTATGAAAAACTTAATTAGAATACTTTCGATTTGGAGATTCAGTGTTCTTATGTGGTTTAATTTATGCTTTTTCTCATTATCACAGCCATAAGCCATTTATCATTCCCCTAGGAGTAACTTGCAGTTATAGGCCTAATTCAGGTTCAGCAGCAGTGTTAGGATGTTATCAAATAATGGGATCCAATCCATATGATATTTTATTCATGGTCAGTCTCTCAGCCCAAGCTGGAAGTACTGTATGTAAATTAGTTTTATAATAGTATCTTATTATAAATATATAAATAATTATATCCCTAGTGGGAAATTCAACCAGCCTCAGTAGAGTTAAACAACAAGGATCATCAAAAAAGACACAGCAGCTAATAGTTCTTTTTAGCTGGTTTGGAATTCATGAAGAATTGTATTAAAACTTTGAAGGATGGTGTCTAACAGCTGTGGGTCTGTTGTCTTATTTTTATTGGGCTATTGTATTTATTTTGTGGAAAACACTATGGATCATACATAAAATTTGATACAAAACAAATTCATGTAGATGACAGATATGTAGCGCTACAGTACATCTGTGTGGTCACAGCACTGCAGTTTGGATTTTTCTCTCTAACATGAAGTACAAATGAAAGAACAAAGAAAATCCTACACCAAAATATTTCATTCAGGATTTGGTTTGTCCATTGTGACACGCCAATAAATTTAGTGACTTCCTTTGAACTTTTGCCACAGCAAATGCAATAACACATTCCTGACCACATTATCAATCAATACAGCTCCTCATGTCTTGTGTGCACACTGGCCAGAAATGATGATCTGGTTTTATGCTGCATTTTTCCAGGTGCATAACTGACATTGCTCTTGGTGGATGCAACCATTTGTCTGGGGAGCTTACAGTAAATTCAGTCAATTTCCAATTTTCTTTTTTATAAGCCTTTACTATATATATATATATATATATATATATATATATATATATATATATATATATATTTAATTTCATGCACAATTTTGCACTGTTAATCCACTATATTTTAATCATATCCCTACATATATACATACACTATATTGCCAATATATAGTGTATGTATGTTTTAAGACACCCCTCCAAAACATTGAATTCAGATGTTGTTTTTCAGCTTGGGCCAACTCCATATTAAATTCATGTGCATATAAAAGCAGACGTCCCAGTTTTGGCTATTGGCTCACAGTCTCTACTCTAATTCATCCCAAAGGTGTTGAGGTCAGGACTTTGTGCAGGCCAGTCAAGTTCCTCCACACCAAACTCGCTCATCCATGTCTTTATGGACCTTGCTTTGTGCACTGGTGTGCCGTCATGTTGGAACAGGAAGGGATCATCCTCAAACTGTTCCCACAAAGTTGGGAACATGAAATTGTCCAAAATATCTTGGTATGCTGAAGCATTAAGAGTTCCTTTCACTGGAATTAAGGGCTGAGCCCGACCCCTGGAAAACAACACCTGAATTGTTCCAATGATTTGGAGGGGTGTCCCAAAACTTTTGGCAATATAATGTACATATATAGCCCTGGACTATATACATATTAACTGTTTGAAAATATCTTAATGTTGTAAAACACTGATATAATTACCCACATATACACTTTAATATATTGTGTGAATTAAACTGTAAATTAAACTGTAAAGTAACTGACTTTTGTTGGAAAACTACAGAATTGGCAACCCTGCTTTGATTACACTTACTCAAGATGATCATCAGAAGATTTAAAAAAAAAAAAAAATGCTGCAAAGAATTTTGTACTGTAAATACTATTAGAGACTATCTCTGTGCCATTATTTAAAAAAAAAGAGTCAATGTCCTTTTCCCCCTCTGAGTATTTCTGAATATTTCTGTGCTGACAGATGTTTCAGCAATTTTCTTATTATCCTGTCATTTCATGGAATTTAGTAACTTTGAAAGGTATAATGTCTTTTCCTTGAACTGTGAATTTTCTGGAACCAGTGCACCGATGTATCCTCCATAGGCCTGACTGCTAATTAAATGTTAACAACTTTTCAAATGAATCCCCAACTGCTAGCTGTAAAGCAGTGAGTATCTGTAGTTTATTTTTGCACTCTGCCCAAGCCAAAACTATGTCTGTTTCAGTGACATACACATACTGCACACCGTACTGCACACCGTACTCGATGCCCTTTCCATTGTGAGAAAAGGGGATAAAATTTATTGTGCTTTGCTGTTCACTCATCAATCAAGATTTTGGCCAGGCAAGTGGAAATATCCTTATGATGAATTTACTTGACTATTACACTTTATAGAGCAAGGTATTAGATATAGACGTGGAGGTCTGGGAAAACTCATAGGATAAGTTGTTGGGCTATTGTTTGGAAGATTATGAGTTTGACCTGGTCCACCAAGCTGCTGCTGGGCCCTTGAGCAAGACCCTTAATGCTCAGTTGTATAAAAAAAAACTAATAAACGTAAGTCACTCTGGATAAGGGTGTCTGCCAAAAGCCATAAATGTAGTGCTGTTGCTTAATTAATAACAGTTAGTAATACGTACAGTAAACGGGGTTGAATTGACTGTTTTGGAGTATTTTATCTAAAAAACAAACAAACAACAACATTAAATTCTTGATACTCATAGCCATGTATTCTTCAAAAAACATGTTTGTGACCCTCAACAATGTTATTTCCATAAATTGTATCACTACCTCAAGTCTATTAATTACCTAGATGACTGCTTTGCATTTCTCGTGGAATTTCCCATGGGAATTGTTTGGCAGCGGCATTTTTTATATGTTTTGTATCCAAAAATATTTTATTTCTTGACATTGCAGAGATTAAATTAGATGGCTCTGACTATATTAATTTTTATATTGTAAAAAAGGAAAGGAAGATAGGAACTGTGAAGCAGCAACACTACCCGCTACACCACCACATCTCCAACCCGAAATATATTTCACCAAACCGACATGGAATTATTTTTTACTGACTTTTTAATCTTGCCTTTGTAGCAGCTTCCCTTGGCGATCATGTTGGGTAAAGAGCCAGTTTAACAAATGCAGTAGTAAACAGAGTGTAAAACCTTGCTAAGTGCCGTTTCCTCGCACAGTAAATGACCAAGTTTTTGGACAGTTGCTGACTGAAACAGACATACGCTTAATCAAGCCAGTTTGTAAGCAGATACAGCCTGGCAAAATGTCTGGGATTTTACCTGCACCACAGTCAGCATGGATCTGCATATTTCAGATCAGGAAAGACCTATATAGTAGAAAATATTGAAAAATTCACTATGTGAAGGCTTTTTCCAGGCTTCCACACATATACACTCAGCATACTCGTTGCACAGAAACAGTTTTAACAAAACACAGTTCAGAGAGTATTTCTTTCATATTATATGAAATTTAGTTCAGTATTAAATCTAATTATAGAATGATGTAGATACAAATACATCTTGAAGGCCAAGAATGCAGGTGACTTACTGAGACATCCATCACATTAGATTTTTTTCCCCAGCAGAAAGATGACATTAGTTGAACCAGTCTAGACATTAGTCTCTGTCCCTGTCTCCTTGTAGTGCCACAGAATGCTGACCAGTAGACATTTTTTGCTCTGAATTGGGTAGTTCTCAGTAAAGTGCTTTTGCTTCCTGACTATAATTCAGAGGCAAGTTCAGGCTTTAGCAGCACTCTCATTATTTGACCTTCACTTAAATCCATCATGCTGACATTTCCAAAGGGGGTCTGCCTTTTACCAAGGTAAAGTACTTTTAAGCTTTGCCTTGACTGACGAGCAGAGGAGAGCCTCTTTAATTACCTCAATCCCATTTACACCCTTAGCAGCTATAAAAATATTTAAAAACAGGGATGACAGGAAGCAGCACAGCAAACACTAAAATGTGACATTCAGGGTCGGGGGTGTTTATTTACAATCAAGTACTTAGTGAGAGTGCAGCAAAAGAAAGGATATGCAGAGATAAAGCAATGCTTACTGTGAGGTGAAGTCTTTGGCTTCAGGGAATTGGCACAAGGAGACTGAGTTCAGATGACTTGTCCACTTGCGCTCTTCCTGTTTATAGGAAACAATATCAAAAGTGAAAATAAAAAGAAAAGCAAAAGCAAGATGTTCAGCATTTTGCTGCAGGCATGCTGGATTGCACTTTTTATCTACCTGCCTTATTTAACAACTTACCACTAATAATACACTTTGTTTATCTTTAGAGATCAGATGACGCACCCAGAATGAAACTCGGTAAGATTCAGTACTGAATGAGGCTGCAGTTTATTATATTGTTTAATCCAACTAAAGAATTTTATTCACAAAGGAGTGCTCTAAATATACAAATGGGAATTCTTGGGCGGAGGTTTTAAAATGATCCCTAGTTATATTTTTGCTATATTATTCTCTATTTTATCAATCATTATCTAAAATGATATTATGATGATCTAATTGAATATTATACATTTTTGACTTTTGTTTAGCTTGGCTTTGAGATTAGGGGGTGTTTACCACACTAGGTGGTGTCTATGGATGGCACTACAGTATATACATTAGATCTCTTTAGTTATCCCACTGTTTATTCCTTGTGTGTGCGACTGTCTGAAAT
The DNA here is from genome assembly GCF_019097595.1 of Hemibagrus wyckioides. Classification (NCBI taxonomy): domain Eukaryota; kingdom Metazoa; phylum Chordata; class Actinopteri; order Siluriformes; family Bagridae; genus Hemibagrus; species Hemibagrus wyckioides. The sequence continues at coordinate 11,510,484 of NC_080728.1, read as the reverse complement.
TCTAGATGTGTGTCTTCTCTAAGGTGGAATTAGTTCCAGTCCAAACTGGGGTCATTGCAGCCAAATGGAAACTATCTCTGAAGACCTCATCTATAAACACATTTGTCTCTTTCTGCTTTAGCAAATAGCTCCAAACTGTGGGTTAATTGTGACATTTAAAGGAATAAGATGAGCCACAGCAGATAGACCAAAGAAGACTGAGTTTAATGATAATATGTGTCGTAATTAGTTTATTAAATGGCTAGGTTCAGTTAGGTAAATAGCGAGCCTAATGAAGTTTATTCCTAATAGCCAACGCTGCATGCACTTTAGGTTGTGTCATTAGAGTGATGACTCAGTGGCTGTGTGCTGGGTCACTGCAGGAACTAACAAACTAACCTCAGAGCTCTCAGGCTTTATTAGAACCAAAATGCACAACTACTGTGATAAATGGAGCGTATCGAGGGTCTGTTTAATATCATTGCCTGTTGCTTCTTGTTCCACAGTTAAGATGTAGACAAACAAATCCATATATTTGTTTCTTTGGGACAGCACAGATTCCAGGAGATGCCTAAATCTTAATGAATCACACGATTAGACAGACACCATGTTAGACTGTGGTTTAATGACAATAGCTGATAACACTTATTACTACAGCATAACAATTTATTACAGTTTCAAGTGGGATTGTCAGCCGTCTTTATTCACCTTCTTAATAAAGTGAAAGGGGAATAAGGGCTTCTCATTTCCAATCATAAATCCCTCTCTGTGATGATTTAGACTCACAACTGAAATTAGCATGCTGTATGAAATCCCCATGCTAATTATGAAGAGCGAATGTAAGCAGGCGTTTTTTCTTTAATTATCGTGTATCTGTTTGCCTTCGTTCTCATAGCTTGTTTTTATGTATGCATTCTGTTCTGTTTGTGAGAGTAAATAATGCTGACCTAAAGCTGACTCAAGGGAGATAAAACGCAAAACTGGCGGTTCTGCCGGTGTTCAGAAAACCCCATGAGACAAGCCACTTTAAATATAGCTTTATTCACTCCAGTGTAGCCTCGTTAGAAGGTAGATATTTACAGGAAATGATTTTAGTCATCGGTTCACAAAGAGATATAAAAAGCCACCATAATTTGTTGTTCCACAGCTACATCTTAATGATTGCTTTATTATATGTTTAACAGATTTGAAATGAAGAAAATGAGAGAAGCGAGAGGGAAGAAAAGCTGTAGTCTTTTCCTGCTGTGTAAGTGCTCCCCAGGAGTGCAGCTGCGTGCCATGAAGTTGAGTTAATCCTGTTTATAGAGCGCTAGCACTTTCCAAAAAAAGGGAAAAAAGCCTTCTACTGAAAAATGTGCTCCTACTCTACATTAAATATGGAATCAAGATGAATTATACAAAGCACCTGCTCATTTGACATGCCATTAGGTGAAAAAGAAAAAGGTTAAACACACACACACACACACACACACACACGTACGCACCTGTTCGCCATCTAAGAGCCATTTGGGTTTGTGCCTGGAGCTTTGCATTTATGAATCCACTGATTAATTAAATGTTTCTGTAACACTTTGTATGACGCCATATCTATAATGACCTATGAAAACACTTGTAAAATGTCATAATAGCACTGTGTATGTTTTACATGAAATACACCCAACAGAAAAGGTTATTATGCATTTTGAATAGTGTTTATAACAATGCTAAAGAAACACAGTGCCACTTTACATGGAACAGAATGTTTCTTTATCTACACTACTGAGAACTGCATGGATGTTTATCATAAAAATTGCATCAAGCGGTTAGAATCCATTTAAATGTTTTGTGACGTGAGCAAGAGAACTGCTAGACTTTTCTCTTTATTAACAGTCACGTATAAACGGGGCTCATGATGCATTTGACACTTGAATTCTCACAGCTGATTGGTCAGAAGGTGTTGATTAATCTTGCATTAAATCGTTTCTGACAATCAGCTGTAGTTTAAAATCACAGTATAATGTTAAAGAGCCCTTTTTTAATATATTTGTCTAACTCAGTCACATTCTACACAATCTTAGCTAATTGTAAAACGATGAAAAAATCAGTTTTTATTATCAATTCTTATTTACCCAAAGCGTTTTTTTTTACTCAGAGATGAAAGCACATATTCTCACAAACAGATACTATCATAAATTATGTGGCCTTGTGTACAGAACATAAGCGTTTCATGAACATTTCTTTCAAATAGCCCTGGGCTTGCATATGACATATTTTATCTTCCGCTAGACCAAGGTTAATTTCAAACTCCATAAACTATGTATGTTATTTTGATTCGCTTTGCATTTGCTTAAACTGTTGAGATTTCCTTTACAGGCATTCTGGTCATTCATTTTCAGTAAGTGCTTTAGCCTAGTCAGGGTCACAGTGGATTTCAAAGCATATTCATAGTAACACGAGGCAAGACAGTGAAAAGGACCATCCCAGGATAATCCTAGAGGGTTTTTACATTCTTCTCAAAACCCTTTAAACTGTCTGCTTACTATCTGTGCATAGTATACATTTTTTTTTTTTAACAATTAGATGTGGTTATATATTAATATTTGGACTGGATACTATTTCTGGACATACTGCCTGTTAAGAAATGTCTGTGGTATAAATCATTTTGCACCTTAGCAATCTCTATGTAAATCACTGAGATGGGAGTGTCTTGGTTGCCACACTACAATTCCATATGTATTATAATCACCTCATTTTAATTTAAAACCATTTACATTGACCTTTATTGTAACCTCTTGTTGTAATTCTTGTGTTTTATTATTATTGGTTCGCGTGAGGCACCTTCGCTTAGTGGTTAGCCAAGGTGCCTCATGTGAACTAATCGCCTATCAAGGGTTGGGGGTTTGTTTAATGCTCTATATTTGTGGAAATTGCTTGTTCTTGCTTCAGTGGTTTCCTCCCCCATTCCAAAGACATGTGTGGTTGGCAAAGCTGCACCCTGTCCAGGGTGTTCCCTGCCTTGTGCCCTCATTCCTGGGATAAGGGTACAAATAATAGATGGATGGGAAATTTCACGTCAATTTACCTGTTCTAAAACTCAGTAACTTACCTAAAAGGAACTAAGAAGCATCATGTCTCTGTCAGGTCCTTTTACATTGTCCATATTTTATTGTTCTTTATTTTTAACTCAGACAAAACCTGGATTATGGTTTAAAATGAGTGTCCTTACCTTTATTGAGTGTCTTGAATCTTTTCCCTTGGAAATAAATGAGTCTTTACCAACATCTCATTTCAAATAGGACATATTTAACCTGGGGTTATTTCAGGTGATTATTTTTGTAGACGGTAAAATAGGTGCAGACTCAGTCCAGATATTTTATTAATAATTACATTAATCCACCTCTCCATGTAAAACTAAACTCAAAGGTCTTATCACAAGAAGAGACAATCTACACAAATATTCAAAAATATTGTAAAGGTATGACTAAACCTTGGAATTCTTTTGCGTTTTTATACCTTATATTATCATTATATGTGTTTTTAAATAGCTTTGTAAATTATTATTTCCATGTTCTCCCATTATTTTAGCTGCAGTCCTTTGTAAGTAAATTAGAAGATTTAGGAAGGCTGCAGTTAAACCTGTAGGTGTTTTGCTGCTTAATTAGAACTAAAACATGACTTTATATATATGGGAGAGATATTCATTAGAGCCCTGCCTAGGTACTCAATAGAGTCCATACACCTTAGATGTAATGTATTATAAACACAAGCTTGTAGCTCTGTCTGTACAAATGCAGTCTTTAAGGAGATTATTTTCAGTTCTTTACACTAAATCTAAACTAGTACTTTAGATCTCATGCAAATGTCCAGCTCATGTCACAGTCACGGTTTCATTATATCATCACGCCTTCGAAAAGATTCGGTGGCTTTCTCTTGTATAGAATGTTTAGGTATGTTACGCCTATGCCAGCCTGCATGCATGCCATGCTCACAGACACCCCCCTCAGTGTGACCTTTAGCTAGAACCGACCGGCTGTCCTTGTCTTTGGGGGGTGCCAGAGCTCATCATGCATCTGATAATAACTATTATTGTGGCTAGAGAGAGCTGTGGGTACAGCAGAGGAGTGGATGAGAACGAAGATTAATCCTCAATTACTCTGTCAACGCTGCCACTCTGACCAAGCTGAGTCAGCCTAAGTAAGAATGGCTGCATGGATGGACTAATTCACCCTAGTTGAAGAATAAATTGGAATAGTATTTCCAACATATTTTGAGTGTATTTCCTGAATTTAATTGTGAACTTGAAATATCTGAAACTTTTATAATACAGAAAGACTCTCACATTGACTGGAAACTCAGCTACAGTATTAAATTACAAAGAGAGAGAGTCAAATTATTATTATTATTTTTAATCCTGAGCTCAGGTCACTGTCTGTGTGAAGCTTCTGTTTCTTACCATGTCTGAGCGGGCTTCTTCTGAATTGTCTGGTTTCCTAGCAGGTTAATGCTAAAGTGTGTGTGTGTGTGTGCATGGTGTGATGGACTGGTTGGAAGGACTCAATGATGCACTGCAACCATGACCTGGATAAAGCACTTGAATGCTGATTGCCTACTTTAGCTCTATTTCCTGTTGTAAAAAGCATTTGGTGCGTAAGATATGTAAGTGACATTGTTCTTGTTTCTGGGAATCATCAGTGAACTTCTATCTGGTATCTTGGCTGAAAATAAGATAACCAAGCAAACCTAATTCATGGGAACAGTTATTAGTACAATATTCAAAGAAAAAGTATGCCTATCCCCAAATTATCATCCATTATGAAGATAGTATAAGCACAAGACAGGCAGGCCTGGCCACTCAAATTCCATGTTTACAAAAAAATAGACTTAAAATCTTTTAAAAACGGGAGTAGAAAGAAACCTTCAGATGTATGTTCTACATATGCTTCCTAAGAATATTAAAATGAAAAAAGTCTTCAAAGCAGATGGAGTATAGGTCTACTATACTGGCTTTTTTAATAGCAATATATTATTGTTCTGGCACATTAAAAAGCAGAAAGCTAATTGTCTGGCTAACCTGCCCAGTTAGTAGCTGTCTTTATAGGAAAGAGCAGGCTTGTGTGGCTGCACAGAAATATATACAGTCACATACAGTTGCTCTGGAAAGGATTGCCAGTTTTAAGCATTATATATGAAAGCTGAATGGTTCTGCATATCATACATAGGCCTACACTGTCTGCCTCTATTTACACAAACTAGTTTGATTTAATCTGATTATTTGCTTTAAAACTAAATCATGGTGGACATTAACTGTTGTAAAACAAAAATGCCAGCAGCAGACTTGCTTTTTACATCCTCAACCTTATTCCAAAACTAGTGGACTTTGGCATACAATTTGCAACTTTACTGGTGCTGTGTTTTCCCAAAAGACATACACTTTCAGAGGGCAGGGGCAGTTCATTTCTCAAAAGTATAAATTATATTAATGTAGTCATGATATGGCTCGACATGTCTTTCTCTGCTATGTTTATGACCAATATTAGTTATTTCACCATATTAAGAAATTGCTTACTACAAAACAGCCAAATGGAATCTTGATTACTTACAAGAATAATTTTCTTTGCACAATGGTTCATACAGACTGTACACTGGTCAGCGCTATTTTCTGTATTTGTCCTGTAGTGTATTGTCTTGCCTTGTCTGTCTGCACTGTCCTTAGGATGCTAGGATGACTTACTTTTTAGTCCTTAGCTCTATGTTGTTTTATGTAGCACCCGGGTCCTGGAGAAACGTCGTTTCATTTCACTATGTACTGCATCAGCTATAGATGGTTGAAATGACAATAAAAGCTTCTTGACATGACTTGACTTGATAAAAAAAAAAAATCAGTATTTGATATATAATAACATGTTTTATCTATATTTGGCTAGTGTAGAATTTCGAATCTAGATTTGGGCTGTAAATGTACATTTCAGTACTTCAGTACAGTTTTTCTAGCTGGAATGTCAGAACATTTGAATGTCCAAAATATCTCATGCCAAATGGTGTACAGACACTTTTCAGCATGAATTTCCACATTTCACCCACTGTGCCTAAAACACAAGGAAAATGAAAGCCACAGGATGTAGGTTTTTTGAATTTCACCCTCTTGTGGAAGAACATTTCTCATCACAGGTTGTTCTGCAGCATTGTGCACCTTGCACATCTCAAGACTGCGAGTGCAAATGAAATAGACATTCAGAAAGAAATCAAGGCTACTTTTCAAACGGCATAATGTGCACAAAACAGAATGCCTAAGTATTAATGATAAGAATGATGGGCGGACATGCTATTTAAGATTGTAGTATGCAGTCTGGTATGCTCCCAAGTATTTGCAACTGTCTAGATATAATTATCAGCCGTGTTTCCTCAATATTACAGAAGCGTAATGGGAATAAAATAGCTTTATTGTACACATCACAATAAAGCCTCGCGGTTACTCTTGCTGTAATCTCTTAGGCTCTCATCTGTCTCTATTCTGTGTGTCTTTATTACCTGATTTGTGTTTTCTGTTCATTTCTTATCTAATCTGTGTATGTTTTTCTCTAACCTGTCAAAAATGTTAGGCCTGCACCAGATAGTGTGAGCACATTTGACCCACAGCAGTAAATATGAATGTACCTAAGAAGACAAGCAGACGTCTGGATGTAACTCATCTGATATAACCGAGTTTCAAACTCAGAAATACAGACACAGCTTCCATTAGCCATTAAGCTGGGTATCTTGTGTTCTCTATCGAGACACCTGAGACTTACCTAAAAACAAGTGAAATCAGTCCTAAAGCCATTTTAATCTTTTAGTATCATTGACTTTCACTCACAGGCTCCTGTTTGATTTGTTTGCTGTGGCGCCAAATGTAGAAGTTTCAGTAAACTTTACAATCTGACTATTTGAAACTATTCTGAAACATTTAGGTAGTGATTCACAACAAATATCAATTACATATGTTAATTAAAAAATTAAAATATCAAATATAAATCTAAATATTATACATTTAGTAGACATAAAATGTTTTGTTCTTATGCTGATATGTTCCACTACCTTTAAATGTGCCTCACATACAGTAGCACTGGAAAAGGTTGCCAGTTTTAAGCATTATATCTGAAAACTGAATGGTTCTGTATATCCTTCCTAGACCTACATTGTCTGCGTTTATATTTTCCCTTCTTTCCCACAGCTTTTTAACAAAATCATGGTGGCCATTAACTTTTAAAACCAGTCCAAAAATGCCAGCAGCGGACTTGCTTTTCACATCCTTAACCTCATTCCAAAACTAGCAGCCTTTGGCATACAATTTGCAGCCTTACTGGAGCTTAATAGTCTCCCGAAGACATACAGGGCAGCTAACAAGCACTGATGTTATATTATTATATTATTTATATTTAAAATTCACACCTAAACTTGCTTGGCTGATGCTTATGAGGAATCACCATCTAAGTGTAATAGATTGGCCTAAAAATAATTAGATAAAAAAAAGAGTATTCAAATTTTTTTTACATTTGACACATATTTTACATGTCCATTTTACATTTAATATTTATTTACCCCTTAATGTCTAAAAACAGATTGGCTGCTAGTTGTCTCTAGTCACCACTTTCCTGCCTAAAGTTAGGGTGTGATGACATTTGACATCTCTGAGCTTGCTGTATTAGCTGAATTCTAACTAAACGTCTCTTTCATGCTTTCTAATTAATCATTTAATGCCTTACTTTATTATCCCTTCTTCCCCCATTGGTGTGCACTTTTCTCACATTTCTACCCTACTAAAGTAACACTCAATAAATGTCAATCTGCCAAGGGGTTGGCGTTTGTGAACCAATCATAAGTTTAGAGCTTGCAATTATGTCAAAGCACTAAAATTAATGAAATGCCAGTCCACATGGGCCCCATCATAAATTTACATAATATTAATTCCACTCAGTGATTTTTTTTAACATAGAAAGATCCATATTGCTCCAGTCACATTTCATGGTCTATTACAGAATTTGAAATTCCAGTAAAACCTCCAGCATACAGGAAGGATGTTTATTTCCTGATGCCATATGCTCATTTTTTTTAGCCGGGTCTTTTTATAACAGCATTAGCCAAGCTATTCACCTTCCAAGCAACTTATTCACAATGCTTTAGAGCTATGAGGGCCTTCTTCTAATTCCTTTGAGACACATTTTTTATGCTTCCAGCAATTGAATTTCTAGCAAAGATTTACAGGGGTATTAGTGGCTTAGGACAGATGAGGCTCAAATAACTGGCTGTTTTGAAATTGCCAGGGTGAGGAGAAGGGAAGAAGGAGGAGAATGGTTGTATTGTGGAGAAAAGTGGTTTCTTTTCGATTGTGAACAGCTGTATAGCATGAGATGCTGTATATCATATTCTGTCCAAAATGAAATACATATGAATAAGAGCAACAAAATATAATTTATATACACTACCAGTCAAAAGTTTGGACACACCTTGTAATTCCATGGTCTTTCCTGATGTTTATTTCTTTCTACATTGTAAAACAATGCTGAAGGCGGCCGAAATACACAATAATGTCCTTTGAACAGTTGATATTGAGATATGTCTGCTACTGATGCTCTGTAAAGCCTTCATAACGGCTCTAATCTGAGGTGCTGTTAATTGGTGATTTCTGAGGCTGGTAACTCTAAATGAACTTCTCCTCTGCAGCAGAGGTAAGTTTTGGTCTTGCTTTACTGGGATGGTCTTCATGTGAGCCAGTTTCATCATGGTGCTTGATGGGTTTTGCAAATGCACTTGACAATACTGTTCTTGCAAGAACTATTCCAGAACACCTGACCTTCGTGTCTTAAAATAACAACTGACTGTTTTTTGTTGTCATTACATATGGATTACTTAAGTCCATGTGTGTTATTTCATAGTTTTGAAATCTCCAATATTGTTCTAGAATGTAGAAAATAAATCCCTAAACAAAAAACATTGAATTAAAAGGTGTGTCCAAACTTTTGACTGGTAGTGTATATATTATTAATATATTTTTTTTATCCATGCATTTGTCCCACACAATGGCAGGGTCCACTTTTTTTCAGTTGATCTGCATGATTTGGCACAGGTTTTACGCCGGATGCCCTTCCTGTTGCAACCCTCCCACATTTACCTGGGTTTGGGAACGGCACTAAGAGTTCTCTCATTCATTGGCTGAGTTGGTGGGAATGGAACCCAGGCAGCAGCAATCAGAGCGCAGGATCCTGCCGCTGGACCACCAGGAGGCCAACAAAATATCAATTTAATTTCCCTAATTTGAACTTAAAAGCTGGTGCATAAGGGTTAGAAGAAAGAGACTTTTGAATGAGTCAGTACTACAAATTGATAATATTTTACATTTAACAGATTTCTTTCAACTTCGCACTAAAAGCAGTGCAACATTTTCTTTATAATTGCTGGTTTAAAAAAGGACGTTTTTTTTAATCAACACCTCTGTGTGCTTTAGGATAGCAAACCTTTCTTCTTCACTTCAGATGTTATTGTTTGAAGCTTAATTTGACCACCGAAGTTTCCAGTAGAGACTCTGCATGCTTTCTTATTGTCTTCACAACTGTTATCTTAAAGGCCACTTTGCACACAATAGCTGACTCACCCCAAAAGTGTAATGTGTAAAGAAAATTGTTGCTCAAGAGAGAAGTCGCACTTGTTCTTTCTGACTAGCTGTTTCTTCTAACTTCGCAGCCTGAGGGAATTCTGTTCAGTTACGGGTGAATTGCTGACATCCAATTCTCCAGGATGAAGAATGTGCTATTACAGCTAAAGGCCCACACACTTGTACTCCACGCCTCGGTGTTCATATTTCCTTTAACTGCACTCATATGGGAAGGAAAGAGTCCACATTAAAGGCAGCTGGCAGCTCGGTTCATTTCTCTTGCTGCTGTAGGAGTGATAGTGGATTAATTTGATAGTAGCCAGCTTTGGATAGGGATAATACCTTCAGTTCAGCCAGATGGTGGATTTTGCCATGCTGAAAAATGGACCCTAAATATGAACTCTCTGTGGCTAATATCTCATTAGCAATGCTTTTCACAGTAATCAGAGAAATTAGGGAAAAGATGGAATTCCAGAGAGGAGAGAGGTGCTACAGGATTCATGAGGCATAGACAGCCATGCCCGGGTTACTTCTTTTATTTTAGACTAGTAGCTTTGACATTTCAGGAGTAAACATGAGGCATTTGGCTATTTTTTATTAGCAGAACATGCTGTACAATGCCAGAGAACTTTGGGTACAAATGGGATATTTACTATGAAATCCATTTTAGAGAAAACACTGTATCCTTCTGAGAAAGGGCTTATTTCATTCATCTCATACACGCCATTCACATCATCTGAGAATAATGCTGTTCACATAGACCTGAGGGAAATAGTCATCAAAATCCCAGACCATGCCTGGAAGGGAGGCAATTAACTGCTGTGCATCCAAGTAAATACACTTATCTCATTCATTTTAATTATAAAATATATTAGAATAAATGTATTATGAATTACAACTGATCGATTGCCCCTCCCACTTTAACTCTATTAAAGATTAGGAAGATGTTTAACATAAACATGGCTATATGCTAATTAACATTTTTATCTAGTTCATAAAATGGCAATGAGTGAAAGCTTTCACGTAGGAATAATGTGATATTTCTCCCCATTTCTCTAAAATTCTTCCACATGACTCTGAATGCGGCATCAGTTCCAAGGAATAAATTGAAAGACCCACACCTGATACAACTCATTAGTCACTTGAAAACCAAGACCAACTGATTAAACAAGTGGAATCGGGTGCACTCTGCTTAGTTGGAGTGAAAATCCGCAGCCACGGCAGCCCTTTGGGAATAAAACTGGGCACCACTATTCTGGTAATCTCCATAGGCCTTATGGAAATGATAGTCTTATCCGAATGGTATATAGAACTAGATAATTCCCGTAGTTTCTGTATGATATCTTAGTAGTAGTGCTGTGTGGAAAGATTGATCGGGGCTGCATGTATTTGAGTTACAGTTAGGTGTCTATATGTTCAGTCTTAAAATCCTTAAACTTTTCTGGCTTGAAGGAACAGAGTGTTTTTCGATGTTTTTTTTATTTTTTTTTAATTTAGATGATATCAGCTACCATTTTCTACCTCTTTGAAAGCTTTGCTTCTGGCATATTCAATTAGAATTGACTGACTCAGATTAAAGGCATTTGTTAATTTCACAGAAAATGAAGCTCCCTACTGACTTAAAGGAGATCCAGAAGTCACCCATGCTGTTACTGAAGTAATACTTAGTGCAGTTTCTGGAACAAAACAATATGGTATCTCTACATAGCACAGTTTAAAAGCAACAAACTAGATAGTCAGAGACTTTCTATTTGATAAAAAAAATATTAAACAGAATATTATTAAAAATAATAAACAGAAGGTTTGAGCAATATTTTTAATGCGTAATTAATATTCAAGATGCTGTACTATTTTGAAGGTCTTAAATGTAAGCAAATGTGTGATATTGAACATGTTAACTGCTTTGTACAAAAGGACATTTCAACCTCATGTCCAATCTCTTCTAATGAAGTGTGTGTGGATGGATTCTCAGTCCATGCCACACTTTAAAGCAAAATGGGGACGTACCAAATACTATGCAACTCAAAGATTTCACTTTTCACTTGCTTTATTGTTATATGGCAATAATATAATTTGGAATAAAAATTGTTGTAGTAAATTATGAAAGAATGCAAAATAGAAGAATTTTCACTAATGCTCTTGGACATTTGGACTTACTACTGTGAAGGTATTTATTTGATTGGCCTTAAATCAAATACTTTTACTTCTTAGGTGATGAAAGAAAGATAGTATGAAATCTTCAGTTTTAAATGAAACAGAATGATAATGATTTACAAATTCTGTTTGTAAATTCAGTCAGCACTTCCCAGCTTAATATCCAACTTGTAGACATATAACTAGTAGAAAGTTGAATGGGATGCATTAACTAGCCAGATATTTTGACATTTCACAGTATAATGCTTTGTATTAAACTTTGGTGGTGATTACCTGTTGTGACAATTCTGTCTAACTTCTGCTGTTGCCTCAATGATACTGTGGAAGGGAACTTTTTGCAGATTTCTAATTTTGCAGCTAGACACACGTATGAATTAGCTAGCCAACTAATTCTAGCAATCTGCAGAAAACACAGCAGCATAAGATAACCTTGCCATTCTTTATGTATACTTGATTAAAGTGGTGTTCACTTTATCATAGCTCACTACACTTCAGCATTTACTATTTCTTATGTTGGTTTCTTGCTCACAAATTAAGTAAATTGTTAGTGCATTAGCTATTTCATTTACTCAAGTCAGTGTGTTTTGTACTATTGTGAGGTGTTTCTCATCAGTTAGCATGGACCTCTGGGACTTTTAAGAAAATGTGAAAATGATGTTTTGGTAGAGCATTACTTAAGTGTAGAGTCAGTGTCAGCTCAGTGTGCTGGGCTTTTTCCAGCATAAGAGGGTTTGGCATGGAGGCGGAGGCCCTTCACCACAAGCTGCTTCATTACTGTCAGGATCCTCAGAGAATATGCAGCATAATTAATGCTTCCATGATGAATTACACGCGCCACTTCCTAACACTGCCGATGCCTGCACTTTTTTTTTTTTTTTTTTTTTGACAAAATAAATTAATTTACATCCTCGCCCTCCTTCTCACTCTCCTGAACGATTTACTCTGACTTTCAGTTATTAAAAAGTCACAATATTTACAGCCCTAATAGTTGGGATCTGTTTGAGCAAATTATCTGCATGCTTTAAGACTCCTTACTGCTTTCTAAGCAGTTCTGGGTGGAATTGGCTCTGACAAATCATGGCTTTTGTGATGCTTACAGGTGTTTTGTTCATGCTTTTCATCATTAGTCACTTCTACCATTGGCAATGGCCAGAGCTAAGTCAGCAAAATTAAGCTTAATGTACACAGGGTCACGCTACGCTTAACTGCTGCCATTGACTGCCCATGACTGGGACTGGAGCTTAATGTGCAGCTACTAAGCTTCTGTTTTTGTTCAAGCTTCATAAAACAATCTGTACGTTTATTAGTTTCAATATAGATCATATTATTTTCTGTCTGTTGCAGAGTGATTTAAAGAAAAGCATGTGGGTGTTACAGGTAATTCATCGGGGTAAATAGAAGTAATAATCTCTGATAAAACTGATGTGGAAGTGTGTGTGTGTGTGTGTTTCACCTGTCTTCATCCCCGGCTATTTGCTTGTTTTAGTTTCTTTATGCCTATGGTTTTATGCCGAGTTTTTATGACTATGTTCAAATCTATCGAATAGTGAATATCTAAGATTCGTGGTAGATCACCTTAGGTCGTTTGTAACAGGAAATCAAATAAAAATGCTGTACATGTCATAACACTTTTTAAATGAAATATTTTATACTGACCCAGACTAGAACCACCTGACCACTGACTTCAAAGCTCATTGAACTTTGAGTACGTCAGAGTTGATTGTAAAAGCCTGTAAAAGTTTTTGTAGGTTTGCGTCAGTGTTCATGGTTTATGTATATGTCATGTTAGAATTGTGCTTAGAATGGGTTGCCAAATGAACAGTTTTGACCCTATATGGTTCCTTTCTATATATGATTTTCTTCATTTTTATTATTTCTTCTTTGTTTTTTGTTTTGTTTTACTAATTAATAAAAAGTACTGGATGTTGTATTGACAGAAACCATAACTAAATTAAGAGTATACATGCTGTTGTCTTGTCTTTTTGCCATCCTTTCACACTGCACTAGTGTAGAAGGGACAAATGTCACCATCTGTCTACCTCTATGGCTGTAGTTCCTATACAACTTTCAGTTAATTTTATTCAGTTGAACAAACAAAAAATGCTGCTTGAATTAAATTCACCCAAACAATTTGAGTTGAAATGTGTGACGACGGATTAACACAGGAGGAAATACCATGGTTTGTGGTCACAGAAAATTCATAATGTTTATTGCTTGCGAACACCTGGCTTAAAGTCTTAATGAATTTTTAGATGGAAGACATGTTTAGCGAAGCACATGACCTACTACAGCTCAAGCACAGTTTATCCAATTCTACACTCAACTCTTGAGTATTTTCCTCATTTGTGCTAAATCACAGATCCACGTATGTACACTGAGGTATTTACTGTTTTTCATATCCTCATATTCAGCAGATTTCACAGACCTAACTCCACTCTACGAGGTTAGACGTCTCTCAGCCTGCGCTGAAAGAGATAACATTCTACATGTTCATTTTTCCCTCGTTACAAAATCGTGCACAGATTATACCTCATCAGTTTGACAGTAACCCAATTCAATGACACTGCTTACTGAGCTCTCCTTACAGTGCCTCACAACTCTTAAACTGTACAGTCAGAGAAGTCCAAATTTTATTCTTCCTCTTTTCTCATCTGTTCGCTCTCATGAAGAATGGCAGTTGCCAGATTTGGCAAACAGCTCATCCTATATTTCCTGCTCAATCCTACACTTTTCAGCTTAGGATAGAGAGTAAATCGACTGAGATAAAGGTAAAAGAAGGTTGTTCATGTTAGACGTGTGACAGCGTAGGCAAGATTAAAAGAAATGTCAGCATAGCATCTTCAGACACCTCAACCAGCTGCCTTGTTAAGATAAAGCATGTCATCCTAGCACCCAGTGTCTCAGGTCTTTTTTACAGCTGCATTTAAATATCATCTCATCATGCCACCAACATCCTGTAGATGTCCTGTAAGATGCATTGCAGGTTGAAAGGAAAGCGGAGGAAGAAGGTTACAATTCTTCAAGTCATTTCTACACATCATTGATTTTCTAATGTAGACCTGTTTAATAACAAGACCTGCTGTTATTGACTCAGACAGTGTGTGTGTGTGTGTCTGAAACATAATCTATTTTCTTCATCTGTAAATAAAAAATTACTCCACTCAGAACAATGCTTAGACATAGCTCAGTGGAGAATGGAGCTTATATAAAGAAAAGGAGAGAGGGGAAAAAAACAGGAAAAAGCACAAAAGCCAACAATTATTCATTTCCTGAATAATGCTTCACTGTCAGCTCTGGTAAATGTATCAGGAAATGCTCCATCCTGAATTTACAGCACTCTAATTGGATGAACATACTGTGAGGAAGGATTTCATTTATAACATATTAGCAGATCTGATGGTCTTAAATTAATTTGCACCGTTTTCTCTGCATTGTTCTTCTCTCCCCTTGGCACATTCTACCTGATAGTTCAGCAACACCTTGACTTGAGTCAAATTATTGTGCAATGCGGCTCCTCCTGATTTTTTTTCACGTTTCTTTTTTCTCCATACTTTCTCTGGCATTTCAGCACATTGTGCTGCTCTAATCAACACATTTGTTCGGATTTGTGTCAAATCTGAAGAAGAAGCAAATAAGTCTCCATAACAGTAACGGCACATACAGTAACAGTGCCTCTCAGGATGAAAAAGTTGCCCCACTCTGTTAACTTACAGTAGAACTCAAATGAATAGGTGCACACACAAAGGCCTTGGATTCAATATCAGGCTACGCTTCAGGCTCACTGTTTCCACAGCAACTTCACAGTTGAAACCCAGGCTGGCTGCGTACATGCATCCCAGTACAGTCCAAAAGGCCTTGGTCAATTATGAAATGTGCTTCTCCTTCAGAAGCCTTACTGTATCTTAAAGGATGGCATATCTCGAGCACTATTACCCTGATGTTGGACTCAGGCGAACCTTCAGGGTGCAAAGCAACACTCAGGACAGGATTTCTTTTCCAGCACACTCAGTCTCGCAACAGCACAAGAACTGATGTGAGTGTAAATAATCCATCCTGCGGCGGTTGTCAGAATAGGAAGAGTACAGACTGTCAGAAGCAGACAGAGGCGCTGCTCAGTCTGAGACTCTGATCAAATGCTCCTCCTTCCCTCCTGTATAGAATCAAAAAGGGTCTATCAGCTCTTACACCAGCCATCTGCTTGCATCTCTCTCTCTCTCACAGTCACACACACACATACACAGAGCATACATATAGCTGATATCCTTATAGTGAGTAGTTTGTGTGCTGGTTGGCTGATGTGCTTATACTTGTCATTCAGTCTTCCACTATACTTTATTTACGACATATGGTGTATCGTCAACTAAATACTGTATCAAACCTAAAATTCATCTAAAAAGTCAAGTCAAGTCAAGAAGCTTTTACTGTCATTTCAACCATATATAGCTGATGCAGTACAGGGATGTGGTGGTTAAGGCATTAGACTACTGAATGGAAGGTTGTAAGTTTGAATCCCAGGTCCATCAAGCCGCCACTGCTGGGCCCCTGAGCAAGGCCCTTAACCCTTAGTTGCTCATATTAATTGCAAGTCGCTCTGGATAAGGCCATGTGCCAAATGCCAGAAATGTAAATGTAACAGAGCTAAGGACTAAGACTAAGTTGTCCTAGCCACATAAAGTGCATAGCGTGCAAACCTAGTGTATACAGTGCAAACAAACGCTACAGGACAGATGCATAAAATAGCTGACCAGTGTACAGGTTGAATTTGGCATAGTGCAAATAAGGGTTGTAAACAGTGGGAGGGTTTTTAAAGCATATTTATACTTGTAATTTACATTTGATGTGCAAAACAGCAGTAAAGTGTCAGTACATGAATAGCATATTATCTGTGTTTATATGGGTGGTGCTGTAAACATAGATTTATAGTGAATGAGTGTGTGTGTTTGTGTGTGAGTGTCCGTTCAGTGCAGTTCAGTTCTGGGTCTAGTTACCTTTTCATGCTTAACCATCCAATTAGTTCATGCCAATAAATAAAACTAATTGCTGGCGCTTCATGTTACGACTTTTAACTAGAAGAAATACAATATTCTCTGTTCAACTGTCTTAAAGCATTATGTCTTATGTCGTAGACTTCTTTCAGCTAATTAGGCCAAAGAGAGATAAAAATGGAGTCACTGAATTATGGCCAGATTTTTTTTTTCTCAAATGTTTAAAAGTTCTGCTAGAGTATTTTCTGAGTGCTCGCTTTGATGCACTGAAATACTTTACTGGGTTCAAATCTGGACCGTGGTCCAACAGTCAATGAATATGCAATAACTGATTTTTGTAGGGCAGAAACGTCTATAAAACACACACATGCACACACACCGACACACGCTGTTTGATTCGCACAAAACTCCCAGTGGGAGAGAGATGGATGTACGTTGCCTTCCCACCCCACTGTGAAACATCTGTGTTTTTTGGTTCTAGATATTTATTCCTACTCACAGCTTCTGAACCAGGCAGAGATATTTGTTTGAAGTCAGCCATTCTAAACAGTGATATCTATACTGATGGTCACCCTGAAATTTGCAAGGACATCTGGAAGCTTCTGACACAACTTCCTTTGAATTAGATTAGATTAGATTTACCTTTATTGTTCTTGCACAGAATACAAGTGCTAGTACAAAGTAATGCAGTGTAGCATGTAGTAAAGTGCAGAGCAAGTAGATATAGGAAGGCGATGTAGCCGTGTGCAGTGAGCTCCTGTGATGAATATAAAGTGTGGAAATATGAAGTGTATGAAAACAGTGTATATGTGTAGGGAGATGGATGGGTGTATAAATATATTGATTTGAATCATTTTGTTTATTCACTTATTCATTTTCTGTAACTTGTTTATGCTGGTCAGGGTCATAGCAGATCGTGTTGTGGAAAAACGGGGCATGAACATCCTCCACAGTCATGCACACATTATGCATTTACTGCTTGACACTTAAGGGAAATTTAGCATTGCCAGTGCACTGAACACCATGTTTTTTGGAGGTGGGAGGAAGCCATAGAAAACCCATGGATATAGGGAGAATATGTGAAATGCAAAATTCCACAGAAATCCAAGCTCCAAAGGAGCCTGGAGGTATGAGGTGAGAGCTGTGCCATCTGTGTGGTAATTATGTATATAATAAATAATAACAATACTTGCAATATGTAAAGTGCAATATATAAAAACTGCAAATGATAATTTGGAGAGGGAAAAAAAAGGATATGAATATGTGAAAGGACGTGTATGTGATGTGCTTCTTTAATTATGCTTTGTTTGCATTTAGTCCTGTCTAATTACCCTACGCAAATGATTTGTTCTTGGTCCCATGAGAAAACACTAACAATGTGAGGTTTGAGCCTTATGAGTGTGTTGCATCCCAAACTCAGTTTCTTGATGCAGTTTCTTGTGCTCTTTTCATGCAGAGTGGAACTGTGGCAGTAGGCATGAAACAATGTGACAGGTCGGGCTCAGCGAGCACCACTCCTCCATTTCATTATCATAGCAGAACAAAGCGGTGCCCCATTGCCATGCGCCTCACCTGTCACCTCACTGCGCTGCTTTCTGTATTTTTGTGCTTGCGTGCATACTCCATCGGCAGGTGATCCCACTACAGTATGGTAGCATGCCAGTGTGTTTGTGTGCATTTGTTGGTTACAGCTGGATGAATATTTGATGCTGCACTTCAGCATGAGCACTTTCCTGCTTTCCTATTGCAGGCGCTCGCACACTCCTCTGAGAAAGGAACTAGGCCAGTCACGGCATGTAAAGGGGCTGCAGGTGGCTCAAGGATTCCTTGGAGGTTTGATTTAAGTGTCCCTGTATCTCTAAAAATGAACTACTTTGGTGTAACTTGATGTCAGGATCTCCCATGTTCCTTGCTGCATTAAACTTTCAGTCTAATTGAACTTCCCAAAGGCTAACTGGCTCTTTTGTTCAACATCGCAGAATGCATCAGGCTGTTAAATGGGGCTTCAAGGCAGAGAACAACTATAAAAGCCTGTTTCTCTGTGACCTTCTGGCTAATCCAAAGAAGGCTTTCTTTCTCTTGTTCATCATTTAACAAAGGGCTACAAACTTCTTTTCTTTCTTTTCTTTTCTTTTCTTTTCTTTTTCGCTTTTGATGTACACTTTACATTCAGACAGCATATTGCTTTACACAGAATATACCTTCAGAAATAGAGGTGCACTGGTGCATCAGTTGGAAGAGAATTGCACATCCTGTGCTGTATTTTCCTGACCTATGTGTATAGACTGGTGTGCTGCTCGGCACTCTGCACTGCATCGTACTCTTTTTGTTTCATTCCCCTCATGTAACAGCAGCAATGGCATGTGCTTGCACAGCACCAGCTGCCTAAAAGCATCCATCACTGTTGCTCATAAATCTGTACATATTCTCATTTTCAAATGTGTCATACAAAATGAGATACTCATTTCTCCCATGCTGCTCAGGTTTAGGAAGATTAGTTAGGGTAGGACTAGGGTAGGAAATCATAATAAATCGGGCCAACATTGGGTAAGATAATACTTCACTCATGTGGCTTATCATTTCAGTCACTGGTTATTTGCCACTTTCATGATCAAGTTCCCTCTACCTGCACACTCACATTCACACCTAGGGGTAATTTAGAGATGTCAGTACCAGTATGTTTTAGAGATGTCAATACCAGTATGTTTTGGGGATGCAAAAGGAAACCAAAGAACCCACTGGAAACCCATACAGATACGAGGAGAACTCTATACCAAGAGATACCAGAGCTTAGGTTTCTTGAGCTGTGAGGCATCAAAGTTTCCATCATGGTCCTAAAAGTTCTGCTAAAATGTGTAATACATTAAAATATATATTGTCTTGATTTGCATAAGGTTTCAGGGATGCATTCACTATTCCTTATGAGAAATGTATTGCAAACAACAATCAAGGAGTTCACAATATTCAGTTTGAAAATCCTATACAGAATTATGAAACTGAATATTGTGAAATAATACACAAAACAATTATGCAGCCATTTTTTGTAGAATGAATTGGAATATAATTGAAAATAATTCATCACAGATTAATTGTACAAATCTTATGGGTATATAGATTATTTCTTCCAGAGGAACCCTTAAAAATTCATTCCTACAATGGATAAGGATTTCCTTATAACAGAGGGCTATTAGCTTTCTTTTATTAAAACCCTTTAGGAAGCTAAGAACCCTGAATTATGCAAAGAACCCTTATATGATCCAGTCTGAGCCAATCTCTGCATTCTATTTCCAGTTTCCTGACAATGTTTCAATGTATCTTAGCTAGAAACTTATAATGCCATTTATGAGAACTCTAGGCCTCTTTTAGAAATATATTAGCAGTTGCTGAGTTCATACAATTGGTCTGGTGCAGATGCTGAAGCTCAGGCAGTTAAAGCATTAATGTAAGCATTAGTGCCATTAGGAATCTAACAGTAATGGATGTGCACAAATAAAAGCACGCAGTCTGTGATTTTTAGCTTTGCATTTTGGTAATTTTGCAGAATTGCTTTCAGAACGCAAACTGGCTACACATTTGCAGCTTCAGGATGTAATTGCAGGTGTTCTCTAATGAGGCTGTTTTATTTACTAAGCCAACTCTGCGTGATCCATCTCCATAGCCAGCTGCATGTGCAGGAAAATGCCCTGAAAGAGTTGTATTTTAAGCCCAGTCTAGAAAATCTACAAGCAAATATGTAACTACATGTATAATTATTTGATTTGTGTTTCTTTTCTGCTTTATGAAAATAGGAAAGGCTCATGAAGAACAATGAAGGAAGTAATGAATACCTAACCATGCAGAATACATTTTCAGCAGTGCAAAAGAAGAGAGTGTTTAATGGGCACATTTTCTCAAATGGCTTAAAATAGAGTGCCTTGGACACCATATCTCACATGATATTACCTTTTTCCATTTGTATTCCCCTATTCAGGGGAAAGTGTGCGAATGGCATTGATTTTTTTTTCTGTATCTATGATAGATATTTATTACGAGCATGAATCTACCTCTTTCAGATGATACACCATTTCAAACACAAGTCATGATTTAATGCACTTCACTATTCATCTGATACAATGTGGTTCAGCAATGATGCAATATGATTCAATTCAGTTAAATGTAACATATATTGCATGTAGAGGTGGAAAAATATCATCTGTATATGTTTACAAATCCAAATATCCATATCTGGAGCTAAACACAAAATAGGCATGGTGTAGCATTTTTTAATGAACCCTACCACTATATTCTCACACACTGGAAAACACTGAAGAAAAAAATGCCAGCATTGTCTGTGAAATCCTCAGCTCAACTGTGCTTGGGACTATTATTTATTTTATTTTATATTACTATACTACTCCTATTATTATTATTATTATTATTATTATTATTATTATTATTATTATTATTATTATTATTATTGTTAAGGATAAATGAATGAATGCTTTAAAGATATCACCATTAATAGTCATCAATAAAATTGGAACTGTTTTGTCCAGTGAGTTTCATATCTAACTGATCATTCACATGTAATCGAAAATGTGAAAGCACACATTTGTCTAGAATGTCTTTGCATGCTATAAGATTCAAATTTCCCATCACTGGAAGTAAGAGTTCCTGCATGACAATACCCCTGTTCACAAAGCAAATTTCCTGAAGACATGGTTTGTTAAGGATGGAGTGTACAAACTTGAGTGTCCTGCAAAGAACCCTGACCTCAACTTCACCAAACACATCTGGGATGAACTGGAACCCTGTCTGCACCCCAGGCCTCCTCACCCAACATCAGTGCCTGATCTCACTAATGCTCTTGTGAATGATTGAACACAAATCCCCACAGCCATGCTGCAAAATCTAGTGGAAAGCCTTTCCAGAAGAGTGGAGCTAAATAAGGAATGGGATGTTCAGATAGCACAAATGAATTTGACAATCTGGAAGTCTTTCGCTATATAGTGTATATTCATTGTCCTAGTTTTAATATAGTTTTTCAAACATTCGCTCTTTGTTACAAAACTGTATTACATTAATTATCTTTAGCACATTAAGTGTAAATGCTCAGCTCATTTCATTACATCAATCTTTTCAGTGCTCTTTTTCTTTTTCATGCAGCACAGATATACATGTCAATGTCAATTGTCCATAGCTATCATGAGTCTTAATACAACATTTTTGTAGCAATATAGGGGCCTATACTCTTAAAAATAAAGGGGGGAGGATTGGGGCTCACACATACCTACATTCATTGTGGTGTGCATCGATTTTCACAGCAAGTTTTGAGCCATTTTTCTTTTCAATTCACTAGTAAAACTATGTAAACATGTGTTGGACCGATTTTTTAACTCAGCTAGATTTTTCTTCACATCCTCTTGTATTTGTATGTTTGGTAACTGAAACACAGCAGTGGGCTTAATCAGCCATTGGCTCTCAGCAGTCTGAAGGCCATGCGCTGAACTCTTCTGTCCTCCATCCTTTTCTTTGCTTTGTCAGATGTAGGTGTTGAACATAAACTATGCAATCAAAGGCCACTGCACTGTTGATTGCAATATTGATGCTTTGAAAGAGCTTCACACAAATAATGAATAGACAGTGATTGTTCAGTAGAGATGGCCAAGTTTCAAAAAACACGACTACAAACAGGTGATTGCTGAAGTTTCATCTGAGCATTTGCTTGTGTACCAGTTGCTTGTGCAATGTTTTCATTCTGTTCCAGAGACAGATCCGGCACTGGCCGAGTTCATTATCTTTAAAGGCCAGCCTCATATCCCATATTCCAGTCCCCCAATTCCCTCATTAATGAGTTTCTCTCTTTTATTGATCATAGAGCATGCCAAGCACACCAGCGCTAAATTGATTCTGATAGCTCCTGCTGACTGCAGGGTCGAGTGGCCAAGCATTGTGAAATATCAGACACCTACACTGACATCTCAATCATATGCCTGGGGCCTGGGATAGCTCAGAATGACACGATGGTTCAGTTGGGCCAAAAAATAAAAAGATTAATGTCTCATTTTATCTGCCACCCTGATTTGCCAAGTCTTATGTCCTTGAAGACCATGCTGTATAAAAGTAAACAGACATGACTAATGACTTTTCCAGTCACAGAGGATGTTAAAAGACATTTTTAAGAAGACACACCATTTCCCTTCCTTTTCTCTTGGGGCCTTAAGTTTAATCCGTCTGTACGCATTCTGAGACATCATGCTCTTTAATGTCCTGTGATGCAACATTGATTTTATTAGAGTCGTCTAATTAATCTCCCAGAATTAACCAATGGCTTTAAAGTACACAGTGCTCACAGCAATAAACACTCAACTGTCTCGAAGGCTAATTGGATGATATAAGTGGTGCTTGTTTTCAGCTGCTGATTATACATGCCCAAATGTATTGCTTTAAGGGCTGCTTTTGGGGGTTTTATTTAACAAATAACCAAATGCAGTACTTGCCTCCAGAAGAGACAAAACATAACCTCTGTCTGTAACAACTGACAAATGCAACTCACTGGAAAACCATCAGAGGTGAACTTCAACCTGCGATTCCCATGAATCTGGTGAAGCACTTTAGTTTTGAAAGGCAATGAAAAATAATAACCATAAACCTCTGTTCACAAGAGATGAAACTCCCGGCTGGAGAATAAGCTGGCAGCTATTCTTTTGTTTTAGGATTGTATTTCATTTGCTGCCATGTAACATCCCTGAGCATTACAGTTTGGTGATTTTTAAAAAAATATTTCTCTGTTAAACATCCCATGTTTTAGCTCCTGTGGGGAAAAGCAGCATCTTCATAAACCCCCTTCAAATGCTGTTGATTTCCGGTACAATGGTCTCACTGGATGCAAAAGCTCCTTGGCGAAGAGCAAAGGCAGAAAGCAAGAAATTAGCCCAGCTCTTAAGAGGCTTTCTCCATTTGATAGTCCAGGCAGCCTGGCACCTTTTGATGATATGTAACACACTTTTTCTTCCATCTAACCTCTTTACTTTTACAACGCAGCGCCCTAGTCTTTGTGAGGCTGTCAGATCAAGCGCTAGCTGTAAATTGCCTGTGGCACCCTGGGCAATGATAATTGCACTAGCTGAAGAAACAGAAAGAAGCACTGTGCCATAGATTTGCCAGACTGCACAAAGGTTCTCCTACAGCTGTTGGTCTGCTTTACAAAATGATTTGTATATTATAGACCTTTGCAATATGGTAAAGCAATCCAGCACACTGAATACACACTCTAATAGTTACAGCAAGGTTGACACTGCAGTGCTTCTGGGAAACCTGTTCTGGGTTCTGCTTTGCTTAATGAGGTGCTTGGCATTGGAACTATGCTGGGGTTCTGTTCTAAGCCATGGCTCTTATGAGTTAGATGGATAAAGATGGATAAAATGAATAAAAGCCTTGCTGTTATAAAAGCCCAGTTCACCACATAGTGGTGCAATGCTTCTGTGTTCCTGATGGTATGTTTTGTGTGAACATTATATGCTAACATATTTCCACAAATCAAGTTAACATAATCACTTGAGCATACTGTCTTTCAATTATGGAAAGTAGTTTCTTGAATAAAGCTCTCCAGCCTACATTATGCTCTATAAAACCCTGTGGCATTATTTGCAGTGCAGTCTGTAGGTAACTGGTCGGCAATACAAACGTTTTAAATGTGACTCGGTAGTGGTTACATTTGAGGGTGGAATGTAGTGTGGTACAAGTAGAGCACTTTATCCTTTAACATTCCATTGAAGACATCACATGATCAGGGATGAGGCTCCAAGTGACTGCCTTTCTTGTAGTGATTGCCTTCCTTGATTAGCCTGCCTAGATTAGTTAAATTGGCCTAACACATGGTCACATTGGCACAGATATTACAAGCAGAGATTTTGGAAGCTAAGTTAAAGAGTAACACAAAAAAAGTGTTACTAATGATTCAGTATTTACAAAATAGTATTTCCAATTTGTGTGGAATGCACAGCTTGGACATTGTAGTGAGTATTTTATATAAGTTCCTATATATATATATATATATATATATATATATATATATATATATATATATATATATATATATATACATATATCATATTAAAACAATATGTACAGGATACAGTGTATGCTGTATGTGCAAATCTTAGCATATTAAACCTCTATAAGCACTTGCAGTTGACAATGAAGAATAACAATATGCCATGCATGTGTAATGGAAATATTCCAGAAATAGTGTAGTTTTATTATGACCAAGGTTGCAGTTTGAGGGAAGAAAATATCTCCATGTATTGTTTTCTTTTGTCACTGTAGTCCATGAAGGTGTGCAGTCTATAACCAATGATCCTCTCTGCTGAACAGGTAACACACTGCATGGTGGTTGAATCTGAAAGCACAGTTAATGAGCAGGTGAAGACGATAGAGTAAAACTGTGTAATTAGTGCTTTTGGTTAAATTAGGTCAATTTGATATCCTCTGCTGAACTTTCTTAATAATGGATTCAGAGTTGTCCTGCCAATAAAGATCTGGAGAAATTACAGCTTCAAGAAAGCTGAATGTTTCACTGGGGTTTACATTTGATCCAGTAGTGAATAGGGGTAACAGCACAGAGGTGCTCTTCCCCACATGTTGTGTATCTTCTTTGTTCCTTGTGCTTTGTACCATGGTTTCACTGACTTTACTCATATCAATAATTCTTTGATCATCATTGCATTTAGCATTTAGTTTATTGGCATTATAGTGACATTTCCATACCATGGAGCATTAGAATATATTTAGACCCCTATGATGTTGTTAACGCCTTTGCATGTAATGTTATATTTATTCACCAGCCAAGAAACACCCAATTAGTATCACTCCACATTAAGGGTCTAATTGATTATGCTGATTAAAACACACAACTGATTAGCCATTGTTCGGTTCTTTTTTCTGTGTTCAGAGAGATAAGCTATAGAACACCCCTTACAGTGATGAGTTATTCAGATGCCAAGATCTCTGGATCCAGCAAGTGGTGCCAAGTTGTGTATATATGCTCATAATAATAAACTTCGAGAGATTTTGCCATCTGATTAACTCGTCTCTCTCTGTCTCATTTGGCAACTCTTCCTGGATCCCAAATGGGAGCATGCAGAGGGGCGTTCTATAGCTTATCTCTCCCAACACAGAAAACAGCCATATATATATATAGTGGTCAATTGTTTGTTAATAGCATTTTCAGATAAATAACTAGCAATGAGCCACTGAGTACACTGTTAGCTAACAGTTTATTACCTTCTCAATGCAAGTATAAAGGGATCATGTAAAAAGGATGGAAGACAAAGATGTTAACTTAATAATACTAATGGTTTAGTGTTAATGATGCTAAAGCTCTGTTAATTAACAATTAGATCTAAAGAATCCATGTTGCTCCATTGAGCAACCTTGTAGGAAGTCATTCTTGTGTATTTCTGGACATTTTCTATCAGCTACACATCACCTTTAGTCGCCCTCATATGCTAAAAGACCTGTTGCTAATGACCAGCAGATTAATAAACATGCTGTTACCTTCTTTAACAGATCATTAGCTTAATTTAAAGATCATTAGCTTAATGAACACAAGTCATGTACTGTGAGTAAGGTCGCATGTTGTTAGAACAAGCATACCTATTTATCAGTTCATTGGCAATGATAAATGATCAGTTAAGAGTAATCTCAGTCGTTAATAATACTTTTTCTATTGCTTTCTGTCACACAGAGATCCAGGAATAGGGGGTGATGTGAAGGGGTGGTGGTGGTGGGGGGGGCAATGCTGGTGTCACTGGGGAAGTTGGATCTGTTGGATAGTGTGTATAGGCTGAGGCAGACTACTCCTTTCAGTGTGATGTTTAAAGTGATGTGCAGCATGGTGGCTTTATTGTGTTCACCCTCTCTGTAAAAAGAACCAATTGCTTTGGTTAACACTTTAGCAGGAAACACATGGCCTATTTGATTCCTGTACTGCACTCTGGTCTGTTATGAAGTGTGAGTCAAGTTCAAGTCAAGTCAAGAAGCTTCATTGTTCTTTCAAATATATATATACATAGTGAAATTAAACAACGTTTCTCCAGCGATGGAGCAAGCTGGAAAAATACCCTTTTATTTATTTATTTATTAAATTATTTTAAATATTTTTTTTATCACTGAAACCAAAGTCCAAACATTATTTACACCATTTTGTCAGATGTTAACAACCATTTGAAATGCATTAATGAAAGGTCACCTTGTTGATCCATGATGTAAATTTCATCCTATTTATTTGACAAGCCTTGTTTTAGAAATCATTTCACAGTGTTTTGACTACTCTGTTTAGTAGGCAAAAGCGCATTGGCACAGCGATGGGTTCGTGCAGTCATAAGCACAGGCTGGCAGAGGGGCTGTTGGTGCCCGCAATACTGGATTATTGTTATCAGATATTTCTAAAGGCTGTTTTCTGTCTCCCCAGGGCAAGAGGACGATGCCCTTGTCAGCTGTGCCAGGAATGCAATCAGTGTCAAGCAGCCTTTGCCTTCTCAGGGAGGATTAAGGAAATCTATTTACCCAGATCCCTGTTTTAAATATATCTCACACAAAAGACTGAAAAGTGCCATTTTCTTTAATATATTGCCTATGTGTGCAATTGTTTGGGTGAAAGGTGCATACATGTAATCAGAATGACAGTAATTAGTCATTAATTAATGACAATTAATAATATAATAATAAATAGTATTGCTATATTTTACCCAGCAGTGATACACATTCCATAAGCAAATATATCCCATAAAAAGAAGAGTTAAAAATAAATAAAAATGTTGATAAAATGTGCAAAACTGACTAAAA
The DNA here is from genome assembly GCF_019097595.1 of Hemibagrus wyckioides. Lineage (NCBI taxonomy): Eukaryota > Metazoa > Chordata > Actinopteri > Siluriformes > Bagridae > Hemibagrus > Hemibagrus wyckioides. Next base: position 11,482,932 of record NC_080728.1, on the reverse strand, counting down.
ACAAACGAGATATGCCACTTATCCTTGCACTATACATGAGATCACAGAAATGAGTTGTAATTTTCCACATCCCTCTATTTAAAATCCATTCCTGACTGCCTGTCTCTCCTTAGCCCTGTGAGCCGAGAGGATTTCTTCTGCCCTTTATCCCCAGCATATCCCACCATCCTGGCAACTCTGCTACAATCAAGACAGACAGACAAACAGACATACACACACACACACACCACTTGAGGTGCCAAGGACACATGGCCAGCTCTTACAGTCACCATGATAGCTTTACAGCAGGAGTTATCACTTCCTCATCCTGTCCTCCCCCTGCTTGTATCATCTGTATTAAGGTTGTAATTAACTCCTGCTCTTCTGCACAGCCTGGCATGTGATTTAAAGGAAAAGTGGTAAGAAGTGACCAGACTACAATTCGAACACATTTAGGATTCGGTTCAAAGGAATGGTTGTGGGGAAATCGGTAGGGTTTAGTATTTAATCCCTTTTTTGAGAGAGCACTAAGTTCAGAGAGCATACAGATCTGGAGCTGTGTTTCCCGATGGAGCCTGCGTGCTCAGGAGACATGATTAATTTAACCCTGCCAGCTTTTGTGCTGCAGATCTTTGTTCTGTTTTACTGCATATGCTGGTTTTTATCGTTGCTGAATGAACATTTGGCAAGAGTTTGGAAACAATGAGTAATACTTGGCTATGTAGTAAATGCCTATATATTTTAATGTTTTACTTTTTGGATGTCAGTTTGACACAGAAACTTGAGTCAGGTTATAGATTTCTGTTGACTTCAGTTTGCATTGTGAAATACTGGAGCAGTTTTAGATTCGAAAGTGTACCGTGAACTTTGGATATGTCAGTGTTAAGAAATGGTTACATCACCTTCAACAAAGTGAAGTAGATGTACACTCACTGACCACTTTATCAGGAACACCTGCACATTCATGCCTGCACATTTATGTTCAATTAATGTTCAAATATGATGTTCAAATGTAATCTCAATGACTTACAACAGTGGTGTGTAATCAACTTCACACTGAAAAAAAGATTCAATTTGCATCAGTTCTTTCGGCCAGTAATGACTTGATGATGAAAGAGGAGAATGGCCAGACTGGTTCAAGCTGATGGGAATGCTACAGTAACTCAAATAACCAATTTTTACATCTCTGCTGAGAAGAAAATGACCTTATAATTCACAATTCATCAAACTTTGAGGTTGATGGGCTTCAACAGGATATTTCGATGCCTGTATATATTCAGAGATATGATTAAATTAACTGGCAAATTACACCTACACTGACATGTACGTTGTAATGGAAAGCTTATGCATGTGTTGCATAGTCTCACACTACCTGGCAGGGCTGATAGCATGATCAAGAAGGTGGTTTGCCCAAGGCCAGGCTCAGCTATTGCACCCTAGCTGTGCTGAGCCTTGTGAATTCCCCAAATGTGTGAAACCTGCCTGCATAAGCTCTCTATCAGTGGAGGGCTGTTTTCGCACTCTTACCCTTTATATTGCACAGTGGTGGCTCAGTGGTCAAAATGTTCTAGGCTACTGATTAGTATGTTGGGGGTTCAAGCCCCAGTATCACCAAGCTGCCAGTGTTGGACCCTTGAGCAAGGCCCTTAACCCTTTGTGTTCTCCATAACTTCCTAACAAGCTGGGATATGAAAAACCAAAAAGAAAAGTGTAAAGCTGAGCTGTACACGTAACAAACAAGGCTTCTTCTTCTTAATGAACCCTACTGTTAAGAGTTTCAAAAGGCCTCTTAAACTGATAAATATGTATCAGCGACTGCATCAGCTATAGTTAATTTTGTTCATTAGTACTTGCAGTGCAATTTGTCTTAAATGTTTTCCCAAAGCAGTGCTATGCATAAAGTGTGGAGCAAACATCAGATACGAAGCACACTAACACTCTCCATTTGAGCACGCATGCTCATGCGGCACCACATACTGTGTTTATACATTAATCTTTTGTAAATGCTTTATCCCAGTCGGTGTCGCTGTAGTTTAAACGAGTAATTTGCTTATATGTGAAAATAGAATATCTACGTTTGTTAGACAATCTCAGATAGGTAAAAAAAATTAAAAAAAAAACTTGATTGGTTAAGAGTGTAAGATTCAATTCAATTTTATTTGTATAGCAGTTTTACAATGTATATTGACGTAAATCAGCTTTATATAGCTATATAAAAGTTCAGAGTAAAAATTACAAAAAAAAACTTTTTTCAATTTTATTTTTATCTCTAATTATCAGGCAATGGTGGCAGGGGAAAAGTCTCCTTGAGAGGAACCAGACTCAAAAGGGAAATCATCCTCATCTAAAGTGATTACAAAAGTGTGATTATAAATAAGTTCCTTTCTATATCTGTATAGAGTCAAGTGCAATTGCGTAGCCAGGAGAAACTTTTAAGGAAATGAGCATCAACATCTGAATTCATTTTAGTTTTAACATAGATAAGAGTAACAGTAGTCAGGATGTCAGTGTCAGAATTCCTTTCCTCTTTCCTAATGTTCTTCCAATAAATAGAGTCAATCTGTGAATGTTATTTAGATTATACAGTAATATTCATGTACACATATGGAATCATTGTTTCATATTCTGTAGTTTTACTGGAGTCTTTAACATGAATGCCTAAATAATGCAGGACTATAGGTGTGTAAAAGGATGCTGTTGACAAATGGTAAAGAAGCCTACTGGTTCTTGGAATCCTGTCTAATTGCATTTCATCTGCAAATATTATTGCCTAATGGCAATCCTCTTAGCTGATACTAGCACTAAAGCGCTCAGTTGGATATGAGTAAATGCAATACTAATGCACAAAATTGAAGAAACCTACTGTGTTAAGAAACTACTTTCAGACACCAGTTAATGAGTGCGAACAACAGCGAAGGCCATAACTGCTAACAACATTAGGCGAAAGTGATGGCATAATTATCAGTGATGCTAGATTAATTTCATTTTATGGGAGTCTGGTTTATTTCATCAGCAGGTTAATACTGCACAGCTTGAGCATAGTCGTTCTAGATGTACAAAGATTCACAAGCCTAATTCATTCCTTTGCAAGAGGGCAGAATCCTACAGCTAGATTTGAGAGGGTCAGTGAAATCCAGGCTGTGATGGTTATAATGAATCAGTTCTTACTAAATCTGCAAGTTCTACAAACCCGGCAAGTTACTACGACATTATGGTCTGTGTAGCAATGGTCTAAGAGCTCCAGGGTCCTCACTTCCATCTAGAACACACTGTCTGTGTGGAGTTCAACATGTCCCTCTATCTGCAGTTTCCTCTGTGTTCTCTGGTAAGTGGACTGGTTAGGTTAAATTGCCATTGGAAATGGGTGGGTGTGGGAATATGTGTGCTCCAGTGGTGGAGTGGCATAACATCCAGGGTGTATAAAGAAATTACTGAAGATGATGATGAGTTTTAAACCCTGAGGACTTAATATAAAGTAATAAAGACTAAGGAAGTGTGAAACATTTTGAGTTTTCACTAGGCTGTTTTCATGAAATTTCAAACATATTTTTGGCAGGCCCTTTCACTCCAAGGGCATGTAATTTTCTCAACTATTTTAAGTAACGCCTAAAACCTGTTAGCAGCAGATCTCTCTCTCCCTCTCTTTCTCTCTCTAAAGGGGGCAGGAGGCATCCCTGCTATTGATTTCTCCTTGAGAGCTTAGTGTACACACTAGTTGATGTGAGCATAGTGTGAGTGATGAAAGCCTGGGATGTGGTCATTAAAAACAGGAACTAGAGCTGTCCCTGTTGTAACTTGGATTGCCTCTCACCACTGATTTGATCCCAGGCTGAATGAGACACAGTGGTTGAACCGGTGCAGTTACAAAAGGTCAAATGGATCCATGAGTGCATTTATCGACAGTGTTTTCACTCCTCAGTGACTCAGCAGGTGCAGTTTGCCACCAACTTGGGAATCACAACCCAATAATTTCCATCACCATTTCCCACAAAATAAGCAGCATGAAGACCAATTAAACCAGCCATGTTCGCTACGTGTCACCGCTGGTCATAGAGTCATAGGGAGACTTTTTTTTTAAAAAAATCTTATAGTAATGGCCTACATAAATGCACACAATAGGAAATCACTTGATTACATGCATAAGTCTTCCCACCGTTCCTTTTCCTTTTTTCCTCATCTTTATTTGGTCTGGTTTTGCAGCAATCCTAGGCCCATGAAGAGCACAGTGGTGTGGCAGAGAGCTTGTAATCACTCTGTCATCACAATTCAGGCTGTAGATCACCTACTCCATTAAGTCAGCCTGCAGCTGCTGCTACCTGGGGAAGGGTAATTGCTCGACAGGAGCCCACCCTGCTTTCACGCCTCATTAAGCGATTTCGCCCAGCGTTTCTCAGCCCCCGGAGCAAGGGGAGACGCTCTATTTGGTAGCAAAATGCAAAACCAGCCACTGCTGTCCTGAGATCAACACTTTGTCACACACACACACACACAAATGCATCTTAACAACTGTCTTTCAGGTTGTTTTTCTGAGAAGCGTATATATCCCTCAAGAAAATAACTTCAGTGACAGTAATTCAAGGTGACACAAAGTATTGTCTAGTCCATGTGAGTATTATTCAGGGAGTGCAGTATGGGTCGTGAGGGTGGCAAATAATTTCTGTAATAGGTGTGTGATTGTTTAAGATACAGTTATACCATTAATTATTATTATTATTATTATTATTTTAGCTCTGGTGATGTTTATTATTAAATTCGCTGAAAACTGTGCTCAATTTTTTCATATGTAAAAAATAAATATTGGGGAATGTACACATTAAACTGACATTCATAGATTAAAAACATTCTATGTACAGTATGTGTAATTCACCCTTCTTTCTATTCAATGAATTATATGAAGCTCAGGAGTTCACCACCCACTCATCAATCCCTGCAGCTCATATCATATGTTACTGTCCTGAAATGTGTTTCTTACACCAATTAATCCTTTAGTGGCTATAAAAACCTACTGACATCTACCAGGAGTGAGAATCTGTTTTGTTCTAGCTTACATTTAATTTATTTAATGAAAAATCAGTTTTAATTCCATAAGCCAAAAGCTCAGAAACTGTCAGGTTTTTTTGTCCTCAATCTGTTGAGCATCAGGCTTTCAATCCCAACATCACTGGTTTGATTCCCACATGCTGAAGTCTACTCTTTACCAAATACCTCAGTGTGTGTGTGTGTGTGTGTGTGTGTATAATCCACCTCTATGTTAAGTTTAGGAAAATAGAGAGAAGAGAGAGAGTAGGAAAAAGAGATATGAAAGGAAAAAAAATCCTCTAATGTCTATTATAAAGCATAAAACTCTATATTGTACTCATTTGGATTTCAAGAAGTTGGGACCGGGCCAAAGAGCCATCTAGAAAGAAACTTTATGTGTTATGTATTCTTAAAAAGTAACTAGACTATTCAACGAACAATTTAAATCACTACAATCCAATATATTTGGAGCTATTGCTGTCCGTTCTTGTTTCAATGTGAAATCAAAACGCAGCAACACACAAAGCACCACCAAAGGGAAAATTACTATTTAATTTTTCAGTGAAAAACATACTCACTCAGGTAAAGCTTGTATACTTATGTTCGAAATGATATGACATCCTCAAAGACAGCCACATCAGCCACATTTCTCTCTCTCTCTCTTGCTCTCTCGCTCTCTTTTTACTTCTCTCTCCTTGAAGCACTCTCAGCTTTGATCCACATACAGTGGCTTTCCATTTCTCACTTCCCCTACCATTTCCTCAGAGCAAAGGTTGATAGGCAATTCTATCTCACCATGAGAAAAACAAAACAAAACAAAAAACAAAGGGGGTCGTTCATGAATAAACCCCCAAACCCTTCCTTCGAGAACTGGTTTGCCCTCACGACTTCCTCTCACGTAACACCTATGTCAGAAGAATGACCATGTTTTTAGGAAAATTACATTATCCATTGTTGCTAGCCACTTCGCTGTATTGGGGGGGGGCAAGATTAGATTTTATGGCTATGAAGAGTGCTGCATAGAGCGATGCATTTCTACCCTGATCAAATCAGCTGCAACATGCTTTATGTTTAACTGATTTTCACAAAACTTGCTTTGTTATAGATGTAATAAATGTCTAAGAATCACAAGTGATGTGAATACAAATATTTTGTTTTACTGTGTATGTGCCAAAGCTGTGATTTGTAGGCTAAAAATGCAGACAGAAATTATTCATTCATTAATTTGTCATCAGTAATCATTATTACCTAAATTTATTCAGGCTATGCTACTAAAACAAACAAACAAACAAACAAACAAAAAAACATGGACATATGAAGGCAGTCTTCACAGTGTGTGTGATTCTCAAAATGAGGTCTGTGGAGCTCCAGGGGTACAGGAAGCATAGCCAGGAGGTCAGTGATGTTTGTATTTAGTTTGAGTGAAAATCACAACCTACATTTTCACATTAGCCTATTTGACTGGTTAGTTATGTGGAATGGGATTTATCCAAACCTACACAACTCAAAAATGCCATAGCCCTGTATATAATGCTGCCTGGAACCCATTGTGTTTTGTTGGGAAAGTTTAATAATTGTCAAGTACTCTGACTTCAGTACACATCAACCAGGAATAGCATTTTGACCACCTGCCTAATATTGTGTTGGTCCCCTTTTTGCTGCCAAAACAGCCTTGATAGGTCATGCATTGTGTATTCTGACACCTTTCCATCAGAACCAGCATTAACTTCTTCAGCAATTTGAGCAACAGTAGCTCGTCTGTTGGATCGGATCACACGGACCAGCTTTCACTCCCCATGTGCATTAATAAGCTTTGGCCACCCATGACTTTGTCACCGGTTCACCACTGTTCCTTCCTTGGAGCACTTTTGATAGATACTGACCACTGCAGACCGGGAACACTCCACAAGAGCTGCAGTTTTGGAGATGCTCTGATCCAGTCGTCTAGCCATCACAATCTGTCCCTTCGTCAAACTCGCTCAAATACTTACATTTGCCCATTTTTCCTGCTTCTAACACTTTGAGGACAAAATGTTCACTTGCTGCCTAATATATCCCACCCACTAACAGGTGCCATGATGAAGAGATCATCAGTGTTATTTACTTCACCTGTTAGTGCTCATAATGTTATGAATATATATGAAAATGGGTTTAATATTGATTCTTTTATATATTTAATTAAAAAGTTAAATGAACATGATATTTGATTATTTTGATATTCCATATTCATAAAAAGTCCATATTCATAAAAAAAAATGTGTGAAAATAAATCTGTCCTGAGCGTGTCAGTCAAATGAACTGAGTATTGGAATGGCCTTTAAAATTACCCCAAGAGGAATAGATGGAGAGACGAAAACATACTTGACTGAAACCCTGATTCTGCCAAACACAGGACCATAGTTATACATGATGCACAGGTGGAATCCACTATGCTGTATTTTTATTTAAAAAATGATATTTTAATTGAGTTATAATTAGAATCAGATTTGAAATAGCATTTAGCAGGGCTTGTGCGTGTAAGATTGTGTATGTGTGTGTTTTGTCATGCAGTGATGACTACATGCAGTATTAGGCTTCTGTCATCCAACATTAGCAGTAATTGCCTTAAACCAGAAACAGCACTCTCTGAGGATTGGCAGTGTCCCATTTTCTCTGTATCTTTCCCCTCTGTGATTAGCTCTCAATCTGCTGAAGTCAGATACAGATGCCTGAGCACATCACATATTACTGCATTTTGTTCTAGATATTAGCAGGCTAACTCTCTGGGAGGACTTAATAATTTTGAAAACACAAGACTGAATGTTTATATTTTCTTACATTCATTCTATATCATGATCATGCATGTTGGATTAAATATCCGCAGTAATAATTGTAGTAACTGTTTTTATTTCGTCGCTATGACTGGAAATAGAAGAGTTAAAATTTTGAATCACCAGAAGGAAGATTATTCAGTGAGGGTTTGTTCTCTGTTTCTGAGTAAATGCAGCCAAGCTAGCTCAGCCATTTGGTTAGGACATTAAGAACTGGACAGGAAGTGTTGCATATCTGATTAACTAGCAACACACTTAGGAGGTGGTGACAGCGGCATTTAGCAGACACCCGTATCCAGAGAGACTTACATTTATCTTAACTCTTACACCTGATCAGTTGAGGGTGACGGGCCTTGCTCCAGAGTCCAGCAGTGGCTGCTTGGTAATCCTGGGATTTAAACAACCTTTCAATCAGTAGTCCAGTGTCTTAACCACTGAGCACAAGACAAACAGAGTTGTTACCAAGATATTTCAACAACAATATGTGAGCACAATCCACCCTAAACCAATTTGCACCATTATCAATCAAAACACTGTTGAATTCTAAGTTCGGATTAGTCAAAAGGTTTTTGATTCATTTTCTGTAACAGTATCTCTAACCATAGTTCCAGCTGCAGGATTTGTATTATTGCACCTATTCTAATACTTTTTCTATTCTTTCTCTAGTAACTTTTGACACAGAGACAAGGATAGTGTGTGTAAAATTGTTGATAGATATGTATGTATAATGTCATGTTTTCTGAGAGGGAATTTTTATTTAACGTGTTTTGTAAGGAGTCTCCGGTTCTTTATTTGTCTAATACATACAGTATTACATACATGTGATGTTTTTTCTTAGGTAACTGTTCCACAATGCAAAAATGAACAAGAGAAAAAAAATAGAAAAGTGTTCATCTCTTTGTAACAGCATGAGAAAGTCTTCAGGACAGAGGACAAAGCATCTCCGTAACATAAAAAGCTGCAATTCTGTTTTATTAATTTCATAGACAGAGACAAGAACAGAGAAGGTTAATACGAAAACACTGTCACCACCTAAAGACTAAACGTAGGTAATATCATAACAAAATGGCATTGGGCTTTTTGTGTTTGTTTATATCTTAGGCTGATAATCACGAGTGTGTATTTGTGTATGTGTGAACAAAAGTGAGTGTTCAGCAGAGGACTAAAAGAGAATCTAATTGTTGTCAAGCATTTGCAATCTTCAAAGTTAATGGTTTGTGTGTGACCTCATTTAAAGGGGTTTATGCTGCTGGAAAACAGCAGTTTATTTGTACATTACTCCACTGGCTTATCAATTTTACACATATAAATGCTATTACACCTCTTCATGCAGCTTTTTTTATCGATTTGTTGCTGATTACTGACTTGAAAATCAGTTTCGGAGCAAATCACTGCATTTAATTAAGTCAGATAAAATGAAATTGCTTTAAATTTGTTTCTGCAGACAAAGCAAAGAAAAGAGAGTCAGACAGCATTGTGCATTTAGATGCAAGAAAAAGAGATGATTCCCCAGCCACTGTTCAAGTGCATGCTACTTAGAAAGCCCATAAAACTAATTAAAAATAACCAATTAAAAAACACCGCTTGGACTGTTCTGTGCAATCCATGCAGAAACCTTTACATTTTATTGATGCAATATTCTTCTATCTGTTCTGTTCCTAAATCGTGGTTATTGTTTAGGAGTTAATTAGTTTTTAGCTTAAATATTTTGAATGCTTTTGGTCTATAGTGCTAGTCAAATCTGCCTCCAGCAGCATACAAGATCAGGGCCTTACCATGAACACAAGCATCTTACTACAACAATTTGCAGGGTATGAGGAATGCCAATGGACTACACAATTGGCTGACACACATACACAAACATATATATACACACACACACAAAAATCTATACAAATTGTTGGTTTCATATGCAGTTGTATTTAGCTAACAGTGTTAAAAAGGACTTCCACTGACTTTTCAGAAGTGACTACTTATGAAAAGTCAGTGGATACACAATACTTAGTGATTTATAAGCTGATATTAGCACTTTCAGCACAAACAAGGACAATAAATCAAATACGAAACTGCTCACATAATCGTAAGTTGATTTATTAAGGTAAACATTTAGCAATGTTTTTACCGTTCAGTCTCTCTCCCACACATGACTGCTCCAATAAGCTCAGCAACAATAAAGTCATGTTAAAAGTATATTAAACTAGAATTCCATTAGATCGTGCTCATGAGCAAAGCCTGCGGTGAAGGTGTTTCCATTGCTAGCTGCTGAAATGATAACTATTATAGCTCAATAAATGGCAGCATGGTTCATCTTTCCGCACACAAATACTGCAATACAAAGAAATGAAAGCAAAATCAAGCAAACGCCATGATATTTGGACAAGCTTGCAAATCTTTCTATATTCCAAAAAAAAAAATCGTAGATTTGAGCAAAGACGTGTCTCATCACAATACACATCCAACAAAGCTGCCTCCATGCACTGAATTTAAGCACAACTTTCATAGGAAGTAGATTTAACATTTAATAAAAGTGAGTTAAGTGTTTTTCTGATGTATGACCTACCTTTTATGGGTTTGCTATAAGCGATGTAAACTGTATATTAATCTATATTTAAGTGCTTTAGCTCTATTTGATTTAAATATAAATGTAAATGTGATATTTGAGAGCTAAGCCTCCATGTAGCTAAGCCTTTTGCACCCTTCTCTCTTTCAAACCAAAAGGTTTTATTATTATTATTATTATTATTATTATTATTATTATTATTATTTTCCTGTTAGAGAAGGTCTCTACTGTCTGTACTTCTTAAATATCTACACTGAAGGTCCTGTTCATTGACACGAGCTAGAGTTTTCATGAAAGCACTGAGGGGTGGAAAGATGGATGAAAGGCTCTGATCAACATGACGGCACGTGCCTGGGGACATAAGCTCAAGACACAAGGTGTTCCGCCTGACGGAAACTAGGATGTCTGCTGGAAACAGAGGGCACTTTGGGTAACGCACAGGTGCCCATTCATTAATGTGAGTATAGAGCGCTGCTTGCTCTTTTGAAGGCCAGGAAGAGTGTGGGAGTTGGAAACATCAATAAGATCCATTGCATTAAGATGCTGCTAGTTTGCAAGCTAATGTTCAAAGAATGATTATGTAGAAACATGGGAGGAATACAGGACTTCTCTGGTGGCTTAGCCAAAACCACATTAAATATCAGAAAGATAGATTTCACACTAAATTACACTCTCAGACTGGAGAATGTCATATGCTTTAGCACAGGGATACGTTTAAAATATTCCTTTCATACAAAGGTTTAAATAACAGGAGTGAATTTCTTCCTGATCATAAATAAAACAGACAGTTCATTCAATGCTAATATTATATAAATAAGACAATCCAAAGTGCTAATGATTTGTTATACATTACCACTTTTGATTCATGTCAAGAACTCGCAACAGGAACATGAAGTGAAAGCACTGTGCTTTTCTGTCCATTCTGTTTTTGTCATTGACTTGCCATGTTGTCGCTCCACTAATCAGGTTATAGAGGGTAAATCAAATGTAAGACCTATGAAAGTCTGTCCTTTTTGTCAATAAAGCAAGTCTCTGTTTTGATGAGCCACCTTCAGTTAAATAATGCTCATAAATTTAGGCAAAAGAACAGAGGATCTGCTGCAGAAGCCATGCTGGATCATGTCACAGATATATTGTCATTTTCTACATACAATAAACTCTCTGCTACAGTAGTTTGGTCAGTTACTATACATGCTTGGTGCATGTTTAAACCACATTCCACCAGTTTGTGACCCCTAGTTTAGCCCATTCGTGGTTACGTATTCTGAGAACTGAAGACATGAAAGGTCACACATTTGTATTATTGCCTTTCAGAGTTCCTGCCACAGTTGTCTCATAACTTCATAACTCTCAAAGTATATAAACATAGTCTATCCACACAGCCTCCTGCTCAGCTCATTAATTATGATTCTGGGTCTCGGCATAGACTCAGACACCCAAAGACAAAGACACAAATTTCAGATTTATGACTTGGGTATAATTAATGCACACAAGCTGTTCTGGGGTGACAGCAGTGAGCGGTTGATGTTAATAATTTTGCATGTGTCAGGATTTCATAACTGTCTCTAACAGATCCAAACATGTTTACTGTTAGATGTAGGCATATCATTTACTCTGTTTTCCCCTCCTTCTTCTGTAAGGCTGCATTCACCATCCTACTGCACACTACACCCATTGTACATTATTGGAACAGAAAGATGCTGATTGTGAGTACATTGCTTGTGACATGTAGCTTGTGAAAACTGTGTTGAGAAGTAGCCCAATCATTCAAAAGCCATTCTGGACCCTTTCCAGTTTGGGTTATTGGGTTATTGATCCATGAAGTATTTAACCACTATCAGGTTACACTGTATCCCAAGTACTGCATTGATTTTGTTTTCCAGGCAGAACTTATATAAAGGTAATGAAACTTATTGAATTTGCAGGTGCCGGAATAACTGTTAATTGAAGGAATGTCCAAAACTTCAAGCTTGGGTTTAAGCTCTCTGTAAATGTATATGATATTTCCCAAGGACTGTTTAGACAGGAGTCTGTAAGACTGTCACTGGTAGATTTCTGGAACAACAGGCTAATGAAGCACGTTTTTAATCAGAGTTACTATTAAACTTAGGTAAACAGCACAGTTATTAGGCACTCTGTGTTGCTGACAGCATTATGGTGAAGGCCTGTTTTAAAAGTATTGTTTCAGCATGGCCAATTTTCCATGAAGATGCTTAGGGAAACTACATGATTAGAGAAAAGCTAGTGGAGAAAAAAGTTCCTTTAAGCATCACCCTCAAATCAGGAAAGTTTTAATTAGGTGCTCTGCTCCTGTAATCTTGTGTTTGTGAATTAGCAGTAGCTTGGTGGTGGCCTCAGGGTTTTGTTGTGTGTTTGTTGGAAAAGGAAGGTCACCAATTTACAACAGGATTATCATTAGTGCAGTGCTCTAAACACGCTCCTGGGATTGGTATAAGATGGGCTAATAGCTTTGTATGTGATCATCAGTGCTCTGTTAGTAATACATGAAAAAGAGAAAAAGGGGGGAAAAAAACAAGCAAACAAACAAGAAAGATGCCAGAAGCAGAATCACTTTACAAGGCAGGTTAAATTCCCTGACCAGATTGGAAATCATTAGCTATGCAAGTCATGGATGATGTGCCTCAGAGCGCTACATTTGGTAATTTGTGCAATACTTTTGTGAATTTTCACTGCAAAACTAATTCATTTTTTTGATGTTAATTTCTCTGTGTAGTTCTCATCCATCCATCCATCCATCCATCCATCCATCCATCTATTTATTCATCCATCCATCCATTTATTCATCCATCTCTCCATCCATCCATCCATCCATCCTTCCACATCTATTCAATGATAGTTGTTTTTCTTCCAGTGTCACACTGTAACCCACCCTATAAAACATTTCATAGAAATTACCAAGGAAAGGCAGTGAATTTCCATAAATCTGGTTGGCATGGCAATAAACTGGACTTATTTGGAAAAACAAACCCTCCAGCAAATGTTTCAAATTGTGTCCAAAGAATGCATCACAATAACTACTCAACAAATACCTGGAAACTGGAATAGTGAAAAGATATTATGTGTCGTCATCTTCTTTCCTGCTACGGGTTCTCTCTAATTCCACAATGAGTGTATAAATAGGTATGTGTATTCTACTGGGAGATCCTTTTATCTGAAGCAACTTTCAAGTGAGGCAGAACACAATCCTAACACAGAGCTGAGTAGTTGAGGGTTAAGGGCCTCACTCAAGGATTCAACACTGGCTTTTCTGGCAGCGCTTGGATTTGAACTCACAAATCTCACTAGCGCAGAACCTTTATGGCTGAGTTAGCGCTGCCCTATTTCAGGCCCCATGACCAGGAGATTGTTAACTCCTTCAGGGCTGCTCAGGAGTCACAAACATTCATTTGACCTTATCCCCATGACATCCAGACACATCTATAATCCACCACCAGTAACCTCCTCCTTCATATAATGAGGAGAAATTGTGTACATTAGGGGTTAGGGCAGCAGCTTGCCTAAGTCACACTCTTTGGATATTTTAAAAGAATTTGTTATGACCTATTAATTGGCATTGCTGTGTCTTTTTATATAATATGTAATTTAATTATATGTTTTACTATGCCAGTTTAAGTGTATGTAGTAATTTTTGTATTTTTGTATATTAATACTACCTTCTAAATTTTGCCTTAGTTCATGCACCATTTTATTTTGTAGCACTTTGAGATTTAGCTCAAATGAAAAGTGTGTTAATAACAACAACAACATCAACAACAATAATAATAACAATACTTATTATTATTATTATTATTGTTGTTGTTCTTGTTGTTAATATTATTATTGTTGTTGCTCTTGTTGTTAATATTATTATTGTTGTTGTTCTTGCTGTTTTATTAAATATTTTCAAATTTGTGGGGTACTTTTTCCCAGTAAACAACTTGAGCACAGGATTCTTTTTTAAAAACTACTCCCAGTGAAGACACAAATGTAATTACTTTCTAATATTGCTATGTTTCATTCATTCATTCAATTCATTTTACTATGCCCGTTTTAGTATATGTAGTATTGTTTGAATTTTTGCATATTATTACTACCTTCTAAATTTTGCCTTAGTTTATCTACCATTTTAGCTTGTAGGGCTTTTGAGAGTTAGCTCAAATGAAAAGTTATTGTTATTAATTGTGTTATTAATAATAATAATAATAATAATAATAATAATAATAATAATAATAATAATAATAATAATAACAATAACAATAAAAATAATAATAATAATAATAATAATAATAATAATAATAATGTTATTATTGTTGTTTTTTTGATTTTTTATTGATTTTTTTTTGTTCGTTTGTTATTTCCTAGAAAACCACTTGAATTTGTGAAATTGTGAGCACAGGATTTTTTTTTAAACTACTACCAAGACACAAATGTAATTACTTTCTAAGATTGTTGCACTTATGTTCCAATACAGGGGTTGCGTCTATGCCACGCAACACGTCTTAATCTGCAGTAATTTTAAAAGAGTACAAGCTTCTCTGAATACTGTAGTGTTTGCTTGATTTTGCATTCATTTCTGCAATTGCAATATAGCAAAATCCGGGAAGGACTGGTTACTAAGCAGTTCATTCTGCTGAGTGTTTGCTTCATATATGTATTATGACTTTTGCTATGTACATTGATGTAGCGGTGAGTGTGCTATATTCTTCAGGTCCTGCCCATTTTTTGACATTTGTACTCCCACTGGATGGATCACACATTGTCTTACAGGTCTTGCCATACTATATTCTAATAAAGACTGCAATTGCTTTGGCTGTGTTCTGTGTTGTCAATTGTTTTTGTTTTTTTTCATTGATTATCACCTTTTAGCACTACAGCATCATTTCCTTGTCTCTCTGACAGAACCATGCAAACCATGCCAATCCTAATCATAAATGTCTTGATTGTCTTTGAATTTTATCCACTGCATATCAATGATACCTCAAATAACTCCTGCTCTCCCTCATTATGTGAGCAAGCTGGAGAAGCTGTTAAGCAGAAGGTAATGTCATTTAGGCATCTGCTCAGTGGGCTTGGATTTGGGGAATAATAAGGGAATCAAGAGGCTGTTGTGTGTGTTTATGAGAGCTTATTGGGTTTTGGTGTCATTCAGCTTATGAAAATAAGGAGCTTTTGTGTTTGTAATGGAGGTTCACTGGGGTGCAATAAAATGTTCTTCTTATACCACAGCATGTAATTATTTTTTTAAAAGGTGGCTAAAAGTTTTATTCCCTGGCATGAATCCTTTCATTTTTGTTTCCTGTCCAAAGCTTGAAGACAATTTTTAGACTTCTGAAACACAGGTGCTTGTAACTACTTGTCGCATAATCCTCACTGGTGCTTCCTTAGGCTTGAGCTGGCAATTCAGGAAGACAAGTTGCTGATGTTTAGCATCAAATGAAATTCCACCTCCAACAGGGAAAGCCGTGTGATTGCGAGGCACTCACCATCACCAGCAAGGGATCTGCCAAATATAGGATTCATCATCATCAGTCAGACAGCCTGCAGAAGACACCTGACCATTCATCTGTCCATCTGGCAGCTTGGCTCTATCCTGGCTTTCTGTCTGATTGGCCTGCTGGGATGTTCATTATGGTGTTTTAAAGGGTTTGGGAAAGAATGGTGACACATCTACCTTGTTGCAATCTTGCTAGTGTTGCATAGATGTAGTATTGCATGTTAACATACTGGATTTGTTTTGTATTAGACAAGGGACAAATATGATACCATGTTGTCGCCACACACACTTGCAGATGGCTTACAACCTTAGTTGCATTCTAAACAGCCAACATTTTTCACTGCTGCTCAAACGGTTTGAATGTGTCTGCACTGACAGGAACAGGAAAGCAAAGGACACAAACAGCGTTTTATGACAGTTTTTAATCATCAGCGCTATTTAAATGATTTGTAAAGTGTTCGAGTTGACACTTCATTGTAGGCTTATTTAATTCAATCCTTTTGTTTTGCCAAAATCATTTGGTATGGTCAAAAACTGAAAGCTGAAACAGTTTGGTGCAGCCCTAATAAATATAGTTAATTACAAACGTGGAGAACCAGCTGTAAAAACATTCCTTTAGACCTTTTAACCGTACTGTTCATTTGCCGCATATGTAGTATTAGATTAGTAAATTAACACATGATTCATGCAGGAATGGTTGCAGTAATCATCGAGTAATCATGATATATATCTCTTGATTAGAGATGTAATCGTGCATGACTGTCACAGGAAATATATCTCAATTTCATCTTAATCAGCCTTGCTATTTTATGTCTATAATACACACAGTATTCTGCACTGTTGGCTAAAATGTAGCCTGCTTAATCCCTTTAGGGAGGGAAAACACTTCCGTCCTGCTTGTCTGAAATAAGATTTCAATCGATTAAATGTCGTTGCAGCAGAAGAGGGTTGATATTGTTAAAAGCACGTTCTGTGCACAGAGGAGCCTTGAATGCGCTTGGTGTGATGGAGGGCTGAGGTTAGCTCAGCAATAGCTTTATGCTTGGCTCCGTTTGGCTCGTGGGAGACATCATTAAGTAAGCAAGGTCACCAGGGTGTGGAGCGCTGCGGCATGCTGCTGTCTCTATCATCTGCCAGCCCGCTCCATTTGTCTAATTTATCCTCATCTAGTGACCCCTCAGGCACTAAAAGTCAAAAGCAGAATTCAAATGAAACGGCAGAGGCTGCATGTGAAGTGAGTAGGGGTGGGTAGTAATGTAGTTGGGCAGTAATCAGGTGGTATCACAGAGAGAGTTGTTTCAGTCTCATGAGCAGGTAAAAAGAGTAACAAAAAAAAGCACAGTGTTAAGATTCTACAGGCCATTTAACAGAGTGACCCCTGAAGGAAACGAGAAGAGTGCACTCCTGAGAGTTTAGGATTGTGGAGCACTGATTGTGTTTCTCAGTCAATCATGGCTGTCTCTGTCTCTGTCTCTGTCTGCACAGTGAGGTGCTTGAGCAGTGGATAAGACAGAAAAGTGATTGCATGGTATGGGGATAAAAAAAGAGTAGAGCTGCTTTATGTTGTCAACTGAAGTGCACAAATCGAAATGCCAACCCTGGCTGAGAATTAATGAATGTGATAGGGAGTCGGAGTGCTTTTGAATGCCGCCTGATCAGTTGGCACTGTTTTGCTTTTGTCATCTTCCCTTTGTCATGGACACGAGCCAACTGGTGAAAATTCTCTCCAGCGAGCTAATATTAGTCTGGAGGCTTTTCATTCTTTCATGGCAACATCACTTTAGAAGACCGACTTAGACTTTCAGATTGTTTAACTAGACACAGCATCAGTGAAGTACATATTGCATTGAAATCCATTATGTTATCAGAGTCTATGCACAATTCTATCACATGTATGGCACAAGATAAATGCACTTTCTTTGAAACTTGATTTCATTTTGGTGAAAAGTGTTTCGAGAATATTTCAGACTAAATGAAGCCTGCCTTACAGTCAACTGCACAATTATGTAAGACAATTCATTTTCTTTTGCTTTAATGGAATGTTGTCAGTTAATTTGTATGATGTGTAGAGGTGTGTGCAATAGGTTTTTAATCCCTCTCGCTCCTGCTTTCAAAGGAACTCTCCCTGCAATTATTTTTGTTGTCTTTTAAGGATAAATAAATGTTAAATAAAATCCTTGCACCGTGGCTTAGTGAATACTGTCGTGACCAGTACTGTGCTAAAAAAAAAATGCATCTGTGCCATGGGCTTCACATCACTCACCAATCTCACTCGACTAGCTTAGAATCAGATCAGTGGCACATGCCAGCACACAGAGGCTGAATTTAGGATGCTACTGATGCTGCTCCCAGGTTATTATCAGCCTGGAAATGCAGCCCAAATGTGGCTGTAGCCATGGCTTTCTCCAGCTAAGGAATGATGGTCACTGAGCAATAAAACGTGCTCTATTGATGGACATGAGCTTCCAGGCTGAAAAGCGATTTCAGAAGCAGCCAGCTCATCCACATGAGTGCATTATAAGTATTGTTGCATCCTCAAATATTCTGAAATATTTTGCACATTTATTGCAATAATTTGATTATATTTTTATTTATTGTTAAATTCAGAGTAAAAAAGCATTCTAAAAGTCATTGAAGTTGAAGGATTTACAGTTTAAAACTTGTGCATGGCTATTAACTGAAGTGCAGTTCAATGTTTTTTCTATTTTATTTTATTTTATTTTATTTTATTTTATTTTATCAGCACTGATAAAGATTTCTAAAAACAAAAATAGCAATTTCTTCAGTCTGACTATCCTAAATTTCTGCTTCAACAACTACTTGACTACTTTTTGGAATTGCTGGTTAACTAGAAATTAATAATCATGAATCCCCTAATTTCCATACCTTGAAATGCTTCAGTAGGCATCGAAGGCTTGCAGCCATAAAAACTGCAGTTCAATTATGTTTGGGGTCATCAGTATTTGTTCTGTTGCAGTGATTGTACGGGTCATGCATAAGCATTCATTTTGTTCTGCTGAGAGCGCAGTGTGTCAGCTGTAGTTTGCTCTTTTAAAGCCCCCAGGGTTCTCTGCTCATTTTCTGTGCATATGTATTTCATGACTACACCCCCGGGACAGAGAGACACTTTTTAAAAATAGCCTGTGACAGTGAACTGTCTGCAGAATATTGCTTGTTAGATGTACTGGTATTTTAATGACATTTAGTTTTGTGTTCATATATCATGAGGGTATGTGATGCTTGAGTTCTCACATTAACAATGCTGAGTGGAACAAATATACAGCAACTTAATGGCCTTAGTGGCAATAGTGGACTATGGCATGTAGTCCACATGATTTTAATGGAACTTTATTTATTTACCTGTATATAATTGTCTGCATTTTTTTTTTAGATAATCCTAAAATCTTTCTTGCCAATAGAGTGAATATTTATACTGTAGCTGTAGAGCTGAGCGTGTTCCTAATTGACTTGGTGTCATGATCTTCATTGACAAGCTCCAGCAACGTCTCTGCTCACCTGCCTTCGTGGAGTTCATCCATGCAGAAATGTCTAAAGTTCCTATTTCATCAGCTGGCTCGAAGTTAGTGTATGTTACTGCATTCACTCAAAGGCTAAAATGGCTCTAAAGTTGTCAGCTGTGGTTTTGTTTTAATGATGGTGCCAGTTGAAATGTGGGGTTCCATGTCCGTTCAACTTAGCCTGCTCTGCTTCTAGCTAATGGCCTGCTAGAGAGAGTCGGACAGCTCTCGTTATCACCGCTGTTCTTCCAGACACAAAGCAGCCAGAGCCAATAGCACACTCCTTCAGTGTAATTGAGACACTCTGGCAATTGACAGTGAGTCCAACTCCACAGCGACGGCACTCAGAAGTCCAGCACAGAGTAGCTAGCTTGAGATCGGATAATGCCATTAACAGTCAATTTGGTGGAAGTCGTTTCACAGCCAATGGTTCTTTTATTGCCAGATTCTTACACCGTCGTTCACATGATTGGACTGCAAACATCATTTTCCGTTCATCTCAGATTAACTTTCAGGGATTGATTAAAATTGTCGCTTTGCAGCCACAGATTAGTACACGAGCAGATTGCTGTTCCTTGTCGCCAGTTAGAAATGTTAACTAACCGCTCTGTTCATTTGAATTGCAAAGTAATTTACCTCGATTAATTAATGTTAAATGCTATTATCATCAATATGAAATTGTGGATCATTTTTGCAGTGATCTGGCCTAATTTGGGTGATTTGTCTTATCTTGGGTGAGAGGAAGCAGCTGGGAAGGCAGAGACAAGTGGAAATGGGGGTGAAATGGATGCAGAAATCAACCGCAAGGATAATGAACATCAAACACTTTTTTTTTCTGCTTCAAAGGCTGTTGTTATTGTGGCTTGCAAGGAAGCGTGTAATGAAGTGTAGGAATATGGCATATCCAATCTCTGCATGCCAAATGCTCAAACGCAACAGTGTACTGCTGAATCAATCCAGTGCAGATGTTAAAGGAATACTCCACCTGAAACACATTAAATATAATTATATTGAAATATTGGTGAGGTACTTAGTATGAATATGTTGATTGATTTTTGTTATATCCCTGAGAGGATAGCGTTTATCTGGTGCTCTGACAATTACATTGCTAGCACAGTTACAGTGGCATTCAGGTCAGTAAAAGAACTAAATGAGTCAACTCGGAATTTCATTATGAATGTAGATTTATAAGTAAATCTTGGCTACACTGTTAATTATAGGGATTGATATGAAAAGTAGTTGAGGGCAGATCTTTCCATTAAGGGTAAATTTGGATTCTTTTTCAAATTAGTGAGACTCCACTTTACTGTACACTGCATCAAAAAAACAAAAACAACTACAAAAAAATATATAGACATTTGTATAAATTCTAATTTACAACTTCTAAGGACTGGGTGACTCAAATTTCATGACTTCTGACTCACCAGTGTAAGTGATTAGCCAAAACACTGAAGCAAAATCCAATAGCCAAAGGCAGTATTTTTAGTGCACACTTCCCTATTGTGCAGGGTTTGCTGAGGAATCATCCTACCCTTATGCGCTATCTGTAAGCCTAATATCTATTCGTTCCGTTGTACAAATGAGCCATTTTGGTGTTCTCAGGTCATCTCATTCCCTTTCTATCACACAGTGTCTTCACAGGTAAAGAACACAGAATTCCATCCACCGTGGTGTCAGTAACATGGTATTTTCCAGTTTACTGACCAGAATATTTGTCAAACTGGATTTGGGCAGGTATGCTAGTAGTGCTATTCCTGTTCTTTTGAGCCTTTAAACACATATAAATGCAATTGAATTTCAAGGTAAGTTACATAAAAACACTTTTCTGTTAACCAAATACAGATCACACATTCATTCAATATGAGTGTGTCTATTTTCTGAAATACCTGAACACTACAAGAGCTTATGACTTTGTGTGCACGTGTATAGAAGCTTGCATGCTTCTGAGGAAAGATTTCACACAAGTTATTACTTTTAGATATGTTTTGTTTTTAAGCAATGCTACTTCTGCTCTGCTATATCAGATGCAGGCATTGAGTCTAGATTTTGAGTTTATTTGTTAAGAAGGTTTTGTTTATTTTATGAGAATGAATAACCAATTAATTCAAGTAATTTCACAATATTCTCCATTTCCTCAATATGCCCTATTTTATATTCTATTCAGCATTCAAAGCTCCACCTTTGCCTCATGTCACAATGGCATTTTGAATATACTATTAAGCCACTATTAAAAAGCTGCCTTCTTCAAAAATCCTTCAATTCATAAATATGCTGTGAAATTAAACTGAACAGTCTGACTGGATCTAACACCGATAAAATCTGTTCAACATAACTAAGCCTGACTTCTTTCTAGCCCTTAGCACACACATAAAGAGAAGAAGAGCAAGTCATCTTGACACCGAATGGGGTCTTCACCCATTCTCAACTAATTTCTTTCTCTCTCTCATTCTCTTTCCCACCCTTCCCACTGTGCATGCACGTGTTTGGAGATCTCATTAGCCCTTCCATTGATTATATTCTCTGGCTGTCTTGATGGAGTTCGGGTTACAGAAACCCATGCTCAGAGACAAAGAATCCGGGAATCAATCAATGATCAAGAAAGCAATGATCCATTCAGGAATCCATGTGCCAATTAGGCAAAAAGCTCCCTGAGGAATAATACATAGTCCTCATTTACACATAGGGGCTGAGCATGTTAATGATTAGTGCTACGTTGTAGATGGTTGAGTCACATGACAATTGCGTGTTTCTGCTTCTATAGTATATTTACATCAGTCTCTACATGGATGCTATAGAAAATCTTGCATTCTTGTTCTTTGCTATCTACAGCAGTGTACCTGATAAACTCAGTGTATTTCGAAATGATGTCTAACTGGTAGAAGAAATTGTGTTTCTGTAACTTTCCATGTCTCTCTTGAGAAAGGACGAAAGGACAGTGATAGTTAACAAGATAGATACGGTGATTGCGAAAAGGCAGACACAAATGAGAAATATGGACAAAAACTTCTCTCCCTCACAGACACAGGCATATTTGCCTTGACAACCTGCCTCTACTTATCAGGCAGTATGTACTATATGGTTTTATATATATATATATATATATATATATATATATATATATATATGAGAGAGAGAGAGAGAGAGAGAGAGAAGTCAAAGTAAAACGACGCTAGACTTACAGTGTTGTTCATGAGAATAGCCTGTTTCTAAAATTTAAATCTCTAATAGTTAAAAACATGATGGTTATTAATAAATAATAAGTTATAAACGTATACATTTTGGTTTAACAGAAATAAAACACTTCAGGATGTGCTGTTATGGAAACATAATCAGCTTTAGTGGTAACAGTAATGTATTGCATCACTCCCTTCTTGATTGTTTTCCTATAAAATTATGCCCTGTCTTTTTTTACTTCAATTTTAAATTCATTTTAAACTATTTCCTCATTTAAAAGACTGAATATTATGTGGCTCCTAAATTTTGGACATAGAAAAGATGAGTAGGCATGCAGAAGACATCAAAATTAATGTAGAACAAAAAAGAAGTCAGAGCATGATGGACCTAAAATGGAGTGACTTTTTATGAGACAATTTAAGTCAGGCCTGATAATAGGCATCGAAGGACATCTTTAGTGTTTTGAGGCTCATAGAGTAAGGTCCTCTCTGTGGGTGTTATAAAGGCGGGGATGAGACGTGAGGGTTAGCATGTATGTGGACACTGCCTGGCGAGTGTTGGGTTACATTTTAGCCACTGTTTGTCTTTGACAGATAGCCAGCCTCTAAAAGTCATGCCTGCACTGCTGAAGGCCTCAATGATGTATGAGCCCAGCCGTCTGATAAATCCTTTGTGTCAGTCTGTCCCTGACAATCATTCATCATGTTTTGTGATTTTTAGGTTAGGAGCAATAGGACAGTAGTGGCCGCAAGTTGCAGTTGATACAATATCAGCATATGTAGAACCACCGCTATGGGAGCCATGCCTCCTTCTGGTGGCATGTTGGTTATTTTTGTCTCATGAATCACCGCCACATGGAGTGTGATCTAAAAACAATATGGGGATCTCACAGTATGTGTGATCATTTTCTCCCTTAAGTTCATGGCATGCCTGATCATAATTATAACCATGAAAAGACAGTGATAGTTATTAAGATGGATATAGTGATTATGAAATGACTATCACCATATCCATCATTTTTAGAATAGTTAGCAGTTTTACATGTAATCTTGTTCAGTACAGGCAGGTGGGCTTCCTGTGTGTAGGATGGACATAGAGTTAATATCAGTTTCAGCAAAATTTCAAACTACTTCTCAAAATCCATTTAAAAGACAAAACCAGTCCCCAAAAATCAGCCACTGGAAAAAGGAGAAACAATTTTTTCCCTTTTTTCATGAGCTAAACAAGCTTTTAGAACACTATCCACTCCATATTCTCCTTTCTTTCTCCCAGTCTTTGCAATATACTGTCTTAAAATAGAAATGGTTCTGTGAATCATTGGTACGCTGTCTGCACTTTATTATATGCAAAGCTGATTATCTGCTAAACTAGCCCTATAGGGCAATATGGCATGGGGCAGTGTGATTCTTATATCAATGGTCATTTATTTGTGCTTGTTTCAGTTCCCTTTATTAAACACAAGGTGCAATTCCATCTCTGTAGAAGCTAAGTGGGCTTAAATAAAGTATTGGCTTGTTGTCAATTTGCATCACTTTTAATTCACTGCTAACTCAAAAGATGTATATAGTATTTCATCTGAATTTTAAACTGTATGAAGTTGTAAATTAGGTCTTTATAAAGATTACCATTTGTTGAACAGCTGTTCTGTTCCACCTGCCACTGTAGATAAGCTGCCTCTGTTCTCAAGGTAAAACTTCCAGACAGCTTTGCAGAATTTAAGACTCAATTCAGATTTCAGTAAAGCTAGACAGTGATCCTGGCTCCTGGATATAGAAACATGACTCTGCAAATGACCCTGCAACTGCATCATAGATAAAGCCTTCTAATAATAATCTGATTTAGAAGTGCTAATGAAACGTATGCCCAAGATACATAATGATACATATGCCTAAAAGGCTCTAAAAGCATGGAGAGCCCTGCACATCACCTAAAAGAAAGCAGAGCAGGAAACTTCCTGATCCAAAAAGACGTTGACATTTATTCATTATTTTCTTCTTTGCACAGTCTCATTGACTAGTGTGCTTAGATATCACAGACAGCACAGTCAATATAAAAATGGCTTTTAAACACCAAAAGCAAGAACCCAATGCTTTTGAATCATATGAATGCTCAAAGCACTGAGATTTTTCCAGTGATGGTTTGAGATTGGCATGTGAGGGTGCAGTCATCTGTCTTCTGATCTGACAAACCATTATGAAGTAACATTCAGACATTTTCCTGGTTTATAAATGTTCTGGAGTAGGCACTTACCCTGGCATAATCAACCTTTTACAGATTTCTTTTGGCAGATGTTTCTCAGATGTTTTGTTACTGGTATGCTCTCTGCATTGGTTAACACTGAATCCTGATAAGATTGTATTGTATCTTAATGTGTCTTAAATCTATTCATTACGATGTACAACATTTTAATTCAGCAAATGTGTGGTGTCGTTATGCAAGTTACTTACATACTGTAGTTAATTCACACTGGTTTAATGCCTGGCTACTGCACAGAAGATCTGTTACATTTTTGGATAGAATATAACAATAGTAGCCATGTAGTCAAAATTCTCTATTAAATAGAAAAAAGATATATTTCATCAAAAATTTACACCATAGTCACTATAATTATCTATTCTACTAGATGTTCCCCTTTACAAACAGTTGGCCTCTCTAACCCGTCTATGGATGTTGTACAGCACAGACGGTATTGCTTCACCACGAGGACTGCTTCACTACTGTTTACATGATTAACAGTCATTTACTGTATACAAAATACCACCATCCATTGCATTATGAGCCATCTGCACTCTGTGAATGACCAGAATTATAGCAATCCATGTTTTTATCAGAGGGTCCTGGCTTTCCTCTTCCTTGAGGCCTCAATTCCATTTCCACTGACACCTCAGACAGGTCATAAAAGGGGATATAGCGCTGGTTAAATGTGAAGACATCTCTTCCATTTGAATAGTTTGCTGTTTGTCAAGGCAAAAGGATAAACATTTGAAATGGCATGTTTTCCTTTTTTGCCTCGTTGGGCTGAAAAAATGTTTTTGCAGTTCGCGAAATAAGCTGCTTAGAAGGAATTGTCCAGCACGTTTATGACAGTAGCTTTCACTTCCACGGCAGCCGGCATCCCATTCCCAGAAACCCAGACCCTTGTAAATGCAGACCGCGTTCCAGCCTCAGGTATCAATGCTGTTTTGGATGGGGATCTCATAATCTCCGTATAATTGTGATACTTTTTTAGAAACATACAAATCAGCAGGCAAGCCACTGAGATGATGGTGAGAAGCACACCTAACATGGTGATCACTGTGGTATCCCACTTCTCGATATCCTTGGCAGGCTGCACTAATCCTTTTGTGGTTACATTGACACACTTGGCATTGTGTTTACTGTTGATGTTGTGGATGTCTACACACACCTTGTACTGTGTGGCCGGAGTGAGATGTGTGAGATTATACATCCTCATGTCAGACGGAACCCTAGCTGTAAAGGCAACAGTTGGTTGGTTGGAACTGGATGTTGTGTACCACTTAATATTTGGTGCCAGGCTGCCATGAGTGGTTTTCCAGGACACCACAATAGAGTTGGTCTGCACAGACTGGATGATGACTTCAAGGGAGCCACTATTAGACTGTGGAAAGTATCCACTGACTTCCACAGAGACAGACTTCAGGTCTGCACCAACAAGATTATGTGCCACACAAGTGTAGAGTCCAGCTTCCCCCTCAGTAATGTCATAAATGTCGAGTGTGCCCTCGGGGTGCATGTAAAACTTATCTGCCACCATGTTGGGGAGGATCCTGTTCCCATAAGGTGTAACCCAGTAGATATCGGGCTCTGGTTCAGCAAAGGCCCGGCAATGCAGGGACAATGTGCTCCCATTTCCCACAGCGACCTGAGTAGGCAGGCTGTCCGGAGAGATAAGAGGCAGACAGATCTCAGTCATCTCCCTGAAGTGAATCTGTCGCACATGCTGACCTTCATACTCAGGTGGTTCCACACAAAACAAAGAGTCTGGCTCCATGAAGCGTATGTTGGTTTTGTTCATATTCATCCAGCGAACCACACAGTCACATCGGATAGGGTTGGAATGCATGCTGACCTCACGCAGATTGGGCAGAGACTCCACTGTGATCCTGTGTATAGCCGTGAGGGCATTACTGTTTAGCATAAGAGTCTCCAGCCTAGGAAGCTTATTGAAGGCTTTTGGATGAATGTAGGATAATTTTGGATTGTTGGTAGCTTCAATCTTTGTCAGTTCTGGAAGGTTGTTCAGAGCAAAGCTGTCAATGGACACTAGTTCCGGCATGCTGTTGATGCCCAGTTCTTTAAGGTGTAGCATGTCCATGAAATCACCTTTCTGTATTCTCCCAATTGGGTTCTTGTTAAGGTCCAAAAATTTGAGGTTCTTAAGATGCTTAAGAGCACCATGGGGAACTTCATGGAAAGTGTTATCATAGAATGAGATGCTCTCCAAATTGTCCAAGCCTGCCAATGCATCATCTGGAATCTGGGATAAGTTCATTCTGGTTAGGACAAGACTTCGCAAGTTTCGCAAAGGCTTGAAATTCATGCCCTGTATGGAAGCAACAGGGTTTTCCCCAATCATGAGAATATCCAGATTGGACAGGTACTTAAACCACTCACTGTTTATGCTCTGCAGCCTGTTCGAGTTGAGATGCAGTCTAAGCAAATTGTGAAGGCCACTGAAAGCCTCAGGTGAAATGTAGGAGATGAGGTTGTGATTTAGGTAAAGTTCCTGCAGGTTGCCAAGTTGGGAAAACGCATTGTCTGGTAAGGAGCATATCCAGTTTTCTTCTATGTGCAGGGACAACAAGTGAGGAAGATGGCCCAAGCTGATGTCACTTATTGAGGATAGGTTGTTTTGTGAAAGATCAATCTCAGTTATATTGGGCAAGTACTCCATAGAATTCTCAATTTTAGCAATGTTATTGGTCTGCAGTAAAACAACTTTTGTATCAGCAGGTAATCTTAATGGGAGGTTGAAAAGTCCCAAATCATTACAGTCAACAGTAGGAGCCTCCATATAAACAGAGCTGGGGGAAAACCATGGCCTAATCTCACACACACAAAGTTTAGGACAACTCCCTTTGTCCTCCACAGCAAGAACAAAGTTAGCCATTGCAAATGCCAGAACAAAATAATCCACAAATGATTTATCCTTCATTTTGGCCAGATTCTCTAGTAAGTTTGTCCTTGAAATTATATGACAGTTTCAAAAGTAATACACCATTTGTTGCTGAAGATCTAATCCCAACCAGTTTTCCTTGGGTTCAATTTGCTGATCTACTGTCCACTGAAAGCACTCTCACTAAGTCTCCTTGTCTTGCTGTTATAAGGAATGGCACACAAGCCAAACCAACATATGCCTCAGGGAGTTTTGATTCAGCAAAGCAGTGGTGAAGCTGTTAATTTTCTATAATACTTCAGTGTAAGAACAGTCTCTCTGGTGATTACGAGCTGCCTTCATTGCTTCAGTCCACTTCTACCTAAAGAAAAGAGAGAGAGAGCGAGAGAGAGCGAGAGAGAGAGAGAGAGAGAGAGAGAGAAAGAGGAGATGTTATTACA
This sequence comes from Hemibagrus wyckioides, assembly GCF_019097595.1. Taxonomy (NCBI): domain Eukaryota; kingdom Metazoa; phylum Chordata; class Actinopteri; order Siluriformes; family Bagridae; genus Hemibagrus; species Hemibagrus wyckioides. The sequence goes on along the minus strand of NC_080728.1, from coordinate 11,454,801 downwards.
ACAAGAAATCGGAGTGGCATTGCTAAGACATACTGATAAATGACAAAGCCATTTAAGTATGTTGATATGGTGTGACAATACCGTATTGAATATTAAATACTTGATCATATTCAATATTACATACTCAACACTACAGCTCTGCTTTTCCCAAGGAGTTTGTTTATCAGTCTATGTTACAAAGCGATTCTCACAATATGACTTTCGAGAAAGATTCCTCCCCTTGTGGGGCAAAAGGAAGGACAGTCCCACAATTGCATTCGTTTCCTCCATTATTCTCTATATCCACGTGGTGCCTGAAGACAAAAAGGTTTTTTCTTATGCCTGCTACAAAAGGACAGCAGCACAGTGGACTTGCATAGACTAGTTAAATAGTCGACCTATACATCCACTGGTGACCAATGTGGGAGACTATCGACTAGTTGGGAGGTGAAAAGAAGTGAGACAGGCAGCAGAAAACATTCATTTCTCTGACAATATTTCAGGCTGGATAAAGCTAACTCTACTGACAGTTTTTTGTATTATTTCCTATGTCTTTTTCAATAAACATCAGTTTGTAGGAAGTGTACCAGGGTACACAGCAATGTTTTATAATCCCACTCCTGCTTGCTCTCTGAATATGTTCACCCATATTTATTTCTGTTGTCCTTTAAAGCTAAATACCCATAAATCCTTGTGCTATGGCAATTTAGTCCTGAGCAGAACTTTGTGAAAGTGTGTGATCATTGCTGTGCTCTGGGAGTCACTATCCAAGCCCACTCAACTTGTTCAAAGTCAAATTAGATGCACATGCCAGATGACAGTGGCTGATTCAGACCTGTTTTTCAATGAGACTACAGCCTCCAAGACCTCCCTGCTGTTGATATCCTCCTTCCAAGGAAAGCCAGTTATTGACCTGTAAGACTGGCTCTATTGATGGGCATGAGCTTCCATATTTCACACTCTCAGTTCCAGAATCAACATATTCAGCTAAGCCACAAGACAGCAATTGGTACCTCCTTAAATAATTCAATATTATAAGCATTTATTATTTAGTTGATTGTGTAATATAATTAGTTAAAGTGTGGTTTGAGGTTTGAGAGTTAGGTCTTTGCTGTCATTAATCACCATTTAACTCTTAATAAAAAAAAAACTGTAGTGTCTGTAATGCTTGAATCAGTTCTTGTTAGAGTACTATTTTTTTTATTTATATCTGATAGACTAGTGAAAGTATTACGGGTGTAACTCCTTGCTTAACCCTTGCTGGGTGAGAAGACAAGAGAGTGCTTTTAGATCACAGAGCAGCAGATACAAAAGTGATTCCTCAAGGTATGATGGCACTTTAATAAACCTAACAGGAAAGGATTCTGATAAGACTTCTCTTTCGCACACTCAGGGACACTCATGCTCAGATGTCCCCTGCTGATTTCTGCACTGGAAATAATCTGTGTGGTATTTCTATACCTTGTACATTAGAACAATTACTCAAGCTGTTTGTTAACAGCATCTTCCTTGCAACGCTCCTACAACAGAGAAGTTATTTTTATGCATCATCACACTTTTAATTTCACCGCCTAATTGTTTTCATCTCCTTGTAATTGTTATCTCCACTATATGCCTTGACATAGATCCTTCTTGGAAATGTAAAGAAAAGAAAATGTGTGGTAAGTACGGCATATTTGTACAAAGCTGGTTCAGGATGCAGGAGCAGTGTGTGGCAATATTCAGGACTGGAAAAAGAGGCATGGCGCTAATGTGGAGCAAATAAAAATATAAAAAATATTGCATATTTTGTAGTAGACAGTTTGAAGTCATCTGCTCTATTAGACATGTGTAAATGAACTCATTCACCTGCTCATTTGATTTTCATTGGATATTACTAATCATACTAATCAAACTTAATTATGTATCTAAGGGCCCAGGTTTACAATAATTTTACAATCATTTCTGCCTAGATTGAATTTCAAAACAATTGCTGTAATACTGGAATATATCTTTCAGTTATGATAGTTTTCTTAATGCAGTTTCATATCGGAGTTTTATTTGGCTTTTAAATCATGCTGCTCTGTAGTTAGTTTCCTGTCCTTATAAAGATGGTGGCTCTGTTTAATAGAGAAAGCATTTCACATTGTGAATAAATTGCCCCTTTTACCTCATGCATTATAAAACAATGTAGCTTGCTGAAGCATGGGTAATTTAGCACAATACTGTATTACATCAGTGCTCAGTCAACAATGTCATCTGCATTGCTTCAGTATTTTCACATAATTTCAATGAATGCCACTCGTCCCCGGAGCACTCGGTTTACTAGGAGCGTTAAGGGTTGAAGGTGTAATAACCTTGTCTAAAAATATAACGGTGCCACGGTATTAATCAACCATTTATTAGGCAGTGGTGAAAAAAAAAAGAGTAATATTTAATACCCTTGTACAATCACAAAAAAACATCCAATTATTCTACATACACCCTAATTAATACAACATTTGTCCTTTATTAAAAGCTCTTGCTTTAGGGCCATATACACAATGATCGAGCTGCATTTAATTATTAGTAGGTCACAAGATGTCACATGTGGTCTAATATCTGTGCTAGGAACTAAATAACTTATCTAAACCCCCCAGAAACTTCTATGGCAAGTCATTTTGACCTTGCTCTATATTATACTGTTCTGCATTTTAAACTTTAAGCAAGAAAAGTGTAAGCACTTCCTGCAGTGTCTTTTACGCTGAAGACAAAGTGTGAAAACTCTTTTCCCACAGGATATGATGAAATCCTTACCAAAAGATATTTTTGAGAATGGCATCAGTATTTATCACGTTGTCATATAGAGAGTGGCTGAGAGAAAAAGTGGCACGCTGAGGCAAAGAAAAGACGGAATGCATTTCAGTCAGTGTTTTGTTCTTTTAAAGTCATTATACACCAGGTCTAACCGTGAAACTGTGACACCGTGGCAACTATACAGTTAACTCAAACATATTGGGGCTTTTAAGGTTCACAGAGAACACAAAGATAAGAAAAACAGTGCTGCTTTCATTTTTGCCAGTGAGCACTGACTAATCAGAGACGTCCAAGGATGTTCATTATTGGAAGAGCCAGGTCTGACATAAATTGGCCCATAAAAGGACATTGTTATGCAGCCATTTTGAATCAGTCCTGGTCCGCCTTGATCTGGTTCCTAAATACCTGTCCTTGTTTGTTCCGTATTGAGCTTGACCACAATAGTTGTCTTTTCTCCGTCCTCAAAAGATATATTAAGACCTTTCACTCTTGCCAAAATCTAGACGTCCCATAAATGTCTTGCAGTACACACCCATCCATCCATCTTCAGATCATTAGCAATTTTGTCACATCCCTAGTGTCTTTCGTACAAAAGCATCTCAAACAGAGAAGAGAAACCATGTGTCGGATTCAGGAACACCAATAAATTTCTGTAACAATGAAATATTTACAAAAGATATTTACATCTGATTTATTTATTTATTATGTTTTATGGTATTTCTGTATACCTTCACTCAGTGGGCTGAGTAGACTGAGCATTTCAAAATCCTAGAGGTCATAAATAATATATTTTTCACTGAAATTTTGCCAATGTGGCACTTGTGGATATTCTTAATCTTAACTTATATGTTATATGATAAATGTTATGTGTCAGAATCAGGAATTAAAGCACCACTACTCTAGGTTTTATTGCGTTACTGGATATCTTCACTACAAAGAGTCAAAAATAATATGTTTTATTGAAATATTGTCAATATATTACAAAAACAGCATGCAAAATTGTTTTATGTAAAATTCCACATCAGCAATATGAGTTAAACCTTTATTTAACACAAGCATAGACTCTGTTTCTGTTTGTGTTTTTTTTTTTTTTTTTCTCTCCCTGGTTCCAAATATATCCTGGTGCAATTTACAGCCAGTCAATGCTTCAGAATGGAAGGAGGCAATATTGCAGTCAGAGACAAATGAGGGAAATTATCCTTAACCCAGTTTAGTAAAGGTGAAAACACACAGGCCTTAGAACAAAGCTTGTAAGACTTAAGTGCTTGTAGGGACTTAAGTGGCAATAACTTGCATAGAGGCTCATGGCTTAGCAGACAGAGAGGAATTCAGCTAATACTGGCGCAAATAGAATCTCAAGATAGATGTGTCTAATCATGATCCCAATGTACTGCAGCATCAGGCTACAAAACCCGGGGCTGGAATTAGAGAATGGGACTCACCTGTTATTGTCTCTGTGCTAATGTCAGTGCTGAGCTTGCACTGTTATAATTAGGTCTATATGAGAATAAGGGCCAAAGGGGTGAACAACCTGCTAACCCTAATGGAGTAAATCAGACTCATATATTTACTGTGCATTGGACAATCCTGTAGTGGGAGACTACGCCAAACCAGAGAGTCTCTCTAAACCCACAGTGCTAGGGGAATGGCTCTCAAATAGCCAGGGGTTCATGTATTTTATTTATTTATTTATTTTTCAGATAATGTCGACTTGTTTCAGGAACAAAAGCAGCCTTTTAAGATTATTACTTGTCACACTGTACAAGATAATCCAAATAAAATCTCAGCCGAATTCTCCAACAGACTGTCTTATAATCTGTTCAAAATGTCAGATTATACAATGAAGATCATCTGATAGACCTGTGATTAAAAAAAAATGTAAAGATTAGAATACTTTACTTTAGTCATCAATCAAGTCATCATGGACACAAACAGTGTAATGTTGAAGTAATAAGGATATGTTTCTGCATGTTTTCATGTGTTTTGCCCCTGCTACCACTGTATTTTTAGTTGTCCTGCGAGTTTTCATTCTCCTATGCTGTCCGTCTATTGGTGGCTTTTAGATGAGTGCTGTAGCAGCGCTCACACAGAGATTTTAATCAAAGTTTTCTGACACTGCCAGAAATTTGTCACTAGCTGTCTTTGGTTGCCATGGCACTAAATCAGCATTCATTCTAAGACCACTGACCTCAACTCATGACCAGAGAATTCTTTTACCATGTGCATTTTTGTCTGCGACATTGAAGGCAGAATAAAGAACTGCACAGTGTAAAATCTGGCTTTTGCTGTCTGTAAAACATTTGAGAACCCTTATGCAAAGGTTTTATAGTTTTAAGATATATATATATAAAAAAATAGCTACTGAAGCCTTAAACTGAAGCTTTCATGAGGACTCCAATTATGTGACAAAAAAAGGAGGTACAGTGTGGCTGTGAGAACAGATGCAGTGTGATACTGGTTTAGTAACAGGAGGATACAGTACATCCTCAGGGGAAGACATTACACTTCCTCTGCTCAGATCTCCACAGACATAAAGGTCAAATAAATGGAAAGTAGGGCAGCGGTAGAATTGCCTACTGCTTCATGGAAAATGGCCATTGCATGACAGAGACAGGCCCGAGTAAATTATGATCAAGTGGTTATTAACACTCTGTCTTCCCCACTGCTGGGTATTATCAGTACTGTTTCTCCTATGGGCCTACCCATGTTTTTTTTGCATGGTTCTGGATAAGTCTCTCAGTGGGTGGTGTAGTTCGGTTGCTGGTCCTCCTGTGCCCTTCACTTCATTGATTTACTATTAGACTATTTCCAAAGTAAGAGCGGAGTCCATTAAACAGGTCCTGCTAAGCAATATGTGTGCATAATGAAGGTTCATGTGGAAGGCGATTGGAGCCTTTCCCCCTCGCACCTGCTCCTGCATGCTTGCAAATCAGGAGTGAGTCAGCGGTTAATGCAGAATCAATGTTCCAAATTAACCGATGGACCCCACACTTTGCAGCTTCCCCAGCCTGCATCCTGAGTTTTAACCCATTCTGCTCATTCTTTCATAATCCCTAAGACGTGCCCATAAATGCCTAAGAAATTTCATGTCTTTTGCTGACAAGTAAGATTCTATTGTCTTGGTTAAATAAATCTTCTCATATCAAACCTTGTGTGAAGAAAACTGAACGCTGAGGTTTAAGAGACTGTTGAAAATCTAGAGTAAATTGAATTGCCACGTGCAACTGTGCTACAGGGAATAGTCTTTGAGGTTCTCGCGTATCTTGATGTGAATAATATATAACTGGTCAGCAGGCTATGAGCCAGCAGGGAATAGGTTTCCTGAATAGGATCAATGAAAATACGACAGTGACATGATTTTAATGCTGGCAAGCTGTTTTATTTTTATTTTAAAAGTCTAACCATGTCTTTGCTGTACTTTTCATTTGTTCATTTTAAGTTGGTGAATGCTGGTGTAGTTAATATGACCTAAACTTGAATCGGGCCAAACTGTTAATTTATGAATACATGAGTATTTTGTTTCTATTAACTCCTGGAGATTTTTCACTGTTAGCACATTCAGTTCAATTCTATTGAATTTGTACAGGACATAACAAAAGACATTATCAAATAAACAAAGCATGTTTACAGAAATCTGGATATAGATATACGTGCCTAATCATTAAGCCAGAGGCGACATTAACAAGATAAAAACCTACGAGATGGAATGAGGATCTTCTGGGTGACAGCAGACAGTTAGATTATTAATCACTGCAGTATACTGTAGAGTATATTATGGAAGAATAAACAGCAAACAGTACTAAATGTGTTGAAGGCTACTGTGAACGAGCTTATTGTAAATTATTTCATTTCAATTATTAATAGTTATTACATTTTTCAAAATGTTTAATTTTTCTATAAATTCAATACATAATCCTGTAACATGAACAGCCAGTTCTCTGTAAAGCATTTTATGAAAGAAAAATGCAATAATTGGCTCAAAGCTTGGATTGTTGTATGAGACTCAATCATAGTTGGGTTTAATAAGTTTGACTGTCTTATCTAACAAGCTGCTAGCTGAGTCTTGTACAGGAAATCAGCCATGCATGTCTTTTCAGTAGGAACCGGTCTGATCCTGAAGCAGACAGACCGCACAGCATGTTATGTTTTTGCTCTATTTCTCAGTGGCATAACTGGCGTCATGTGCCTTCCTAATAGAAAACTATACATTTGCTATAATACATGAAAGGCTGTTTAAAAGTATGAAAGGCTTTTCTATTTAGCGTTTGTTAGCGTTTTCTGGGGCTGTTAAGAGTGCACCTATCAAAGTGGATCTTTCATAGCACAGTAATTAAAAAAAAAACTTGTGAAATAAGAGTATCTATTAAAATAAGGTATTATGGTGGGTGCTGAAAAAGCACTGTGTAGAGAATACTTGTTTACTGCACTGAGGAATCCATTTTGCTTTTTTGGAGTACTTTCTTTATGTTGGACTCAATTCATGAGTGTCTAGTGTGTCTAAGTCATGACTCTCCAGCCATATTTTCACATGTTATTGTGATATGTTTGACAGCCCACACAGTTTCCTTTCCACTCTGACACTCCAAGGCTATATAAATTTGCTCTTAATACACACACCCACACACTGCTTTGTGGTGCATGCTGTGCAGTAAGAGACCGTTTACGACACAGAAGCTCTTCAGAATCTCACCATACAATCAGAGATGGAAATCAAATGAAGGCTTCAGAGCATTCATGCACAGAGCCATCCATCGGCTTCAAAGCATAATGTGTGCTTCTTAAAGGTTGCTAATTGCCTTATCTTCCAGATGGGTCTTAAGCAACTGTATCGCAACTGGGTTTGCAGAAATTGGTTCCTATAATACTGGAAGATCTCAGAGCAAGGTCTTCCACTAATAGGGGAACTGTATATCGTTTAGCACTCTGCACATGCTGGCTAGGTAATGAACTAGTGTGGGTAAAGCTTAGTTAACAACAGTACACTGCAATAGCAAGAAACATATGGTGACATTAAAGCTTAATGATAGTGAATTAGAACAGGGGCCTTCATTTCATAGATTGTGTCACGACTAAGACAGCAGGAGCAAATGACATAATGATGTATTATTTGTGTGACTGCACATCTGTCACTAGGTGTAGGATACAGCGCTCCTAAAAGGCCTGGGAAAGAGGATGAAATATAGCACTGCAGCTCGGTTACTCTGATAAACCCAGAGGTTATGTGGTTAACAGATTGGGGTGAAGTGTCGAATGCATAAGAGGTGCCGGTGGCATTAATGACGCCAAAGCGATGAATGCAAATCGCTCATAGCTGCCGCGAGAGGGAATGGATCCGGCATCACAACGACACTATTCACAGCGGCGCGCGCGCGCATGTCAATGGAGGAGGCGCGCGCGGCGTCCGTGTGCCACCGCACCGACTGCAACAGGGTGATTTAAGAAGGGAAAGTGAGGAGGCAAAAAAAAAAAAACATCGAGCGTGATGCAAAACATCCTTCCAGTCCTGAGGAGCACCAGGAACAGATCAGGATCACAACCGCTACGTTCACGCGCACACCTATCCCTGTCACATGAACACGACATGCGTGCCATAAAGGCGAACGGTTCGCTGTGCTTATATTATGATGGACCATGAAAATAATCATCATCAGATCAATTTGATGCGAAGGTTTAATGATGCAGGGTCGCGCAAAGCAGCGCGCGCTCACACGTCGGCGGAGTGGAGAACAAAATACAAATATCCCCCGATTCCGTTCATTTTATTGTATATTTCCTTTATTATACTGACTTTGAACGGGGGGAATTTCTAGGATGGCGAATTTACGCAATGTGCACCGCATGTTTTTTCCCTCCGTTAACTTTCAGTTAATGCGGGAAAACCATGGCGACGGCAAGATGCTATACCATGACACCTTTATCTATATGAAATGACTAAACGTTTCAACTTACGTTTATAAGTCAGTCCATAAGGTGAGGTGCGAGATGTATTCCGTTTGTTCCCATCTGGCGCAGTAGACCACCATCAAACATTAAAGTGATGGACGCGGTTTTCTTTCCGTTACGCACTTGAAAGCCAATCAGTCAATTTTTCCTTCAGCTTTTGGCCAGATGAGAAGTATAAAAGTCCACCAGCAGAGCCTACACTCAGCTAGATGTTATTCTGAACTCGCGCTAACCTTTTCTCCCGATTGTCAGACGCGCGTCTCCGTCTTCCGCCCGTTTCCCCACTGACATGCCGCTGCGATACCCAGCGCTCATTAATAGTCAACATGACAGTCCCGACTCTCTAGAGATCAGCCAATAGCGGTGCAGCAGTTGCAAACTCCTGCGTCGGATTGGCTAATCCTGCCTGTCCGTCAAAAACAGACCAATAATGACGTAGCAGTGGTGGCGATTCGCTCAGGTTCTCCCCCACCTGATTGGTTAAACGTGTCCGTCTGTCTTGGAGACCTGTTACAGCAGAAGGTAATGAGGAAAGGCTAAAAGTGGAGGGCGCAGGAGAAACGGGTTTGCGTTCCTATTAACGCTCACACCTCTTCCTTAGATTGCTCCATAAACCGTTAGCTTTGCGCGGTCACACCTGCCCTTCTTCTGAAAAATTCTGTCACGAAATAATTGACTTTATTTTGTTTAGACAGATTATAATCATATCTTAATCTGTCACAATCTACCAGCATTTACATTACAGGAAATTTAGTGCAACTGACCATAATGGTCAGATTCAGCCTTTCATTTTATTTTTGATGCTCCATGATCAGAGAAAGTTAAACACAGTACACCTATAATAACCTCAATCTCTCTACTTCTCCAGATAAGGGAACATGAATAAAACCAATGCAATAAGATGTTTTTTTGTTTGTTTGTTTGTTTGTTTGCTTCATTTTATTTATTTACTTATATTTTTTCCATGGATTTCACCAAACAGTGGGGTTTGTGGTGTGTGTGCGTCTATTAAAATACACACATTAACAACAGAAAAGTAACAAAATCAAATAGACTATACCCTGTGTCACTGTTGGAATTAATTTTTTATGAAATACAAAGCAAATGAAATTTATTTTCAAGAAGTAAATTAAGCTTACAAAGGAATAGTTTTGCATCAGATGGGTTTGGGTTCAAACCAATCTGATTCTGCACGTAAAAGTCGTACAGCTTCAGAATATCACGTGTACGAATATTATACTCATTAGTTATCTCTGGATTACTACCCTGGCAATTCTATCTTCAGTGTTCATACTGACAGAAGAAGCGATGATCAGACTTAACCCAAGATCAACAAATTATATGTAATGCACTTCTGAGAAATAATCATCAGGGCTATGTACAGAATCACTTCTCATAAAACTGAACAAAGCACAGAGCAGTAAACAGCTCTTGAGTTATAAAAATTCATGGGTTTTATTGTTTACCTGAAGATAGACTTAGCCAGGGCCAGCTGGTTTAAATGGGATATCAGGGTGCTTGCAACGGCAGCACATATACTAAAACTGGAACGATACAGAGATCAGCATGGCCCCTGCGCAGTGATGAAAACAGTGATGCACAGTTCTTAATCTATTCTTCAAGGAAAAGGTACGGATAACATTTTTAGTAACCGTAATCATCTTATTTGCTTTTATTTAATGTTTTTTTTTTTAAACTAAGAACAACAGCACCATCAATAGCTGTAATTAAAAAAACAAATACACAGAATAGAATGTGCAAGCTGGAGGCTGATTTCTTTCTGTCCCAGGCTGTAGATTCCTGCAGCCTATCACTGACAGTTGTGTGAAGTGATTGCACTTGATAAAAACATGCAAGAGATTTCTTGTGCTTTGGAGGCCATATATTTAAGCACACTTCACTGATACATATATAACACTCCATCAGCAGTGACTGACATGTCTCATTTAGCGATTTGTCAAACTGCCTTTGGAGAAGAGACTAGACGTAAATTGACTCAATAGTGTCCAATCAAAGTAACCGTTACACTATAAGGTTTGTGTGTTTTGAACTGAAGAACAGGATAATGCTTGCTATTCACAAGAGACAGGGCATTGATCTTAAAAATAGTGTTGCCTGGTTTTCAGTGCTATGCGTAATAGTTCAGTGCCTTTGATATGACCTTGTGCTATAAGGCTCAATCATAATAGTTTTATCAAACAATTTCCCATTCAATACCATGTCAAGTCTCCACTGGGTGTAGCACCGCTGTTACATCACTGCCTAACATCCTTCCACAAATGTAGCTAAATGTGAGTTGTATCTAAATATTGATATTTGGATAACAAACCCAACCTCACCCTTGAGGTTACAATATTTGCAGTGTATTCTTCTTGGCTGCATTTTATATATATTGTTATCAGATGTGATGTGATTTCCCACAAACATTAAACCAAGAAGCTAGTGATGATGATGATGATGATGATTATTATTATTATTATTATTATTATTATTATTATGGGTTTCTTTTTGCTGTATATTTGCTGTATATGAATCACGTTTTTCCACCAGTATATTACTTTCTATTATATCCTTCTTGGTAAGTACTGTACAGATTGCATTTTGCTAACATTCCTTTATTACACCAGTTTTTCAGGAGAAGGGGTGTGCATGAATATTTTGCATATTCATCAAATCTGGTCTTTTATAATGAGAGGATTGGAAGTGTTTGTGTGCTTTTTTTGTTTAGTGGGACTGTCATGTCAGGCAAATTATCATTCAGTGTAGGGAAGAAATGTTCTTGTGCTAAAAAATTGGCAAATCAGCAAAAATGTAAGGAAATAACAGGTTTAAATAGGAGTTAATATATATATATACTATATATATTAACTATATAATATAATATATATATATATATATATATATATATATATATATATATATATATATATATATATATATATATATATATATATATATATATATATATATATACTGTATTTACATATATATATGCCCCATGCTTCACTCTGGGCATGCAATAGTCTGGGTGGTACGCTTCTTTGGGGCTTCTCCACACTGTAATCTCCCGGATGTGGGAAAGACAGTGAAGGTGGACTCATCAGAGAACAATACATGTTTCATATTGTCCACAGCCCAAGATTTTCGCTGCTGGCACCATTGAAACCGACGTTTGGCATTGGCACGAGTGACCAAAGGTTTGGCTATAGCAGCCCGGCCATGTACATTGACCCTGTGGAGCTCCTGACGGACAGTTTTGGTGGAAACAGGAGAGTTGAGGTGCACATTTAATTCTGCAGTGAGTTGGGCAGCTGTGGTTTTATGTTTTTTGGATACAATCCGGGTTAGCACCCGGACATCCCTTTCAGACAGCTTCCTCTTGCGTCCACAGTTACTCCTGTTGGATGTGGTTCGTCCTTCTTGGTGGTATGCTGACATTACCCTGGATACCGTGGCTCTTGATACATCACAAAGACTTGCTGTCTTTGTCACAGATGTGCCAGCGAGACGTGCACCAACAATTTGTCCTCTTTTGAACTCTGATATGTCACCCATAATGTTGTGTGCATTGCAATATTTTAAGCAAAACTGTGCTATTACTCTTCTAATTAAATCTTCACACTCTGCTCTTACTGGTGGAATGTGCAATCAATGAAGATTGGCCACCAGGCTGGTCAAATTTAGCCATGAAACCTCCAACACTAAATTGGCCAGTGTTTCAGTTTCATTGTCCAACCCCTTTATACACTATATTGCCAAAAGTATTCGCTCACCCATCCAAATAATCAGAATCAGGTGTTCCAATCACTTCCATGGCCACAGGTGTATAAAATCAAGCACCTAGGCATGCAGACTGTTTTTACAAACATTTGTGAAAGAATGGGTCGCTCTCAGGAGCTCAGTGAATTCCAGCGTGGAACTGTGATAGGATGCCACCTGTGCAACAAATCCAGTCGTGAAATTTCCTCGCTCCTAAATATTCCACAGTCAACTGTCAGCTGTATTATAAGAACGTGGAAGTGTTTGGGAACGACAGCAACTCAGCCACGAAGTGGTAGGCCACGTAAACTGACGGAGCGGGGTCAGCGGATGCTGAGGCGCATAGTGCGAAGAGGTCGCCAACTTTCTGCAGAGTCAATCGCTACAGACCTCCAAACTTCATGTGGCCTTCAGATTAGCTCAAGAATAGTGCGCAGAGAGCTTCATGGAATGGGTTTCCATGGCCGAGCAGCTGCATCCAAGCCATACATCACCAAGTGCAATGCAAAGCGTCGGATGCAGTGGTGTAAAGCACGCCGCCACTGGACTCTAGAGCAGTGGAGACGCGTTCTCTGGAGTGACGAATCACGCTTCTCCATCTGGCAATCTGATGGACGAGTCTGGGTTTGGCGGTTGCCAGGAGAACGGTACTTGTCTGACTGCATTGTGCCAAGTGTAAAGTTTGGTGGAGGGGGGATTATGGTGTGGGGTTGTTTTTCAGGAGCTGGGCTTGGCCCCTTAGTTCCAGTGAAAGGAACTCTGAATGCTTCAGCATACCAAGACATTTTGGACAATTCCATGCTCCCAACTTTGTGGGAACAGTTTGGAGCTGGCCCCTTCCTCTTCCAACATGACTGTGCACCAGTGCACAAAGCAAGGTCCATAAAGACATGGATGACAGAGTCTGGTGTGGATGAACTTGACTGGCCTGCACAGAGTCCTGACCTCAACCCGATAGAACACCTTTGGGATGAATTAGAGCGGAGACTGAGAGCCAGGCCTTCTCATCCAACATCAGTGTGTGACCTCACAAATGCGCTTCTGGAAGAATGGTCAAAAATTCCCATAAACACACTCCTAAACCTTGTGGACAGCCTTCCCAGAAGAGTTGAAGCTGTTATAGCTGCAAAGGGTGGACCGACGTCATATTGAACCCTATGGATTAGGAATGGGATGTCACTTAAGTTCATATGCGAGTCAAGGCAGGTGAGCGAATACTTTTGGCAATATAGTGTATATATATACAAATATATATATATATATATATATATATATATATATATATATATATATATATATATATATATATATATATCACAAGAAGCATATGGCATGCAATCTGTATAGTTTATCTCAGTATTGCATAGATAACGGTGATTTCTGGCTAATGTATTTAGTAGTGTGACAGTAAAGAAAAATTCACATATGTGGTGGTAATAGTCATGTTTCTTATTCAGTTTTCCTGACTCAGACCCTCAACACCTTTGTCTGTAGGAAATGGCTTTGCTTCATGAATAGATCATGAAAAACTATTCTTTACCATGCAAACCCCAAGACCTTCTCAGCCTCACATGCTATGAAAAAAATACAACAGCACAAACAGGGTCATGCTCCATTACCACTTTTTTTCTCCCAGCCCACATTTAGATGCTGCTATGCCCTGAAAAATGAGCAGGGGGATGTAGAGGTGTAAATCTATGCTGTGGATAGCATCAGGATGTATTGGGTATATTATTCCTCCAACTAGCCTTTTCCACCTTTCCTGAAAAATTTTGGAGAATGTTCTGGGGGCATAGGGTGGTTTTGTCAAGACATATTGATCATCTATTTTCTGCCAGACGGAACCTCAGAGGGCAGTGCAATTTATTGACTGGAGTTTCACAGTTATAAATACTTTTTATGGGAAATGCTTTGCTATTGTGTGGAAAGGCTTTCAAAACCTGTGCAATCTACTATAACTGTACATGGTGTTCTTTTGTTAGACCTGAGGCATGTGTTTTCCAGCTTGTTTCCAGAAATTGATGTGGCTTTCGTCTCAGATTTGGGCCTTATTTCTTACAAGATTGTGTATGACAAAATCCAGTTACAGGAAGTCAATGACTACAACTAAAACTATTTTCTTATCTGGCACAGATATACATTTCTGTACATGGATATGTTTGTGCTGACACGGCTGCTTCATCTGGGAGGAGGAAACATGTATTGCAAAGCGAGATGCAACACTGATCCTTCATAAACGCCTCGTGTGTTAGTGAGGCACAATCCCATACTGCACTTCCCACTGCCTGGAAATTACTGTGAAATTGTTGGTAAGCTGTACAAGGCTGCAGTAGGCTGGTGGAAGCACATGAGTGGACTGGAGTAACACTTCACCAACTTTGTGGTTTGAGCATTATGGGCTGTCTGTCATCCCGCTGTGCAGAAAACACGATGCCGAGTGTTGCTTTGTTTAGCTAAGACTCTGATGTGCCTGCCACCAGCCAGCTCTAACACACACACACACACACACAAACATACACTAACTTTCATTAACTTCCCATATACCCAAGGTACTCAGCTATCTTTTGCCAAGCAAAAATGGAGCATATTTTTGTAACCCCCTACTTACTACTCAGTGCCAGTGAAAGTCAGTGAATGAGTAAATTGCCCTTCATGAACTCCAATGAATGCTGTTTTTTTCCATAATTATGCTAATCAGCCCACAACATAATGCTATTTGTGATGTATCATGTTTTTTTAGACGTAGAATCCCTTGGGTAATGTGGCAGCAACGGTGTCTTTACCTCAGTCTAGTCTTTATGTCTCTAGTTTGTTCCACTTTTTTTTTACATGTTTAATTTTAAGTCTGAGTGGCTGAGGTTATCTACATGTATGCATAAAAGTAAAAAAAAAAATAGCTAGTGTAGAGCAAAGAATAACAAATAGCAGGGCATGTTTTATAGGAAAAGAATCAGCAGTGGGATGGGGTGATGTTGTTACCAAGCCAAAGTTGATGCTTTTCCACACATCCTCAAGGGTTTTATTCTTCTCATAGCTCAGCAATTTGCCAACAGAGTTTTCTGTTAGAACTCGTGCTATTTTATACTTACATTATAAACAGTTGTTCCCTCACCAGCCTCTGTTTTTTTCCTCTCTGGAAGACAAAAAAAATGAGATCAGATGCTCCACATAAACTGATACAAAAAAAAGTGCATCTAATTATTAATATGGTGTTTTGGAAAGAGTCTTCAGTGTCTACAATGGCCGAGAAGTGCAAAACAAAATAACAAATCCAAAAAAATAATAATAGATACAAAAACCAAATAATAAATCCAGAAAAAAAAAACTGGAAAAGGTAGGTATAGTTTGCGAATGGCATTCTTACTGCTGATTGGACGAGACATCTGTCACTCAAGAAGTACAAGAAGTAGGAAATTGTGTATCTAATTTTCTCGTATATATGCCGAGTTCTGAGTTCACTTTAAACCCTTTTTTTTCATTGGTGCAACTGGAGGAAAAGGATGGACATTGAAGAACGCAGATATGTTTGGAAGACAAAACTGTTCCAGATTAACTGATGTAAGGAGCGTAATAAGAGCATTTATATACATGCAAACCAGCTTTCTACTACCTCAGCCAGCTATACTTCCTGTATATCTTGAGTGACAGATGTCTCTTCCAATCAGCGGTAAGAATTCCATTTGCAAACTATACCTACCTTTTCCAGTTTGTCTAAATTGTCGTTGTTTTTTTGGATTTGTTATTTTGTTTTGCACTTCTCGGCCACCGTAGACACTGAAGACTCTTTCCAAAAATGTCAAATAAATGGCACAAAAAAACACCATAATAATTTGATGCATTTTTATGTGGAGCATCTGATCTCATAAGTCCTTAGGGTTAGCTGTTACAATAGAACATATATTTAGAACAGATGCTTTAATATATAAACCAGTCAAAGCTGCTGTAATACAATAATAATTAACCAACACTCTCTGTCATATAAACCTGCATTCTTTTTGAATACAAAGTTTTTATTCTCTCTAAATGAAAATCATGATCTGATTCTAGACTCAAAATGTAATTGCACTCGATAAGGTCAATAAAAGGCTTTATTTATACCCAATAATGTGGTCAGTTGCACAGCAGATTTATAAATGCTTGTGAAATTATGCCCAGTTTTCTGGTAAAAGAAGGTAAACGAAGAGATTTATTGGTTAGTGATTACATTGCAATAAAGCCAGACTGGAGCCAGAACTTTTGCCAGCTTCTTGGCCAACCTCATAGCTCACCCTTTAAATGCCCTTGTCAAACTGGTGAACAACTAACCACCATTCACACAGAAGCCCTTTCTCTCACCCAAATTTCTAAAACTTATGGTAAATGTCATTTGTATTCCACTCATGCAATTGTAAAACATAGGCATTTTTTGCAACAAGCAAGCTAAAGAGATAAAAGCTTCCTTTCTCGTTTCGTTTTTGTTCTGCCCAAGATCCCAGCAAATCTAAAACGTACAGCCACTGGCTGTAGGATGAAGCACTCCAAGGAACACCTCTGTTTCCAGAGGCTCTCCTGTGACTTCCATAAACTGAGCTTCTTTTATAAGTTCAGGGACTCAAGCTTTTTCCTTACCGTCATGAAGTCCAGGTACAGGGGAAGGAGAAATAGCACCTTGCTGATGGTGTTTTAATAGAGGGTAGCAAGTGGTGCATGTGATGTGTAAACAAGGAAAGAGGAAAGCTTGAAGAAAGGGAATGGAGATGAAGAAAGACGACAGTGATCTCAGAGGAGTAGAGGGGGTAGCGAGGGGAGGTTTTCTGCATTTGTGAGTTTGATGCAGCACAGTCACTGATCTCTATCTTGGCACAAACAAGCTCTAGCAGCTAAACAAGGCCAAAATCATAGCTGATTTAGCATATCCATGAGTAGAGGCTGATATAATCACACAGACATGTGAAAGAAATGCTTTCAGAAATGCAATCCAGGTACACATGCTTTACAATTCATGGATTTTTTTAAGGATTTTTTTTTTTATTTTATTTTTAATTTGAAATTTCTAATTAAACATTCATGGCTTTTATGAAAAGCATTTGGAAGAAAGGAAACGATATACATTATTGAATAACAGGAATAATCCTAATTATTAAAGGCCTTCAAAATTCATAAATATGGTATGAGGGAGAAATGGGTTCTTTTGACTTTTTGTCTTGACTTTATGCCATTTTTTCCCTGAAGGCTTTATCTGTGGGCCAGTTTTTCCTGATGCTTCAAAGTGATGAGACGTGTTGTGAATAACTCAGAAATCCTGATAATCAATACCTCTGTCTTCCTTTTGATTCCAGGAAAAAAAAAATGGCCCTGGCCATTAAAAAGGTTATATTATACATATGTAAAGGCGCCAGTGATTTTTTTGTTCTGCAGTATTTCAGAAAAAATATAATAAAAGTAAAAATAAAAAAATATATTTATTTATTTGGTTTGTTTCATTCATTCATTCATGTTTGCGAAAGTGTGTGAGACGTTGGAGTTGGACACAAGCAAAAAAAAATGGAGAAATATAGCTTCCTCGTGTTGGCATTTGAAATGTTCATTGTTTCTCTTTTGTCTCATTATATTCCTTTGTGCCTCCACTGTGAATGACTGGTGCTGATTATGCAAATGAGGCAGTGGAGAGCAGCATGGGTAATTATCACAGCCGAGGATGGGCTTTGGAAAAGCTCTCCCTCCCACTGTCACAGAGACACTACAAGCTGAGCAGAGGGAATGGCCTCTAGCAATGCTCTATCATCACCCACGGCACAGCAGATGCACCAGGTCCTTCCAGGGCTTTACTGAGCATGTCCTGGCCATTCCAAATGGCTTTTTAATTTGGAGTGCATTTGCTCTGATCATTTGAAAAGGGGTGTTTTCTGCATATTGTTTTTACACTCCTAGACTTCATGTGTGTTAAGTTATCATTCATTTAACTCAACAGTCTTTCAATCATTTCTGGTGAATTTTATACCACGAATTCTTATAAGGTGTAACATGATGCTACTGTATCTATGTCTGTTTAGCGCTCCATATAGTTACATTTTTATTTGTAGTTAAATTTCAACCTGAGGTGGTGTGTTAAAAAATAACACGATAATAAAAATCACACGATTATCTTCAGTTTTGTTTCTAATAAATTTAGCTGTCATTCCCTAAATATAACCAACCACAAGTTCACCATAACCCTGACCAGGTAGTTACTAAAGGATGAATGAATAAACGTAAATGAAGCAATCCTGTTCACTTTAATGAGCGGTTCTTCTGTGCTTCACAAGCTTCACATCTGACACAAATGCAAGTAATAACTTCCTATTTACATCTGTGTTTGTATTTGTTTAAAACTATCCCGTTCATTCTGAATAATTCATTTATATACATTTAAATCCATGAAAATTGACACTTACATTTAAATGTAAATGTAGCCACAGTCACATTTCCCCAGTGACAGTACCTACATGTTCATGTAGCCTAATAACTCTTAGATTAAAAATGTAACGTAGGAGCTCAATCCTAATAAAAAAAAAAAAACGTTATGTATAAATGTAAAATGAATTTTCTGTCTGATCGAACAAGGTGGTTTACAAATTCATGTAGAAACCTGTTAAATAGAACAGGTTTCTATCCAGCAGTGTGTAGGCTTTGCACATGAGTGTTTATGTTAAATATTTGCTGACCAACATTGTTTATGCGAACAAACAAATAAAAAAGATCCAATGTGAAAATACAGTTCATGTTACACCTGTCAAATTATTTAACAATTAAACTCGAGTCTCAAGTTTTTCAATAGAAAATATATTCAGCCCCAAAAATAATACTAACATGCTGTTACCTCTATTTCTTGCCAGACAAAGACTTTTAATATATGTAATGTCAGAAGATGACATAATATTCACTGCATTCTTGTTCATTACAGCTAGAGATGAACTTTGGGCGAATATCAAATATTGAGCCAATTAACCGCTGTCATAATTTCTCCTTTTTTTTGTCGGAACAGTGTCATTTGGAGGACATTTTGCTGACCAGATCATCATTTAGAACGTACAAGTGTTGTGATTAGCATGCTCAGATGACATGAAATTTTACTTATTACACTTTACTTGATTTACCTGCTCCCCACTGTGTCAGGTTTAGAGTGCACACAAACATTTTTGAGTCTGCAATCAGAATGAATTAATTTGGATTTGTCAACAATCTTTGCATGTAAACATAAGCTGTCTGGTATGGTGGAGCTGCAGTAGCATCATTTAGAGCCTCATTGCCTTATATGCACAGTGTCATGACCAATGGTTGACAATCTAGACAAGGTGTTGACAGTGAAATGTTTGATGTAAAAGTTATTACTGAGCAGTTTGAGTCTAGTGGAGGGTAAAAATTGGCCAGATCAAGAGGCCTTGGATGGAGAGACATAGACACTGATAGGGATAATGTAGGGCCAGTGTGGGGTTCAGGCTGAAGATGAAGGGTTCTCAGTGTGACTGTTGAAAGGCTGTGTGTTTCCTTCTGTTCCTGTGTGCAAACCAGTGTAATGCAGGTCAATAGGGAGGGCAAGGGTGACTGTTCTAAATCAGACCCTCCTGAAATTGGCTGCTGCCCTCAGTCTTTAGCTTTGACTCTTTTCACTTGCAACACTGACCTCGTACCCAGTGCTATGCAATGGAAAAGTCATACTCATCTCTACCACTTGGATGGCCAAGTTACATTGCGTTTGAGAAAAAAAGAAGAAGAAAAAACAGTGGTTGATTTGGGATGTGTGCCTATACTGACTGTGATGTGTCCCTAAACCCCTTTTGAAATGTACACCAGAGCCCAGCGGTATAAATCATGTCCTGAAAAGTAGCTTCCCAAAGGAAATGAAAGCATCAGGGCAGTCAGCAGACTTCATAGCTCATGGGCAGGTGGCCAGGGTTCCATCCTGCCTTTTTGATGGGCTTTTGAAAGAGGGGTTATGACATGCTCCATGCCTTAGCCCTGCATTTTTAATACAATTACAAGCCTCTCTTAATGCAATCTGGAGCATATCCACAGAATGATGTTCAAATCAATGACAATAACATTAGCTCTTCATTATTTATTATTAGCCAACCATCATGAATAAAGCTCTTGCAAACAGTTCAGGGAAACAGGGGCTTCAGTTGAATCGTGACTCTTTTCTAGGTTTTACAAGGACTCTCAGGAAGAAGCTCATTCAAAAGCCTTCTCAGCTTTTTTTGGTATTTTGTACAGTTCTGTCTTTTTTGGCAGGTTACTTTCTCAAGCATAATTGCAGAAACGAGAGAAAAATAGTCATTATGAGGCACAGGGGTATTAAAACAGTATTCATATCTCATTTCCATGTAACAGGGTAGCACCATGCTGATGTTTCAGGATCCTTCAGTCATCAGGGTCAAGTACTTTTGCATTGAAACATGAAAAGTAAAGACTATTAAAAGGCTACATGTTGTTATTTTTATTATGTTTCCTTATTCATTTGATTGTGGGTTTGTTTATAATTGTTGGTTAACGTGTGTGTGTGTGTGTGTCTGTGCTTCCATGCATAACACCAGATGTGTTAACACATACAAAGTCATCTCTCCTACTCATGATGACCCCCATCATGAGTAGGAGAGATGACTTTGTATGTGTTTACAAAGAAATGACAATCATGTAAAGGATGTTTAGATAAAGTTACCATTTCCTGAAAAGTGCAATTTTTTTTACCACACATGTATATGTATATATGTATTTTATCTTTGTTTTTGTTTTGTTTTTTTTAACAGGAGAAATTTTCTTGTAGTAGATGTCTTTCAGTGTCTCCACTCTCTACCTGATTGTATTGTCTTTAATGTGTTTGCACCAAATCAATACGACAACAGATACACAACAAAAAACATGCCAAGATGAATAGAAGGCAATGGTGTGGAGCGAGTTGTGTCACTAGATTAACTTGCCCTTAACAATTTCCACAGTCTTCATTAGAAATGCTATTGTGTCCGTGGAGAACAATGGCAGAGCGTGCGGAAAGTGGCGGCACAGAATGCTCTTCTTTCATCCGGCTTGACTGTACAAATGGACCTCATTGTCTACGGAGAAATTCGATTTTCTGCCATGCACCAGCCCCACATAAAGTCCTCTCTGGGGTCTGATGCCACCATGCTGTGCCTTATCAACAGCACTCAGGGTGTGGAATTGAGTCCTGGTGCATATTAAACCATAAGGGACGCAGACTGAGAATCTAAAATACAGTATAATCTCTTTGGAGGTCTTCCTCTCGTTTTCCCTTAACATCCAACTCCTCCAATTCCTCATGTCAGCCTCAGTTAGAGATATGTGGTAAAAGAAGAACAGAAATAAGTGCTTTGCGCAGGTAGCATTTCTAGGATATCACACACCAAGTCAGTTCCTACAGTATACTATTCTGATAAAGATAAGAGTGTACATCCTTATTGTGGTGCAAGGCTACACTTAGTTTGGGAGGGAATATACACTATATTGCCAAAAGTATTCGCTCACCTGCCTTGACTCGCATATGAACTTAAGTGACATCCGAATTCCTAATCCATAGGGTTCAATATGACGTCGGTCCACCCTTTGCAGCTATAACAGCTTCAACTCTTCTGGGAAGGCTGTCCACAAGGTTTAGGAGTGTGTTTATGGGAATTTTTGACCATTCTTCCAGAAGCGCATTTGTGAGGTCACACACTGATGTTGGACGAGAAGGTCTGGCTCTCAGTCTCCGCTCTAATTCATCCCAAAGGTGTTCTATCGGGTTGAGGTCAGGACTCTGTGCAGGCCAGTCAAGTTCATCCACACCAGACTCTGTCATCCATGTCTTTATGGACCTTGCTTTGTGCACTGGTGCACAGTCATGTTGGAAGAGGAAGGGGCCAGCTCCAAACTGTTCCCACAAAGTTGGGAGCATGGAATTGTCCAAAATGTCTTGGTTTGCTGAAGCATTCAGAGTTCCTTTCACTGGAACTAAGGGGCCAAGCCCAGCTCCTGAAAAACAACCCCACACCATAATCCCCCCTCCACCAAACTTTACACTTGGCACAATGCAGTCAGACAAGTACCGTTCTCCTGGCAACCGCCAAACCCAGACTCGTCCATCAGATTGCCAGATGGAGAAGCACGATTCGTCACTCCAGAGAACGCGTCTCCACTGCTCTAGAGTCCAGTGGCG
This sequence comes from Hemibagrus wyckioides, assembly GCF_019097595.1. Taxonomy (NCBI): domain Eukaryota; kingdom Metazoa; phylum Chordata; class Actinopteri; order Siluriformes; family Bagridae; genus Hemibagrus; species Hemibagrus wyckioides. The sequence goes on along the minus strand of NC_080728.1, from coordinate 11,432,177 downwards.
GCGTGCTTTACACCACTGCATCCGACGCTTTGCATTGCACTTGGTGATGTATGGCTTGGATGCAGCTGCTCGGCCATGGAAACCCATTCCATGAAGCTCTCTTCGCACTGTTCTTGAGCTAATCTGAAGGCCACATGAAGTTTGGAGGTCTGTAGCGATTGACTCTGCAGAAAGTTGGCGACCTCTTCGCACTATGCGCCTCAGCATCCGCTGACCCCGCTCCGTCAGTTTACGTGGCCTACCACTTCGTGGCTGAGTTGCTGTCGTTCCCAAACACTTCCACGTTCTTATAATACAGCTGACAGTTGACTGTGGAATATTTAGGAGCGAGGAAATTTCACGACTGGATTTGTTGCACAGGTGGCATCCTATCACAGTTCCACGCTGGAATTCACTGAGCTCCTGAGAGCGACCCATTCTTTCACAAATGTTTGTAAAAACAGTCTGCATGCCTAGGTGCTTGATTTTATACACCTGTGGCCATGGAAGTGATTGGAACACCTGATTCTGATTATTTGGATGGGTGAGCGAATACTTTTGGCAATATAGTGTATCTCATGGAGTTTGGCCTAAAGAAGAGTAGTAAACTCTGATCAACATACACATGTACTGTTATATTAAAATAATCTCTGATAGGGTGGTGTGACACCTCACCACCTAACACCACCTAAGCTGATTTGTTTCTTTTTATACCACAGCAATTTGTCTACATTGTTTTAAATTAATTGAAGAATGATGATGTACTTTTAACCATTTATACTTACCTTGCATTTTGTAGGAAAGACAAGCTCTTACCACTAGTGTTACAGCAGATATAAATCTGTTACCTTCCCTCACAAGCCTCTTTTTCTGTCTCCACAAACGTTATAAAGACAAATAACAGCCTGTCATGTTACCAAGAAACTACACAAAAACTACAAAAATCTTCTGTCCTGAAAACCACAAAACACTGACATCCAAGTCTCCTTCCATATCAGTTAAATAAATCTCTCTGCAGAGAAAGCCTCACCGTGTCAACAATTTGATTTTCTTTTTTTATGAAATAAAAGCATTATTTTAATCAATTTATTATTACTCCACCATAGAGGAGTGTGAAGGAGCTGTTTGTGTAGAAATGACAACATAATTTTTAAAAAAAGTGCATTATTATAAAACTACTGAATTAATCAATATCTTCTAATCAGTCAGATTCAACAAATCAACATTGAGGTGGTATTAGGGATTTAGAACGATTTATTATTGTTATTTCACAGATAAACTAGAATTTTATAATTCACCAATGGGAGATATAGACTTTATGGTAAATGTATCGGAGTGCCAATGTGCATGAACTGTAAATATTACAGACATTCTAGGGGTTAGACATTTTACATTGCATTCTAAGTGCGAGTACCATGAGGATCCATACAGCTTTAATATTTTCACGAATGCAGGACAGCATCCCGTTGTGACCGTGAGCTCCTACAGATAACACACAGATTCACAGAAAGTGCTGGATTTAAATTCTGTACATTCAGTCGCCTCAGAGAGCATACAGAAAATACATCATGACTGCAGTAGTTCATCTTATAGCCAATGAAGAGTCAGATATTAAATGTTATTATAATTTGTGAACTTAGTATAGTGAAGTAAGTGGTGCAAATTAGTTCAGCTTGAAAATGGTCATAATATTTATAATGAGGAATTATTATCACAGCAGATAAACACAGCACCATTTGAATACATCTCTGCAGCAAACACACAGCATAAGGAAACATGTTGTGATTATTGAGACTTTAGTCAGCAGGGGCCAGCATATGATGCCTGCCTGCGCGCCAGCATGCGGCCTGATGTACCTCATTTTCCACACTCGAGTGCAGCCATACAATATGTATCAGCTGCTATCTATCACAATGGATATGCGTTGGGCTGTGTTTGCTCTGGAGACAGGCACGTGGAATGATGTGTGCACTGCTTCTGCGGAGCTTGCACAGCAGGTTGCTTTAGCAGGCTGTAATTTATACGTACTATGATGGAATCCCATGGAGAATGGGGTCTGATCTTAATTCAGCCACGGTGATGTTGCTGCTATGTGATGACGGTTGTTATTATTTGTGTGGGGAGGCATCGCAAAGTTAAAGCACATGAGACTAAAGGCCAATTCACACCAAACAAAGGTGCAAGATATTCCCATCCCAGTTTGGCATCCTTTTCTGAAAAAATGAAAACACTGCTCACATTCAATTCTAAAAGGACATTAACACCAAAGACCTTTACATACCGAAAATCAATTTTTTATTCATTTAACAAACAGTGAAAAATGCACTCCATTCACCTCTTCCAAAAAATGTACCCTTTATATCACACTATATAAAGGTGGTGAATTCTCCAGTTCATTCAAGAGCATAAATTTTGCCAGCTCATGTTTCAGAGCTGTACACAGAGCAGGCAACTTCAGTATAAATATTATGTCAGTATTTATGCTGGGGAGAGTTATGGGTATTCAGAGTTAGGTTGTGTCAATTATCTGGGCTTGCTTTTCAGATTATGCAAATTACATGCATTTGCATTGGTCTTCTAAGTAGAAGCATCAGAGTCTGGCCTTTTTTAAAAGAAAATGTGGACTTAATAAAAAAAAAAATCCTCATAATAATAATAATAATAATAATAATAATAATAATAATAATAATAATAATAATAATAATAATAAATTGTGTGTATCAAATGATACGCTGTGGTGACCCTGAGCAGGGAGCAACTGAAAGACAGCAACAACATCAATAACAATAAATTAAAATAATAGTAACTAGAAGAAGAGCCTTTATTTGTTGTATATATATATTACAGCACATGGAAGTTCTTCACATACCCCTGCTTAGGAAATTGGTGGCAGACAACAGGGTCAGCTATGAAATAGCACCCCAGGAGCAGAGAGGGTTAAGGACCTTGCTCAAGAGCCCATCAGTTTTAGCTGGGTGATGCTGCTGCTTGAACCTCTGACCTTCCAATCAGGAACCCAGAGTCTTAACTGTGCAATTACTCACTGCAGAACATATGGCTTTCACATCCGTATTATTCAGCAGCTTTTAGCACTCATTCCAGCACATCGTATTATTTAGCATTTTATTGTTTTTGTATTATACCCAGACAGTTAATTGTCCACAAAACCTAATGAAACAAGATGCTAAATTAAGATCATAAAATCATAATGTATGGATGTAGGCAATTTCAGCATGGATTTAATTCACTATTTTGAGTTGTCAAATAAATAAAATCATGTCATTGTTTTGCTTAATTTTATGTGTGCACTGCTATAAAAAAAAAAAAAATCTTGCTCAGAAAGTATGAAAGTATTCATCATGGAAGCTTAGAGCTCAATTTAAGTTCATTCATAAAAATTCATAATTGTATTCATTAATAATTCAGTCCTTGAAATAAGCAGAGTCTCTGATTAGCACCCTGTCTCCTCGGATGTCCTCTGTGTGGAAGAAAATATGTTTACATTTCATGGATAGTATTAATTACTAAATAGTGTCATATTTACTGCATGTATTTGATCTTGGTCTCAATCAGGATTGCAGTATGATGTATTGGTTACATCACACTGCCAGTGTGAAAAACAAGAAAAATATGTTGAAGTTCTTGGTCAGAATTGGGCTTAACTGAGATATTCCTAGTACTAGTACTAGTCCTAGTACTGTAAAGCACTCCTTGCTGACCCTTTGCTGTACCTGGCAATAAAACTTTTTCTGATTCTGATTCTGATATGCCGCTGTTTTAGGTAAACTCCACAATGTTTGCTTAACTCGGCAGTTACATCTGAATACTAGTGTGCCTAATTTCTGCATTAAATCATCACTTCCACAATGTGATAGCATCAAGACATGAACAATCACATGCAGTATTTGAGTATAATATTTGCCTATAAACTTACATCTTATTGTCAACTGGATTATGTGAATTTACATTATATGATCCCTGTATACTTTCATTGACATTTCAATCATTTGCCATTTACATTAATTTAGGCCTATGTTTTTATAGCTGCTATGCTGTTTTTCTCCAATAGTAACAAGTTTTTTTTCCATAGATTAAATCAATCAATCCATCACAAACATGCTAGAGTGAATATTCTATTTTTATTCAACATCCATGGCCTAGACTGCTACACTACTCTTATATTGAATGCACATTTTGAAGACACACTAGAGGTCTGCATCAGTTATTTTTAACAGAAACACAAGCCATATTGGGCCGGATACTTGCAATCAGAAGTCTGCTTTTATTAGCATCTATGAATTGCCTGTATTATACCCGATATTAACATTTGGTGCCAAACAACGTTCAGCTCCTCCCTCAGGAACACTGTAAGCCCCCAGAGGCATGTTCTGTTTCAAAAGTCATTGCTTCTTTACACTGATAATGAAATGTCATTACAAAAAGACATGCAGTCATTTCCAATTCTGGAAGGAGCCATATTAGCGGGGAATTTATTAAAACATCAAGGAGCATATTGGTTTATGGCTTACATGCTAATGCAGTCTTGCCGCTTGCAGATATATTTACTTAATGGTTTTGAGATATGAGTGTCATTTTATGATAGCACACCCTAAAGCCTCAACAGGCTCGGATATGCGCAGGACTTCACGAAGGAGGACGCATTTGATGTATTTGTTACACTGTCCATTATGAAGCCAACATTAATGCCAGGGATATGTCTGCAGACCATGCAACAAATATAAGCAATGAAAGTGCAAATCAGCCAATGATTTGTGGCCACAGCTAGCGCAGTCAGGCAGAAGAGACTCACTGGGTGTTCAAACTTATCAGAGCTCTTAGCATTAGCGCAGAGTTATAGAGTCTGTGTGCTTGGTCCGCATGGGTTTTAATGAATAGAAGCAGTCATGATGCATTACGATATGTGTTCAAAATGATAAAGACTGCATTAGCAATACCTGCTGCATTCATTATAAGTGACTGCAGGTATCATCAGAGTGAATGTTTTACTGAGTCAGGCAACGTTAACCCCATAAGATACCCCAGTGCAAATGTGAAGAGGTACAATACTGCAGAGATTAGTTCAAGTCTATAATATAACTGCCTCAAATACTGTATTTACAAACTTCTTTAACTGGATTTTCATACCAAATACCAGTAATCAACATGAACAAACATTCATATGCATTGGGACTATTCTGTTTGTTTAACTGTATATTTCCCTACACACATAGGGCTCTATTTTTGTGATTATATTGTACACCTGAACAAAGCATATGATCAGCAAATTATATTTTTTCAATTACTTGTGCAGGTGGCACAGAGCAATGCAACAGTAAACAGGGCTTGGCCTTGACTGAACACGTTATTGAGACGTGTCGGTAAGCATCTTACTGTAATGATCAATCAAATCAGCATCCTCTCATCCACTTTAGGAACCAGGTGTGTACAGGACTGTGACAGTTATATGCATGCACTGTCCAATTTATCAAGAACACCATTCTAATCCTCAGTAGTGTGCCAGTTTGCCCTCAGAATAGCCACAGTTCTTTGTGGCATGGATTCCTTAAGGCACTGGGAGCATTCCTCTGACGTTTTGATTATCATATTATTGCTGCAGATTTGTCAGGTGCACAATCATGCAGCAAATCTCTTATTCTACAGAACAACATCCCAAATGATCCAGTAAATTGTGGCCATAAAGGGATGCACACTGTCAGCAACAATATGAAGGCTGTGGTACTCAAACAATGCTTAGACTTCCACACCATTACACCACCTTCACCAGCCTGGACCACTGACACAAGGCAGGATTCATGCTGTTGCCAGATTCTGACCTAACCATCTGCATCTTGCAGGAGAAATTGAAATTCATCAAATAAGCTGATGTTTTTCCCATCTTCAACTGTCCAGTTTCACTGAGCCTGTGCCAACTACAGCCCCAGAGTCCTGATCTCGGCTGATAGGAGTGAACTTGTGCTGCAATACTTACCTGCCTTAAGCTTTTTTTATCTGTTGTGCTTTCTGAGATGCTTTTCTCCTCACCACAGTTGGAAATAGTGATTATTTAATATATTGAAGCCTTCTGTATTTTAGTGGTAATGTGTAGACTTGATACATGTGCTCAAGTTTTTATTTTGCCAATAATCCAATAATCACAATGCTGCAATGTGCTAAATATACATACATAAGGCTAATACAGAGATATATTCTACAGTCTAGACTTACAATTAACAGAGTATACTGAATGACCTATATTTAACAGATTCTCACTTTGTGTTTCTATCTCTGGAACAAAATGCTCATGGGTCTCTACATACTAATTATTTACGATAAGCATTGCAAGCAAACTCATGCTGGGTTGAAAATTAGTTTCTTTGCAAAAGCAATCTCTGGCACATCTGTTCTTAACATTTTAACAGCATTAAAGCCATGTTGCAAAGAGCTTTATTTAGAGAATCTGCTTAACACCAGCTCCGTACACTGAAAAACAACTTTGTAGATGTGCAGGTTTATTTACAGATATTGGAGCTTCTCGGTATTGAGATCATCCATCCATCTATCCTTGCATTCTCAATACTGCTTATCCTAGTGGGTCACCGGGAACCTGGCGTCTATCCCAGGAGACTCTGGGGACAAGGCAGGGGTCACCATGCACTTGATACCAGTCTATCATAGGTCACAATCTCACATTCAATCACACACACATTCACACACTACAGACAATTTGCTCTTCTAAGCCTACAACACATGTCTTTGGACTTGGGGAAGAAAGAGGGGAAGAGTTGATAAATTGGAAAATTAGATTTTCAAAACAGACTGTTCGTAATAATTATAAATAGTAATTATAGTCAAATAATAATAATAATGATTAGTTAAACTAGAATCTTGTAATTTGGTGTGAAGTGCACTTCAGCAGCCACAACTGAGTTGGCTGAGATAGATAGATAGATAGATAGATAGATAGATAGATAGATAGATAGATAGATAGATAGATAGATAGATAGATAGATAGATAGATAGATAGATTTAGTTAGTAGTATTGATATTGTTTGAAGTACTGCTTAGCTTTTATTTTGTCATTAGTAATTCACAAAAGCATCTGCTAAATGAATCTAATATAGTGTTTAAAAGAGTTGGCCTATTTCTATTGAGTGGGTGATATAAATAGTGTACATCCACAAAACCTTGTACGTAGTAACAGATGGAAAGAGACCAACAAGGGTGTGGTTGAGGTAATCAAACTACTGCTTTATTCCTGCATCTGCACTAAGACTGAGTCTTGGGAGGAAGTTGCACACATGCATTTTTGAACCAAAATGGGTTCAAAATCCTACTGTGTCAGCACATTTTGAATGTCACACCTGCTTTTGCACCACTCCACCAATGTCAGTGCAGTATGTTAATTTATGACCATGCAAACACTGGAAAAATTGGCATGCACCCAAATGAAATAGAAAAATTCTGCCTTTTAGAAGCAAATTACGCATACACGGGCAGAAAAGTAGAGCTCCTCCAGGTTTAAGGAACCAAGACAACTTATAGTGAAATGTTATAAAAGGCAATCTATTTGTACATAAATGAAGACGACGTTTTCGAAAATAATAACAATTAGAATGTGGTGTATTAAATTGTGTAACTGTAGAAAACTACTTTTGAGATCTTATTGTTAAACTTTATCTAAAATGCTGTAAAGGTTGGAAAGGAAAATAAAATATTTTGAAATGACCATTGACAAAAATACTATTGTTATTTCTGTGTTGTGACATGTTTTGATTTTTTTTTTTATTTCTTCTGTCAAAGTAGGACTTCACTTTTACACACTTTTTGACCTAGTTGTTACCCTAAAATAAATATACACTTTCAGTATATGCTATAAGTATATGCTGAACTTGGCATACTGTGCTGAAGTCTATTGTGTTGAATTTTTCATAAATCCCAATGAAAGCTTTTATGCAAAAATTGTTTCTTTGATGAAATCCCTCTATGTACAAGATCTAGTAAGACTTTCCATACATGATACCAGAAGGTACCAGCATCTCACATAATTTTCATGGAAATTCAGATAAAAGTTCCTTACCATGAAGAAGTGACTGTAATGAGTACTGATTTTGGTGATTTGATGGCCACTGCCTGTGTCATTAATGAAGGAAGATGATATGATATTATTCTGTTTGATTGTAACTTGGATTTGCTTGATTTCTTTATACCTCTGATGATAAATGCTACCAGAGAGGGCATTTTAATGTGAACAGGGCAACTGAAACATTTTCATGTGACATTCATTGGGCAGTCAGCGAGCTTCTGCTAGAATCAGCATCACAGTTGAGGGAAGCTGTGAAACACGCTGCTGTAGAACCCAGAGTCGCTCAGTATTACACATTAAGTCCCATCATTCACTACTGGAAGAAGACTTGACCCTACAAATGTTAATGCAAATGCAAATCTATGCAGCTGTAGTGGCATCATTATTAACTGTCTCTTCACATTCGGGGTTTTCTCTTAATGGTGTGCTGCTAGATGAAGATGCTGAGTGCTAAGCCATTAGCCACTCGCTAATATAGTCACTCTGGTTCTCAGGTCACAGATAGCATGCTAGTTGCGTGGAGTAAGATTAAGCATTCGAGAGCAGCTGTCAGGACTAATGCAAATAGGATGCTGATGTGCGTGTGCTTGTGTGTGTGTGTTTTTGCATACAGTAGTTATATACTTTCTATGTCTTTCTATTGTCAGTTTAAGTGATTTAATCTCTGGCTTATGTTGAGGAACACTGTCTCACCTCTGAGATGCTTTAACACAGAGATTCCATTAGATTGAATAAAACACACTGGTCCATCAGATGAACACATCTCTCTAAGGCTTTCCTCGAGCCTGTAGATCTGTGGTTCAAATGGATATTTCTCATACATGCTACCATATAGCAATAGACAAGGGCTTCTGAGTATAAAAGAGGAACTGGATTAAGAAAGAGAGCTGTCTCAGGCGACTTCCAAGAACAAAGCAGCATGGGCTGGTGAAAGCCTTGACTGGCATAGTGTCTGTCCATCATTATCAATTCTGAAAAGATGCTGATTCTGATTCAGAGATTTTGATGTGAAAAAATCACATCAAATCCTGTTGCTCTTGAGCTTATTTTACACCCCCTGTGATACTGCTGGTCACTGGGGAGTGGAATGAATGAGGACACACAAGTTAGAGGATGAAAAGAGCAAAGATATTGAATGGTGCTTTTTTACACTATGAATTTTGCCATTCGAAAACACACCAAAAATAAACAAAATCAAATCACAAGCATCTGGATCAAATTCTGTTCAGCTGGGTCAGGGCAGGTAAGGTCATCTCTGTCTCTAACAAACACGTGTATGCAATCATTCATTACCTGCTTATTCTCTGTAACTTTCTCTCATCTTCACACCTACCACTCAAACACACCCCTGCTGTCACATCCCCTTTTTCTGCATCTTGCTCTCAGTAGCTGAGTGTATTTAAAATAGTTTTAGGCATTTCATTCTGTATATAATATAAGTGCTACAAATCATCCGCAGATCCCCATTCTTCTCATAGTGTGCTCCAAGTGCTTATACTCAGCCTAATTTATACCAGTGTTGTTGTGAATATCACTTGCAATGAGCAACGCAAAAGTGGTGCAGCAGCAGTTTTAAAAATAATGAGGAAAGAATTAATTCAGCTGGGAATTTTAATGGTACCAGGTCATGACTAATCCTATCAGTAAACAAAGCAGAGGTCATCCTGTTCTGGAGAACCTCAATTAGATCCTAATCAGCAGTAATAAGGCAAGCTGTTTACCAACAAATGAATACAAGTTCCCGCTTCTAAAATTGCCTCTCTCTATTCTTTTTTTCTCTCCCTCTCTCTCTCTCTCTCTCTCTCTCTCTCTTGCTCTTGTTCTTTCTCTCCTACTCCACCCCCCCTCTCTTTTTCTCTTATGCCTTTGCTCTGTGATTTGTTCAAGGGGACAAGAGGGAGAAGTGGGGTTAATTACTAACATGAGGCAGCACAACACATATAGTCTCCATCCTCATGAATAAAAAATAAACAGATGCATTTTTACACTTCTTTGGGACGGCTCTTTACAAGGGTGGCCGGTATAAACGGGCTAACAGAGCTAAAATTACAAATGGTGAGTGAGTGTGTGTGAGAGTGTGTGTGTGTGTGCCCCACTGCATTCTTATTATGACTTAGATATGACTTTCTGATATAAGGCATTACCAATTACATTTTCAGTTTGTTTTACCGGTTATAGTCCTCTTGTATTTACTGGTGCACAGCATGTACTGAGACAAATGTGATGGAATGCGAATGCCTTAATGTCTGTTTAATGCACATTTAACAGACAATTTAGCACTGAGTGCATAATTTACATTTATCACAGTTCAGTGCAAAATTGTGGTAACACGTTTTACTTCAGAATATTGTTCATAGGGCTGCATAATACCTGCATATACTTATTATGAAAACTGACATAAACCTAAATAAACATCTTATTCCCATAGATTTCTGCTGTCATACAGACAGTATGTCTTGATGTAACACTTGAGTCAGGTGACATAAGCATGTGTTATGATATTTTTCGGGCTGATTTATATTAGAACATCCTTACAAATGACTTTGTAGCTTGTAACTTCTGATCACATACTAAGTCACATGTTAGTGATGAAGTGTCATGTTATAGATCAAAACCAAACCTTTTTGATTGCTATACATAACTCTGTGCTTTAGGTGTCATATCATTGCTAAGGCTATCTTAATAGTAATACGTATTTATGCAAAATGACTGTGGGGGGCACGGTGATTTAGTGGTTAGCATGTTTCCCTCAAGCTTCCAGGGTTAGGGGTTGGTTCCTGCCTCCACCCTGTGTGCACAGAGTATCTTCTCCCAGTGCTTTAGGGGTTTCCTCTGGGTACACCAGTTTTCTCCCCCGTCCACATGTGTTGTAGGCTGACTGCCATTTTTAAATTGTCAGTGAATTTGTGTCTGAGTGTGTATGCTCTGTGTGTATACTGGGAGAGGCTCCAGGTTCCATGTGATCCTGTGTAGGATAAGTGGTACAGAATGGATGGATGGATGGATGGATGGATAGATGGATAGATGGATGGATGGATGGATGGATGGATGGATGGATGGATGAGGATATAACTGCATATAACTGTGAGTGACTGCTCATAAAATCCTCATAAACAGTCTACATAAGTATACAAAACTATGTTATAGTCCAGTCTAAAGACTGTCAATTCAATTCAATTTTATTTGTATAGCACTTTTAGCAATGGGCATTGTCTTTAAGCAGCTTTACAGAACATAAGAAATATAGCACAAACAGTATATGTAAATTTATTTATATTAATCCCTAATTAGAAGTTCTGAGGAGAATGTGGCTAGGAAAACTCCCTGAGATAGTAAGAGGAAGAAACCTTGACAGAAACCAGACTCAAAATACCAGAGATTGTGATTATGAATAATGTCCTTTCTACAGTCATATACAGTCAGTTGGAGTTGTGTAGTTGAGTCTGTCACTGTTTAAACTAGGGATGTAATGATACCGTTTTTTTCAGACTGGCTATGAGTACATTATTATTTGGTTTTTTTAGCTCTTGCTGATACTAATTGAGATACTAGGCATGTCTCTACTGCATTTCTGTATAAGCTGCCGGCAGGCGAAAGGCCACCAGCACACACTGATTTTAATCTGTTTTAGCAGGTCCAACATTTAGTCTTCAGTTATGATGGGGTGAATATTGTTTGGAGAGCTATAAGCCTAATTCGAGAGCTACCAGTTCTCCCACTGGAAACCCCACCCCCTCTCAGCCAAGCCAATCTAAATATCATATGTAGTAACTGCTGGTTGTCAAACTGCCCTGAAGAAGGTGCTATTACTACTGAAAGAAAACACCTGAAAGAAGATGAATAGGGTCACTTTGCTCTCGTTGGATCTCCAACTCTCTTCATTACTACATCTGGAGGGATCTGCCAGCTGTCAATGCAAAGTATTCACCTAAACATGATATAAGACATGACACAGTTATACTAGTACTTCTGTGTTTATTTTATTCCATGATGGTTTAAAATGAGTCTCACAGCATGCTGCACTTTTCTATGCAGCTACAGATTTGCCTTTTGTTTTTAATCATGGATGTCCCTGAACATGTTAATAGAGTCTGTTTATATTTCCCTGGTTTAAATAGTGGCTCAAGGCACACATGTTTGTGTTCATGCACTTTGACTATTAATCTCATTCTTTCTTTTAATTTTTAATGCAGCATCACAATGAGCTGTTATTTTTACTCATCTAGTGTTGACTATAGATATGTTTTCACCTAGCCTGCATCACTGCAAGTGTGTCAATAGTAATGAACTCCTCATGCTGAGTTTTAGGTTTAATCAAGCAGAAAATCGTGTATTTTGTCAGATTTTTTTCAGGTTACTTTTAATGTAGGATGATGCTGTAGTTCCTCCTCTGAATAATTTCTGCTTTGCTTTGACCATTAATCATGAAATACATCCAGATTGCTTGAAGACCCTTCCAGACCTTGAATGTTCTACTTTATATAACTTGGCTCAGTAACTAGGTTTATGTTTTTAACTTTTGTTCAAAATGTACTGGAAGTTTTTCCTCAGATTCATTAAACATGCTGTTGTGTTGCATGTTTATTAGGGCCTTCTAAGACTTAGGGACTTGAAGGGAAGAGGCTTACTCTGCCCACAGACATAAACTGATCAATAAAATAGAACAAATTTAAGTGTGTGTGTGTGTGTGTAAAATCAATATTTAAACGCTGTTTAATCGGTAGAGAATTGTAGTGTTTTTTGGTGAATGCAGCCACTTATTAAATCCACTATGTAGCGTTTCTCTGACACTCATGTAATTGCTCACTCTATGACAAAAGGATAATGTAGTTCTGTCATTGTTTGTTGGCAGAATGGAACAATAAAATGCTTAAAATTTTTGTTCGCACATCAGCATCAGAAAGCTTTTACATCATATTTAGACTGTACATTTCATTGGCAAGCTCAGTGGGGGGTTTTTTTTGTTATGTTTTGTTTTGTTGGGGTTTTTTTTTTGTGCAGTGCAGTGCACAATGCATAAATCCTTTGCTCACTCTGCTGACTTCTCTTTACCTTTTGTGGTACAGGCAAATATGCCGCCTACAAAGTAGTGCTACTCTATTCTCTTTTATTTTACTCCTTTGAAAGGATGTGCAAAACTCATTCCCAAATCCTTTAAAAGAAAATCCCTTTGGCTAACTGCTCATCCAATTAACAGCTACGTAAGCGGATAATTCTGTGGTGGATTTTGAATTCAGTCTGTGATGAGAGTCGCGTGTGCAGAGAGAAGAAAGGAATAAACCTTCTTTTTAATTTAAACACGATTTCAGGTTTGATGGTGAAAAAACCTGCTTTAGATGGTGTTTTGTTAGTGCTGGGTAAATATGAATCCCTTGATTTCATTACAGGCATTCATTGCAAACAGGTTATTTGTGAGGACTTGAGTGATTTTAGTTGCAAAACACTGCAGAGGAAGTAAGAGACTCTAATGTTACTATTCATGTTTTGGAATTCTGTCTCATCTTTGGTGGTATTCATTCGGCTTGTGGACTGCTCCCTGCTGTGTGAGAATTGAGACATTTGCCTAGACTTATTGTAGCCATCAAGCTCTCTTCTCCTTGTTTCTGCATAAAGTGGACACATGGTAAAAGGCTTCATAATTTAGCTGCGTTGTCCAAAAGTAGGTCACAGTCCATTTCCTTTGCAGAAAAACACCAACACAGCAATTACCTGCAAAACACCTTCCCTGAGCAAAGGAAGCTTGAGAAGTAATGAATATTTATTAGTGAAGCACAAATTTCTAAATGCCTACCTACTAATCATCTCTCTTTGCCAAGGTCTAGAGCAGGGGTATATTTGTAAAGGTCGGAATAAACTGAATGGTGACAGTAACAGTTACCTTTTAATGCTTAAATATTAACGATTTGTTCAAGGCTATAAATGAAGAGCCATTTGTTGTGTTGCACTGATATTTCATGTTACCAATTTTACTCTACATTATGACTGCAAGATTTTGAACTTGAAGCAGGATAGAATGAATAAACTGTACTTTTCTCTTCACTTGTCTGTTGTGTCACAGCTTCACTCATCAGACCAAAAGGGACAAGTGAAATAAGAAAACTCTTTCTTGCTGACTTCAGGTGTAGAAATCATCATATAAATGCATATGACTGAACATAACTAACCACAACAGATGATTTGCTGAACCTGTGATAGTTCAGAAGGAACTCTAGCACTGTACTAACAGGGCAGTGAACTAGATCTTGACGATGCTGATTACACCACAGGCAAAAGTTCAACATAGTATCTCTGTTGGGAGACAGAAGTCTAGGAGACCGGAGTTTAGGAGCTGGTCCCTCTTAGGGCCAGACTAAGAGGTTTTAAATCTTGGGTCAGGGATATCCACCTCACAGTGAATTTAACCCCACAGCTTAGTGTAGTCAAAGCCAATCAAATGCTATATATATATATATACACACTATTTATTTTTTTATTTTTTTAATGTAGTGAAGGAACAAAGTCACTGATGAAATATTTTGCAGGGTCATCATCCATTTTCCATTCTTAGGGCTGAATACTTTCAGTGTCTGCCAAAAGGCATATTTGTTCATTAATATTCCCTTCCTGTGACTAGAAAAGCATACATAAGGATATACATTATGGATAGTAATTTCAAGGGCTTTAATTACGACTTTCTGTATGCTGCTGAAGTAACATTTACTCATACTTGTCTTCAGTTAATCACTATGACATGTTACATGTTGATTGTCAGTCAGAATACCTGTTTGTGCTTTACACATATTCTTGCTAATCATTTATCAAACTGAGCCTTTAAGGTTTATCTTCTGCAGTTTGACTAAGTGCATTGTGGGGGGAAAATGTATTTAACATTCCAGATAAGCTTCTACCAAATTTCATTTTTTGGCTCATGGGGAAAATGAGTCACACTTCAGCCTAAGAGTAGACTTGAAGTGAAAGGGATGAAAACCTTTTTATCAATATTCACATTTGCGCCATTGATTTATTATTGTACTGACATGCACTCGCGTGTGTGTGTGTGTGCGTGTGTGTGTGTGTGCGTGTGTGTGTGTGTAAGCATGCAAGTGGCCTTTTCCTCTATGCCGTGTAAATGTAGAGTGAAATGGAAAAGTGGGATAAAATGGATCAATTTTGAAATCTGCTGGTTCTTGTGGTGGGAGGGCTGCCGTCCTCTGTCACTGGTAATATCTTTCAGAACAAAAAGAAAAGATTGGTTTTCTGCAGCATGACACACAAGGCTGTCACGGATTGACAGTTTATTTTAAAGACCATTAACTTTACATACACAGCTCCAAAATGAAATATAGAGCAGCTTATAGACGGGACCCTGGAGCACTTTTGCCCAGAATCTCTTTATCACAGGATATGTGGATCTTAAATTGAAAACTCAAGCCCCATTCTACAGCCTCACAGTGAATTTAACCCCACAGCTTAGTGCGGTCAAATCCCAGATATTCATTTCATTTGAATCTCTGACTTCTTCATCTGTCTTATTACATTTTATCATCAGTCATTTATATACTCACCTTCAGTCATGTAACTGAAATAGTACATATACCCACTGGAATGACTAATTGAAACATGAATTTGCAGTAGAATTATGCAGTAGAATAATTTACAATACTGATGTGGGCAGTTGCCCTTTGGCATTTGATTTGCTTGGATAATTTATCATTATCATTTGAGCTGCTCTTCTTTGGCTAAAAATAAGCTTGAATGGATTGTTATTGTCAAACTTTGTTGCTAGGTGAGGAGATTTTTTAGACCCTTTTAGTGAAGAACAGAGTCCAGTCTACTGTCCTGCACTTGAGAGTTGAGGGTGCAAATTTGGTCAGTTCGCCATCAGCATGTGCTAGTATCTGTTCCTAATGACCAATCATGGATCACCAGTGTTCACAACAACCGATCACTGGTTACCATTTCCTAATGACCAGTCACCATTGTTTGTACAGTACCACCCACACACTTTATTGTTCTTTGTTTTAAACTCTCTTCTTCTCTATTTACAAATAATACAACATGTATAACTGTTTCCTACATGCATATTTCCAGACTCTTCACTCCCACTGCTTAATTGTGTCTCTTAGACATTCTGTAGGTTGTTCTGGATAAGGGTGTCTGCCAAATGCTGCAAATATCATTCCTACATTACACATTTATAGTCACACAGATATGCAGACTCGTCTATTTTATAGATATTCTGTATTCAGTTTCAGCAGAACTCCAAAATGTACTCAGAATTAAAGGAATAAAAAAGAATCAAACCCTAAATTCAACAGTTGAATGAAGCCTTACATAATGTAATGTATTGTAATGTAATGATTCAAGGGCCTGCTGGGTTTTTCTTTTTCTTTTCTTTTTGTTTCTCTGTCTTTTCTTTTTTTGAGTTTTTGGTCTATTCTTTCCAACAGACATAAATGATGTGCTATAAATTTGTAACATTCAGTACAACAATGGAGAGTCTTCAAGGTTTGCACTTTCTGGTTTCACTTCCAGACATATGAACAGATGCATTTTTCATCTTATTAAGTTCAAGAGAAGAGAGGCTGGTGAGGGAATGATGCAAATGATAACAGGATCTGATTTGCCATTGTAGATGTTCCACAACAATAAATGTAGCTCTAAACAGCGGAAAGCATAAAATTGTAATTATAATAAAATTGCTGTGGTATAAGTGGAATAACACATTGTGGACCATGATGCTATACAAAAAATAATACACTTCTCGGTGGTAACAGCTTCCAGCTTGCATATTCTCATACAACAGCCTGGTCTGTTCTTTTTGTCCTCACATATATTCTTTTCAGATACAACTTCTTCACTTTTTTATTCTTGTTTGCTTTGTTTACACTCTCAGGGCCAGATGTACATCAGGAGGCACACAAAGCGCCACTCGATGTGCACATTTGAAATGAATCTTTAATTCGCTAAGGCTGCTGCTCATCACGCAGAACTGCCACTGGGAACAGCGACTAAATACACTGCAAACTGTTGTATAAAAGCTTTTATGAAACAGACAATCACAGAACCGTCACAGAATCACAAAACCCTAAAGAGTAAAAGGCAAGTTTAGTAACAAAGACAATAAATGTTATTAACAATGTTAATAAAAAAGAAGCCTTTAATGTGAACCTGTGACTGCTGCTTCCTCTGAGCTGCACATTTGCATGGTCAGGCACTTCTGATGATGCTTCCTTGCAGAGATTCATTCAGAACATCTATTATTCTTGTATAACTCTAAATCATTATTGTCATTATTTTTTCTGCCATCTGTTTTCACTGCTGCTACATATTTTGAACAGTGCATTTCACTAAGATTGGAATTTATTCATTGTACAGCATCTGTACTATTAACTTACTATGCATATTTACTGTGAGCAACTACAACTTAACAAATTCCCTGAGAGGATCAATAAAGTATTCTAATTCTTCTTCTATACATTTTTCATTTTATTGTCTGTACCGTTTAGCCGATCTATCCTCGGGTCACAGGGAGCCTGGAGTCATCGGGCATCAAGGCAGGATACACCCTGGACGGAGTGCCAACCCATCGCACACACACTCATTCACTCACGCAGTCACACACTACGGGCAATTTAGAGACTCCAATCAGCCTTGAAGCATGTCTTTGGACTGTGGGAGGAAACCAGAGCACCCAGAGGGGACCCACTAAGCACAGGGAGAACATGCAAACTCCACACACACAGTGAGCAGGACTCGAACCCAGGACACGTGAGGCGAACATGCTAACCACTAAGCCACCATACCGCCACTATTCTAAACATATAGGTGTAAAAAATAAATAAATTAATTAATAAATAAATTAATTAATTAAAAAGGCAAAAAAAATTTGGAATAACAGCTACACTTGATTCTCATAAGAACATTGCCTTTTTCTCATGTTTTGGAGGAAATAGTGGTATTTCCTTTCTATTTAATTCTGTTCTATTCTCTTCTTATTTTCTTCTTTATGTAACATGTTTTAACCTGCACATGTTAATGACAATTTGGTGAAAATGCAAACTAGTGAATGGCATCATCTGGTGACTTTTTTAAGCATGCAGTAGCTACTGTCTCCTGAAAAGGGAATACTGGTTGGCATTAAACTTTTTTTTTTTTCCTTTCCAGTATATTAGTTCTAGACATTTTTCCTCCAGAGTAAAGTAATTAAAGCATTTGAATACACTTTCTTTGAACTATACAATCACATCACAGCACATTTTTGAATATCCAGAGAAAATGAGTTGAAGTAATTAAGTGGGCACATAAAAATAGATTTCCAGTTTGTCTCATTACCTCAAGCCCACAAACCTCTCATGTTCAACATTAGCACTGATCGAGTGCATTGCTTCACACAGCTAATCAGAGCTTCGCACTGTCCTCCTGAGTCAGCACAGCGACTGATTGAAACCTCCCCTGATCCAAGCCCCGGCTTTGATTAGCTGATGTCACCGTATCTCCTGGTGTGACAGAAGGCATTATAGAATATCATTTTTTATGGCAGGACATCTTTCATATCCCATTTCTTTCTGTTCTGTCTGTTGAGTCCAAATTCATTTTACCGGTTGAAGATCGATTTTCCTCCGTTTTTCTTCTGCTTCCATCTCTTGTCAGTAGTTTTGACACTCTAATGGTAGTCTTTCTGATTAAGGGCAGACTAAAAGAACAAAAATCCACTATACACTTTATATACTCACCTTCAGTATTATTGCCATTTTTCATAAACAAATAAAATAAAATTTAAAAAAGACTCTAGTGAGGATAAAATCCCAAAACTCTTTTCTGTAATGTAGCAATGTTGCCAAATATTTGGATATACAATTGATATAAAACGTCTACACACCACTGTTGAAATGGCAGGTTTTTTTGATGAAAAATATGAAAGCAATATTAACCATACTGTATCAGAACGGTTTTTTTTACCTTCAGTGCAAAATTAATGTCTAAAAATGAAGTGAAAAAGAACAAATAAAAAACTTACAATAGCCTGGTTGCATAAGTGTGCACATCCCTAAACTAATATTCAGTTGAAGCAGCTCTGAATTTATTATTAGTCTAGCGGCATGGCACAACTTGACACGGCAATAATTTTCCACTCATTTTTTTTTTTTTTTTTACAAAACCATTCTACATCAATCAAATTGTAAGGGCATTTACTGTTTACAACCTGTTTCAATTTGCCCCACAGTTTTTTATTTGGATTCAGTCTGAGCTCTGACCAGTTCATACAAAAACACTCTTCTTTTGGTTAAGCCATTCCATTATTGATTGGAATGTGTGCTTTGGGTCATTGTCATGCTGAAAGGTGAAAGTTTACTAGCAGACGCCTTAAGGTTATGTACTAAAATTGACTGGTATTTGTAGCTATTCATTACTGATTCTCTCCATTTAGTAAAAGCCCCAGTTGTGGGTGAATATAAGCAGCCCTATGGCACCATGCACTATACACTGTGGGTATGGTGATTTTTTGGCAACGAACATTTTGCAGAAACCTTTTGCAATTGTGGAATCATTATACCTTTTGGAATTGGACTCATCAGACAATAACACATTTTCCAACATGGTTTGGGGTGATTTAATTGAGCTTGAATGTTTTTTGTGAGAAAGGGCTTCCATCTAGACATCCTACCCCATACCCCAGACATGAAGAATATGATATATTATTGTCACATGCAGTGAGTAATCAGTACAGATATTCCTGCAGCTTCTTTAATGCTACCATAGCATTCTTGTCTTGTCTTTGTATATGTTTTATACATTTTTTATACATTTTGGATGGATGTCCTGTTCTTGGTGACGTCACTGTGGCACTCCATTTTCTTTATTTGTTGTGACATGGTACATTTAATGTTTCAGAGCAGAAAAGAACAAATGGAAAACAGTATTTATTTTATTAAGTCTAATTTATTAGGCTGACTATTTACAGGTTACAGATACATCATCAAATATTTGATCATGCAGCACATCATATTTTGCACCCTTTTGTCTGTCTTTACATCACATGTAAAGGATATCATTCAAGTTTAGCAAGCATCTTAATTTTCTATCCATAAGTTTAAGCTGACTGCATGTTGGGTTACCAGGAGAGTTCTATGATGGCGTTACAATGCACTTTATTTCACTTATATTCATTCATGCTAATTAATCCACCTAGCACAAACAGATAGTTTGTACCTATCCACTTAGTATAAACAGACAGTCTCAGATGTGCTGGTGTTTGTGGGAGTCAGAATGAGTAGCTTGATCTATAGTTACAGTGTTAAATCACTGTGTAGTGTACAAACTACAAACATAATTGCATATCGAATCAAAACTTTAGTTTTGCTAAAGTCAGTATGTAGCAAGGTTTTTTTTGTTATTTTTCTGGTTGTAGAATCCACTGAGAATAGATGAATTAAAAACTAATGGTCCAGAGATGAAATCTGATTGTCCAGGCTACTGATTTGTCTAAACTAGCCAAACATGCCAATTTTTGTTCATGGCCAAATGATTTCAATAATCATTTCAATGATGTTTAGTGTAGAAGCTGCATATTGTGTGTTTCTGCCAAATATTACTACAATCAGTCAAACTATGGATATTGAAGTGCCCCGATCCAACCATCTGTTCGTTTCCTATGTGTTGTTATTGAGATTGTAACGGTCTTGAATGTAGATATGCATGAGGTTATTGTTTGTCAAACACCTTATGATTACATTTTATTGAATAAACTAAACTGTGGAGCAGGAACAAAGCTTGCTATCAATAATATTGACTGGCAGTCTAATGTTGACTTTTCATTGTTGTCATATGTTTTTTTTTTTTGCAAGCCTAAATCACATAACATGGGAAATGAGAAATATTCTTTCATTGCCTTATCCAGTTTAAATCAGTGTATAAATATAACAAGATGGTGGAGAACCACAAAACCTAGACCAGTATGAAATATTGTCAAACTAATTCTAATTAATAGCGGTGCTGAACTTTTTTTTTCTTTTTGGCTAGCATAATGAATTGTATTAAACAAATACTTTTTGTTAAACAGCAACTTAAAAAGAGTTGTAATTCAGTGCAACCTACAAACATGGTCCCTGGGGACTACAGCATCTCCCTCACACTCACACTCACCAGTCTACTGATGATGACACATGATGATGGCACATGTATTTGTGAAGTTTATGCTCTCTGTCTTTTTGTGCCATGTCTTACCAAGCCTTTTGAATTACTTTTATTCTTTCCGGTTTAACCTTATATGTTTTCTCATTTTTTGATATCTGCTTTAGTTCACTGACTGTGAACTGTCAAACAGTGTTTGTTTCAAAACCTTCACTGTGACAGTCACAAAAATCACCATGTATCTGTTCTTTCATCCTCAAACGATTCCTGACATCATGTCAAATCATCAATAATTTTCAGCTGAATTACTGAAAGGTATTATTCCAATCAAATCTTGTTTCTTTCATGAAAAAAAGGTTGACCTAACTGAGATAAACTTTGGCAAACTGTGCACACAGCTACTGAGTACCAGCAGTATCACAGCAAAAGCTCTCAGATACTTTACTCTAATCTCACACTGCACTGCTGTGTAGGATCATCTCTATCTGTATTAGAGAGGGTTCTGCTATTCACTCTAGCTAACTAAAATATAGGGTCCAAAATGTCCCTGATGCATTTTTTATACCCAGTTTGTGTTCTCCATGTACATTATAATCTAATTTGTGTATTTAGCTTTCCAGCCTGTCAAACTTGAGCCGATTACTGTTAGCAGGCTAGACAAAACACAATGCAATAATTATGATAACATACTGAACATACTGAGGACAAACAGCCACCACACCCCAAGTATAACTGTCGTGTATTAAACGTTAATACAAAAAGTAAATCTATCTATCTATCTGTCTATCAATATATATATATATATATATATATATATATATATATATATACATATATATATATATATATATAGAGAGAGAGAGAGAGAGAGCTACAGTGACTTGCTGGTGGATGTGACCACAAGGTGCATCATGTTCATAGAGTCAAGGAATAAACTGATATAACACCGCTTCAGTGAGTCCTTTGAAAAATGACTCTTCTTCAGCTCTAAAATTCCAGGTGGCCACTCGGCCACAGCGATAAGCAAGTTTGAAATGCAAAAACACAGATAAACATAAAAACCCTCCTATTAGTAACTAGCTGGCTATCATGCCTTAAGAACTGTGTAACAGGGATAAGTTGCCTGAGTATCATTCATTAGCTTCCAAGCAATTAAAGAACAAATAAATGTCTTGCCTGTTCAGCAGGAAAAAGGTCCATCTGTCCTGAATCCCTTTTCCTTTGAATAATGGCCACTTTTACTTTCTCATTCTACATATGTACATCAGGAGACACACAAAGCGCCACTCGATGGGCTGCAATATGCACATTTAAAATGAATCTTTAATTCAATAAGGCTGCTGCTCATCACGCAAAACGGCCACTGGGAATGGCTAGTAAATACACTCTGCACGAAGCACAAACTGTTATTTAAAAGCTGTTGCGAAGTGGACGATCACAGGACGGTGAAAATATCTTAGGAGTAAAAGGCAAGTTCAGTAACAAAGACAATGTGTTAATAAAAAAAAAAAGTAGGGGCTGGTGTATGATGTATTAATAATCTGAGCTACACAGGTACATGGTCAAGCACTTCTGATGATGCTCCATGGCAGAGATTCATTCTGAACAAATATATTGTGCTAATATTTCTAGACAATTTATACACATGGAATAACTGACAGATGATTATAGTACTTGATTCTCATAAAAAAAAAACATTTAATTTCTCTCATTTTAAGAAAGCCCAAACAGGAAGAAGCAGATCAGCTACATTCTGTGCAGTAACTTTGCCCTTGACACAGCTGACTATTGTCAGGAAGACTCATACAAGCTCAGGAATATCATAATATAAAGTAATCAAGTTTTTGGTTTTCATGTTTAACAAAAAAAAAAATCCACACTGTTTAATTGCTTATATATTTCTATCTCTGTTAACTGAGTCGTGCAAGTCAGCTGTATTTGTCTTTGTTGAAAACTGTTTTTCCCGTGATGATAAATAACAAAAGGATTTTAAGCTTCGTATTTTGAGAAACACTTCACACTCACCAAATCTCAACACATATGAACACCTTTGGGAAATTTCAGACCTGTTGGAGCTGTGATAGTGTTAGACAACGCTCAACACCACCATCAAAACACCAAGTGAGGGAAGAATGGCTTTATTTTCTCCAGTACAGTTCCACAGACTTGTAAAATCTATGCCTGGGAGCACTGAAACTGTTCTAGCAGCTTATCATTGCCAAATCTCTAAGACATCTGATATTGTTTAATTTTTCACACATCTTCATGTAGCTATGCTGCAAATTTAAAGCCGTCTGAAATGACAAGAGTAGAAATCCTGCTCATATTAGCATACGGGCTGCAAGTAAGTGCAGAAAGCCTTTTTGGTTTTTCTACCTTTAATAAGGGATGTCATTGATCAGACTGACCAGATCAACCCCATGTGCCCAAACACCGCTGTCATTTGAAGGATCTGATGAAGCATCAAAGGCATGGTCTCTCAGTTTGTCAGTCAGGGTGACCGGAGAGGCACAAGCCCATCTGTTCTAGTCCAGAAATAGAACTGATTTAATCAAATGAAGGGAAGCATGAATATCATGCATTAAGTTTAACAAAACTATCAAATGATTTCTGTAAGACTGTATTGAGAAAAAGTTTATTGTTAAATATGGTACACAAATTCACTTGAATGATGCTTTCTTTGCCCAAAGTCTTTCTCAAATCCAGAAAATGCTGCTTATTGTTGACAACAACAGCCACCTAGTAATATTTTATCAGATTTACTTTAGATTTGGGGTTTTCTATTGCCTAATTAATTAGAAATGATCACTGCACATGCTATCGGAATCTACTACAAAGCTGCTGGTCAAATAGAATTTTTGGTAGCATTTCAGATTTAAGAACAAATATATTAATATATATGTTAATATTTTATAGAAATTAAATAATGTTTAGACAGCAGAGGGGTGGTATGCTGACCTCTAGAAATAAAAGTATTTTTAATGTGAATTTGGGGCCAGTTTATATAAAAATATAGTAGAAATTTGGTTTTATTATGATGCACAGTATAGGAGTGTTTAGTGGATTAATGAACACAAAATAATTGCCTTAAGAAATGCCTTCTTTTTGTCAGAGCTATGCAGATAATTGTCTGTTCTCCTGTCAAACTTTCTGAAAGTGCAGTGGGACTCTAAGGGACAGTGGGAGTTGAACATGACTTGCTTGATGAGATCAGGACTAACAGTGCATGAAAGCAGCGGCTTGGCTATTTCTCTTCCCTTGCCAGAGAGATGCTGTTAACCTGAGGCACTGAGGCACAGGTGGGAGTTGTCTGTCTGCCAAGAATCAGAGACTGGAAGCAAGGCCTGCACATCATTGGCTGGAATCGTGGCTGATTTATCGCCCAGTGCTTGTCTTTTCAGTCCTTGTGCAATATCGAAAAACGCTAGCAACCCACCATCTTGGGAAGGCATTTCCTTGGAAGACATGTCTTGTCATCACAGCCAGTGTGGTTAATGACTCTGTACCCTCAGTATTGGTCACAATAAGGGAGGTGAGGCTGGACAAGGAAGCAAAGGGAATAATGGTGGTGCACATGTGTGTTTGGAAAGATTAGGCAGCTAATGAGGCAAGTGAAATGTGTTTATTGGAGTGTGCAGGGAAGCAAGAAGCCAAGCTTTAAAAAGTCTTCCTGCTCTTACATTCATAAGTCAATATCAAGATTGAAATGATTTTTAGGGCTCTGAACAGTCTACGGTCCCCCGAAAATACCAATCTTGAAGCATTTTTGTTTTCCTTTTTCTTTTTTAGTCTTCCTTTAGCTTCGATTGGCTTCAATGAGCCCAGTATAACAGCCTTAATGCTCGAATCTAGGGCTAGAAGTAGGCATTTTCAGGTAATGTTAGCTAGCAAGTCAACATTCACTAGCTAACTATATGCTATAAATCTAACTGACAGTACATATTTAAATAAACATGCTAATCAGAACTTATAGCTAGCTTTGCGACAAAAAAGTTATTTTATGACCGATAATAAGTCACAAGCTAACACAAACATTTTAGCGCAGGTACATCATATGGAGTTATCTGCTTAGGAGCTCTTGACAATAGTCTGAGTTATAGATATCATATCCTCCAAAGCCAGGAACAGCTTCCTCTCATTTCTCCTCATCTCTTCTACCTTGATTAATGTATTTTTTATTTGAGTGCCTTTTTTTTTTTTCATACAACACTGTGGAACCCTTTGGCGTCTGTTATCTTTGAGTCAGACTTCATACTTTAGTATTGCCAGCTTCATAAGCTGTCACTCACCTCACTGTCCACTGCGCTATCTTTATACCATGTAGCACTGTGTATTTTTTCCTCTCTGCTCAGTAAAATGACACATATCTCTGATTCTCCTCACAGGGTCAGTTTCTCCTTAAGTGTTGTCTCCTTATTCACTTCCCCGGCCATCTAGTGGGCCTTTTGGCTCTGTGCCGCTAGCGTGGTTGAGTGGTTTTCTGACACCATCACGCAAGCTGTTCACTGCTGAGATAGTTAGATTTCTGTTAACATGCAGCTCTGGGACTGGAGTTCGTATTCCTCTTAGGTTTGCCTAAGGAACCATTCTGCTAGACTCACACTCATGCAGTGTGACACACTTGTGTATCATATTCCTTTGGAATATGAAGACTGACAACTATTATGTGCTCAGTGCTTTGGAACTGACCATCTGAAGGCTGCAGTGTGAGACCTGGACACCCCCCTGCTCTGACTGTGTGGTGATGTGGCATGAGATACTCAGCAGGCAAAGAAAAAAAAGATTATAAATAATTCTGGAGATATTTCTTTCAGTAACTAACTGCTGCCGGTAACCTATTCAAGGTAATGTTCTATAGTGCCCTAACTTTATGGAAAGCAGTGCAAATGATTAATATTAAATTATCCATGGTTCCTTAGATTTCACAAGGTTACAGTTGTTTCTATTAACATTTGTTACACTCTGTTTATTCAGACTGTTTCCAGTGCACTGGTTTGCCTCTGACACAAGACTGGCGGTGTGACTGGTCCTCCTTTCTATTTAGAGCACCAGTAATGTACTGTAATATGGCACTTGTAAAACCTCATATCTGTTTAATGTCATATATTCTATACATTGTTCTTAGTCTAAATAACAACATCATTTTTGTCCATGTTTATGATATATCATTTTCAAGGTTCGTTGTTATTTTCCAGATTCAAGCATCCACCACTGTTTGTGTTTTTGCAGATGAGCTCACAGCTGGAAATTTATTTGATGTTTATAGAACGTTGGAATTATCATTCAAGTTATGTTTGACCTCAGTAGAGTTCTTTTTTCTTTTTTTTTCCTTTACAAAACCGCAGAGCATCATTTGTATGCCTGTGATTCAGCCCACTTCATTCTCAGTCTGTCCATTGCGTGTCAATCATTGACACAGGCCATGGAAGACTGAGAAGTGAAAGTCTGTCTTCTCATTCATTGCATTTTCAAATGACTCTGTAATCACATATTAAAGGATCTGTCATATTGGCATTTTGTGCATAATATGCATAATATGCGAGTTTCAGATTCCCTCCAAGAGGGTAAATGTGTTCAGGACTGCATTTTGTTGGGTTTTTAATAGCCAACAAGAAGTCTCTAAATTTTAAAGCATGTTTGATTAGTATTAGTTCACGTCTTGTGCTTGAATTAGGGCCAGTAGTGAGTCAGAGTGAGAATGTAGGGAAAGCTTTCTCTGTGTAGTTCATTTAGCATTTTCAATTTAGACCAAGGCAAACTTAAGAACTGTTTTTTTTTTCTTTCTTAAATTGGTTCCTCTAAAATGTTTTTTTTTTTTTTCAAAGCCAAACTTCAGTTAATTAATGACTTGTAAATAATTCATGATGAAACATTTAAGCATTATAAAGTCTTTGTTGCAAAGACAGAGAGCTAGAACACTCTTGAGAGTTTTAGGAGGTAATTTTAAGCTTTTTTTTTTCTCCTCTTTGACGTTATATTATGAATCATCAATGCTTATAATTTTGCAAAAAGCCTCAAACGGAATCGTTTTTATTTTGTAGGATACTTTAGATGGTTACATGAATGACAAGATTGAATGGACGTTGAACAGAGAACAACCCAGTGATTTATAACAAATTGTCACATGCATTCTGTTTCAGTAATTATCAATTAAAATTGCTTTTTAGTGTTACCCTTTATGACCATATGAGTGAAAGAAAATGAAAATGGTGGCATG
Source organism: Hemibagrus wyckioides (assembly GCF_019097595.1). Taxonomy (NCBI): domain Eukaryota; kingdom Metazoa; phylum Chordata; class Actinopteri; order Siluriformes; family Bagridae; genus Hemibagrus; species Hemibagrus wyckioides. The sequence goes on along the minus strand of NC_080728.1, from coordinate 11,404,785 downwards.
TGATAAATAAAACCTAACCACTTACGTTTAATCAGTTCAGATAGCAATGCAATATCCTAATCTACTCGTGGAAAAAAACAACATTACTGTCAAATTCGAAAGAATTATATGTTTACAATGGGAGTTATCACTTTGAATATCAGCATCATTCACATCTGTCTCTGTCTCATCACCTAAGGGAAAACACTAAAAGGAAATAATCTTTTGTTTTTGAGGTGATCAAGGGCAGTGAAGTTTTCTCATGCCTCCAGACATATAAAGAATAATAGATTTGACCATGGAACGATTCTACATTGTCTAAAACCCCTGAAAAAGGCATGGATTTACTTTTAGAACCTCACTATTTGCCATCAAACAGACGTGTAGTTGTCAGTCAGGAGTCAATGGCATGAGTGAGTGCACATGTAGAACGACTGCAGGCAGACACCTGAAAGACTAGCTGTCTACTTTGTGTCAGGAGTCAGCTCTTCTCTGCTCTTTGCTCCTCTCTGACCGCTGTGACACCCTTATCAGCTTTATCTCAACTCTGTTAGAAGTCAGACCTGGTCTGGCTTCTGATGGGATGTGACGTTCTTTCTCTGCATTGATTATGACTGGCGAACGAGTTCAGCCAAGCTGTGTGCATAGCAAGGTCACAACATGGGTGAAAAGGTTGGGGAAGTGTGTCAGAAAAGCATGCCCAGCCTTCCTCTTTCTAATGTATTTATTCAGCCTGTCAGAAGTAATCCTTGTTTCTTTACCCAACATGCACTGAAAATTGTCTCATGCTGTACTGTACGTCACAATTTACATGGCTTTTGTAATTGTAATTGCAAAACCTGTGTAAATGTGTAAGTCAGGTGTAATGAGAAAATTGTCCCCAAAATATGGTTTTCACCTTAAAAATTAGGATTTGATTACTCATTTAATAGCAAAAAAAAAATACAGACAGGTGAGAAGTCAAAGGTAAATTGCTGGTTCTTTTATGCTATGGAAATCATTCAGCTCACATGATTTGATTCTACTTGAAACCCTTACAGGAAAAAGTCTCTGTTAAACAGTGCAGAATGTGTCTATGCTGATGGGAGTGATCACTTCCAATATGACCCTACCCATGGTATATATATGCTCATGAATGTATAGAATTAGACTCTTATTATATTTTTTTCATTGTTTCCTCATATATTTCTTACTCATTACGTAAATGGTTTGACATATTGAGCTTAATTACCTTGCTCAGTCTGAAGCAGTGATTGTTTTGCACGCCTAACAGATGGCACTGAGGATTCACTCAAATGTAAATTCCTTGACTCAACCTGGAAGCAGTCAATCAGGGACTAAACCAACGGCCAATTAACTGTAGCTACTATGCCTGAATCTATGTGTGCCTCAGGCCGAGCTACTAGTAATCATAACACCTTTAATACATGGTACTTCTCTGGTTTGCAGTGTGCGATGTCTCTAGGGTTTGTCTTTCTTTCACAATGTAATCATAAGTATAAAAGGTTTCTATGAGATCTGATGCTTCCTTATCCTGGTTATAGGAAGAAGATTGTGTAGCCTTGAGCCATAAACCACAAATAAAACCTGAATTTTTATCTTAAGCAGAAATCTGTATTCCTGCACATGCCACACCAGCCTTGTATACTCCATCACAGAATTCCAAGTCAGCATATTTTGTCCAAACTGGTTCACTTCCATTGCATCCCCAAGGACATGGTGTCAAACCAGGACCTAGTTTTCTGGACTCTCTTTTTATTATTTTCTGTATGTGAGACTTTCATCAGGTTTCAGTCATCCTCAGTCAAACACTTCCTCTGAACAATTCAGACGGAATCTGTAGGGATACTTGTAGTGTATGGTTGGGAATCAACTGAGCTCCCGAAGCATGATGTGGGTTTGGGTAGAAATGGTACACAACCACCCAGTGAATGCGTCAACAAATATGTTCCTACATAAGGCACAGTTTGTGTACCAGCAATGAAGTTTGGATCAGCAATGATTGTAGGAGGCCGTGGGACAGATTGTCAGTCCTCAACCAAATAATTCAACTAATTATTTTAGGGGACCTATAGGTAGATAAATAGATGGATGGACGGATGGACGGACGGACGGACGGACGGACGGACGGATGGATAGATAGATAGATAGATAGATAGATAGATAGATAGATAGATAGATAGATAGATAGATAGATAGATAGATAGATAGATAGATAGATAGATAGATAGATAGATAGATAGATAGAGCCACAAAATCTTTTGAAACTGGTGCACATGCAGCATCACAAGGCAGTGTATCTCACTCAGAGGATCTGCCCTTTGCTGCATGCATAAGCTCACAGATGCCCATCATTGTCTCTGTGATTGACAGTGGAGAAAGTGTATGCCATCCCTGCCACCCTGAGAGCTCAGCCAATGTTGCTGTCTTGGCTCCCAGCCACAGATAACTGTGCCATCATGGGGATTGGAACTTGCAATTTCCAAATGGCTAAGATCCATTTTTCATGTTTTCAGAAACCTGGGTTTAGTTCACCTCTTTAACCACCTGACTTATTAGTTTCACATTCATGACTCTATGTTATGTATTTTTATTACTTTTTTTTATTCTATTTTCATGCAGGTATAAGTATAAATTAGTGATTATAACAGGCACTTTGCGGTCAGAAAGTAACATTTTTTTCTAGTGCACTGCATGGAGTGGCACAACAGGGAGTGTCACATTTGTATATGACTGGGCAATGGAATTTTCAGCCTTATTTTTGGTCCAAAATTGTGTTTATCACCTCTCACACCCCACTTTTAGCACAAACAACAAGACCTAACTCTGTTTCAAGGAAAGGCATAAAATGTCCTGTTACATTTTTTACAGCTCTGTATTGTGAAAATGCCCTCTTTACGTCAATAATAACTACTTTACCAGAATTCCTGATTTTTTTTTTCCTATAACAGATCAGAGTATACAACTCACTTGTGAATTTGTGTAAATCGTACAACTGAAATATGACTACAGGGGGAAAAAATTAAATATATACACTGACCAGGCATAAGATTATAACCACCTGCCTAATATTGTGTTGGACCCCCTTTTGCTGACAAAACAGCCCTGACCCATTATGCACTGTGTATTCTGACACCTTTCTATCAGAACCAGCATTAACTTCAGCAATTTGAGCAACAGTAGCTCATCTGTTGGATCGGATCACACGGGCCAGCCTTCACTCCCCACGTGCATCAATGAGCCTTGGCTGCCCATGACCCTGTCACCGGTTCACCACTGGTCCTTCCTTGGACTACTTTTGATAGATACTGACCACTGCAGACTGGGAACACCCCACAAGAGCTGCAGTTTTGGAGATGCTCTGATCCAGTCGTCTAGCCATCACAATTTGGCCCTTGTCAAACTCGCTCAAATCCTTACGCTTGTCCATTTTTCCTGCTTCTAACACATCAACTTGAGGACAAAATGTTCACTTGCTGCCTAATATATCCCACACAATAACAGGTGCCATGATGAGGACATAATCAGTGTTATTCACTTCACCTGTCCGTGTCCATAATGTTATGCCTGATCGGTGTAGAATGTTTAACTGATGTTTAACTAATGTTGGTCAAATTGATCCTAAAATCATAGAGACAAGGAAAACAAAAGTTATTTAACAATTTAGCTTAAAGTGGTCAGTGAGGAGTAAATAATTTGTATTTGCCTACAGGTTCCAGCAAAAGGTCTATATTCAGTGGATCAGGCACATGAACATTTTTGTAATTGCACTGCAGCATGACACAGAGAGTTCACCTTCTTTTTCTGTTCGTCGAGTAAAAGTGGCAACGTTCACCTTAATTTCAGTTCAGTTCAGTTCAGCAAAAGATCATCACCAGACTCATTAATTTCTAATTAACTTCTGTTCATTAGTAAAAACGTGGATCTAAGAATACTTTTTGATCCCTGAAAAGTATCAAACTGTCATTCCCAGATATATTTATTTTTAAATAATTGCAAAAATGTGTTGGAGTATGGGTTAGTGCTGCTTTTTAATGATCCTAGTACTAGCAGCTCACATGCGTCAAAGCCCTGGAATGTTCACAAAAAAAAACAAAACAGCAAATGCATTTAAGTTATGTCAGGCAGCTGCTTTTTATTCTACAGTGAAGTCAAATCTAATTTTGTGTTACTGTACTGAGTTGGAAGGCCTCTATTTAAAGTTGAGTTAAAGGTGCGCAGTTAGGATTCAGTGCATCTGTATTTAGACATCAGACAGAACTGTAGACTTCAGAGAGCGTTGCTGACAGTTATGCATAGTGATGTTTGCCAAAAACTACAGATGTGTTTCAGTTACTTACAATCCTGTACTTACACTTAAATGCCTTTTTCTTGCACAAGATCATCTCAAGCAATATTTTGGGCTGAACATACACTCAAAATACTACAGAGGTCATTACAAGGTAAATATGGCACTATTAATTAATCAATATCCTTCCTTGAAAATCCACAAAAAGGATTATTGCTTGCACAGAGGACAAAGGATAAGACAGCATCTTAATGGAGACACTGCTTATTTCGATGATCAAATTTGTAATGGATCAAATGAATAATTAACTTAAAGTGACCTGTAAGTGTTCTATATGATTGCTCAGGCTCCTTCACATTATATAGAATTAACAGAAAATCAGTTATGTTGATGCCAGCACTGTAAGACTAATGTAAGACTAGAATCAAAAGCAGAGCAGACATGAGTTAGAGAAGCATGGCACTGAGTAGCACAGTAGGTAGATGCAACAGAAGCTTAAAAACCAAGCACCGAATATTCAAATCATAGAACTCAAACAGGGACACTAATTGAGGGGAAACACAAAACAGGTGTGACCCTGTGTGTGCCGGGTCAAGCAGCCAAATCTGGCCCTGATGTGAGAAGTAGATTTGATTATATGTTGCAGTAACTCAGTGCTCTTCTCCAGGTCAATCGCTGCACTGATGATGTTGTAACAAAATCAACAAAAATTATTTGCCTCACCATTGCACACACCTGTCTTGATTTTAGTTAAGATGCTCAGCTAATCGAACCGAGGCTTTTATTATAGGAGAAAACTATTCTTAAAAATATGAAGTACTCCAGCATATGCTGTATAGCTTTATGAACCATCAGTATGTGTTAGCTGTAAAAGTGTGTTTTCTGCCTTCTATACAGGCATGATTCATTCAAGCTGAACCCTCCAGGGCTGCTTACTTAATCTCCCTCTTAAACATTGTTAAGTGTCAGAGGACAAAGTGTGGTGCAGGGAAGGAAAGATTTCAGACCATTTATCCCGAGTTCAGCAGCCTTGAAATGCCATTTAGAGGTTTTATTGTGCATTTCATGAAAGGTCGACATCACTCATTGGGTAGTGGTAGTGTGCTGGACAGAGAGGCTGCTCACGCACTTTTTCCCATATGCCATCCATAGGAAAATATTTCTTACCCCATAACTGTTCTTCCAATCGTATGCACAACTGTTCTCGTAGCCGACACACGCACATCATCTACTGGATGTTCATTATGGAGTGTGAGTACACAGAGGAATGTCCTGCAAGAGATAGATCAGAACAAGAACAATGTGGTGAGCCTGGAGAATGTTGCAGGTCAGCGGGGAACATGGACAACACTCAGTACAATCCTTAATGCTCTTTCAGCTACACTTCAGCTGCTATGTACAATCATAATAATGTTGTCTGTTAAGTAATGCTGTCAGAAGATTGTCTGTAGCAGTGAATTTGCATGGAAGAAGCAATCTGTGTAAAAAAAAATCAAATCATCATAGATGTCTTTCTGATGTATGCATGGTCATCACAATGAAAAATAAAAATCCTTATGTACTACACAAGTCAGTTTACACAATATAATAACTCTTTTATTGTAGTGCCTGTTACCACACATTGATCATGACCAGGTCACATGACCATAACAATTATTGTATATACAGTATCTCTCAGAAACTTACCTTAATGGATGTGTTGCTTCTCTGATGAGGCATTTTAAAGGTCATCTGTATTTTATTGATCTGAATTTGAAATCTTTTCGGCTCTGTTGGGTGACAATAAAAGGTGCTTCCTGGTGTGTCTACATCGAAGAGAAAAGAAAAATCTGTATTTTTATCAGTGTGTAAGTTTGGATAGTGTACACTTTAACTATACACCAGTTTTCTACTGGACATTTTATATATGTAATGTTTTTATTTTCTCAAGTTTCTAGATGCATTACACATGAGAAATTCAGACAAGACTAAAATCACAGAGATACACCTGTAATAATTACATTATCACAGCTCCCCATGTAAAACAAATCCCATCTGAACAGAGCTTTAGATTTATTAAGTGTATCTGAATAGACTATGGCTATGATATAGAGAACAGACCACATTTCATTAAAAAAATATCTAGTCAATTCTATTGAACGTCATCATTCACACTATGCAGAGAAATGCAGCTTTAAAGTACTAGTGGTTCTCTGGTGATCCATTACCAAACTCAACGCACCAGCATCCACAGGGTTCGACTACACTGCAAGTGGAGTTTCAATATCTGCTGTAAGATTGGGGTCATATCTGCTTCCTTCCGACTGAACCGTCCCAATGGAACATAAGCTCAAACACTGTAAGTTGACTAAAAATCTGATGAACACTTCATTCCAACTTGATTAAGTCTCAGCAAAGCAGGCAGCATTTGACCTGCCAGCATTTACAAAATGCCATGCATATCCTACACCAGCTTTCTGCAAATCCCAGCCTACCATGTCAACAATGATGGATGAACAGGTGAAAAATAGCTTTACTGGCAGCCCAGCAAGTGACAGTCCTATATTTAAGTAAATCTCTTGAGAAATATACCAGTCTGCTTCCTCCCAAGGACATCTATGAGCAGGAACAGGGTAGAGCCTGGTGGATGAAGATGAAGAAATTGCAGCATGCCTCTCTTCCACTTTAGCTGTATGAGAAGCCACACTGGTCATAAATTTAACAGAACTGAATCACAATGGGTATCATCCGAGGCCACCGTCATTTCCTAAACTGCGTTCTTATACCATGTTCTCTCTCTCTCTCTCTCCTTCTCTCTTTCTCTCCTTCTCTCTCTCACCCATTAAAGGTGTATTTTACACAGACACTGTGTGCCTCTTTTTCCTGTGACCCTGACCAGGATAAAGCACTTACAAAACACGAATGAATGAATTTCTGCAGAGTTAAAACCTGTAAATGGTAAGGCTTGATTTTTCCACCTGTAATACTCAGTCAATTAACTTCCAAGCACAACCAAGAAGAAGGAGAGATTTATCCTTATTACTTCTCCTAACACCTTCTTGCAAATTCATAAGAACTTCATTAATAACTAATGGCCACAAAGACATCTCAGCATGCTTCACAGTTACTAATTACCATGACACAAACTTTTATTGAGGCTGACACTTTAAGAAGCTTCCTCTTTCTTCATGCATTTCTTAAAACCAATCAATGCCCTCTCAACTTCTAATTCAAATCTGGCCTTGGATTTTCACTCATTAGCTCTGAGTTTTTTTCTTTGCCAACATTCTGCCCTTCAAAGCATCACTGGCAACAGAATGCAGAGTTTAAACACTGATCTCCAATCAAGCATGATCACATCACCTGGGCAGAAGAGAGGCACTGATCTCTGTTCACACAGCAAGGTAAATAAAGATTCCTTCATTCCTTATGTATTCAGCAATAACGGATGTGCCAAGGCACGTACTTTTTGCAGGGAGCTGAAGAGAAGCTTTTACAATAAGTGCCGCTCCTTAACCTAGAAGAGTTCTTATTTCTGAAAAAATATTTCTTCCATTTTCTACTTCGATTCCTCATTAATACTGATGTTGTTAACTTTCAGACGTACTTCATCACTGTTAATTGGCAATACAGTTTTATTTTTGGATTGTCTTTACTCTCCTTACGACATCATCTTGAGTGTTACTGTATCAGAAGTTTGGGACATAACTAACAGCAGCCATCTGCTCCAAGACAAAAGCTCCATCAGCAAAATACAGGCAGCCCAAAGATTTCAATTATCAATATGTTGTTAAATATGTGGCCCTCAGGCCAAAGCATCTGGCACATGGTCAGAACTAGATGGAGGGTGTTATTGTACACGTGGGTGGATCATGCAGTGTGGCAATTTGGCATCTCAGGGAACGTTAGAGCCGAGTCCAATCCATCACCATGGCTAAAGAGCCATCTCTCAAGAGCACCAGTCCTTTTGACATCCCAGTGTGAATGTTTATGCAAGGAAACTTCGAGAAAGGACTATTTCAAAGCATTCACTTTTACACTTTTTGTTATGTGACATGCTTGAGTAAATTTGATTTTGAGGCATTGATATGGTGAAGAATACATCATTTATTGTTCCAGCATGAATCAATTCATTTTTTCTTGCTTCTCCTGACATCTGTTGAGAGATTTGGGGGTCATGCACACAACATAAACACATCTGTCATTCTTTAATTGGAATTTGTATACAGTGCAGTGCTCTTTATGACAAAATAACAAAAAATATGCCTATGCTCGCTTGCCTTCTGCTGCATTTTCCCATTCATTCTTATAGAGAATATGATGTGATTATGTCAAACTCAGTGAAAAGCAATTGTCTTACGGATTGGGTTCTCTGTGGAAATTCTTTACAATAGTATTCGCTTTGTTACTTTGTGTTACTGGCATTATTGAGAAATGAACCAGGGTTGCTTGTGATCATTGTTTTCACACATCTGTGTAGAGGTTCTTGCTAATCTTTAGTTGCGGTTCTTACTGATAATTACTATTAAGCTGTGAGATTGTTGGTAAAAGGTGAGATTGTTGCGATTGTTTCTAGAAGCACAAATGTTTAGTCATGCAGAAGGGAAGATAAAGTAATCCATTTGCTTTAAATGTCCATGGGGATGCCTGGAATTTGGAATAATATTGGCTTAAATTTTGGTCCGTATATATATGTATGTATTTATATATTAGATTTACATATGGTGCTTATTCCATTCTTTGTATATTGGTCATTTTTTATCTACAGTCTCATTTCTATCTATCTATCTATCTATCTATCTATCTATCTATCTATCTATCTATCTATCTATCTATCTATCTATCTATCTATATATATATATATATATATATATATATGTATTTCTACAAATTCCTTTCACCCAGCAAGTTGGATACTAGCTAGCAGACAAAAATGATCATGTACTGTAGATATGAAAACCTTCAATTATAGGATAAGATAGATAGATAGATAGATAGATAGATAGATAGATAGATAGATAGATAGAGAGATAGATAGATAGATAGATAGATAGATAGATAGATAGATAGATAGATAGATAGATAGATAGATAGATAGATAGATAGATAGATGGAAAGTTTCATGTGGTTTCTGCAGCAGTGATGTCATTAGCTGACATTAATGCTAACATTAGCCATATGGACTAAAGTGGCACCACTTAGTGTCATGTTCCCCTTACAAAAGTAATTTCTGATGTTTTTAATACAAAATAATGTACTGGATACTGATACAGTTCTGATTGCAGCATTTTGTACTTCATTTACATTTGGGGTGTTGTGTTTTTTTTGCACATCTCTGCAGAATATGACACTTCTAGATGGTTTTTAGATTCAGGTCAACACCCCATGTTTCATAAATGTTACAATCTGCACTGAGTTGTGCCTTTTACGAAAAAAAAGAGTGTTACTTTTACACCTGATTGCATCCAGTTCTTGGTGAGAATTTTCATTAATAATTCATTCGTTTTTCATTTACATTCTCTGCAAGTAGCAGTAACATGACATGGAATCTTAAATGGCTGTGAGGTGATGAATGGTTTACTTTTTCCCCTATAAATAAGTTTATTCAAACTTTGAATGAGAATTGAAGGCATTTTCTGTGCTGGTGAATTCAATCATATTTCCAAAGCTGATATAATCTCTTTTTCTCTCAACATCTGTTCCAAAGCCTCAAGGTTAAATTTGCCTCCAGGGTGCCAACAATTGTTGGGAGCATATGCTGTTTATGAGCAACTTCAAAAGAAGACACTGCTTTTTCTGGAACAGAGGAGTGAACACTTTGGGATTCAGACCTGATCGGGTCAGAGCAGCAGAGAGGAAGGTCAATAACTAAGGTTATTTTTACACTTGCATTTTTTCCACACTTGGGGCTGGTTGGCTGGAGAGTTGTGTACATCTGGTGAAGTGAGAAAGCTTTTTTCAAACCCAGGAGTGATCCAAAGAACTCATCCCTGCTTTTCTTGAAAACACTAACCTGGGGCTCCTTTCAGCTGAGCCATGATGCGGTGTGGTACTCTCACAACAGCACAACAAGTATTGTGATTGGTTCAACTCCTCACATTACTTCCTGTTTGAAGTTGTGTGACTGCAGGGAAAGGCTTGTTGTGGTTACAACATCACAAGCCAGCCTGCATGTTTAAACACGTCTTCTTCTTATGTGAGAATGTCTACAGGTATTCCAGAACAGTACACCCAAAAAGCATGTTGTACCAAAGGAAAATAGTAAATGGTAGATGTTAAAACAAGCTTTTCCCCCAAACAAATCCAGAATTAGACTCAAATATTCAGGCCAAGTGTGAAAATGCACTAAATGGGATTTAAATATGGAGTATGATTGACATTTAATTGACTAAGCATAAGCCAGGATCCTACTTACACCACTGTGATTAAAACACCGACTGGGAATTGCCACATCATCACAAGCGCACCAGGACTAATTTAGCATTCTGAATCACAGTGTTTGGTAAATGTTACATTTTAGTAAATATGGTGTGACTAGAATACGTCCTTCCTCACAGTAGAGTATTCTACCTCCACTATGGCAGCACATCTAGTATAATGTGGGCCATGACTTTCTAAAAACATCTCATTATCTGTCATTTTATAATGTCCATGTTTTTGGTTGAATTTCTCTTTGTCCATTCAGTCAGGTTGCCTTAGGGAAGTGGAGAACTGATCACGACTGTTCAGCTAGTGACAGATAATGTAAAACATTGCCTCCTGGGGGACATGAGGTGGCATCAGTTTAAAATATACCAACTTGACATTTGCCTCCTTGCAAGGACAACATCCCAGCTGCTGAAAAGTTCCATTTAATGTGCATGTTTATGGGCAGCTGGGCTCGGAAGACAAATGTGACTGATAGCTGTTGGTATGTGGCGAAAGTCTGTCCAAGTCATGGATGCATTTCTGGAACTATTTATCATAATCACTCTGAGAGAGAGATAGAGAGAGAGAGAGAGAGAGAGAGAGAGAGAGAGAAGGGTGAAGATAAAGGCACATTACCTACTGAATACCTGAGACTCTAGTTTGCAGGTCTTGTATGCCCTTAGGTGGAAGCTGTTCCATGAATAGTGTACCACAAGCTAGATTTGGTGCATTTTCTGCTTACCAAAATTGAAACTTATTTTTTAACAGGGACTGATATACAGCTGCAATTTTCCATCTACATTAACTGTGGAAGTGGATGCCATCTCAACACACTACATCACCATTGATGTCTCCTTGGAATCAAATATACTATTATGATTCTTCTAATTGGGGCAAGCTTCCTCAGTCCGCCACGCTTCCCTAGGAAGCTGAGCTGGATGCTGAAGCTGAGTCTGAAAAATGACTGCTAGCAATCAGCTTGGCTAAAAATAGTGCAGAACTGTATTCTTTGGCAATAAGCTCACCTTTTATTGTCAACCATATGACATTCTGATTTAAAATAGGATTCCTGACCACCAGAGCCATAATTTGATCTATAGTCATTTGACTCTTGGATCAGCTGCACATCTGAAAACAAAACATGATGTGCTTCGTTGTCTAAGCTGAGGTTGATTAACTGGTTAATGGATATTATTTCCACCTACCATGCCATGCTACTCTATAAGGAGTATCTCCTCTTTGTGGGCTTTTTTCAGAGGTGTGCTACTGCTGTAAGTCTGTTTTACTGCTACATGATAATCTGCAGGTACAGTGTTCCTCAGCCCTTCCAGGGGTATGAGTGTCACAGGACTGATTAACATTTGGCATACAATATGCAAGCGATTCTTGGCACTTTTGGAGGTTAAGAGGGGAGAAATAGGATGCTAGTTATGTATGTAACTCTTGATAACAGCTAGGGCTCCTTGTCATTTGAAACCAATGCCCCAACTCAGTGAGAAGGCAGTGGCGTAGCCAGGAATTAATTACAGAAGGGGATAAGGAATTATGCTAATTAAAATCACCTTGTGATCTGTAAAATTATACTGATAAGCGTGACACACTCAGGCATTTTAGTTTGATTCCAAACAATAGAAGGATTGTTGATGGCAGAATTTGTTTTATTTAATTATTTAAGGCACAATCTACGATCTTGGAATATTAATAACATTGGCATAAAATACCTTTATAAAATTTGGCCGAAAACTTAAAGGAAAATGAAAATGTCATGCAAAAATAAATCTATTCTTTTTTCTCTTCTATCTTTTAAACAGAAAAATTGGAAAAATGCATTATTACTATCAGTTAATCTTGTATCATCAAAGTATTTGGTTTTCAAGAAAAATGACTAAACAAACTAAGGAACATACATAGGGGTTAAATACAGAGGACCTGTAATGACCTTTTATGAATGTCATTAAAATGCAATTACTGTGCGAAATATAGTATTAGACAGGTATATGATCAGCAGTGCGGTATGTGTGCTATGTTGACCATCCATTAGTATGCATTGGGAACTCTCGAAAAAAAATATTTCAGCAAGGTTTAAATGAAAGATATATGTATAACAACTGTATCTGTTACATATGCTGCTTCATGTCTACATTAAATCACACTCAGAATTTGGAAATTAGCAGACATCTGTGAGTCTTTCTGTCTGACCAAGATTCAAGATTCCAAGGTTTATTCTGTCACATAGCAGGTACAAATGGGCAGTGAACTAAGATAGCTCCAACTCCAAAGCTAAAGTATCAACATGCATAGATGCATGAGTTATTGTTATTGTGCATAGCAATAACAATAACTCGACTATTTAAGCAATAATATGGCTTAGAGGTCAGTTACAGCTGGCTATACGTGTGTGTGTGTGTGTGTGTGTGGGTGGATGGGTGGGCGGATGGGTGTGTTGTGTGTGTGTGGGTTGGTGGGTGGGTGTTGTGTTAGGGAGGTCTGGGAGGGCAGGAGGGTGTGTAGGTAAGTGTTAAGGTCAACCAGATACAATCATGACTAGTGTCAATAGTTGAGCTTGCAGTCTTCACTGGAACATGAGAACACATATACATGCCTGCTTACATGTTTAAAACAAGTGTGTAACATACAGATGATTGGATTACAATTCTGAATAAGAAACAAAAACACACAAAGAAAGATAACACAACAATGCAATCAAGCTTCACTTCCACAAAGTATACTATAAAAAGATAAATAAACTTCAGTACCTTTTAAATACAAAAATATATGAAGTGAATTAAGCTTATTAAAGGTATATGCTAGTGCTTCATGAAAGTGTTATAAATGCAAGATCAATAATTACTTTATCTTGAGTACAAATATCACTTTTCATTTCAGGCTTCTTAAATACGTTAAGCTATTATACATGGAATTTGTAGTAGTTCTAATGCAATTTACTCAACACAGTTTTCATTAAGATGCATCTAAAGCCTTACTTGCTCATGAAATAAATAAATACGCTTCTCAAAAGTTAAATATGCAGGTGGAAACTTCACAGATGCAGACTTCATCACGCCATCAGTGTGCTGTTAGTCACAAGACAAATACATAGTGTGTTAGATAAGGTTTATCATTTATAGCAATTCTACCCATAATGATAATTGTAGGCTCTTCTCATAAATCCTCATAAATCAGGTTTTGACATAAGTCCTCTATAACTGCTTTATAAATCATTTATTCAATACTTATGTATGTGTTGCACAACTACCCCTTAAATGCTGTGATACAAAATAGAGCTTTTTTGTGAGAAGTCTATTGGAGAGATCCTTGTCAGGGAATGAATTGGTTAAAAAGGCATGGGAAAAGAAGTAAATAGAGACAGACAGAAATAAAAGAGAGAGAGAGAGAGAGAGAGAGAGAGAGTAAGATTAAACAGATAAACTAAACACCTAAGTATGTAAGGAATAACAGCTGGGGACATGCTGTTCCTGGAAATTGATGCACACCAGGGTAGAGAGATAAATATCACACTGCCAGAGTTGAGTGGAGTTATTATTATCCAGATTGGATTATTATACTTTGAACTGAATGTTATTTCTCTCATAACACAGTGATTTGCCAATGACTACTATTTTTAATTAATGAATGAATGACACATCTCTTTTTAACCATTTCTATTTCCATTTAATGTTCACTGGAACTCCCCCGAGACAAACAAGTTCCTGTCATGATGTATTTATGACTTTTTTTCTCTTTTGTAAAGTTTAATGTGAATCCAGCTTCCTGTGACAGGAAACTTACTGACCATTGCAAAAATGCAGACTCCTTCCATAAAGGCTACATAATCACCTCCTAACAAAACATTTCAGCACATCAATAATATTCTTCAAAGTGTTTTTTCTGTGAAATAACATCATTTTTTTAGCATTTTTTTATGTGGAGCACCCTGTTAGTAAGCAATTAGTAAGGATAATAATTAGATCTAGTACGTGAATATAAACCTGACATTTATATTACAAACATAACTACTGTCAGAGACATGCTGTTATAAGCAATAATCCACACCTTCTGATTCTACTCAACCGTGCTGTCATATGAGAGATAGAGAGGCGTCAATTAAAAAGATAATTCAGACAGGGTTTGGTGGGTAGAAGGACAGATACTTTAAATGAAGTGCTGAACAGAGAGAAAGTTGGCATGGTAAGTATATGCATATAGTGAGTTATGTGGGTGACAGCAGTTTCCAGAGAGAAAAATCGTTCAATAGAGCAGTAATCATTCCTTCAGTATACTGAACAGACCCATGCCCTTATGACACACTAAATCATAAAATGATAGGAAGTGCTCTTCTTCTCGCTCTCTTCCCATCAGCCTGTGTCTCTTTGTCTCTGTGTTGCTGTTCAGATGTCATCATGAAGGTCGGACGCTTTGTGAGGTGTTTAAACACTTTACTAGTAGCGTCTCCCGAACATCCGGTTTGTTTGAAATGCAATTATGCTAATGCCAGGCGAGTTCAGGGTCACTGTGGTACTCTGCATGTTTAGCACCTCTCCGTTTGCTCCTTGCTGTCAGAAATAATGGAGCATACACGCATATCATCTTGCCTCTTTAAGGACTATGGGGTGAGCCTGGCAGGGATGAGAGATCTCTCAAAAAATGTTTACAATTCCGAAGTGCTTTGTGTGAAATGAGGAATGGGCAGATGGAGAGATCAGATCACCTCACCACCTACTCTCTCATTGACGTAACTTATGCTGGGGACATGTCTCCTGCACTTTCTGAAAGTGTAGATCATTTCTATAAACTTTATTTATTACAATTCACGGCTAAAATTGCTCTGAATGCATTCTAAAAATATTACTTTAGCCATGCTCCTGTTGTTAGTTTCTTAGGGGATGGGCTGTATGAGAGCTGTAATGTCCTGTGATAGAATTGTTGTGTCCAAGTGGTTATAAATAAAACACTGCATGAGCCAGTTTTTAACAGTTTCTATTCCGGCAAATGTTTACACCACTATGGCAATATGATACCAGGAAATTACTTATAAAAAACCTACAGCCAGGATATTATGGGGTATACATATCAAAATGAAGTGCTATAAAGGATTTATAGAGGTTGTATCAGTCGCTGTAATGGCCATTTTATAATGCTTATTAGTTTACTTTCCTTTTCCTTCTAATGGGCTAGCAGTAAAGAAACAATTTAGGTGCTATAAACTATAGCTCGATTTTAGGCTAGTTACAGTGGAAGCATTGGATACCAGTATGAAAAAAACTGACAAGTTTTATTTATTTTTCTTGTCCCGAGCATTTTGAAAGCCAAAGTTACGCCCATATCCTCTTTCCACAACTATCTCCACCTTTCACTCTAGAGAGATTAGGCGTTGCTTCTCTCTGTATTACTCACACATCTAACCAGAGTAAAGTAATCCCCTCAATCCTCACTGCACTCACGCAGGGATAATTAGCTCTGAGTACTGTATTCTGGGATAATGGAGCACAGCATCACACCAGAATATGCCCCTGCCAGAAAGGGGCCAAGACCAATGTTCTGAAGGAGACCTGATAAAATGAAGCTCTGGATGAAATCCAACAAATTGCAGTGGAAGGATCCGGAACCTTCACCCGGGAGCACAGAGCGTGTGGGAATGCAATGGATGGGACAACAGTAGATAACAGGGTACACACACACACACACACACATACACACACACACACACACACACACACCAATCCACCTACCAGCATGTTTTTTTGGGAGGAAACCCGATAACCCAGATAAGCCAATATTAACATATTTACATCTAACATATTTAAACATTAAACAAATATCTATGCACCATGATTAGTTTTTTAAAAACATATTCAAGGTTAATTCAGGTTTGTATATTTTACTGTGTGATTTTTTTTTTCCACTGCGACACTTCTTGTGTGGGTTGTGTGTAGGCTGTTTGTATCAAGATTGTGAGAAACAGTAGAGTAGCAGCTTCTGTTCCAAAAAAAAAAAAATGAAGAAGAAGAAGAGGAAAAACAAGAATGGTGATTCTACATTCACTGAGATCTTGATACCCAAGCACTTGGGGAAACTGAGAGACAAATGAGTATAGTAACACCTGGAGAGTATACACCCTGTGTGTGTGTGTGTGTGTGTGTGTCTGAGAGAGAGAGAGAGGCCATATTAACCTCTAACCTTTAATGCCACACCCTTTGCACTCGATTGCCGGTAAGAATCACCTTAAAAAAAATATCTACTTGTGTGAATGCGCATGCATGACTAGCCTTTTCATCAAAGTCACAGAGTCACATGCCATTTTGTAACAAAGAAGAGGAAACTAATGCCCAGGGAGAGCAGACTAACCTCTAGAGTTCTCTGGCATGAGTGCACTGAGGGTTCTGCCTCAGTGAAGATTGTAGATATGATCTAAAAGGCTCAGTTGTGTGTGTGTGTGTGTGTGTGTATAAAATCCTATTAGCACAGCTAGTGGCACTACTGAGAGTAGTGAGGAAAGGCACGACCAGTCCAAAGTCACAGTCACAAGTTATTTATCCACCTCAGCCAAACAGGAGGTGGACAAGGACTCCACTTTGCCTCACGCTAACACACGAAGATTGTTCACGAAGGTGACTCACCTTTGAAGCACTACATGAACACTGTGCGGATAAATGAATTAATAATTGCTAAATTTCACCACTTGTCAGTTTCATCTAGTTTAAAATGAGTTGTCGATGTGCTTAGTTCATTGGCATGGTGCTCATCATTGTGGGTGGGAATTGCAAATTAGTGATGTGCAGGTTATTTGGGATTGATGAGCATCCTCCAGGCTGTGTTTGCTCAAAAAAATATCCACTGCCTCTCGCTCTCTCTCTCTCTCTCTCTCTCTCTCTCTCTCTCTCTCTCTCTCTCTCCCTCTCTCTCTCTCTCTCTCTCACATACACACACACAGACACACACACTCACACTCACACACTGGTAATATTTTCCCTTACCAGCTATAAAATGAATGGTTGTAGCCCAGTAATTATATGATGATAGGAAATGAACTCCACACCCTAGTCATAAAACAAACTTCTTATATGGAGTGGAGACGTCTCTGGTCATATAAAAACCTTTATTTATGAAAAAAACTCTGGAATTTGATATGCTCATTTGAGATGAAGAGATGAAGTGCTTAATCTTTGGTAGAGAAACATAGGGATGATTACGGCCAGACCAGCTAGAGGACAGACAGGTCACTCAGCATGGGACTTGGACACAGACACACACACACACACACATTATGACACCTGCCAAGAGCCAGTGGAAAGTTATAAGTTAAAAATATTCCAATGAATAAGACCAGCCAAATGTCAATTCTTCAATCAATATAACTAGCTATGAATGCTCTGAAAATTTGGCACACGCTATTGTCTGCTTGTCCATCATGAAGAACAGAACAGGGAGTGTGTCTGTCATTAAACCCTCACTTTACATCATTACACCTGATACACTGTAAATCAAGGAGGCTAAGATAAATGACAAATGCTTTTCTCTCCTCTGATGCCTCTCAATCTTCTCAGCACATATGTGTAATCAAGCTGATTTACAACATAACTGTGTGCAAATAGCTTTACAAAGCATAAAGACAACAGAGATGAAGTTGATCAGAATGAGGCACAAAACATAAACTAGCAATTAGGAGTGATGGCATCCTCAGAGAGAAACACACAGAGGACACGTGGCAGAAGATAAGAAGAAGTCTTTTGATGAAGTATACTGGAAATTTCAATGTGTTAAAAAGATTTGATTTTAGGAAAGTGTATATTGACATGCAATACCTGATGCACAGAGGTAATGCACACGGCTGCCCACTCTCACCACCTGACACACAACAACACAAAAGCAGTTTTTATTCAGATGTCATACTTATCTATATACAAGATCCATTAAACTCTCTAACAGATGTCATCAAGGTTACGGATGGACAAAATCCACAATTCTCTTAATAATCAGAGATGTTTTGAACATCAGGCTACAAAAGTCTGTCATGATTTTCTCTTATCTGCCATTTCCATGGTGACAAAAATCATGTACTTTTGTTCTGACATTTTGTTCTGGTCCTGTTTCCACCCATTTCCTGTTATTACTTTGCTACCCAATTCTGTTCACCTGTTCTTTGTTAGCCCTTTATAAATTGTTTTCTTCTATCTATGTAGTCTTATCATGATTTGCGTTGTTAAATATAAGCCTTGTTTTTCAAGTTTTGCATCCATAGCTCTGATTTAGTGGTTTTATCTTTGTCAGTTTGTTTATGATTATGGATTTCACTAGGGTTAGGGTAATCCTGTCAGCCTGTGTCTTGACCCTGACTCTTGACATTCCTGGACTGCCCACAGTAAATATTACACCACACACTTGAGTCATGTTTCTACTTTCTGCTTGTTACAAATTCATTTGATCTCTTGAATACTTTATACATAAATATTTCTGTCAGGTGTATTTAATCTAAACTATAATCCACTCCTCAATGAACTCTTTCCAACATTACTAAACATTGCTAGAGTAAATTATAAAAATCATATTCACCTTAATTTAGGTTTAGTCATATTGTCAGGTTTATGTATATTTATAAACAACACCTTATGTGTTATGTAAATGATGTGTTCCGAATCGAATAAGGAATTAACAATGTAATGCTAATAAAAATTGATTGAATTATACCTTAATGTAGAATTGATGTAGAATACTACTGTAAGTAAACTACAGGAAAGACACAAACCTGGAACAGTCATCTACACTATATTGCCAAAAGTATTCGCTCACCTGCCTTGACTCTCATATGAACTTAAGTGACATCCCATTCCTAATCCATAGGGTTCAATATGACGTCGGTCCACCCTTTGCAGCTATAACAGCTTCAACTCTTCTGGGAAGGATGTCCACAAGGTTTAGGAGTGTGTTTATGGGAATTTTTGACCCTTCTTCCAGAAGCGCATTTGTGAGGTCACACACTGATGTTGGACGTGAAGGCCTGGCTCTCAGTCTCTGCTCTAATTCATCCCAAAGGTGTTCTATCAGGTTGAGGTCAGGACTCTGTGCAGGCCAGTCAAGTTCATCCACACCAGACTCTGTCATCCATGTCTTTATGGACCTTGCTTTGTGCACTGGTGCACAGTCATGTTGGAAGAGGAAGGGGCCAGCTCCAAACTGTTCCCACAAAGTTAGGAGCATGGAATTGTCCAAAATGTCTTGGTACGCTGAAGCATTCGAAATGAAAAATGAAACAGCCTTTACTTGTCACATATACATTACAGCACAGTGAAATTCTTTCTTCGCATATCCCATCCTTGGAGGTTGGGGTCAGAGCACAGGGTCAGCCATGATACGGCACCCCTGGAGCAGAGAGGGTTAAGGGCCTTGCTCAAGGGCCCAACAGTGGCAACTTGGCAGTGCTGGGGCTTGAACCCCTGATCTTCAGGTCAACAACCCAGAGCCTTAACCACTTGAGCCACCACTGCAGAGCTCCTTTCACTGGAACTAAGGGGCCAAGCCCAGCTCCTGAAAAACAACCCCACACCATAATCCCCCCTCCACCAAACTTTACACTTGGCACAATGCAGTCAGACAAGTACCGTTCTCCTGGCAACCGCCAAACCCAGACTCGTCCATCAGATTGCCAGATGGAGAAGCGCGATTCGTCACTCCAGAGAACGCGTCTCCACTGCTCTAGAGTCCAGTGGCGGCGTGCTTTACACCACTGCATCCGACGCTTTGCATTGCACTTGGTGATGTATGGCTTGGATGCAGCTGCTCGGCCATGGAAACCCATTCCATGAAGCTCTCTGCGCACTGTTCTTGAGCTAATCTGAAGGCCACATGAAGTTTGGAGGTCTGTAGCGATTGACTCTGCAGAAAGTTGGCGACCTCTTCGCACTATGCGCCTCAGCATCCGCTGACCCCGCTCCGTCAGTTTACGTGGCCTACCACTTCGTGGCTGAGTTGCTGTCGTTCCCAAACACTTCCACGTTCTTATAATACAGCTGACAGTTGACTGTGGAATATTTAGGAGCGAGGAAATTTCACGACTGGATTTGTTGCACAGGTGGCATCCTATCACAGTTCCACGCTGGAATTCAGTGAGCTCCTGAGAGCGACCCATTCTTTCACAAATGTTTGTAAAAACAGTCTGCATGCCTAGGTGCTTGATTTTATACACCTGTGGCCATGGAAGTGATTGGAACACCTGATTCTGATTATTTGGATGGGTGAGCGAATACTTTTGGCAATATAGTGTATCACCAGTCGAAACCCATGAATAGCTTTTCTACAGTTAACTAACTTCATCTCACAGACACCTATCGCTTAGGAATGTACTAGATAATGCCAGTCTTAAGAGAAATCATCCAATGGCAAGGTCCCTGTTAGAGGTGAAAAAGAAATGGAGGGAAAACCACTGCTATGCCCCGAAGAAGCAGAAATGAGAGAATATCAAAGAAGCCATGGAGTAAATGAGGACAGAAATGAAGTGGAAAAGAATAGCCTCTGGTGCAGCTCGTGTTCTGATTAGCATACCTGGTGTGTGTTATATTGCTGTAGAGAGTCATGTTGCAAGTGTATTGTATTAGCACATATCTACCATCTGACATGTAAGTGCTTGCTAGATAATTTTCTCTCTGCTAGAATGTTTTTATCCTTTTTAACAGCAGTACAAAAAGATGTTTTGAATGATTATTATTACTAATTATATAATAATGCTAGTAATGAAGGCATCGAGGTGAACCAGGTACCAGCTTCTTCTCGGTTTCCAGCCCTTCTGCTTTCCTCCCCCTGTCCAAAAACATGTTATTAGGTGGATTGGCTACACTAAATTACTCTTAGTTGTTAATGAGTTTGAATAGTGCTGATGGACTGGACACCAATCCAGGATGAATTTAAGATGAATGATTTCCAGATCTATTATTATTATTATTATTATTATTATTATTATTATTATTATTATTATTATCCTCTACTAATAACCGTACAAGTAAGCCAAGTAGGTTACTTTATTTCATCTAGTCTAGATTTTGACTTTGCCCCAAATAATCTAAGTGTTTTCTTTCAGTGTTTCTTACTTCCCCAGAGAGATAATGATACAGAAGTTGAAGTGATGAAAGGCTAGGACTCTCCTTTGTTGCAAAATCATTACAGAGAATACAAACTGCATCGCCCTTGAGCCTCTTAACAATGGTTTAAAGGGGAGTCTGTCGTGCGTCTCTGGACCTGACAATATTAATTTATCTGTCAATCATTCGGGCCACTTGGGCCACTTTGATAGCCCCTCGAGTGCGCATTAATTAAAGTACTGTCTCCCAAAAACTAAGCAGCATTTGGTGCATAACAAAACATATCTCTGATGTAATTATCATGGGCCCCAATGTTCTATCATGTCTTTGTGTAATTACTGCAGTGACATCTTCAGAAAGACTAAGGAAAGTGATCCTGAAGAACTAGTGCCAGCTTCACTCAGTAGCGACTTGCTTTAGAAAAGACAAAACATATGATTTGGAACAATAATCACATCAGGATGTAAATCAACCACTTAAGTTCACAAGATGCATCAATAGACACATTATATCCACCATAACCATATTAACTGTATTAAGACTTGATTTTCTGGGTGATGCAGATAGACTGCTGAAGTTACCTCCATGCAGTTCACACAAAGTTTGCCAAGATGTTCTTCTGTAGTTCTTTTTTTTTCACCTTTTAAGCATAAAGCAAATGCAAATTAGCTCATGGGCCATAAAAGCTACATAAAATAAGATACAAATAAACAGCTGGTCTTCGTAGAAGAAATATTTTGAGGATGACTGTTTTCAAATGTTCTAGTGCCTAATTTAATAAAATTGTGTGTGTGTGTGTGTTTTATTTGATGACATTTGTAGAAACATGCAAGCTCATTTACTAGCTAGATCTGTGAAGCATTCAATTCAATTCACTTTAATTTAATTCTATTTTATTTATATAGCATTTAACAATGGACAGTGTCACAAAGCAGCTTTACAAATATCTGGATAAATAGGGGGTCAAATTTGAGGAAGTCAAATTTCAGCATTTGAAGACAAAAATAACTATAATTTGGAGTTCCTTGTGTCAGTATTTTAAAATAATCAGAAAGTTGACCTATGAAATAGTACCATGACCATGTCAAGCTTGTTCTCATAATAGGTATTCACTGAACCTTCACATCTTTTTGCCATTTTCTCTACATCATATTTTTAAATATACCTTACCAACAGAGCACACGTGTATGTCTACTTCAGTTTTTTTTTCTACATTCTGTATGTAACACTTCACACTGCCGTTATTCACTATTGACGTTAACATTCAATTTCATGTTACTCTAAAAAAAAATATATTATTTTCATCACCTAATTTGCATGTGACATCAATTACTCTTTGTGAATCACCCACTACATGTCTATTAATGGTAAGGTAATTCATCAGACTGCACGTGTGATTTATCACGCTTCATCAGGTCTCTAGTCGTTAAAATGCAATCTCTGACAATGTTGCCTCTATTTAGTTTCTATCTACCTACATAAATTGGCTGGCATCCTATAAAATAGCACTGATACTGTGGAAGGGTAAAGCAGATCCTGAAAAGATATAATAACAAAGAGACAGTTCTTTTATTATGAGGTAAGCCCAGTATTTCCACAGTGAACTATAGTCCTCACTACTGTATTATATCTGGTACCAAATATTGAATATTCAGGAGGGGGAAAATGCTGATGGAAATTCATGTAGAAATGAGGTATTTCTTTCAGCTCATATTTGTAGTATATGTGTAATTTTGCCATCAAATAGCAAATCACACATATCACTATATATATATATATATATATATATATATATATATATATATATATATATATATATATATATATATATGAAATTTACGGCAAAAAATATGGCTAGTAATTGTCTAGCAATGGTGATAAACAGTCAATATCATATAAGAAGTCTGTGCTTAGTATAACTAAGCTACAGCTCTGTTTTAGGCAAAGTCACTGTGCATGTTGAAGTATTCATCCCTTAGACATAACTACTGACTTCAGCACTATTCCTAAGTTATGTGAGAGTACTTGTGGGATAGAGTTCATGTAAAACAAAGTTGTTTCTTGATTATGTGCAATCCTGCCCTTGGAATTAAGCCCTTAAGCCCATTTTTGTTGTGTGATGCCAACTCATGCAAGAGTATTAAATTCAGTGTCTGACAGTACACTATGTCATGCTGAGATGTAGATTATATTTAGGAAATTGTACAGTTTGCTCTTTGAGGCTAATATGAAATACCTAAACATGACAATTAATTTATATCATGTCTTTTAAATCTGTAAGCAGAGCAGATAAGTGTTTTTTATGCATTCTTTAAGCATTTTCTGAGTATAATAACACACTTTATAATAATTAGTATATATCTTTTGTTCTTAGGATACTGAATACTTACAATACAAGACATTACTGTCTGTTATACATACCAGTAATTAGTTCCTTCGCATATGCCAGCTTGTCAGGAAGTTGGGGTAAGAATGCAAGGTCAGCCATGATACACCATCCCTGGAGGGGAGAAGGTTAAGGGCCTTTCTCAAGGGCTGCTTTAAGGGGCTGGGGCTTGAGCTCATGACCTTCTGACTAGTAGCCCAGGGCCATAGGCACTCAGCCACCATTGTATTGTACAGTTGACAGCAACATGAGCTCCTACTTTAATCCAATTTTTTTCAGGGTTAAAGGTAATGCTATGAGTGAAAAACCCCCAACCTGGATGTTTCTACTCAAGAAATTTCTGGCAAACTCAGGAGGTGTAAACTACATGCAGATCATTTTTTCCAGCACACCAAGGAAATCAACTTCAGTATCTGCATAACCCAATTCTGAACACAGTGAACCTGTACTTTTATGCATATATGTATCATTAGATCACTGAATAAGATCCTAAAGTGTGAAATTCACCTACAGATTAGGACCAGTATTACTAAAAAATATCCTATTTTAAGCTGTAGCACTGCTGCCTAATAAACCTTGCTGAAACTCCCTAGTTAAATCTAAAATTTTGTCTCCGTGGCTCCTGTCCATGGCAGGTGATAATTAGAAATAATGCAAAAATAGCCTTTTTAGCCTTTTTAAAATGGTTCTGGGTTTTCTGGAATTTCAGGATTATTAAGAGCTTTAGAGCCAAGCTTTACATAACAAAAAAAAGAAAAAAAAGAAAAGAAAGAGAGATTTCTTTATGACGTGGTTTGGATTTAACACACTGCATTGGACATTATACAAACTCAAAAATAATAAAAATGAAAATAAAACTACCTGACACATTCTGATAATCATGTACAATTGTATACATATTTTTCCCAGCAGTTACTCAATCTCTTAAATAGCTGTAAGCAAACATTAAGTGTGTGTGGCACATCGTGTTATTGCCGGTCTGCCGTCAGCTCTGTAGCAGATCTGGAGATGGACTCAGTTGCTATGGACACAGGACGAGAATGCGCCAATATGACACATGTCAGATGTGGAGACAGAAGTAAAGACAGACAGAGGGGACTACATGGCCATGAATGAGCAAATGAACTGTGACTAGATTCATTTCACGCTAATGTGTGCATCAGTGAGCATTACACTGCTGTAAAAATGACTTTGTTCTATAAGGCTTTTTTTTATAAGGTGTCTACTCAAGTGTTATTCTTCTGTGTAAGACTAAAAATGGACTGATTTGCTTTGATTATTCCACCGATAGATGTTTTGTTCTCTGTTTATTGAACAACATTATTAAAACAGATACAGCCACCTCCAAACGTACTGCAGGGCCATTTATTAATTTTTCTGTATACTAATGACATTTGGGTTTGAGATCAAAAGATGGATATGAGATGATGGATCTGAATTTCAGTTTTCATTTCCTGATATTTCCATCTAGATGTGATTAGGTGACCAAAACTATTGGGACATATATGCCTAAAGTAATTTAAAATGTAAAAAAAATTTGCGGCACACTTGCAAAAACTTCATTTTTGGTTGTTTATTCCTCATTTGCAATAACTGCATCATGTGGGCAACCTGCTGTTGCAATTCCATGCCTACAACACATCTTTTTTCAGTTTTGGGGGGTTTCTCCCTTCAGGCCTCCTGCTCAGCAGGTGAAATGCTGGTCACTTGGATTAAGGTTTGATGATTGACTAGGCCAGTTAAAACCTTCCACTTTTCCCACTAGATGAAGTGCTTTGCTGTGTTGGCAGTGTGTTTTGGATCATTATCTTGCTGCAGGAACTTCCTTCAAATTAGATTGGATGTATTTCTCTGTAAATTGGCAGACTTAATGTTTCGGTAGACTTCTGAATTCATTCGGGTGCCACCATCATGAATTCCATCATTAATAAAGATTAGCAATCCTTTTCCAGAAGCAGCCATGCAAGCCATGACTCTTGCTCCAGGTTGCTAGACCAGTGAACATATATGTTTTGGATGAACAGATCTTTCTCCACACTCTGGCCTTTCCATCACTTTGCTAGAGGTTAATCTTGGTTCCAAAACTTTTGTTCTCTGTACTTGCATCTTGTGGTATGGCCTCTATATTTCTACTTGATTCTCTTCTTCAAACTGTGGCTTGTAAACACCTTCACCTTCTACCTTGTTTTGCTAGGCTGATCTGCTTTCTCACATATGTAGACACCTCTCTGGTCTTCATTTTGGTTTATCATTTTTTAACAACAAGTGCAGTCTTCACAGGAGATGCCCAGGGCTCAAACCAAGAGTTGACATTCAGAGCCATTAATTGTTTAAACCGTCCATTTAACAGGGCAAACCTGGGCAACAAGAAACACTGTCAGATATATGTTCTATTTAATATTTTTGATTACTTGCAAAATGGGTGGGTTTGAACAAAGTGGCCAACCTCTAGATATAAATATCAGGAAATGAAAGTTGAATTTCTGATCTTCTTCTTTTGATCTCAATCCCAAATATCTTCAGTGTTTAGCAAAAAAGCCACATGTAGTAGTCACAGAAAAAAAAAGAAAAAACATTTTTTAAAGAATAATTGGCATGACAGAAGTTGGCAGGATGCAGCAGGCAATTATGTTTCTCTGTCTTTCTCCTATGAGTTAAAGTGTAATTTGAGTCATATCAGGCTATGCCACGATTTCCCATCATGCTTCCTGAAGAAATCTCCAGACTCCATATATGTAGGAGGATGATTTATTTCATGATTGCAGGCAAGCCATTTTCAAACTGTAGCTTTTTTTAATATCCTGTAATGCTTCATACATGCAAAACAAAAGGATGTGAAGAAGTTGTTCTCATTTAACAGGAAAAGATGTTTCCTCTCATTGAAATATGTTGTCTATGAAATTCTTGCATTAAACATTACTTTGCACATTAAGAGTCTCGTGTGTGAAATTTTCTTAACCACACGCTCCCCACCATACCAGTGTGATCACTCATTCTTTTGACTTTGGACATGAAACACTGAAAAATAAACAAGCAATGTAATTTCCAAACAGAGCTGAGGAAAATCTGTTTAGCATTTGATATCTTTGAAAATGCTAAGAATGAGTCATGATTACTTGGGCTACTTGCTTAATTACAACTGGCATCATCTGCGAATAGAAGCCTCCATTTTTGCCCATATGCACTACAATGGCCATTTAATTGTCACTTCATCTGTAGGACATTTCCTGTTCATTATGATCCACTTAGATCCACAAGCAGGTGAAACATAATGAAATTCTCACTGTTTAATGCCGTAATAGCTTTTTATTTGTCATGCTCATCTGTTTTGTTCATAGATGCAAACCCAAAACAGTGTTAGACAGACAATAAATGATTTATTCAATTACTTTTCCAGGACTGAGGCCTCATTGCTTGCGGTGGTGTTAAATAGGTTGTTAACCTTGTTATGATTGTTCATCATGCACATATTCAAGGATCATTAAGGATTGTATTGTATATATTTGTGGGAATTAACGTGCTACTGTTGCCTTTGGTCTGAGAACCAGGCATATATAAAGCATTGTGAGTGGTCTGAGTGGATTTGTGTGATGGTGGTTAAGAGCTGATTATCTTGCTCAGCATCCCAGAACTAGAATCACCAAGCCACAGATGTGTGTGAGCCAAATTCTTCCTAGTGAAATTTTGAAAAATTGAGAACAATCATATCACCAGAACTGAATAAATGTATAAATACATAATAAATAAATAAACACAGACATGTATAAATACATAAAGGCAATAATCTCTTGCACTAGAAACATGTGTGTGTTTGTGTGTGTGTGTGTGTGTGTGTGTGTGCATGCAAGACTGCACACCAAAAAACATACCTATGTGAACAAAAATGCATTAGCTCTTAGGCTAGATAAGAGCTGTTACGCTGAGTTTTGGGTGAAATACAGTGAGCAGCGACAAGTGAAGAAGAATTGTTACTGAAATTGGAGGCACAGCTATACCAGCACTACAGTTTGAAACAAAGTTTTGTGACAATGTGTGTTGTGATGGGGGAAAAAAAAAGAAGAAATTGCACCTAAGAGTGCACTGTGATTAATGAGATTCATTTTTTAATTTTACTCAGTAAGCAAGGACTAAGGAAAGAAAAAGAAGCACATTTACTGCATTAAATTCAGTTGTTTGCCCGCCATATTTCTTTCTGTGGCTGAAAAGGAAATTATGTTATACCCTAGATAAATGCATGCGATAAATGATACAGTAGGTGAAACTAAATTAAGGTGTTGTTAACATGCTTTAGAGGAAATCGGTCATTTTCCAGTCCTGTACTTTGAGAGTCCATCTTTAAAAAAAAAAAAAAGGTGGGGGCAGTTGTTTTCAAGTGGTGAAGGAGAACAACAAAATCCAAACCCAAAAACAGCTAATAAAGGCTCCTGTGATACAGCTTGCTTCGGTCTGCTTTTCCTTTAACTGAAAGTGTGAAGAGAGTCGGTCTGGCCAAAGCATAGTGGAAATTCACAGAACAGTAAGGAAGTCCTACAGTGACTCTTACACCTCGAGTGCCATTCCAGATCACAGCGGTAAGGTTGCTAGGCAACACCTCGAGGCTGGTTCACGCCACCGCTGCCCTGATTAGTTAATTATGAGTGTAAACAAAATTCTGGGTAAAATAGCCGATTCCCATACAGCCCCAGGGGGAATTTTCAGCTGACCACTGCCACCCATGAAGCAGGTCAAGCCTCTCATCACAGCTACAGAGGAAATAAATGTTGTTACATGTTGTCATTTAGTCTAAACTTCTCAGGTAATAAATAATGTAAAGCATTATATTCTGTATTAATATTAAAGCACTATACTTTGTAGTGTCACTTGAAGGATGTAGTTCACATCCTGTGCTTGTTACTGGGGTGATTTCTGAGCACGAACTGTCAGATGCGTTTATGAATGCCGTGTGTCTCACTGACCTGCAGACTCTGACACAGACAACTCTGGCCATCACTACCATGAAGCGTTTCTCCATAGCAACCAGCCAGTATTTCCTGTGGATATGAGAACAAATGAGCATTTTAGAAAAGGAACCTGCTGTGTTATGAGTATGCATTCTGTCTAGTCTATGTTTTTTTAGCCTGGGTCAGAGTGGACTTTTATAATGATGGTGCACAGATGGCATTCTCCTGATCACTGGAGTATGCTTGGTGCACATTAAGGTAAACACAGAGCTGTCACCAATAAACTTGCTCTGTGCTACACAGATCCTAAAGAGCAAAATGGTCCAAAAACACTTTAAATCTCACCCTTTCTTCAAAGCTGCTTTGTGACCATTTCTATTTTTAGCATTATAAAAAATAAAATTGAATTGAATTGAGCTACATCATGCTTTCTTGTCTGTTCTGTCCCTGTCAGAGCTGTTGAAGTTTTAATAGATATTATGTTTACAGTATACAATACAAAAGGCACCTCACACACTCAATCTCTTGGCCCAGCTTATTTGAGGCGTAAAGTACCTTGTAAATAATTTTATAGTATTGGCTGCAGCATTGATGCAGCTGGACGGAGCACAAGCACTACACACGGTCAGATCAATTATCCCTTGGCCTCTCCATCACAAATTGAGGCAAGGCAAGACTTTGACTTCTGTCAGAGATGACCTTTGCTTAAAAAAAAAGAATCTAGCGAGGAGTCTTTGGTAGTCTAATTAAAAGGAAATGTCACCCTGGTAATTACGACTAGCAATGTGAATCATCCACAGTGCATGGCTGCCGCCAGCTTTGGCTGCTCGGAGATGAGGTAGCTTTGAAGGCTGCTTTCTGAGGCAATTTATCGGGCCAGCCCACAGATTTGTGCAGGAATGGGGTATGAGGTGAACGTCTAGTCGGCAGACATTTGTCAGTGAAGTGCAGCTTGGCAAAAACCTTGACTGAGATTAGAGCTCAGTGGGTGTCAGGTGAAATATACACTACCCCAGAAAACGAGGGGGAGTCAAGGATTGTGTGAGTCTAATTCAACTTATGTGCAAATGTGAAAAGAAATAGATGATCTACTTTGGTTTAGGTAGATTTCTTTAGGGTTATTAAAGTGCCCTTTTTCTGTTTGTAATTAGTTTCTATAGTACTATAGTTCTATAGTACAGCAATTTTTTACCTACCTGCACTGCTGCTACAATCTCTCAAGAAATATTTAGATTTCGACTTTCTATAACTGCTGTCATACATTCCTAAATTAAACTAAAGTCTAGCAACACTCTGGAATTGAGATGTTTTTAGGACAGATATGGCAAAAGAGTTTTAGAGCAGATGGACTGACTGGTCGTCTCTGGCAAGACAGATGGGGAATGTCTGCTTCACAGCAAAGCATTTATTTCATTCCCAGTTCCAGTTGTAAATTAGCTTTGCTTGCTTTTCTCCCAGTTCACTTTTTACTCTGTCAGTCCTGCATCTGCCATGGGATCATGGGACTATTAATTTAAAAAAAAAATAAAAATACCCCAAAATATGTCACTCAACACACATCCCTACTCAGTATGTCTGTAGGCATTAATGCAGATACACTGAAATCCACTGCATCCACATAACATATTGTTTAAACAATATTGAACTTTCAGTGGGGCCACACATGGAGTTTGCCCTGTGACACAAATTTTCTTTGGTAGCATTTTAGGTGTGGGGTTCATAAGGCTTTCATGACAACTGGCATAAATCTCCATAGACATTATTATATTATTTATCCTGTCAGGTACAATATTAACTAAGCATTTAAAGTTTTTAACCAGCAAGTGTTAGGTCACTTCACTACTGTACTGAACCTCAATATTATTAGTGCATGGATGAAAGATTTGTCAGAGCTAAAAGGGGACACATCTGTCATATAAAATTATATAAAATTGTCCACACACTGCTTTAAGGTAAACATTTACGCATGCTTTTTTACAAGCATCTTGCAAGCTGTGGATTTTACAGCACCACTCAGACCATTCCTTGAGAAGTCCTTCTTTACTAGCCCAGTGTGTTACACTCAAAATAGAAATGTCACTGCTTGGACAAACACTAATTGCATGTCCAGAATAATCTCTCTATCTGTTTCTCCCTCACACGCATACAGCAGTGCTGCACGATGATAATCTCTCTGTCTACTGGGTTTGACCTTTAGTGCATTTCTCTTTTGATGGGATTATTTGTTCCATTAAGACAGGCGACCAGGCCTAGTAATAAGGTGTCTTTTCTTTCATTGTCCATATCTATAATTACTTTCTTTTAGACTATCCTCAGCCTCTGGGTTGTCAGCAGCTGAATGTTTTAGGCTAATCAGATAACTAAACTGAACAAAGATAACATGTAAATGTCAGAGTTTTTGATAATCTGAACTTTTTGTCTTGGTTGGCATCTGTCATTGTTTGGTTTACCATTTCATTTACCTCCATGGTAGTCAAATGCAACACTTTTTTTTTTGTCTTTTAATGCTAAGCTACAAGCATAATGGATGGATACATTTCTCAAATTGCAGCTCTACAAGCCAGAGTTTACTATATGAGTCACCAGTAACTGCCTATATTTAGGCTCTTGGTGAGATATGATATAGAGCCATAAACATTTCACTCCACAGGTACCCACACCCGTTTTCCATGTTTGCCTTATGATTCATATAGCTTGGCTTTGACTAATGTTTTTAAGCTCAAGTTTCAAGTTTACCAAGTTTCAAGTTTACTGTCATGTGCATAAATAGTCCTTCATTATATATATATATATATATATATATATATATATATATATATATATATATATATATATATATATATATATATATGTATATAATGAAACTCTTGTGCTCCTGTTGTACACTCCTACCCAGACACACAGAGAGCTGTAAACAATGTATGCATTCATAATGTATGCATATTTAATCATACCACACACAATAATTCTATTATACTTAGTCATTTTGTAACATTTTGTAAAAGGTATTACCTGCTCTACAAGTTTAAAATAAACTCTATGGCCGAAACTATGTGGACACCAGAACAACACACCCATAGGTGCCTCTTTCTAAAACTGAAGCACAGAATTGTATAGTAAGTAGCTTTACAATATAGTGTTTTTTTTTTTTTTACATAAAATAAGAATTTGTGACCTAAAGTTAGTTTCCTAACTAATGCTGCATTACAAAAAATCCAATTATTCCAGTGAATTATCCTTGTTTATGTAACTGTTTGCAGTTCCATATGAGTGCCTTTCCAACCACAGCTAGGGTGGCTTTATTATTATTTTGGAAGTAGAGATGAAAAGATGGGTAAATTGTGGCCATAAAAGGATACAAATTGTCAGCAACAATACTCAGATAGGCTGCTGCCTTCAAACAATCACAATAATTGGTTTTAAGGGGCCTATTGTGTACAAAGAAAACATTCCCTACACCATTACACCACCAGTAGCCTGGGGCAAGTTGGATCCATGGATCCATGCAATTGACAACAAATTCTGACCTGACCATCTGCATGTCACAGTAGAAATCAAGGCTTATTAGACTAGGCAACATTTTTCCAATCTTTGCTATCCAGATTCCATGAGCCTGTGCCCACTGTATCCTCTGTTCTTGGCTGACAGGAGTGAAACCCAGTGTGGTCTTCCGCTGGTGTAGCCCATCTGCCTCAAGGCTCTACTTTTCTGCTCACCACAGTTACCTATTTTCTCCCTAATTTGGTCACCTACCAATTCTCTCCCACCAGCCAGCTGTCTCCGATCATATGACAACTACCAACCAGTGAGGAAGAATCCTAACACATACTTCCTTCAAGACATGTGAAGCCAGCCAAATACATCTTCTTAAACTGCTGCTCTTGGAGGTCACGGTAAGACACTCACAGGAAATCACTATCCAGCTTCTTTTACCTGCATGAGCTCACAGACTCTCATGATTGGCAACTGTCACTGTGGCTGACAGGGGAGTAAGTAAGCCATCTTTCACACCAAATAAGTACAACCATTTTTGCTCTTTTGGCATCATCAGGATTCAAACTCACCACTGATTTTCTATTGCACCTTATGGGAGACCCCTAACAACAAGGCATCTGCCCACAGAACCTCCACACACTGGATGTTTTTTTATGGTTTTTGTACCATTCTGTGTAAATGCTACAGAATGCTGCATGTAAATCCCAGAAGATCAGCGGTTTCTGAAATACTCAAGTCCATCTGGCACTAATAACCAAGCCACAGTCATGTCATATTTGATGTAAACATTAACTAAAACTCTTGACCTGTACCTGCAAGATTTTTTTAAATATGGTAGAAATTTGCATAATGTGCCCCAACATAAGGATTAGTCAGCTTAAGGCACAAACATGGAATACTGAACATCTCTTATGATTATGATTCAGGATCCTGTTGAGTGACAGATGTAAAGCTCTAAGAAATTACTTAGAGTAAATGACATTTGAATTCTCTCTCGGTTTTAATTAATAGACACCCCTGATAAATATTTAAAAACCTCAGCAATGACCATGCCACCTGGAGATGCAGAGGTCCACACTGATCTCCTATTCACAGCACATTGCATCTTGCTAAGCTGTGCACATTAAAAGCAAGAGAAACCTTCACCAAATTGTAGCAGGGTATGAAATTGGCTTCACTTATTGCTGTTTATCTGTCTATATTACGTCTGAAATGATCAACATTGAGTCACACAGGAGATGAATTGAAGGGCCATAGGCCATTCATCTGAGCCCACAAAGCAAAGTGGCAGCTCAGGGAAATGGGCAGGGAACTCTTTCACAAGGGCAAATCTCCACATCATCAATGCCCTCTGTGAGTTTCTGCATCTCCATTGAAAGCTAATTAACTGATTAGCCTGATTTGAGAACGAAATGAGCTTGTCTGTCTGTGCTGGTGCTTCTGCCAACTGCCAACGCAGTTACGTGAATGGGAGAGTGGAGACTTTATATTGCTGGATAACTGCTGGGGATTATTGGACTCCTCTGTTCTCCTAAATGTATGTTATTTTCATAATGTATGCCCTGCTATATTTTAATTAGCATGGGAAGTGAAGCTTTAATGATGATCAGTGTAAGAATAAGTCATCATTTCAAGTGCTTTGGTGCATGGTTTGCTTTCTGTTAAAATTTCACAAATCCAAGACAAATGGCAAGTATGGGTGATTTTACCTCAGCCTGCAGTGTGCCTTTTACATGTCTTTCAGACTGTAACCATTGTGATGCTGGTCCATGCTTGCTCCTAATCTAGCTAAGAAATTAAACAATGTTTACTTTGGCTTAAAACACTAACTGGGTAATTTTCATTTTCTATTCATTAGGAATGGCAATTTCTTTAGCTGAGGCAAGGGAGAGGGGTTTGATTGAATTCTGAATTAAAAATGAATGGCTTTTTTTTTTAAAAAAAAAAAAAAGAAAAAGAAAAATACCCACCAAGAATGTAACGGTCCATTTATTCAGCTGATAAGGCTTTTTTATACCCATTTATAAGATATGGGACTTAAAAGTAGCAAGTCTTGCATTCAATATATACTGGCTAAATTAATACCATTATACATGCTGTTTCCATTATCTTTACCTTTAATCCTTGTCAGGGATATTTCTAATGCAGGTGCAGGCAGTGGATTTTTTGCATTTTAGAATGAGTTGTTTCTGTTATACATGTTATTTACCATTCTATTGTACGTGTTATTTACCCATCTTGTCTTTCATTATCCATCTTGTTGATTTAGTGATGAGCCTTTATCTTTCCAGCTACTGAATCAGATGGGCTATGGGTTTTTGCAGGAAAAAACATAGATCCACTAGTGATGTCTTACACTGTAATGGTATAGAGAACATTTGAAACTTATGTAATATCTTACATTTTCCAGGGTTTTTTTTCCTGGTGGTGCACTGCACCCACCACATCAATAGCAAGATTAAGATTAAAGTTCATGTGGCATCAGTGGTATCATTTATCATATGAACAGATCTGCAGAGAGGTTTGTCCCCAGAGAACACCATGACTTCATGACATTTGCGAAGCTCCTTCCAAAAATGACAGATGATCTCTCCATGTGTCAAGCATTAAGATGGATGTGACTCTTTGTCTCGCTGATGTGTCATCTCTGTTCTAACAGAGTCAGAGTAATTATGTGCCCAGGGGAATATGATTTATCAGGGATAGGGCTTTGCGATTTGGGGGCACAATTGCATTCTGCCTATGGAACCCATATTTCTGCATGTCAGGCTTTAAGAACCCTGAGTAAATATTTAAGAGTGGACTCACAGTTATGTGTAGCAAGTGATTAATGCTAAGCGAATGGCTCACTGTTCACTTGTGGGGTGGGTGGCAAGCTAATTATAGTGGGTGCATTCAGGCCAACCACAGCATTTAGGGAAGATCCTAAAAGCTTTTCTAGGAGACCTGTTCTATCTTCACGGCTCCCTGGCGACTAAACAAGATTTACAATGTTTTCTTAGCCCTACAGTTTGTTTTATTGGATGGCAAATTTTCTCACCTAGCTGATGTCAGAAAAAGTTAGATGCTATATATGGACCTGAATATCTAATCTAAGATGCCTGCTGCGTTGCTTCCACCCACAACATTGCAGCCTGCATGTGGTGAATCCAAAAGAGGGCTCCATGTTGCCATTTTAGGTTCAACCCAGTTCCATGGATGGTCCACTCATCATCCAGCCTGCAGATACCTGCAGACACCATCCTCAGCTCTGGCTCCAGGCTGAACACTGGTAACCACAAACATAACCATAAACATATTTTTTTGTACTTTTCTCATTTGTTTTTTTTGTTTTTTTATCTTTGTCTGAGCTCTTCCCTCAAATCTTTTGACCAAGTGTTACCCTGCTTCTAGCATTAAGCTTCCAGTGCTATTACCTTGATGTTTTCTGAAGTGAAACATCAAGGGGCTTGTACAACACAAGCCCCTCCACCACAACAAGTTCTCAGCCGATAAAGGGACAAAAAGGGATATTTGCATGAATTAGAATGCAGACAATGTGGGTAGATTTTGTTAGATTTCATATAAATGAGGTTGTAATAAAAGGTAAGAATGCTGATTCCACCTTTATACCTTTAGTCCTTCAAATAACCCTCTTAAACTCCAGAATGCATCAGCAGATTCAGCCTCATAACTTACTGTCGAAGCTCCATACATTTTCTATTAGTTTCACTGTAGTTAATCTTGGGTATGAGCAGGGACGTGTTCTTACCAATTGTAAGAAAATACTGAAATAGATTAAACTCTCAAAAGAAAGAAATTAAATTATCTCAAGAACTAGTTAAGCCTCTCAAAAAGGTAGTCATATGATTGGCTTGGAGGAGAGCACACCGGTCATGCTCATGAGAAAAATGTTGGAAGACATACAGCAAGCAGGATAATGCAAGGTGAGCCGGCAAACAAATCAGATGAATATCATGGACAGATGGCACATTAATGCCAAGCTGTGTATATGTCATTCTTTGACTAGCGAAATGGTTGTAACATCAAGCTATAAACAGTTTATGTACCTTTACATATTTGTGCATATTATCCCCTACTTTACACAGATATATGAAACTGCATTTGGGTTATTAGCCAAAGAGATGTCCAAAGTGACTAATAAATTGCATCAATTTATCAGGAGATACCTGCTACAAAGAGTGAATCAGAGAGTGGATCACGTGAAGATGCAGAGTCATAAGTATGGCTCAGTTATTAACGGTAAAATCATGGGTTGTTTAAGTGTTTTGTAAAATTATATCACAGTGTGTCTTGGGTAATTTCAGTGAATAAACCTGCTAATCAAAGAACCCAGCTTTTCACATCCATGTATTCAGAGAAGTCCTAGAACAGGAGGATAGATAGATAGATAGATAGATAGATAGATAGATAGATAGATAGATAGATAGATAGATAGATAGATAGATAGATAGATAGATAGATAGATAGATAGATAGATAGATAGATAGATAGATAGATAGATAGATAGATAGATAGATAGATAGGTGACTTGACATTGTATATAATGAATATAATACCTATTATTAAGATGAATACATAAATAATTATAAACTGCACCTATAATGAATAAGTTAAGAATTTGCAGGCATGAGAACATGTTGGAAAAAGGAGCCTTTGAACTTAAAGAAATCTTTCTGCTCTCTGAACGTCCCCCTAAGAAATCTCCAGGAAAGGTTCGATGCAAAGCCGATAGTATCAGACAGTGGCATTATTCTCTTGTAGCAGTGTGTCTTCAGTATTGGCAATTCATTTGACTGAAATGATTTGAATTAGCACTGCTGACACACGGTTAGTGGACTATTAATGAGAAAGGATCCGGTACCCTGGGGAGGCATTTGGACTTTTAAGATTGAATGATGGATACTTAGTTATTATTAATCTTGTTTAAGTAATAAGAATTTGCAAAGGGCAAAATGGAGAAATTAGGAGAAAATGTGTGGTCTGTGACCTTTTAAAAGCAGGCATAAAATGGTGAAAATGACATGATGAAGCATGTCTTGCTGCCGTGCATCACCAATCATACACCTGCATGTGTGTTCCGATTGCATTATTCATCAAAAAAAAAAAAACAGGGCCAAAGTAATGAATAAATAAAGCCAGCTATGTGATGTTAAGAGTCTTGACAGCTTTGTGAAGACAAGTTAGAATCTTATCAGTAGTTGTCGCTGTATATCCACAGCATGGCGTTATCTGTGACAGAGTAACATCTTACACACGTACAGTACGGCACTGTGACACACACAAGCATGCAGAGGAGCATGACAAAGGAGCAGGTTCAACCTTTTATTTTTGCCTCAATCACTATTCATCCACACCATCCATGGTGGGTTTTTTTTTTTGCTTTGTGTCACACAGGCTCACACTCACACTATACAGATAGCCTTGACTGCCTCAGTGATGTACAGTATTCATCAACATTGACTGAATACACAGCTCACGCTTTCTTTCTCACACACACACACACACACAAACAGAGTCTTTCCTCTCGAGGCACCATACCATAGAGGAACAGTGGATAACTCACCAGGCATGAGTGTAAACATAGTAATACAAAGAAAATTCTATGCTATGTCTCAAAGCACTGCTCATGGTTCTGAATTCAGATGAGCACCGCTATGAAAAACAACTTCACCAAGCATCCTCGTTACAGACTTACTGGTTAACATCAGCATAAAAATCCATTATCACAGTCAAAAATTAAATTCTTTAAAATAGGACAGCATTAGTGCTCAAATCAAATCATTTTCACACCCACTATTCTTATGTATTATTTCATTTTAGTATTTTATTTATTCATGACTATTCAATTAAGCAATCATTTTGAGGCAGCTTTATGTAGTATTTTAAATATGCTAACATTAGGCTAGCTAGCAGCTTCTGCCTTGCTAATTGGGATTAGTGTGATTTCATTTGTTAGGTGACCATACAATCAGGTTCATATAAAGTCTTAAAGACACAGGAACAAAAACAGCCTGTTATGTTCTGAGAAAAGCCAAACGGTTCCTCTCTTTCAAAGAAATATATTAATAATTATATGATTTTGCTATTCATTTCTGTTAACAAATTAAATTTGATTAAATGCAAGTTACATTCGAATTTGTTTTGATTTTACTAAAAAATTACCTATCTGAAGTACACACTGAGGCTGAAGCTAAATGCCGACAGAGGAGAGGCAGACTGTGTCCTGCAATAGGTTAGTATCCTCATCAAGGGTGTCCCCTACCTCCAGGGATAGACTCCAGATTCCCAGCACCCTGTGTAGGATATGCGCTACATAATACGGTTGGATAGATTTGTATTGCTGTATTATACGTGAAAAATCCAGTAGCAGATACTGTTGTCATCTGATCTGCCATGTGTCAAAACAGGACTATGTCTGCAAGAATCACTTTTTCCCCCTCTGTGGAGGCCAGTGAGATGGCAGGCGGGGTAAATTGAATTGATGTGCGTTGGTTAAGAACGTGCTGCAGGCAAGAGAGAGACGGGATGGTAAGGTCATCCTCTGTATCTTAAATCGCATAACTAGCTCCTGGGTGCTAGTGGTTCAGCCACCCATAATAGCTCATTATTCATGGGTCACTCCATCAGCAGGCCTCGCATGTATGATAAATTGCTTTTGCAATTCATTTCAAGTCATTATTTTTCACAGAGACAAAGAAAAACAGTGACGTTAAGGCTATGTAATCAGTAGACAGTTCTATAAATTTAAATGCATTCAGCGCTCCAGATCTTAACCTCATCCACTGGCCTTTTCACTGTGTCAGAGCATTTGGCACTGAAATGAGTCTTGTAATTTTATAAGATCCCAGGCCTGTTAAAAGAATTTCTGTCTGTCAGCAGTGTCAGAATTCTGACCTCGCTCTCATGCCTGTATATTCTGAGCCATTATTGATCAAAAGAGGATTTCAGGCCCAAAAGTAACTGTGGGCAGGCAGAAGATCAAAGCGGGGAGAGAAATTTTGCCGAAAAGTTTGTAGGGCAAAAATTCAGAGTTCACCCAAGATGACAACCTTGATAACACCAGATCTGACCATCGAGAGCATCAGATTTTAGAAGGATCATTTCTGCCTGAATAAATATTTACCTAACAGAGGAAAAGAATATTAAAATTCTGATCTTTTGCATTTTCTTTGTGCTGTCTCTTTTAGTTTTGTGATGAGAGTGTATCGCTTTATCAGCTCGGTGTGATTGTTTAGAGGAGGAGAAAAGACTCGGTTAAATTAGTGTTTAATCTTTAAAAGAAATAATGGTCCCAAGGACGTTCCTTTCTGAAGAAGTGATTTCATCAGTATGCAATCTCTTTAACAAGAAAGCTCTCTCCTAATAAACATGATGATCACATCAGATGCACAAGCTATTTAAAAAGGGAAATAAAAACCTGGTAAGCTCATTATGAGGAGATCAGTTTTACATCTTTTGCTGAGGTTGTTTTTGTTGTTTCTCTTTTAAGTATCGCCTATTTTATTTTTCATGAAGTTTCAAGAAAACACACTCTTTGACTTTCGGTGAAATTCAATAACATTGTGTTGTATGCATAAAATGTCATGCTACTATAGAGATACATTTGTACAGTGGGGTCTAAAAGTCTGAGAGCACTAGTTAAAATTATTCTGTTATGCATTCTTTTCTACTCTGCAATCATTTTCAATACAAATTATATTGATGACAACGATTTGGTGCATCCCCTTTTTGCTTTAATGACACTATGCACTGAAGCTGGCAAGTTCAGGGTGGTGGGAGCACAAGTGGTTCTGGCTCTTTTGAGCCCTTGAGCAGGGCCCTCAATCCCCCTTGTTCCGGGGGCACTGCATCATGGCTGACCCTGTGCTCTGACCCCAAACCTCCAAGGATGGGATATGTGAAGAAAAATTTTTCCTGTTCAGTTCTGTATATGTGACAAATAAAGGCTACTTAACTTAAATTTTACAAAATATCAACATCTATTTTAGAGCAAATTTATCAGCATTTCATTTGAACTCATGCTTCAATAAAAGAGATTAGAAATGAGGAAAATCTGATCACACATTTGCTTACATTTAAATAGGAACCTCGAAATATTACAGAATCTTATATAATGAATCATGCAAATTATTGAGCACTTCTTTATTTCACAATTCTGATTTTAAGTGGAAAAAAATCCTAGATTTTCATTGTGAGCTCAGATTTTCAGTGGTACCTCACTTTGTATATACAATACTAATCCTCTACTTAAGTGTATTCAATGCTTTTTAGGCTACAAATCAACTGCACTAACTGACAATCTGCCAGTTCTTAAAATGCACCCACTTGGACAAGCTGGCGAAAAACCTCTGATTCTGAAACTGAGAACATGCTGCACAGTGCAAAATATCATAATGACAGATAGAGGCTGCATTGTCTACCGCAGCTTCTGGGAGGTTTTTCTACAGTGTTCAAGTCCAGCCTCAATAGCATCAAAATAGGAGTAAGCATTGGCATCGTTGAGGTGGCTTGCAGCAGAGAGCTGACACCAGTATAACGTAGAAGCTACAGCTGTGGCAGAATTCAATATGCAATAAAGTGACAGGATTTTATTTCAATTTTACAGGAAAACCAAATTAACAGCTGATGACTGTAGAATTGGCTGGCAGTCTTTCAAAATCTATCCCAGTGTTTGCCTCATGTTTTTTTTCCGGCATGGTCAACGTCCCCACATCAGTGAATACTGAACGTAGAGGTCAACTAATTCGTGCAAACCCTAGTTGAGGGTCCATCCTCTAATACAGACCCATTCTGTGGCACCAAATGTAATCTTAATACACAGACACCTGTCTACCTTACTTTAAGTAAATATGTACTAAACTAGCATAAACTACTGAACTTTTTCTTTCAAATATGCATGCATGGTTTGAGAGGAAAGCCTTCGGTATTATCAATATATTTGTCGTGATATGGCATAAAATATTAAAAGAGATGCTGACCACGTTCATAGCATATAAAATATTAACCAGGACCTCCTGGACCCTCAGTTTGATGGGAAGAGTGAAATTGTGAAAATCAGATATATGCTGGAGGTGCGATGGTTCTTAGGGCACTCTTCTTCACATGTTTTATGAATGCCCAGAAATCACGACTTTATGATTTGTGGAATCTTGTGGAGTTTTTATATACTGTGAATATTGGGCTGGTACTGGATTGTGCTTTTTGAAATCTACCGATTATAATTATTGCTCAGAATAGATAATATTACCAAAAAAAATGCTTCCTATAAATAGCTTCTAATCAATTAAATAGACTGAGGGCATTTTTAAAGGAATGTGGTCTATTTGATATGTTGATAACAGTGCTTCAAGAGCGTGGCTGGATATGACACCAGGTTCTCCGGATAAGTATGTTAGAAGATAACACTATTGTGCTGGTTAACAGGTGATTTAAGTGCATAATCTCAATAACAGCATGTTGTTTGAGTATCTAAATGTTTAATGTGCAGACCCTGGAGCTGTGAAGCAGCAACACTTCCCGCTGTTCTGCCATGCTGCCCTGATGAAAAATAGAGCAAAAACAGAATTGAAGTGAAAATGCTGGAAAATATAGAGAGGAATCTGCTGTAGAAACATAAATAAAAAAACAACTCATGCTTTAACTATAGTGACACACATGTCAGAGGCTTTCCTGGTTTTTACGTGTTTCACAACCTTAATGTTAATGCCATCTGTGTTCACCTTACACACTCGTACAATATCCTCTGGATACAGATCAGGTGAGAATTCAACAAAGAGTGAATGAAAAATGAGGATGAAAGGTCTACATCTGTGTGATAAATAGTTATATCTTACTCTTCTCAGACATTTCTTTTGGCACCATGGTCTCAG
The DNA here is from genome assembly GCF_019097595.1 of Hemibagrus wyckioides. Classification (NCBI taxonomy): domain Eukaryota; kingdom Metazoa; phylum Chordata; class Actinopteri; order Siluriformes; family Bagridae; genus Hemibagrus; species Hemibagrus wyckioides. The sequence goes on along the minus strand of NC_080728.1, from coordinate 11,362,369 downwards.
CTGTGGAGCCAAAGCAGTCATTCTGGATGAAAAACTGTCCCGACTCAGCTCTCAGACTTTATTGCAACTCTTGGTAAGTGCTTGTACATCTTTTTCTCTTAAGGCATATTACCCAGAGGCAAAATGAGTGCATGGGGGATAACAAAATGCAACCGGCTGAACAAAAAAGACCAATCTGCATATCAGTGGTGTCCCGTGATTGACAGTGTAAATGAGTCTGAAAGTGAAAAGTAAGCATTAAGAGCATGCATGGTGATAGAGTTCAATTTAGATGAGGAATAAGCAAGCTATTAAGTACTGAATATATATTCGAACCGGAACTTCTTTTCATCAGGCACAGACAGGGTTTTGGATACACTTTCAGGCTTTTACTGAGAAACAGCAAAGTAGACAAATCCAAGTCGCAATTCAGAATTGAAGTCATGATACTGGCAATGTATTTATCTCATTTAATTTAAATAGATTTTGTATTGCATTTTATGTTTAAGGTTTTTTTTTTTCTGGGAGCACGGCCAGTTTATAACAGAGTACCTGGCACACAGTCACACCAAGGGTCAATTAAAAGTAGTTGATTCAGATCCCAAGTGGTGCAACAGAAAAGCATTCTAGATCCAAGGAAGCAAATTTGGCCATGCTCTCTGGGAGGGAGCGATGGTGTACTCTCTTTTTACTACAAATCACAGCAACACTAGCCAATCTTTGGAGTCTGTGAGTTCATGTATGTGGAAAAGAACAGAAAGCAATTTCCTTGTGACACAACATGAGCAGCAGTTTGATAAGATGCAGATGGCTGACTTCAGGTATCTCAGAAGAAGCACATATTAGCCTTCACCTTCCCTGGGGTGGCGTGAAAGTCTGCAATGACAGTAACACTCTAGGTCTCAGGGTTGAACACTGAGTTTATAACCCTGCATAATTTGCAAGTCATTTTTTAGATTTTAAATTATATTCCTACCTTTTCTAGCTGTTGTGTATTTTTGATAATGAATTCCGCCTGTTGGGATTTGGAACCTCAGCACCATCATTTATGGGCTGGACAGAAAGTCCACAGATACAACACACAATTTCATGTATGTAGAACAAAATTTGGTGGTCTTAAATTTGACAAGATGCTGCCCTAAGCTCCTGGATGTCTCATCAATTATAAGAAATCCTACAGAACAGCTTAAAGCCATGTCATCTTTCTGGGGATTTCCAGCGTGGGTGGCGTGCACTTGTCGTCTGCCAAAACTTTGCTTTGAGTATTGTGTATATGGGCCTCCCTGCTCTATAATAAAGTATATTTTTTTACAGCCTGTCCTCTGACACTCGCACTGACAAATGAGGAGCCTCCTGTCTCAACAGAAGTCCAGAAGGATGGCAGTTGCAGCACCCACTAATGATCACACTCATCCATGGCTGGCATCTGCTGTCTAGTTCTTTATTAGGGAATCATCATCATGAGCTACAACCAAGAAAGAAAAGCCAACCACTTATGTCAAAGGCTCTGGTACACTATCCTAGCTATATGTGGTTGGGTTTCCAGCTTTTCTTTCTAGAATAAGCTTCAAATAGGTTAGTTCAGCTCAGTGGAATTGGTATGTTCAACCCGATAAGGTTTAGCCCAACTGTTCTTGAGTCCATGCACACTGTGTTTTATCAGCTTAATAGTAAAAACATTCCTTCTTTCTTCTTGTCTGCCTAATCACTACAGAAAGAAAGCAATTTGTTCCAGGTTAAAAGCTAATTGCCCGGCACATATTCCCTCTTTCATTTTGCCATTGAATTTTTAGTATTTGTATACAAGGTCTAAGATGCAGTGAACTCAAATAATGAATCATGTAATAACACACCCTAAAACATAATCTCATTAAATGAAACAAAGCTTCTTTTTTCCCCCTCACAGCAATGTATTGGTTTATCTCACTTAGTATCGATATTGGTTAAATTAAGCATAAAATACTGAGACTTTCTGAACCCCTGTAAAAAAAAAAATACAGAATTGCTCCTTCTCTCTCATATTTTCTCTTCGTGATCGGTGTGTTTTTGGAGAGGTGGGGCTGCTGCACTGGGAATCAGGTGGCGTATGATGGGCCATGTGCACAGTGCCTGCCCCATGGCGACCCCATCCCTAAGAAGTGTCTACGGATCAGCGAAGTGTCTCCTGGCTGTCTCATGCCCCATCAGTTCCAATGACAGGAGACAGAGGTTGAGAGGAACTGCCTGGCATGAGGGTTCAGCTCAGGGTCAATATATCTGCACTGGTGCCACTTTACCTGACCTGAACGCCGAGGTCACATCCACCCAAGGACATTACTTTTGTATAAGATGAAGAGTTTTTCAAAAATGTATATTTATTCATTCGTTCATCTTGAGTAGGGGTATAAATCTGAGGCACAAACGCCAACAATTCTGTACTACTCAATTTGCTACAACACAAGATGATTTAATTTAGAAGCTTCTGAACAATATGTGACTAATTTGTTCAGAATCAGTTAATGGTGTGCCTAACATTAATTTGCTATTATTTTAAAAGTAGTTACAACCATACGACTTTGCTAGCCTGGGAAATTATTTTCACATCTGTTTAGAAATATAATAAAAATATAAACAATTGTAGTTTGACTTTTTTCAATGTCTTTTTGTCATTGCTACATTGATCCAAATTATTGGATCATTACACCCAAAATCTACTTTATCCTAGTTATGGAAATGCTGAAACTTTAGGCCATCTCGAGAACACTGGGTGCAAGGCTGGGTTACACCTTTTATGGGATTCAAGAACATTGCATGGCAAATAGAGGAAGCATTTATACCAATAAAGCAAATGAAGCATACGTGATGCAAGGAACCTTGTGTGAAACAGTTCATACAGAATAGGCCTCTAAATGCCCATGCACACACACACACACACACACACACACACACCTACCATCAAAATTATTCCCATGCAGGCTACCAAGTGGCTTAACAGAAAAAAACATCAGACTGGCATCATAAGGATTTGAACTTTTGACCTCTTAATGATGCCACTGCTAGCCACTGGGAGTTCAATAAAGCATAAACGGCCATTCACTGTCAGTTGGAGCAACACTAAGAAAACCATGAACCTCTATATGTGGAGGAGGGTAGATATTGCACACTAGTCACTCCAAGGCTACTGCACAGCCCTGTGATGCAGCATGAACAGCAGTTCAGTAGATGCACTGGCTGGCTAGAAAGCTAATTGTGAGAAAATGAGGATAAGACTAAAAATATGTGAATACCGTTATGAATATATTTTCTTTTATATTGCTAATTGAAGAGACATACACATGTATATAGCACCTGTATTGTTTTAAAATCAAGAGACATAGCCTGAATGAATGGGTCATCCATTGTTAATTGAAGAAAGAACAGGAGCATTGCTTAATAAGCTAAAGTAGATATGTCCTGTGACAGTTGTTGTTTGTTTTAAAGCTTACGGCTGTGAAGAGGCATTCCACTACAAGAGTGCAAGTGTCAGTGCCTGCCAGTGATGTTGGTGAAGACTCCCTTGCTCACCCAGAGCTGTGGAAAACAGGTGTCAATCCACCCACAGCGTCTGGCTTAATCCTGCAAGCCATGCAGCGACAAGGCAATGGGCTCTTTTCGTTGCCATAGAAATTCAAGCTAATAGACCGTATGCAATGGAGACTAACAGTGCTGAAAAGCCCTCTTTCAGCTGGTGAAACTATTTTTATCAGCAGACATAATGTGCACCTCAGCTGCCATGTAGTGCTGTCCAAATCTTTGTTGCTATGATTTGTTTTGGCTAGAAATGAAGCAGAGGATTCTTGGCCATTGTGTCATCTCCTAGAATTTTGATAGTAAGATCATAAAAATGTGTTTTCATTTGCAGCACACTCATCATTGATCTCAGATGATATTTTGCTTGCTTGCTGATGTTTACACTCCTCAAATACATGACAATCTGACCCCTAGAGGGCAACAGCCAGCATAGTGAGCAATTGCAGTGACCAGATGAAACGGAGCAGTGGGAATTCATATCTGTACATGAGACCAGATTACAGAGGTCATTTGTACACCAATGCTTGCTTGCTCACAGGCTTGCAGTGGTCCAATTCATCTTCAGCTCTCAAGGACAGTGTGTAGTATAGTGTGAAGGCTCACACACGGGAGAAATGTTTTGTGCTGTGCCTGCTCTGTGTGTGGGTTCATTTTTGTACCACCTACTATTACTGTGCTATTTGCGGTCAGCATGTGGGCAGATAGTGAACACGTATCAAGAAAGTCAAGGTTTTCCAAGCAATACACAAGGTTTTAAATGGGTCTCAGCAAACACATACCCAATGTTAGCACTGGGGAACCATTTCATAATGTTCTGAGAAGCTTATATATTGGTTATCAAAAACAACACTTCATTTTGTAGAACTTTCTTTGAGGAGACTCTGAAAGAACATTCCAGGAAAACTCCTGGGAATTGCAAATTTCTAAAATTATCCACTGGCATTAAAGTTCCTTGTCAGCTATGATATAACCATATGAGAAAAGTGTGTTTTAAAGTTTCCAGAATGTTTCTTGACTTTGTTAAATGAAACTGAATGTTCCCAGAACATTGCTCCCCCTACCCACAACCAAAAATAAATAAACAAATAAATAAGTAGAAACAAAGGAGAAACAAATTCTAAATTTAGGTAAAGTTCTGGGATTGTTTGGCCTGTGGTGTTTGTATCACCTAATCCCCTGTGTCAGATCCAGATGTTCTCCAGCTAGGTCTCCTGAAATGGGCCAAGTGCAGATGCATTTCTGTGTTGTTGTTTTTCTTCATTTGAAATGCTTATAGTGTAATGAGCAACTGCATTTTAAATTAAATATTTGATAGTGATGCCATGCCATGTGTGTTTTCATGTGGTCCCATCCCAGCAAAGCTGTTTTTAGGTCAAATGGAGACCTAAAAATATGAAGCTCTTAATGAGGCATGATGGCTTACGAGATTGTTTGAAATTGCCCTACTTCTGATAAACAGCATGCCCAAATGCCAAGGTGGAAAAATAAGCATGTCCGTGGTGAGAGCTTTCATCCATGTTAAAGAGCCGGCTTTCTCGTGGGACAGTGAAAAGGAGAACTTGCCCCAGAGGCAAAGCTCTCTGTCCTTGCCATCACCCATCCAGCATCCAGCAAAGAACGCAAAGGCACCCAACATCACAGACTACCCAATGCCCTAGTGTCTCTGCTGTGATCAGCAAGGGTGAAAGCTATGGGCTAGAAGCGTCCTCTCAACTGAATCACTGCTCCAAGCATTGCTTCGCAAAGCAGTCAATCCACTGCTGAATGATGGCACAGGGTGGCATCTCCTTGGCTGAGCGCCCGATGCGGGGATTTGATATGCAAGCCTGCTGATGAATCATAACTGATGGAACATCTCACCTTGTATGATTTATTTAGATGCCATGACGCATATTTTAGAGGTTAATTCCTCTAGGTCTCAGCAGAGAACCAGCACAGTTTCAGAGTGTAGTTCTGAGAGTGAAAAGAGTGCAGTCTGCTGTACAGGTTCCACAGCTACTGATCTAAATGAACACACATACCTGTGATTAAAGACTACATTACCCATGGGTGATATGTCATTCACAGAGAAGCCTCTCTCACTGAGTTAAACCATCTAGCCAGTGGCTATGTTATATTTGACAGAGAAGGATATCAGGCCCATCACTAATGAGAGGGCACTGGAGTGCTATTTCCCCAGTCTGGACACACACGCCTGGGACTGACTTAGTGGAAAATCATTAGGCAAATCCAATGTAATTAAAATTACAGCCAAACAACTTAAATGCACATGTATCTGGGTGGGTAATGTCCAGCATTAGGCCTGCAAATTAGCAGTAGTTATTCTTAAGAGCTGGTAAGTGTTTCGTTTTATGTCCATTATGTGGCTGGTGAAAAGCACTGGGAATTCCTTTACGCTCAGTCTGGAAGCTCTTGCGCTCAGTGTTTTACTTGTGTACCCTGGCACATAATTAGTGGCAACTGTTTAAAACAGCAGGGGTGTTAGTGTCATCTTGCTGTAAAAGTGTTTAGAAATCACTTTGGGCTCTCTGTACTAATGGATTCTGAAGCATGACGTCATTGCCTCAGCTTCACTCAGTGTGGTATTATGTTACACAACTCAACAAACCTGTGGAGTAACCCCAAAAAAAAGGAAAGAAAAAACTCACCATGCTGCTACAAGCCTGAAGTGTTGAGTACTCAAATGGGCTTTGCTGTGAATAGATAAAAGCAATTATGAGCTGCAAACTCTGAATCGGAAAATTCTGACACTAGTAGACAGCGATGCACTGCACGGATGCCATTTAAAGACAATTTCTGCCTGCAAGAATTTTTTTTTTTTTTTTTTGCAGGAAAACATTTGATTTTCTGGGAAAAGATGTATTAAAGTCATTCTCATAGCTGGGTCGAAAAGCTGTCCCAAGGTTGTGATGCACAAGCAATTACATGTTTAACAGCAGATGAGTTACCACTACAAGTTAGTCATGAGTGAAAGAGACGACTCCATGTGTGTTTACATAAGATTGGCAATCATGAAAATTATATTTTTTAAATAAAATTACCTTTTGGTAACAAATGTTGAATTTCCCTGTGTTTGGAGACCTTCCTTCTGTTTGATAGATAGATAGATAGATAGATAGATAGATAGATAGATAGATAGATAGATAGATAGATAGATAGATAGATTTTTATGCAATATTTAATTACACTTATTACGGTAAAATTTTCACTCCCTGAAAACAAGAAAAATTCAAAGCACTAAAGCTGTAATGCACAACATGGTTAGAAACAACTTCTTTAAATACACTTCCACACTGCACATTACTGGACAGTCATATTCACATCAGACCACACATGTTCAATAGGTTTCACATTTAATGAGAGCACTGGCATTTTCAAAACAGAAGGTGTGTGATTATGGAGAAGTAGCAGGGCAGTTTCCTTTGAGTTTTCCCCTTTGCCATTTTCTTTGCTAATATTCAGCACTTTCCTTGCTAAACACTACCGCATACTAACAGCAAAACCAACAATTTTTAACCATACATATATATATATATATATATATATATATATATATATATATATATATATATATATATATATATATATATATATATATATATATGTGTGTGTGTGTGTGTGTGTCTGTGTGTGTGTGTGTACATACATGCATAAATATATATATATATTTATGCATGTATGTACACACACACACACAGACACATATACCGGTATATATAGAGTGCAAATGCCATTTATGAATATTTAATAAGAATCACTTAAGAATTAATAATACCTACTGTTGAGGTTGAGAATCACTTGCCTTAGATTTCTAGCATGTTGCTTCTTCACAAATGTCCACAAGAACCCTCCACTGTTAGTGCTGTCAAGGAGGTACACATAGAGTTTGAATGTCTTTTTATGGAAGAAGCTCTTGCTCTTGATCTGTGTTCAAGTATGCTTACTCAATCAGTTCTCCTACCCAGTGGGCTAACCTGTCTTTGGATAGCCAAGTTCCCCTGATGATGCTCCCTAAAGAACCAGTGAGTCAGTGAGTGACCAGCTGGCCACTCACATCCATGAAAGGCCTTGCTGAATACAAAGCAGTGCTGGCCACATTCGCATCTGAAAGAGCACATAGGTTAGTGATGATACTGTGCGGTCAATATCTGTCAATATTCCGCCCGCTGTCCAAAAACATGCTGTACAAAAACTTGCCTCTAGCTGTGAATATATGTGTGTGTGTGTGTGATCACGTACATGTATGCTGCCCTGTGTGTTCCTGCCTTGCGCTCAGTGTTTGTAGGGTACGTTCTGTATCCACTAGGGGTGTAATGAAATGCCATTTAAATCTTAGATAGGTGCGGCTTACCCTAGAGACAGAAACACCAGGAAAAAAAACAGCAGTGGCAGCAATGTCCACAATGTATGTGAATTTTGCCTCTGGCATTTCATCAAACACAACTATATCACTTGAGTTTGTAGTTGGTCTCACACAATATTTTTAGTTGTACTTGCCTGCAAAAATTCATATGAATGTAATTTGTTGTATTTGTGAGTAGTGCACCTCTTATTTCTATCTGTATTCATTTAGAACAAGTGATCTATATCGCCAACATATGCATGTGTAAGGTTTACAGGTGTGTGATCAGGAGTCTCACTGTTATAGTCCCAGCTGAGACGCATGAATAATTTGGGCTCACTAAATATGCAGAGACGCTTGTTTACACTAATAAAAATGGAGATAACAGTCAACAGTGCCACCCATTAATAGATTCTGACCTCCAGTAGCAGGCATGTGATATAATGGCACATACAGAGGTTTTCACCTTCACCTGAATGCCTGCTGCATGCTACAAGAATTCATCCCGGGGCAGCTTCAATTACTCTACTTCACCATAGCTGCTGACAGCTGCCACATCCATGGAACACTGTAGTCCGCATGCCTCCCTTCAGAGTCTGCTGACGTACAATAAGCAAGCCGATTAGTCTCTCAACCAAGAATTTATAATGGCTGGAGAGAGAAACTAGTCTTTATTGAATATAGCTTTTAAATGTAACATTTGAAAATGGGTTAATAAAATAGATATTTTATCAGTTTAAGGAGGAATAACCTCTATATTTCTAAGGCAAGCTCGATATGGTATGTGGTGTTTGATTAGTTTTTCTTTTTACTAGGAAATGTAGACATTTTCAGGCTCTTTGCAGCAGTGCAGGTGATATTCAGCTGTAATTAAAGCCTTGCTTGGCTGAATTTCGAAGCTCTTTAAAAGCAGGTTTCTGAGTGCTGCAGCTGAATTATGGTGTCAGGAGGCGCCATAAAATGGTCAATTAAACAATTATATATCTGCAGCACCTGACCATGAGCACTTTGAAATCTTTGTTGTTTTTGGAGTGGCCATAGGACCTTTACATCAATTATACGTGAATAGGAATTTGTGTTTTAAAAAATTGTTTTTGTATATTTGTGTGTATTTTGTTCTATACTGTGATTGTGTCCTTGACCATTGTTTGTGTACAGTAGGTTTAGGACGGTAAAGGGCAGAAAGGTGGTGTTGCCCAGCAAGAGGCGTAGCTAGGGATCTATTTTAGTGAGCCATTCACATGTAGGAGGAGAGGCATCAGTCATCAAAAATCCACCACACGGACCTGTTCTCTGCTTGACTGCTCATTCTCACTGACGTCTGGTTACAGGTAAGAACACTGTATCAATGGCTTTTTATCTTAGCTAATAGCCCAGTTCAGACATAAGTGGAGATTAGGTTTGAGTGTGTCTTGCAGTGCAGAGAACATTTTCCATCTCAAATGACTCCTTTATCTCTCCTAGTTCATAAAATGTCTCCTTTATTTCTGCTAGTTCATTATTTTTATTCAATCTTTAACAAGATTAAGGGCAGCGGGTCACATGAAGAATTAAAAATGGTGCATTATGAGGAGATGACAGGACAGTTTCTGGCTCAATAAAAGCTTCTTGAGATTCTTAGTCATAAACATCTGATGTTTCAGATGCTATCATTCTTTTTGTGATGTCTCTCCCAGGTGCTGCTGTTGTTTAATATTCCATACATTCTGCATCATGTTTATTTAGAAGGATTTCTTGCGATCAAAGTCACAAAGCTTTATTGGTGTTGCTGAACTCTGTCATAAAGTGGGGCAGCACTTGGCCTTTACTCAACACACATTTCCTGGCATGAAAGATGGGAGCAGGGAGGGAGGGAGGAAAGAGCGAGCAACAAACAAAGATGAATATCTATACAGGCATGAGAGACAGGTGCAAGTGTGTGTGTGTGTGTGTGTGTGTAAATGTGCCAGCATATTTCATCCTGTCTAATTCTGAACTATTTGCGTTGATGCAAGTCATTTTCCAAAAATCGAGCTGCAGATGTCAGGGATAGAAAAATCACTTCCTGTGTGGGAGGGTGTATGAGAAAACACATCACCATTACACGTCAAATCACAAGAATGGCTTTGAAGGTCAGCAGCTCCATCACAACAAGTGACCACAAAGTCCCCCAAAAAGATAGGCCGGTAAACCTGTTTTAGAAACGTGACACATAGTTGGCTCTCAGAGTGTAGTTTTCTAAAAGAAGCTCAAGTAGGCTTTCACCACTGACATTCCGACAGTAGACACAGTCACATGGTGGACTCTTAACATGTCAGTAGTCGGGCCACAATCAAACATTGGGTCATAGCCATATCTTTGCACTGGCTGACTCAAAGTGTCTTCACTTACTTTATTCTTCTTTTCAGCGCTCTTCTGTATTTCATTGTCCAAATTCACCTTAGACCGCATTAACCAGAGCACTGTGGCAGCCCTGACCTCGGCAACAATAGAGGAGACGATCTGAGCCACACCTTTCTGGCTCAGGTCACAGAATGTCAGATCTCTGCCCTGTAACGCTCACTGCACTGAAGCATTTTGGGTAAATTACAGCTCACTCTCATGTGGTGAGAGTAAAACGTATAATTGAGCCAAGATATTGCCTTTTCTGAAAATGACACATGCTTTTTACCATCCAACTATCATTACTCATATGGAACTATATTAGTGTGTGATGCTATGTGATTTGGAGACATGTGTAAGACACTACCAGAGACTGTGATCTCTCTTTCCATGATGCCTCGGTTAATCCATGGCAGACGGCTGTCATTTGAATAGCACAGGAATGTGCCACTGTACTCGATGCGGAACTATGACCATAAATATTTTGGCTTGCTTTCAGGACACGTAGCACAGAGTGACCATGTCTGAGGGGTAAGGGTCATCTCGACTGACATAAACACTCTCTTAATGTGACATTCACTTTGCATATCTGATTTGCAGTAGGTAATGATGAATGGTTCAGTAATGTACATATGCTTATGTTCACTTCTATTTTTGTGTGTGACATCACCCTTCAACAGACCGGTAAGAAACCTGACACTAAAATTAGTCTAAAGTGCTTACTCTCTTAGAAGAACAGTTAAATCTTGTCCCACTGGAGGAACTCTAGGAACCCCACAAAAGTGTTTATTATTAATACTTAGGGTTATGGTAGAACTCATTTACAGACTAGCCAAAAAACCTTTTACCCAAACCTTTTCATGCATAAATTCCATATATTAAATATAGAAAATCTTTACAGATAAATTTAGATTTTAGATTTTTTTGAAATACACTTTTATTTAAAAAAAAAAAAAAAAAGAAAGAAAGAAAAAGAAAAAAAGTTGTCTCTTTATGGAAATACCTTGATTTAAAAAGGTTGAATTATTTTATTTATATTTTTATTTATACCTGAAATATATATTTTTTTAATTCATAAACAGCTGTTAATGTTCAGATCTAAAATATTTCAATGTTGATGACCAAAGCATAGAAAATATATTTTGAACAAAATACAGCAATATTGTTGACATATACAAAATGTACACAGTTAAGGAAAAGACACAATGCAATTTTATTTCTTTATTTAGTTAGTTAGTTAGTTAGGTAGGTAGTTAGTTAGTTGTTTGTTTTTTTGTTGTTGTTGTTTTGTTTTTTACATAAATAGGGATTTTGTTTAAAAAGTTGACAAAGATATAGGACACCAAAGGCATGTGGCATTAAGAATGAAATCAGAATAATGATTTATTTACATCAACAATCTAAAATTTGATTGGTCTGATTTGAAGTGATTTACACTGCATATTTAAAGAACTGCTTTTCTAAGAGTCTATCTAAACACTAAGCATGGGAATACAGTATCATTTAATAGCACTACAAATGTATGAGCATGTATGTTCTATTGACTTGACGCTGTGTGACATTTATTTCACCTAACTCTCATATTTGACAGTAAATTACTTTAAGTGAAATCAAATATCTCACAATTTCATTGCATCTCAGGCCTAATCCATCAGTAAACAGTCGCGTCTTCCTGAGGATATGTGGTGATGTGGAGTAGCATGGTGTATAGTAAGCTCCACTGTAGGTTTGCACTCTTCCACTTAAGACTGTTTTGGGCGACTGAGCCCTCGTGTTGGAAATTCCAGCAGTAATCAGCTCCGGCAGTTAATGCATGCTCTGTGGCGTCTGTGGATTAGGCCCCATTTACTTCCTAATGCGGCTACAGAATGAAACAGGAATGACTGGTCTTTTTTTTTGTTTCACAGAGGAAGTCCAGATCAAAATCCAAGTACCCGGCAACACGTAGGCTGCTGCTGAAGGTGGGTATTTTGAACAGATTAATCACCACATGTATCCATTATCCTCTAATTACTTCAATGCTTTGATTAGTTGGCTTGATCAGGTGGCTTATTTAGATCATTATCAGATCTGAAGCTTATTTATGATATGATTATCATCTGTTCTGTGAAGCATTAGACTATAAGCACTTCTGTCTTTCCCAGACCAAACTACTGAAGAAGGCAGAGAGTCTCCTGGTGAAAGAAAAAGAGCAGAGGAAAATAGAGCGAGACAATGCTCTGAATGAGAGAGTGCCTCCCCTAAAGCTCTCAGGACTCTCAGTGAAGGAGCTTCAGGTATGTAGCAGGGTTCAAGCCTGGCAGTTTAAGTTGGGCAAATAATTTAAATGTGAATAGATGCATTATTATAACATTTAACCTGCAATTTTAATAACACTAATGAAGATGTATTAAAAACTAGTGTTTTGTTTTCATTTGCAAAATAACACAGACTAACATTTGTCTGTATAATTCCTGGGGAAAAGAATGACTCTAGATCCTTGATGACGGAAAAACATTAAAGGTTATATGGGAAATCATAATACCAGCATTCAGCTCTCAAAACACTTCCACTTTTAAAAACTTGCTGAAAATATACAGCATAACAATACAGTACTGTAAACAACTGGGCAGCTAGATAAGTGCACAGGGTTCCAGTGAAATATTCAGTGTATAGTGGGACGTTTCACATTTAGTGCAGGCGTGAGAATGGTAAATATTCTCTTTGTGTCAGCATCTGCAAATTAGTGGAGAGGTGATTGAATTAATGTAATTAGTGAACAAGTGAGTTGGCAGAATTGGTAGCTCACTGTGGCATATGCAGAAATCATTGATTTTTTTTCTTGTGCCTATTCCAAGAAAGGTGTTTCATATAAGATGTGTGAGTGAATGGTTCAGAGGGGTGCCATTCCTGTACAATAGACAAACCGTACTTAATTAGTAAACAAACTAATTAAGAAAATAAGAACAAACTGATTAGTCTGATATCCTAAATATCAGGTCTCGACAGTCTGAAGGAAAGAGTGGGCATTCTCCATTTATCTAACTTCACATAGTGCCATGAAGCAAACAGGTACATACAATATGGGTCATACACACACCTTCAACAAAGTTGGAGCAAATACGACAAAATGGATGTGACTGGTGAAGCAAAAGTGGATACTCAAAATTCAAAAATACTCAAACAGCCCTGTGGGGGTCAAATGTGATAGGTTCCATGAAACACAAGCTCAGTTGATTAAATAAGTGGATTCAGGTGGAATTCCTGCTGGGTTGGAATGAAAAAGTGCACCCACATCAGCCCAGGGAGGATTGGATTGTGGATAATACACACATTCCATCTAACACAGTATAAAGTATTAGCAAGAAATTCACGAAAATATATTAGTGTATATACAGTGGTTTATTGGTTAGCATGCTTGCCTCGCACCTTCTTGGGTTAGGGATTCAATTCCCTGCTCTACCTTATCTGTGGAGTTTGGGGGTTTCCTCTAGGTTTCCTTCCCCAGTCCACAGACCATATGTGCTGTAGGCTTGATAAATTACTCAATTTTACACTTAAAAAAAGCTCTTAACTGTATAAAAACCACTGAAGAACCCACTGACAACCTCTTTATTATAACAGTGTACAGAATCTGTATTTGCTGTATTATTTACAGACAAGATGGAAGTAAAAGATTCACATCCTTAACCCCTTAACATCCATGTTTATGTACATTTCTCACTCTCATAACTACACATTTATCTTATTGGTTTCATCATATCTACTGTATTATTTATTGTAGTTACAGAGACATTTATTTTGGAAGGAATAACTGACTGAGTTTAAAGGGTTCCAGCATTACACAGTGAAACGTAGACTGGTTTCTCATGATGAATATCTCTTAATTATCTTTGCAGGAACTTTGTAAAGATTTGCACCAAAAGATTGACATTGTGGATGAGGCTCGATATGACCTTTCGGTAAAAGTGGCCAGAAATGATTCAGAGGTATTCTGAGAATTATTGCATATTTATATAGTCCTGCAGTTAATTCCTGTGCACTTTGCTGTAGCGGAAGTATCCTGTTATATGTAATGTTGTTATTCTCTTTTGCACTTTTTAAAATCCTATTAGCCTTTTGTGTGATATTATACAGTCATTTCATAATAATGATCCATCTCATTCTACATTCATCTGAGACGTTGTGAATGCTGCATCCCAAAAGCCACCCCATTTATTCCAGCCCGAGAGAAGGCATCACTAAATAAAACACGTATGCTTTTATAGGAAAGTAATTAGAGATAGGGTGGTGTGATGCCAGCCCAAATTTAATTATTTTCAAATAAAAGCATATCCCCAAGTGTTTTTTTTCCTCTTCTACCACAGCAATTTTCACCAATTACAATTTTTAATTCATTAACGACCAACACATCATACATTAAAACATTTTACATTTAATGTCCATGAAACATCTTAGTTCCTGTTATTGCTTATGTTACACCAGCAATAGACAGCTGTTCCTTCACCAGCTTGTCTTTTCCCTCACTCTTAAAATTAAAAAATAAAAAGTCCTCTGTCACTGACACTTGAGAATCCTCTCGTAAATGTTAAATAAGCATCCTCTTAAAAAGAAAGCACCACCATATCAACAACTACAGCTCTTTATTAAATACTATGTTTATTATTTGACTTAGTGTCCCTGCAAATGAGCATTATTATGAACCTGTGATTTGATTTGATTTGATTTGATTATAGCTAACACTATTGCCAGAGCTGCTGGTACAATTAATCAACACCTTCTCATCAATTAGATTCACATCAAAATGAAGTATTTATATTAATTTCAGTGGATCTGTTTATCCTAATGCTCAATAATGTATCAGTAGTGTTTGTTTAAGGAATTGTGTTTAGTACCACAGTGCCTAATAGCATCTCAAAACATATCTATCACACATTTGGATGCTTAAGGTCAACAATCTTTGTGTCAGATTCAATCACTGCAGCAGAAGATCTACGAGCTGAAAGGGAAAATGAGCAGACCCAAACTGAAGAGAGTGAAGAAGTCGGCGGATGACAAGCTGGGAGCCCTGACAGACACCAAGCTCATGAAGGCCGACTTCAAAGCCAACTTAAAGACTGTGAAGAAGGAGGAGGAAAAGGTGATGCTGATGGCCTCGAGGCTTTGCTACATTGCTAGAAGTTTGAGCATTGCATTGAAAGCTCTCTATCAAGCCTTTATTTTATAGTCATAGAGTAAGCCCTTGTTTTTGACATATTCATGCAAATGCTCAGCATTCAAGTGCCATTAGGAATAATTGCATGCTCAGAACATTTGTACATTCAGAACATTCTATTTTTACTGCTCTCCTGCTGTTTCTGTCTTTCCATTTTATTCCAAGTGTTCTTTCTATCTGCTCCTAACATGCAGAAAGAGGAGGTGACAGACTGGAGGAAGAATGTGGAAGCCATGTCTGGGATGGAAGGCAGGAAAAAACTTTTCGATGCTGGACAGTGAGCCAACAACAACAACAACCTGTGGTGCTTTTACAACATTTAATGTTGCAGAAAACTATTGGATTAAGTAGAAATATTTCTTTTAAGAACACTGTATGGATTTCTCCTGATGTGTTTTGTGTGTATGTGTGTCTGTTTTGTTGGGTGATTGTTGAATATTCCAAAAGACATTGATATGTCTTGTTTAGAGTAATGATTGTTGATTTGAAGCTAAATTATAGGGGCATATTATCAGGAGAGATGGATTAGATGGAAGAACAACATAATATTCCTATCATACCAACTCTGTAAATATTTGATTCATATTCAGTGTGATTAGGCTGAATAAATTTACTCTGGTTTCCTCACCAAATGTCTGTTTATTTTATCATATACCTGAATATTTTTAAATATGGTTATATTAAAACACACACACACACGCACACGCACATATACACACACGGTATTAGAAATTGTGGCATTCATGTAAATGTTTGTTTTGAAAAGGCCCCACAGCTTCAGAGCTCCAGTTTCTGTCTCTACAGAGTTTCACAGATCCCCCACTGCAACACTGTGTCTGTGTGAGTTTCCTCTTAGTCTCTGGTTTTCTCCCAAATCCCAGCTAAACATGGGGAAAGGTAGATTGTTTATTCTAAATTGGCACTGTGCATGAGTGTGTGAATATGCATGCCTGCTGTCATGCATGCCTGCTGCTATGATTTATTGTCACATCTGGAATATACTCCTACCTCACTCTCAATGTTCTCAGGATAGGTTTCACATCTAACACAACCCTGAGCAGGATAGATAATATATATACAGTATATATATTATCTATCCTGCTTTCTGAATTTACATATATATATATATATATATATATATATATATATATATATATATATATATATATATATATATATATATATATATATATATATAAATTCAGAAAGTTTATTAGCTTGTTCATAAATATATTTCCTATATTATATTATATTATATTATATTATATTATATTATATTATATTATATTATATTATATTATATTATATTATATTATACACTATTCAGAATTCCTTTATTTGTTAACCTTTAAATGTTTTAGTATACCATGTCCACAAATTTAGAGTATATTGTCATATTGTACTGTATATTGTCTATTGTTTATTAGATAGATATTTATAGATTATTAATTGGCCATAATGTGCTATATACACTTCCCCAAGGTGCAACATTTTGTGCTGTTTGAGATTTTCATCTCACTAAATTTGTAAAGGGTAATTATTTGAGTTATTACAGCCGGTCAGCTTGACCTGGCCTGGTCATTCTCCTATCTCAATAGCAATTCAATTCAATTCAATTTATTTGTATAGCACTTTTAACAATGGACATTGTCTCAAAGCAGCGCTACAGAAGTATAGAAACATAGAAAATAAATGAGAAAGTTTAAAGTTAATTACTATTTATCCCTAATGAGCAAGCCTGAGGCGATGGTGGCAAGGAAAAACTCCCTGAGATGACATGAAAGAAACCATGAGAGAAAACAAGGCATTTCCTCCTGCAGAACAGCACGATTTCATACATGATTCAGCTCACACATGATTGGCTGATAGGAAAATGGCATGAATTAACAATTTTAGGTGTACAGAGTTTCCTATTAATGTGTGTAATTATTACTTTTTTGCCCACAGTTTGCCTTTATATCTGCCTCCAAACTTTTTCATATCCTGTGAGGACCACTAGATCCTCTCATTTGTAATATTCATCCATGTGAACAAACATTTTATTTTATTTTCTTCTACCCAGAAAGCACAGGACAGGGAACTGGAGCTCTGCGTATTAAGAATATTAGTAATTGCATATTTCTTATCAACTTCATTTATAATTGAAGGTTCCCATCATATTCGCTATGATTTAAATTTTTTATTTAATAATGTTTTTTGTCTAGTACGATGACAACCTTGAAAAAGTTTTGTTTTCTGTTTTTTTTCAGCATGTTCAACTCCAAAACATAATCCACAAACTTAATTTAGTAAATTTAATTTAGCAATTTAAATTTGATGATTGATTTCCATCTGAAAGTGCTGCTGTTTTGTGTTGCTGCTGGTTTCATTTGCCTTCTTCACCAGATGGAGGCGACAAAGCTTTGTGCTCATGTATGGCCTCTTTCACATGCTCCAGTTCGACTCTGGCCTTTTCTATCGCCTCAGAACCAGATCTGCTTGACGATTTAAGAGAAATGGCAAGATTCATCACTGATCAACATAAACTCAAACACGTATATAGTCCCAGAGAATAATTTTGGGATCTGGGAGTCTGTATTTGCTAAGCGTAACAGAACCAAGTGGACAACTGTAGTTTGAAAAGTCATAATACTGTATCACAAAATGGGATTAAGCCAACTGTGACACACAATTGCTTCTGACCCACTTACATAAAGTAGGCAAGTGTTCAGTGTTAGTACACCACTGAGTTCCACTGAGAACTGTTCATGTTTTTGAGTCAAGGTAGCCTTCATAATATTTCTCTTCTGTGCCTGACCCCAGTTTTCAGTTTGCCACAGCATGTTCATACATCCATGTGAGTACAATCAGGAATGCCCTTTAGTGTCAGTGTTTACAAGAGACATATGGTGTTGTAGAGAACTTCAAGGGAGACACTGTGAAGAGGAGGAACAAGATAATGTAATCAAAAGGGCACCAACCAGGCACACACTATCATGGAGATACTGAAACACATAATCACCACTTCATCATTTATTTCACTAAACTGTTCTTATGATCTCTATCATATCTTCTTCACCACAATCGAGCATAAATACATTCTCCTATCTAGGTTGTCTCCTGCACAAAAAAAGCATAAATCATTGCATAGAAATGAGGCTTTATTTTCTGAAGCCGTGCTGAGAGAGGAAACAGAAGGTAGGTAAAGGAAGGGAGTTGGAGGGGCATGGCATCCTCTACAAATCAGGTCATGTAGATGGAGGCCAAACACACACAGCAGGGCATCATCATCACCATCATCATTAGCACCAAGATCTGTGTTCAACATATGACCTGGGTTCTGTCTTTGCCTGTGAGGTCACAAGCAATCTGCCGGAGTCACAAGCAAACACTGATCACTGAATCAGATTATAATTTACAGTCAGAATTATTCGTATGAATGAAAAATACGAATGATGTAATGATTTTACACAATAACTCTAAATTTCTCACTTAGACAATAGAATTAATCATTGTAATCCGTTATTTATGTTCATTGTTCTCCTTCAAGCATGATTTAATTTTAACACGCAAACTTCAGGATATTATTAACCATTTCCTTTTCCCATTCTGTATAAACATGAGGTAACACATATAAACTTCCTTTTGTTATCTCTCACCATGAGACTTAAGAACTATGAGCACAAAAGAGACATATATAACACTTGTTATCAACTTGTGCACTTGTCAGGTCATGGATATATAACAGACATAACAAATGCCACAATTTTAAAAGTTGTAACAGGTTAGAACAGTTGAAATGTTGCCAGAAACTGAACATAAATGCACACTGTACAGTCATACAACTAAGAGGCAAGTGAAAGAAGTAAACCCTATGGGGTGTGGTGAAGGTTTTGACCTACTGACCGAAAGGTTGTGATTTCAAATCCCAAGACCACCAAGCAGCCACTGCTGGGCTCATGAGCAAGGCCCTTAACTGCTTAGTTGGGGATGTGGTAGCTTAGTGCTTATGGTGTAAGACTACTGACTGGAAAGTTGGGAGTTCAAATCCAAGGTCCACCAAGCAGCCACTGCTGGGCCCTTGAGCAAGGCCCTTAACCCACAATTTTTGTATGAAATGTCAGTTGCTCTGGATAAAGGTGCCTGCTAAATGTCATAAAGATTCATACCTAGTGAACCATTTTAGGGGTTTAAAATCAGTTTTGGTTGTTTGGATGGGTTGCATCACTGCAAGTATGATATATTAAGAGAAAATATCTTGAATATGAGTGAATTTTCAAACACAAATATATATATTTCTTACATTATTCAAATATAACATTAATTAGGTTGTTTTATGTGCTTTACACATGTCAATCTTTACAGTTAGGCAGATCATTTCCCTTAAAATTAGAAAGCAGAAGGTCATTTGAAAATTTTGGATCGAAATAAATTTAATAGAAATATGTTCAGTAGTCATATAATAGGAAATAATTGCTATATTCAAGATATTTTCACAGACTGAAATACATATTTGCCACTTCAAAAATCTTTTATTTTCTTTATCATGTCTTCTTCTGAAAATGTGGATGGTTAGTAATGATGAATTACTATAAATCATTAAAAATAATGATTTATCGCTGTTGTGAAGAATATTTTAGTGCAAATCCTTCTTGTCTCTGCCAGGAGGTTACAATCTGGTTGAATATATAAACAAATTAGTGACCCAAGTCATGATTACATTCAACACATTAATGTTCTTAGGAACCCAAAATCAACTGGTTAAAATGGCTGT
Organism: Hemibagrus wyckioides; assembly: GCF_019097595.1. Taxonomy (NCBI): domain Eukaryota; kingdom Metazoa; phylum Chordata; class Actinopteri; order Siluriformes; family Bagridae; genus Hemibagrus; species Hemibagrus wyckioides. The sequence goes on along the minus strand of NC_080728.1, from coordinate 11,342,191 downwards.
CTCAGCTGAACCCTGCTGAGTCATATATACGCAAAAAAAAAAAGAATATAAGCAGGAAGTGTGCCTATGTGTGTCCTTTAAGTGAACAGGAAGAGGCTCGGTGGTGTTATTCTTTTTTGGGAACACTTCACTAAATACTCATTGCAGGGGTGCAGATCATTTTGTATCTGGTCTTTTACTGAATATCATTTACTTTCAAAAACATACCATGTTAAAAAAAATAATCCTAGGAACTATGTAGTTGAAACTTTTGTTTGAAATAAACCTGGGAGTATTACTAGTTTTCCAGAAGTATCACAATTTTTTCATTCATTCATTTATTTATTTTGTATTTGACTTTCCTATGTGTGTAACTTCACGTTCTCTCATTTTGAAGACAGTTCTACTCATCCAGCTTTCTGTATTTTATGATGAGCAGATGGTCCAGTTTTGATTGGACATAAATGCAGTCTCGGCGGTACTGTTAAAGCTCCCACACATTGTTCTGTGTGACCTTTGCTGTGAAATTGCTTCCAAAGCTTTGTTGTCTCTTGCTGAACTGTTCTGCATGTCACAGCAGTTCAAGAAAGTAAAGGCTCACAGTCACAGAATTCAACAAGTATGTGAGAGCAGCTGTGACATGCAGCATGAGGGTTTTATTGAGTCCTGCTGAGTCACTGAATTGTAAATTATCAGTATGTGTTTTGATTAGATTTTCCAGTTTCTCCAGACAGCAGCCTCCCGGAATTATTACCCCCCTTTTCACCATAGGCCCTCATTAAAATTTTAAAATGCTGCAATGTCATGCTAAAAAAGTTTTCAAAGATTATAATTTTTAAAATAAAATCGCCAGAAAATATGTACAATGTCAACTTTACTTAAGTAACTCTAAAAAAAACTCTTTTAAGTGAAACAGGGACTACTTTTTAAGTCTTACTACATGTGAGGAAACGCACATATAAACTTCCTTTTGTTATCTCTCACCATGAGGAAAACCAAAGAACTTTGAACACAAAGGAGACATACAGTGCACTTGTTATCAACTTGTGCACTTGTCAGGTCATGGATATATAACAGATTTAACAAATGCCACAATTTTAAAAGTTGTAACAAGTTAGAACAGTTGAAACTGAACATAAATGCACACTGTTCGGTCATACAACTAAGAGGCAAGTGAAAGAAGTAAACCCTATGGGGAGTGGAGCTAGCTCAGTGGTGAAGGTTTTGACCTACAGTACTGACCGAAAGGTTGTGATTTCAAATCCCAAGACCACCAAGCATCCACTGCTGGGCCCATGAGCAAGGCCCTTAACTGCTTAGTTGGGGATGTGGTAGCTTAGTGCTTATGGTGTTAGACTACTGACTGGAAAGTTGGGAGTCCACCAAGCTGCCACTGCTGGACCCCCGAGCAAGGCCCTTAACCCTCAATTCCTCAGATGTATAAAAGGTAAGTTGCTCTGGATAAGGGTGTCTGCTAAATGCCATAAAGATTCATACCTAGTGAACAATTTTAGGGGTTGTTTACTTTTCAAAATCAGTTTTAGTTGTTTGGATGGGTTGCATCACTGCAAGTATGATTGAAAAATTTCTCTTGTGTGGTCTACTGGCCAGTTTATTCAGTACAACATTAAATCTTTCTGAAGTCATGATGCAATCCATTGTTTCACTTGTCAAAGTTTGCCAGTCACTTTACATTCAACAGCAGCTGAGACTGATGGATGTTTTGAATAAGCCCGTAAATTTGCAAAGGCCGGATATCTCTGTAGACAAAGGCTGCTTTTTTTCACTTAAATATTTCATCAAAAATGTGTATATCAGTGCACTCCCTGGGCCACCACCCAGCCTGGTGCAACTTCATCCATAGCTGAGATGGAAGGATTAGAGGAAGCCAGTAATTTGTTGAAAACGGGGCAGAATTTTAGCTTGACGTTGCACCTGAAATAACACATCACAGTTGTGTCCAAGTGGGTATTATTTGGGTTTCCTGGTTTCCTCTCACCTCCCAGAAACATGTCATTAGGTGGACTGGCTATGCTACATTACCCCGGGTGTATATGAGCGTGAGTATGGTGCCCTGTGATGGATTGGCGTTACATCCATGATGCATTCCGGCTTCACGCCCAGTCTTCCCTGATTATGCTCCACATCCACTGTGACCCTGACCATGATAAAGCACTTACTGAAAAATATTGAGTTAACTAAATAATACAATTCCTTGATAAACAAGGGATGTTCTTTTTCAACGGTTTATTTCAGGTCATTGCATGTATTAAATCACACCTGCTTACTATTCAGAAATGTAAACCTGATTCTGTGACAAGTGAGATAAGCAAGTTGCTACTCGTCTGTTCACTAAACAATTTCTTATTCTGAGTTGTTATTAGGATTAGAGGTATGTATTAGGAGAGTCGCAGGAGTGAGACTAACAGTGCCGCACACGTTTCTTTTTAAATGACTATTTTTACATCTGCTTGAGTCATTTTCTTTACCACAATACTTTTACTCAGGTTTTTAGCTACTCTGAATAGGCAGTTTAACTCAATCCACTTTGATGAATGTGTTTATGTATAACATGTGCCTAGTGATGATGAAATACCAGCCAAGAAAGATCCCAAGGCCTGTTACATGTTAAGAAACCCACCCCAGAGCCCAGTTCAGGCAGGATACTGCTGAGTGTTTAGTTTTACAGGAGCTTTTTTGAAGTGCATTATATATATAACCGATAATAATAAATCATCTTCCATAATGGTGGAAAGAAATTAGCCATGGAGTGGCTGGTAGGGACAAGCACAGGAAAAGTTCAGGGTTCTAGCTATCTCTTTTATGCAGTTTCAAAACCCAAGTTTCCACACCAGAGTGTAACGTTTCAGGACATCGAGATTTATTCCGTCCTCAAAGGCCAGCCTTGGAGAAATGAAAAAAACACGTGGCACTAAGCTACACTTTGCTGCCAGCTCTCGTTTTAGCTTCTGTGTTACAAAAGAGTACATATAAGTGTTTGGATTGCTTAATGTAAATGTAGATTATAAGCAGACTCCAAAGATCTGATCTCTGTAATTAAATCTGCTTTTTAAGTATATATATTTTAGTTTCTTTCTTTCACCTAATACTTTTGACTTTTGAAACTTTACTTTCTACTCATTACAGTTTCATACACAATATCAATGCAATTATTTAGAATGATATGCAAAGTCATAAGGTGGCTTTTTTTTTTTTTTTGCATCAGACAGCTTTTAGGCATTCATCTTAAATTCCTAACAAAAATCGAACAGATGTGTGAATGCAAATGAGACACAACACCTATCATTGTAATCTACCTGCTGCTTTGTACACTGTCTTTATCACAGCGGTTTGTGTTAGCCGGCTAGCTATAAGTATTCAATTAGTTTGTATAGTTTGTCAGCATTATTATCATGCTAGCTTGCATAGCAAGAGTTGATAATTAGCTAACGTTTTCCTGTGTTTACTAGTTTCATTTAGTTTACATTAGTGATTAAAAGTGTTTTTATTTTGTGAAACTCTCTTTACTTTTAGTACAATCACTCTTTAAATGAACGTAAGTGTTTGTAGTTTCCTACTCTTAGACAAACAATTTTGAGACTCAACCAAGACTACAACATACAATTATACATCACATTCAGGAGGATGACTGGTCACAGGTCACTAAAACTGGACAAGGCCAGGAGACATTTTTCCAGTCTTCAACTGTCCAGTTTCACTGATTCTGTGTCTACTGTAGCCCCCGATTCCTGTTTCTGTCTGACAGAGATGAAATCTGATATGTTCTCCTTCTGTTATAGTCCATTGGACTTAAAGTTCAGTGTGTTGTGTGTTTTGAGAAGTTGTTCTGATCACTACAGTGATAAAGAAATGTTACTTGAGTTACTCTAGGCTTACAGTTAGCTCAAAACAGTCTGGCCATGCTCGTCTGGCCTCCTCCATCATCAGAGTTATGAACTGCTGCTCGCTGGATGTTTTCACTCTGAGAATTATTCGGTCTAAACACTCGAGGCTGTTGTGAATAAAAATGGCAGGAGATCAGTAGTATATGAAATACTCAGACCAACTCAGCTCAAACCAAGAATAATGCTATGCACAAAGTCACTGTAATAACTATTTTTCCCCATTCTGATGTGAACATTATCCAAAGCCCTTGACCTGTATCTGCATGATTTTCAGCATTGCGCTGCTGCCACTTGATTTGCCGATTGGATATGTGAAATAAAAATATACCATCAGTCTTTAAAAAATTACTAACTCTGCTAGGTTTTCTTCTTTATTAATATGCATTATTTGCTAATTGATATATGTACGTATATAGGGAAGTGGTTAAGGACTAATGACTGGAAGGTTGTGAGTTTGAATCCCAAGTCCACCATGGGCCCTTAAACAAAGGACTTAACCCTAAGCTGTAAATGACTGACTGAATATATAAAAATATTCTTGACACTGTTAGCAAATTTGAAGTTTGGAAAGGAATTTAGACTGCTTTAATTGACCATTAGTTTGATTTTTTTAAGACAATCCTGGTTGTCATAGCTCCTCTCTTTTTCTCCAGACTGATTGAGGGAAAGTCAGCACTCAACATCAGCTTTGTCCATTATGACCAATAGCAAGAGTTGACCTGTTACTACCTGCTCCTCCTTTCTTCGGCTGTGAAACTACCAGCAGGCAGAGAATGTGAGAGGAGATATTCGCCCCTATGCTTTCTCATTATGTTTACTCGGGCCTATTGAGAAACGCTGATGAATGCAGGCAATTGAACCATCTTGAGAATGTAATTGCACTTGCACATACAAGGCAACATTGTTTAAAATTACCTACCCTCACTAAGCCATTCATGAAAAATCGACTGGCCAGAAATAAAATGAGGCCATGTGCTATGGGGTAAGAGAAATGATGCTGGCACACTGCAGTCTTCCCTGTTTTATACTGGGCTGTTGAAGTGTTCGTAGCTCAGACAGTCTATTTTCAACAAGGTCAGACATAGACACAGACAGAGCCTTTCTTGTAACAGTGCCATTCCTAGAACAAAAACTATTCTGATGCTTACTTAACTTCCTAATATGTCCAAAAATTTATATTGACCACTGGACACAAATGAGATCATACCCAGAATGTGTCTCTATAAACATAAGCTTACTGATGAGATAAATATGTGAAGTCACTGAGGTAAATATAGACTAGATTTAATCTCTTAGATCAAGAGACTAAACACCTGGTTGCATTTAGTTATTTAACAAATTGTGGATAAGAAGAAAGGTATTTCACTGCTCGCTGTTTATATTCTGTGGGAAAATGTCAATTTAAAAAAAATCTGATGAATTATTTTGTTTTCATCAAAGGCATATGTGCAAAGCAAACAAATTATTATTCCCCATGGTGGTGTTTGCTAAATCTATTTGCAAACATTTGAATATTGGGTGTTTCTTTAACACACACACACACACACACACACAATATGAGAGAAAAAGAGTTCATCTGATAAAGACTCAAACATTCTTCACTCAATCTTTTGTCATCTGCAGTGACAGCGATTCAAATTTTTTTACTGATTTACACCGATCAGGCATAACATTATGAGCAGTGACAGGTGAAGTGAATAACACTGATGATCTCCTCATCATGGCACCTGTTAGTGGGTGGGATATATTAGGCAGCAAGTCAACATTTTGTCCTCAAAGTTGATGTGTTAGAAGCAGGAAAACTGGTCAAGCATAAGGATTTGAGCGAGTTTGACAAGGGCCAAACTGTGATGGCTAGACGACTGGATCAGAGCATCTCCAAAACTGCAGCTCTGGTCCGGTCTATAGTGGTCAGTATCTGTTTAAAGTATCCTTTAAATCCTGTACGTCCTTTAAGTCCTGTAGGTATCCTTTAAGTTCTGTAAGTGGGCTCCAAAGGATCTGCTGCTAACATCTTGGTGCCAGATACCACAGCACACCTTCAGGGATCTAGTGGAGTCCATGCCTCGACAGGTCAGGGGTGTTTTGGCAGCATATGGGGGACCAACACAATATTAGGCAGGTAGTCATAATGCTATGCCTGATCGGTGTATGTCGTATTGTCTTTCACTTAAATCACCCATAAATACGTGCAATCTTCTAAGAACATAATGTACTATAATGTGTTTTTTTTAACAATCTTCATGAAATGTCACTCACACAATGTTTCTGGTCATGCAACATTCAGCATTCCTACAACATGCAACGACACTGTAGGAATGTTTAGTCTTTTTTTTTTTTTTTTTACCAAAAAATTCATAACTAGAACCACTTACAAGTTCACTAGTAAGGTAATATTCAGAAAACATAGACTCAAAAGTATCTAAATTCTTCTAATCTAAAGTTGGTTAAATGTTTTTTTTATTTGTAGTTGAATAAAGCAGCCCACATCCTGACAAGCCATTCTGTAGTAAAAATTATAGCTGTGCAAAATGAGCATTATTATTATATATCACTTGGCCCCAGAGGAAATGAGTATTTTTGGGGTTTATTCTACTGAGAGTATCACATAGGCCTTTAATAGTACAGGTTGGAGGGTAGTTTGGGCACCTTGTCCGAATTGGAAATCCATTATGAAAAGAAGTAGAGTTTCTTTCACTCCTCAGCATATATTAGGCTTGTGTTTAAGTGTTTAAACAGACCGCCACCCTGCCTTTTGCCAAGATGAAAGTTGACTATGATCCACACAGACAGTGGCTTAGTTTACGAATAATGTTTCATGAAGGATCACCAAAAAAGGGAATTCTGCAAGCCAGTCTGGCTGCTTCCTCCATTTCTCAAAACGTTGTATGTATTGGTATTTGAACATATTTTTCTTTTCTTTTTTTTAGTGCCAGCTTGACAGATCGTTCCTTTAATTGTTCATAAAAAATCCTGCCGTGTTTTATTTTGTCAAGAAGAGCCAATATTTTAAAGCCACTGAGTGGTCAGTGAGCAGATTTGGACTGCTCTGCACAGTTCTGTAAATAGTGCTGTGCAACACACAAGTGACTCTGAAGAAGTGTGTCAGGTGAACCCTTTTACAGGCTTTACCTAATTAAAATATGGTTGACAGATTTACTTTGAATGATGGCTCTTTGAGATATGTTGGGTCCACCTGCTGACGTGTCTGTCAAGGCGATTCACTTATGCTGTAAATAAATAAATACATAGATAGATAGATAGATAGATAGATAGATAGATAGATAGATAGATAGATAGATAGATAGATAGATAGTGTAAAGCATAGATGTGGTTATTCTGAATAATTTTTTTTATCCTTATTCTTCACTCCAAGAAAAAATCCACTATGAACAATTTGTATATTAATCTTCTGAATTAACAAGTCATCTTCAGTGTTGTGCAAGATTTATTTTGTATACAATTCTGTTTGGAGTTTTAACTTCGTTTTCCAGCATGTTGGTCTAAATATTTTTACTTTGTGTCTTTTGCTTTTGCAGCGCATTAATCTGGCATATTTTTTTTTTAATTTTGGCAAAGGTTTTACACTGGATTTCTTCTTTCTGTTGTTATCCAGGCTTAGGAGTGAGAGTGCACTGACTTGTGCAGCCCCACCATAGCAGGATTGGTCTCTACTGGTCTAAACTACTTTTATTCACTTTCTGTAAAATTTCCTACATTTTCTACAATGCCATTCATCGGCCTGTTCATAGCAGTGGCACCTAAAGAGACCAGCAGTGCTTTAGTTCTTTACCCTGTCCAGCTATCACCTCCTCATCTGTGCTCTCTGTTCACGTAGATAGGGTTCCAAAGCTTATAAATTGAACTGAGTCAATGTTTGTATTTATATTTACAGCAGTTTGCAGTAAATCTCTGACATAAATCATCAAAACTATGATGCATTATGTTCTGATATGCTGAAATCAGCGTTTGCTTTCTCACTTATATAACACTGGAAGTTGCTGGATAATATTGAATGAGAAACAAAGCCCTCGGTCTGTTTTAGGAGCTAACAGTGTAATGCAATTGTTTTCTCTTATGTCAGTATAAAACTGAACATACTATTGACTCAAGGGAAAAGTCTCTGCATTACAAATGGGTGAATTTCTCACAAACTGCATGCTGTCATGTGCAATACAGCACTTTTAGTATTTAGTGCAGTTGACTGAGCATGCAGTTTCGATCAGAAGTCGTATTTACGAGATCGATGGTAGGCGTGGCTCATTTCAGATAAACGCTCAAGGGAGGAGGAGGAGCTTCATGAGAAAGCGCATCTCTTACAGAAGACTGTCGGGGTCCGAGGAGTGAGCAGCCTGAGCGGAAACCTCCTCAACTTTGTTTTATAGGCTAAAGCTCAGCCAGATTTGCACTCAGTGGCAGGTAAGTTGTGGTACATTGTGTTAGTTGTGACTTATTTATCCGACGTGGTTTCAGCACACAGAGTAAAAGTTCCTCCTGAAGTTTTGTTGTGCGTATCCGTTATGTCTCGCGCTGTAGCGAGCGCGTGCGCTGCTTTGCTCCACTGACAAGGGATGCTGTCTGCTTTTCTGTTTATTTGTTGCTGTTGTTGAAGCTTATTAAAGTATTGAGATGCATTCCTTCCTGCTTTCCTCCAAACATCTGTTCATGTTTATTCTCACGAATTTCTGTGCTTTAATGAATTGTAAATGTTTTGCAGTTGAATTAGTTGAGTCAAATTGAAATGGTGTAACATTTCTTTAATATGTGCAAGGTAGAAAACATATAGTTTTATATAAGCATATTTAATTTTAGATGCATAAAAGATTTTTTAGAAGATATTTTCCCCTAAAATTCAGATTCAGGATATTAGGGTGGTGCAGCGGTTCGATTCTGAGCTCAAGTTACTGTGTGTGAAGTGCTTTAGATGCTCACTCCACTTCACTCCATGGGGTTCTGCCATTTCCTCCAACTTCCTAGAAAATGCTGGCAGGTGGACTACAGTAAAGGTGTGTGATGTCCAACAATAGACTGGCATCACATCCACGGTGTGTTCCCATCTCGAACCTAGTGTTCCTGAGATCTCTGGATCTCTCTGGATCCATGCCAGCCATTACCAGGAAAAAGCATTTACTGAGCATACTCACATGTGAAATGTAGATTTTCTGATTTTTAAAAGGCTAAAGGACTGGAATGTTAGTGATGTAGAGTTCTGAAAATTGAATTTGTGCCACCAAAAAGCCGTTTTCTAATTTTGGTATTAGAAAATGTCTTTTATAATAGTTTGTTTACTTTTTTTTCAACTTCCAAACTTACAAATTTCAATTAATGCATAAGAAATGCATTCAGGTTTGTACATTTTAACTTCAGATTTTAGTGTATGAATTCATTTACATATACTGTACATAGAAAAATTCCCAGTGCAGCATTAACTATTATTTGTTATTTGTGCTGAATAAATAATCTACATGTGCTTTTAACTGAATGTCTGTAGTGTTGTATCACTCCTGCAGTCCAGAGTCAGTGTGTTTATTTGCTTCCAGCAGGACTCACTGTAGGTATTCATTTAGAACTCAAAATTAAAGCTGTGCAACATGTTATCCGAACCCACAGCGACTTCTTCAGCAAAATTTTCTTTCCTGCTGCAGTAAATTGAGTAGTCGTGGTAAGTTTATTTATTTAAACTGTGCAAGGGGTGCCTAATTTCAGCCAGGCGTGGAGGGCTGGAGTTCAGCCTAGTTAGAAGGTGTAATTTCCCAGCACCTCATAGTGAGTGCTGCTAGAAGATTTCTATTAAACCTTTCTCCTTCTTTTTTTCCTACCAGATCTAACATTTTAGAGTCCTGTTCCATGCATTAAATTTATTTATACATTTTGCACTTATCTCACAGTCATGTATTTGCACTGTATACAGTCCTACTGTGCTACTGCACTTTTATGTTTTGCACCAGGGTCCTGAAGAAACAACATTTCATTTCAGTATATACAAGTTACATAGAGGAAGAACAATAAAAAAAAAAAACCACTTGACTTGTGTAGACTGGATTTAGGGACCCTTGATCTACGCTCTTCACTTACCGAGACATTCAGTAGCATCATCTGTGCTGTATATTCTGGCTGGATTCCCCCTCCTTGTTTTCTTCCCAAAATATTTGCGGTGTGCTGTTGCCAGTCACGAACATTCTTGTATTGTTTCATCTGTTTCTGTTGTGGGATTGCGGACAGGCCGGGGCTGGAGGGTTGAAGAGCGGTTTGCTTTGCTAAGTGAATTCTCTGAGCTGACTAGTTTGCAGTACAGGAACTTGTGGATTTTAATAACACTATTGACCATCCCATAACACGCCATCATGGCTCAGAAATATCCAGATGCCTTTTGTCAAACCAAGATAATTAAGTGTACTAACTTGATGGCATCCATGTGAATTGTGGCAAGGTACAGGAAGCTGATCTTGGAGCATTTTTTCTGCTCTTTTGTCCAGAGTGATGCTTCAGGGCCTAAATGCAGATGTAGGTAGCCCAGTGGACTCTTGAGGGAGAATAATTGTCCACGAAACTGGATCTGATAACAGTGTGGTGTTTGGAAAATATGAGGGGAATGCCCTTGCCTTATAAGGAACAGATTGAACCTGGTGACAGACGATTGAAATAGCCTCTGGAATGCACAACTGCACCATTTTCTCTCCTTTTTTTTTTTAACCCTCCCACTTTGTCTCTGTCTCTCTCATGCTCTCGTCTTTGCTCTTTTCTTTTGCTGTAATGTGAGGGCGTGTGGAGCCCAGAGGAATCTGGCAGTAATTCTGCACAGTGATAACGAGGCTTTGCCATAGGCCTGGCTGGGGCAGGATGTAAAGAACACTACCCTGTGTTTCCGGAGTCTAGATCCTTCAGCTCCAGGCTGAACAACACAACTACAACATAGAAGCTGATAAAGAACCAGAGTTGCCTGTTGAACTGTTAAACTGACCCAATTTAGGCCTGAAACCAGCCTAAACTATTCATTTTAGCCTGATAACCAACATTCAAACCAACATTCAAATGTGCAAAGTCATTTTTTTTCTGTTGTGTTTATTTTTGCTAGAATGTCAAAATATGTAATTATGCTATCTGCAGACGACAGTGTAATTAGAGAGTTTGTATCAGAAGACTTCTCATTAAATGGCTGCAAAACTCTTTTCTTAATTTCAGGTTATCACACGAAAGTGGAATTGCTTTGCTTTGAAAAGGACACGCATATGTCTGGATATTACCAGAGCTCAAAGGCAAAAGAAAAAGTATGCGAGAGCATTTTTTTAAAAAATGGATCCATGTAAACTAATACTGAGAAAATATTTACTTTGGACAACTGTTGTGAAAGTTCAATTAGCGTTCTGTTACAGTGATTAACACTGGAAGAGAAAGCTCAAGGGACGCAGGCCAGCAACTCTGACCACATCATGTTCTGCACTAGCCGTCCCCTACTTTTAATCTGATACCCTCTACTTTGTAAGTGGAATGAGCAAGGTCCTGCATATCCACTTGTGTAACCCAGTACATTTTTTTCCCCTCCTTTGAGGTCTTTTAATGATCTGTTTAACTCTTAAATGGTTATGACGATCGTGAATTGAGAGGAAGGGAGGGCACCAATCTAGGACATTCCTCAATTGTGAAATCAGAGCTGTCTGAAACTTTAGCTCATGTTTATTTAGGTTCCTGCAAATATCCAATAAGTGCCTTGCAGATGTTTTGATTGTACTATACTGTATAAATCTGAAATTCCTCTTTCGCTGTCCCATTTTCAACCAGTCCTTCAGTGGAAAGCTTTTTTTTTTTTTTTTTTTAACTGGTAATTTGATGTTGTGGTCTGTTGTTCTTCAGCATGGTTGCAGTTTTCAGCAGAAAAGTGGGATTCTGGAACAGAAATGGTGAGTTGGATCGAGACTGTGTAAGTCCTAAGCAGGGAGACTTGAAGTAAGCCAGAACTGCTGATGTTCAAGGATTTCTTTTGGATGATGGATAACGCTGACGGATGAGTTCTTTTCGCTCCATTGCCCGAGGGTGCAGCCATGTTAGATTTAGAAATAAATCCTTTCCTTAGAGGGCACACGGTTGGAGCTGTAGTTTTAAATGTATACAGTCATCCTTGTTATGTTTACAGGGGCGTATTTTACAGCACACATTTGAAGTCACACTCAATTTTATTAAAAGTTTTATCTTTATTCTCTTATCATGATCTTCAGAGTGCAGTTGAATCTGTTGTCATTTCGTTGATATTTCATATCGAGAAGCTCCAATTTCACCTTACAGTAAGTTATTATCCAGCGATGTCAAGTTTCCAAAAATGTTGTATTAATAAAGTGCTTTTGATGAACTGGACTCTGAACCTCTCCTCATCTGATAAAACAGTTACAGGAAATGTCTGAGCGAGTCCGTTTTGGTCTCTCTTCCAGCCTCTTCCCAATTGGGACCTCTGCTATTCAGGCTCAAACTAAACAAACATCTAATCAAGGCATGGGGATAACATGCTCCTCCTGGAGTGACATTTATGGTCCCCATTTGATGACTGGCATTTGAGCAATGATAGGATGTATATAGATCTGCCATTTTGAAATGAAAGCCACTGCATTTTCATGCAATTATCCAATCACCCAGTCATGGGAAATCTAAAATCATATAGGTCCAGGTCAAGAGCTTATGTTAATGTTCACACCAAACATCAACAGAAGGAGATATGTGATATCAGTCACTTTATGATCATGGCATGTTTGATGGTGCCAAACGAGGCTGGGTTGAAGATTTCAGAAACTGATCTCCAGGGATTTTATCACATATCAGTTTCTAGAGTTTATACAGAATGGTATGAAAAACAAAAACATCCAGTGAGCTGCATGTTTGTAGGAGGAAATGCCTTGATAATGAGAGAGGTCAGAGGAGAATGGCCAGACTGGTTCAAGCTGACAGGAAGCCTACAGTAACTCGACCACTCTTTATAACCGTGGTGAGGAGAAAAGCAGCTCAGTATATACAGTATGCTGAATCTTGAGGCAGATGAGCTACAACAGCAGATACCACATCAGGTTTCACTCCAGTCAGCCAAAAACAGGAGTCTAAGGGTAAAGCATAGGTTCACTGAAACTGGAAAAAGACCTGGCAATGATGTTTTTCCAATATTCCGTATCTGCTATTTGGTGTGATCATTAAACGGAAGCTCTTGACCTATGGTTGCACAATTTTATGCCTTTTTATAGACTGCTGCATGACTGGCTGCTTAGATAATTATATGAATGAGTAGGTGTATGGGTGTTCCTATTAAAATGGCAGGTGAGTGTATATATTGGATAATGTGTATAAGTAAGCTCAGGGTGCATGTTGTGCCATGACACAGTGGTGCTAAGGCATTTCATTTTCAATCAGCCATTGGCAACACAATGTGAGTGTGTCACGTGACCAGAGTTCATCTCTCCAGTGATGTGCCTCACAAGAAGTGGAGTCTGATCCTCTTGCTCTGCATGGCGTGTTAAATATGTCTTGACACCTACATATAAGCTGTACCTACTTTTCAGTCCTCTGAGGACACAATAATCCTGGCAGTTTGTATTAGTTTATCACGAATCATGGCAGTGCTGTAATTCATCACTTTGCATTTCTCTGCACAGTATCAGACAGCTGGCACAAATTCAGTGGCAGAAACAGGTTCCCTGTGAGTGGCGTTTAATTAAGAACGCTCTTCTGGGAGAGAGGCTGGCATCTGAGAGCCTCTTACCTCATAAGAAACGTGCTAGAAACGGCTCTGGTCCAATCACTCTAGCTGTTATTAAACAATGCAGGTCTGGCTTTCTTAAAAGGGATATTATTAGCTCTCAGCTACAGTTCAGTTGCAGGGTGACTCAGTCAGTGGGCCTGCTACATGTCCCAGACATGGCCAGTGTAATGCATTCAAGGAGCTATCGAGGGTATTTATGTGCTACTTATACCATCAGTCAGCAAAGATATTCATAGTGGGCGTGAATCAGCTTCTCAGCTGTTCTTAAGCTGACAGAATGGGGATAATCGCACAGTCAGTCCTTACAGTTGGTTATAAGATTACATCACAGGCGTGTAAAAGAGAGAGCCGTGTTAACAGCTAAGCAGAGGGCACAGTGACACATGGGTACAGGGTTACAATGGTCTTTATCTGTTTATCCTGGGTTTAGTGGAGTAAACGCACTAAAGATTGGGGAGTTCATGCTAATTGTGGGCATGTGCTGATTATTGAAACAGGCTGCACATGCATGTGATTACAAGAGAGGAAAAGATGCCCCAGACATGCAGTGTGTGAAAGACAAGGGGGATGGGGGGGGCTGCTTTGCACAGGCTGCCCTCATTAAGCTCTGATTTAATGAATATAGCAGTGCCATGGAGAACAATGAACTCTTGTTACAGTAGCAGCTACTGTGTCTGTGTATGTGTGCGTTTGAGAGACACAGAGAGCATGTGAATACAGAGCTTCTCAAGACTATGACAGACATCTGAGAGACCACCTTGGATAATAATAGCCTTCCATTATTTCAGGTTCAACTTAATGATCAGTAATAGCATCCCAGCTGCCCAGACCTGCCTGAAGTGTAACAGTCACTCAGTCAAGCTCTCAGCCGGCACAGCCATGCCACACACAGCACTTTGTGCCTGAGTGTGTTTATGTGGCACAGGTGGATAGCTGGAAATGAGAGAGTTTTTATAGTGCAAGGGTGTCAGAGTTCACAGTACTGCAGAGTCTACCTCATTTAAAGCATTCAAGCTAGATCATCACCAAGGATTCAGTGCTGTGTGTTAGAAGAAAGAAAGCATTCATCCCTGCATCTGGCGTCATCAGCTGGCAGAGAACCGGCAAAGCATTGCACTTGGATCTAACTGAGAGTTCAAAACATATTGTAGCAGAAATGATCAATGTATGAAATAATGGCTGTGGTATAATAGTGACTACAGCTTCTGGAGCAGATCATCAAACCAGATGTCTCATCAATTCAGAGTCTGTGGCACCAATCAAAATGTAGCAGCATGAAGGCACTACAGAAACCACTTCAAGTGATCTTATTTATAGCCATGAACAAATCATTTATGGTTAAGCAATAAAAGGTAACTGTTGTCACCATTCAGCTATATTAGTTGCTTATCTGGACATTTAAAAGCAAGGAATTTTATAGAGCTGGACCTTCACAAACATTTATTGGATACCGCTGACCTATATGGCTGGAGTGGAGGCAGGAACTGTTGTGGCTTTAGAGGAATACCTGCGCAGTGGATTTATTATAAATCTAGCATTACTAATATCCTGACAAAGTTAAATAAAATAATAGGCCACGTTAAGCAAGGACATCTTTAATATAAATGTCTTTCATTCTTAATATTCTCTGGAACACTGTTTCGGAGTTTAGAGGGTATGTAAGAATAAACATTCAAGCAGTTAAGCTGATCCTTGGGATAACAGAAAGCCTGTCCTCCAGTCACTATAAAGATTATTATGAGGACATCACTTGAACTTTTAATAAATGGTCTGCCAATATTTTGTATAAGACATCTGTGTAATAATTAAATAAAGGTAGCAGGCTTAAAAACAGGACTAAGCATGCCTAGGCTTGCCTGATCGCTATCAAATGAATGCTTTTTGCAAGTTCCAGTGAAGCAGGATCAGAAATGCTTCTCCTATCTTTCATCTACTTCCATATACTCCTGAGAAAATGACTGGATGTCAAGCAGCCTGCAATCTTACAAGTGTTTCTTCAGCATTCAGTGCTGAAAAGACTCCTCTCCTGTGTAGTGCACGTATCAGCTGAAATAGGCTGAAATCGTTAATGGCCTTTAATGCCTGTTGTTTATAAAACAAAGTCCATTGTCTTTATTAGATGCAATAAAATGGGCTGTTAATTGTGGTAATTGATGTATATCTAGCAAAAGGCTACACCAAATATTTATTACAATAATAATAACAGGCTATAATAACAATAAAAATAATTGCATGCTATGTATAAAACTTTATGGCATTTCAATATTGTAGATTTAGCCTGCATTCGCATGTACACTAGCAAGTGACAAAGTGAACTGGAGCTTAACATTTCCTTTTAATATTACAGGAATGCATTTCTAGCCCCAAGCCTCATCTGAATTTAACCTGCGTTTACACAAACAAGTAATAATTCAGTTCAATTGTCACTTGCTCTGCTATGCACTGTACTTTTGTAATAAAATTCAGTTAAAGATAAGACTAAGGATGTATGTTTTCTGTAATATTTGTGTGGCCTACACTGCTAAATCTGTATTAAGTGCAGGGAGGACTGTGTCAGTGGTCTGAAAATGCATGCTAATGGATTGATCTGAGGAGTATTATGAATTTACTAGTAGTAAATAGCAGTGCATAGGGAATGAATGAGGGCCTGTAGCATTGCCACTAGCTAGTGTGAACATGGAGTGTTGCATACAAGTTCATAATACTGTAGATGCTATAACATGTTGCTATTGTCAATTCCTATCTATACCATAAAAAAACAGACATTGCACAATCACAAGAGATAACAGTAGCCGTAACTACATGGCTACGAAAGACAAACCTGGAGTGACATCAGTGACTTGTCATTTGCTGGTGTGAGAGTAAGGTCAGTCCATCTGTCAGAGAGAGAAAATGAAAGTTTTGGGCTGGCCGGCTCGATGGTCAGGCAATTACATAGAAAAACAATGAAACACAATATTTCAGTTGACTAAAGTAATCCATCACCGGGCTTTAAAGCACATCCAGTGTCTAGTACAAAGTGTGTCTATGGTTTTAAGAGAAAGAGAGAGAGAGAGAGAGAGAGAGAGAGATGCACAGAAAAGAGCTAGAGTCAGAAGAAAGCAGTGCACTCTTCAAATAGCCAGCCTCAGGATGTGGACCAATTCTGGCTTTATCAAAGTCTTTACACGGTATCAACCATTTGTTAATCCATACAGATACAAGAACAATAGAGTTGCACAATATGTTGTTTTTTAATTAACCTTTTCTAGCAGTAGGCTGGTGTTCCATTCCGCCAGCAGAATGGAAGTCGTCTTATCGGACGTTTTCGATCAACACAAACAAATGAATTATTTTTTCGCTGCAAGTCTGGTAAAAGATTAGTCAGGACACTGTTGGGTTTCTGGGTGTAGAGTATTGTAATTCTGTGTGTAGCTGCCAGTGAGCAGGACAGTGGGAAGTGTAAGGGTGGGAACAAAGGGAATGAGGGGTATATGAGCCCCCTGCTGGGCAAAGAGTTCACACTTCCACGATAACCTTGGTACAGAGATAAATTGGACAGTACAGCTACAGCTTTTTATAGTAATATACTGTATACAAATACCACAATACAATACAATCCTGTCCATTAAACCATGGACTAACATGTGATCATGTTGCATCACAGGACACTGTAACACAGATGAAGGAAATTGCCATCTGCCCTCTTTCAAATACATGAGTTCTCAGTATCAGTGTGATTGACAGTGAGAGAGAGTACACCATTCCTTCCTTCCAGAGAGCCAAGCTAGTTATACTCCTTTATTTCCTGTTCATGAATGGCTGTAGCCTAGAGTAAATGCTTTCAGCTGCCTCACTCAGGACACCAGTGCTCATTTTCTCCTGATCTCCTGATTTTTTGGTCTTAAATGCACATGCTTGTGTATAAAGGCACTACTGAAAACTTTCTCAGACACTAATCCCAAACACCTCTACTCTGGAAGACATGAACTGGCAGGTAATACGGGTAACTTTCCCGGCATAAATATTGACATTTCACCTTAATTTGTCAACTCTGAAAACAACCATAAATGTTTTATTGCACACTCAGAGTATCAGTCTCAGATTTTCTGTAAGGTTTCAATACATTTTGATTAATATCAGCATTCAACTTGATGGATTACACCGATCCAACAAAGATTAATCACTGTATTCAAAATAAATGCAGGATGCTCCTTCACTGTGTCACATCAAAGGCTCACCAGTGTGTTTTTAATAAATTGCATGCCCTAAGACAGGCCCAATGTGAAATATTATAATTGCAGTGTAGCATTCTGTCCATAGTAGCCTCGAATTGAGTGGCATCCACTTAAACAGACCCACCAACCTGCTGACAATAGTAGTCAACGTAAATAGGAGCAAAAGAAGTGACTACACAAGTGTAATGGGAGGAGCAGCAAGAGAGGCACAGGAAAGGGTTCTACACAGGAATGTGTGGTCTGAATATCCTTTGCAGCCGACACACACACACACACACATTTCCCGCAGAGGATTTGCAAGCATTCCTGAACCTGGGAGAGTTTTACCTACATTGTGTACATTCCTCAGAGACATGATTGATGTGAGACACATTAACTTTGTTTGTTTTAGACTAAAGATTATAAACTAGGATGCATCTTTTGCGGTCCATGCTTCAAAGTGCAAGGACGATTAGAAGCATCTCTCTGCTGCTGTCATCAGTCTGGCTCATCACTGAACAAAAGGTCATTCCTGACCCATGGATCTCCCAGTCTGCTTTGAATGATGGAAATATATACTGTTCTTCCACTGACTCTCAATCGAGGAAGCTGCGCCCGGGTTTTAGTCAGGCAAAGCTCACTGGGCCATAAGATAAAGACATTCTGTTTTGTATTGATGAAAGGAAGCCATTAATAATCATTAAATTGTCTTCAGTTGTAAAATGGGAAACATTAATTTACATGTGTGTTAATGATGAATAAAACATTCTGTTATAGAAAAATAATCAATGAAGGGGTGGTATGATGTTGTTTTCCAATAATAGCAAATACCAGCCAGTGTTTCATTCCTCTTTAACCAGCGATTAAACTTTTTTATTAGATAATGTTTGGCACAGTATATAAGTATACTTTTTTTATTCGTTTACTTATAATGGAAAGGTCATTAAACAAGTTTCTGTTATCACTTATGTCATAGCAGCTATAAACTCTCAATACCTCACCAGTCTCTAATTCTTCCCCTTTTTTGATGTTAGTAAGCGTGTATAATGGTGAGGTTTACTGTAAGCAGATACATGTTTAGCATTTAGCTGCTAGCATGACAAGACCATTTTAACTCCATTTATTTATAGTTTCTGCGATACCAGTCCACAATAGCTTGTTATTATATATTACACCATATTGCAGCCAGACCTATTGTCCTTGCTCTCGATAATTTTCAGTAGCCAGAATGTTAGCATTTGATCATAATAAAGTACCTTCCACACTGCTTTTACATGCTCCATATCGGACATGACAACTTTTCACGCTGCGTGATCTCAATCTCAAATGAGATCCTAAATCACTTCCCAATGCTAGCATGCTTCAGGGCCGTTGCTGCTTCAGGGCCACTTATGCATGGTGTAGCTAAAGGATGCCTGTCAGCAAGAGGCATGTTTTACAAGAGATGTCAGGAACTTCTCAGGTTTATGTCGAAAATGGTTTTATGTGGCATGAAATGTTCCAGCAGGGCAGCTCGTATACGGCACGTGCTGTAGAGCCCTGCCCTGGATCATGTTAATTACCACACAGGGAAATTGAGTGGCTATTTAAGAGCTCACACTGTCTGCACCGAATGAGCCGTTTGCTTTTTTAGATCATATTACAAGCTGGTGTGATTAATTGTTTTCTAAACCATTTAACTGAACTGGCTTGTTCCAGTTGGTCCTGGCCTTCTCAGGATCAAATCCTAATTATAACTACAATATGTAGAACTGCAAATACACAGAGAGGGTACTGAGCATTTTCTATGAACATTATAAAAATTAGAAATGATGAATTGTACTAATATACTACAGCAAAAAAAAACAAAAAAAACAGGCTTATTATCTACAAGTACATGCTTTATTTTTAACTAAACCCCTCTACTCTATTCTGCTCTACCTTAAATACTCCAACCTACTCCAATCTAATCTACTGTACTCTCAATTATACAAATATGTAGTCTACTTTAATCTATTGTAATCTAATCTAATCCACTGTATTCTAAACTACACTTGCCAACTCTTTTCTAATCTCAACTCCAATCTACTCTGCTCCTCTCTTCTATAATCTACTCTATTCTGTGCTCGAATAAACTTTATCCCGCTCTACTTTACTACTCTAATCTAATTTACTCTAATCCACATTACTATAATCTACTCTAATTTACTTTAGTCTGCTCTGATCTAATCTGATCTAATCTCTAATCTAGATTTACTGTTCTGTAATCTGTATTCAAATTCTAATTGTAATCTAATTGTATATTCTAATTCTAATATATATATATATATACAGGCTAGATTACATTATATTAGAGCAGCCTAGATTAGAATTTGAATATAGATTACAGAACAGTAAATCTAGATTATATATATATATATATATATATATATATATATATATATATATATATATATATATATATATATATAATAGAACTGGGTTAATTACTTTAATTAGCTTGCAGCAGGCCTACACTGGTCCGAACATATACACGTGGAAGGATTGAAGATTGATTTCCTGAAGAGGCTGGTTGACAGGTTGAATAATTTGGACTAGTCTCTCTATTTTTCCACTTATTATGTAACTGTTTTCAGTTACATAAAAGCCCAAAGTACTGAAAGTTAAAACCCCTCCATTTTGAACAAAAATGTCGGGAGAGGAAAAAAAAAATGCTGGGTTTTTTTCTGTTTTTCTTCAGATCTCATATTTCTCTGTGTGTGGAGAGCATACTTGGTTCTTCTCGAGAAATGAGAGGTTTTTGCTTGGTTTGGGACAGCTTGGGCTCTTTGTGTGTGTGTGTGTGTGTGTGTGGGTGTGTGTGTGAGAAAGAGATTCTGACAGTGCTGTCGTTCACTTCGTGGGCTGCAGATAGAGCTCTCCCTCTCCTACTCTGTGGTCAGTGTGTTTGAGTGTGAGGGCTCTATCTTACTGCACAGCATGTTATAAACCCTCTCGTTTTCTTTTTTTTTTTCCTTTCTTTTCTTTTTTTTTCCCCTGAACTTACGGGAAAGGGAGCTTATTTCTTACCATATTTGGTCATGTGGAGCAGCACCAATAAGCAGCAGACTTTTGATGCTGTACTTGCATCATTTTTTTTTCTTCCTCATTCTTTTTTCTTTTTTTTTTTCCTTGAGGATCTTGCATTCCAGTGCTGACTGATAGAGGTGCAATCTCTTGAAAGCGCACGAGAGCACCATTTAAAGCAAGCAGTTTTAAAAAAAGCACATTGCTTAAACGGTGTTGCCTTCTGAGAACGAAGACTATTGGCAGATTCGTAGAGCGGAGGCACAGATCCTACCTTATTTATCTGATTTAGAAAAAAAAAAAACCTTTACTGCTGACATTTTGTAGAAGAAGATAATGTGGATTTAAGAGCATGTCTGTGGCGTGCGACGAATTTAGTAGCTCAGATTTATAGTTCTCTAAGTCAGAAGTTTGGGCTTGATGACAGAGTACAGCTGAATGATGGGCCTCAGTGCTGAGTTTACTTGCTAGATCCTAGCTGTCTAATCTTAGTAATGAATAAAATCAGAATCAGGCACGTCACTTCTTCTGTCAGCATGTCCTGATCAAATTCTCTACGTGCGCTGAAAGTTCAGGATAAGGAAACGTGGATGTTCATCAAGGTCTATGCAGTTGCAGGAGACTTTGTTCTGTTAAACATCTGAGACGTGTTTGATCTATATGCAGGTAATTTATACCTAACAGTCCTGAAGTGACTCACTGGACAAGGCTCTGTGCTGGGGAATGTGATCCATTGTCTGGGAATGTGGGAGTCTCAATTTGTGTTCTCAAATAGCAATGGCTAAGACTCCTTTATAAGAATTCTCTTTATTCGTTTAGCCCTGTCGTTCTGCTTACGCTAACTAAAAGAATGTGAGCGGTATTGATTTGTGTGTATGTTCAGAGTAAGAGTAAGATGTTTTGATTCTGAGCAAATCTGTTCACGGGAGCCCGTACAGTTACGACAGAAAATGTTTAGCTAGGCTGAATGACTGTTATGCTAAAATAAAGAGTTGTTTCCATGCGAATACATCTTGGAAAGAAAAGCTAGACACCTTGAGGTGATCGTTTTAAGTCTGAAATCGAAGGAGGCTGCTTGGATGTGTTTTACAATCTCTGAGACATTCCCTGTTTTAGTTTTAATTTAAAAATAAATCTGAGAGGAAAGCAAAAAGGGTATTGATGTCACTCTTAACTGAGTCTGAATGCTATTTTGAAAGCTTGGTTTGAGCCAGATATCCCCTTATTTTCGGTTTGGCTTGACTGCCTTTTAGATATTCTTATTTTAGAACATATTATGCATGGTTTGAATAATGCAAGATCAGTATTGTTTGCAACAATATCCTTCAAAGTATAACAAAGTGTAATTACTCTGATATTATAATATTCTCTTACCGAGACCTGGGTTCAGCTGGAACTTTTATTTACTGCACCATATTCTTGTGATATTGTTGTGACTTGTTTTGTTAAACTAATGAGGAAAAACAAAAATGCAGAAGAGAGACAGCTTCTGTCGTGTATTTTGCTTCTCTTTTCGATTCTTCATCACCACTGCATCGTGGCGCACATTTGCTTGGTGACAGCAATGGAATGCAGTCACCGCTTTTGCCTGCCAGAAACTCCACTGAATTTATGGCTGAACATCCTGCTCTCGCTCACTCTCTCTCGCGCACGCTCTGTAAATGTGCTGATGCATTATTATCGAGTCCAATGCACAATGCACGTTCTCTTAGGCAGGGCCGATCTCCAGCCAACTGACCACCGCCAAACAAATCATCCCCATGATGACAGATAGTACAGCCCTCGTCTGTATCCAGAGACATGATGTGGAGGCTGAAGAGGACTGGGAATGGGAGTGCACTGTTTCTATCCTCTCCGCTCTTTTTTTTTCTCCTTCGTTCCTCCTGCAGTAAGTCTTTGAGACGCTGCAGGTCTCATTACATCTCGCATATAAACACAGCTGTGAGATAACGACGGCTGTCACACAGCGAAGTTTTACTGCACATGGAGCAGGTCTGGGCTTTGAGAAAATCTTGCATCTCATCCAGCCTTAGAAAGAAAAAGAAATTAGGCAGTCAAAGCATGTCCAGTCTAGCATTGTGGGAGTGCTAAATGGCACATACTATCTTAAATATATTCATAATTCTCTACAAGGATCAGGATCAGACACATTCTGCTTTAAACTGTGGAGAGTGCCTGCATTTGCGATTCACATGGATAAGAAAAATTACCGCGATTTCTCCCACATGGATAGATTTACACTTCTCACCTGGATACTGTAGATTTGTACCTTAGCTTTAGAGATTTGGCTGCATAATCATATGCTCGTACGAACATCCTTTCAACACATTTAGTGCATTCTGACATTATAATATACAGTTGTAGAAGAGTAATGGTGTATAATCCCACTATCTGTGTCACCCAGAAGGTTCCCTTTTAGAGTCTGTTTCCTCTTACTGTTTCTTCCTCATGTCGCCTCAGGGAGTTTTTCTTTGCCACTGCCTTCTGGCTTGCTCAGGGATCAAAATCTACATCCATGTTTCTCTAAAGCTTCTGTAAATCAACATCTCCTGTTAAAATCACTATGCAAATAAAATTGCCACAGCAGTGTGTTTTATCTTAGGTCTCATCTACGAAAGAGCCCCAATCCTAGCTGACTGATCCCTTCATTTCACTCCCTTCTGAATTCAGTGAGCAAATAGTACTCAAGGGGTTTAACAGGATATCATCCCACCAATCAAACCTGTAATTGACAAGTGGCTGTGCATTCTGAATTGCTTTTCAGGTGAAGCCATGACTCCACTTCCTCTACTTGCCTTCACAATTCCATTTAGCCAATTTCAGTTTCAGCTTGTTTTATGAACATTTGTGGTAAGAAAAGTTACTGTATGAAGCGTGAGAATAAACAGTTTAACAGATAAAGAGGTAAGACACAGCCTGAACCCAAGCCTTAGTGATTCAAAAAACAAAAGAAAAGTAGCCTTAATTTGTTATATATACATTACTACACAGTGAAATTCTTTCTCCACATATCCCATCCTTGGGGTCAGAGTATAGGGTTAGCCCCCCTGGAGCAGGGTGGGTTGGGGGCTTTGCTCAAGGGCCCAACAATAGCAGCTTGGCAGTGCTGGGGCTTGAACCCAGATGTTCCAGTCAACAACCCAGAGCCTTAACGACTTGAGCTACCACTGCCCATAAGACCATAGTATTTATCAGTGCTTTTGGACAATGAATAAAATCTGAAGGCAATTTGTTGAATTTTTATTGAGATATGACCTCACTTCCTGTTTGGGGACGCGATATGTTACAAACATACGTTACAAACCTCGTTGAATATCCAAGACATACGTTTTGTTCAGCATGGTCTGAGCATACCAAATATTCATATTTCACAAAGATTAGACAAAGTTTCTGTAAGAAGCAGCAAAAAATGTTACATTAAGGACACTTAGCATTCTCCAGGGAATGAACAGAAAGAAGAATCATGGTTTGATGTTGAGTGGTTAAAATGTTATAATATGATCATTATAGTCTTCCCTAGAGGGGAATTAAGACCAAACTTCAAAGAGTCCCTCAGGTCCTGGTTCATTATTCAGATCCAGTGTTTGGTCTGAATACATCATCGCGTTATCGTTCTTATTATTATTAATGGTAATGATGATGGTGATGATGATAAGAAAAAGACGAAGTAGAGATCGAAGAAGAAGCTGTAGTTATACTGTGCTAATTAGTCACAAATAGAATTGTGAATTTCCCTTTGGGATGAATAAAGTATCTATCTATCTATCTAGACACTAGTACAGATAAACATATTCAGTGATTTTGACAGGGGATAGTCGAAGCTAACTGACCCCAAATTCAAATAAATACAGCTCCTTTCTTTAGCCTTCCCCCAAAGCCACACCTCCAGACCACATGCATTCCATTGCCTAGATGAAAAAAGTCTTGAGTGCTAGTGTAAAAAGCAGAGCATTCTGAATTGTCAGCACTCCTCGTAAGACGCCTCCTTTCTCTCAGTTTGTTGGCTCTTTTTTTCTCCTGTTTACAGACATTAAAATTCTTCCTCTGAGCAGACAGTTTATTGACAGCTGCTGGAATGTGAGGAGAACTCCAACTTAAAAACCACTGACCCATGCTTTATTGAAAGTTTCAAGATTTGATTGGCAGATTATTGAGTGAAGGTCAAGAGTGAGTGAAATTATAAGAAAAATGTGTGTATTGCTGGCATAGCTGCCACATATCTTTTGTGTGTGTGTGTGTGTGTGTGTGTGTGCGTGTGTGTGTGTGTGTGTGTGACCTTGTTAAGATGCTGACAGTGCACATTGTTGAGATGCCCAGCTGCACCTGGCTGGCACACCTGCTGATGCATAGTCTACACCAAACACTAGGAAGACTAGAAAAAAACTTAAGATGTTCAATACATATGACTGGGACCTGAAGTGAACATTACAGCTCACCAGTCTTCTGAATAAAATACAAATAATTTAACGAATTATTATAAATGTATGCATGATTCTGATTGGTGTAGCTCTGATAGTATTTCCAGCTGCAACATGTATACAAGTGTTAATGCATTAGTTCTAACGTGTTAGCATTTCCGTACTAGCAGAAGACGTGAAGACCCAGATGAGAAGATAATTTATTTAGCATTTTTTTAGAAGTAGTCACTGTCAGCACTTTGTAACAATCAGAGGTAAACATGGAAGTTGAAGTTATATTAAGTTAAAGTTTTTTAAAAGTGTAATAAAATTCTATCCATGGTGTCCTCCGCCTTGTGCCACGAGTCCCCTGGGATAGACTCCAGGTTTCCTGTGGACCCTGTGTAGGATAAGCAGCACAGAAAATGGATGGAGGGATGGATGTAAAAGCCGTTTTGTGACAATGTCTAATAAAACTGATATGAAACATTCGATTGAAGTTTTCTGATGTGGTTAAGCCGCAGGATGGAAGATTTTGCATTTTCTCTGTAATAAGACCTTTTTTTTTTTTTGTCATGTTTTGTCCAACTCAGCAAGCACCAGCCTCATCGAGAAAGCAAAGGTCAGATTTTGCGCAATGCAGAAAAACCGACTAAGAAACCCAAAAAGTGAACAAAATTAAAACAAAAAGAAAAGCCAGGAACGATGCTCAGAAATGAATTTGCTCGAAAAACCTTTCAAGAGTGCAAATGAGATTCTTTAATGCTCTGAGTAATTACTGCAATGAGAAACAAGCTAATCAGTGTTCAGGTGAAATAGAGGATTGTAAAGACGGTGTCAGGTCTGGAGCAGAATAGAGGGCAGTGGTTTCAGGATCGTGGTGCTTTCGTTTTTTAAATAAAAAGTCCTTTTAATTTGAACCATGAATCCACCGATATTCACATTCAGAGATTCTCTCTGTGGTTATTCTTTTGTCTGTATTTTGTTCTTTGACCTGCTCTAACAGAGTTGCATTTCTGCCACTTCGCTTAATTCATTTCAGATTGATAAACGGTTATTGAGACACAGTGGCAGTGCAGTGTAATATCCAGTATATCCCATTACACCAGAATAGATTTTAATGTGACTCCCCTCCGTTCATGACTGTTTATGAACACTTTGGCAAGAGATAATCCAGGCCAGCAGCGCTTCTGAAGCCAGACATCCTGCCGTATCTAACGAGAGTGTGTTAGCCCTGCCTTGTGTTAGAGAAGCCAGTCCATGCTAATGGACCTTTATTGACAGACATGCAAATAAGGGCAACGGTTTATGTTGGCAGTGCGGTGGCTTTTCTGGAGGAGTAAATTTAGTCTTGTGCTCGAGCAGTCCAGGAAGGCTGCTCTCCAGAAAGCAGTGGGAGGTAGATCCAAACATTTAGTTATTTAATCCGTTTGGCGGTAGGGGTTGTGGATCACATCAGACTTGGCTTAGTTTATGAAGAGCACTTATGTCTTATTGCAGGCCATCCCAGCAGGCTGCAGACAGATCGCTAATGGCTAATTGTGCAGGCTGAGTTTATAGTCATCAACGCTGCTAATTATTTGCTGGGTTGTGGCAAATGTTCCCATACAGAGGACATATTTATTCTCCAGCGACGTAAGGAAGTCACAACACTGAAGCGGCACTAAATAGCACAGCCTGAAAAAAGATATATTTGCTATTAAGGTTGAGCTTTTTGGATGTGCACAGTGTGTATGTTTACAGTGGAAATGACTCTAATTTGCCACAATTTTCTAATTTAACACCAAAATGTGCATTACAAGATATGTTTTCAGCGACAATTTGAGTGAAAAAAGGTTCTTAGACTTATTTACATGAATTTCTCAGTATTTATTCAGTACTCCTTTAGCTTTAATGACAGCGTACTCTTGCGCTGACAAATCTGACAGCCCCTATAAAACCTGGGTAAACCTGAAAATCTAAAAAAAGTTAGATCTATTTTAACATTAACTCTGCTTCAGTGGAAAAGATGCGACTCAAGAAAAATGCAACCTTTAGTACAAAGGCATTAAACACTGTCAATTTCAGAAATTTGCTTAAATGTAAATGGCTACAATAAATAAAAAACAATTTTCAAAACTTAGAGATTTAAAAAAAATAAATAAATAAAAAATCCCAGATTTTGGATGTGGGCTCTGTATGTGACACAGTGCTGCAGCCCAGGATGTGCTCTGTGCTATATGTGTTGCTTAAAACAGCCATCAGTTTTAATCCTGTCTAGACTACGACAGCTTTGCAGCTTGCAGGCAATGCTCAACTGTTTCTCACTCCCTCAGCATGCTGTGCAGTTTATCATCTCCCACGCTGCACAGCACAGATGCTAAGTACAGTTTTTCAAAGGTTTAATGTGTAGAATTGCGAGTTAGAATGTCACAGACAAATATGAACTCTTGTTCTTTACAGCATTGCCACGGGGTCATACAGTGAAGGGGCTAAACACGGGCTGTGAGACGGAGGTAGTAATTTGCTGGGTAAATGTGTCATTATGGCCGGTCTGATCCTCGCCCTATGGAGGAGAAGAAGAGGCTTCCAGCAGCAAGAGACCCATTCTGAAACAGAGGGATGGATGGATGTAAATCTGGGAGAAGAGGCGAATCAGGGCCCTTCCATTATCCCTCTGTGTGCTTGCTCTGACTGCATACGGGTGGTCCTCTAGAGCAAGGGGCTCTTCTATTTCTGCATGTTTTTGCTTTAGCTTGTAGGCTAAGAAAGGAAAATTTGGGTTCAAGGAAGGCAGGGCCTCAGACACGGAGACACTCGCCTGTCCCATGCAGAGAACATGCCGCAAATATAAACCAAGATGTGCAAATGCGTCAGCACACTGAAATAAACCTCAAACAGGTCACTGAGAACAGTGTAAGAGCTTATTAATGAAATGTGTTACGCAGCGTGTCACAGTCTCCTAGTGTTGATTTAACAATGTAATGATTTGTTTAGGATCTTTATGGGACATGATGGTTTTATAGGATGGAGTTAACACGAGCATGTAAATATGGGCCCACATATGGAACATGGTCATGCTGCAAAAAAAAACCCCAGAAATTTCTGTTGTATATCACAGATTTAAGGTGATATGAAGCCATCAGCTCAATCCTAACACCCCCCCCATCTCTATCTGTCTATCTTTCTCTCTTTGCATCTTGCGCATTCCTTCTGAGTCAAAACAAAATGGAGAACAGTCCAGACAGGCCTTCAATTCTGAACAGAAAAGCCACAGCAAAATTCTATGCATCCAGGCTGAGGCTAGCTAACCAGGGACAGCTTAGTACACACAAAATAGAAGCGTGCAGAAAGAGAAGAGAGAAAGACAAAAAAAGGGGTGGAAGCATAACGGCACAAAGAAAGAGAGAGAGAGAGAGAGAGAGAGAGAGAGAGAGAAATAAGAGGGAAAGGAAAGGAGGAGTGGAAGGGAGAATTAGGAAAGAGAGGAAGAAAAAGAAGGAAGGGAGGGTTAGAAGGAGGCCCATGCTGTCTGCCCTGGAGAGGGAGGGATAGAGAGAGAGAACGAGAGACAGAGAGGAAGAGAGGGAGGGTGAACATGAGGGGAACGGAAGAGGATGGCTTTTGCCTTTTCTGGTAGCTACAGCGAACGAGAGAAGCTCTTTGTGTTGGAAGTGGTGCTGAGACAGAAACGAGGAGAGAGCGACTGAAAGGCTGGAATGGTGTGAGAGCACAGAGAAGCAGACTCCTCCAGGGCTTTTCGTTTGCAGTAGTAAGGTATGCCGGCTTCTGCACACACCGCTGTAGCTCCTGAAGCTTCTGGGTGGTCCACTTTTCCCTCTCCTCACCAGCCCAGTATATATAGATATAGATTCTTTAAGCCTGACCATCCTGTGCTTACATCCTCTCTTTTACTCACTCTCTCTCTCTCTCTCTCTCTTTCTCTCGCACTCTTTGTTTTTTTTTTCTGTCCCGGTTTTTGGCCTCACCATTTTCCACTTGTGGTCAAACCAAATTCAGTCTGCTTTTTGATATCAAGCCAAGATAAAGCAAAAAGACTGGAAATGTCTTGCATGTGAGAACGTGGGACTTTGTGAAAATGATTAAATAAACCTGCTGACCGTCAGGCAGACGTGCAGCATAAAACCTCAGCTAGATTACTGAGCTTTTTAGTGCATATGTTATTGTCTTCAATAAGGAATAAAGCTGACAGACTGGAGGCTTTTTTTTGTTGTTTTTTTTTTTGCAGGGCCACACCTCCAGGATTGAACCATGGATGATGAATTTGAGTGGCGCAGGGAGCAGAGGAGACAGAAGAGAGAGGAGCTGCGGCTGGAAGCAGAAAGGTATCATCGATTCTCCTCCATCTTTATTTTCAGAAAGAAAGTAGACCAAATTGTACTTTTCCTTACTGATATGGCTGCTACATCTTTTGTGCCTTTAGTGTGTCTTTTTCCTGGGAAAGTGCATATGCTGTACTATTAATTAGATCTCAGAATAAAGGGTTCAAGGGTTTGATGGTATCGCCCCAGGGACAAGGAAAAGTACAGTTTGCTACCTTTATGTCTGAGAGTGTAACGTGAGAATTGTGGGAAATCGATGAGCAGATATTGTAGGGCATTGACTCACTCTCAGGGGAAAGTAAACAGCTCAGGCTACTGATACATGACAGTTATTTTATAATACCTTCATACATATCATATCTACGACAGATGATCTGTGTAATATGATGGTCATAAATGACAGGTGGTTTGGACATGGGATGTGGGTGTTATGTTATATTAGCCTATGTTAATGAAGGCAATTTGTTTTTGTTTTTTTTGTTTTTGCAAAATGGGATTTATATAGCACATTTACATATTACACATTTTACATACATGACTACACATGAAAAGCTTGGCCCTGATATAAGGCTCAAAATTGATATAAAATAACTGCATTGTCATGAATAACTGTAGAGTTCTCAGGTTTCGAAATGTAAGCTTTCCCATTTCTTTTATTTGTGATGCTATTTTATTCCCATCTCTTCACATTTTCACATCTTGTCTTTACTTCATTGGGTGGGACAGTATACAGATGTACAGATTCATAGCCTCTTTTCTTTTCTCTCAGAAGAGTGTTACTGTACATCTGTTGGCCTTTTCAACCCAGCTTTTCCTAAAATACCAGTACACACCCCATTACTTCTGCTTTTCTTCTGTGCAGATTTCACGGGTCATAGAGTCAAAGTTATTTTAATATACTTGCTTATCACACTCAAATTCAGTCATTCAAATCATTTTAAATGGCTTTTCGACCTGGTTTTATTTCATGTTGGTTGTCTTGCAATTCTTATTACATGCCACTTGTCAGTCAACCTCAGCATGAAGACCAGAATACAGTCCTTCCATCCCATATCTATACAGTGAGTCAAGTGGACACGAGTTGACACAATAATTCTTGTTAGTTGCTTGAGTCAGACTTCAAGCTTTCGCTTCATCATGCTTCACTACATAATTGACAGATAGTCATGGTTTAAAAGTCATGAAATGGGTGGTTTGAAATCCTGCCTGTAATGCGTGTGATGTTTTTTACTGCTAAAAGCAGTTAACTTCTTACAGACATTTTTACTACACGTTTGATTTGATTAGCAAGAGACAAATCAGAGGCAGCTTTCCAATTTTGCTCAGTTTCAGGAGAACTTGTGTTCTTGTGCTGATGACAGCTGTGTTTGCTCCTGCTCT
This sequence comes from Hemibagrus wyckioides, assembly GCF_019097595.1. Classification (NCBI taxonomy): domain Eukaryota; kingdom Metazoa; phylum Chordata; class Actinopteri; order Siluriformes; family Bagridae; genus Hemibagrus; species Hemibagrus wyckioides. The sequence continues at coordinate 11,311,231 of NC_080728.1, read as the reverse complement.
CGGCTCTTTCCTGACAGACTTTAGATGGTGCTGATGGTCGTGTGATAGCTGCTTTGTGAAAAGTGCTCAGAAATCCAGCTCGCTCGTGTCTCGTGCCCATTTAAGGCAAAAAAAAAGACACTCCCATAAACACTGATGGCAGAAAGTCAAACAGCGATTTTTGCATCAGCGTTTCTTGTCAAATGCTGCATATTTTGAAAGAGCTCCACAAACACTGTGTGCAGCTGTTAAGGAATGATTTATGCTCCTGTCACAAAGCATCATGGGTAACGAACGAGCAGACCTCGCTCAATGCTATTCCCAGCATATTCATTGCTGTAAGTGCTGCGTATTCTTTTCAGTAGCTAACACCCTTGTTATCATTGGCAGAATACTGGACCTTGGTCAATTGTGTGCATTGTTAGGTTTGCAAGTGAAGTTCCTGTTCAGTATGTGCCATGCAGCAAAGTTAGGTTTTCACTGTTTGGTTTAAGATACATTATATCCTCTGCATTCTCATAATCCTAGACCTGTATTTGATGAAAGTGTATAGTGGTTAAATTTGTCACTATTTTATTTGGCTACTGGAGCATAAAACTAATACTTTGCTATAGGTTGTCTAGGAAGGAGCTGAATTTCCTTTCCAAGTTTGCAAAAAATATCTGAAAGTTCAGAAGTGTTTTTGTTCTTCCGTGGAACGGTTCCAGTTTGATCCTGATTCTCAGTTCTCAACAGTCTTGAGACAAAAGATATGATCAAATAATATTGTGCTCTGTTGTGCAAATACACTTTCAATACGTATTTATTCTTGTAATCAAACATCAAATCAGCGTAGTCTAAACCGCACATCATCTCGTTAGCCCTATCCATTCAACCATCACCAGAATATGCAGCGCAAGAGCCAAAGTCATAGCCAGATGTTTTTTTCAGTCCACATAATATGTTTTGTCATCTGGCCAACTTGTTCAACATTACTAGAGTTGGCTGGTGGATAAGTCCACCCATGTTACGTCTCGGTGGAAGTGTTGGAGTGGGAGTCTGTAACAGCAGGAGGGCAGATGTTGCAGAGGAGCTGGGGAGAGGGAACGATAAGCCCTGAGCACACGGGAGAACCTTGGCATCGGAGTCCAGCTGGAACATGGTCAGGCGATGAAGGCTTGACAAGTGCCATTTCACTCCTCCATCTGAAATGGCCAAGATTCTGTCTGCTGCAGAAAAAGAGCAAGACTCACGGCTCTGTCTAATATCAGTCACGCCGAGCTGAGAGTAGCCCTATATGGATATTACTTTTTCATATCATTACATTTTCAGATAACTGCCTAAGCTTTATAATGGGTTTTCATCATAACTACCAACAGCATCTGTAAATGAAGTTGGCTTGTATTGAAAGAGCAGGAACGAGAGAGAGACAGGGAGAGAGATAGAGACAGAGAGCAGAGAGAGAGAGAGAGAGAGAGAGAGAGATAGACACAGAGAGCAGATGTCTCTGATAAGACTTTGTGTAATGTTGCTGTAATTAAGCATCTTTTGGTATTTTAAGCATTTTGCAGTCAGTCATGAATAAAACTATTGTGTTTTGATAAAAGAAATAAATCTAAATTAGTTGCCTTAATCAACCCTGATACACACTAAACATGCTTAGAGTGAAATGTTTGTGATGTGATTAATGATTCTGGTGCTAATTCATTGGTTTTTGCTGTATTCTTTTCCAATTCTCCTGAGAAGTTAGCGGGCGTTACAGTGAGGCATTACTGATGCAGTTACATTAGTGTTTACAATGATAAATGTGAGGAATACTTGCCAGGTTTCACTGTTAGCTGTAGCGCACGATAAAACAGTGATATTCAAAGTTTTATTCAAGAGATTTCAGAGAAAGCAAAGATTGTAGCCAAACCTCCAGGATGCAAAGCAGCTGTTTGACACAGATGTGTTGATTTACGGCACTTAACTCGACTAGCAGTCTACGAGACGATAAGTACGGTAGCGCTAATACCAGTCTGAAAGTTGAAACTTTGGAATCTGATCTGTGTGATCTGTCTGTGTCCAAATGAGGAGGTGAGAGAGAGAGGGGTCGAAGTTAAATGGCATTTTGGGTAACAGATCAACTCCACAAAATAAATCTTAGATACCTTCGAAGATTAGGTGTTAATTATAAAGAGTAATGGGGAAGTCACAAATAGCTATAACAACTTACTAGTCACATGATAGAAGTGACAATGAGCTCCAGAGGAGTCACATCATTAAATCATGGATTCCCCGGCTGTACGTCACAGAACTCTGGAACCACTTTCAGAACTATGGATATAACAGCTACGTGCTCCTGCACAGCTGCATCTGCTGTAGTCTTGATGCGTAGCCACTGAACTCTGACGGCGATGATATGAACCACTAACATTAGAACTGCTTTTTCAAATGCAGCCTCTAGTGTGCACTCTGCAGAGTCTTTGAGAATGGGCATGGGGAATATTAGTATAGGTCAGAGGTTGAGCAGACTCCATGGCCTAGGGCTGTGTTTCCCTCACTCTTTCCCTCCCTCTCTCTTTCTCACTCTCGTATACACACACACTTCTCCCTCTGTGACCGTCGTGGCCTTTCCCGAGCCGGAGCCAGCAGTTCCAGCTCAGAGGCGGGCCAGCGACACTCCACAAACATACATACACTGTGAAATGTTTTGTCTCTTGCTTACTGCTCGAAGAACATCAGGAAAAGTTATGACAAGAGCGTGACTAGTTTTTACAAGAGCCACGTTTCAGTTGTGTGCATTTGACTGCTTTAAATCTTTAAAAACTTTTGCATTACGTCCGAGGATGCCATGACTTGTCGCAGAGAGCCTTGCCTTCTGCACAGCGGGCATTTTGATCCCACACATCTGCGCTGTTTTCCCATGAGAGGCCAGGAAGAGCTCAGGAAATAACACCCATCCTCAGCGAATGGGCCGTTCCATAAGTACTCTCCCTCAGCACTAAAGCTTGTGTGTATTAGACAGTTGGAGGAAGAGAGAAAGAGAAATAGGAAGAAAGACACCAGATGCTGTAAAGAAGGATTCAGGAACAGTCTCTCTTTTTCTGGACACTGAATTGTTTTTATTAGCTTGTAAATGACAGAAGCTTGATCATTTCAGACCACCTTAACTTTGAGAAGTTTTATGCATATCTCAGGGACTGTAGGGAAATGGAAGCAGAAAAGGAATATACCAGATGAGCTGAGTGTCTGTGAGTGCAGTGGGAGAAGAGGATAAAGTGGGACGAGTGTGGGAATAGGGCAGCCTTTTGGCAGAAGTCTCTCTCTCTCTCTCTTTCTCTCTCTCTCTCTCTCTCTCCCTCCCTCTCTCTCTCTCTCTCTCTCGCTCTCTCTCTCTCTCTCAGACCTTATGTTGTTGCTATGTCAAACCTCACTCGCAGCAGCTTTTCCCAAACTGTTTTTCTCGGACATTTCTGAGATGTTTGAACGAAAGGAAAATATTTGGGAACGCTAATGTGTGGGCTGTTTGGTCGTAGCCTTCTCTCTGCCTGTGCCTTCATATCAACACCATCTCCCACTCTACAGCCATTTCCGTCTTTACAGATTTTATAAAATCAGTAAAACAAGGCTCAGACCGCCCAGTGCTCACCACAGAGGCTTTTAAAGGAACACTTCAGCATTTTTCCAGTTGAAACGTTATCTGTCTCTGCCGGATCATACGCCTGATGAACATGGACAGAAATTCAACACTGACAATAGAGCTTATGTTGGAAGGCTAGGGGTACAGTTGACTGTTAAAATAAGCCACAACATTACACAAATTCAGAACTACAACCCTTATAGTATAATATTAGAATTCACTATATAATATAAAATGGCTGCTAAATTGTTGCTGAAATTTTGTACTTCCCGTGAGAAGGTAGCTGTTATCTGCTGCACTGATGTGATTATATATCTCATACATATGTGATACTGCTCAGATTTTGCTGTTAGCTCCTACAAAGGAGCAAAAGCATCTTTTTTTCTCTCACAGTAAATCAAAACACTGGACGTATTTCATTAGTTCCATAATGCAATACAGCTATACTGCACAGTTATGCAGAGTCATGGCAGAGATTAGGCTCGGCTAGTTAGCAAGACTACAAGATTTGACCAGAGTGTACAACAGAGAGAGCTGGACATACTAAATGACTAAAGTGCTGCTGCATCGGTGTATGTAAGTAGAGAGAAACAATGGCTAAACTTCACGAGCACCAATATCAACAAGTAGTCGAGTGGGTAATGTAGGAAAGAGTTAAAACTACACCAAGATGTTGATGTAAGAATTGTAGATAAATGAAAATATTCAACTTCAGTACAAAATCATTCTTGCCATTGAAGATCAGTTATAAAGATTGAAATGCAGGTTGTTGGCCTGAAAAAGATCTTTCCTGTAGATTTTGTCACCACATGATCAGGTGAAAATGGAGGTACTTAAATGTAAAAGCATATTTGTAACTTCTTTGTACTCATTTCTCAATGGTTAAGGCTCTGGTTGGCTGATCAGGGGGTTGATGGTTCAAGCCCCAGTGCTGACACTGCTGGGACTTTGAGCAAAATATAATCTGTAATTTACATATTTAAAGCTTAATTTGCTAGCAATTTTGAAGTAGTTGAAGAAGTTATATACATATTTTTTTCTGTAAAGGTATATTGGTAAAAATAATAACAAATAATAATAATAATAATGATGATAATAATAAATATTTTTTTAGAGGTGTATGAATGTTTGTCTGTAGTAAATACATATACACTACAGATGCATTAGTTGTTGCTTTTTTAAACAAAATCTCATCTGCTAAATGGGTTCCATGTGTAATATGCAGTAGTCAATACACACACTGTAGAAGACAAACTTCTAAACATGTTTTAGCTACTGAGAAATGCAACGCTGTTACAAAGAGCTTCAGTTTGGTGAAGATGTGTTATTGTGGTTATAGGAGAAGGAACTTAGCTCTAGGATACAATCTCTGAGTCTGGACTGCATTATTTCCCTCGAATACACTGTGCAATGCAGATAGTCCTGTTAGACATGGCAAAGTAAAGGGACAGAGGACAAGGGTTGTCTATAGAGCCAAGTTATCTAATGATGTCACTCTCCCGCCGGTCTTCCTTGGGCGTTAACAGAATGCTGTCTTCAATTACAGAAGATTTCCTGGCTACAACAGAGGACATTATGCTGTTCTCAGAGTAGAAGTCAGTACATAAGGAAAGTAGAGTTTAGCTTAAGTTATATACAAGTGCTGGCTTCCTCTCTACGCTCTTAAACTGTTCTCTGAGTGACAGCTGCACACTGTGGTACAGCTCCTCTCATCAGCTGCCAAACACATCTACACACACACACACACATACAGCAATATGACAGTAATGACTTTAAGAAACACTTTACTGCCCCCAAGACTTCTGCCTTGCTTCCTTCTATGTATCTTTAAGTACAGCATACTAAACGTTCATTTTATGTGTTTGTGTCCAGGATGGCTTATCGCCGGAATGAGGAGGACGAGGAAGAGGCAGCTCGTGAGCGTCGAAGAAGAGCACGTCAAGACCGTATACGAGGCAAGGAGGGAGAAGAGATAGCTAACCCAGCCGAAAGCGTGGGGCTTAACAGCCACAGGTGTCTTATACAAACACACACACACACACTCACACAGTTCATGAGCAAATACTACTTACACAAACACAGCACACTGTAAATCCAACCTACACACCACACTGGCTAAATTCCCACACTGGCCCTAATGCACAGGACTCCATGCTCAAGCTGGGCAGAGGGGCAAATTGAGACACTAGGCCAAAACTTGAACTGTGTTCCAAATATATCTAAGAAGAAGTGCACAAAAGTATTCAAAGGCCATGTTGGACTTATTTAATTTCCCCTAGGTATGTATGAGTGTGTAAATGTGTGTTGATGAGGCGCTGTGATGGACTGGCATTACATCCAGGGTGCCTTGTGCCCAGTGTTCATGCAAGTGATTACTGTCATAAAAGTGAAGATGAATGAATTTTAACTTCCTAGTAACTGTCTACTCTGGAATGAGTAATTGGAAGTTTAATCATTTTTATCATGTCCATGAGAAATCAAACAGCATATCTACAATGTCTTATGTCAGTATAAAGATATCTCAGTGCCTGGAAGGTTGTGAGTTCAATTCCCAGGACTGTCATAAAATCACTGCGAGTGAAGATCTTTTGACCCTCAGCTTATCAGTTGGGATGTTGGAATTAGATTCTGCATCAAATGTGGAGTAATTGGAATGAAGGAATACATGTACTGTAGAGTAGACGGAATAAGAGCCATGAGAATTTTTACTCGTCTATTCATTTGAGGTTCAGAAAGAAAAGCTTAGCAGGAGAGTCAGTGGAATGAAGCAGGCACTAGGGGTCACTTGCTAGCCTTTATGGACTTTCCCACAGTGTGTGTGTGTGTGACCCAGAATACAGGTAGACTTTTGGCTGTGTGTAGTTTTTTAGCGCTTCATGTTAAAAATACATACATGAAACTCTAATCTTCATAGAGACAACACACTGCCGCTGTAGAAATCCTTATCTGTCCTTTAGCTCTGCTCTGTGTGTAACTTCCTGTAGCGGCTCGGTGAGGTGGGAGCAGTGGGTCGTGCTGACGTGAGCCAACACTGCAGTATTGTACACCATGCATAGTTTTGTACACAAGAGGATATCACAGCAGCCTGTGAGCGTCCTTGGTGTGTGAGCAGTGTGTGTATGTATGTGTGTGTTGTGAATTGTGCTGATGCTGAGGGAAAGCTGTGCCAAGTGGTGAACTCAGACTACATTAACCTACAGTAGCACTGATGTTGTGTCCCTCGCATCCCAGTGCGGGATGAGGAGGCAGGAAAAGAACAAACCTGATCCATTTCATCAGCAGACTCGTCACTGAGGGAAAAGGACACAGTGGGATGCTGTGTGTGTGTGAATGAAATCTATGCAAATATTGCTTTGACAGACATATTTTTTCTGTACTGAACACTAAATTGCTTAGCCAAAAGAAAGTGCTTAGACTTTTACAGTCCTTAAAAGTGACAGTAAAAATGTTTGCTTTTTGAGAGGTACTTACATTACATCAATATATTGCAAAAATATTTTAAAAGCAGTATAGAATCTATAGGAAGAATTAAACATGCGAGAGAAATGAATGTATCACTCTTGAATTCTCGATTCTGATTGGTCAGAAGGTGTTGATTAATTTTCTATAGTAGCATGGGCATTAGTGCTAACTGTAACTCAAATCACAGGTTTGTATTAATGCACATGTTGTAATGTCATTGTTTCCATAGTTACAGCTTATTCACAGAGAGTGTATCATTTTGTAATATTATATAGAGTTAAGCTTTTTTTACGTCTCTTGATCATTCTCTCTCTCTCTCTCTCTCTCTCTCTCTCTTTCTCTCAGTGTCACAGAGACAGTGTCGAGCTCAGGCCAGGCCGGTGAGGGAGATGATGAGGAGCAAGCCCTGCTTGATCGCCTGGCCAAGCGTGAGGAGCGCAGGCAGAGGAGGATGAAGGAGGCACTGGACAGGCAGAAACAGCTGGAGTCCGTAGACGATCCATCCTACAGCACCTACAGTGTGGAGAGCTCCTCTACCACCTCTTACCGGGCATTCAGCAACCAGGAAGACGAGCCGACACTCAACAGCAAGGAGGAGGTGAAAGAGGAGGTGAAGGAGGAGGTCATTCCTCAGAAGGAGTTGGAGGAGGAGAAGCCACGCAGGTCTTACTTGAGGGAACAGGTATGTTTCGCGTAAACCCTTGCAATGTCCTGCCTGATTTCATGCTGTTTGTAGCTGCCAGTAATCCCGGCCAAGTTGGTTTTGATGAACATTGTTCACTTTCAGGAATCCACTGAGGAAAAAGCTAAAATAGAAGATGAGGTACGGCTGCCGTTATTGATTTCCTCTCGTTTTCAATGATTGAACAGATGCAGTTTGAACCATGTGGCTCCCGATTCCTTTTGTAGGGCAGTACTGGTCAGGATGCTGTGTGTCCAAGTGAAAAATGCAAGCCTTTAAATGAAGACCTAGCTGATTCTACAGTCATTACAGAGCAGGAAGTGGAGGAGGATGCAGCAGAAGTCGATGAGGATGTAGAGGAAGTAGAGGAGAATGAGTTAGAGGTGCTTACACAGAGGGCAGCAGATGAAAAGCAGACAGTTTGTAAAAAATGATTGTGTCTTGGTAAGAGGTTAGATGCTCGTAGATGATGGATAATTAGAGCTTTTGGGGTTAAGCGTGAGAAGTTTTTTTTATTTTTTCTAAATTGAATTGAATATGTTAAATTTAGTTGCAGAAATGTAAGCTATTTGTTCGGCTGCACAATAATAGATTATATACTTAAATATAAAAATCAAAATTTATTCATAATTATTTAGTTGATTTATGAAAAATAAATGTCTCAAACATTTCAATCAGGCTTCTTTACTTATTATATTCTAAATCTCCTTCGCAAAAAGATCTCCAAACTCCGAAAGTCCAATAAGACATTTAGTTCTCTAAGCTTGGGTGACAACCTTTACACTTTCATTTTGCATATAAATTGCATTAGCATTTCATATATTAATAGTCTTATAACTCCTGTTCCCACCCTTCACCTTTATTCCTGTCTTTTCAGACCCCTCTTTAGTACAGAAAATGTAAAATAGAGGCACATTTTTCTATCAAGTACTTTGAAATTCTTTATTGAAATGCAACAGAGGCACAAGATCCTACCTTCAACTTTATAATACTTTGAATTAGAATAAAGCTTAGATTATTTGGCAAAATAATTTAAAATATTAAATACAGCGACAACCAACAGAATATCTACCTAAATAGATAGAACACATGAATAGTGAGTAATTCCTATCAGGAATTAAACGTCATGAAACATGCTTTTAAAGGAAAATAATTGTGTTTTAAAAAGTATGTTATACTGCAGCAATTTGTCAATAACTAAATTTTAATGTGTACTTGTATTATTTATCAGTGTACATTTAATGTCCAAGAAATAGGTTCACTTATGTTATAGCTGTAAATCTTTCTATTTTTAGCCTCAAATAAACAGCATTAACCCGCTAGTATCACAGTTTATTATTTTAATGAATTCAGCAAGTCAAAAATTAAAATGTGACAAATTGTGCAGCCTTCGTCAATTTTTGTCTACAAATTTCTAGCCGAAAGCAGTGACCCTTTTTAAAAAATCAATGCAGTGTAAGTGCTGAGAGGCTTTGCCCCAAAACCTGAACATTATCCACACACCAGTGTGATCCCACAGTGTGTCCACAACAACCTGCTGTCTTTATCAACTTGCCCACAGTCATCAGTAAGGTCACAGTCTATTCTGTACAGTCATGTTTCCTCACTAGTGAAGTGTTTTTCACAGACTGGTAACAGCTTGTTGCATGACAGGAGTGTGTGTGTTTGTGTGTGTGTGTTCATTTCACCTGTCCACTGTCTCACCCTTTCCTTCCTGAGTGACCCTGAACAGCTTCACCTCACTTTGCACCATGTTCTGAGTTGTATCTGTCTCTTGGCAGATGGAGGATGAGGATGCAGGAAGGAAGAGCAAGCAGCAGAACGGGGGAGTGTATGAGGACAGCAAACACAAAAAGGTGGAGAGAACCCAGAGGTGGGTCAGAACACATGACATTATGGCATCTAGCAAACACCCTTATCCAGAGCAGCTTACATTTATCTCATTTATACAGCTGAGCAGTTGAGGGTTAAGGGCCTTGCTCAAGGGCCCAGCAATGGCAGTGCTGGGATTCAAACTCCCGCCCATCTGATCAGTAATCTGACTCATTAACCAGTAAGCTTGAATGTGCTAAAAATGCACATTCAGTCTGGTTCCATCCAGATCTTGGAATACTGTTGTGGTGTTTCATATGTTCTCCCAGTTTCTCTCTGGTTTCCTTACACATCTCAGAAATATGGCTGTGCATGGATTGGCTATGGTGTGTGAACCTGTGAGTGTGTGTCTGGGTCTGTGAATGCCTTGCCTTGTGATAAGCTGGTGTCCTACACAGGGCATATTCTCAATTCACTAGTGGTCCAAGAATAGGCTCCACACCCTGACCAGGATAAAATAATTAGATGAGTGATGAAGAAAGGAATGCATGAAGGAAGGAAGGAAGGAAGGAAGGAAGGAAGGAATGCATGAAGGAAGGAAGGAAGGAAGGAAGGAAGGAAGGAAGGAAGGAATGCATGAAGGAAGGAAGGAAGGAAGGAAGGAAGGAATGCATGAAGGAAGGAAGGAATGAAGGAATGCATGAAGGAAGGAAGGAAGGAAGGAAGGAAGGAAGGAAGGAAGGAAGGAATGCATGAAGGAAGGAAGGAAGGAATGCATGAAGGAAGGAAGGAATGCATGAAGGAAGGAAGGAATGCATGAAGGAAGGAAGGAAGGAAGGAATGCATGAAGGAAGGAAGGAAGGAATGCATGAAGGAAGGAAGGAAGGAAGGAAGGAAGGAAGGAAGGAAGGAAACAATACACCAATTTTATATGTTGACCAGCACCAGACTACGTTGTGTCTCAAGCTAAATGTAATAAATGACTTTCTTTTGACTTTTGTTCCTTGTGTCAATTATGACTATGATTATTTTTACCAAATCCATTGGAATACATGTTTCCAAAGTCATAGGCGATTTTCTTTGAGATCCATTCCAAAATGCAAAAATGAAACTGAGGATGCATGCTGCATTTAAGTTTCATGGTAAACCTTTGGCCAACAATCATATAACATAGGCACTTAGTCAAAGACTGCAAAAGTGAGAATATTTTATTTATCGTATATATATTTATACATTGTTCTGATAAACTGAAAGCATTAGAGCAGTCTTGTGAAACGTTAAACTCTGAACACTTCACAGTTTATTGTTCAGATATTCATCAGTAAGCAAATTATTGTACTCCGGGCAGGTTATGATGCCCTGTGATAAGATGCATTGGAAGAATGCAGTTGGCTTCTTGGCTTCGTGTGTCTCAGAGGAAGCACGTGTTAGCCGTCACCCTCCCCAGTTGGTAGCTGTCATATGATAGGGGAGTGCTGGCTAGAGAGTGTGAAATGGCAGGTGAACATAATAGGTACAGAAATTGGGGATGGGAAAAATTCTAAATATTAATAAATAAATAAATAAATAAATAAAATGATTAACATTTATAACACAGAGTCTGAATAATTTAGTAACTACAGTAGAACTATACTGTGAAATAAGTTTGACTAATATACATAACATGCTGTATTTTTCCATATGAGCTGGGACAAACAGGACCGAATATGTTATTTGAAATCAATTATTGATGAAAATAGAAGAAATGTTAACTTGAGAAATAAAGGGGAAATGACTGAAATAATTCATTAGTTCTTGTTACTTACACAGAATTTGTCTTTTCAGACATTGTATTTGATTTCCAGTCATTCAATCCCAGACCTGTAATTTAAGACTGTCACCTTAGATAGGAGTGCTCTGAAGTGTGTGTGTGTGTGTTACCTGAACTCCTCTAAGACTGTATTCCTGCCTCTGAGCATCAACATATGGGTGTATATGCGATCATATGGATATATACATACATGTTTTTGTTCGTGTGTGCGTGTGTGTATGCATGTGTGTATGTGTGTACCAGCCGTGGCAGCGTGCACTCTTCTGAGGGTCCGGCAGCAGACGAAGGGGACGACGGTGAGCAAACACGCTTGGAGGCCGAGAGGAAGCTGGAGGAGCTGAAGAGGAGGAGAGACGAGACAGAGATCGAGGAGTTTGAAAGGATGAAACAAAAGCAGCAGGAGGCTGAAGCCGAGCTGGAGGAGCTGAAGAGGAAGAGGGAGGAAAGGAAGAAAGTGCTGGAGGAAGAAGAGAGGCTGAAAAAGCAAGAGGAGTCTGAGAGGAAGACAAGAGAGGAGGTATGTCAAATAAGTGTCACTCATTCCTTCTTTCTTTCCATCTGAGTGTTTACTTAGATCTGTGTTTATTTAAGATGGATTTGTCTGAGGAGAATCTTTCCTAGTGCAATGTAATATTTGTGTTGGCCTTCTTTTCTGGCTCTGGATCAAGTTTTAGCCTGAGAATTGAACCGCTATGAAAAGGAACACATTCTTTGCATTCTTGCACCAACCCTCAGTGTCATTAGGTCCTCGAATTTTTTTTTAATAGTTCAGATAAAATTTGACAGAGCCTCTGTTACACTACACATATTTCCATATTTGGACTTTCAGTTTTGAATCTCTTATGTTCCTGTGACAAGCCTGTATAACCTTGGATACCATATGTGACAGGGTCATAACTCCTTTTTATTGGTATCACTATCACACTGACAGTGCCGTTCAACCCAAGTCCGAATTCCAACAACCGCTTTCATTATGCGCATTACAGATTACAGCACGCCATCATTTATGATGCACACATCTCAGCAGTATTTCTCAATTACATTATGCAGATGTCCCCACAGCCTCATGCAGACTGCTTTCAGCTTTGAGCAGGCCTTAACCATGCCAGACTGCACGTGCCGGTCAGCTCGCCTGTTCCCCGCATTGTGGTACTAACAAGCTCCTTGTTCCTAATTAAAAGGTGGAGTAAATAAAGGACTAATTAGATACCACAAGGCCCCGTGTCTGATGGCTGAGAGCCGAGCCAAGAGCCGCCGCAGGCTGAAAAAGAGCAGCTTTATGATTCCCCAGTTGAGATGGAATTCACTGCTTCATTAGCATGCTGCTTTCTGGGGAGTCTGTTAGCGTATGTGTGTGTGTTAGTGCGTGATGTAATGGAATAGGGTTTGTTTTTTCTTTGTGCAGGAGGAGAAGAGGAGGATGAAGGAAGAGATAGAGAGGAGAAGAGCGGAGGCGGCTGAACGGAGGCAGAAGGTCGGGGAAGAGGTAGATGGAGACACCAGCAAGCCCTTTAAGTGTGTGAGCCCACGAGGATCCTCTCTGAAGGTGAGCTCCCACTCATTCAGTCCATCTCTTCCCTGTTTCTTTTTTCACTTTTTTTTCTTGTCTCGGTGTACTCACTGACTCACAGGAACACACTGGCTCCACCAATGCACATTCTGCTGTCTCTCTCATTTAATGAGAGGAAGGACAGCTTATCGACATGAAGAGAAAATTGTTTCCAAGAAAAATGTGTGTTTGTGAATGTTTGCCTCTGGCCAATAAGGATGGACGCATTTGTTCAAATCTAATCTGGTTCAAGGTTGTGGTTTGCAGGTGTATATTCTGTATGTGCATTCTGCCTAGAATATACTGTATATCCATAAGAGAACTTAATTCTTAATTTCTTTGTTCTTAGAATAATTAAGAAAGTAACAAAATTCTACAAAACTCTGTACAAGGGCTACATGAGACCTATATTTCTCAGGAAATCTTACATCAACCTTTAACACTTTAAATGTCCATTAACAGGGTCATGTGACACCTCTACACACACCGTCCAGTTTACTAGAAACATCTATACACCTGCACATTCATGCAGCCAATTATGTGGCAGCAACACAATGCTTAAATCATACAGATCCTGTTCAAACGATTCAGTTAACGTTCACACCCAATAATTGGAACGAAGGGGAAAATGTGATTTCTTTGAATTTTACTGTGACATGGTTGATAAATATTTCATCTCCTGGGACTTTTCTACACAACACTCTTTAGAGTTTAAATAGAATGATGCAAGAAGCATCCAGCTAGTGGCAAGTCTGCAAGCCGCAATGCTTTGTTGATGACAGAGAGATCAGAAGAAAATAACCAGCCTGCAGGAAGGCTTTCACTCAAATGAAAACTTTTAGAAATGTGGTGAGCAGAAAAGCGTCTCAGAATCCACCGAACGTGCCAGACCTTGGGGTGAATGAAGTACAACAGCAGAAGACCTCATCAGATTCGACTCTTGTCAGTTAAGAAGGCTGCAGTGGGCAAAAACGCCAGACAGTTAACGATTGGAAAAAGATGACTTTTTTTCCTGTTTCTATGCCCACCTTCCAGTTTCTGTGCCCTCTGCAACCTCACTGTAGTGAGAGTCGATCACATCAAATCACTTTATTCCCCATCCTGATTTTTGATGTGAACTTTACTGAAGCTCTTGACCTGTGTGATTTTATATATGGCACTGTTGCCGTTTCATTGGCTTATTGAATAATTGCATGTATGAGCAGATGTTCCTAACAAAATGGATAGTGAGTGTATCTAGGCCCTTAATAACAAGTGAAATAAACATTCATATCAGGTTTCTTGCTATAGGCATCAGCTGTCTTTGTTGAGACTGATAAGGATTTAATATAACACCAGTCAAGTTCCTTTGATTTTCACACATATGAGGCTGTGCTATAACACACTGCGGGCATTAGAACATCATGACAGCTAACTTTGTTCATAGTACTTCTGGTATGACAGAATGCAAGTCCAACCACGGTGATGTTACATGTCAAACATTGAAATTCCATGAATTTGGTTTTAAAGTCAGTTATATAAAGCTCTCATTATGGTGTCATGGATTTGTCATAAGTATGCATAAAAGTCCCGGCAGTCATGTCAGTTCATCACCAATATGTGACTTTGACATGGCAGAAGTACAGCGAGGTACAAAATCAGCTGTCAGAAAGTTCTGATATAAACCAGACAGGAAAGTGTCCTGACACAGCCTTATGTCTTCTCAAATATATGTCACATGAATCAGGTATTATGTCAATTGACATCAGTCTTAACAAAGCAGTGTTTTTGACAGCTGATGCCTATTGAATGGAGACTTATTTCAGTTATTATGAAAGGCCATAGTCTTGCATCTTGTTATACGGTTATTTGTTTTAAAGAGTATTGTTTTGTAATTGCTATGAAGTTTTCTACAGGTAAACTGTATGTAATTATTTTAGTGAAGAATGAATGAAGTATCTGAGCCCATAGACAGGTCCTGGGAGTTAAGTGCTACCCAAAGTAGTAACCTTTTTCATTACAACGCTAAAACAGAATCCTGTTAATCCAGTACTGTAAGAGTACTGTATAAGTATATCCACTTATACAGACCTAAGGCAATTAACAGAAGAAATTTCTCACCTTCTTCACCATCTCTTTAGATGAAATGTGGTATATTCTACTACAGTCTGGATATTTAGACATGTAAATAACCTAGTCCATATCCTCAGATTGTATGTTGCTCGGTCTTAAAGGGTTTCTATTTTAAGGAAACACTGACACGACCCTCCCCTTTCTGTCCACAGCTTTACTTTGTCATCATGTTCACTGTATGTAGCGCATGCTGTGTGATCTTTAGGTGTGGGATTTGAGATTTTTACCTGTCATACTGCTACTTTTATGCACTTCAATGTTTTAATCATTATTTTACCAGTATATATATATATACAGCTCTGGAAAAAATGAGACCACTGCCCAATCTCGAGATTTGAACCCTATTGAAAACCTCTGGAATGTCATCAAGAGGAAGATGGATGGTCACAAACCATCAAGCAAAGCTGAGCTGTTTGCTTTTTTGCAAAAAGAGTGGTATAATGTTCCCCAACAGCAATGTGAGAAACTGGTGGAGATCATGGAGCCAAAACATGCAAATCAGGGTTTTTCCACCAAATACTGATTTCTTAGCCAAAGCATTAACACAATTTGTTTATAAAAATTATTTGCATTTTGTTTTATTTGAGTTATTAAAGCTCTGCAAATACTGCATGATCTTGGTTATTTTGATGTGTTGTCATTTCCTTTAAAAATAAACTCTAAATAACAATAGTTATATTTTGAATTTAGGAGAAATATTGTCAGCAGTTCACAAAAAATGAAACAAAACTGTTCATCTCACCAATACATGAACCTGTAAGAAAAAAACATAAGAAACTCATTATTTTGCAGTGCTCTCATTTCTTTTCCAGAGCTATATATATATATATATATATATATATACAGTATTTGTGTGTGTGTGTGTGTGTGTGTTTGTGTATGTGTGTGTGTGTGTGTGTGTGTGCTGGTCTGGGAAAATGCATTGTGACATAAAAACATATGTCTATACTATAACATTAACTATAACATTCCTTAACAATTTTACTTTAAGACAACAAAAATATATTTTACATAAACAATGTGAAAGAAGATCTTCTCTAGGCAATAACCATGCAGAGATCTTGTTAGGTAAGGAGCCAGATTAAAAAAAGAAAGAAAAAAGAAAAGAAAGCAGCCAATCTGCTTAAACATGTCTAAAACCTTGTTAGCTCAGTGTGATTTCCACACACAGTGAATGGCAGGCCTTGAATATGTTTCTGAATAAGATATTGCATGTCCCATACATATGCATAATCAATTCATTTTGTAATCAGATACCATCTGTCAGAATATCTCGGATGCTCCTATGCTGCAGTCAGAGTGAAACCTTGAAATGGAATTTTCTCCCGTTTCAGTTTGGGGGGGGGATAAAGTGTAAAATTCTGCTAGTGACTGAGATGCTTGTAAAAGAGAAATATTTTTCAGTGTGGGAAAGCAAACACTTTCCAGAACTTTATATAGTGGAAAATGTCAAACTATGGCGATGTCAAATGTTTCCCAGGCCACCATACATATATCTAATTCCTGTGTAGTCTCACTGAAAGATTTGCATGTCTTGAACATTGTTTTAAGATGACCAGCGCTCTCCTTTCCTTCTGTTTTTCGGTTTGTGGAGGCCGTTATTGAAAAAGGAGAGAATGAGATAAAGTGTTGCTGCTTCCATCGGCATGTCAGTACTGAGGGAACGCAGGAAGGCCATTAGCCTAATAGGATTACTGTAACCACATTTGAACAGAGCTGTTTCAGACACGTCAGAGAATGGGGAATTTCCTGAAGGGAGTATTTTAGGAACTCCCACATTCGCTAGCTTCAGTGCTAGGAGAAGGGTGGGATGGCTAGGGGAGACGGGGAGCTGTTGTTTGTGTGTGTGTGTGTGTGTGTGTGTGTGTGTGAGTATGTTTTTTGTTGTTTGCTTTACGAGAACACTTACCCCCCTGTTAGCCCGTTAGCCCTGCTGTCATATATCATAAACATGCTGTAGTTCCCACAGAGATTCTGGGCTGAAAAAAGGGTCCTGCTTTTCCTGGCCCACTGACAGGCTGAAAAGAACAGGCTAGTCTCACTGCTTCCAAAAGGAAACTAGTGTGTGTGTGTGTGTGTGTGTGTGTGTGTGTGTGTGTGTTTCCACATGACCAACACAGTGAGCTTTCCATCCATTATCTGATCTCTCTTCCCAGATTGGTGAAAGGGCAGAATTCCTCAACAGGTCAGCGCAGAAGAGGTATTTTAACAGATTTTCTTTTCTTTTCTTTTCTTTTCTTTTTTTTTTTGCTTTTCTCTTCTTTTTTTTGTGCACTTAACTTATCTTTCTAGCACACGAGTGCAAGGTGATAACATACAGATATACCTAATTGTGAGATCATCTAAATACAATTATAAATACACATACACACAAAAAAAAAATAAATCATATGTTTATTTACAGAACCATCAACAGGTAGTTTTGACACTATCATGCACTGATGGCATATCTGATATTTCTGCTGTGTGTCTCTGTGTTGTGTGTGTCAGTTCCGTGAAGGCGTCTCACTCTCCCGTGGTGTCAAAGATTGACAACAGATTGGAGCAGTACACCACGGCTGTGCGGGTGAGTCCCACACACAATCTCTCTGACAGCATTACACCACTTCCCACAGAGCAGCCCAACACACACGTTATCATAGAGATCGATCGATGCATACAAATTTTTGGACTAGAATCATACTGTGCGAACACACTGCGAGTCCCAACTAGCAGAATCTCATCACTTAATTACATCACAAGACTATCGTGAAAGAAAACTTGAACATCAGTGATATTACAGTCAGACAGAACAGCACAGATTTTTGATAGTTTGCATTTTATATATATATATATCTAATGAACTCTTTGCTTTTATCACATCTCCAACTTTTTTATCACCGCCTCCGACATCTTTGCTTATCCTCTACGAAGCTTTTTTTATCCTCTCTCAGTTGTATTATGCTTCTTGACATCCATGTTCCAGCTTTTCTAACTTCTAAAACACATTTTTCTTGGCATTTCTGTTATTGCTATGTCAAACGCCGCCTTCCTCCAAACACTTCTGCGATGAGTATTGCGAAATGCACCCACTATTTATTTTTAACCTCTCAAAATTGTCTTTTGATTGTGTATGAGAATCGCAAATATAGACACAATTTCCTTTTTCAAGGAGAAAGATGGGAGGGATGCAAACATTTTCTTTGCAAACACTAGCTCAGTGTTAGCTTACTAAATTAGTTTTGGTGGATTTTTATGGAGCTCTATTAAGCAAAACATGATGACATGGCACTCTTGTAGGTGGATTATAATATTTTTAGGTATACATTTAGTCATGTACCAAAGTTGTTGTTTTTTGTAGACACTCAAATATCTTTTAGTTTGTCATATATATTAAAGAAAACTTAAATATGAGAAATCAGTAAAAGTCTCTAGATGAAATGTAAAGGAAGTCGCTGGAGTAATGGTATCAGAAGTGTACTCTGGGTTGGATATCTTGGAGTCTACTTACTATCTAAAGTATGTATATTTACACATCTACTGTATGAGCCACTACATTGTGTCATACTGTAATACTGCTATGATGTGTTTCCATGTCTGAACACAATAAAGTCAGACAGAAAGTGACCGTATGTAAGAGTGATCAGCCAAGCTTTTATTAAAATACCACCAGTATGATGTAAATGCAGCATTTTACACTCTTCCATTAGTCATTTTGACACATACATCCTTTCCATCTCCTCCTTTAACGCCTACTCTCTTTTCCAGAGTAATAAAGAGGCGCGCTCACCACGCGTGGCTGCAATCGACCTGCCCGTGGTTTCTGATGGCGTGCGGAACATTAAGAGCATGTGGGAGAAGGGCAATGTTTTCAGTTCCCCCATCAGCACACCCTCCAGCAACAAGGTCAGCAACATTCAGTCACAGAACCCCGATGGCCAGGAGGCCCCTCTTTCCTGTCTTCCTGTCCACCCTAGCAACCTGACCTTTGACTCACAGGGAGTTTTCTCTTCTGTTCGCAGGATGCAGCTGGAATAAAAGTGGGCGTCGCGGGCCGCATCAACGATTGGCTGAACAAAACACCGGAGGCGGGCAAAACGCCAGGAGGAAGACCTGTGGTAGGCTACAAGTGCTGACAGTCACAACCACTTCACATGTGTATTGTTCACTAGGTCATGACACGAGCGAACATTCCTTTTGTAATAAGATGTCTAGTTGGCACCACCTAGTGGCCTGTGTCACTGTTCTGCATGAATGTAAGGAATGCAGGGGTTAGTTAGCCTTTATTCAACTGCCCTTTATACCATTTGTTATGCTGCAGTATGCCATCATGTGGCAGTGACCTGTGCTTTGTCCATGTCAGTAATTCAGTTTAAGTGTTACCATAAATCTCTATTCAGTCTAGTAGACTGCTTAGTGTTAAAGGTGCAGTTTGTACAACGTTAATGTTTCTAGACTAATATAAAATCATTTTAAAGTTTCAAAACTGTGAAAGAGATTTTAGGCCTGCATTACTATTGCTGTTCAGTTCACAGGCAGCAGAAGGTTCTAGAAATTACAAACTGCCTCTTTAAACCTCTGCTTCTGTAGTTCCAGCAGATACACACTAAAAAACCCTTAACATGAAGGGTGCTTTGGAGATTGACCATCAAACAGAGTTACTGTTAGATGAAAAAAAGTGAAATGCTTTGACCTGATGGTGAAGCACAGTGACTAAATACCCTTACTACAAAAACAATAAATTATATAGTGTGGTGTTTAATAAATTTCATTCCATATTTAGTAATACAATGATAAATACTTCAACCTGTCTTTTAACTCTAAGCTGTGGTTGCTAAGCAACATGACATATAAAGAGTCTGTGGACAGAATTATAGCTTAGATGTAATGGATTTATTGGTCGAAACCTGGGGCATTAATACAGAATTCAATGATTGTGCCTATATATCGAAGACTTGAACGCAGCTCAGCCAATCAGATTGTAGAACTGAATGCGTCTGCTTTCTATCCATACACAATGGGCATTTAGTTCTTTCTTCCATGTGTGTCATGCTGGCCTGTGAAGCAATCACAAGAGTCAATGTCTGGTTTGACGTGTCACAGAGGGAGTGCATGCTTGCCCTTACCCTCTCCGGTTGGTAGCTATTTAAGTGAGAGGGGAGAGCTGACTAGTGGGTGGGAACTGGCAAAATTAGGGAGAAAATGGAAACCAGATGGAAATATATCGTGGTTGTTATTCCTGCTAAAAAAAGAAAAAAAGAAGGAGAACAAAGCTGTTGTTTCTCTAAAATAAGAAATATTATTTTTAAATGCTAAAAAAAATCTGAACACCTAAAACTGATGTGTAGTGCAAATGTTATCATAGCATCAGCGAAAGGCGAGTCGAATTGCCCAGGATGTCATATATACTGAATATTTTCTCTGTTTGTCCTCTGTCTGCTTAAGTTTCCCCCTGTTGCCTAGAGCAGTTCCTCAGCCTTGCTTTCTTCTGGGCTATTCTCTTCTGTCCCCTCTTCTCCTTTGTCTATGCTGAGGAACAGGTAGGAGTAATGCCCTCTTCTCTATCTCTCAGTATGCGTTCATCACTTTTCTTGTGATCGATTGTTAGGTGTGCGTCTGGTTGATCAAACACTTTGTCTTAGCCCTGTGCGTGTGACATTACTCCGTCTCTTCCTTCTTCAGGACCTGAAACCTGGCGATGTTACTGGCAAGCGCAGTCTATGGGAAAACAAAAGTTCCTCTGCTACCAAGGTAACTTGCTACATAACTGCAGCATCAGTTATCATTAGTTATTTTATGTACTCCACACTCTTTACATTGCCCAGGAAGTGTTTCTTCATGCTAAAACAGTTAGTGTGTATTTATAACCCTTTTGGTTTGGACTATGTCATCTTAAAAAATCACCACAATCATCAGTTGCTCTAATCCTCAGTATTTAAAGTATATGAAGTGATTGGTGCCAGTTAGCTGAGCAGTAACACTGTGTGTTTTTGTTTAAAGACTTCTTCCTGCTAGTTGTCTTCAGATTTGGCTCCTTGAGGAGGTAAATGTTACTTTATCATAAAAAGGATGCACAGCTGATACTGTTCACGTAATCACAAAGCATATTCCCTCGCTGTGTCATTTCATTACTTTGACTCTTAACTTCTGGCTGTCTGTCTTTGTAAGTGTGTGACTCTTGTGCTTGCTCACTGGCATGAAAAGGGGGGTTTATGGAATGCTAGATGTTGCTTGTCACTTCTAAGGGCTGCAAGCAGTTTCTAAAGCCTCCTGTTTATTTAATGTGCCATGCAAGGCTTAATTTGAGTAATGTAGAATCACTACAAGTGCTTGCTCTATTTTCTTTCTTCTATGTTCTGTCTCTACACACACACACACACACACACAGACATGCGCACATAATATGCAGGTCATTCTGTTACCTTCTATTTTAACACAAGCGCTGGTAGTTGAATTTGGCTCCTACACTAACAGACACACATATATTCACACTTATCCTGAACAGCTGCCAATATAGCAGATAGCATCAGCCTCTGCCCTGTATGCTAAAGCTGAAAAGGCATGGCCTAGCCTTGACTCTCCTATGTGAAGCCACATATTTGTTGAGAGATGATGTTCCTCAGATAAAGCAACACAGCCGAGATATTTATTTTGATCCTTTATCTTTGGCAATATCTAAGCTGAACATGGTGCGAGGCAGCACGGGTATGTAGTGGCCATGTTAAGACCAGGCCAAGGCTGAGGTTAGATACACACTGCACCTGTAGCCTGTATGTAATGCTGAGGGCTAATCTAGGGAAAGCTGTGTTAACAGCCAATCCAGCCGTAGTTCCAAATTCAGTATTTCATTACACCAGCCATGATTGGTTAGCAGATGGAGGCTGGACTACAATGCATGTTTTGGAATATATATTTAGTTTTTATAAGCACACCTCTTCCTTACTCTGTAAAAGAATGTAGGGGTGTTATGTCGAGTTACCTAATAGGGTACATTTGTTATTTAAACTTGGTGCATCACTATGGGATATTATGAAAGTGGCCAATCTAACAGATGTGTTTATTTGTGGACTTATCTCATAAAGGTCTGTGATGATTAACTTGGTGCAGTCCATACATCCTGAATATTCTCAGAAAGCATTCTTTCTACATTTCAGGTTTATTTGTTAAGTGTCAGAATGGCAGGAACAGTTATACATTGAAATGCTTGTTACACACTTCCTATAAAGCTGTTTATAGTGAATGCACATTGAAGTCAGCCTTATCCCAGGTTTCAAAGGGAGGATGATGTCATAGGTACCATAGCTGCATACCGAAAAGCATATATAAACAAAGCAGAAGCAGTGTGCATGGTTCATGGAAAAACGGGTGTGTTAACCAACAGTCGTGTTTCCAAAACCTACACAACAAAAAGAAATGGCAGCAAGGGATGCTTTAATGGTATGCAAAGGCATTACCCTTGTCTAGCAGTTTCTCTGAAATGATAGAATCTCTGGGATATATTAGTGTTAAAGAGTGACTAATCTTGATGTCATGAACCTCTCCTCAAACACACCCTACTTGAAGTCATAGATGATGCTCTAGTTTTTGTGTAGAGTTGCAGAAGTGTTTTTAGTTGGAAAGATTTATCCTCACAAATTTAAATCTTCCAACCCCCCCTTTTCATTCTGGCTAAAGTTAGGGCAATTAGGTGTACACTAGTGCAGCAGCTCCCTTCAGAGCCTACCGATCATTCAGGAAATAGAAGAGATAGCAGTGTGCATACTTTATCTTCTTTGAAGAGATCCATCTCCCGTCATCTGTAAACTGCCCAAAGAGCTGTCACATCATTGTGTACTTTCCAGTCTCCCTAATGTGGCATTGATCGACTTGCCAGGTATGTAAGTGGCTGTCTGTGATAAGAAGCAAGAGCTGCT
Organism: Hemibagrus wyckioides; assembly: GCF_019097595.1. Taxonomy (NCBI): domain Eukaryota; kingdom Metazoa; phylum Chordata; class Actinopteri; order Siluriformes; family Bagridae; genus Hemibagrus; species Hemibagrus wyckioides. The sequence goes on along the minus strand of NC_080728.1, from coordinate 11,288,332 downwards.
GCAAAAGATCAATCTGTGTGCCAGCACATGCAGATGGCAGGAGTGTACATCCCCTTTATTCATGTTTATTCTGACCACTGTAATGTTTTAAATCCTGACTGAAATGAGACTTCATAAAACTCCATGACTGAATACACTCCATTTTCAGGCAGCCTAGGGTCTATCAATGTAATGGCTTTGGACCCAGGAGTCTTTGCGAAAGCTAGAAAAGAATGTTGAGGTCAGGACGATTAACATAAAAACATTGCCTGGACACACAAGACATATCACAGCTGTATTAGTCAACATTTTCAACAAAGCATTGTCTTTTGTTCAGAGCATTTAGATCTAATATTGATCATAGAATATGTATCATAGAATCCACATCAGCTCTCATCATCTTTTCTATGGGCCTTTGTTTACAGTGATTAAATGTATTTTAGTGAGGCACTGAGACTCTACTTTTTGTTTGTTTGTCCTCCTGGGTGAACTGAGGGTGCCAGTGCTGCCTCAGCACACTCTGTAGAGCAGGTAGCATGGCTCAGGAACATGGCCTCTTTGCAGTGTGTGGCTGGTGTGTGACTTGACTTGCTGTTCTAATACACCAAAGCATTCTGAGACACAGCATTGCCTACTTTTTTGGCATCATTGTCATTCAAAAGTCATTTGAAATTAAAATAAGTCTTGTTTTTGTGAAACTCATCTCATTCAAGTTTGATGACCCAGGTTGCAGTAGAAATGAAAAAGTTTAAAAATTAAACGACCACCTTTCTAATATTGTAGGCCTTGGAAACAGTTCAGACTTGTCATGACCTAAGGAATAATACATACAGAATTAGTGGTTAGAAAGTTTGCCTCACACCTCCAGAGTTGGGGGTTCAATTCCTGCCTCTGCTCTTGTGGTTTCCTCGGTTTCCTCCCCAAGTCCAAAGGCATAGGCTGATTGGCATCTCTACATTGTCTGTAGTGTGTGAATGAATGTGTGTGTGTATTTGTGTGTGTGATTCTGCCCCGCAATGGGTTGGCACAGGGTGTCCCCTCCCTTGTGCAATGACACCAGGTTTCCAGTGACTCTGTGTAGGATATATGCCTCAGAATATGGATGGATATTTCTGTGATTAGCAGTACCAGGGACAGAAATGTGTGTCCAGCTATGACTTGTTGTGTTGCTGAAGTTGTTTGGGCTAGACCCCAAAAAGACTCTTGGGGACATGTTGAATGTGTGTGAATGGGCCTATGAGATGCCGCAGATTGTAATGAAGTTACAATTACAGATTTTTCCTCCAATCCGGAATGAGTAAATGAGTAACAGTGGAGTTGCATTAACACCTGACCTTAAATGCATTAACACCTGACATCCACAATACTCAGAGAAATGCATAATAGTATATTGCCATCTAAATATTAACATTATCATGCAGCTCTACTACTAATGCTCTCCAAAACAGAAAACTGATATTCAGTCTTACTGAATCTCTCTTTTTTGCTCTCTCTCTCTGTCTTTCTCTCTCTGTGTCTTTCTCTCTCTCTCTGTGTCTCTCTCTCTCTCTCTCTCTTTCTACCTCAACCAGGTGACAAGCAGAGGAGAGAGCAAATCTGTTGCCAATGGTAAGAAACTTTGATAGCCACAGTTGGTCTGTGTGTGTGTGTGTGTGTGTGTATATATGTGTGTGGTTTTCTCTTGTCTATCATACATTACTCTTTAATGTCTACACATTCACCCTGGAGAGTGTCACTTAAATAAATGTCCCTTTTTCAGTCCATTCTCTATATACCACACTTGAAAGTATGTGTAAATGTACTACAGACTACAGACAAATTCCTCATGTTTCCCTATACTGAGAGAAAATTGAAATTATGTTTATGCGTTATGTTGAGTCCAAATTAAAACTTACTATTTTTCACTATAGGGAAACATCAAAATTATTGTCACTATTAATCACCCATTCACTAAATACAGTAGTAGAAACCAAAGATTTTTATTTTATATTTTTCCTTTTATTCCAATTCAGTAAAGGCTTTATCCAGATCAGAGTCCTGGTGTATCTGGAGCCAATCCTAGTAACACTGGGAATACACACCTTAGCAGTGCCCCATGCGCACACATACATATTCACACACTAGGGACAATTTAGAGTAGCCAATCCACCTACCGGCATGATTTTGGGAGGTGGAAAGAAACCGAAGAACCCCAGAAGAATTCCTTTAAGTTAGTTAAAAACAAAGTTTAAAGACAAGCTGTGTCTTGTGCCTTATATACAAGCAAGGATATCACCCACCTCCCACAATTCTATGTCTGCACCTTGGCCTGTAGATGCAGGCCAACTATAAATCACCATTCGTTCATGCTTCGTGCGTTTTAACATGCCTCTGTGGCATAGTGTTCTATTTTGAAAGCACACCTTTTGTTCCATTATGGGAGGACACTGTGGCCTTCGGACATGCCGGACATGGATAGATAATGTGCAGTGTGTCCGCTGCAAACACACACACATACACACACACACACACACACCCTTATACACATACACACCACAGTCGCCTTGTCCCCAGCAGGCTGAATACCTCTAGACTTGGACAGGACCAGCAGCTGCCTGTTTGTCACATTATTGAGAGGGGTGACAAAAGATTAGCAAGCTACCATGTCACACAGGCAAGCATAGGAGAGCAGCTGTCCTCTGCTTCTGAACAGACACACGCCAGTGACTAATGAGGCAAAAACACCTTTAAGTATGAGCCCTGACTTTTTTAAGGAGTAAAGGGCAATTGGCAGTCAATCATTTAAATGAGTCGAAATCATTTAGAGAATTTGATCATTTATAGTAACTTATTTCCATTACTCCATTAACATAATCATTAATGCAGCTAATAAATGCTGTGACTACTGTAACCTTAGTACACAAAAGAAAACCTTTTCAATTATAGCTGCAGTTTTGTAATAAATAAATAAATAAATAAGGTTTTAAGTGGAAAAAAAAAGATTGAAAACACATGCACGAACACATTATGTAAAAAAATACCTATTAATTAACACCCTTGCATAAGAAAACATATGTATTTAATTATGTTGTGATATTTGCTACTCTACATTCTCTAACAGACTGTTTTATGTCTCATCAGGAATGGGCCACTAACCTTTCCACCACGCCACAGCACCAGGGACCAAGTGAAAGCACCATATTCCTTTCATGTGCATGTACTCGTACCAAAAAAACAACAAAAAAATAGTCTTCTATGTTTTTTTTATGGCCCAGACCTATCTCAAAGATGAGATAGAATTAAAAGAAAGTCTTATATTTTTGCTGTGCAGTCAAAGGCCTCCTGATTACAGAGTAGTATTTGACATGAAGCCACTTTTATAGTGTGAAATGTGGACATTTAGATCAACTGAAAATACTGAGCAGGATTAAAATGACCCATTTCCTTTCGATGGATTAGACATATTTAAATACCTTGCATAATTTCACTCATAATTTTAAACAGCTTGTAATGGGTTGCTTCTTTTGAATCTCTTCTCTGCTAGTCACCCTTCACACCTTTTAATTTATAATTAAAGCAAAGCTTGACATATTCATATTTTATTCATGTTCACAAGTCCAGGGCAAAGTATGGGCACCCATAGAGTAGTGTATTTTTTACTTCGTTTTTTTTTTTTTTTTTTTGTCAAAGTGACACATTTTTAATAGTGAAACTATGGTCTTAATAATATATGTTAGCACATAGTGTATGTTTTGTAATTAACTATATATTTTGTATGTTGCCACTTTATATTAAAATGACATTCTTGCTTCTGCTCTCAATATTAAAATTGGAATACAGCCATTATAGACGTTCATGATTATTATTACAGTATCTTCTTTTATTCATTTTTGCTTCAAGTGCTTTTTAGTCAGTATATTCAACATGATGTATCAGATTTCAAGTAGACGTAAAGGCTTCGCTCTGCACTGAATAAAGGGAACGTAAAATGGAAAAAAAAAATAGACGACTTTCACAAACATTCCTCTGCATATAGTGCTCGCTTGAGTTGCCACTATCATTTTGAGACTGTGTAAAAGGACAGATGGCTTTAAGCCATTACTGTGGACCAATTAATGTTGTTTGTTTGTTCGGCGTTTTTTTTATTTGTTTGGGTTTTTTTTTTTTGTTCACCCTTCAGCACTCCATTTAGAGTAGAACACTAGATGTTATCAACAGTATAATTGGACTGTAGTATGTGCTGGTGGGCAGACGGCGAGTGGCTTCTTGAATCAGCAGGTTTCATTGGTTAATGGTTATGTGCCTGATGGTGTATGTGTTTGTGGCTTGTGTTGTGTTGTGTTGTTGGGGACAGTTTCCCCCCGATTAGCATCTTGGTTTATGTTTTAAAATGTGAAAACTTTTCAGTCTTTGACAATCAATTAAGAAGCAAAGTTGTACTCTCTATATTTTCCATCATGAACCTTGACTGTATTGAGGCAATTCTCTGCAAATCATGCCAACTTTAATTCTTTACCTTTTAACACTCTGACCATTTATTGTAACCAAGTTTCGCACAGGACATCTTTTTGAATATTGTATCATTGATTCAAAGCAGCAATAAAGAGATCATTGTAAAAAAAAACTCATGTTCTGTGTCTTTTTCTTGCACAGTTGCACATTCAGCACTAAGTATAAAATTAAACATCAGCAGTGCTTCTTCCTAAAATGCTTCTTATGGCCATGCTTGTGTGTGTGTGTGTGTTTGCATCCAGCAAGCTGACCGCAAGTATGACGCCATGCTAAACTTGTATCACCTTTTGATTGTCACATGTACCACTCCCCCCAAACCCTAACAATAGACCCAGTGTCACTGTCCAATCAGACAGCAGCACAGAGGTCACATGGGCACGCAGGTCTGTATTAGGTGAGTGGTGTTAGAGTTTGCTGGATACTGTGTCCTGGACCCTTGAGAATAAGATCCTCTCTGTCCTTGTGAGCGTCTCAGGTAAGAGACAGAAAGATGTCCTCCTTTTTGTTATCGTGTAAAATGCCAGATGGTTCTAAAGTGTGTGTCTCAGAATAGCTGATACTCACTTAAACAGCGCTCCAGCTGCATGGTTCTTGGCTTGCATTCAAGAGTTGTTATGTAACACTTCCAAAAAGCTTTGCAAAAACTGTGAGCGCCAAGGCCAGAGGTTTAGCTCTGTATTGCAGCGCAACTCAAGCAGCCAGCATGGCTTTGTGTGATCTCTGACGAGACCAGCATGCTTTGGGGTTTTCGCTTAATGCTGTTTAATGCAGGAATTATCTACACCATTCCTACTAATAGCATTCCTGTGATATTCCAGTCTTTCCACAATGGCAGAAGTGGCTTAGTAATGAAGAACTTTTCTAATACCTCTGAGAGATGGTTAATCTACTGCAAAGATGGACTGGATTATGATTTATGAGTTATTCTGATGTAGGATGATTAGACTCGCATTTCTAACAGCAATAGGCTCATTACAATATTCATTGGCTTTCAAGTACATGTTCCAGGTTATCTCATTACAGTGCAAATGAGACCGAAAGATATGGATCCAAAGTACTTCAACACAATATTTGTCTAAGGCGCCATGAACAGGAACCACATGAGTCTAACAAAACTAGTTCATTAAAGCATAATGATCATTAGTTCATTAGCTGTTAGACAAAAAAAAACAAAAAAAACAATAGCAAATATAGCAGCACACTTGAAGGACAGGAGGGTGGTGTATGTGTGTGTGTGTGTCTATGGTACACTGATCTGGCCAAACAGTGCATGTTTCAAAAATAGCCCACAAGGACGCACTTGATTTACTGTGCAAACGAGTGGGAGGCTTGGATGAGATCAGCCAAGTTCATTGTCTGCAAGAGCAAATAGCACCTGTTCCAAACCATAGTTTATTATTCTTAAAAATAACCCCTTCTCATTACCCCTACAACACCTGCCCCTTACCATTTTATAGCCTGCTGATGTACTTTCATAATGATTGCTTCAGAAACGTTGCTTCATAAACTTTATGTGTCATGTCAGTTTTTAGACCAGCATACAAAGGATTGTTAAACCTACAAGTGGTGAATTAAAAGGATAATCTAATAATACTTGCCGGGAAACTCTAAATTGATTCCAGTCCCGTCCACAGGAAGTTCAGCAGTCAGTGCCGTTGCCTGAACAGACCTTTGAACGATAACAGAAAAACCTTAAAAACCAGATTACCAGATTGTCTATAAAATTTGCCCAGATATGATCTTTCATTAAAAGCTGGTAAACAAATTCAAATGTTCTTGTAATTGATTTGTCTGTTATTTCACTCAGGATCTGTGTAGCCATGGCTGATACAGAGGAAGTGATGGAGGAGGAAGTGTTGTAAGCATCAACATACCGCTACATTATCTTCATCATTTTATTTCCTTGCATAATATTACTTTTTTTTTTCTCATCTTACTTCTCTTTCTGTTTTTCTGTTGTGCTCTGATTCCATAGGGAAGAAGGTAAGGTTGCTGAGAAGTTCACTCATGAAATCTTCTCTGCTTGATTTCTTGCCTATTAATGAACTATTACTCATCTATTAATTAATATTCCTGTATGGCTTTAGATTTTCTTCTGTGATCTTAAGGTGTATTATATAGATCAATATTGTTTACAAGTAATTGCTATGAAATGTACACATTTAGGGGGGAAAGGGTATCGTTAAAGGACCTTTCATTTCTAACTATCTCTGGTTTTAAAAAGAAAATCTCTGCTATAGGGTTCTACAGAGAACATTCAAACTAAAGAACCTTTAAAGGTTCATTTGGTTTCCGAAGTGTACCACGATGCACAACCATCGTTACGAAGTATCCTCTCTAACAGTGCATCATCAAATGTGTATGAAGGATGTCACTACCATCATATGGTCTGCTCCAGAATTATTGGCACCTTTGCTGCTAAAGACCAAATATCTATTTTTAATTAGCTTCATCTCATGCTGGCAAAGTGTGAGAAATCTAATCTTTAATTAAGAGAAATATATTCTAATAAATATTTTTTAACATCACATTTATGGATATCTTTTGAATAAAGTATAACACCATCTATATTTCACTTTTTATAAGTTCACTGTGTATTTAGGAAGTCTTCCATGAATCCCAGTTTTACTGGTGTATTTATAAGAGGTGACACAGAGGCCTTTAGTCATTCATCTACACGAAAGATTACAGAATAAACAAATGAAATGAGACAAAGTGCTGTTGACCTTCATATATTAGGCAACAGCTATAAAAATGCTTACATGCCTAAAAAATCTCAGATCCACTGTTATGGATATAATTAAGAAGCGTAAAAACAGCCATAGCTGTAATGGACCAGCCTGCCTAAGGGCACAAGTATATTTTGCTCCCCCACACAGTGAAGAGGATCATTAGAGGCAAACACTTTCGTCAAGGATCATCTTGGTACAGCTAAGATGGTTGCACAAAGTCTCCGAACAGATTAAGTTGGAGATGCTTGCACCAAGTCTCCAAATCTACTATTATACACCATCTCCATATCAGAATGCTATTTGAGTTGCATGCCAAAGGATCTATTTTTAAGGTAACCTTAACATAAGCTCCTGAGGTTTGCTAGAAACTACTAGAAACTTTGACTTGAGTCAATTTTTTGGTCATATGAATTAAATTTTGCTTTTTTGGCAACAAACACTCAAGATACTGTCTGAAATCACCAAGTACTAAATGCAGGGATATCAATAATGATGAAATGTGGTTAACAATATGTTAATAAAAGTGTTTTAATAATTAGGGTTCCCTTTCGAGGGTACGCTATGGGACCACGCCAGCCATTATGCAGTGTCTTGATCCCTTCTCAGGGAACCAGGCTACATACATAACCTGGTGTAGTTTTACATCCTTAGAAGAAATGTACTTTTACACTGATCTCATATTTTCAGAGTAAATTTAAGCTAATTACTACAAAGACCTTTTAGAGAGCCTCCTGGTGGTCCAGTGGCAAGATCCCTTGCTTTCACTGATGTGGCCCATGTTCAATTCTTGGGCAGGGAGCTAACCCAGCCACTGAAGAGTTAAATCTCAGTGCCGGTCCCAAGACCGGGTTAAATGGGAGGGTTGGGTCAGGAAGGGCATCCGGTGTAAAACCTCTGCCAAATCAATACATGCAGACCAAATGATCCACTGTGGCGACCCCAAATAGAACAACAACTACAAAGACCTTTTTATCTATCTTACCTACTTTTGGAGCTGACAATTTGGTCTCAATATAGCATAGGTTTTAGTTTTTTGTTTATTTAAATAGTTTATTTTGCAGCATGTGTTACATTAAAGTCACCATGTTTTGGTACATAGCTGGTAAAGAAGAGCAAGTGTTTGGGACATATACAGAACGACTGTCAGTTTGATTTATTAATTTTCAATATGCAAATAATACTGTTGTCACATTATGAGAAGAAATGCAAAAAAGGATTCATTATCTGTTTGTGGATCTCATTGTTCTGACGAAGGTGAAAAGTGTATACGCTTTGTAGTTATACATAATCCTGCGGTTTAACAGTGGCGGGCCGTGCATTTCACACCTAGGCCTTCACTGGTGTTTAACGGTAATCAACCGTTAAATAGCAAAGTAAAAAAGAAATTAGTCTACAGTATTTCACACCTCACAAGGAATAGTCAATTTTATTACAGTCCTCCTTGAAAATGCATTTGTAAGGATGTCCGTGACCAAATCGATTTATTCTCCTCTGTCAGCCATTGTGAGTTAAAATATATATATTTTATTTAGTTTGTTCGATTCGCTGCCTCTGACTACTCTAATTATCCAAAGGACGGGAAATTGCTGAAGTAATCATATGCCTGCTAGATGGCCCCAGCGATGCCAACTCGAAATCTGATTGGTTAATGTAACAATTTCATTCCCACTTATTTTAAGCTACGGGCGTCTGCACTATTGATTCTGAAGGCCTTAATGCAGCTTTCTTTCACCCTGGCAACACATGATGTCATCCACTGGCTGAAATATGATTGGATAAATACTCTTATCATAAATATACACTACTGGAAGCAGCACAACTGAGAGAGAAGCTATGAAATATAGAGAATAGACTATTGGGAATAATTTAATACACATTCATGGAAAAATATATTAAATAATAATAATAAATAATAAATAAATAATAATAAATATTAACATGAAAGTCAGTGATTCAGGTCACTGCTATTTAGGCCAGCAGAGAAGGCCTTGCTGGCCCTGACGGCCCAACACTGTGGTTTAATATAAGCAGTTCAATATAAGCAGTTATCTCAGCCCCACAGCTTAACAATGCTGTCATGTGTGAAAGAAAGTTTGTCCACATTCAGACAAATCTGTAGCTGAACGTTCATAGAATGAACATGTGCTTTTTTCTGCTTTCGGCTATATTTATCTACTAATCCTAATTATGTCTACTCAGTTGAGGAGGAAATCATTGAAGAAGGTAAAGCTTTGGTTCTATGTTGACTTGCTGTGAGCTGCATGCTTGTGTCCACGTATTTAACACCAGGGGGTTCTTCCTCCTTTCTAGAGTGTTCAGGTAACACTGGTTCATACGGTACCCTCATTTTGACAAAAATCCTTCCTGATCTTGTCCCCTGTCATCCTACCTGTATAATCTCACGCTGTATACTGAGATCTGTCCATTTTACTAATGCTGCACACTTCTGTAGTGATTTTGCATGACCTGTGATACACACATTGGTGATTAATTTACATTTCCATGTGACAAAACTTAGGAAGACCTTCTGGCTGTGCCATCTTCATTATTGTTTTTCTTATTTTCTTATTATACTTAAGACTGTTTTAAATGTTCACTTACTGGAGTCTTATCAATCTTATTTTTCTTATGATAGTACCTCCCCCTGAAGTGGAAGGTAAAGCATACATTTTACATCTTTTTATATGCAGCTTACATTTGAACATTTGTATTTGCAATCATTTATTTATACAGTCAGTGCATCACGTTTTCTTACATAAAGCCTCACACTGTTTCTAACATCTTTTTTTTTTTATTCATCGCATCCGCTTTCCACTTTCATCTCAATAGCACCTACGCAGGAAGATGAAGGTAACCTTGCATGACTTAGATATAATTATATCTATCAATATTAGATATAATTATATCTATATCTATATTCACTAAGTATTTAAAAGTTTATTAAGCACTTCCATGAAAGAAAAAATCCTGTACATTTTTAGTCTCATGCTAAAGATCTACAAATGCTTCTAGAAGCATTTTAAAGTAACATTAAATGACGATTTATTTTTAGACTTAATTCCTAAAACATCAGCTTACATCTTTTCTTCATATTTTCACATCAGAACCAGAAGCTGAAGTAGAAGGTAACAGCACAATTACGCACTCGCCTTCTGTTTTCTCATTTTCACACACAGCCGTCATGACCCTCACACTGTTTTGCTATCCTTCTTCCATATCTTTTTGCAAAATTACATTTTACAACTCTTCCCAAGTCTTTATTTCTTACACGCATTTTTTATGTTTTCATATCAGAACCTGAAGCTGAAGTAGAAGGTAACAGCACAATTATGCACTCCCATTCTGTTCTCATTTTCACACACAGCCATCATGACTCTCACACTGTTTTGCTATCCTTCTTCCATATTCTTCTTTAAAATTACATTTTTCAACTCTTCACAAGTCTTTACACATTTTTCATGTTTTTATATCAGAACCAGAAGCTGAAGTAGAAGGTAACAGCACAATCTTTTTACTCATTTTAAAAGTCTAGACGTTTCTGTCTAATAAATCTGATTGTAAACATCATGAGATAGATAGATAGATAGATAGATAGATAGATAGATAGATAGATAGATAGATAGATAGATAGATAGATAGATAGATAGATAGATAGATAGATAGATAGATAGATAGATAGATAGATAGATAGATAGATAGATAGATAGATAGATAAATTCTTGTGTTATAGCAGCTCAGTCAGTTACAAGATACAACACACACAAAGATACGATGTAAAATTATATTTATTATAATATTATAATCATTTTAAAAGCCTAGACGTTTCTGTCTAATAAATCTGATTGTAAACATAGATAGATAGATAGATAGATAGATAGATAGATAGATAGATAGATAGATAGATAGATAGATAGATAGATAGATAGACGGATGGATGGATATGGGTGGGTAGATGGATGGACGGACGGACGGACGGACGGACGGACGGACGGACAGACGGACGGACGGACGGACGGACGGACAGACAGACAGACAGACAGACAGACAGATAGATAGATAGATAGATAGATAGATAGATAGATAGATAGATAGATAGATAGTTACAGGATACACACACAAAGATATGATGTAAAATTATAATATTATAATAATTTAATATTATTAATTATTTATTTTATACACATGTACACAAAAAAGAAGAAACAAAAAGAAGAAAAGCCTTAAATATAGAATACAATAAGTTAAATGTAGGCATAGAGATATGAAACACAGTTGTGGATTTAACCATATTTAGATGAGTATTTACATTACAGTACAGTAGATAATAAATATGAGTACCTTGTGAATCTAGAAAATAGTGTTAATAGTTGTAGTAGTGCATTGTGTGAGTGTTATCACCTGTCACACACAAGTGAACTATTATACAGCATTATCGTGAATGGTATGAATGACCTCATGTTATATAGATTTAAAATACAGAGCCGATAAAACTTTATAACTTTATATGTTTCAAATATCTTTCATACATATCCATTGAAATACAGTTGTAATATTCAGCTGCTTGTTCTGGAATATCCGTATAAATCGTAGACACAACACAAACAACCACACTTAGAAGATGTTTCAGGATTAGTAGCTGAAGATGTTATATAACATATGCTGACTGTATCACTGAGGCATGCTGGGCTCTTGCATGTAGGTCAAGGATGCACAGCAATTGTTTGGGCAGACATTTTGCATCCCAAAATACACAGTGTTTATTATAGTGTTCTTCTATCAGAACATCTCCAGTCAGAACATTGGGTTATCACTGGGTCCAAAAGTAACACCTTTTTTTAAAACTGTGAAATTGTTTTTATTTTAGTTTTTGTAATTTTGTGAAATGCATATTATATGTCTAAATTAATATTTTTCTTGTAAACATTAGCCCCGGCTGAGGAGGAGGTCACAGGTAATTCTGTTTTTTTTTTTTCTTCCTTTATTAGCTCTTACTTTTGTCAGATATAACACAACATTAATTTAATAGCTCAAGACTAAGCTTAACATTTTCATGTTTCAGTTCACAAGCCAACTAATTTTCTTTTATTGTTGATTTTAATCATTTTAATATTATATAGTGGTTAATGAAAACTATTCTAATGTGCTAATGTTAATAGTAATGCTTAATGTCATTGCTCGTTTTAGATGAGATGAAACCAAAGCCGAAGTAAGACTTGTTTTATTTTTCAACTATTGCAATTTTGATATATTCTGTAAACCATTTATAGAAATTAAAAATCCAAACTTTTTATAGGACATTCATGCAAAATATTACAGCTCCAAAGATTCCAGAGGGAGAAAAAGTGGACTTTGATGTAAGTCTATTATACTTGAATAATCCAAAATAGCAATCTATAGAGTATAGTGTGTACGGGAAGATTAACTATTGAAAACTCATGACCTACATGTACAGTTATTGGCTGGAGGGAATGGAACCTAAATGTTTAAAGTGATTTGTGTTTTAATATACGTTTCTGCTCATGGCTGTAAAGAGTGATTACTGGCTATTTGCAGTGGCCAAAAGCTCAAATGATTAAAAAAATAAAAATAAAAATAAAAAATAACAATGTAATTCACATTTCAAACTTTTTATAGTCAAGGATGTAAAAGAAAAATAATTTAAACTTGTACAATAATGTTATATATTTATTAGAGACACTGGGTTGTTTTCTGAACTTATTCTGCAGAACAAGTTAGGTCCAAGGATAGGTTTGGATTAAATCCATCTAATTTAAGTAAACCATAACAACTCATAAACAAATATAATAAATTTAATAAAGATAGGTAGCTGTGTCTAAATTTAAAAAATCACAGATGCTCCACTTTAAGAAACCACAGCCCTAATTGGTAAAATGTTAGGTTTAATTAATAGAGAGTTAAGTTAATGCTGTGTGTGTGTGTGTGTGTGTGTGTGCAACAGGACATTCACAGAAAGCGTCAAGAAAAGGATTTTGCAGAACTGCAGTCCCTGATCGAGGCTCACTTTATCCAGAGGAAGAAGGATGAGGAGGAGCTCATTGCTCTGGTCAACAGGATTGTAAGTACGGACACTTCCTTCCCCATCTAGCGGGACTGTCTAGAAACAACCTACTTATTTGAACTGAAACTGTGTGCAGGATAAGCGCCGTACCGAGAGAGCGGAACAACACAGGATCCGAGCAGAGAAGGAAAAGGAAAGGCAGGCCCGTCTGCAGGTGAGTGACACCTCCTCCAGCCAATCACATCTGCCTTACTTTTCAGGAGGCTTGGAGAGAAAAAGTGGATATGGAGATCCACTTATGAAAGCATAAATCTATTGACTTTTATAATTTATAGGAGGAGAAGGAAAGAAGAGAGCAGGAAGAACAGAGGAAGAAGCAGGATGAGGATGCCAAGAAGAAGAAGGCTCTCACCAACATGACACACCAGTATGGTGGAATACAGCAGAAGGTCAGAACTACAGAAGTGATGAATTATAGAGAGATGCTTAAAATCACTAGTATTATTTTAGGGCTAAATGCTGTGTACGGTGTTGCTGATTCTGCTGTATGAATGTGTAGTGCTTACATCTTGTCTCACATTCGTCCCAATCATCATTATTTAAAGGTTTGTATACACTGATAGATACTGAATTATGGAGACTGAGAGAAACTGTTTACTTGGAATACCTAATGGAAAAAATGATGAACTAGGAAACAAAAAGACTCCCTTTTATGTCTGCATATGGCTCAGTCGATTATATCTTTATTATTTTTATCACGTTTCTGTACTTGGCCCTTGCAACATCTAATGCTTTTGATATTAAATTGATGTCAGAGCTTTTCACTCTGAAGCAGCTTGCGTATCTTATCCTGACGTGTCTTCCTGACAGATGGAGGGTCGTAAAGGGGCAAAGAAACAGACTGAGAGGGAGAAGAAGAGAAAGATCCTGGCTGAAAGGAGGAAGCCACTCAACATCGACCATCTGTCTGAGGATAAATTGAAGTGAGCCATTGCCCTCTGACTCCCTCTGGCACAGGGAGAGATTCGCTCAGTGGCGCGTTGAGCTCTTAGATCAGGTTTTGAAAATGTCTGATGTCTGAGTGTGTTACTTGATTCCGCAGAGAGAAGGCCAACGAGTTGTGGCAGTGGATGATGGAGCTGGAGGCTGAGAAGTTCGACCTCAGCGAGAAACTTAAGAGACAGAAATACGATGTAAGTGCTTCATCAACTTCATATGCATTTGAACACATGGATTTTACAACTTCTGTATCATTTTGCATTACTCGTATATGTTTGTGTCAATTATAATGTGAAAAGAGATTAACAGATACTGAGGTACCACCAGTCAAATAGCTGGAGGGACGATTCCATTTTGCACACAGGCGTCATTGGCGTGCCTGTCTAAAATTGTTACTTGCTTGCAGATGACTCTTCTCCAGGCCCGAATCAATGAACAGCAAAAGTTGTAAGTAGTTGGTTGTGAGGACGATGACCTCACTCTTGTATAGCCTGCTGTCAGTAACTTTGGTCAGACTTCTTATCTCGGGTCTGGAGGCTCGCTCGCTTGCTTGTGGCTGCAGGTGAAAGGCAGGTGTGAATTGTAGGGTTCGGTCAGGGGGCGGCTTCTCGCGCACGTTCGGACGTCTTCAGATCCACAGGTTCCCTCCATGCTGCGCTCTGCGATATGTCGTACTGTCTTTTTGTGCTCAGTGAGGCTTCCATATGTGTCCCTTACAGATCACTCAGCTTCTGGCTCGAGTTAAGGATCACCAGAGGTAAGTCTGCTGAGCCACACTGGTCACTTTTCCCCTGGTGGTCAAAGGGCTGTGGGCCTGACGTTCATGTCATTCAGAAATGAGCTGGTCAATAGCGCTGTGTTGTGCATATCAATGCTTTTATCACAGCTTTTCAACTAAATTTATATTGACAAGTGAATTGAACATGAACACTCAGGACTGCCAAGTCGATTGGCCCACACCCTTGGATACCACTAAATGCCCAGAGGAGCGAGCTCGGAGCATGTGATCCAGCTCAATCCCCAAATCAATCTGGCATTAAAGGGAAAAAAACTTTAGGATTTTTAAACATAATCCTAATAGGACCAGTTCAGTGGCTCCTTCACTCCCTGCATTACTGCCCTCTCTCAAATATTTCGAATGGCCGTCTCGGCACGTATTAAGCCGAGTAGCTCATAAAATTTTACCCTATTATACTTCTACAGAACTTTAACACCGGTGTAAATAATAAATTATAGTCATTAAAAAAAGTCTAGACGTGTGGATTTGTTGTTTGGCCAGAGGTGAGGAGCTTCAGGTGAAACGGTAAGTTTAAAGTAAGCCACTAATCTACTTTTCTAAGAAAATTAAATAAATGGCTTAGAAACGGTTCATTTAAAGACATAATGACGCAGAGTTGTTGTGTTTTCTGTGTGACACAAAGTGTGTGTTCTGTTGCATGTAGAATTATTAATTTTGTTTTGAGTTACTGTTGTGGGTGGCGACTAATCACAAATGTCTTATACTTTATTTCCACCATTTATAAAAAAAAATTCCTGACTATCTACAAAGATCTTAAATCTGATAAATAAATAAAAATGTGGATATTGTGTTGTGGGCTGTGCAGTTATAGGTAGATCATTTATCTTTCTGACTGGGGGGGGGTGGATAGGGCAAACAAACTATTCATGAAAATATTATAAATCAATTTAAGTGTCTTCCTCAATCAGGGTCAGTTGTTGCAGTAATTAGGTACAATTAAAAATACAGAGAAGATAAGTAATTACTGCTTTTAAACTTTTTCCCCTTGTGCAGTGCCAAAGGTCGTGGCAAGGGCAAGGTTGGAGGCAGGCTGAGGTAAACCCTCGAGCACTTGAGGTGCGCCAAGAATCAAGAAGAAGATTCACTCTGTGCCACAGAAACATATCCAGCAATCACACTGAATTATTGTATTGTTTGACAGCACGTGTAGCTCATAGAAAGACAGTAAAGAGATCTTTTGTTGTACTGCTTTTCTCCCTGCTTGCTTTTTTCCCTCTGCTTTATGCTCATCCAAAGAAATACATCATGAACTAAGAATCCTGGATTTGCACAGGACGGTCTTTTTTTTATTACAGCAGCTGTTCTTAGATATAAATCTACAGAATCCCCCGAAGCAGGAAGAAGACTCAACTGTTTTTGTAAATGTAAATCTTCACGGTATCACTGCAAAAAGTCACGTCTTTGCAAGTTATAAAATATCCTGAATCTATTATCTATTATTTCTTATTATATGAGTGCAATAAACTAAAAATAAGATTATTGAATCTATTTCTAGGCATATTTTGCTGTTTCCATGCTTTTCTTGATTTATTGGTGGATTATTTTGCTTATTTTAAGTATTAATTTCTATAAAACAGTACAAATTATCTGCTGATAGAGTTAGAAGTTTTAAGGTGTAAAAAAGTCAAATATGCCTAGGATTAATCATTTTTGCTGTCAGAGCAAATATGATTATTTTTTTTATTTATTTATTTTTTTTAAAAATAAAAGATTAAAAGATATAAAAGATTTTTATAGCTAGTTTGAGAAGAGCAACAGCAGAACAAGCATAAGGCCGTGAGCTCGCGCACGCCCCCTTTAGTGAGGCAGAGGTACTGGCTACTTCACCTCGTGTTTCTTCAGTGCAGTTTTATGTCAGATCAGCAAGAGTAAATATGTTCTACACATACATGAAATACATAAACTAGACTATGGAAAGTGATGACATATAATAAAAGTTTCTACAAACATTATATTGGTGACATACAAAGAGATAGCAACAGGCACGTGCCCATTACATGCTCTCAATCTAGTTTTTGAGGTATTTCATGAGGCTAAACCCGTCTCTGCCTCATGCAGATTTGGTGATTTTGACTACTATAATGATTGAAATGATCAGTAGATAAATATTAATATTTATTTAATGTAGTCATTTTTTTTTTTTTTACTTTCATGATGGTCCCCTGACCGTACCTCCCTGCTGTATACTACAGGAACTAAGGAACACAGCATGATATCATCAATACACCAGACAATGCAGTAAAAACCCTGTATAGTGCACATGCTCAGTACAGTGCTGTCAGATTTCTCCTCAGGAATCAATAAAGTTCATCAGAATTAACTGATGACCATCAAGGCCTGTATTCATAAAGCTTAAAAAAATCATCTCATAGAGCTCCTAATTTAGCTTATAAATTTCTGAACTAGGAATCTTATCTTAAGACTGATTCAGGACTAATCTCAGAGCAACTCTAAGCAAAGAAAAGTCTGAAATATTTTATCTTAAAGAGGAGGTAGGTCTGACACATTCTTTTAAAGACTGTGATTGGTTGTCCAATTTAAAAAAAAAAAGCAATTTAAATAGGGTCTATTATAAACCTTGTCTTTGAAATTACAGGAAATTGCAGTAATTACAAATGACTAATTTCAACTTTTTAACCCTAATCAGTAGCGTTAGTATCAGTATGATAGCTTAGTGGTTAAGGTGTTGAACTCCT
The DNA here is from genome assembly GCF_019097595.1 of Hemibagrus wyckioides. Taxonomy (NCBI): domain Eukaryota; kingdom Metazoa; phylum Chordata; class Actinopteri; order Siluriformes; family Bagridae; genus Hemibagrus; species Hemibagrus wyckioides. The sequence goes on along the minus strand of NC_080728.1, from coordinate 11,270,617 downwards.
GACCAGAAGGTTGTGAGTTATAATCCCAGGTCCACCAAACTGCCACTGCTGCAAGGCTCTTAACCCTCAATAATTCAGTTGTATAAAATGTAAGTCACTCTGGATAAGGGTGTCTGCCAAATGCCAGAAATGTTGTTTCACAGTAAATCACAGACACAGATTAGCTTGTGTAGGGATTATGCATGTGACAGATCATATTAGAGACACGCTTAAAGTAGTCACTATATGCACACACACACACACACACATAGCAGCAAGTGAACATTTTGTCCTCAAAGTTGATGTGTTAGAAGCAGGAAAAATGGGCAAGAGTAAGGATTTGAGCGAGTTTGACAAGGGCCAAATTGTTATGGCTAGACGACTGGATCAGAGCATCTCCAAAACTGCAGCTCTTGTGGGGTGTTCCCGGTCTGCAGTGGTCAGTATCTATCAAAAGTGGTCCAAGGAAGGAACAGTGGTGAACCAGTGACAGACTCATAGGCGGCCAAGGCTCATTGATGCATGTGTAGAGCAAAGGTGGGCCCGTGTGATCTGATCCAAAAGACGAGCTACTGTTGCTCAAATTACTGAAGAAGTTAATGCTTGTTCTGATAGAAAAATGCTAGAATACACAGTGTATCACAGTTTGTTGCATATGGGGATGCATAGCCACAGACCAGTCAGGGTGCCCATGCTGTCCCTTGTGCACCACCGAAAGTGCCTACAATGGGCAAGTGAGCAAAAGAACTGGACCACAGAGCACAGGAGGAAGGTGGCCTGGTCTGATAAATCACGTTTTCTTTTGCATTACGTGGATGGCCGGGTGCATACACATCACTTACCTGGGGAGTGTCATGCTTTGGGCAATGTTCTGCTGGGAAACCTTGGGTCCTGCCATCCATGTGGATGTTACTTTGACACGTACCACCCTTTCATGGAAACGGTATTCCCTGATGGCTGTGGCCTCTTTCAGCAGGATAATGCACCATGACACAAAGCAAAAAATGTTCAGGAATGGTTTGATGAACACAACAAGCCATTATTCAGAACCTGTAACAGATGACTTGTGGAAAATGATTTATTGTTAAACCGATTCAGACATTAATGAAATTATAAAATTATTTTAAATTAAATTAAATGAATTAATTAATATACTGTCCGAACCACAATCATTCACTTTGTGATGTAGATGAGTAGCCTATAGAAAATATGAATAAGCATTAGCCACTTGAGGGCGCCATTTCATAGCATTTTCATGAAGAATGAACGGGACATTGTATTCATAAAGTGTATTATTATTATTATTATTATTATTATTATTATTAAATTAACTTTGACATTAAATCTCTAGAAAACAAGTTACAGTAAGCTGTAATTAATTGAGCATATTTTTGTTGGTTGCAGCGCATTACAAAACATTCACCTAGAATTACTTTTTTTTTTTTTTTTAACGAGTGACGAATCTACGAACGTGGATAAAAGACTTGACTCCACGCTAAAAAAAAAAATGTGTAAAACGTAGACAGCAAGTTACACTCGATTTGATTTATATATCATGTGTCTGAAGACTACCGGGAAGTGATTGGTATAAAGATCGGCGAATCTGCTGCGCGTACGTACACATCCTTCATTGACACGTCATTAGGAACTTCGAAGACGGAAACGCTCAACACGAAGGCTGAGGCTGCTGATCTCTTCTCTTCAGAGAGCCCGGGGTGTTTAGGTTAAAAATGGGTATGTTTTATTTTGCTTTTCTTTACAAATGTCGTTGTAGCTACGGTGTATTCGGCGATTGTGTGTTAATTTGATTTAGAGTAGGAAAAACATCATCATTTGTATGTAGCGCTGATGCTATTGGCAGGCTAACAGACCTATCCCGGTGCTGTGGCTATCTCCATTACTGTCAGCTCTTACACATGATTAATGATTACGAGGTTTTTAATCATTCATTATCTTTAATTAATAAGTCACATTAAATTGTCCTATTTTGCTCTCAATCATCTCTCACTGCTTGCGAGAATATCAAACCGCTCCCTGTTAGAAGCATAGTGTGCTAGCTAGGGTGTATGAGCCATTATTTTTCACCCGGTAAAGTCACCTGATATAGAAAATATTGAGCAATTTGGGACTTAACCCAGTTAATCTAACTAGTTACATGTAACTCTTGTAGTGTAGGTAGTTAGTTAGCACCCTGGTTGATGTGTGAAGCTTGAATGGCTTTTCATTTGTTTAATTTGTGGCGTGGTTTATCATTATAACACGCTGAGACGAGTGAATAAAAAGCTTTAGCGTTTAATCAAGGTATTTTGAATCTTTTTGAGTGAGTCATTTGAGTCTGTTCGGGAATCGTTTACTGAATCATTTGTTTGCTGGTTCTGTTTGCACATCATCACTGTGTAATGGCTAAACAGCTCGAGTGGTGAAGAAAGGCCTAATATTTGTTATTTTTCTAATTGGCTTAAATGAAAATAAAATTAGACCACATACTCACCGACTTCAAGTGAAGGGAAAAAAACACAAAATAAACTACGCTTTATATTTTATAACTAAGGCTTTGTTTGGAAGAAAGGGCTGAACATAAGGAAAAAGTCAGGCAGTGGATGATAGTCATTGTCACCTTCAGAAAGAGCTTTTAACGAACAAAACGTCTGTAATTGTGGTTTGTTTGCATGCAGGGGGTTTCTTCTCCAGCTTGTTTTCGGGACTCTTCGGCACAAGAGAGATGAGGATTCTGATCTTGGGTTTGGACGGTGCTGGAAAGACTACAATCCTCTACAGGCTGCAAGTTGGAGAAGTTGTGACTACCATCCCTAGTACGTTATTGTAACACAGAGAACAATCAATAATTATGAGCTGAGCAATTATTCAGGGATGTTCTGTCTTGTTCAGAAAGATCTGATGTGGGTGCAGGCTTTAATTATAGCCTAGTAGGTGCTACGCCTGAGTCTATTGAAAGCTAAGATGTATTGATTAGACAGGAGGAATCAGGTTTAGCTCCTGCTTGACTGGAATGAAAACCTACACAGACACACTCTTTGTGGATAAGACTGGACACTGCTGTAGATCATTAACTGATCAGGAAGTGTGCTCATATAACTTAAACTTCACTTTCCTAACACAGCTATTGGGTTCAACGTTGAAACTGTGACTTACAAGAACCTGAAGTTCCAAGTGTGGGATCTTGGTGGACAGACGAGCATCAGGTAAGAAGCACACTTTCACTCTGTTCAGTTATGTCATTGCTGTTCTAGTAAACAGCCTTTCTTACATATGAGTATATGTTTAGGGACTGATAATAGCCTTAAACTGCAGATCCTGGAACAGACAGACAGACAGACAGATACATAAATAGATTTTTTTTTGATCCCATGAACTCATACTAAAAAAGTATAAAAGTTTAAAATTCTTATTTAAAATGAAATTCTTTCAGCAAAGGAATGTAGACCCTGGACACACAGGTTGTATATCAGTTGTCTTTAGACATTCCCATCTTTATTTTCTGCCTATACACACGCACACACATCTAGAAAAGAGTTCTGAAAGGATTTTTAGTTCTTTCTGTAGTGTTTCCCTAATCAGCAAGGCCTGACACATTGAAACCCTTGCTAAAAATTAAACCTTCTTTAATGGTTTAATCTAAATATTTCATGTTTTTTTTTATTATTTATTATTATATTTATGATTTTAATTGCTAGAAGAGTATTTCACGTTCTCAGCATGTTACTTGACAGCTAAATTGACCTCTTGCATGTGAACAAAGCACTTGGGATGTTTCACATAACTTTGCAGCAGTAATTTAGCAGATTAGAGTGGCTTGACATGGTTAACATCAAGACAAGAGTAGTTTGTGTATTGGTATCAGGGAGCTGGAATTAGAATTGGAATAGATGCTTTCATACTTGATGTTTGTGTTTCCCAGGCCATACTGGCGCTGCTATTACTCCAACACAGACGCTGTGATCTACGTTGTGGACAGCAGTGACCGTGACAGGATGGGTATCTCAAAGTCTGAGCTGGTGGCTATGCTGGAGGTAGATGAAATATCTGGTCATGTCATACATGTGGATCATATTGCCTCATGTAGGTATGATGTCATTAATGTTTTCTTTTCCTGCAGGAGGAAGAACTGAAGAAAGCCATCTTAGTTGTCTTTGCTAACAAACAGGACATGGAGCAAGCCATGACACCCACTGAGGTGGCCAACTCGCTGGGGTTACCTGCACTCAAGGACAGAAAGTGGCAGATCTTCAAAACATCGGCCACCAAAGGGACAGGCCTGGACGAGGCCATGGAATGGTACGGCCCTCCTAAGAGGGTGTTTTCTTTTTTTTTTTAAATAAATGGTTGCTGAGTAGTAAATTATGTTTGCATTTCTCTGTACAGGTTGGTGGAGTCTCTGAAGAGCCGACAGTAATTGCACTTGCACCACTCCCTGTAAATACTCTGTCTTGTTGAAAGACTTTGGTGCCCTTTGGACCTGTGACTGCATTCCCCTTTTTTTCCCCCTTTATGTGAAGGCATTTTTCTTGTATCCGCTACTTAAAATGAATGAAGCTGCAGTTACAGAATATTTGGGCACAGCCTGAAAACTGAACATCCACTGGTTTGCATTTCATATGGACTCTGCACACGAGCTCCAGGAAGCACAGCGGTCCTATAGTCGTGGCAGTTCCTCCATACTGACGCCAGTTAGACCTGTTCTTCCTGTAAGACAATATCCACTACATTGGAGTATCCTAATCGTAGAGCCTTTCCCCCTTTAAGCTTGGTACCAGATGGTTGGCAGTCTCTGATTCTTCTTCTTTTTCCTTTGCTTCTTTTTCAAACACTTATTCATTGGTATCTAAACACATTTTGGGTATTTTAGTGGGTTGTTTATTTAAAACTAATCGTTGTTTGTATGCAGTGGATTTGTCATTGCGTATTTATATACAAGCATGTACAGTGAAAAATTGTTTGTGTTAACACTGAAATAAATTTGGCTTCAATAGTTTGTTTTAATCACACTGTGAAAATGATCTTGTCAATCTTGTCATGCTCAACCACTTAGTGATGCAGTAATTGTCAAGATAATTATTAGCAATTAACCAAGAACATAAACTCATGAATCACACATCCTTTTGTATACACCCCTTCATTTCCCTGTTTAATAGCTCAGATGTTTTTGTTATGCTCATTGTGTGTGTGTGCAGTGTTGCTGGAACAGCAATGAAAGAGACAAGGAGGTTTTCATCCAGCCGTTCTCAACAGTACACTGTACAAGATGCCAGATACTGTTCACTTACGCATCAGATGGTTCATATTTCCCACATACACTTTAGAGTATTATCTCTAACATTAACCCAGTACCCAGTGCATGTGATCTATTTCATAATCGATAACACTGACACCATTAAAATGTTAATGGTAAATGTTTTTACCCATTTTTACAAGCTTGAGACATTCAGAAGCAACTTTTTTATCTAGATCTTATATTTTTGAGAACTCATAGCACAGGATGTCAGGTATAGAGATTTTTGATTATACAGTACTGTACTACAAGCTGTTTCATTTATGGATTATTTAATGAGTTAATTTACTGGCACTGTCACTAATACATCTCAATCATCAAATCCATAGTATTTTATTTTCTGTACATGTTTCAGTGGAGTGTTTTTAACCACCTTCATTTGGAAAGCAGCTTTCATCTTCTCCCTTTTCTGATTTCAGCATGACTCCAGATTACACTGTGCTTTGGCCCAAGAGTAATAAGGCTGAGCTTATCCTGTTTTGAATCCATATACGATACTTTTAATAAAAAAATTGTACATTTATCTGCACAGCTCCACACGGCAATATAGTTGTAATGCAACACCATCCAGGTAACACTTCATCAGCATCTATAAATCATCATGATCAATCACACTCTCAGCTCCAAGGGCAAATGATTTTAAAATGAAAAGATCCAACATGAAAGATTTCACTGAATCATAGCCAAGTCCCTGAGTGAAGTGCGTTTGCTTTTCTTTGCTTTGTGTGCTGGCCGTAAAAATTCAATTTTCCTTTTCTTCGCCTCTGTTTTTTTCTGGTGTTTCTTGATCTTTTTCCTAGCAGCAATATCAGGATTGGCCACAGCCTATGAAACAAAAAGGGGGGGGAAAAAATGAGGCAACCATGGCAATACCATAGCAACAAGCTTTACATTCAACCTATTACAATGAACATGGTTTCCCTGGGATCCTCACCTGCAGGGCCTTGGTTTTCTTGCGTGAGGCTCGTTTCTGCAGGGCCCCCTTCTGTACGGCAGCAAAGGCGAGCGAGAACTTCTCAAGACCCACTAGCTTCTTGAGCAGCTCAATGAGCTCCTGGGCCAGGTTCTTCAGTGTGGGGTCTGAAGTAAAGAAAACCAGATTAGAAGAATGAGGAAATGAAACCTAGTGAATTAATAACAACTCTTGGGACAATGAGTGATAGGAATAAAAGTAGCAGATACCTTGGTCTGCATATGTGCTGTCCAGTTCTCTGAAGAGCGGAGCAATGATGGTAGTCAGGTAGGGGCCGAGACGCTCTTTGCCCAGGTCAACAGCTATGGCTCCCAAGAACTTGAAAACGCATGTTCTCTAAAGAAAAGTGGGGGGAAAAGAAATCAAAAGCATTTTATAAACCTCCTCACATACCTTCTAGAGTCGAGTGGTGAAATGCAGTATGGACACATGTTGAAATGTATAGATACTCCTACCTAGAAGGAACAGGTCTGGGCTATATCAGGGGGAAAGATTACTGTGTATTATTTAACAGCTCACCTTCAGTGGCACTTTGGGGGTACAGGCTGCCTCTCTCTTCGCAAGCAGCGTGAGCTTCTTAATCAGCCAGGACAGAGAAGGTGGCCGATTTTCCTCTATAATTTTCTGTAGTTGCTGTTCCTCTTCCTCATGCTGCTCATTTATAATCTGCTGTTGCTGCTGCTCATCATCTTCATCCTCCTGCTCCTCATCTTCATCCTCTTTCTCCTCTTCTTCAGTTTTTTCCACATCTTTTTCTCCTTCTTCTTCTTTGGTATTCTCCTCTAAATCAGACTCTGGTGAGATAAGATAAATCACCTTGGCCACGAAGAGTAGGTTCTTGATTACCTGTTGACAGTCATAATATATCAACCCATTACTCTGCATTACTGTTGACAGCTTTCAGCTTGAGCTCATTTTGCTTGGGGGAGATTTCTTACCTGCTCGCCAGCAGTGATGTCCAGAAACTTGGACTGCAGCTGGTGACAGAACGATAAGACGAGCTCCCTCATCTGAAAGAGAACAGCAGAAAATGATTTTAGAGGTCATGTTTGAGCAGCGGATAGAGTGACTTCTATAGACTAGTGACTGTTCAGACTCTGAGAAAGTCTCACCCTCTTGTCCAGGTTGGTTGAAAGAAAAGTGGAAGCCACTGGCTGATTGTTTTGGGGGACATTTTTCGCAGAGTGCCACAGAGACAGCAGCTCCTCAGGTTTCTGAGCGGCAAAAAGCAAGCCAAAGATCTGAGAAGCAGTCAGCCAAACCCAGGAGTGAGGATAACGCAGGTGTGCTTCAATGTGACCTAGAAGAGGAAATGTAGTTCGAGATTACGCCAGAGTTCAAGAGTTTGATACACTTGGAATTGTGTTCCTGATCCACAGGCCAAGGTTCACTTAAATAAAATGGAATAAAATACTTCATGACTTAAGCTATAAAACAAATCTGTTTTTTCAGACAGCATTGACTTGTTTTTCACCTTTTTCTGCACATCCCAGCAACAGAAGATATGACTACATGCTTTCAGAGTAATATATAGTTGCCTAGAGATTAGTTTGTAACACAGGGAGAAAAAATGTCAAAGTCTTGGACTTCAGCTGAACCTCTTCATTTAACTGTACACCTGTCATTAAGCTCAGCAAAAATACAGTGGCGCATATCCCACTATTCGAATATTAAACTACACTACTCCATGTTGTTCAGCAATAGCTCCTGACCATATTGGTTGACGGGTTATATAAATGAGGGGCATTAATAAGAGGAAATTATCTATGCCTTCCATGTGGAAAAATAAACTTCACACATAATGTAAGTGAGTCTGAATTGTGTATTTTATCGATTCAGTCATGTGATAACAGCATCCTCCTTCCTAATGCAACCAGAATTAGTCCTGTGTGTGCTTGTATGCGGAAAAATATGGCTGTGTGTGTGTGTTTTCATACCCCAGATGCTAGATAGAGTATCAGCTGGTTTGTGGAGCTCCAAGAAGCCACAGTTCTTGATAAGTTTGGTGATGAGGGTCAAATAGTAGAAGAGTAACCTGTCTGCTGCTTTCTCATTTTCTTCCTCTTCGATCTAAATAACAAAAAGTACAGAATTGCACACGAATTGTAGATACACCTTTGGCTTGCATACATACTTCTCGTCCCTTATAACATCGGATACATCAGGAAATAACAGGATTATGTCTCACACCAACACTTACATCATCAAAGTTGGCAGAGTGGATTTCCTTCTCTATTAGAGGCAGCAGAGAATCCAGTCTGCGACCAAATTTCTCCCCGTCTGCTTCTACAAAAAGCCCACACACCTGAGCACCCAATCTTCGTAAAGCCACCTAGACATACATACATACATACATACATACATACATACATACATGCACAGGAACAAAAAAAATAATACATGATCATTTATTTATAAGTATCTACTCATCTGTTTTCAAATCAGTGTGTGTTTTTAGTTCACCTTCTCCCCAGATAGCCAGCCAGTGACCAAAGTGAACATAGAGTTCTGGTGCTTTACGTCCAGCTGACCAAGTAACGACTTGATAGCGAGAGAGGCCATTTTCTTACAGCGTGCTGAATCATCATTGACCATAGCCAGAGACAGAGGCACAAAGAAGAGTCCACAATGTTCGAAGAGAAGAGGCTGTACACACAAACATCGACCATGATAAGCTCAAACATCAGCTATAGAATAAATAGAAAGAAATACGTAGTCAATAGTCCAAGGAGTGAAGTGATACCTGAGGGAATGATTGAAAAATGAAGGCCATCATCTCGAGGGCGGACTGTCTCCCTGTGTCATACTCATACCTGCGTAAATGAGAAAAGCCATTTTCTCATTTCAGCAACACAATGGAACAATTCTCAAGGGTGTTTTAGCAGAAGTTAGCTGGAGGTAACTGATTTGAAAAACATCATTCATCCCCTTATTCTTCTTTTAGTGTTCCCTAAAGCCACACCCCCAAAAACACATGCATATGCATTTCCAAAGCTAGAACACATGAATGCTTGTGCAGGGTTTCTTGAACTGACAGGCAACCAGGCATGCCAGCAAATGTGGTTCTTTAATGACTGAGTAGATTTTTAGTACCTCCAGAATGTAAACAAGAAAGAAAAAAAAAAAAATCACTGGCACTATATTTCATTGGTCCTCAAAGTTCAAGGCATACATACTATAGCAAGGTACTTACGTGAGCTGAGCAACAATAAAGTCAAAGTGATTCCGCAGCTTCTTCCCTAGTGGATAATCCATGAGGTACTTCAGATAGATCTGGAAAAAAAGAAGAAGAAATTTCATTAAAATTTCAACTTTATAAATGATGATGAGGAGAAGGAAGAATAGGAAGGTAGTGAGGGCGATCATTACTGACCTGTCTACAGCGGACGCGGACCTGCTCATTTGATCCATTGATGGACAGTTTGGCAACTTTTTTCATCACCTCCTCCATCTCTGGTACCACCAGCTTCTTGGAAAGGATCGCCTAAAAGCACAGAGAATTTCTGTCATTTCTCCCAGCTTTCTAAAAGAAGTGTCATACAAAGCAACGATTTGCTTTTTCTCTATGAGATAATATAGAGTAATGATTTATAATTTCAGTATCAGTGTCACCCAGAACAGATGGGTTCTCTTTTGAGTCTGGTTTCTCTGAAAGTTTTTGTTTTGTTCATGTTGTCTCTGAGTTTTTCCTTGCCACTCCTATGAGTGGTTAGCTCATTACAGAGTCTACCTACAGATTTATGTAAACCTGCTTTGTGTAAATGTCTATTGTTAAACGCTGTATACAAAACATAGAATTATAATTTCCTTTCACTGTTTGCTAGACAGAGCAACACACTTCTATAGAAAAGTATGTAAATAGGATACAGAAAATATATACTCATGAGTGTGCAATCAACACTACAGGTCAAAGGGTTATGAAAAAGCAATTACATATACACTCCCTCAAACCAACGCACACAGACACTGCATACTTTATTTTTATACCCATTTAGAAAAGTCTACATATGTTCAGATGTTCTGATGGACAAATGACTGCCTTTTGTTTCTTTTAAATACTCATTGCAATAAGTATATGAGATCAGATATATCTGATATGCAATTTTATATTGGTGCCAAAATATACCTTGAGCAAGCCAAACGCAGTGGCTTGACGAGAATTATCATAGATGTCCTCTTCAGCGTATCCCAGAAGCACTTGCAGTTGGGTATTAGAGATACAGTTTCTAGTCACACTCTTCACTAGGACAGTTATGACCTAAAAGACAAAACAAAACAAAACAACACAACAAGACTGAGTGAGATGGAAGTGAAGCATGTGGATCAGATGAGAATTCATTTAATCAGAAAAATGTACAGTATGTCAGCAGATTTGCGCACCTTGAAGCAGTTCTGGACAAGGTGGAAGTTTTCACCATGACCGGCACCTGCTTTAGCGTAGTCCTTAAGCAGGACAAACAGTTGCTTGGTGAGTTGATCAGCATTTTGCTCCACTGCAGGAAGAGGAAACTTTAGGATCCAGATGCAGGCCTGCAGAGACTCAGTGATCACCTACACACACACACACACAGCAGGGTTACATTTAAAACATGTTGAAAATGTATTTCTAATCATCCAAAGGGAAAGCCACTCCCCCAGTGAGACACATGGGACAGACCTTGACATGCATGGAGTTGAGACAGTCCAGCAGAAGAGAGACAAATGGGTCCAACATCTCCCGTACGGATGCCACAGAGGAGTTGACCTTGGAATTCTTCAAACTGCCATGGAGCAACTGTATGTGTACATGGATAAAAAAAAACATCTAATAATTCAACAGGATCTCAAGCCATCAAATTAGAAGGTGAGAAGTGGAACATTCAGCATCTTTTATGAAAATTACTGATGTATCAGGTAATGTACTTACACTCAGTCCAGTGTCCACTAGGATGTGCATGTTAGTCTGGCGACTGAGGGCTGCCTTTTGCCCGCCTCTCTTTGGGGTTGGAGGCAGTAGCAAGCAGCTGGGGGGTGGTAGCCTGGGGTCTGGAGGAGGTTGAGCCTTCTGTCTGAACCACAGAAAGATACCATCTTACTTTAATTGAACTATCGGACATTACTTTTTGGTGTGTGTACGCGCGCATGAGAGTGAAATACATACTTGCTCTTGCTTGTGATGAGTGGCAGGCTCTGGCTGACCAAGCCGTGGCTCAGCAGCAGAATGGACTGAGGGGTCATACTCTGATTCAGCAGAAGTCCTGCTACGACTCTCCTCAAAACACTGTGCACTCGCCGAGACACCTTCAGGCTGGCGGTCTTCTCTAAAACCTAGCAGTCATGAACCAGTGTTGTCACTCAAAATGCAAAGGTTTTCAATTTTGTCAAAAAAAAAAAAAAAAAAAAACTTATTGGCTACTTACCTCTTTGAGTGGAATGATAAGCTGCGTGACCCTCTCCTGGCTGCAGAACCGAGCCAAAAACTCATACGAATCTGAGCTCTTGCTGTGACGGGCCTCCATCACTTTCGAAACAATACCCTTGATCTCCTTCTCCTCAGCAAGAGAGCCAAAGAGCTCATTGCTGAAAATCTGAAAAAGATTCTCAGTATCAGCCATTACACACTTCCACACTTCGAACATTTTGGATATAAACATGACAGTGAAGTCTCACCTCTATTAGAATGTCCAAGCAAGGGTCAAGATCTCCAGCTTTCAAGGACGGTCTCAGGATTGAGAGCAGATGGTAAACAGTGAAGGTCAGTACATGGATCTGAAAAACAGCATGAGCAGATGAATATTTCAGTACGTTCTAGTTTAGGCTTAGTCTAACTGAGAGGAACATTCGGTAGTTTTTACCTGGTAGCCTTTTACAAGAACACCCTTCATTTCTTTGAGAAGATACTGCAGGTAATTAGGCCCCAAGGCCTCGATAATCTTGATCAGTGTGCTGCGAGCTACGTCACGGATCTCCTGGAACCGGCTCCTTAGGTGGACACACACTTTGAGGAGTACCCTGTGTATATAAACAGCATGCTAATTCATTCTGACTTCAGATAAATAAAATAGGAAATGTATATACAAAACCAAAAGTTCATCTGAGTTAGCATATTATATTGTGTGCCTTTATTAACAAATTAACACATTATATTAGTATTAATTGGCATTTATTTAAATAAAGTTAACTAAATTTCTATACTTTTCATCTTAAACACAGTTAATGTAAGTATTATTTATATATTTATTGTATTGATGCTGAAGTGCATCAAGTGTTTGTTCATGTAATGTCAGTTAAATGCTTGATGTTTCTAACAAATACACACGGTACACACCCAGGCAAGTTGGTTTCCATAACATCCTCTGGAAGCGTCTGCATCAGCCGGACCATAGCGAAGGCGATGGGTACTCTCACCACCTCCTCATCCTTCACTTCCTTTGATTTTACCATCTTATGCTCATCATCTCTCTTCACCTACACACACAATCATATTTTATTAGCATTTGTTTCACACTGTTAGCTATAGACAATAAAGCCCACTAAAAATAAAAATCATAAAATTAACACTAACCTTGGCTATTAGGCATTTATGCAGTCTGGGCAAGACGCTCTGAGTGACAGTGTTATGAATGGAGGAGATAAGAGCCTCCAGTTCTTCCTGACTCTGTGGAAGGCCACTGCTAATGACAGGACGCATTCTCTTCGGCTTAGCCTCCGCAACCTCTTTAGGCTTGGCTGCTTCACCTTCACCTGTATCCATTTCATCTGTCGCTGTGGCAACAGCATCAGCATCCATTGCATCTTCCATGTCACTTTCATCTGAATCCATGACTTCTGCGTGCTCCTCTTCTTCTTCTCCCTCCAGAACATTTGGCTCTTAAATAAAAACAAAAACAAATTTCATCATAATTGAGGCGGACCCTAGAGTTAATGAAGATGCCAACATGGCCTCAATGTTATTCCCCAGACTCACCAAGTGCCTTTTTGTTCTTGGCTGCATCGATTTCTTTGCTCAGACTCTCACGGTCGAAATGAAAGGCTTCAAGAATAATCAGCAGCAAACTGTACAAGGGAGTAGTGCAGCAAGTTTACTAGTGTTGACATGAAACTTATAATACTTACAGTCACAGAACCCTTCCTCACCTTACAGCCAGTTTCTGCTCAACTATTCCTGTTTGGAGCACATGGATAAAGTACTTGAGGTAGTAGAGGTATTTAGACCAGGTGAGGCGCTTGCACACTGCTCCAATAACGTCGATTGCTGCGGAGGTCATAGCTTCATACTGCAAGTTGAAAAACAGTGTGTTGTAATTGACACCAATATGAGACATCATTGTAAAAGTAGCAGAACTGAATAAAAGCAGAAAACTGCTTGTTGTCTTTAATGAAAACACTTCAATGCATGATAACCTTTGACTAATTCCTTTTTCCTTAAGATATTTTCTTAATATCTTCTTAACATTTGGAAATGCAATTTGTCCATACATAAGAAAACATTGGCCACTTATTATCCAAGCATTTTCCACAATCATGCCATAAATAATATGCATTATTTACACATCTACACTACCAGTCAAAAGTTTGGACACATCTTCTAATTCCATGGTCTTTCCTGATGTTTATTTCTTTCTACATTGTAAAACAATGCTGAAGGCGGCCGAAATACACAATAATCTCGTTGATATTGAAACAGTTGATATTGATCTGAATATCATAGAATCTGAATAGAATCTGTCTGCTACTGATGCTCTGTAAAGCCTTCATAACGGCTCTAATCTGAGGTGCTGTTAATTGGTGATTTCTGAGGCTGGTAACTCTAAATGAACTTCTCCTCTGCAGCAGAGGTAAGTTTTGGTCTTGCTTTACTGGGATGGTCTTCATGTGAGCCAGTTTCATCATGGTGCTTGATGGGTTTTGCTAATGCACTTGACAATACTGTTCTTGCAAGAACTATTCCAGAACACCTGACCTTCGTGTCTTAAAATAACAACTGACTGTTGTTTTTTGTTGTTGTTACATATGGATTACTTAAGTCCATGTGTGTTATTTCATAGTTTTGAAATCTCCAGTATTGTTCTAGAATGTAGAAAATAAGTCACTAAACAAAAAACATTGAATTAGAAGGTGTGTCCAAACTTTTGACTGGTAGTGTACATTGTGACTACTGTTACTGTAAATACCTTGAGGAGCTTCTCATCAAATAGTGCGATCATGGCATAGGGCATGATAAAGTTCTGCATGGAGCGAGAAGACATAACCACTGTGCCTTCTGTCAGCTGCTTGGCAAACCTCCTGAGCGCTCGTCCTCTACGGTGTACCTGAAGTCCATGAACACACACCAAAGACACATTTTTTAATTCAGTCACGTGGTGCTAAAATAATAATATTTGTGCCAACTGCATTATAACTTTTACTTCAAAACCAAAATAGCTGTGCCTCTACCTGAATGTGCTTCACGTTCTCAAAGAAGTCTGACTCAGGATCAGAGTAGTTGGTGAGCTGCACCAGGTCTCTGAACTCTGAGCGATTGGGGAAGGTTTTCACCAGACAGGCCAGGACTGAAGTGTAATCGTTCCTCACACTCTGTATACAGGGAAAAACAGACCGGGCTCATCACAGTGTACTTGTGCATGCTTATGAGCCATAATTGTTTAAGACATACACAAAGGTTTACACAATGCGTGTACCTCTGTTTTGCTCTTCAACCCTCTTCTCACAGCATCCAACACAGTGTACTGCACAATCTCTTTATATTCCTGCTCAGGGCAGCCCACTGCAGCCAGCTGTGCAAGAATAGCTGAAAGACACAAAGTGGCACTGTCTGCCAAAGACATGTCCCCAATCTAAAAGACACACACAAACAAAAATCATTAAACAAAACACAACTCGAGCATCACAAATATTACCAGATATCACCTGCATTAGGACAATGCTTCCAATTCATATTTTTTACAATATTATTAATATACAACTTTTGCATTTATATATATTTCAGACAATAAAACCTAAAGTGAATGATATGCTTGTATAACTGAATAATTAGTGCACACATCAAGAAATGCCCTGTAAACACACACACACAAACACTTCATTCTTACTCACTTCAAAAGAGTGGAAGCAGTTGTGCATGATGACCATGAGATATCTCATGTCCAGTGTCTTCATCTCTTCAATGTGTTTGATTGACTTCTGGAAAGCCATCAGACGCACATCATAGTGGATCTCATCTAGATGCCGACTGTCAAAGGCATTAAGCTAGAGGCAAAAAGGGGAAGAGAAGAAAAGAGGTGGGATGAGACAAGAAGTAATATAAGAGAGGACCAGTGTAAGGAGCTAAACAGAAATGAATCCAAACATTCCTCTCTTATTTGTAATCATCTCTTACCTGTACAGCAACATCAACTATGTACTTCAGTTCATTGTCCAGGTCAGAGAGAGTCTGCAGAGAAGAAAAAAACACAAACACAGCCAGTGAGATTTAGTTTCTGTGTTATTAACAGAAATCTAAAGCTGGATGGATCATAGGGATCTGACCTTGAAGACCTCACACAGGGCTTTACGGCATGGCTTGCTGCGTATGATGGAGAAGAGTTTACTAAGAGGCTTCAGGAAGATACTGGGCTCTGAACATTGTCTCAGCAGGTTCTGGACTGTGCTCAGGATGTCCAGCTCTGTCTCCTGTATGAAAAGAAAACAAACATATTTAAGAAAACCACCAAAAATAATACACGTCATACCCGGTTTACACTGCTGTGATAGAGAAGTATAATACCTCAGCAATCTTTGGCTTATGGAGGTATGGTAGCAGCAGATGGATGAGTGTTGAGCTCTGTTCCTTGTCAGTGACAAATCTACTTATCCTGAAACAGAACAATACAAAATATATAGATACAGACTTACGCCTGTTTATAATCTAATAACATAAACCACAGGCTATAAGCAAGCAAAGCTAGGGCATACTTGGAGAGGATGTTAAGCTCCTTGCTAACTTGAGCTCGGAATTTCTTCTTTTTGAGGCGATCAGAGTTGCGCACGACTCCACCCAGGTACTGAAGCACAGCAGGGATGTGAGGTAGGAGCAGTCTCGAACCTACAGTCAAAGGCTCTGTGTAAGAGAGAAAAAAAAGTGTATAAATGTATAAACAAAAGCTAGTTCCCAAATAATGATTAAAAAATATGAGAGAACACTCTAGGCATCTTGTGTTGCTCTCTACCTGCAGTGACGTCTGACCCAGAGTCTAGCTCAGGAATAACACACCCATTGATGCTCAGCTCTGTTTCTGTCTCGGAAGGTGTAAAGTCCGGCATGTTCAGTAAATTCTCACAGATGTCCATTACCATGGACGATGTGTTAGGAGAGACATTTTTAGAAGACAGCAAGGCGAGGACATTGAGCAAGAGGTCACACTCCGGATGGTCCGGTCTCTGTTTAGCCAGCAAGGGGAAATACCTGAGAGACAAGCAACAGAATTACATTGTAGCTGCATATAAAAATAATGTCCATCTAGATCTGTAGACAAATCTTGAAAATACATCTGAACTATGAAGAAGAAAAAAACAACCACTTTTTTTTACCTAGCGTTCATACTCCAGACATGGATAAGCTTGAGGAGTGGCGTGGGAGCATATGTGCTCTCCGTGGGCAAGCGACACACCTGAAGGACAGCAAAAAGAGATCACATTATACATGCAGTCACTCCAAATGTATTCACACATCCAGCTGAATATAGCACTTAATCAGGGGGAAAAAGAGTGGAAAGTTTTAGATTGGCCTAGTCTGACCTTAAACCAACTGAGCAGCATTTCAACTTCTGAAAAGGAGAGTGAAATGACAACGCCACAAAACAATTACCAACTAAAAGAAGCTGCAGTACAAGCCTGTTTGGAGATGTGAGGGGATCACTGACATGATGCAGTTATTGCGAACCCTGACTTTCAACTTAATATAAGAATCCAGCGTCGCTGTGATATGCTAATTAGGACAGGCGGAAGTGTCACGTGACTTTCTGCGCTCCTCCTGTATCAAAACAATTTTTAAATCAGTTTTATTTTATTGTACAATAACAGTTTGGGGGAACTGATGTTGAACGCAGCTCGAAAAAGTGTTTATTTAACCATACTTTACATTGATTATGCTTTCTTTCTGCAGGTCTATTTTGAGAACTTATATTAATTTAAGACCGTTCCTATATATTCACCTAAAACTTGGCACCAAAGGTGCCATGTTCGAAGTTTTTAACATATTTAGATGTAAATATAAGGAAATGAAAAACTAATAAACCTTGTACCTGAGGCCAGACAATAGCCTGGAACACGGCATCGATTTCATCAGCAGTGAAGTGGTATGACTCAAAGTTGTCAAAGAAGTCTTGGATGCGAAGGAGACCCAGTCGTCTCAGGTTCTTCAGTGGGCCGATACAGCCAGGCTTCAGCTACACACACACACAGAGTCAAACTTACATTTCCATATTATACGCAGAATCTAAATGTATAATTTCCATACATACATACCACAGAGAAAAAAAATCATTAAGATGCATTGCCTTTTCTCTTTCATCTGCTTTGCCGTTCTTGGCACTTTGTTAGTAACCCTGAACGTCTTATCACATATTATTAATTATAATAATGTTTCCATGTATTATTATTTCATATCCATATCACCAACCCCTATTATAGATAAAAGATCTTTTTGCTGGTTGTTTTCAAGCTATAAGTCTTTGGAAAAGATCTTAGACGTGTTCTCCAAACGGCTAACTGCAGCTCACCTGATCTCTGTGTTCCAGCAGCAAGGCCACAGAGGCAGTGACACACAGCAGAATCTGCAGTAGCTTAGGCAGGTAGGTTTGTATGAGGTGGCCGAGTTTATGCATCACAACATCTATAACATTGAAAATTCCGTGCTGACGACCCAGAGGGAGAACTGAGGAGGAGTCGGTCTCGGCCATGGCCCGCTCCACTGCAGCCAGACATGCTCCTGTGTGCAAAAGATCATGCATCTGTTAGAATGTGATAATATACCAGTTTCTTTCAGACATTCAGTATATTTTACTGGGCAATATATATAAAAACGTGATACAGTTTAGGTTGTATAAGTACTATATACTACTATAAGCCATAACATTCATCTTTAATATTTTCATATTTACTCATCTGGAGGCAAAAATCCATATTTGAATGCTAAAAGATCCAACATGCTGCTTTTTAGGTGACAATAACAAAGCAAAAACACATTTTTACATAAAATCTCACAAATATGAGCATCAAGAAAATAAGGTGGAGGCTAAAAATATAAAAATAAATCTGAAATATTAACTTTATTAACTTTTGCCTTGTGGTTGATGCATTTCATAGTTCACTGCTGTCCCAGTGTAAACTTATAGGCTCTAGAATACCATATCTTTAAGCAAAACATATATTTAAGGTATATGCCAATTTATTTAGCATACCCTGATATTTTTATTACATTCATTTCTAATATATACGTGTGTATGTATGTGTATACCTTGGCTGTGATGGCCAACAGGTTCCAGGAGCATGTCAATGAACATGGCTAGCTCCTCTGACTGGCAACCTGCCAGAAAACGCAGCACGATGGAAGAACGTGATGCACTGGCAGCTTTGCCCTGGAACTTATTACCAACTTTTGTGCGCATCCGGCCATACAGGATCCTACATGACGATAACCCACAGACTGCATTAACAACATATGATTTAACAGAATATTTAACAAAAAAAATTGGACATCACATATGCACCTCATGAGCAGAGGGATAAGTTGGGGGCGGTGCATATCCAGCACCACTGATCCCTCCTCAGAGATGTTGAAGCGAACAATCTCATCTTTGAAATGCTTGTCATCTAGCAGCCTCTCCAGATTCTCTCTGAAACACACGACGGTGTGAATAAACGTAAAGACAACATTTTTAAGCATAGGAAGCCAATGCACAAAATTTCTGAAACCACATCCCTTTGGAACTGCTTAAAAGCCTGCAATGTAACTGAGAGAAGGTCACCTACTCTATTTATTCCAAAGCTGATGACAAGAGTTTTTAAGAAGGTGAAATGAATCCTACAAGGGAGCAAATATAACTGTAACAGTAAGGCTTTTACAGTGGTCAGAGTCCTGGATCAGTGTGTGCATTCCACCTTTCTCAGAGAGGTCAGAAACATGAGACTTACTCAAAGATATCATCAGCATCCGCTCTGAATATAAAGGGCTTTCTTTATACACCTGACTACAGTATCTATTATAAAACCATCAGTGTCTATTACAGAGTACATTACCGTCATTACTTCATCAACAGCAATTAATAAAGCGATGAAAGACAGAATGAGTCGGCTGAGGCAGTGAACCTACTTGTAAGGAAGAATGTTCGGATCTTTGTAAGTTATCAAACAGTCCAAAGCTGCCTTCTGAATTTGCTGGTCCTTGTGGCACAGGAGCTAAAGAGGAGAAATAGTGATCATATGTCTGCTTTGTTTACCAAGAAAAATAACTATTTGTTGATGTCCAAAAAATAAACCCTCACCTGTGTGTAAAGCTCCATTAATTCAGGCTCCATGTATAAAGCTTTGGGATTAGTGAACTTGGAGAAAACCTTAAGATGTGCAATAAGTTGCCTGAAAAAGAGCAGTGTTCATTTCTATTGAAACAGCAATAAATAAATAATTATTGTGACAAAATCATTAGCCAAGTCTGAGGTGTCAGGCATCGCTGGCTATAAATCAAATCAGAATGTTTGAAAACTCTGTGATATTTCCAAGTGGATCCCTCGCACCTGGTTAACAGTGGATGTAGTTCCAGTGGAAACAAGAACATAAGAGACATTTATTTTGCTATATAACAGAGAAATCTTGGGTTTGGGGCTGAAATGTCAAATATACAAGACTTTCCCATGGTTTACCTTCCTGTGTGTAGTTATTAGTAACAGCACACATCATTATTTCAGAAAAACTTTGTAAACATATCTTCCTACTGCATGCAAGCCAAGTGATGGTTCAGAACAAGTGATTTTTCTTACTTGGCTGCTGCTCTCCTTGGTATTTTTCTCTCAACTTGTTGGTACTCTTCCTCCCCTTCTAGTTCCTCTTCTTCTTCCTCCACCTCTCTCATCCTCACATCCTCCTTTACAGTCTCAGAGGTGTCTTGTGTGGAGGAGTAGCTCATCTTTGTCAGATTCTGAGCTGGAGCCACTAGCAGATCAGCTGGATAGAACTCATTCCTATCAGTAAACCAAGAGTCGGTCATCAGGAAGATACTGGATGGATGGTTGCACTCAGAAAAAGTTTTTTTCTTAATCTAGCATATTCACATAACCAAATGCGTGCACACACAAACACACACCCAATGAAGCGCAACAGCAGTGGGCTTAGCTCTCGGCTTCGTGGCTCCACTCTGTCAGGGAACTGGTTCATGGCTTTCCACAGCAGGCTACGAAAGTTAGTGAAGTCTGTACGATCACTAATGTTGTATGCCTGCTCCAGCTGCTCCAGAAACAGAACGCCAACATCCCCACTCTCAATCACATCTGTCCCTTGATCAATCATCGACTCTGCACCTTTATCCTGTTCACCATCCTCATCATCATCATCCTCCTCCTGCTGAAGCTCTTTCTCTGAGGAAAAAAAGGCCATTTTTGTGTCATTTACTCCCCTGGAGTTGCCAGAACTTCTTTTTAAATAAAAAAATTAAATAATTTTACAGTGCACATAAGCGGGTAGATCATTCAAGGATATTGAAGATGATGTTCTAAACAGTTACACCTAATCGACAGAGTTGCAGTATATATAAAATGTTTAAAACTATTAAGATCACTCACAATTGTAATATATTAGCACATTTCCAAATCTGAGTCACAATTCTCGCATGTCATGTACTGAGGCCATATCTACCATGCCCCATTCTTTTACAGAAACACTGAGAAACACTTCAGCACTGTTTTGCAACATATTTTATACCACAGAGGAGCTGAAGGTATGGATTTATTGTCTAACAGCACAGCTCAGATAGTAGCTCTGGCTGTAATGTAAATTAGAGGTTTATATTAATGCGTTCATTATAAATATCATCATTACTGTTTCTATAGTAACAACTGCATTGCTCAACATAATCTAAGGTTAATAATTTATGAATTGATTATTTAATAAAGTTAATATATATATATATATATATATATATATATATATATAAAATTGTTAACATGGTGACATTTTCTGTTGGGAGACAATTTAGATAAGGTTTAGGGAAAAAGTCACAAGTGTCAGCACTTTGGTAATATTTTAGCCATTAGAGAGTCTTCAGCCTTCAGAGAGAAGATTTTGCACTTTCAGGTTTCTTAGTCACATGGTAAGGTGCATAATTTTGTCTTATTAAATAATTATATGCTCCAAGCTAAAACAGGATCAAAAATCAAATGTAACTAAGTAAACATTTAAAGCGCACAATGTCCTTCTTTAATAAATTAAAAAATTGTAATCACTGGCAAATTGTTGCGGTATAATAAGAATAACACACTTTGAGCCATGCAATCAAGTTCAGGGAAAATAATTCCGCTATATATTGGACTCTATAACATCACCCTGGCTCCTATAACAGCACAGCCAATCATGTGTCTCTCTTGCACTCATCCAAAAGCCAGTCAAAATCAGCCTTTCAAGAAAATTCTACCATTTGCATCTGCTATTCAACTCTCTCCTAAAAAGAACCCACCAGCCAGACCAGCAACCATCTCTAAATGTTCATAGTAAACCTTCCAGAATTCTTTGTTGTCCATATCTCGGGCATGCAACCTAAAATAAAATAAAATAAACATTTTAATTCAAAAACACAGTACAGTAGAAATAAAGCCTTTGTGCTAATTATTTGGTACTACACTTACGCAATAAGGTCAATAACAGCATCCCATAAGGGTCGGAAATTAACAAACAGCATTGCGATGAGGTACCGCAGTGGAACCTGTGAAAACACAGACATCAGTACTGGTATTGCTAACACACTCCAGCTTTATCTTTAAGAATAATAGATGCAGGTGTGTTGTGTACCTGGTGGAAAGGTCCTTTGGGGAGGCTGGGCTGCACCAGATCATGGCGCAGTTTGCGGAGGTGCAGCAGCTTCTCTCTGTAATCCTGCACTGTGGCTGGTACCTGCTCAGCCTGCAGGCAGCTTGCAAACACCGTCTGTGTGCTTGAGCTGTCCTCCCCCTGCAAACAGAATTTATCTATAAGAACCTTTTTTGTATATAAAACCTATTTGAAAATAATCAGTGCAACCACTAATTGCACTTAAGACCAACCCAGTGTTCATTTTGATCAATGTTTATGATACAGTACAGTGCTGCTAAATTCTCAAATCAGATGGGTAAGAGGGTATTGATTAGCTGTCTGATACAGCACTCCCCTGTGCCAGCTACAATTCAAATCATGGGATTATATTAATAATAATATAAACAAATTCTAATTTATTATAGGATATGCAGGATATGTGATATTCAGGACCAGAGTCAGTAAACTGTGATAAAAATAAACTAAATTGCTTTGTGGACAAACAAGCATTAAACATAACCATTAACCATTAAAAACTTTATAAATTTTGCCATTTACGCGCATATAATAAAAATATCTGGGTTGAATTATATTAGTAATTTATACTACACAAAATTCATACAAATGAATTACCAACAGAATTAAGTGAAGCTGTATGTATATTTTACATAATAACCTTAATCATAAGTGTCTTCAGGAAATGAAATGATCACAAATTACAAATTAAAAGCTACCTCAGCTGTTTTTGGAAGCTCTGCCTTAAAGTGGGACATAATTCTCAGTGTCAGAAGTCGAATCTAAAAGGGGAGGAAAAATCCAAACCTTTGAAAACAATCAACGTATTTCACAATAACTGTAAAAGGACAAAAAGGTTTGTTGGATATGGAGTAACTGAACAGCATCGCTACCTTTGAGATGTTAGAAGAAAAATTGGACTGTAACATTTGATATAGCTCCAGTAGTGAGTTGTGAGACAGCTGGGCAGAGCAGTCATTGAGGGAGAGTCTGGTATAGTACAGGTCAGCCAGCAGCAGTGCAGAAAGATCAGTGGGAAACTTCCTGCATAAAAGAAAATCAAACAAATCACTTACTACAGTAAGCATCCTCATAACTAGAGGACTTTTCTGTCATTTGATCAGGCACTCGGAGTACTTACTCTATGATGCAGCGGACAAGCTCATCAGGGAGCAGAGACAACACCAATGCAGTCTCTTTAAAGCTCAGCAATGTGGTTAGAGCCTGCCGTGCCACAAAAAGCCCTCCTGAGGTGACAAAATAAAGACATTCAGGAAAAAGAACATTCTCTGAAACAGGGCTGCAACAATTAATCAACAGATATCACAGGGATTCTGTTGGATTAATTTAATTCAAATGCCCTATAATTAAAAAAATTCATCCAATTCCATCAAATAAACACCAAAAAGTGACTGTAAAAATTGCTTACGGCTTGGACTCAACAGAGTGAAGATTTATTTATATACATTCTCTAATTTGATTGGATTATTTTTGTATACAAGTATAGTATAATTTCAAATTTCAGTTTCATAATAAAGCCTAATACTAAGCAGATACAGTTTATAGCTGCTATAACCTAAAAGTAACTATAAAAGATACAAATATTCATTTATTAATAAATTATAAATTGTTGGCTGTGATACAACAAAAATAAAACACTTTAAGACATGCTTTTAATAGAAAATAATGAAAAGAAAAACACAAAAGCAGTGATGTAGGATATCCAGCAAGCACTCTTCACATCACTGACCTCTTCCAAGCTTTTCACTGTGCACCTCGTGTAACAGTCGGTTCAACAGAGCAGTGAGAGGAGGAATCACACTTGCTGGCTCCAGGGGCCTGAGAAACCATGTTCACGTTAGCATAAATGCAGAAAACAGAAACTAGCACTGATGCATGTGTTTAAATGGGGAGTGAAATTCTTGCCTGAGGTGAGGCAGAAGCACCAGGGCTGCCCAGATCTGAGAGAGATCCGATAGTGGCTGATCCTCTGGGACAACTAAAAGGGAGAGGATGAGCTGAGGAACAGATGCTGTCTGTGCCTTGTCCATCCCAGATAAACTGTAAAAACACAATACACAACAATCTTCAAGCTTTAAAACAAACTTGTACTGGGATGCTTTACTGTAGAAGTGTCTGACTGCTGAAATACTTCACTGGGTTTGAATCAAAACTGTGGTACAACAGTTGACATCCCCTATTCTATAGAGTTATAAAACCATTATACCCAAAATAAAACCATTGTACCCAAAATAAACCCATTCTACACAGAAGCCCCTGGCCTTACCCTCCAGATTGCCCAGTGAAGATCAGTGGGTATTTCTCAAAGGCCATTGAGCCATCAGTCGGAGGCTGAGCTTTAACCAGTATAAGCTTGACCAGCAGCTCCAGAGCCTGCAGTCTGTTCACCGAGTCCTCACTGGAGAAGAGCTGCTCCACAAACTGCAGCATTCTGGGCAGAAACACCTGGAAAAAAATCAATACATTCATCTGAAATGTTTAAAAGTAGGCTATACCTGATTTAACTACACTGCTGAGCAAACATTCCTAGCAGATCTGTATGAAATATATGTAATGTAATGTTCATGCACATGGCAAATAGCAAATCTAAGACTGCTGTTCTTAACCTTTGAACCTACAGCGCACCCAGAGGTGTGAGATATAGCCAGGGGGTCTGCAATAATCCATTTATTTATTATAATATTGTAACAAGCATGTTAATTATATTAAGCTTATTATTTGCTTATTATTAATTAGTTAACACCTTACTCAATAATCAACTGAATCGAATTGTCATTCACACTCAAAAATAGCTTCTTGCAAGGAAGGCATTAATTTCTTAAAACTTAAACTTTAAAAACAAGTATAAATAATGCCGAACTGAAGACAACTTTTTAGTAAACAACAACAATTTTAGTAAAGCTTGGAAAAGTATTGTTCATATAATATAGTCATTATAAAAGGTTTTACACTATATGTTCATTTCATCTTTAGCCTCGTAAAAAAAAAAAAAATCTCTCAATGTTTTCAAAATTTAATTAAATAACATATTTACATGCATCAGAACGCCATCAACAAAATTATTTAATAGCTCTTTTTTTTTTTTTGCAGTGATACCATGTTTGAATGAATCCAACTGCATTGTTACAAGTACATATCTACTCACATGTTACTGAGATTACAGAACATTTTTATTCTTTCCCCACTGACCTGCTCAAATTGTTTCATACTGAACATCTCTTTGGCAAATGACAAAATAAGGTCTCGGTCCATCCCACTGGTAAAGACCTAAGAGAACAATAAGTGAAAAAAATAAGGTCAATTATATGTTATGAGTATGCTTATGTGTACACATATGCACTTGCACACACACCTTTTTCACCAGTTCTTGGATCATGCTGGCTGGCAGGGACAGATTGTCTCCAAGCAGAAAGGATGAGATCACTTGTAACAGTAAATTGTAGCAGGAGCAAGACAAACCTCGAGTATGAACCAGCTGGAGAAGCAACTGTAAGAGCAAAAAAACAGAGCTCTAGCTTTCACACAAAAACCATGACAACCCAGAACAGATTAGACAAATCCGTACACATGTACCTCACAGACAGACTGTGGCCTGGTGATCTTGGCTCCTTTTCTGTGCTCGACCAGTGTGTGGTAAATAAACAAGATCCTTTCGATGTGATCACTTGTCTGGTCAGACTGCCCTGCCTCCATCTTCGGGAGTAAGTCTTTCACACATGCCTGAGAGAAGAAGACAAAGAAGCAAAAATAAAAGCAAAACCATTAACACAGATCCAAGACTCCAGGATGAAATCCTGTATTGAATGAAAACATTCTCTACCTGCAACGAATCCCAAACAACCAGGAAGTTTTCCTTTGTGACGTAACCGGCTGAAGACTCGGCCATGTGATCGAGTGCTTCTTTAATAGCATCCCAGGGCAGAGCAACACCTTCACCAGAGGGACCGAGTTTCCTCAGAGCCACTGGCAAAGCCTAAGAAAAAAATTAACATCATTCTTAAATACTGGTCTAAATATTAATTCAGCTTCAGTGGTGGCAAACACCAACACAACGTTATAATAAACGTTTACAGACAGAGCACTGACATTAGGGCGGGGCAATATTATAAAATTTATGTAAAACATTACAACCAGCCACAATATTCTGACTCTTACAGATGTAATCAGTGCTTTTGTTTCAGTCTGCTTATTTTACTTGTTACTTTACTTGTCGGTGCGATCTTTATGTATCTGTCCTGTAGTGTATTGTATTATCTGTTTGCTTAAGGTTGCACTTTATGTCAATAGCTTATTTTTTTAACTCTAGCCTTTAGTTCTATGTTGTTTGATGTAGCGCTGTGTCTTTATGTAGCAACAGGGTCCTGGAGGAAAATTCTTTCATTTCACTATGTATTGCATCAGATATATATGATTGAAATGACAGTAAAAAGCCTCAACTTGACTAATCACAAGCAAAAGTGGTCAACAGAGAAAGACACTCTAACATAAAACAACAATGCATAAATTCTGGACTTATCTTTAGAAATTCTAATTTTATTGTCACATACACAATCTTACACAGTATGCTATGAAATGATTTTTTTATGATGCTTTAAAGTAAAATAAAACTTTTTCAAAATAATGAAATAAAATGAAATAAGGTATACACAAAATATTAGCTGTAAAGGGAAAAATAAACAGACAACATCTAAAAAATATATATATATATATATATAGCATATGAACATAATACAATGCCTGATGATAATATGGTGAAATAAATTTTGTATCTATTTCGACTCACTGTATTGGTGCAAGAGTGGAACATATTGCACACTCCTCTGCACATCTCAAACATGAGCTGCCCGACTCCCTTTGCCTTCTGAGGACACTGCTCCAGGTCCGTAAACATCAGCGTGAACAGGTTGTCAAAATCTGGAACCTGACGAACACAGAATTAGTGACTTGCTTTGGAACCACCGCTAACTAACAGTATGTTACTTCTAAAGTGTCTTACCTTTCTCATTAAAAAGGAAAAACTCTCAGCTGCAAAGTTACGGATGTGCTCTTTCTTATGTGCCAGAAGTTTGCTGTAAAGACTGAGGAGAGAAAATATAACACACAGTGCTTTAAAACACATCTCTAAAGGAAATCTCTAAATAAGTCAAGAATTCACTACAGTTCAGTCTTTCAGCTTCTTTGCTCTTCTTCCGCTTACCTGTAGATCTTGTTCATATCCTTCACCATCAGCCTCCATAAGTACTTATAGAGGTAGGAGAGGCAGGTGAAGGCCCATTCCAGCACCTCAGTATCCTGGGTCTCAAGCAATGAGGTGATGATGATGAAGAAGTCAGGAAAGTGAGGGTAAAAGTCTGTCTGGAGGTCGCGTGCAAACTGCACCACAAGACTATGAAAAGAGAGGAAGAAGATTCATGCTTTATCTCCTCACACTACTTTATGTAGTCGGCATTTCTCTATGTTGTTCCACTGGTTGCTATTAGTTAGATTCAATTTTTCCATACTGACATACTGTATATAAATTGCACTCATTCTGATATCATTTATATTTATAGATATATTTATACAATCTACACAGGGACTTGTGTGGCACACATAAATGGATTAAAAAATGTGTGTAATCTGTGCAATGGTGCACGTTTTCGGTAAAGAGATGTTAATTTAGCATTTTTAAAAGGAGTCTCTGGTGTTGAGATATTTTTACAGTCAATATGCATCTCAAGGTCTCACTAACTTGAAGAGAGAGAGAAATAAGAGAGGCTGGAGAGGGAACACAACTGTTCTTAAAAGATAAGTCATTTTTTGGAAGTTCCACAACATTAAACATACCAATATGTTGTGCCATATAAAGAAATCAAAGCATTACGGATTATGCTGTTCCTGGAAAATATTCGGCTTTGAGGTGGTAATGACTCCAAGTGTAGCCGTTTTATCCCACTAAAACAGCATATTCCGAACAGCATAAATCTTTCCTACATTACAAGCCCTACAATATAGCCACAATGTAGTTTTTGACACATTACATTCCCCTTCTCCTTATCCTGTTCATTTTATTACTTTACTATCTGAGAACACCAAGAAACTTGAGAAGCAAACTAAGAAGCAGTTTGTGGTACAGAAACACAACTATGTGATAGAGAAAAAGAAGCTTACTCCAGAAGAGGCTGATAAGCGAGGCTGTTCTTCACGGAAAGGTGAGTCTTCAAACTCTCCACTATGGCATTTTGGTGGAATACCAACATGTGGAAGGACTGACTCTTGTGGAAAACCTCCTTTGAAAAGGCAGCTGTGAGGAAAATGTATGCAATTATTTACATGTTATAGGTTTTGAGTTTATTTGTCATGTGCACAAAAATAACAGTTGCAACTGTAGGGTGAACTGTGTGTGTTGTACTCTACAGCTGTGTAATACAAAATATACACTATGTTGCCAAAACATTGGGACACCCATCCAAATCATTGAAGTCAGGTGTTGTTTTTTTAGGGCTTGGGCTTGGCCCCTTAGTTCCAGTGAAAGGAAGCGTTAAGCTTTAGCATACCAAGACATTTTGGACAATTTCATGCTCCCAACTTTGTGGGAACAGTTTGAGGATGACCCCTTCCTGTTCCAACATGACTGCACACCAGTGCACAAAGCAAGGTCCATAAAGACATGGATGAGTGAGTTTGTTGTAGTGGAACTTTACAGAGTAATGACCTCAACCTGATAAAACACCCTTGGGCTGAATTAGCGCAGACTGTGAGCCAGACCTTCCCATCCAACATCAGTGTCTGATTTGGATGGGTGTCCCAAAACCTTTGACAACACAGTGTATATACATCAGAATATAAAGGGGAGAGGACATGGGAAAGATGAGGGGAAATAGATTATTTACGAACACATTATATTGTCAAAATACAGACAAATGATAGCACTTACTGAAGTGATCTGTCAGGTTCAGGTCCCTCCATTTTCTTAACCCTTCAAAAAAGTAGGTTTCTACCTCCTTGTAGAAAGAAACACAATGAAGGTATAAGCTGGGCTTCAGAGCAACACAATACTTGTTAAAAGTTAGCTTTATCGACTGTGTATCAAACACTAGAGTTAAACCCACCTCACTGTAACTCCCTGTTCGATCAATCCGATGGATCACATCGATGTTCACATTTGCGAGTCTCTCGGAAAATGTGAGAAACTGCAACCATACAATGAAAACATGGTATAAATACAGCAGCTGTATAGTGGTGCTCCAATAAATTACAATTTACAAGTTAGCTATGTCATAACACGGATAATACACATTGTTAGGAAAATTTACTGACCCTAAACTTAAAAAAAACTATTTCTCTTTACACAATGTTTATGTCATTAAAGCTTTCCTCATGCTGTTCTGCACTCATGCAGCTTAATGCTAGCTGCTGGTCTGAGTTAAACTCACCCGATAAGTGTTTTCTGATTTGTGAGACAAAGGCTTGGCCTTTAGCTTCATTTTCTAGTCTGTTTTGTACGAACAGAAGTTCAGGATAAAAGAAAACGCTGTATTTTAAAACCCAATACTTTTCATGGTTAGTAAGAGAACTGTTGCCACACACGCCGCCTCAGGACGCCGCCATTTTGGAAGAACCAGCGTTAGAAATCTGTTTCAAAATAAAGGTCCTGGCTTAGTCACAAATAGCGCTTTTATTTTCTTTTTCTATACAAAAAAAGTTTAATTTATTTATATGCATACATATTTAACACATCCTAAAATATAAAATATAAAGACATTTTTATTTAAACTACAATGTTGTTTTAACATGAAGAAGTGAATAAAATATTCTGAAGCACTGAAGACATAGGCTTCTTAAAGAATTAAACCTTATTGGTTACATCAGTATTACTGCACATACAAATATCACAGCCTACTGAGTAGCAAAAGCTCTCACTTGCTTAACTAAAATGTTACTGCGCCATTATAGTGGGCATTATAGTGCTTTCCTGTGAGTGTGTTCCACAGCCCTGTGATGCAGCATGAGCAGCAGTTTGAGACCCAGTGCTTGGTCTCAGATGAAGAACATGTCTGCCCCACTCTCCCTGTTTGGTATCTGTTCTATAATGGGAAGAATTTACTGTTAATTAAGAATTAGCATAACTAATTTGGGGGAAATAGCGTTAAAAAAAATAGTGTAAAAATAAATTGAACACTGCCACAGCACTGACTGTCAGAGTTACTCACAGCAGCACAATATCTTCAGATTGTAATTTAGGCTTCAATTCATTTCTATTTAAAAAATGTATTGTATTTTTAATAAACAGTGGCAATAATTCTGGAGTTAACTCTATGGAAGGCTGAACACACAAGAAATGCATGGAATGCCTAGCACTGGGCAATGTAGAGGGAGGGCTGATGGCAGATTCAGAAACAATAAGAGCTCTCAAGTGAAGGAGAACTGGAGAGGTGTGCTTTCTGTTCAGGGAAGCATGTCTTACTCTCACTAATACAAAGATATACTCAGAAGTCTTCAGTGACTCCTCCACTACTAATACTTATCATTTGCGCTTAATAAATAGTAATTTTTATTGGTGTTATACACACTAACTATATACTGCTATATATATCTCAATTTTACCTCAATTTATATCACAGCACAATGGACAACAAGGAGAATACAGCAGCATCCTTCAGTACTTGGGACTATGTGGTTTTTGCCCTCATGCTGGTCATCTCAGCAGCTATCGGCGTTTATTATGCTTTCGCCCAGCGCCGACAGCAGACCACCAGGGATTTTCTGGTGGCTGGCCAGAGTATGACGGCTGTACCCATCGCTCTGTCACTGACCGCCAGCTTCATGTCAGCTATCACAGTGCTGGCGACTCCAGTGGAGGTGTACTGTAATGGGGCTATGTTCATTTTAAGCTGCTTAGGCTTCATCCTGATGGTGGCCATCAGCTCAGAGGTCTTCCTCCCTATCTTCTATAGACTGGGAATAACTAGCACCTATGAGGTAAGGTACTTCACGGCTGAACCAGCCCAGTGAGTTTAGACTTGAGTTTTTTAGGCATCACAAAACTTCATTTTGTAGGGCAACATTGAAGACCTCATTGTGCTTCATTTCATTATATTCTTTTGTTTTATTAAAAGAAAAACAAAATGGATTAGCACAGATAGGTTTAGAATTCATTAGGATACTGTTTTTCTGCAGTACCTGGAGTTGCGGTTCAACAAAGTGGTTCGGCTGTGTGGGACAATGCTGTTCATCATACAGACAGTGAATCTTTTTAGTGCAAAATTATCTCTCTTTACACACAATTACTTTTTCATGTTTATGTTACTGGCCCTGAATACACAGTAAGTAATTAATGTTCTTTTCTCATTCTTCAGTTAGTGTACACTGGAGTGGTTATCTATGCACCAGCTTTAGCTTTAAACCAAGGTAAGCTTTAACAACTGCTGACCAACATACTTTACATACTCTCTAAAGGTGAAATTAACCCAGTTATAGGATTAATAAATCATCTAATCATTCATTATGGGATAAGGAATTGGCTAGAATGAGCTGAATGCATTATTTTCATTTGCATTAGGTCGTTAATAAACTAAAAGACAAAACAAACAACGTTTCTCCTTTCTTGGAGAACCAAAAAGTGTTTGGGACAATTAGTAACAATTAAAGGATTTGCAGGCCAAGGAATATCTCCTTTTCTAAGCTAAAACCTGGAAAAGTCTCAATTGACTAGGTCTGTCACCTGATTTGATTTCCACTGAGCATGCCTTTCATATGCTAAAGAAAAAAATAGGCTCTGAAACAAGGAAGAGCTGAAGATATCTGCAGTGCAAGCCTGGCAGCGCTCCACCAGAGCAGATACTCAATACCTGGTGAAGTGTATGAATCACAGATGTTAAGCTGTCAGTGCATGCAAAGGATGTACAACAAAGTAATAAACATGATTTAACATAGCATAATTTATTGTACATATCACTGCTATGTCCCAAACATAATTGTACCTTGAATTGTCAGGGTTATGTATTAAAAAAATGCTGCAGGGTCTACATGGTAAAACTGGAACGTATTTAAACAAATACATTTATTTAAAATCGGAGAATTTGCACTTTAACCATAAGGGTATTGTTTGAACACAAATTTAAAACTGTGGAGTAAAGAGGCTAATAAAAAATATATACAAACTTCATGGAAGGCATTGTAACTGTTGAATAAATGAATAATTAATGTTTTGTATGCACAATGTAGCCTATAGAGTTTTGTAAGCCACCGCAATTACAGAGAAGCAGTGTGGCATGGACATTAGGCTAAATGCACATAAAGAACAGAACATTTTTCACTTTCTCTTAGTTACAGGTATAAGTCTGTGGGGAGCTTTAATATCAACTGGAGTGGTTTGTACCTTCTACTGCACCTTGGTAAGTTTTAATCGAATAAAAAATTCCAAGCATAGCCTTAATATGCGTCATTAATGCTATTTAATTAACGCCATGCTCCGGCAGGGGGGATTAAAGGCTGTGGTGTGGACCGACGTGTTCCAGGTGATCATGATGCTGGCTGGGTTCCTGGCTGTCATTGTCCAATCAGTGCTTATACAGGGCGGGGTCTCTGTCATCTTCAACGACTCTGCTGATGGTGGACGACTCAATATGTGGGAGTGAGTTAGCTGTACACAGTCACAGAGCAAGAAAAGCAATGACTCAAAAAGTATAAGTATAAATCAGGCAAATGCTTTCACTGTTAGAGAATAAAACACTATGGATGTCATTAAGTACAGCTGGGCAGATGTGTCTTGATGATGTAGGCCGAAATACTTTGTTTTTCTTCATCGCTCTTTCTCAGCTTTGATCCCAGCCCTCTGAGGAGGCACACATTCTGGACCATCCTCATCGGCACTACGTTTATCTGGACCAGTATGTATGGTATTAATCAGGCTCAGGTGCAGAGATATGTGTCCTGCAAGACACTTCTCCATGCTAAAATGTAAGCACTTCATGAGAAGACACACTCTTTAAGTTTCAGATGCTATACAAAGGCAAAAGATACACTATGAATGAACTGTATGTCTCTTTCTTTAGGTCTCTGTATATAAACTTGCTGTCACTCTGGGCCATTCTTCTGTCTTCAGGATTTTGTGGTTTGTGTTTGTATTCATTTTACAAGAACTGTGATCCATGGACAGCAAAAATGGTGTCTGCTCAGGACCAGGTAAATACTCTGGTTAGTATCATAGATTCTATATATGCTCCATATACCCCACTTATTTTCCTACAACCTATTATGTGATGTTGAAAGCTCATGCCGTACCTGGTCCTGGATATTTTGGGGGACTATCCTGGCATTCCTGGCCTGTTTGTGGCAGCAGCGTACAGTGGCACACTAAGGTCAGATCAATGTAGATTACATTTATAAATTTGGAAAATGCTTGTTTGTGACAGGTAAAAGTTGTGTTAAACTGTGATAGAAACATAAGTAGGTTTATACCAAATGACCTGAAACAACTTCATTAGACATAAAAAGTAAGATATACTTACTGCAGAAATCATGCTAAATTTGAGTGTGTGTGTGTGTGTGTGTGTTGCAAATAACAGCACAGTCTCCTCCAGTGTGAACGCTCTAGCTGCAGTGACAGTTGCCGATCTCATTGGACCGTACTTCAGCTTGTCAGAACAGCAACTTTCTTGGGCATCAAAAGGACTGAGTGAGAGGTTTAGTTTTACATGAGAATGTGTAGAAGCTGTCAGGTGTAGTGTTGTACATGAGATTTGTTGTTAAAAGCTATATTTACTTTTATATGTAACTGGTGCAGGCGTGTTCTATGGAATAGCTTGTATTGGGCTGGCTGGTCTTGCATCTTTGATGGGAGGACTGTTACAGGTAACATTATCGATTAGAGACAGGCACTATATACTATGTATATGGCATATTAGATGCTGTGTGATTCATCTCTGCTTTCCTTTACAGACAACTATCAGTGTTCTTGGTGCTCTTGGTGGACCTCTGCTGGGACTTTTCTCTTTAGGCATCCTGTTTCCTTCTGCTAATTCCAATGTCAGTACGATGATTACTGCCTTTAATTTACATCTAGATGTTCAACATATGATCCAATATGATACTATAAAAATGTGTAAAAACATTTACCCTACCCTAATTACCCTAATTACCCTAATCCTAACCCTAACCCTAGTCTTACCTAACCTAACTGCTATGAGCAGGAGGAATCATGGGCAAAAAACACCTCAGTAAAGAAATTAAGAACAATAAAGGAGATAATCACACCTTAATTAAATCGAATAAACCTTTTATGGAAGGCAAATATTACAGTTTATTGTTGAAAAGCACACATAAATAAGCAGATTAATATGTACTTGTGATTGGTCACTATTTCAGACCAGTGTTGTGTTGAATTCTAATATTATTACATATGTGTTGCAGGGAGGCTTGGCTGGACTGGTCAGCGGATTAATCATGTCACTCTGGGTTTGTATTGGAGCTCAGATATACAAGCCATTAGCAGAGAACGTCAGGCCACTTCCTCTACAGACACACGGCTGCAACATGACCACAGCTGAAAATGACATCCTGAACTGGACTAGCTACCCAACACAGGGAAGCTATGCCACTTCAGCTGAGCAGCACAAAGCTGTGGACAGGTGTGAAGCTTTTTTACATAATGATTAATATTATTGTTGGGGATCTTTGCCTTTATGAAATGAATTATTAAATGACTGCACAACTGCACACATCTGCACTTAAATACCAAATATAGTCCCTACTGCTGCTGTCTTCTATCTTATATCCTTTGTAGTTTTTCCTTTTTTTTTTCTCGTATACAAGCAAAGTCTGGTTTATCCGTTATGTCAAAGGCAGTTGTAAAAAGCATTTCACTGCATGACATATTGTGTATGGATGTGTGAGATAAAAGGAATTTGGAATTTGACTGCTGTAACACTAGCATGCAGCTCTCCAGAGTATAACAATTGAATACTGCTCCCTGGTGTTTCTTTGCACTTCACTACACTAGTGTGTCATATGAAGAGGCTAAGACAGATGCAGTTGCGGTTGTGTGAAATAGCAGGCAGATGAATCCAAAAACATAAGGCAAAGTCGTGGTGAAAACATCAGGTTGAGCAAGGCACGAACAGAATAACGATGGCTTAGGCAAAGCACAAAAAACAAGTAAACGCCAGAACAGTGCACACAGAAATTTAAGGCTTGGTAAAGTCATATGGATGCACTAACTGAGTATTTACTTTGCAGTGATAGTGTGTGGGAAAGTCTAGTAATGGTTTGTGCATGGTTTAGAAGTCAGGTGACCATGTAGTTTGTAGCGGCCATGTTTGTAGGCTGCAGTGTAATCTTGGAAACTGACTGCGCTGACTGCTGACATTGTGCCAATTTAGACATGGTTATTCATCATCTCAGTGAATAAATATATGAAATAAACTGTAAATGTTAACCAAAATCCACTTACATGCATATCTTGCTTCTACAGGCCTCTGCTGGCTGATTACTGGTACTCACTCTCTTACATGTATTTCTGCCCAGTAGGGACTCTAGTTTGCATAGTTATTGGGCAAACAGTGAGTTTGTTCTCAGGTAAGATGCATTAAATTCTTCTAGAGAGAGCAGTGTATTAAAGTGCTTTTTATAACCTTTTTTGCATATTTTCTTTGTAGGGGGTAGAAGATTAAAACTAGAACCTGGCCTGACATTAATTAAGGAAGATTTAACCTGCTATAAGATCTACAAGATACTAAAGCAGAAGGTAAGTGTAGGCAGTTTTATTTTTGCATGATTACAATTATTATTATTATTATTATTATTATTATTATTATTATTATTATTGCAGTATTTATACAATTTTGGCTCATTTGGGGTTTTTATAGGCCACAAGAAATTCAAACAGACTTGACATGATTACAGAGAAAGAGAAATCTGGCAGAACCAACCTGGCATTTTGTGATGTGGAGCTGGATATCACAAAAATTCAGGCACACAGAACTGCATAGGGTATTTTTCATCGTCTTTGAACTGTCAGCTTTCATATCCTCTCATACGCTTTCTATTTCCAAGCTTGTGTATCTGTCACGAGTCTGCCACAATCCCTGATACACATTTTTTCCACTGAATGTGAAGCTCTGTATGGATGAGAGCTTACCTGAAGTTCTACAGTCAACAGTGATACTCAACACATATCTTTTAACGAAAAAAGAAAAAGAAAAGAAAATGCTGTTCTCCATAAATTTCCTTTCAGATGAGCAGGATGAAGCTGTGGATAGGTGTGAATGTTTTTTGTTTTGTTTTTTTGCATAATGATTTGTTGGGTATAATAAACATTATTGTTGCAAGTCAGGGTTCTTTGCCTTTATGAATTGTGTTGTTAGTAGTTTGACTGACTGACTGCTTTAAGACTAAGCTCTCCAGAGTGGTGATGTTTCTCTGGACACCCTGCACTTATGGCATTATTTTAGACCTGGTTATGCTACTCAGTAAATAAATCTAAGAAAACCCTATACATGTAAACTTCCTGTAAATGTAAACAGGAACCAGGGCTGATATTGATAAATTATGATTTACCCTGCTATAAGCTCTACTGAGCTGTTTTATTTTAGTTGTATGCTATTTCTGCATAACAAATGTCATTTGATTCAGGAAATGCAGACACACGACCTGGTTATGAAGAAGGAGAAATTTGGCAGAACCAACCTTTAATTTTGAGATCACAAAAGTTCATTTTCAGTTCAGTTCAGTTCATTTTTTCTATGCTTGTTATTAAAGTGGGGCAAAAGTGTGGCTTGTCTTTACCACTGTCCCTGATGCACATCATTGCATCAAATATAAAGTTCTATATGGATAAGAACTAATTGAACTTCCAGCTGAAGTTTTTCTACAGGGCCCAAACATTCAGACTGGCTAACTTTTGTCCAGACTTGTGTGACTCTTCTGGACTTCACAAATCCAACACAGTGGTAATTTGGGGGGGAAACAGAGGAAACAAGTTGAACTTGTTTAGCCGAAAAGGAAACAGAGTAATATCTGCTAAAGAAATGAAATGGAAATATGAATGACAGCATTGCATAATGCATTAAAAAAATATGCATTTTGTAGCTTTATAGTTTTACTTCTATCATGTTATTTTATCTTAATGCAAAATTGATACAGAATACGGAAAACCTATGGTCTGACCACCCATTTAGTGATTCGATTTGATTCATTGTGACAGAAACAGTCATTATAGACAGAAACAAACATCACAAGAAAAATCTGATACTTTGTACAAAGGAGTTAAATGTATTCAATATTACATACACTGATCAGCCATAACATTATGACCACCCGCCTAAAATTGTGTTGGTCCCCCTTTTGCTGCCAAAACAGCCCTGACTGGTTGAGGCATGGACTCGACTAGATCCCTGAAGGTGTGCTGTGGTATCTGGCACCAAGATGCTAGCAGCAGATCCTTAAAGTCCTGTAAGTTGCGAGGTGGGGCCTCCATGGATCGGAGTTGTGTGTTCAGCACATCCCACAGATGCTCAGTTGGATTGAGATCTGGGGAATTTGGAGGCCAAGTCAACACCTCAAACTCATTGTTGTGTTCATCAAACCATTCCTGAACCATTTTTGCTTCGTGGCATGCCGCATTATCCTGCTGAAAAAGGCCACAGCCATCAGGAAATACCGTTTCCATGAAACTGTGTACATGGTCTACAACAATGCTTATGTAGGTGATACGTGTCAAAGTAACATCCACATGGTTGGCAGGACCCAAGCTTTCCCAGCAGAACATTGCCCAAAGCACGACACTGCCTCCACCGGCTTGCCCTCTTCCCATAGTGCATCTTGGTGCCATGTTTTCCCAAGGTAAGCGACGCACCCGGCAATCTACGTGATGTAAAAGAAAACGTGATTCATCAGACCAGGCCACCTTCTTCCATTGCTCCGTGGTCAATGCAACAGGTGCCATGATGAGGAGATAATCAGTTTTATTCACTTCACCTGTCAGTGCTCATAATGTTATGCCTGATCTGTGTATTTGCTTATATTTAATTGGTGCTCTACACCTCTGTACATCTCACTTTGCACACACACTTGCTAATTCTTTCTTAAGTGCTTAAGAAAATCTCAGCTGAAGATCATCTTCTTAATAGAAATACTAATCTTACTATTACAGCACAGTATGGACTATTTCACATTCCTCCTCTGTACAGTATATATAAATAACAAATTGATCTCAGGTGTGAGAAATAAACCACACAAAGTCTTTTCCTAATCTATTTATTGTTGCATTCACTCTTATAAACCATCACATGTATATATATATATATATATAGCAACACACATAAGAGTTATTTACAAAATCAGTGGCAATTGAGAATAGTCTTTGATAGTAATATGAAACTGTAACTTTTTTTTAAGGACATGAATCATTATAAAGCAGTGCTTGAATTTCCTCTCAAGTGAGTAATACCCGTGGCAGGTTGGGCATTGTGATCTGTACAATGGACAGACATATTGTATCAACAACACTGTAATATTCATCTTCGAAAGGAAAAAGGATAAACCTGAAACAGATTTTCATCTCCATTTTGTAGAGACATGATGGCCTCAGTGTTCTGGGTCGTAATAGCGTTTCTTCATGGCTCTGTATTTCCGGAGGAAATAAAGGGCTTCAAGTTCCTTAATCACAAATTCCCCTCGATCAATAAGCTTTCGGATCTTCTCAGGGTCTGTGACATCTTTGTTCTTCAGAAAAGCTGATTTTAGGCGCTCCCTGAAGTAGACTGTGCCTTTTGGGTATTCCCTTCCAAGATAGAGAAGCTTTAAAAAAAAAAATAAATAAATAATAATATAATGATAAAATGTACTGTAACTGCAGATTCCAACATTCCATTAAATGGAAAAGTACACAGACACCCTGTATTCATGACGTAAAAATGCAAATGAATTGTAAAAGCAAAGATTTTCTCACATTCTTGTACAATCTGATAACTTCTCCTCTAAGTGGATTGCTCATCTTGTCCTTTTTCCAAAGTACTATTTGACCTTTTACAGAAAAGACAAGATCAACAGAAACAAACTGTTATAAACTGACATTCATAAAGCACAGTATAATGGTGTCTGTAATCTGGCCAAGAAATGAGGAAAAATTAGGTTTCAAAGAAAGTACTTGGACAGATCTATTTTTATACAATATGGAAACAGCATTTAAGTTACTTTTTAACCTCGGCCTGGTTTTAGCCTGTTTCTCTTTGAGAGGAGAGAAGATGAAGAGGCTTGTGTTTAAATGCCATAACTGTCTTTTACCTCAGGTGACTAGGTAACTTATAAATTCTTTTTTGACAATAATGAGTAAAATATATATATAAAAAATATTTTTCCATAAGTAAAATATGTTGTAAACGTACAGAAGGCAGGGACTGGGACGATGCTTTTCACCCTTTTTCACTTCTGGGAATAATCAGATTTTAAAATGCTGGAAATTTACTTGTGTTTGAGATATTGTGTATGTGTATAAAATAACAATAAGAAGACGACGAAGAAAAAGATGATGACGATGAAGAAGGAGAAATACATCCCAACATTTTTGGGACACCCCTCCAAATCATTGAATTCAGGTGTTGTTTTTCAGGGGTCGGCCCCGGCCCCTTAGTTCCAGTGAAAGGAACTCTTAATGCTTCAGCATACCAAGACATTTTGGACAATTTCACGCTCCCAACTTTGTGGGAACAGTTTGGGGATGACCCCTTCCTGTTCCAACATGACTGCACACCAGTGCACAAAGCAAGATCCATAAAGACATGGATGAGTGAGTTTGGTGTGGAGGAACTTCACAGAGTCCTGACCTCAACCTGATAGAACACCTTTGGGATGAATTAGAGCGGAGACCGTGTGCCTGACCTCACAAATGCGCTTCTAGAGGAATGGTCAAAAATTCCCATAAACATTCATCTTATCCATGTCTTTATGGACCTTGCTTTGTACACTGGTGTGCGGTCATGTTGGAACAGGAAGGGGTCATCCCCAAACTGTTCCCACAAAGTTGGGAGCATGAAATTGTCCAAAATGTCTTGGTATGAAGCTGAAGCATTAAGAGTTCATTGCACTGGAACTACGGGACCGAGCCCAACCCCTGAATTCAATGATTTGGAGGGGTGTCCCAAAACTTTTGGCAATATAGTGTATGTTTGTCGTTCCTAAATATCGCCACTGTTACGTCCATAAGCTCATCATTTAAAAAAAAATTGTCCTCAAATACCATGTAGTGACAATTTTAACAAACTGCACCAAGTAGGAGGCACTGAAACTACCAAACAAACCCCAAAACAAAACTAATCAACAGGACATGGGCTATAATTAATGGGCTTTAATGAAAGTAGAGACACAGTGCGCATGTCTGTAAGAGAAAAGAAACAAACCATTCTTATACAGCTTCTTCTTTTCATGTATGTGGCCATCTTACAGCCTACCATGAACCTCTTATTACTGCTCTTATCTCACGACTTATTGGATGAAATCATGGGTTGTGTAAAAGTAACAGCATTTTAGGTAGCATTTGTCTCTGTAAATATATCTGGGTTCTAAAGCTCGTAAAGACTCACCGTCATTTCAAGTTCATAACAGAAGGTTAGTGAAAGGAGTGGATTGCCTTCCACTAGTCACGTGACTAAACAGGGCGGCTGTTATTTTTCAACATAAAAGCTCCGAATCCAAGACAAACGACTTTACTATTTATTACACCACTGTATACTGTTCAGAACATTAGCATAGAAAAATCAGGTTTCTATATCAATGTCTTGTTACAAGCCTAATTATAATTTTTGTGCGAATATGTGTGCAAAATGTTCTTGGAAAATATGCTTGTTAGGAAGGGTAAGAAAACGGTGTGTCTGTCAGGACGGTGAATGTCATCCACATCACGCATCTTTCTCTTTCTCTTTATCGTTATTTAGTCTTCTGTGTTGTCAGTTTTCGGACATTACTTATTAACGTGCTCCTTTTGAAAAGTTTAAAATAATAGTGGTTGGAGATGCCGGGGATTGAACCCGGGGCCTCATACATGCAAAGCATGCGCTCTACCACTGAGCTACATCCCCAGTTCATGTGAAGAAACATGCACTTTCGGTCGGAGGATAATATAGTGTTTTATTTAGCGTCAAATTCTTTAAAGTGTAAAAATATACTGATTCTAGACGCTTAAAAAAGACAGGTTTTAAAAAATTCATATTCCTAATACATATTTATATTAACTCCAAGGGAGATGTGAATACAAGAAGTGCATTTTAGGCAGTAAGGCAGTATTTCTTTTTTTCCATAAGTATAGCTCAAAAAGTAGAGGTAGCTGAAATCAAATCTTTAAATGTGGAGATGTGTCTTCCCCATTCCTTATATTTCTCTCAATCCCAAAAGAGTGAGAGAACACTATAATGATGTGATCAGTAAGCATGAAACTTTTGTCTGTCCAGAATATCTGCAGGAGTGGTATAGTTACAGGGAATATGGAGGTGCTCTTCTTGGATTAAAATCCATGTTATATGGAGATGCCAGGGATTGAACCCGGGGCCTCATACATGCAAAGCATTACATCCCCACTACGCATGAGAAAACAGACACTTTAGGTCAGATGATAATACAGTGTATACAAAAACATACCAATTCTTGTAAATGAATCTAAAATTTAATTCCTGTGCTGCTGCAAATAAATTTAAATGTGGAGAGGTGGATTTTATTTGTGGATGTTGATTTGATGTAATTTCTGTTAAACATGAATGGAACTTATGGTTGAGAATGATGATCAAAAAAAGTTGATCAAGCAGTTTCTGTGACTTTTACTGATGAAGTGTATATTGTAACTTTGCGTCGAACACATCACCAGCCAAGACATTGAGGGGATGTAGCTCAGTGGTAGAGCGCATGCTTTGCATGTATGAGGCCCCGGGTTCAATCCCCGGCATCTCCATGTAAAGCAGCTTTTAATCCTAAGAAGGGCACCTCTACAATCTCCATAACTATACTGCTCATGACAACATGTCTGAAAAGAAAAATAACACACACAACACTTAACATTAGAGTTAGCCTGTTAGCTTGATACTAGTGCTACTAGATATTGTCCACCGTTGTTGCTGTGCTGCAATTTTAGTCCAAACTAATGCATGACTGTTTAAAGTTGACTATAGTAAACGGTACCTGTGGGTTCTCGTGTTTCAATCACTTAAAACCTGTCTGTTTGAAATTTCTAGAATTTATATTTTATAATGTATATTCTAAAGAATTTAACTTGTCATGTATCATCGTCTGACCTAAAGTGTCCATTTTTTCTTTGCGGGGAGGGTATGTAGCTCAGTGGTAGAGCGCATGCTTTGCATGTATGAGGCCCCGGGTTCGATCCCCGGCATCTCCATATAACGTGACTTTTAAGCCAAGAATAGCACCTCCATATTCCCTGTAACTACAGTGTTCATAAGCAGATGGGTAGTGGGGATGTAGCTCAGTGGTAGAGCGCATGCTTTGCATGTATGAGGTCCCGGGTTCAATCCCCGGCATCTCCATGTAAGACAGCTTTTAATCCTAAGAAGGGCACCTCTACAATCTCCCTAACTATACTGCTCCTGCTGACAGCTCTTCATGACAACATGCCTGAAATGGAAAATAACACACCCAACACTTAACATTAGAGTTAACCGGTTATCTTGATACTAGTGCTCCTCGATATTGTCCACTGTTGTTGCTGTGCTGCAATTTTAGTCCAAACTAATGCATGACTGTTTAAAGTTGACTATAGTAAACGGTACCTGTGGGTTCTCGTGTTTCAATCACTTGAAACCTGTTTGTTTGAAATTTCTAGAATTTATATTTTATAATGTATATTTTAAAGAAGTTAACTTAAGTCATGTATCATCGTCTGGCCTAAAGTGTCCATTTTTTCTTTGTGTGGAGGGGATGTAGCTCAGTGGTAGAGCGCATGCTTTGCATGTATGAGGCCCCGGGTTCAATCCCCGGCATCTCCATGTGAAAAGGCTTTTAATGCCTAAAAGAGCACCTCTATATTCCCCAAAACTATACCACCTCTCTTCTCCACCCCTGCAGACACTTCTCCACTTCTGAAATGGAGAATAACACACACAGGTCAGGGAGAATGCTTGAGGAAACACTGAGCCAGAAGAACGTCTCTTGTATTAGAGCAACATTAACTACATGCAAGGGTGAAATGATTTCATGTTGTAATTGAAATATTCTGGACTGAGAAAAGTTTCAAGTGTTCTCTCACTGAGAAAAGTTTCAAAAGTTGCAGTGTTCTCTCACTCTCAGGATTCAGATAAATATAAGGAATGGTTGAAGACACATCTCCACAATTAAAGATTTAATTTCAGCTACCTCTACATTTATAACCTTTACTTATGGAAAAAATACAGCATTACTGCCTAAATTGTACTCCCTGTGTTGACATATTAGAGATGGCAATGATATGTGACTTCATACAGAGTTTTGAATGTTGTGCTTGGAAATATGGCACATGTGTAAACACACAGCAGTTCTTCAAATGGAAGATATTATGCTAGTTTCACTGAAAAGGAATGAAAAAAATATATAATGTTAAAAGTAACTCATTGTGGCAAACTGAGTTAATCCCAGAACGAAAATAAATGAAACAACTAAATTAGAACAGGTAAAAAAAAGAATAAAAAATAAGAAATAAAAAAAAAAAATCCGAATCTTACTCTACAGCTTTTATTTTGAAATATTTGAATGGAGAAAACACTGCTTCCTTCCGGTGAATTGACGTGAGTGGACTTCTTATGGGTTGTTTCCCATACCAGCCACCTATTCCTATAAACGCGCCCTACAAAGGCGATGCTATAATTACTTCTAGCACTTATCTAGTGCACTACGTCCTCAACAGACAGCTATTTGGGATTCAGCCAGCGTTCTCATGCCGCACAGTTTGGCGCCTGGGCGATGCATGCTAGGTCCATGAGTTTTAAAGTATGAATTTCTGGTAGCTTTGTGTACCTTTAGTCATCGTTTATTTGCCGTGTGTTTCAGCTACAAGTTTCTGTATTAGGTTTATTTTAAAACACTATTGAAGCGCTACAGTTAGCAGAGGGCGCTTAGCCGGTGCTGTGTTTTAGGCTAAGGAAGGT
Organism: Hemibagrus wyckioides; assembly: GCF_019097595.1. Taxonomy (NCBI): domain Eukaryota; kingdom Metazoa; phylum Chordata; class Actinopteri; order Siluriformes; family Bagridae; genus Hemibagrus; species Hemibagrus wyckioides. The sequence goes on along the minus strand of NC_080728.1, from coordinate 11,226,225 downwards.
AAGCACAAAATATCACTGAGTTCATTCCATATTCCATATTACTCTGATCCTTATATATAATAACGTGGGGCTGTAAGGAGCAGGCACGTGCTTCAGTGGCTCATGCACCTAGGTTGCTTTGGGCTTGCCTTTATAGTGGCAGAGCTCGTGCATGTGTCATGTCAGGAAACATGAACTGAGGGCAAAGCTGCAGAAGATTTCCTCTGTAGAAGTTGGCAGTTTGGACTAATTTACATATTCAGTAAATCATTAGGGTTATTTGCACGTCACAAAGTGTTGCATGAAATTTTTCTGAAGGCACTGAGTATAGAATAGAATGGAGTTAGAGTTTCATTAGAATAGGGGGGAGAATATTCACTACTTTTTTTGTTTTTTAAACAGAAATTGGTCATTTTTCTATAAATTATTTACATATTTACAAATAGGAGTCAAATCGCCTGTTTACATTTTTACAAAAATCCAGACTGAACTCATTTGGAAAGATAAAAAAGCTGCAAATGGAATAATTGTATTTTTTATTATTTGTAAATTCAGTAGAAGAGAGTTGAACATTGGTAGTCGGTCAGTAGTTTTGCACATCCTTCACACTGGTCATGAGTCTACCGGATCTGCACTCTTATCTCAGGTGTGATGTGAGCTACAGAGTGGTACAATGTGCTCATCTGCTCAGAAAGCCACTAGATTTGTCTCCAGACGAGTCTAAAAAGTTGGCGAATCTAGCAGCGAATGTACAAAGTGTGGCTAAAAAAAAAAAACAAGAGGTGGAGTCATTTCATTTTCATCTGAAAATTTGTTTTGCTTGCAGGCAGCACAAAACCAAAGCAGGCAATGACACCGCAAAGAGACGGCACAACCTCTCTCATTGACAGGACCATGAAGATGAGGAGAGAGGAACAGGAGCGCCAGGTTCTCCTAGCCTGGGCCGTTCTCAACGTCTCTCTGGCTGGAATGATTTACACAGAAATGTAAGGAATTCTACAAATAGCTTGCATATAAGTGATGTCATATTATGTTTTTTTTAATACTGATACTTTTAATAAGAATGAACATGTTTTGCAGGTCAGGAAAGCTGCTCAGCAGATACTATAATATAACTTACTGGCCAATCTGGTACATTGGTAAGTAGGGATTCTCAGACAGGTTTGAGCTCAGGTTTGACCGTGAGAGAGTATAAACAAATTGAGAGATTAAATGTTTCGTTATATATACTGTGTTTGGCTAAAGTGTGCCATTACATGAAAAGTCTTTGGTTGGTAGTGTGGTCTTGTGCATGTTATTTTTCTTCTAAGAATTGTTTTTTTTTTGTTTTTGTTTTTTATTACCAGAACTTGCCCTAGCCTCTCTGTTCAGCCTGAATGCTGTCTTTGATTTCTGGAAGTATTTCAAGTACACCATGGCACCTTCAACCATTACTATCTCTCCAGAGCAACATCGACTCCTCGGCCTCCGCAACTCTGGTAATTATCATGCAGAAATATTTGCTCCAAGTGACTTGTGGTCCATTTAGACAATCCCAAATGACTCCTTTCACTACAGTAACCTGCTGCATCAGGTTTGACATTGGAGTTCTAGATAAAATGCAGAATATACCAAAGAGTAAGTCTTTTTAAGATTTAGGTACATACAATAAGAACATGGAAAGCTTTTAAAAGTGCAGGTTTTGGCCATCAAATACAGTGGCATAATGCAAGTTTAACTGTTTCGCAACTGATACTGTTTTTGTTTTTTTTTTTGGTTTGTTTTTTAATTTTTTTGTTTCCAATAGATTATATGCTTGAAAGTCCTTCCTGCTTGAATATGTAAACAATCTTGGAAGAATGACTACATTCTTATTTGCCTGTCTGCATGCATTAGAATACTTTGCTTTCTGAGCTGTACACATTGTGTGTCTACAGGAATTCAGGCTTCCCCACCCCAAAAGCCAGAGAAGAAAGAGACTCCGGTGGCTTCCCAGTCATCTCCACTACAGGGACAGAACGTGCTCAGTTTCAGCCCTGCACGGCCCCCCAGCACCAGTCCAAAGTTTTCCCCCAGTTGTGTGTCTGGGTACAGCCCGCCTCTGAGCAGCCCTTCTACTCCTGGCAGCGGCAGACCTTTTTCTCCTTCTGTGGCATTTGGCAAGGTCTGTACACAGCACCGGAGACCAATGAGCTTTTATTTGGGTATATAAGATCTTATACTGTCACACCTTGAAGAAGCCAGAGTTTCTATTAAAATATGTGACATTTCTGCCCCTTGGTGAGCTCACCTATAGAACTGGTGTTTTTAAGTTGTTATAATGTTATAACTATGTCTAGTACGTCAATATCCCTTTGCAGCTGTAGCAGATCAAGTACATCTATAATTCGACCTAAGAAGAACACTAGATATGACCAAAAGTGAGGTGCATCAACTGTAGGTATAATGCCCTCAGACTGTTTGAGAAGCCTTTCCACTAGGTATTGTAACATGGGGTTAGGAGTTTGTACTCATTCAACCACAAGAGCGTTAGTGAGGTGTGGCACAAACTTTGCATTCAACTTCATCCTAAAGATGTTCAGTGGGGTTTAGGTCAGGGTTGATGTGTTCATGCTTTCTGCACAAAGGCATTGTCATGCTGGAACAGTGTCAGTGGACAATATATTCGATGAAGGTGTGGTGTGAGGAAGATACTTTTTAAGAATTTATAGTTAGTGCTTGTATTACAACAGCTGTAAATAGTCCTTCCCCTTTACTATCAGTGACAAAGATTTCATGATGAATGCTATTTTCAGTACAATCTGCTAATAACAGCGTATTTCTTTAGGTATTGAACTACAGTCCATCTTCCTCTCCTTACCCGAGCAGCCTGGGCCCAGTAGAAGGCACCAGTCTAAGAACACGCTATCGCACATCACCTTCTGTTTTTAGCTCTCCTGGAGGGAAGGAAGACTACATGGATGACCTTAAATCTTTGGAGAAATTCCTGCGTTCAGAGGAAGAGAAGAGCCACCGAGGCCATCTTGGTAAAGTATCCTCAATGTTGTCGTATTAGATGTATGATTTCATGATTAATATTGAAGCGTATACCACAGGACTGTTGAATCCGTGACATTACAGTTCCACATCTACCACTGCACACAATGAATGAAACCAGATGCCAAATCCCTACATCAGATCTCAGACCTATACTGAATTCTTACACCACAAATAAGTGGCAAGTGGAATGGCACAACTACCCCCACAACAAATTACACGAAATTAACCCCACTATCCACAGGAGACTTTTCAAGTAGACTTGACCAAACAGTGTACACAAGGTGCTTCATTGGCCACACGAGACTCACCCATGGCCACCTGCTAAAAGCGGAAGAACCACCACTATGTCAAGCCTGCAAAATACCTACATCACTAAAACACATTCTACTCCACTGCCCTGCCCTGAGCACTATAAGGCAGAAATTTTATTCAGAAGACACTTTAGAAAATATCTTCAAGACAGCTCCACCGTACAAGATTCTGAACTTCTTAACAAGCGTAAACCTCAGAAAACTTATATAAACTGTTCTTGCCATCTTATGTATCAATGTAACCCTATCTATCGAATATCACACTGTTTTAACTACATTCAAACTTTTGGCATAATATAGCCATTGAAGCTAACATGGCATTAAAAAATCAATCAATCAAAAAAACACAATGAATGAATGAATAAACGACAAAATAATGATGTTCACAGGCTTTTTTGCCTACAATCACAGTCTCTCTCTCTCTCTCTCTCTCTCTCTCTCTCTCAAGTAACTGCATATCAATGGCTCAAGCCTCTGCTAGTAGTTCCAAAACAACGTTTTGAATTAGCAACCAAGGCTAAAAAATGGGATGTATAAGAAATTTGTTCTACACAAGTGCATTTTAAAAGGCAAAAACCTATAAAATACCTGAACAATGTCTTGGGGTGTAGAAACTGTGGTACATGTGGATTTCGTCAGCGTCATCAACTATTCCTTACTTATCTTGAGGATGTGTGTTTGATTCTTCATCAGGGAGTCCAGAGTCGACATCTCAATCACACAGTCCAACCTTCTGGAACTACAACCGCTCTATGGGCGATTACGCTCAGAGCCTGAGGAAGTTCCAGTACCAGCCAGCCTGCCGCTCACAGGCTCCCTCTGCCCACAAAGACGAAACTGAGCTGGGATCCAAACAAGCTGCTGAAGAAGTGAGCTGGTTTTCTTTTCCTATTCATAAAAAAAAAAATACATCATTTGGCAAAAATATCAAATTCAAATCCATTTTTATGGGCAATGCTTGTATTCACATTTCATTTAAATGGACTGCTTGCAAAATCCAAATATCCCTGACACTTGTCTCTACCTTGCATGTCAAGATAAGTGTTTGTATATTTAACCGTTTACTCAGATAGTGAGTTTAGCATTTACAGTACTGGTGCCTTAAAAGTTTTAATCAGGTATTTGAATACCTCTGCACTTCCGAATGGTTCATAGTCATGTGTGTGGTGCAGTGTTGTTTTTTTGTTAGCCAGGCCAGAGTTGATATGTATTGTTTGAATTATTTTTGTGTTGTTTAGGTCTGGGCACGGATCACAACCAGTCGTGTGGTTACTGATAGCATTGACAGCTGGACTGCCAAACTTAGAAACGTGAGTTGCATTCTGTTGCTGTCATTACATTATTTAGAAAGAAAATTTAGATCAAGCAAAATAGCATTCTCAGGAAAAAAATCAATTTTAATGACAAAAATACAAACCAAATCCTGATGCCATTTTAATTGTTTTATTATTATTATTATTATTGTTGCTGTTATGATTGTTTTTATTTTTAATTTATTTATTTAATTTATTTTTTGTTGAAGCTAATGTGTTCTGTTCTCTCACACCCAGTGGATAAATGACACCATTCTGGTTCATTTGGTTAAAGAAATAGAATCCATCAACAGCCAACTGAGGAGAATGGGCTGCCCGGAGTTACAGATAGGAGGTATCTGCTCATATGACAGTGATTTCCAGCACCTTGTATTACATTTTTAAATTCTCATTTCATGGTTTCTCCCCCCCCTCAGAGGCCAGTATCAGCAATCTGAAACAGGCTGCTGTAGCCAAAGCCTCAGCCATTCCCACTATCAACACTATAGTGCAATACCTGGACATCACATCCAACCAGGAGTATCTGGTAGAGAGAATCAAGGGTAATTATCTTTAGACAAAAATAACCCACGTCATGTGGTGGCATGTGCACTGATGAGTTGCTTGAGTCTGGTTAGTTTTTATTAATTGCAATTTGTCTATGCTAATGCTGTTTTAGAGCTGGCCCACAGCGGCTGCATGAGCTCCTTTCGCTGGAACGGTGGTGGGAAGCTGAAGAACCGAAAATGGGACACAGATCTCCCGACTGACTCTGCTGTGAGTTCCACTGTCCTGTTATAGATGGGACAGAATGCATACCTGGCATGGTGAATGCTTGTGATTCGATTTCATGCATCATTTCCGCTGAAGAAAGCCTGTCAAGCGCTTTTTATTATGTCAAACGTCTTCCGCTTTTAGTTTCAGGCGATATGTCGTGCGAATCATATTACATGTACCTGTACAGACTGTTTTCAAACATTTTAATCATGTGGTCTGTTAATGATGCATATAAATCTGGTGTTCTTAACCCCCCCCCCCCCCCCCCACTTATAAGGTTGACAATGTTTTGCGAATCCCCCAACCTGAATGTAAGAGGGATAAAGATGAATATAATATAAAACAACTTCAGTGTTTCTGTCTACTCACTCAGTGGGATGGTTGGGTTCGGATAGAGGATGTGAGGCAGTGCAGTCATGGCTGAATAGGACTGAGGAAAAGACGCTATCTATTTTCAGCCATGAGACTGGCTTTTACTGGTTCTTCACATGAAATCGCTCTGTGTCTAATTAACAGTACAGCTATGAGGACCACAAACCACAAAATTGCTAAGCCCGTGTGACTCCTTCCAATCAGCATTTAATTAGTTAGATCATGTAGCCGCTAGGTGGTGCTATTAAGCAAGAATTTTAGACCCGTTTTCAACATAAAAGTGTCTTAACCCTCAGGTTAAGAACCGGTGGTATAAATGATTAGATGACAAAAATCTAAGGAAAATTTATATTACAGAGTCTTGATCTGTCTTGATCCATTAGCCTAGCAACAGAGAGCTTATTCAGTGTTATTATCAAACTGTCTGTAATAATTCAGTCAATTAGTTGGATCACAGTGCATCTAAGACACATTTGACCCTGTTCACATCTGTATTTATTCCTGGTCACACATATGTTAATGTACCGTGTGAACAGGGCCTATATGAATGTTTGGGAGACTTCACATTAGGTTACTCTTTAAATAGCTTTGACTATTTATTTACTTACTTACTTACTCACTCACTTTTTTTAGATTCTCATGCATATTCTGTGCACATACCTGGACTCTAGACTTCCTCCTCACCCAAAGTACCCAGATGGAAAAACTTTCACATCTCAACATTTCATCCAGACTCCAAACAAACCAGGTAATGCTAAAAATAATACAAAAATGTATATCTTTTTCTAGACTTGTTCTTTTTCCACCCAACCTTCTTTTTGTATGGTTTATACAGATCTTTCCAACGAGAACCTCTTCTGCATTCACCAGAGCAGCATCAACCCACCTCACTATCAGCTTGTCTATCAAGGCCATATCTACAGTCTGCCTAAGGTACAGTATGTTCTCTTCCACTGCGCCCTCCGTATGATTGAAACTACAGCCGGTTATTATCACCTTCATTCCTGTAACGTGGCTTGTTGATATTTACAGGGCAGAAACAATTTGTTCCACACAATCCTCATGTTCCTTTACATTATCAAAACCAAGGAATCTGGGATGCTGGGGTGAGTTTCACTATCAGCAGTTACTACATGGTTATTCTGCCCTTGTTTATTAAACCGGATAGAAAATATATTCATGACTTATTCACAGGAACATTTTCACCAGAACTGCAGTAGAGTAAAATCTAGTGTGTAAATTAGCATACAAGGACTCTCACTAATATGAACCTCAGTTGATCAGTTTCAAATTGCATGAGTTATAGCAGTTTTAAAAATGTTCATATTTAATTGGCTTATTTATTTTGACTGCATACATAAATGCATAAAAATGTTTTGGGACACCCCTCCAGATCTTTGAATTCAGGTGTTGTTTTTCAGGGGTTGGGCTTGTCCCCTTAGTTCCAGTGAAAGGAACTCCTTAATTCTTCAGCATACCAAGACATTTTGGACAATTTCATGCTCCCAACTTTGTGGGAACAGTTTGGGGATGACCCCTTCCTGTTCCAACATGACTGCACACCAGTGCACAAAGCAAGGTCCATAAAGACATGGATGTCCAGAGTCCTGACCTCAAACCCGATAGAACACCTTTGGGATGAATTAGAGTGGAGATTGTGAGCCAGACCTTCTCGTCCAACGTCAGTGCCTGACCTCAAAAATGCACTTCTAGAGGAATGGTCAAAAATTTCCATAAACACACTCCTAAACCTTGTGGAAAGCCTTCCCAGAAAAGATGAAGCTGTTATAGCTGCAAAGGGCGGGCCAACTCCATATTACATTCATGTGCATGTAAAAGCAGATGTCCCAGTTTTGGTCTGGCTCACAGTCTCCGCTCTAATTCATCCCAAAGGTGTTCTATCAGGTTGAGGTCAGGACTCTGTCAAGTTCCTCCACACCAAAATCTCTCATCCATGTCTTTACGGACCTTGCTTTGTACACTGGTGTGCAGTCATGCTGGAACAGGAAGGGGTCATCCCCAAACTGTTCCCACAAAGTTGGGAGAATTAAATAGTCCAATGCTGAAACATTAAGAGTTGAAAAACAACACCTGAATTCAATGATTTGGAGGGGTGTATGCATTGAATACACTGAATGACTTAATGGAGATTAGCCACAAGCAGAAGTTGCTGAATCTTGGAAATTTTACACGACTTTTCATTCAAATATGGGCTACCACAAATACATTCAGACAACTTTACTAAAAGATTGATACAAGAGGCATATTGCTTGTATTTGTTAGCATGTGTTTGGTTTGTAGGTAAATAAGTAATACAAGTTAGAAGAACTGACTTTAAACAGAAGGGGAAAAATTCTAACATTGTGTGTCTTTTTGTCCCCTTACAGAAGAGTCAACCTGGGACTCTCAGGGGTCAACATCCTTTGGATATTTGGGGAGTAATAGTGCTATAACCATGTTATAACTGAGTAAATACAACACTGAAATGCTCACATTGTGAGTAATATTTTGTACTTGGGTGGATGTGGTTATAATTTTATATAAGCTGTTTTTCTGGTGCTTTGAGGAAACATGGTTCTTTGATTGCTAAAGCAACCGCAGCCCAGCATCAGCTGATCTTTGATCAGTTTCAGCTCTCTACACAGCAAAGTTGTGTTACAGAACCAGCCAACAGAGAAATTAGTTGTATTTGGTGTTGTAAATAATCTGCATGTGACAGTATTGTTTGATACAAAGTTGTAGAAATTTTCAGGATTGAATGTGTGAATTTGGTGTATTATTTTATATATATATCTGTGTAAGTGGTTTACTAGAGCTTTAGTGAGTGGTTTGTTGTAGGCATGAACAGATATTATCTCTGCTGTATATTTCTCACCTCATTCTTCACATGCTTATCATCCTCTTTATTAAAACTCTTAGTACTAGTTAGATAACAAGACCCAATTGACCTCACTTTTTGCTGGTCTGGAGTTAATGAAAATTTTTCCATATGCTGCTGTAAGAAAACATTTCAGTAACAAACTCCCATGTGCGGTTTTGTCTGTGCTGTGCTCTTTCTCCAGTTAGTCATCACAACAGAAAGGAGATTTACTCCCCGATGCGAGACGATTAAGATTTGATCATTTAACAGAGATTAGCAGTTGCTGTAATTTCCCTTACAGGAAAGGGGCAATTATCGTAATCACACTCTAGATCAGTTGTTGTGGGTTTTCTTTTTTTTTTTGTGATGAATAAAGGTGAATAGCTCTTTTTTTACATGTTGACATTCTACACAGACCAGGTTATAGAGCATCTTCATTATTTGTCTCTTTTGCATCTCTTTTATTGCTTGATGTTCAGCAAATAGTGTATAGGTGTAAACACTCACACGGCTGCTGACCATCGTTTTGGATATCATCTGCCAAAAAGACCTCTTTTTATACAGTTCTTAGGAGAGTGTTTTGGCTGTTGTTTTGATATGCAATAAACGAAATGAACATTTTTAGACTTCTGTGTTGATTGTGTGATTTATTGTTATTCTCTGTGTGCCATGCTTTCTTACAGGGTTTTCTTTACATTGGATGTTCCACCTACTGGTAGCATTGCATTCAAACTGAATGTTAAAAACAAGAATATTTCATCCCTACTGCAGCACACCCTTGGAGTGTGTATTATTTAAGCAAGCTTTTTTGTCAGCATGCAAAACACTAAATATACCCACAGAAGATACACTCATGACCCCGAGTAACCTGTGATGCGCTGAGTTACAACAACTCCCACAATCCTTTGCGGTGAGTCGTCCGTCCTACTCCGCTCTTTTCCGGTTGTGTGTCGATCCTTCGGTTCGGTAAAACAGCACTGTGGATTGCCGCGATGTCAGTTCAGGTTGTGGCAGCGAAAATGGCTGAGGTCGAGCTAAAAGACGTCCCCAAGAAAGAATTGCCGGTCGTTTCACCTGTTAACCCCAAGACAGATGAAAAGGGCTCGTTAAACAACGAGGCGAATGTTTTGGTGACATCTCCCGTGTCGGAGCCCTGTGTCAGGGGCGACCCGAGTCCTGTGAGCCCGAACCCGGTGAAGATGCCTCAAGCGTCTGCGATGAAGCGACCGGATCCGCAACAAAACGGTGGAGACGCGTTCGTTAACAGCGACGGCACGGTGGCCGAGGCTCCTCGCATGAAAAAGGTAACTAGAGCCGATTTATTTATGCACTGTGAAACGTACCCCGTGCTACTAAATTAGGTAGGGCTGTTCAAGTTGTAGGCTTTTTTTTTTGTAGCTTGTTAGCGTGTCATTGTGTGACGGAGGCTCGCGCACTGCTAACGGCACAGCGCATCTATCTTAACGACAGGCCTTTTTTTTATAATCTGCTTCAGAATAACGTAACGTTTTTTGAACAAATGTATATTCACATAGCGTTCATCTCAAACGGTTTACCCCACAGTTAACAGCATGCTAAATCTGTCGGCACCAGTGTCAGAAAAGGTAAAGTTAGCAAGCCAGCAGCGTTGAGGTTAGCTAAGAGAAGTTTCTCTGCTCGTGAGACGTAACGAAAAAAAAAAAGCTAAACAACAGCTTGTAAAGTTTTATATTAAGCAACGACAACAGTGTCGAGGTTATTGTACTGAGTTTATGTAATGTTAATACCGCAACCGAGTGGCTGTCCGCTTCACTGCAGGTTCAGCTAGCATGCGTTAGCTTAGCTCGCTAGCATGCTAGTCCGCAGTGCGCTGTGATTGCTGCATCTGAGCTAAAGAGAAAGGTGCTTGCTGTGTGAAGAAAGTAGCTTGAACACTTCTTATTCCCAGACTCTTTTGGTGGGATTTTGGATTCGTCTCAGAGTGTGTTTACATTTATATTGCTGCTAGTTTGAGTTTTGGACAAATGCATGGAGCTGAAACACTACAGCCAGTGGCTTTCACACCCCACCAGATGTGCAACCTCTGTTTGGTCACATTAGCGATCTAATTTAGACGCTACTCATATGTGGTGGTCGTCACATGTGACGTCATCGCCTCGGTGTGGTGGTTTTATGTAATAACGCACGTTATAATCACTCATACAGAGGGTGCCTCTTATACATAAGCTCTACTGATCAGGTTATTTTACAACCTACATGGCCATCAAAAACACAAGACACGTCACACTTGTCACATAATGCTTGACTTAATTAATTAATTTATTTATTTTTGGTAGGCCTACTTAAACACACACACACAAACATCTAAAGCAATGCTACACATGCAAAACATGCAGCCCTTAGTACACACTAATCAACCATTTCATGGCTTCCCACAGCGGTCTCCTCAGCATCAGCCTACACACTGAGAGCAAGGTCATGGAGATCGTTATGTGCCTGAAGGAATGTTCACATTCTCCATTACTGGGCCTGATTTATCAGGCTTTTAGGGGTAAAGCATACAGAGGGAGAGAATTCTGTTTGTTTGTTTGTTTGTTTTTTTTGGGGGGGGGGCAGTTTAGATTACTCCAAAAACAAATGTCTGTTCCAATGGTTTACATTCATAAGCACAGCTGGCATAAACCCATGCCTCTGAAACACACATGTATGTTGGCCAGGTGTTTTGAACAGTGCTCTGTTTTGATAGGTTCCTTTCTAGATTTGCTTAAATTGATTCTCCAAATATCAAGTAAATCAGCAAATTCCTGATCTTTCCACTCCATATCTGGAAAAAATATAATTGTGTTATAGGAATAAGAATTATGTAATTGCTATAATGTAACTATTTTATTGCTGCTATCACAATCACTAGTTTCCAGACAGTTGTTTGCACTAGTACAGATTCCATATCTGTATGCTTTTATACTATACTATTATATCATGTGTTGCACCATAGTCATGAGAAAACAAAATTTTGTTACAGGGATACTGGAATGACAATAAAAAACATGAGAATCAATTTATTTCTGCTTTGCTGACACTAGATGATGGTGAATATGAGATGAGCATTGTGAAAGACCAGTGTGTTGGCATTTATGTTGCACAGCCATTTCTTAGAGATGCATCTGATCTTGGACCAACATAGAGAAGTGGCTTTGAAGTCTAAGAGTTTTGTGTCTTGAAAGAAAATCACATCTGTATCAATACAAAAAAAAATGATAAAAGATGTCACTTAAACTTGGTGAAGACACACTTTAGCTGTTTGAGGCCACCATTTCTTTACTTCTGTTTGAATAATTTGTCTTAATTTGTGGATTAGTTTTGGATTGCTTTCTTTTAAATCGTGAATATGAAATGATCAAGTGGCACAAAGCTTCATTAGATTTGTGTGTGCAATTGAAATAGATAAACCTTTTAAGCTTGAAAGCACAGTAATGCACCAATTAAAAAAATTACTGATGCTGATCAGTCATTTGCATTATTGAGGCTCATACATAAATTTATGATAACACAGAAGCTCATTTTTCCAAACTAACAGGACTCTCACAAATGCCACGTTTCTTGTTTAATGCTCCTGTGAAAAATTGATTTTGTATCCAGTTTGATAAATGAGGCCCATTGCGTGAAAGAAACTCAATCCTTAGCTTTCCATCAAAGTACACTTTGAGATCTTTTCCCCTCCAGGGGTAACTTTGATCTCTCTGGTCTCTTTAAAGGAAATTGTTTTGCACAGCAACAAGTATTTCAGCTTTGAACGTTTGCTTGACTAATAAAAAGAAAGAAATCTGATTTGATCTCCCTATCATTTTGTGGAATTGCAGCTGAGTCACATCTGAGAAATGACAGTGAGGGAAAACGTAAGTGCTGGCCCTGCCATGCATTCACTCCTCAGCTTTAAGTAGTCTGGGATAGATCGGGGAGTATGTCTATCCTTCTTTGTTTTTTTAGGCCCTGTGTGTAAATGAGTTCTGATTGCTGACGGCACGGATAATTTACTGTTGGCTTAGTCTCTCTTTACTGGACCCACTGCTCAGACCATTTCTAATTTTGTGGGTTTCCTCTTATGGACTAATGTAAATGTATCTCTGGAATGGAGAGTGCAGTATAAAGGCTAAGGCTGTTGTTCACCTGGGAAGAGTTCATTTCTTTTAGTCAAAGCCATTACCTGTGCAGCTTTGCCTAAGAGAAAGAACAAAGGTTTTATAGTGGTTTCATGGTTGAATGGTTTTAGGAGTTCTTTTAATAACTTGATAACAATTTCCAATGATTTATAGCTAGTAACTGATTGAAGGTCATATTCTCGCCAACTAAGTCAAGGTCCAGGATAACTTTGATCTTTGGTGTTTAGCAATAAAATGGGTCTGCTTTCCATAGCCAAGAAAATTACTGTAGCGATTTTGGCAAAGTCCCAAATATCCTCGTAGAATGCTCTCTTATCATCAGTGTGCAATGTACCGCTGATTTTCGTAACCGGACTCTTTGCTAGCTGTATCAGTGGAACAGATAGCTTTGATTCTCTTCTACTATAGCCAGCTTGCTAAATGTGTGTTATGTCATGGAGCTGCTGATCCCCAGGACAAGGACAGGGGGACTAGTGTATTACATAGATGGATTCCTCTAATCCATGTCTGCCCATGTCCCCACATCACAGATTAAGTGGCTCGCTCGTCTATAGAAGCAGGTGATAGAAGTGTACAATGAGTTTTGTTTATTATATTTGCCCCAGCATCACTTGATACTGTCATTAACCTTCCACAGAAGGAGATTATTCAGATTGTGTGGAAAAAACTGGCAGGTCTATAAGACAGGTCATTTAGAACTGTTACAATACTATATAATAATATGCAACTATGGAATCCTACTAAGTTTGGGGAGCAGGAGCATTTTTCACTGCATGGCTATTTGCAATTGTAAATTAAATAATGAATTAGTGATTTCTTTGGTGCCAGGTATGCTGCTGCTTTGACTGTCTTATTAGTGAATGTCACACCATCCTGTTTGAATTGAAAGTAGGAATTCATCACAACATTATATACACTATCAAATGATATCCTCAAAAGTCGAAAATGGAATAATTTACCAGTCGAGGTAAATGAATATACACAGATCAGGCATAATATTATGAGAGGTGAAATGAATAACACTTATGATCTCCTCATCATGCCACCTGTTAGTGGGTGGGATATATTAGGCAGCAAGTGAACATTTTGTCCTCAAAGTCGATGTGTTAGAAGCAGGAAAAATGGACAAGCGTAAGGATTTGAGCGAGTTTGACAAGGGCCAGATTGTAATGGCTAGGTGACTGGATCAGAGCATCTCCAAATCTGCAGCTCTTGTGGGGTGTTCCCGGTCTGCAGTGGTCAGTATCTATCAGAAGTGGTCCAAGGATGGAACAGTGATGAACAGGGTCATGGGTGGCCAAAGCTCATTGATGCACGTGGGAAACGAAGGCTGGCCCGTGTGATCCGATCCAATAGACAAGCTACTGTTGCTCAAATTGCTGAATAAGTTAATGCTGATTCTGATAGAAAGGTGTCAGAATACAGAATACAGGTCAGTGCTGTTTTGGCAGCAAAAGGGGGACCAACACAATATTATGCAGGCACTATGCCTGGTTGGTGTATAATAAATAGACTGAATATTTTTGTCGATTTTACTGTTTATTTTTCATTACAAATTAAATGTCTTCCTCTACACCGTTTCTTCCTTTTTTTTTGTCGACACTCGATGGTGAGAGAGATGATGCAAATGGATTGTGTATTATGTACGATGGTGAAGGACACATATAGTATTCTATCTTCAAAAATGTTAAGATGACGGTATATATAAAGGCATCATTCTGTGCAAACATTCGATTTGAACGTGACTCATGTCTCCCTGCTGCTGTTTGTAGTCTAAATAAGCATCTGCTCTTATGTTTCAGACACACCCATGGAGATGTAGCTGTTTTTTTTCCCCCTTGTTGTTTGTAATCTCATGCCATTAAACCATAGTTTCCACTGTTGGCAATCAGGCAACCCATGTAATGCCAACACTGAAAGGGAAAGTCCTGTAAATGGATCATAGGTAGCCAGACGATGGGAATATTCCACTAAGAAGAGGTATTATTACAGAATGCTATACTGTACATGTGTACTTCTAAAATTATAAAGTAGCCTAGTTCCTGCTTGTAAGAAGATTTTCTTAGAAAGTAGGTTGTATTCATGTTTACCATTTATAGACCGGTGGTAAAAACGAGTCTTACAGCAATGTGGGACACTGTAAGCTGTGCCTTGAATACTGACGAAAGTGTAGACTTTTTTCAGAAGATCCTAGTTTTATAGGTTACTAATAAGGGGCACAGATGTGTGTAACATTCAAGAGAGCACACTGTTGTTCACTGATGAAACATGTCACGTACCTGTGGCTTGCCGCCGCTCATGTAGGTCATCTGTTCTTTCATAATGTCAACAGCTCCAGCAATTAGTGGAAGCAAAGAAAGCTCGAGGAATTGGTCTGTCCTCAATCTGAGGAAACACATGGTGTTTTTATGTAGTACCATTTTGTTAGTCAGTGTGTTAATGACTCATGGGTTTAACCTACAGGTTTTCTGACAAGTTACAATTTCCTGGTAATAACAGTCCAATATGTGATCTGGTTAGCATGCAGAGCTTCCTGTCCCATGTGCAGTAATCAACCATTCCTGGCTTCCTGCCCTGCTCTCTTCAGCATTGGCCCACACACAAGAGCAAGCTTATCCAGATCGTTATGAATGCCTGCAGGATCACTTAGATATGCAATCAATGCACATGTTTTGAGAGAATAAACCCTATGCTTTAAATATAAATTTATTTTGTTAATTCCTTTTTCTTCACAATGGCCATATCTCAAATGGTGTGGTCCTTATTTTCTTTATGTTCATAGTCTGCACAGTGTTTTATATGGAGCCACCACTAACAATCGGCATTTAAATATCATTTAACAAAGAACCTTTTTTTCTCATATAAAGTGTTTAAGGGTGTAAAAACAGTAGTTTTTTATTTCTTCACTGGTCTCACTGAATGATGAACGATTGTAAAAGCACAAATCAAAGACAAGTGGAATGTGATAGTTATAAGGATGTATAAGTAAATGCCCACACCTAAATAATTTGTTATTGGTTTAATGATATTTCTGTTAGAAATTTTATTGGCCGTCTCACCAATCCAACCTTATATTGATGTTATTGCTAACATGAATTTCCATAAGATTTTCTCCACTACGTCAACAGGCGGCACTTATCACTATGGTGTAAAGTTAAGGGACGTTGATGAATGCAGAAATAGAAACACAGAGAACCTACAGTGCCCAGGTGTGTAGAGTTGTATTGTTTGCCTGAACAATTAATTGCCTTGAATTCCTGCTCTTGGTTTTCTGTGCTCTTGGCTTCAGCTCAGAAGACTGCATTTGTTGTCCAGAGAGTTGTCTATGGGAGACAAGAATTTTATTTTGAAGCTGGCAAAAGGGGGAAAAATCTCATATTCAAATCTCTTAAGTGTATAGCAAAAATAAACAAATATTGGCATTGCTGTTTCACATGTCTCCCATGTCTTCTTGTCAGTTCCAATCATGATACTCTCTTGTATTAAATGTCTGGTAATTGATTTTGCATATCTAGACATATACTGTTTATGCAGCACAAGTGTGTGGAGAAAGTGCCGAAAAACGTAATAACTCTAAGCAGACTGATCATGAAACGGAAGTGCCTGCACTTGGGTCTAAAGAGCCACACACATTACACTGTGTTTATTAATATGGTCAGAGAATGCTTAAAGACATATATGTTATAAGCTCATTGCACCAAACATTCCAGCATTTGTGTAGTAAAATAGCTTTAGAGCTAATTCTGGATGAAAAATGAAAGGACATAAGGGAGTTATGTGTAGGGTCAAGTCTAGGAAGCTCAATGAAACTGACATGACAGACTGATTTATGAAGAGTAAGATTAGAGATTATACAAGGCATAAACAAACAAATCTTCTGTCAAATCTGTGGCTAATGTATCTGACACACAGTGTTGGAACACTTCCTGAATCGTACACCATGTTTGTTCATAAACACCGATTTGCTGTTGATGACTTGATGTAGCTCTGTAGCAATATGCAATATGATCCCTGGTCCTGCTTGTCAAAATCCTGTCTCATATATGGATACACATGCAGCTGTTAACGCTGTTGAAACAATTTTTGCCTTAAATGCTGAGGCCTATATATATATTAACCTATTTATAGATGACTGATAAGAATTTTCTGTATTTTCTATACTTGTTTGTCTGTTAATGTATGTGTCTTCATCTAAAGTTATTTTTCATCTCTATCAAATGACTAATGGAAAATAGTGGCTAAAATAACTAATCCATTCTGTTTTTCATGAAAGACATTGCATCTAAGTTTTATGATGACAAAATTTTGAGCATACCAGTAACATAATAGCTTGAAAGCTGGTACATTTAAGATGCACAGACATCTCAGCCAATGGATTTGAAATGAAACATTAAATATGTGAAATCTGAAGCGTTTTAATTCATAACCCTTTCATATTAATGGTCGGTTCCTATAATACATATCGACGTGCTGGACTTGCTAGCAGTGAATATCACTGATGCAGTCAAACTCTACCAGGTTATCACTCTGACTCTTGTAAAAGGACATTAGAGATTTTGCTCTGCGAGGGTTGTCATCATGCTGTGAAGTTGTTTTCTGTATGTTACCATACTATGAAGGTTGGCTTGTGCACAGGAAAATGGGAGGCTGTTATATTTATGGCTTAATTGTTACCAGCCGCTTGTACTTAGGTGGATTACTATGTGTACTTTGTTCATCTGAATAATTTCCAGATTTCATCTTATAAAACAGCCCAGTGCACAAAAGTTGGACTTGATAAGCTGTTTGAATAGCGTCTCTGTGACGTACTTTCTCTTTATCACAAGTACACTTTCAAACAGGAAGAAAAAAGATCACAATAAAATACAGCCAGTATGTGTTTGATGTCTAGCTGCATGGTTTTCACCGACAGCAGGACCATTGGGCTATTCGTTAAGGACAGTTAGACCTTTTTTAGCAGATGCCCTGTGATAGATGTTGCTGCTTTACCTTTGCTTTATGCACCAGATGTGGAGTTGAGAAGTGTTGCTTTAACAAACTTAATTAACTCCTCCTCAATTGTAGTTCATTTAGAAATATACTTCAGCAAGCCAAAACAAACAAACCAACTGTCATAGTGTTTAGATTGTGTTCTGTTCATCTGTGTGAAATTCTCCTTTGTAAGAGATCTCGGCAGCAAGCAGGATTTTTTTTTTAGGAATAATCATTTAACCGATCTAAACAGGATCAAGATCACGGTATGATCAAATTTTGAAGTATACTTCAAGAACATCTAAAGTATGTATATTTGTACTTGAACATTTGACCTGGAGCATACTAGCTTGCGTTCATCCCCTTTTCAGTGTTATCCCCCTGATTTATTCATTACTGGTTTTACATTTAGCTGCAGCAGTTTAGTTGCATGTATCATCAGTTTATTAATTTAAAACGGATCCGTGTTTGTGCAAGAATATATCGATTAAAATAATCCTTCTGTTGAACTGTTCACAGAGGAATGCAGCCGCTCACAATGAGGCCTGGTTTTAAAAATGCTGCGTCACAAAGAACTCTTACAATAGAGCCACTTTGCCGTCTGGACTGTTTCCTCTCTGCCTGCTGATACAAGGCTCGGGTCATTCTAGTACAGAAACTGTTCTACATGTCTAGGGGATTTTCCATCACAGTCATTAGCAGGATGTTAAGTTGCATGTTAGTAAGGCTTTGCTCTACAGCCAAACATTTTTATACCCACATGTTGTGTGACTGATACAATATTAAGCAAAGAGCTGTCCTAAAATTACTAGCCTAAATATGACTTTCACACCACAGTGTGTTAAACGTAATTATAGCACTGCATGAAGGAAAACGCTATTTTCAATAGCATGCCCATGCAAACCTGTAATTTAACTACAACTTCAGCCCTCAATCCCCATCATTAGAATGGGGACATAATTGTCAAACTGCAGACAAATGAGCTCTATTTTTTTTCTCTTATTTTGTCATGTTGGTGGCCATTTTGTTCCATCTTGCTTTCAAATGATTTCTTCATAGGTTAGCCCATTAACTGTAAAGACTTTGTTACTTGTCTTGCATGTTTTTACAGAATAACACCTATGATTAGAGACAGAAGCTAACGTACATGTTTGAGCATGTTTTGTCTGTCTTTGCTAAAGCATGAGCTGTACATCAGATTTGCCTGATGACTCGCTATAGTTTCTGCTTCCCATCACCTTTGTGCGAAAATTTCTGGAGTTATTAACTCCCAGCACGTTTAACTAGCTAAGTTAAGCATGCTAAGTGCAAAGTCGTCTTGTCCGCACTGTTATGATGCTTCTACTAAACATTAAATGCGGGATTTTCGAACTCAGAATTGTCATTTTCAAGTTTAGAATGTTCAAGATACAAAGTGAGAAATATATAAAGGACACCTCCATGAAAGTGGGTTTCGTTAGTGTGATAATTTATCAGCACCTAATGATTTGTACGTTTACTGTGACACGGGTAAAATAAGGAGCGGTTCTTTTATGGTATATTTTTGCAAAACACCGGCATCCGTTAAATAGATTTCAGACTTGTAGCTAATCCAGAGTGAGTGTCTTGTTGCACCACAACACAGCTCCTCATGCTAAGATGCTATCCTGCATCAAATCAGTCCTGCATGCTTGGGAGTAATATTAATAATAATAATAATTATATATAAATAATAATTTTGATACACTATATTGCCAAACGTTTTGGTACACCCCTCCAAATCCTTGAATTCAGGGGTTGGGCCTGGCCTCTTAGTTCAAGTGAAACGAACTCTTAATGCATTAACATATCAAGACATTTAGGCAATTTCATACTCCTAACTTTGTGGGAACAGTTTGGTAGATGACCCCCTCCTGTTCCAACATGACTGCGCACCAGTGCACAAAGCAAGGCCATGGATGAGCGAGTTTGGTGTGGAGGAACTTGACTGGCCTGCACAGAGTCCTGATTTCAACCTGATTGAACACATTTGGGATGAATTAGAGTGGAGACTGCGAATTCCAGATGTGAATTCAATGATTTGTCCCAACACTTTTGGCAATATAGTAATGTGTTAAAATACTTTTTTGCACTAGTCTTAACACCTCAGTGATCAGTATATGACCATTGTTCCCAGCAAAAACCTAACTCTGGAATGTACTGCACTTGGTATCCTTTAATTAAAAGGACTGTTAATGATTAAGTATAGCAGTTAATGTCTGTGAGAGAAAACCTGTAATATATAGTTCTCATCTTTCTAAAAATCCCTCTCAATGTGGATAAAGTAGCACGCGAGGCTTCATGTCCGGACTTGTATCTCATGCCCTATTAGATTCTTTGGCACCTGTTGGAGCATTAGCCCTTTCACTACTGGAAGAGCAGTTTTACCCTCGTTCACTTAATTCCTGAAAGAATGTCATGTTTCAAAGGCCTAAACACTTTGCTATGAGGATTGCCTTAAGACTGAATTAGCTGTGTGCATGAACTTGGTTGATCTTGGGTGGAGTACTGATTTCAAGTCACAACAGTTGTGTAATATCTGTTGAACATTTCCCCAAATTCTGGCAGCTGTGAATAAAATAGCTACTTAGAAAAATTTTGGTCTATTGGCAAATCATTTCATTTAATTTTTGTAGTAATCATGAAAGTGAATCATTAGCAAAATCGGTAGCATTTCAATGTTTCACCATCACTTTTTATGACTTGATGGGGTCATAGTTTACATCATGTGCATTAATGGTTGTCATCACTATTTAAATATACAGTTTAAGAAAAGAAAGATCCTCTAACTATGGAAATTATTAAATTAATTAATTATTTTGTGTCATCAGTCAGCTTGTGTCAAAAACCAGTAGCCTGTTTTTGTTTACTTTCCCCAGTACAGCTACTATATTTGTAGCCTCCTGGTGGTGGATTGTCCATGATTGTCGCAGCAGCGATCACACTCAGATTTTAAATCAACAGATTCTGAGACTGACAGAGCTTGTTGGCCATCTTTGGTCTAAGTGACTTTAAGTCAGGTGCAAGTTATGAATAAAGCTTATGACTATATGGTGGTGGTAGCTCTGGCACAACCAAGCTGGCACCATTGGGCCCTTGAGCAAGACCCTCAAACCCCCCTGCTCCAGGGACGCTGCACCATGGCTGACCCTGCGCTCTGACCCCAACCCCCATGGATGGGATATGCAAAGAAAGAATTTCATGGTGCAGTAATGTATATGTGACAAATAAAGACAACTTAACTTATAAAATATTCTATTACAACGTGTAATTTTGACAAGAGTTAGACAGAAAACAGTATAGCATAAACCTGATTTAAACCAAGAATTCCTCCTGGGATTTGTTTTACAGTTAATGGGGTTACAAAGACGGGGTTGTGTATCAGGAAAGCATTTATTGCAAATGGTGCTAATCACATCAGCATTATGATTCATTCATAATTAGGTTTGCTCTCATATCTGTGCATATAGGAAAAAACCTCAGTTACAGTGAATTCAGCTGTACCAGTGATACTTTGACATTTTCTCTAATACTTAAGTGAAATGAGAAAAAAGTAATTGGTCATGCTTCTGGTGCATATATCCCCTTCAGGTTAACACACACAATGCTTGATCACCTGTAAATTTTTAACATATTGTTTATGCTTAGAGGACATACTGATTTTTGCTCATTTTCTTTAACCGTGTACATGTTCTGCATTATGGTATTTTTCAAAGGTTGAACTCCCCTGGGATGGAAAAACTCAGTGCTGATTCTCTTTTAAGTCAAGAGTTTGTTATTTTTTCCCTTATCCTGACTGACAACAACTCGTAGCCCTCCTTTGACACTTTTTGAAAAAACAGGCCATGAATTTCTTTTGATATTTTTTTTTATCTATTCACAGCTTTATAAATGATCACCACACTGTTGTTGTTCAATTGGAGACGCCGTAGGACCTTTTGTGCAAAGCATCTATTCCTTCATCTGAACTTGCGGTTGCTTTCCACGCTTATCAGCACTGCACATGTAGCACACTTCATAAGAAGACATTTTTAGTGCCGGTTCAGGCCCCTATCCAGACTTGAAGGAACATCACACTTTTGCTGTTCAGTGCTTACTCAGAGCCTCAGAGGGACACCATCTGGCACATAAATAGAAGCTTTTATCCACAAACCACAAGACAATGATTGCCTCTTGTCACGTGGTGCATTTGCAAAGGTTTTCAGAACTGGCTCACAGGAGCAGGTTTACGGCCACCTGAGTGCACTTAGGGTTTTATTGAAGCTGCCGCTCTGCTCCAGTCAAAGGATGGTTTTGTCCTCTGATGCTGAATATGAATGACCAGAATAGATGGATATACACTGATATAAGGGGTAACATTAAAAGCACTTGCTTAATATTGTGTAGGTCCCCCTTGCACTGCCGGTACCACTGCTGTGGTATCTGGCACCAGGACATTTTGAGCAGGTCCTATAAGTTCTGTGAGTTGGGGCCTCCATGTATCAGACTTGCTTGTCCAGCACATCCTGCAAAAGCTTGATCGAACTGAGATCTGGGGAATTTGGAGGCCAAGACAACACCTTGAACTCTTTACTATGTTCCTCATGAATTTTTTTTGCACTGCTTTTAGGAGTGTACTTGGTTTGCAACAGTGTAGCTAGTACCTGACCACATAAAAGCAGAACATTTCCCAGTGTATCACAATGCTGCCACTGGATTGCCTTCTTCCATTGTGCATCTTGGTGCCATCTCTTCCCCAAACAATTAAAGTATATACCCCCCTCCACATGATGTACAAGAAATGTGCTTCATTAGACCAAGCTGCCTTCTTCCCTTGCTCCACTGTCCAGTTCTGATGCTCAGTTGCCCATTGTTGGTGCTCTCGGCAGTGGACAGGGTCAGCATGGACACTCTGACCGGTCTGCAGCAACACAGCAAGCTGCAATGGACTGTGTGTTCTGACACCTTTCTGTCAAAGCCAGCATCAACTTTTTCAGCAGTTTGTGCTTCAGAAGCACTTCTGTGTGATTGAACCAGACAGGCCAGCATTCACTCCTCATGTGTGTCAGTGAGCCTTGGCTACCCATGACCCTGATGCTGCTTCACCGGTCGTCCTTGCTTGAACTACTTTTGCTAGGTACTATCCACTGCATACTCTGAGCACACTACAAGACCTGCTGTGTTGGAGATGGCCCAGTCATCTAGCCATAACAATTTTGCTCTTGTCAAAGTTGCTCAGCTCTTTATGCTAACCTTGAGAACAGACCTGCTTCCTAATATATTCCAGCCGATTCCAGGAGCCACTGTAAACAGATGATCAATGTTATTCACTTCATCTGTCAGCGGTTTTAATGTTATAGAAGATAGATTTGATTTGTGCTTTGGAGTCATGACACTGAGGTACTGAAAAAGAATACCTGAAGACTTGGTATTACCTGTGCTTGCATTTTTTAGGGCTCATTAAGCAGAGTTAACAAATATAAACCCATGATGAATAGAAGGTAAAGAAATCATTGAAAAACTTACATACTTCTCTCTTTATGTTGTAAATGATTAGTTAGCTAATATCTTCCTGTGTTCACATCTGAGCAAAGTTTGCAAAATGTTTGCAAAGAGAATGCATTCATCTACATAAAACAAAGGTTTAGCTTTAAGAATTTGTCTTCTTTTTTCCACATTTTGTAGTACTAGAATGTGGAATTAAAATGGACTTCTGTGAATTTGATTTACATTTGAATATGCAAAATATATTTTTATTTGCGAGGATTTGATCAGCTTGTGTAGTCGTACTTGTCTGCAGTGATTATGTTGCTGTGGATTTGAGACCCTGTGGCAAGAAGTCCTGTAGTAATGCATCGTTGAAGGCTCTTATTGACATTACTGACTTTTTTTTTTCCTCCAAAGCACAGCTGATGCTCAGTACCAAGAGGCATCTCTCAGCAGAAGAGAGAGGAAGTTTGTTTTATTAATGGCAGGGAATCATATCAGATGGCTCTGCATAAAAGTTTTTTAATTGACCCTATGTGGCGCACCCCCCTACCCTGCAGCTGAGCAAAGAATCCTCTTCTCATAGAGGGATTACTTTACACGCACATTTTGTATAACACTTTTAACACAATAACACAATGCTTTATTTCTGTATGTTCTTCATTATACAAAGACACTCACTGTGGTATTGAATCAATTGAATATACTAAAGGTGTTATGACAGGCTGTGATTGCTCTGCTCTGCTTTTTCCACTGCCGCCCTTTGAACTGCCTTCTGTTTATGAATACTGATTGTGGACTCATCAGACTTCACCTTCTACATCTGTTGACCGGAAAAAAGCAGTATCAAAGATCAAGCCTTGTTCACTGCTTCAAGGACTTTTAATGTTTTATTGCTGGAAAGACAAGCTAGTTAAAACTGTACTAATGTCACATTGTCCTTGGGGAACAAATATCTGTGTATATGATTACTGGAAAAAATATCTGTGGTTTAATCAATATTGTGTCCACATCCTTACTTATACTAATTTGGACTGACCACCTTGTTGCTTTAGTTAACTCAAAATAGTGTAGCTGTATAACCTTAAGGTGAAGCAAGGAGCAAATCTACTAGAGCTACTTTTCGTTATTTCAGAGAATAAAACTTGTCAAAAATGTTCAGGTTTTTACACAGTTGCTAACTGCATGCAATTGCACATTGTTGACCTTTTCTTATACTTCACACGGATTTCTCCTACACAATACTCCTCCTCGCCTGCTACTTTTGCTTTGTGCAAATTATTGCCATATTGTGTGCCTTAGAATTAAATTGCATACCCTTATGTAGAATCGAAATGGACAAATTAATACATTCAATGTAGCCTACATCGAAAACAGGAAGGTGTTCAGTTTTATAATATAGTCTGAAGTTTTGTCAGCCAGTATGCTTGTGCAAACTGCGATGTGCTAGCTCATTTCAGATGTCTAGGGCTCAACCCAAAGGTGGACCACACCCTTTTTTTCACTTTTTATTCACAATAGACCAATGTCATGTTTACTAGTTGGCATCACATCACAAAAGCTCCTCCTTTGCCTCTAACCCTGCTAACCGTAGACATCTTGACCAAAATGATTCAGTATGCCATAAGTATCTTATTATGTAACTATCCCAATTTAGTGGAAGTGAAAGTTCTAGCGCAAACAATTGCCTGTGACTTTTTAGCTGCTGGCTAGACTGCAGCATTGAATCAGTTAGCAGGAAGAAGAGTTTTAAACAATTTTGCCTTCCACCACAGCTACAAGAACAATCTACTCAGAAGAATGAATAAGTGAGGCTTGGGATAGGTAGTGGAAATGAGAAATTCTTCTCATTATTATTTTTGTCACATGAGTGGCTCTATTAGGTTGCAGGATTCTTTGAACTGTGGTAGTTGTTTCACATTCCCACTGTATCGAACATCAGTTTGGCCATATGTGTACTGTTTATTATTTCTGACCAGCATGACATTGGGAGTCGTTTGACCTCTTAACATTTGTCACTGCAGTTCAGCTGTTCTTAATGTATAGTGTGTACACAGTCTTTATAGGCTATAGCATGGGCCCGCTCTCAGCTGGGAGAGAGATTGATAAACAGTCAAAGGAGTGTTTTCCTCCAAATTCTTCACAGGTTTGGTTAGTAATATGAATCTCTATAAACCTCATTCTTGTGGCCTCTTGGAAACTGATTCTTTGAAATGTGACAGCTCTATCTAAACTCTGGGGGTGGATCTCAGTGAACTTGTTGATTAGTTAACAACATTAGTTAACAATAAATGAATGACTCAGTTGCCAAGCAAAGATGATAAAACTACACAATTAGGCAAAACAAAGCAAATATGAATGAAATATATTGCAGTTCTTTTAAAAATGTTATTCAGGAAGTACATCCTTTCATTAAATTGAGAGTATGTTGCCATGCTTATATCACATCATCAGCACACTAACTGATATCACTAACTTGGACAAACCACCATGTTTCTCAAAATTCTACTTATTAGCTGTAGTTTTATTTAAAGCACTGCCAACTTTTCAAAGGTACTATTGTAATATGTTATTGTGCATAATCCATTGCGGTCTTAAATTATTTATTAATTCAGGTTATAATTATTTAGCCATGTTGCGGTACATTTTTAACATGGAAGTCATGGAATATCGTCACACTACTATAGTCGCTGGTTTCTGAATGGCACAAGAAAAGTGTTTGCCCTATCATTGCCAGGAGCAGGACGGATGACATCCTCTCTCCTATTGTCATTTACAGTGATGCTAGCCAATTGTGGGCATCTGTGAGCTCAGCAATGTGGAAGAGGGTAGATCACACTTTGTGTTATGTTACCCTGTGACACAGTGTAGCAGCAGTTCTGAAAAGATCTGGCTGGCTTTCATGTGTTGTGTGTAGAAATTTATTTTATTTACCCTTTATCATCTGTTGTAAATGTATTTCTTTTTTTTCATAAGTCTGCAAACAGTTTTTAGATGAGGAGGCTGCTTGTTCTTCTCAGAGAGAGAGTAGATTGTTGTATTAAATAAATTCATTATTTGCTATAGGAAAAGCTAATTATGTGCATTTCCACCAAAAATAGCCTGTTAGGTGATATAAATTAGTATCTCAGTACTCACTGGTGGAATACACTGTTGGGGTTTATGTGACTTCAACACAACAGACTGAGCTTATTGCATCCTTTGAATGAAGACTTATTAAAAGTGTCTTTTTGTATTTATTTGCCCCAGTGTCCTGTTGTTTTGAGCACTTTAATCCCTACATGAAGCCTTTAGAGCTATGGAACTGTTCAGTGGAGCTGTTATTAACATACTATTGCGTCTAAATCTGTCTGTTGTCTCCAATCCTAAAGTGTTCCCTTGACACAGGGCCTGTAGTCTTCACTCCAAAAGTGGCATTTGTTGGATCTGGGCAAAATGGTTGGTTCCTTTTCTGCACTCAGATGGGTGATTTGAGGTGGTGATGTTGGCAGTCTAAGGTTTCATTCCCTCTATTTTTATTTCTTGTGAGCAAAACCTATTTCCATTCCTCAGACCCTGCTGCCATTTTACTGCTGCTCTGGTTAGTGATAGCTGGGTTCAACAACTCTATGCAGCACCGCTCTTCTAATGAGATTTATTAGGTAATTGTTAGAGGTGTTGGGCAAACTAAACTCTTCCGCTCAGCTTAACATGATTTGTGGTTGGGGCTGATCCTGGGACTTTCTCTGTTTTGATTAGCACATTACCAATTTCTCTGTTAGTGGTCTGGATCTTTTTTCCTGTATGGGAATAGCATCAGAAATGTGTGGGGGCACATACACCCAGGGTACAGTGGATAAATATTAGAATTGTAGTGATGGACACATCATTAGCGTTGACTTTAGCAAAAAAAAGTCATAGTTTCCCGTTTTGTATGTAATGTAATGTTGCAATACACCGTAATGCTATAATTGTAAGACATACTATCAAATCCTGTTGCCTTTTGCATTACACACATCAGCTGAGGAACATTCTGGATGTCAGTACAAAACCACCAGACTGCGCACACTCATCTCATGGCCAACATTTTCACTAGATGCTAGCTAGGCTCAAATGATATCTTTTCTGCCATTTGAGCAGGGCACCCCATACACCTAAATTCACTCATGTATTGCATGCTGTTTGTTTCTGTGTTATCCCAATGCATAACTCTCTGGGTGAATGTTACAGACATTAATACAGGCCAGGGAAATGCATGCTCTGTTTCATATTCATCACGATTCTGTACAAATTCCATCAGTCAGTGGTGTTAGTATGCCTATGTGTACTCAGGCAGGTCTGTTTCCTCTGCTGTCTGTCTCTCTCGCACACACAGTACATGTGCCACTCTCTTATATAAGACATTATTTTTGCTTTAGTGCTTTGATATGCAGCTCAGGCCTGGATATGCATCCCTGTAGTAACATATGACCTTTTTGTGTTGCCATAAATGGAGATTTTCTCAGATAATCCACTAATCCACCCATATTATCAGAGATTAAAATGCTTCACCTTCTGCATTTAAAGTGCCCTTGAAATCAAATTTGATGTTTTTTTGCTGTTCCCTTAGCATTATGGACACCGTTGTGATACTATTCGGAAAAGAATACTTTGTGACATATTCTTATTTTAATGTTTTAGTTCATTTCTTTTGAGAAACCACTGAAAATTGTTCATTAGTTTATATTGAAACACATTACCATCCAGATAAATGCTTTCATGAACAATATATGTCCTGCCCTTGGAGGCAGGCCTTGCTTTCCGGTAGCAGCTCAATAGTAGTAAACATGGTTTGTCTGTGTGTTTTAGTAGCATATCTTCCTTTATGCTTTTAAATGAAGTAAATGGCTTTTGTTTATCTGGTTGCCATTCATCGTAATTAGGTTTGTTCAGTTTCAGAGAAGGGGTGTGGTGTTTCCTGAACACTGTCCGTTAGGCACTTTGATTAACTATGTTAAAAGGGAGAAACTTTGTGCAGAGTCTTTTACACTATAAATTTGTCTAAAGTGTTTTTTTTTTACACTTTATTCAGTGTTTCTGCTTTTCCTGTTTCTAGAGTCTTGTTAGTTTGAAGGAGTATAGATTAGGACAAAGTGTCCCAGAGTTAATTTTCTTGTGAGTCATTAGGGTAAAAGTATGGTAAATCTTCAACTTATGTTTCTGTGTTTGAAGGTAAAATATCCTTCCTCTCCAGGGCAACTGGCTGCTTTTGAGGGGCACGTGGTTTAAAGATGACTTTTAACTAACCAATCAATCCTTTCAAAGCGACACCTGGCATTTCATGTTTCACTAAGGTCTTATAACGAGGTTGCTGAAGCACTATGACCTGCCACTTCCTGCTCATATGTCCTGCTTTTTAAGCTCTTGCACAAAGCATGCTTTGTTGAGGTCATGTAGTGGAAGCAAGTATACTTGGCAAGAGCCACCCTTCCAGGGCATGAAAATACTTTAATCACCTCATAAACTCTCACCTGAAAAATCCTTAACATACGCACCAACACTTGGGCTTGCTGTGGCCTGATTAAAGCGTCGGTTAAGCCGAACAAGGCCACAGTTAGCCTTCATTTCAAACAGCTCTGTTCTTTCCAGGCTTTGAACAATTAACAATTAAAAGACTGATGGGAGAAGTATAAAAAATGAACAATTGAGCATTGTGCAGTATGGGTAGCAGAACCAGGCAGGACTGGCCTTGAGTGAAGCGAGTATAAAAGTTCCCCCGGCAGTACTGGGTCTGTCTCTGTGTGCTTCTGTACACTTCAGTTCCATCCACTTAAACATGCTGAAAAAGAAGGATGGAGAGCGCAGCGAGCCTGTTGTGAAAAAGGTAAGAGGAGAGGCTTGCTGGGTGGGGTTCAGATGTCAGGATGGAGGAGGATCTGTGGGAAAAGGGGGTAGACAAAAGCTCATGTGTATGTTCAGTAAAGTCTCTTAAAGCACCGCTGACCTTTGTAAACCCTATAGTATCACCACTGTTGATGGCTTACTGCCAAATGAAGCCGGTGAGAGTTTAACACTGGCGTAGGACACATTGCATTCATTCATTGTGATGATAGGTGTTGGATTTGGTGTATAATTGTAGACTGCAGCTTGGAAACTGAGAATGTCTCTGATCTGCTGTTTGTGTTCGCACAACTGATCTGCTGTTTGTGTTTCTGTTAAGAAAAACATGAGACAGCCTGTGTCCAAATGTGTGCATTTGTTTCTAGCTCTTGGGAATTTCCACGGGTAAATGCTTACCTAAATGCTTTCTGATTTTGCTTATGCTGTATATACATATGTGTGGGAAAGTGTTAGCCATGCTGGTGTCACGTGTATAGTGCGTGTCATTAAATAGTGCTTTATCACTTTCTTGTCGACACCGTGACCCTGAGCAGGATAAAGTGGTTATTGAAGATGAATGAAAAGCTAGCGTGTCTATGCAGGTTCCTTTGAGGCCACTCAGTACTTGGTGTTAATGTTCATGCGGTAGAATTAAAGTTACCATTTTGTGAAACATTTACAAAGAATCGTCAGTGACACATGATTGGCTCATTGGCCTTTCTCTCCATATGAGTCAAGGTTCTGCCTGTGTAATCCAGCCTATTGTGTTACACATCTCACTTGATGAGTCAAAACCCGTTTTCACAAAGCACACAGAAAGTCAAGGTTTTCTCCATACATGCGTGTGAGACAGGGAGACTGTGTGTGTGAGTCATAGTTGTATGCTCAGTGTGTCACTGTGTGGGCTTCAACATGACTGAAATGTTTGTCGGCTAAATCAAGACTATCCATGTTTTCCTTAAAATTATAGGTTTCGTAAATGTATTTAGCAAAATGGGGCAAGACTTTGACAATGTTTTTGTTGTTGTTATTAGTGTTATTATTACAGGGTTTTTTCCAGTCTTATTGTCATTTATGGGAACTGTTGATGTTCATGTAGTTAGCCGGGGTGGTTTAGCACTGTTGCAGTGATGAGAGTGGATGGTGCAGAAAGAGTTAACAATTTTCCTAAACGCTGTACTTTCGGCCGTAGATAGAGGACAGTTAATGTTGAATCTGAATGTCTCTCAAACCCATAGGTTCATTCAAAGGAAGCCTATTTTTAATGAGTTTGGACTTTCCAGTAAAGCCTCTTTACTGGATTCAAACACATTTTCTCCAAAACGCATTTTCTCCAATACTCAATAATCTATTCTAGTGAGCAGCACTGAGTTAATTGTTGATCAGGAGGGCATTTCACTTCACCCGATAAACCTTGAGAACTAAATATCAGTGTGTGCATTGTCATTCATTAATTGTCACTGATGATTATGATGGATAATGATTAATGTTACGCTAGCTTTGATATGATATATTGTTAGCATGGCCTTCTTATGTAAGACTACCATTTTCAACATCACTTGATGGAGCAGAAAGGATTTGAGAGCTGCTGTTCATTCAGATAATGTCCTAAACAGAGCCATTATCTGCGTGTTGTACTTTAATCCTCTCACAACACAGACATCGTTCTCTTCCTGGCAGCTGCCACGCCACGAATAGTAACATCAGTTTACCCACACATCCGACAGTTGCTGCCACCCACCTCATGGGGCACATTTCCAAAGCATTTTCAGAGACTTCAGGCACATTTTCCCCCAGAGGAGCCAGGGTCAGTTCTAGTTCAAATCTGGGCCGACACTACTGTTTGGTCAGAGATTGCTTTAGAGAAGAATGCTTGCCAAATCCTGTAAATGCAAACCTGATAACAGAGGTGGGGCTGCATTTTGAGATTTCAGGTATGACTAAAAACTGACTAGAGCCTCACTGTGTAATTAATTCAGTAGTACAAAGCAATGTAGAACTGTGTTTATATGTAGGAAAGTTAAAAGTGGGGTCAGTAGTTTTTAATGCAGAACATATTTTGTAAGATTCTTAATGGGTTGTCCTTGCACGACAGCTGTCAATAAACTATTTGTTATGGACTAAGCAATGCAGCCAACACTCAACCTATTGTCAATTCAGACAGCTTTGTTTGTAAACACTGCCTTCAATCTCATCCATATTCTTTCTCCTTTTCTGCAATGTGCAGCAGATCCAGTTTGCAGACCAGAAGCAGGAGTTCAACAAACGGCCCACCAAGATCGGACGGCGCTCTCTATCTCGCTCCATCTCTCAGTCCTCTACAGATAGCTACAGCTCAGGTACAAAATTGTTGCATTGACTTTTATAAGTAGAGTGGTCAGGTGTGTCTGGGTTGTGTGTTGGGAAAGAGAATTTTGTTGGGTCTTTAGGTTGATCTCCATGTTGAGAACACAAAATCAACATTATGGCTCATTACAGCATTAGTACTTAGAGTGGATTTTTGGATCATGCACTGTTCCTTGTCCCATCAGCTGCCTCCTACACTGATAGCTCAGATGATGAGACCTCTCCTCGAGACAAGCAGCAGAAGAACTCCAAAGGCAATGGAGATTTCTGCATCAAGAACATCAAGCAGGCTGAGTTTGGTCGCAGAGAGATAGAAATTGCTGAGCAGGGTAGGTGATAAACCACTTTAGTCTGTATTATATACAATAGGATGCAAGCTGGTGGCGCTTTAGCTCAAAATGCTATAGTTATCAGAATGTGGTGGGTGTTCATATATGCTGTTGGGTGCATGTGTCTGTGGGTGGAGTGGAACATGCTGTGCTCTTCCTGGGCTGCTGAGGGGCCCATATGTTCAGAGTACACTGATAGACCACATGGTGCTTCCCACTTCACCCCCTAATAACCTGCCAAACACTGAGCACACACTATTTTCTGCTCACTAATACCTCCACTGTTCCCTCTGTAGCTTCTTTTCTATTCCTGTTTTTATCATTTATCGGTTAAAAAGCAAAAGCGTGTCACAGCTTTGCATGCCTCTATAAAAATTGTGGAATTTCTAAGAATAGTTTAGTTATTGTGTTGAGTTTTATCGTCATTACTCTTAAAGTCTATACTGGGCGTGTTTCTCTGCAGAGATGCCTGCTCTCATGGCTCTGAGGAAAAGAGCTCAGGGAGAAAAGCCCCTAGCTGGAGCTAAAGTGGTGGGCTGCACTCACATCACGGCCCAGACTGCTGTAAGTAGTCTGTACCTGTAATAACAGGTCTGAACACACAAACATATGACCATTACAGATATTTGACTGTGTATTTGCTTGGGTACATAGGTGCTGATGGAGACTCTGTCTGCATTGGGTGCTCAGTGCAGATGGGCTGCCTGTAACATATATTCCACCCAGAATGAGGTGGCAGCTGCCCTGGCAGAGGGAGGTGAGGATGCTTCTTTACTCAGTTTCTTTTTCCTCTCTATGTATTGCCTCCCTATTCCCTCACTCCTATTTGTCATGTCTTTGGCAGGTTTCTCTGTGTTTGCTTGGAAGGGTGAGTCTGAGGATGATTTCTGGTGGTGCATCGATCGCTGTGTGAACGTGGAGGGTTGGCAACCCAACATGGTGAGAGGGGAACCTGCAGGTTGTCTGTCTCACCTAAATAACTGGCTTTAGATTCACCCTCTGATTACAAAGCCTCCAAACTCATCTTCATTTGTCACATCATATTCAGATTCTGGATGATGGTGGAGACCTGACACACTGGATCTATAAGAAATACCCCAATATGTTCAAGAAGATCAAAGGCATTGTGGAGGAAAGTGTGACAGGAGTTCACAGGTGAGCAGTTAGCCTTATGTTGCCTTTAAAGCTAAACTCAGCCCTGAGATTCTTCACTCACTATGTGTTTGACATATTTTAACTGGGACTTCTGACACTTGACTTGTCTATCAAAGTCTTGACACGTTATCATTTTTACTTATGTTTGTATGTGTTTAAAGTGTCAAACATTTATTTGATCAGCATTAAATTACATCCCGATCAAGGGTCCTGATAAATGTCAATTTTGCTCAGAACTGAACAGCAGCTCAGATCTGCTGACTTTTTTTTTTATTATTTTTTTTAAGAATTCTGATTTTTAATAAAAACTCAGTTTATATCTTGCTGCATCTGCTTCAAGAGCGTCATCTTCTTGGGTTGTCTACATCTCTGTTCTGAGCATCATAAATAGAGTTGTGCTTCATTGTCAGCTGTTCAAACTGTGTCTACCATCTAGTGGCTGAAAATAGGAATAGCTAACACTTCTTGTACAGAACATGATGTACTATTACTGCTTAAAGATGAGAGAGGTTTTTGAAATATGAGAACAAAGTCCTGCTGTTTCTTTCTGTAGCTAAGTATTGTTTTAAGCATAGTTGCTCTCACTTCTCATATTTCTGCTCTCTTCGGTTTAGGTAACGAGAATTGCATAAGCACTTTACACTGAAAGGTTCACAGTTAGCTTATTATGCCACTGTGACTGCATGTTTTTGTGTATTTCCTCTGCAGCTGATTATGTGTTTATTTATCTATGCCCTTGTGTTGTCATACAGGCTTTTTGGGTTCTACTTCTTTGAAATATTAATGCGTGATGATGCATGACTGTATAAACCTGTAGATTTGACAGCCTTTCTTGGCTCTTTAAGCCATCACTGTATGTACCATAATTGTTTTTTGCCTATTCCTTGTGTTTTCCCGGTCACATTCAAACACTATTTTCATTTCAGGGATTGTTGGGTACATGTAGAGACATGTTGTAGTCAGCATGTGTATATCTAGTTTTCTGTTTTTGATTTTTTTTTCTTTATGTCTAGGCTGTACCAGCTGTCAAAGGCAGGGAAACTGTGTGTGCCTGCCATGAACGTCAATGACTCAGTCACCAAGCAGAAATTTGACAATCTCTATTGCTGCCGTGAGTCAATTCTGGATGGGTAAGTCAAGCGTCATTTCTAGATGGGAGATATTTCGTTAAAGTCATGTTCTCTTAGTATTATTATAAGATGCAAATGTAGATCTTATATTTCTTTGTGTGTTTCTTTAGTTTGAAGAGGACCACAGATGTGATGTTCGGAGGGAAACAGGTGGTGGTGTGTGGTTATGGAGAGGTGAGACCCAGCCATTAATACACCAACATTCCAGTCTGTTACATATGCTCACATTTATATAAATACACACAAAGGGTTTCATGATACTTTCCAAGTAATTTACCAGTAATTTAAAGAAGTAATAGAATTCTTTGTTCAATAGATTGTACTGTTAAAGCCAGGAAAGGCACTTGGATATAAAGCTTTAAATGATTAACATGGGGCATACTTAGTGACATTACACATTAGAATAAATTAGGATTTACTTATACATGAATTTATTCAGTTATCTTCACTAACTGGCTGTGATTGTAATTTTGTTTATATTTTTTTAGAAGTGCATTAGATAACATTGTGAATGATTACAAATAAAAAAGCAAGCAGGAGGGGGATTCATAAAAACAGTCTTAAGCATGCATTTATATTTAAGCAGAAAAGAAGTATGAAAATGAGAACATCCATGAAAAAAAGACTTTTCAGAATTTAGTCTTATACAATGTGTAGCTGATAGAAGTTGACTTCAAGTCTGAAATATATCCTGATTTAAGTACATTTAGCTTGCCTTTCTTAACTGTTTGCCATGCTGCTGTTTTTTAAGCCACCTGGTTTTAACCACCATGTACTAGTTAACATCCCCCCAACAAGGACTAATATTAGTAATATGTTGGCTAACTAGTAGTTATTATTTAATTAATTATTACTGTTTTTCTTGTTACAAGTGTGAGTATGGCCACTAGGTGGTGCTATGCATTAAAAGTCTCTGTATGATACAAGGCTGATTATTTTTTGTGTATGTGTTTAGGTTGGAAAGGGCTGCTGTGCTGCTTTGAAGGCAATGGGTTCCATCGTTTATGTCACAGAAATTGACCCTATTTGTGCTTTGCAGGCCTGGTAAGCTTCTGTTTATGAAATGTGAGGGATAAATTGGGGCTTGATGCATTATACATGCCTCTTCAGTAGTAGGGACAGGAGACTTTGCATTTCTATCCCCTACACACACACACACACACACACACACACACACAAGCTGATGCTTGCTTTCTTAGTTATCAAGGAAAGACCACTCTTCACTATTTATCATAGAGCAGATGTAAAATAGGTTTAATATAACTGTTACCCATTCCATTTCCTTTCCATAAATATGGTGATCATCAGCTCATTTCTGTTTATTGTTTTCTCTTGATCTCTCAGCATGGATGGCTTCAGACTGGTCAAACTGAACGAGGTCATCAGACAAGTGGACATTGTCATCACCTGCACAGGTTCGTTTTAATAACACTTCTGTATGTATATACACTCTCCGTCCGCTTTAATAGGAAAGGTTATCCACCTGCACATTTATGGAGGTATTTAGTCATGTGCAAATCATCTGGCAGCTGCACAATGCTGTTTTTTTAGTTGCCATCTCAAGTAGTTAATTCTGATCGAATGTACTGTTCAGAATTAAATAACGGCTGTTCTGTTTCTCTTAGGGAACAAGAATGTGGTGGTGAGAGAAAACCTGGACCGTATGAAGAACGGCTGCATCGTCTGCAACATGGGCCACTCGAACACTGAGATCGATGTGGTGAGCAAACCCTAATGATTCCCACTCTTAGTGTGACTGTGCAAGTGAGCAATTAGCAGCCTTTTGTATTAGTGTAGAAAAAGTTCTGTTTTATTGTCTTATTACATCTGTTAATTCATATATTTGCTGATTGTTATTGTGTGTTTCAGGCCAGTCTGAGGACCCCCGAGTTGACCTGGGAGCGTGTGAGATCACAGGTGGACCATGTGATCTGGCCTGATGGCAAGAGAATAGTGTTACTGGCAGAGGTGAGGTTATAACAGATCACAACCTGTTTTTTAACCTGTATAGAAAAACATGTACAATATTGTCCTTTCCTGTAGTGGTAAGTGGTGTATTGAATGACACCCATAAGGATTTTGCAACCACAAGAGATGTTCAAGTACCATGTTTATCACCGTTGAGCCGTAACAGCATCGTTTTGCTTTAAAATGTTACTAGTTACATACATGTGTATCTTGCATCTATGGACAGTGCTTTCTCTGGCCATTTTGATGATGCATTTAGTAGTGTACCTGCGATTTAAAAAGTATTTACAAAAAACACCACCATCATTATGGTGTACTCAAATGTTTCTTGTGCTAGGGCTTATCCATCAAGCATTATGTTCAGCTCCATCACAGTAAAGCAGAGGATAAGCTTCTGTAAAATCCATGTATCATTGCTATGGAAAATGGCATGACTGGCTATGTTGGAGGTTTATATGGAATTATATTAGGATATTAAAAATGTTAGTTATATTTGTTATTATTATTGTTATTATTATAACTAATATATTTATTAGTCTCTTCATGTATAAGAATATTGTGTTTATAAATATGTATATACATCATTGCAGACTAAAATTTAGCTATTTGGTCTACATCCACCAAGACTTTAATAAAAGATCCACTGTGTGTGAGAGCTGGGGTTTTTTTTTTTTTTTATATTTGTCTAAATGTGTGTTCAATTAGGGTCGCCTCCTCAACCTAAGCTGTTCTACTGTTCCCACATTTGTCCTGTCCATCACAGCCACAACCCAGGTGAGAAACACAGAACATGGTCTCTTGTGTTAAAGCGTCAATTAGTGTCTGAGAACTTACTTCCATTTGTCTGCTTATTCAGTGGTAGTGTTTTGTACTGTGTGTACTCATGCGTGCATGTATGCCTATGCATATAACCGTACTGTTGTCATGGTAACCAGTTTCTGGCTCCTCCCCCAGGCTCTGGCTCTAATAGAGCTGTACAATGCTCCAGAGGGCCGCTACAAACAGGATGTTTACCTGCTGCCTAAGAAGATGGGTAAGATGACCATATTTATGTGTATGTAGTATATGTATATATACAATTAAGACATTAACTGGTGAGTCAGAGCTATTCACATATAACAATCTGGTATTTTGCCTACGCGTTTCGATCGTTTTTCTGCTGTGTTGCATCTAGTCATGAGGGATTTTTGTAACAGTTTGTCAGCAGACTGCGCTGTGCTGAATGATTAAGCATGTGTGCCGTTTCCAGCTCAGAGCATAACCATGTGTGTCCCAGTACGGGCTTTGCAGGGAGAGCAGAATATAGGTCAGCCTGTCAGAGATTGCTGCTAGTGCTCACTGCACCTTTCAGTTCTCTCTCATCCTTCCCTTCCTCCCATAAACCTGTACCTTAGCATCACTAAAGTAAACAGTTGAATAAAAAGTACTTTAGGGAGCTGTGACTGATGGCACAAGATGCAAGCTGTTTCATTTCCAAGAGAAATATCTGGAAAGTAATTTGTCACGGCTGGAAATTAGGCATTCATCACATTCACACTCACTATTTGAAACTGGGGAGCTTTTCTTCCTGTTTTCTTTCTATTACTCATCCAAATTAGACTAGATTCTGTCTGTCACTTGCACACATTATGGCAAGGTTATTGAACAACCTTTTTTTTTTGTTCTTCAATTTAAACACAAACCTGCACAGTGTCACATTCATTATTTTACCATACTTTTTGTGACTGTTAATATGTGTATGTTATT
This sequence comes from Hemibagrus wyckioides, assembly GCF_019097595.1. Taxonomy (NCBI): domain Eukaryota; kingdom Metazoa; phylum Chordata; class Actinopteri; order Siluriformes; family Bagridae; genus Hemibagrus; species Hemibagrus wyckioides. The sequence goes on along the minus strand of NC_080728.1, from coordinate 11,188,510 downwards.
TAGATGAGTATGTGGCCAGCCTTCACTTGCCCACATTTGATGCCCACCTCACTGAGCTGAGTGATGAGCAGGCCAAGTACTTAGGCCTGAACAAAAATGGGCCCTTCAAGCCAAATTACTACAGGCAAGTATATCCTACAGTGTTATGGCATCTCCTGTTACCTTTTTTCTCTTTTGGTCTTGCTTTTAAATTCTATGTGCCTAAAATCTCTATCCATACATTATGCCATGTTAAATGACAAACCTATAATAATTTTTGTTGCAGGTATTAAAGCACCTCGCCAATGGAAAATGAAGATTATAGAATTATCCAGACTCATCAATCCAGGGGAAGCTGGGATTCAGACTCTCTATCAGGGGGAGGGCGAGGCTCTGTGCTGATTGGCTGGAGCCTTGGTGTGGCTTGCAATGGCTGCAGTGGTTTTTATTTATTTTCTGCTACAAATAGCATAACTCTAATCTTTTTATGAGCTGCTACTGCTAGTGGCCCTACTGCTAGCACCATCTTTATGGAGATTTCACCCTTTCATCCTCTTTAGATTCATGTGTTAGTTGTATGTAATCCATTTAGAGATCTTTTGTTTAATCTTGGCTAAGCTGATTTGACAAAACTGAAAAAAAAGGAAAAGAAACAAATGTTCCAATTTTGACCTTTAATGATTTTGTGTTGGACATGCAGTTTGTCCTGTTGTCTTTTTTTTTTTTAACTTCTGGTTTGTTTTTAATGAAATGGTGGGTTGGGACACAGTTATGGCTGGGTCCAGCGGTCCTAATTATATATTCTCTTTCCTCTTTTCTCCTACAAAGTGATTTTTTTTTTTACTAAAGTTTTAGGATTTGTTTTTTTCCGTTCTAGTTCAATTTTAACAGGACACTGATAAATGTGGGGGCAGAGCCTCTTTACCCCGCTGGCACTGCAACTGGACACAGATTATTTCGTTGGCCAGGTGCTGCCCATCTCAGTGTGTCTCCCAAAGAGGCTGTATTTCGGTAATGAAATGAAGCCAGTATTAATGGTTTAAATGTTCCCTCTATTGAGCCTTTCTCATGTTCTAGTTCTTGATTTTTCTCACCACATTATTCCATTATTGCAGATGCTTTTCAGGCTGTATAATCATTCACAGGGGTGTATATTTAAATATTTATACAGAAAACTAAGATTTTTCTATCTTCTACTTCCCGTTTCTGTTCCCATGAAATCATCCTGTATTAATATAGAGATAAGCAAATTAAATGTTCTATTACATTTTAGTGTAATGTTAAATGTACTGAAATGTTCAATTTATATACTGTGAAGTAAAGATTATTTTGATGAAATACCAAATGTATAGTCAGGCCGGTACGCAGTTCCTTCACCAGGTCCTCCATGATTTGTCTAAAAATGGGAGGATCAGGTGTAACAAAGTGACTTCGGTGCACATTTCAGTGTTTTAAGGAGTGTTTGGAGCAAACTGCTTTGTTTTAACAGTTCTCAAAGCTGCCTTGACTGAATGGCTTATTGAAACGGGACAAAATGCGGCCCTTTATTTCACTACACTTTACAAATGACCTTTATCACAGATGACTATTTCATCTTTGATCAACTCTCATAAAGAGAGTGAATCGCTTCTTCAGACTCCATTTAGCTGTGCTTCCTTTAGCATTTTCTTCTTTTACTGCATAGCAAAATAGTTTATTGAGACCAACAATACACACGTCTTAGATTTTAGTGTTAATGCATCAGATCTCTACAACAATTCAAATACCTGGTTTTGTATGTTTATTCTGATTATAACAGTGTTAAGAAGGTCTCACCTCGCTTGTCTCCTAAGGTGTTGCCAAGCTCAGCATTACTACACCACAACTCCTGAAACACTTCATGACATCCCCTAGCAGTTGCTCTAATGATATTGTATTTTATGCTGACATACACTTGGTATTAGGTTTATGTACCGAAGCCCTATACTGTATCGCCATGTTCCAGTTCCAGTTATTACCCCCAACTGTCTGTCGTTTTCTCCATCTGTCTGTGTTTAGTCGACAACACTTGTGCTGACCTTGATGTGTCTTAATTTTATTTTTTTCAAATTTAATTTTTCTGTTTGTATGTGTTGGGTGTGCATACATCTTATGTGTGTTTGAGGGGGCTCGTGTGTGTGTACAGGTTTTTTTTTTTTTAAGAAGGCCAGAATTATGTCGCAGTGTTGCTGTTGACTCAGGATCCAAGCCTCTGTCTAAGGCTGACTTGATCAGTGATCCCACAGCAGCACGTGCAGCGAGTTAACACCAGCATCTCGTATAAAAACGAGCTTAGTAGGAAATCAGATCCACTCCTGTATTTATTGTATTCAGTACAAATAAGAGAATCTTTAATGTTACTTTGTCAAAACAATGTTTAAATATTTCAAATTGATGGTAGATGAGCAATAATCAATATGTAACCTGAAAGAATGAAATAAAAGTCATAAAAAATGTATTGGAGGAAATTTTTAGGTATTGTAAGCATGTTTGTTTTGCACTTATATGCGAAAGGTTAGCAGAGATCGTCTTTCAGTTGATTTGTGTGGGATTTCTGATGGTCTAAAATGTGACTGTAATGATCATACTTGCATTGGGAAGCTTTGTGAACTAAGTCAAGCCCACTATTGTGAACCATGCCTATTTAGCCTGCAGAGCCAGTACTGTAGGTAACCTTTATAATTAGGATTTGTAACCAGGATGTGAGCTCACAAAATCCAGGCTTGGTTGAAATAGCCTTGCTTAAATTAGCCCGATCACTCATTGTGTTCCAATAAAATCCTGTTAACACTAATTCAAGTGAAGCTGGAGTGATCAAGGCTCAGAATATGTATGCAGCCCCAGAAATCATGGGAATGGTTGTTTACAGCTGCTATAATGTAATTATAAGCTTTCTTACATGTGTGGTTTTATTCTGGTGGAATATTATGGCATCATAATACAATCGATCAGGCAAAGCTAAGCTTATGTTGCCATAGTAACCAAAATCCTTGATCCTGAGTTAGCTTATGTTGTCGAATACCTCCCCTTGGTTACTTGACAACAATGATGGTCAGAAAAAGCATCTGTTGCACTCACTGATCTTCATGTTGTCCCATGATGAAAGCTGTGATCTACACACAAGCATGATCTGAATCAAAATGACATATTACACTGATCAGGCATAACATTATGAGCAGTGACAGGTGAAGTGAATAACACTGATTGTCTCCTCATCATGGCACCTGTTAGTGGGTGGGATATATTAGGCAGCAAGTGAACATTTTGTCCTCAATGTTGATGTGTTAGAAGCAGGGAAAATGGACAAGCGTAAGGATTTTAGCGAGTTTGACAAGGGCCAAATTGTGATGGCTAGACGACTGGATTGGAGCATCTCCAAAACTGCAGCTCTTGTGGGGTGTTCCCAGTCTGCAGTGGTCAGTGTCTCTTAAAAGTGGTCCAAGGAAGGAACAGTGGTGAACCGGCCACAGGGTCATGTGCGGCCAAGGTACATTGATGCACACAGGGAACGGAGGCTGACCCATGTGGTCTGATCCAACAGACAAGCTACTAACTCAAATTGTTGAAGTTAATGCTGGTTCTGATAGAAAGGTGTCAGAATACACAGTGCATGATGGGTCAGGGCTGTTTTAGCAGCAAAAGGGGGACCAACACAATATTATGGAGGTGGTCATAATGTTATGCCTGATCAGTGTAGGTTGAGAATGGACATGCTTAAATCTGGATGAGTAGTTTGATCCAAAATTACCTCTTAGTTTACTATTTGTGTTAAATTGGATGTGGGGAAGAGGCATAATTTAAGGGGTCAGTCTTCACCAGTTAGAGGTCAATTTACTTTGACACAACAACTTTTTACTCCCATGATATAAATAAAGTATTAACAGGAGTGTCCACACACATACACTATATTGCCAAAAGTATTCACTCACCCATCCAAATAATCAGAATCAGGTGTTCCAATCACTTCCATGGCCACAGGTGTATAAAATCAAGCACCTAGGCATGCAGACTGTTTTTACAAACATTTGTGAAAGAATGGGTCGCTCTCAGGAGCTCAGTGAATTCCAGCGTGGAACTGTGATAGGATGCCACCTGTGCAACAAATCCAGTCGTGAAATTTCCTCGCTCCTAAATATTCCACAGTCAACTGTCAGCTGTATTATAAGAACGTGGAAGTGTTTGGGAACGACAGCAACTCAGCCACGAAGTGGTAGGCCACGTAAACCGACGGAGCGGGGTCAGCGGATGCTGAGGCGCATAGTGCGAAGAGGTCGCCAACTTTCTGCAGAGTCAATCGCTACAGACCTCCAAACTTCATGTGGCCTTCAGATTAGCTCAAGAACAGTGCGCAGAGAGCTTCATGGAATGGGTTTCCATGGCCGAGCAGCTGCATCCAAGCCATACATCACCAAGTGCAATGCAAAGCGTCGGATGCAGTGGTGTAAAGCACGCCGCCACTGGACTCTAGAGCAGTGGAGACGCGTTCTCTGGAGTGACGAATCGTGCTTCTCCATCTGGCAATCTGATGGACGAGTCTGGGTTTGGCGGTTGCCAGGAGAACGGTACTTGTCTGACTGCATTGTGCCAAGTGTAAAGTTTGGTGGAGGGGGGATTATGGTGTGGGGTTGTTTTTCAGGAGCTGGGCTTGGCCCCTTAGTTCCAGTGAAAGGAACTCTGAATGCTTCAGCATACCAAGACATTTTGGACAATTCCATGCTCCCAACTTTGTGGGAACAGTTTGGAGCTGGCCCCTTCCTCTTCCAACATGACTGTGCACCAGTGCACAAAGCAAGGTCCATAAAGACATGGATGAGTGAGTTTGGTGTGGAGGAACTTGACTGGCCTGCACAGAGTCCTGACCTCAACCCGATAGAACACCTTTGGGATGAATTAGAGCGGAGACTGAGAGCCAGGCCTTCTCGTCCAACATCAGTGTGTGACCTCACAAATGCGCTTCTGGAAGAATGGTCAAAAATTCCCATAAACACACTCCTAAACCTTGTGGACAGCCTTCCCAGAAGAGTTGAAGCTGTTATAGCTGCAAAGGGTGGACCGACGTCATATTGAACCCTATGGATTAGGAATGGGATGTCACTTAAGTTCATATGTGAGTCAAGGCAGGTGAGCGAATACTTTTGGCAATATAGTGTATTTCCCAGTTTTATTGGGAATCAGCACATGGTGGCAAATGTTCACTGAACGTCAGCAAATATAGCAACATGTCATATTTATCATTGTAGATGGCGGGTGATAAAGCTGGCCACAAATAATTCCCAAAAGCCCAGAGAAGGATGTTTGCACAGGAAATGGTAGCATGGTAAAAAAGAGATAAACTATTGCTTTACCATGTACAGAAATGATCCTTAGTTTGCCTTTTTATATAAACATTACTGAGAATATTTTTGTTACAATATCAGCAGTACAAACATCAATACAGAGATTCACCACACACAAATAAAGACATTTTAGACATCTTTAAAAGCCATTCCAAAAGATTTATCACCTGAAAATCTGCCCACAGCACTGACCCTTTTCAGATATGACTGTACACCCCTGTTTTATAGTATAGTTTCAGGTCCCTAAATTTGCATTACATTTACAATTTGTCCATCTGGTAGGGGCTCTTAGGTCAATTTTAAGTCAATTTGAACTGAGGCAGAATAACCCAGATGTAAGAAACAAAAAAACAGACTGCTGCAGCACAAGGTTTTTACCAAAAGAAACAATTGAGAATGAGAAGGTTCCTCATGGGCTCTTTGGATGGTTAATGATGTCTAAAAGAGTTTCTGTAGTGAAATTTAATTAATGGTTTAAAAAACTCTTTAGGGCTCTGGACAGAAGATAATAGCAAGATCAGAGAGCTACAACTATACATGAGGATTGCAGTAAGAGTTAGCAAGGAGAAGTGCTATAAACGTGAGTCAAAATACAAATGGTGCAGAAGAGAGCTGCAGCTGAAGAGAGATGGAGCTGAAGAGAATAATCTTCAGTACAGTGCCTGTGTAAAACATGGTGATCTATCGCTTCTATGTACTCCTTAGGTAGCCATATATACACATTTCATACTTAACGTGGGAGCTGTGGGTGTTTTAGGATCAGCATTCAGGTGCTCTCAAGAAGACTTTTTTTTTCTTTTCAATTTTTAGTCTCAGTCTGCTGTAGTAGAGTTGAGTATATGTTAACTGAGATGGATTGACTTCCTACATGCTTTTCATTCTCCTTCACTAACGTTGAGTAATCTAGTCTGATACCCTTATAAAAACCATAAGTTTATTTGGGTGACGTGATCATATGCGAGTAAACCATGTTATCCCCTTATGAACACATACTGAAAATGTGAGAAATGTATAATCTGAAAAGATATACACAGTATAACTGCATGCCTAATATATGGAAAGTCCACTATATTTGGGCAAGAAGTGTGCAGTGTCTAAAAGCCACTGTCTAATTGTTATGATTTGGAAAAACGATGGTAATGTGTTTTATTTCTGTTCATTTACAAGCACTGATTAACTCTTAAACTTTGTACCTTTCAATATGAATTAAGCTGACCAAAATGCTTGAATTCCTTAAATCCAAAGCACTCTGGAGGTCAGATCTTTCCCTTTCTTCATTCTACTTATTCGTTCATTTCCCGTTCACTTTCCCTCATGGATGTTTGGAAGGCATGAAGGGGAGAAGGTCAGTCCAGTTCCTCCTGTGAGATCTCCAGATGTTTTCAAGACTACTGTGACTTATAGCATATTCTCTCCAGCAGAAGTGCTCTGGGGTTTCTTTCAAGTGGGATTTGCCTGATGTAGCTCTTATATAATCTAAGAGCCATCCAGGGGGTTTCCTTGTACGTTGTCCAAAGCACCTCCTCTCAATTTGGCTCTATTCCATGATACTCCTGGATTGTCAAGTTCCTCGCCCTGTCACAGAGAATAAGCCGGCAAAAAACTACAGAGAAACGTAATTTCTACCAGTTTTCTTCTGTTATTTATTGTATTCTCCAGACAAATTAGGGATCTTTCGTTAATTTTAGATGATGTTTCGCTTTGATTGCTGTACAATGCAGTGTGTGTTAAAGAAGAGAAAACACAAAAATGTGCTGCACTCTGAGTATAGAGGTCCAGAGCCTGACTCTAAGGTCATGAAGCAGTGTTTTTCAAACTCTGATGCTGTAACAAAACAGAACTAATCAAAGTTTAATGCACAGGGCCACCTGTGCCAATATTCCCTCTGGTTTACTGGACCCTTGTCTACTTAGAGTCTGAGGTCATCTATCATTTTTCTAAATACTTCAAACTAACACGATCTCTGTCCCTTACACAAATGCTGGATGATGCAGCCTGAGGAATAAACTACAACAGGGCATGCTGTTATAATCAGTGATTGAGCTGTGTGATGCAGTCTGATGTGAAGTTCATTATTTTTCTATAGAAACATATTTCAAAGTGTTTTATTGCTCTTACACCAGAGTAATTTTCAAATGATTACGATGGTTAATTGATTCATGAACCTTGTGTTTATTAACTGTTTGTAGTTGGTGTAGTTTAAGATTGTGGAACATTCCCAAGACCGCTTAAGCTATAATAGACAGACAGTCCTGCACTCAAGAAACTCTCTTTGCTCTCTCTTGTTAATTCCATAACTTGTTGGTTAATTAAAGCACAATGCTCTGTCCTGTTTGATGAAAAACGATTGACCATTACAAAACATTCACATTCAAGACTCATTCCATAAATATAATATAAACATTTCCAAGCTTCACCATTTCAATTATATATACATTTTCTATCTATCTATCTATCTATCTATCTATCTATCTATCTATTCATTATTTGGACCATACATCTCCCTGTTACTACAGAAATACACTATATTGCCAAAAGTTTTGGGACACCCCTCCAAATCATTGAATTCAGGAGTTGGGCTTGGCCTCTTAATTCCAGTGAAAGGAACTCTTAATGCTTCAGCATACCAAGACATTTTGGACAATTTCATGCTCCCAACTTTGTGGGAACAGTTTAGGGATGACCCCTTCCTGTTCCAACATGACGGCACACCAGTGAACAAAGCAAGGTCCATAAAGACATGGATGAGAGAGTTTGGTGTGGAGGAACTTGAATTAGAGCGGAGCCTGCGAGCCAGGCCACAAGTGAATGTAATATGGAGTTGTCCCGCCCTTTTCAGCTATAACAGCTTCAACTCTTCTGGGAAGGCTTTCCACAAGGTTTAGGAGTGTGACCATTCCTCTAGAAGTACAGTTGTAAGGTCAGGCACTGATGTTGGACGAGAAGGTCTGGCTCACAGTCTCCGCTCTAATTCATCCCAAAGGTGTTCTATCAGGTTGAGGTCAGGACTCTGTGAAGTTCCTCCACACCAAACTCACTCATCCATATCTTTATGGACCTTGCTTTGTGCACTGGTGTGCAGTCATGTTGGAACAGGAAGGGGTCATCCCCAAACTGTTCCCACAAAGTTGAGAGCATGAAATTGCCCAAAATGTCTTGGTATGCTGAGGCATTAAGAGTCCAAGCCCAACCCCTGAATTCAATGATTTGGAGGGGTGTCCCAAAACTTTTGGCAATATAATGTAAGTGACTAGAAAAAAGTACATTATTATAAACCTGATGTTGACATGGAGAGCACGTTCATGTTGCCTTTCACGTCACATGATTAGAGATAGTAACGGTCAAATCTGCATCTTCAAGTGCTTCTGAAAGCAATTTCGCTCGATTTTTCTATATGCTGTTCAAGTTAATGGAGGTCGTTAATGAGATTGGCGTCTCACAAAACAAGATAATAACCGAATCTTATCAGATTCACAAGAAAAACATCGTCCGAAAGTCTCACGGCGAGATACTATAAGCGCCGTGTGTGTGTACAGTGTATGCGAAAGCCCCGCCCCCTAACCGCCCGAACATCCAATCAGAGCGTCGCGGAATTCTGAAGTTGGCAACCCGGCAGCGTCGCGGTCAATGTGACGGTCCGCGAGCGGAGGGGACAGCTAGCAGAGACACACACTGAGACACGGAGACACACACGAGCCATGCAGCAGTCGGACGACATGGAGGTACCTGTCTATTTTACACCTTATAAACACATTCAGCAGTGCACGCAGGAGTGTATCAGGAATCAGCAGAATCAGGACGCGGAGGGCGCGCGCGCGCGCCTGAGTCTGTGGTTGTTGCTGGGGCAGCTTTAAATGCCCTTGCTCCAAAACGGATTCAGCCTGACTTCTTATTTTGGCGACACGGCGTGTGAGAGCTATAAATATCTCACAATTTACAGTTCAGATGACCGATGGTGTTTCTGCAGGACTTCAGCAGTGTCATGCGGGACTCATTCAGACAGTGGCTCTCCAGCCCCACTGCGTAAAATCAATATATCCTGCATACTGATAGGTGTAATGCACCTCCATATACATGGATTGGTGTGTATATGCAGAATGCATTTATTTATTTACAATCTTATTCTTTTTTTCTCATTAACTGCTGTATCATGGTCAGAGTTGCAGGGTTTACATCTAAATCATCTCTACACTATACTAGAAAATTAAGCATGCCCAAAATGTTCTAAAACATGCTCTAATGCCTTTACAGCAGATCATACAGCACCCTCATCTGCCATGGTGGAGGAATTCTCCACAGGCATCTTGATTAGGGTTATGATTCATTCATATTCATTATTCTGTTCAGGGTTGCAGTAGATATGGTCTCAGGAATACTGGGTGTAAGGTGGGAATATACCAAGGATGGTGCGCCAGAGCATGTTTTGTAATAGGAAACTATAGAGCCCAGAGCAAGCCCAGGTGAACATGAAGAGAACATGTAAAACTCCATGCAGACAGTAACCCAAGCTCAGGATTGAACTGCGGATCCAGGAGCTTCAATGAGGCAATGTGCCACCATGCTACATTTATTTATTTACTACTCACCAAATACTGAACCTGATACTTTAAAAAAATGTCTGAATTTATTTGCCTATTAGATGCATGCCCAAAATGACTCATTATGAATCAGAATATAATAACGCTGGGTGGCATTGTAGTAGAGCATGTAGTGTTGCTGACTAACAGCTCCAGGGTCACCAGTTCAATCGTGAGCTTGGGTTACTGTCTGTGAGGAGTTTCATGCTTTTCATGTGTCCGTGTTGGTTATCTCTAGGTTCTCTAGCTTCCTCTCATCTCCCACAAACACGGCAGTATCTTTAAATTGCCCCTAAGTGTAAGTTTTTGTGTGTGCATCGTGTATTCTTCACATCTAGTATTCCTTAGATAGGTTCCAGATCCAGCATAATGCTGACCAGAATAAAGTAGTAGCAGTGATCCCTCCACCATGTCAGATGAGGATGCAGGATGAGTGCTGTAAAGGTGTTAGAGAGTCGTTTTGATCCTCCAGGCTTGACTTTCGAATACAGTGCAGATGGGGATTTGGATTTAAACACACAACACATGAGTGGCTCCCTTCCTTCAACCCCCATGACTAAATTATACTTGCTACTGAAGAACAGACCGATCCCCAGGCTCCTATAAATAGGACTGATTGAATCTCATTCAATAAGGTCAAATAAGATGGAATATGACAGGAGGAATAGGATCTTTGAGCCCTTGGATCCAGGCCAGGGCTGTTGTTGATGTGTGTATTTGCCCTGTTGATGTGTGGTATTTATGGAATATGAAGTAGGGGGTTGGTAGAGCTGTTCTTAAGGTATTGCTTGATGCCTCTGTTCTCGCATTATTGCCAGATGCTGTTTTGAGATATAATTGAGTGGCGTGATTTTAACTATTAGACTCTGCTGAGAAATGTGGAAGCTCTTTGTACGTGTATTTTAAATAGTGTCGTAATTTAATGCTTGTTGAGTTTTTTGTGATTGCCGTTGTTTCATGAGCTAATAATATTTTGCCTCGACTCGACTCACATACTCGTAGTGCTATTGATCTGTGTAAAGACCCTCGGATTAGGCTTATGGAATGGTCTCTGTTGATAAGAGAGTGCTTGGCGATAACACGCAGGGAGCATCCTTCTGCAAAAGAGGAAAACCGTGCTCCCCCTCGCACTTCTCAGCCAGAGCTCTCGTCTCTGGCTCTCAGTGCCATCTGCTCCTGAAGACCAAAATAAGCATCACTCACGATAAAAGAGTGTTTGCGTCTATGTGTGTGTGTGTGTGTGTAGGTCTGTATTACACTAACTTCAGTGCCTGTGTGCTCAGTCACATTATAGCCGTGCAAATATATCCATATTTCCTCCCTAATTGGGATGCGCCTGTTCTCGGGAATAAGACGTAGGTGGCTGAGTGCGTAACACAGCATGCTGGGAAGAGTGTGAGGGAAGGGATGTCTTGTACAGACTGCTCATATTGTCCAGATTCCTGGCAAAACATGTGTATATTGTGGTGCAATTAAAAAATGTGCGTCTTTATATTCGGCTGCTTTCTCCTTTGCAAACATCCAACCAGATTCATGTCAAAGATGTACACAAAGCATTATGCATACAGCATGCTTATGCATATGTAAAATATAAAATATAAAGCTTTTTCTCTAGTATGCACTATAAGATCCACTATAAGATACACAGTAGAGTCAAAAGTATGTGGACACATGAACATCACACCCATATGTTATTGTTGAGCATCCTATTCCAGTTTTATTCTCCTGTTTCTTGATATAATAGAATATACTAGATTCTGCAGTGTAGCTGTAGGGATTTCTGCTTAGCTTATTCAATCAGTATGAAAATTGAATGCTGTTAATGAGCTTTATCATCTTTAGGTCAACCTAAAAATCATCATGATATTTTTTTGGGAATGGAACTACATAGAACCATAAAAATGCGGATGTTTTTTCCTAGATAGCCTTAGGACTGTATTTGTTAAGAACAATTTGAACTCAAGTCTCCATCACTGCCCAGTCAGTAACTTCAGTTCGGTACAACAGATTTTAAGTCAAAACTATACTCTATTCAGAAATGTCTCCCGTGCTCATACTCATAAGTTGCTCATATGTGCCTGTTTACATGATTAACACTTTTCGATTATATAGTTATAGAAGAGAAATGATTTATTATCACACTATCCTCCGGTGTCATTCAGATGAGTATGATTTCCTGAGTCTGGTTCCTCTCAGTGTTTCTTACTTGTGTCATCTTGCCACCATCGCCTCTGACTTTCAAATTTATCTGGAATTTATATATTTCTGTAAAGCTAGTTTGTGACGGTGTCCATTGTTGAAAGTGCAATGCAGTTAAAATAAATTTGGGTTCTGTTAGTTACAGTGAAATGTAAATTGTATTTTTATCGTATTCAAACACAATGTTGTGGCAACAGTTTAGAGAAAAACCGTATGTCAGTGTGATGGTAAGATATTTACATACATTTTGTCAGGCATCAGGCATAACATTAAGAGCACTGAAAGGTGAAGTGAATAACACTGATTATGTCCTCATCATGGCACCTGTTAGTGGGTGGGATATATTAGGCAGCAAGTGAACATTTTGTCCTCAAAGTTGATGTGTTAGAAGCAGGAAAAATGGACAAGCGTAAGGATTTGAGCGAGTTTGACAAGGGCCAGATTGTAATGGCTAGGTGACTGGATCAGAGCATCTCCAAATCTGCAGCTCTTGTGGGGTGTTCCCGGTCTGCAGTGTTCAGTATCTATCAAAAGTGGTCCAAGGATGGAACAGTGATGAACAGGGTCATGGGTGGCCAAAGCTCATTGATGCACGTGGGAAACGAAGGCTGGCCCGTGTGATCCGATCCAACAGACAAGCTACTGTTGCTCAAATTGCTGAATAAGTTAATGCTGATTCTGACAGAAAGGTGTCAGAATACAGAATACAGGTCAGTGCTGTTTTGGCAGCAAAAGGGGGACCAACACAATATTATGCAGGCACTATGCCTGGTTGGTGTATAATAAATAGACTGAATATTTTTGTCGATTTTACTGTTTATTTTTCATTAGAAATTAAATGTCTTCAGCAAGTGAACATTTTGTCCTCAAAGTTGATGTTGTAGAAGGAGGAAAAATTGGCATTTAAGGAAGGAACAGTGGTAAACCAGCTACAGGGTCATGGGCGGCCAAAGTTCACTGGCGCACTTGGGGAGCATCCAACAGACGAGCTACTGTTGCTCAAATTGCTGAAGATGTTAATGCTGGTTCTGATAGAAAGGTGTCAAAATACACAGTGCATGACGGGTTAGGGCTGTTCTGGCAGCAAAAGGGGACCAACACAATATTAGGCAGGTGATCATAATGTTATGCCTGACTGGTGTATAATGTATCTCATGAACTTCCCACAGAAATTCAATATCTTGACATCTTGCTCTGAAAAGCACACTGTTGTTAAGTTATTTAAAGGTTTGTTTCCACATGGGGCACAGACGTGTATATATACTAAGTGGATGTTTTATTAATATTTTTTAGTTTTATCCAGTGAGAGCGGTTTTATGCCGAACTGCAACAGAGCACGTGAAATTCAACACTTCTTGATGCCAGAAATGTAATAAAAAAACCAAAACATGAATGAAATTAATGCAAAAATAAATAAATAAATAAATAAATAGATAGATAGTATGGTAAAATCTCCATTTTGGTAACAAGCTGACTTTCTGTCAAGATAACACACTACTATATCCAACAATATTAACAAATCTGATTTGGCCACTTATTTTGCAAATTGCAATTCAGCCTTATACTTGTACTTAATTGTATAATAGTAAGAAATAAATCCGTTTTTATTACTCTTTCACACAATTATTTTACACACATGAATTTAACAGTACCATATCGTACCATAGCAGAATTCTCAAATCTGATTGGTCAGAAAGAGTTGATTAATTGTCCGTAACAGCCGCTCTGACAATAATTCTGCTGCAAAGTTTATAATAACGTGCTTATTTTAGCACATTATTATTTCTGTAGTAATTGACTTATTGATATGGTGAAGTTTTTTGCAAGGACGTGTTTATTCAACCTTAATGGAAGTAGCATCAGGTATCAGTGTGTTGTAAAGGGCAGTAAGTTTTCTAGCATGCTGAAGTGTTCAGGAAAGCCTAGTACAGAATCAGGCAAATTATAAGAAGGGCTTGTAACATGTGAAATAAACTGATAGACTGACACCATCTGAGGCAAGTGATTTGAAATAGAATCACAAATAAGCATCAGCAGAAAGAAAGATTACAAGAATAAAAGGGGAAACATCTGGAAGTCCTGTGTTTTTAGTATGAAAGAGACTATCTAGTCATATGTATCAGAATGTGGGTGGGCGGAGCTTCCTCTGGGGTGTGTGTAAGCCTCAGGTGGATTTCAGTATAGTGTCTTACTACCTGTATCTTAAAGTGATTCTGGTATGTGGATATTGACACTTGATTTTAAAAGGTGTGTGACATATCAAGCTGCAGTTAGTGTCAAGATGTTTGATATTTTGACACTGTTTACAATTCAGCTGCCAGCGTGAGTGACTGTCAGTCTAATGACACATAGACAAAGTCAAGAAAACGCTGCTCATGTAAAAGATCATCTAGGAAAAACATTCAGCTTGCAACACCCTGCAGAAATACTAGCATTGAGCAATTTGTGTGTGTGTGTGTGTGTGAGTGTGTGTGTGTGTGTGTGAAAAATGCAAGTGGATACATGTTGAAGTCTTTAGTGGAGCTTGGATTTCATGAAGCATGTGAATATGTAGTTTGATCCTGCGGATATGTTCATTCAGGCTAGAGTTGTGTGTGTTTGTGTGTGTGCACTTTTACACAATACCGACAATACTGTCACTACCGCAAAATGTATTCCCTGACTGAGCCCTGACTGAGACAGTGTGTGTAAGATCATTGGATGGAAATGACAGTTAATCCACTCCCAGACATGTAGACTGTTTTTCTGTGTGGTTCATCCAGCTTCCTTAGAAAGGCCTCCTGCAACTTCCTCTATGCACAGATCCTCCCATTTGCATAATCACACAGAAAAAAACAGTGCTGGGAAAAGCCTCTAGTGAAGAGGAAATAGTGGCAGAACCTGAAGAGTGTGTTTCAGTGTAGGTTCTCCAGGATGATCAGTGTGTGTTTTCTATTCAGTGCTTCGAGACTATGTTTCCTTCTTTTCTTCAGGGATCCATGGAATCCCCCAACCTGGAGTTTGAGTACGGGGACACAGACAGTCTGACCGCAGAGCTCTCAGGTGACACACACACACACACACACACACAACAAATAATGAATAACTGCTTATAAAATTTGCCAACTTCAGTTTGTGCCTGTTATCTTTTAAGCATGTCATAGGTCATTTTTTTTAACAAACTCAAAGTTATTGTTACAATTTAGTTGAACTGCTAACTTACTGTGTAGTAATTATTAATTTATAAACCATCTTGTCATTGTCTTTGACTAAGAGACATTTTTTAAATAGTATTATGTTAGCCAACATGCCACATTTTGTCAGTGTGGAATGTTTCCTTGTGTCATTAAACTACTAGTCATTGTTGGTGACATGAACGAATGTCCCTTATTATAGTATATAGGTGGTTTATTGAGTGAGACTGAGGCTGTGCCGAGTCTGGAATTTACACTAGAACATTCATTCATCTTCATTATGCGCTTTATCCAGGTCAGAGATGTAGTAGAGTAGTAGTGGAGCACACAGTATGGGATACCAGTCCATTGCAGGGCATTGTACATACACACATTTGTAAACTTCTTCACACCTAGGGTCAGTTTACTAAAGCCAGTTCACCGACCAGCATGTTTTTGGGAGATGGAAGGAAACTAGAGAACTTTGAGGAAACTCAAACACAGACAGTAACCTGACCTCAGGATTGAATAGAGACCTGCTCAACACTGCTACCTGTCGTGCCACTGTGCCTCCCAATACTACAACATGATCATATGAAATAGAGTTATTTAAATGAAGTAAAACTGAAAGGGTTCTTGACCGTGCCGAAGCACATTTTTTGAAAAACATGCTGGACCTGCTACACCACTTTACTTCTCTCCCTTCTTCTCTTTCAGAGCTGTACAGTTACACTGAGGAGCCTGAGTTCAGTCTGAACAGGGACTGCTTTGAGGAGGATTTTCGGAGTCATGGTATTGTCACGTCTATCATTTTTACTCCAGTTACAGTGCAGTGTGAACATTACAAAGCTCTCTGTTTGCTTCAGCTCTGGCCACTTACTTCTGTTTTCCCCCTTAACCTCATAGTCCTACTCAGAACTGTTCATGCTTGTGTATGTTTTTGTGCATGCATGATCACTGCGGTTGGTTTTTGTGGTGGAATTCTAGCATTCTACAGAGAGAGTGC
This sequence comes from Hemibagrus wyckioides, assembly GCF_019097595.1. Lineage (NCBI taxonomy): Eukaryota > Metazoa > Chordata > Actinopteri > Siluriformes > Bagridae > Hemibagrus > Hemibagrus wyckioides. The sequence goes on along the minus strand of NC_080728.1, from coordinate 11,172,243 downwards.
TATGTGAGAAGGTTATTCACACATAAAAAGTGTGTGTGCCAAGAGGTAGATGGAAGGAGCTGATTAATTGAAAGCTCCCAAGTGGTCCGGAAAGAGAGAGAAATGAACTGTCAGCATAATGGTACAGTTCCTGTGTGTGTGTGTGTCTAAAGTACACACTACAGGGAAGTACAAAGAGCCCAGAGGTCTAACAAAGCATAGCTCATTGTTGGTGTTGCTGTATAAAGAAGACAGTGGTGTGTTCCAGTAACCAGTTCAGGAGCTCTGTTAGAAAAGCTTGTTGTCTTATACACATAGTTTTATTTATACAAAATGTATTGACCTGTAGACTGCTAACTGTAAAATAATGAGCCTCTAAGATGAAATGGTGGTTAGGTTTTTAATAGGACATAAACACAAATGAATCTATTGAGGCTACAAGGTAATATTTCATGGCCACAAATGATTATATCATTAAATTTCTAGTTGTGGTCATGCAGGACCAATGTTGTAACCACAAACTGTGTAGGCTGAGCCCATGACTTAATATGCTGTGAGAGCATCATACTTAATATGTAACTTCCAGTTAGTTATTTGGTGGGAAAAAGTCTTGTATCCATGTCGCAACACCAGTTACTCCACTATGTCTTTATACATCTTTCCCAGATAGATATTATTAAGTATCCCCTTTTCACAATGGTCTAAACCAATTGACTTGTTTATCTTTTTATGTTCATTTTACAATGCAGCAGTCATGGATGCAAAATACAACTGAAGAAGTGGACACAATGTATAAATTCATGGCCAAACTTTATTAAAATAAGCCACCATTCATCAGCAAGTCCATAATAATTAATATATTATTACTATATATATATATATATATATATATATATATATATATATATATATATATATATATATATATATATATATAATAGTAATATAATATAATAATTAATATATTAGCTAATCTTATATAGTTTTATCTAACTTTTAACATGGGAGTAATAAAGCAAAAATTATTTATACATATACACTACCAGTCAAAAGTTTGGACACACCTTTTAATTCAATGTTTTTTGTTTAGGGATTTATTTTCTACATTCTTGAACAATACTGGAGATTTCAAAACTATGAAATAACACACATGGACTTAAGTGATCCATATGTAATGACAACAAAAAACAGTCAGTTGTTATTTTAAGACATGAAGGTCAGGTGTTCTGGAATAGTTCTTGCAAGAACAGTATTGTCAAGTGCATTTGCAAAACCCATCAAGCACCATGATGAAACTGGCTCACATGAAGACCATCCCAGTAAAGCAAGACCAGAACTTACCTCTGCTGTGGAGGAGAAGTTCATTTAGAGTTACGATTTATGAAGGCTTTACAGAGCATCAGTAGCAGACAGATCTCAATATCAACTGTTCAAAGGACATTATTGTGTATTTCGGCCGCCTTCAGCATTGTTTTACAATGTAGAAAGAAATAAACATCAGGAAAGACCATGGAATTACAAGGTGTGTCCAAACTTTTGACTGGTAGTGTAGGTTGTCAATACTTGCACTATGTTTGCTATTACGAAAGGTTTTTTTGAGCATCTGCCCTGGTCTGAAAAGTTAAATGTCAATACAATACATTAAAAGTGATTAAAACAGCGTTGCCCTGATGTCTTTTCAGTTAGAAAGTAAGCTACATGTTGAGATGTATTAGATGTAATGTGTTGATGAGAGAGAGAGAGAGAGAGAGAGAGAGAAAATAGCTTATATTATGATGATGATGATGATTATTATTATTATTATTATTATATAATATTATAATATAATATATATATAAATATATTATAAATATAAATTTATATTATAAATTATTTTTAATAATAATAATAACAATTATTATTATTATTATTACTATTATTATTATTATCTGAAATATGTCATGCCTTTTTAGTTAATAACAATAAAAATGATAATAAACAAAACTAATTAATAAATCATTTCTCCACAACTGCACTTTCCACATTGGTATATTCTGAGTAAAGAAAATGATGTATTAAGTATTTACACTTTGTAGGGAAATGTGTTGAAAGTGAAAATGTGTTTGGATTCACACTCATTTTACTGACCTCCCAATGTTATAGATACAGACTGGGTTAAAAATGCAGTGGATCATTACTAAGTAAGAAGTATTTTGTTAATACGTGTGTCTGAGGTGGCTGTTGTGTTTATACTGATTTAAGCACATGAGTGCACAGTGTTGTTGCATATGGTTGTTTGCTCAGGGGCTTATCTCTTCCCTATGTGTACAAGCTCAGCTCAGATCACCTTGTTAGACCTTGCAGTGTGTGCTCTCTCTCTCTCTCTCTCTCTCTCTCTCTCTCTCTCTCTCTCTCTCTTGCTCAACACTACAAATGCACCCAGAACTGATCTCATGTTCTCTCTGCCATGTCTGCCCTTCTATTCAAATTGGTTATCAATGAAAATAAATGCCTTATAACTTGCACTCTTATTATTGTTTGTCCTTCCTAAGCTCTAACCACTTGAGAATTTTTTGATGTTGAGACAGAATTATGCTGAAAACATATAGCCGGCGTTTGAGATTCACAGTGCATCTTGATCAAACCCAAATGCTAATCTGTGCTAATCTTTATCATTTCTAGAGGAAAGAGACAGAGATAGAGAGAGAGAAAGAGAGAGAGAGAGAGAGTTGTTGAGAGGGGGAGGGCAGCAGTAAGAGTGGAGGCTGTTTTAATGTGTATTTACTCATGTTTTTGTGTGTGTGTGTGTGTGTATATTTGTGTGTGTCAGTGAAGGGCAGGAGATGGGTCGAGCTGAATGTGGATGAACAGAGAGCATATATTATGCGACTGCTGGATGCTCTGGAGGTCACAGACAGAGACAAGAGACTCAAAGTGGCTCGGGCTATACTCTACCTGGCCCAGGGTACTACACACACACACACACACACGCACATTAAGCCTGCACATTGTATTGTATGTGTTTCTAGGATAGATGTGTGCATCTATGTTAAATGCCTTAATACGCTTTTGTGTCTGCGTGTGTGTGTCTGTGTGTGTAAATAAAGGGGTGTTTGATGAATGTAACACAGAATCAGATGTTCTCCACTGGTCACGACACAATGTCTTTCTGCTCTATGAGATGGGCATCTTCACTGCACTTCTGGAGCTGCTCAGCATGGAGATCGAGTAAGTGTCTTCATTTCTCTTTACTTCACCAGAAAGTGCTGCCATTGTTCAGTTCTGTCCCATTTCCTCAAAAGGCAACATTATAGATTCAACACAGTTAGTAATGTTTGTGGAGAATATTTTGATTACAGCTTCTCCGCCTGTTTTGTTCTGATCTTCATTCCTTCTTCATTCTCTTTCTCTTTCCTTTTATTCTTTGCTCTTTGTCCTTCCTGTTTATTCCTGCCATAATCACTGAGAACATAAAGCTGTGCTGTCTTAAAGTGCTTGGTTAACTAATTCAGAGAGGAGGACAGGAAAGCAGCGCATTTTCTTAATTACAATTACTTGAGTGGCTTTTTTTTTAATAAACTGAACTTTAGAGCAGTTTTAAATCTAGTTTAACTCTAACTGAAGTAAATGTGTAAAAGACGAAATCATTTACTTTGCAGTGTCCTGTTTATTTATTTATTTATTTTTTGTTTTGTTCACTAAGATTCTCCATTCTCCTGCCTATCGTCTTCTTCCATTCCCCTGTCTATTGACACTCCATTGTGTACCCATCAAACGTTAAATTTGGAGGATACAGCTGTGGAATTTATACAGAGGCAGGACATCACCTCTCACTTGTAGAGCGCTCTGTTCCAACCAGATGCTAAAAATAATAGATATGTAATATGGTAAATTTGTTTCCTGAAAAATGTAATTCCTGCATGTAACATCTCCACACTGAATCCGAGAAAGCATTGCTGTTGTTCTTGTGTCTATGTTGATGTAGAATCCTAAAATTAGACACAGTATCAGACAGAGCTGAATGTTAAAGTTATAGTTAGCCTTAGTCCATTTCTATTCTTGAAAGAGAATGGTGAATTTAAATGGATGTATTAAGGTTAATTTAGTTTTTTCTCCACAGATTTGAGACATTTCTGCCACAGTGATACATACAGTATTTTAATAATTGAAATAACTTATTGTCATTTATTTTCATGTTCAATCATCTTCTAAAATCGGATCCTCCTGTATATCCATTCTTACACTTAAGTCATGACCTGGATACATATATTTATATATATATACACTATATTGCCAAAAGTATTCGCTCACCCATCCAAATAATCAGAATCAGGTGTTCCAATCACTTCCATGGCCACAGGTGTATAAAATCAAGCACCTAGGCATGCAGACTGTTTTTACAAACATTTGTGAAAGAATGGGTCGCTCTCAGGAGCTCAGTGAATTCCAGCGTGGAACTGTGATAGGATGCCACCTGTGCAACAAATCCAGTCGTGAAATTTCCTCGCTCCTAAATATTCCACAGTCAACTGTCAGCTGTATTATAAGAACGTGGAAGTGTTTGGGAACGACAGCAACTCAGCCACGAAGTGGTAGGCCACATAAACTGACGGAGCGGGGTCAGCGGATGCTGAGGCGCATGGTGCGAAGAGGTCGCCAACTTTCTGCAGAGTCAATCGCTACAGACCTCCAAACTTCATGTGGTCTTCAGATTAGCTCAAGAACAGTGCGCAGAGAGCTTCATGGAATGGGTTTCCATGGCCGAGCAGCTGCATCCAAGCCATACATCACCAAGTGCAATGCAAAGCATCGGATGCAGTGGTGTAAAGCACGCCGCCACTGGACTCTAGAGCAGTGGAGACGCGTTCTCTGGAGTGACGAATCGCGCTTATCCATCTGGCAATCTGATGGACGAGTCTGGGTTTGGCGGTTGCCAGGAGAACGGTACTTGTCTGACTGCATTGTGCCAAGTGTAAAGTTTGGTGGAGGGGGGATTATGGTGTGGGGTTGTTTTTCAGGAGCTGGGCTTGGCCCCTTAGTTCCAGTGAAAGGAACTCTGAATGCTTCAGCATACCAAGACATTTTGGACAATTCCATGCTCCCAACTTTGTGGGAACAGTTTGGAGCTGGCCCCTTCCTCTTCCAACATGACTGTGCACCAGTGCACAAAGCAAGGTCCATAAAGACATGGATGACAGAGTCTGGTGTGGATGAACTTGACTGGCCTGCACAGAGTCCTGACCTCAACCCGATAGAACACCTTTGGGATGAATTAGAGCGGAGACTGAGAGCCAGGCCTTCTCGTCCAACATCAGTGTGTGACCTCACAAATGCGCTTCTGGAAGAATGGTCAAAAATTCCCATAAACACACTCCTAAACCTTGTGGACAGCCTTCCCAGAAGAGTTGAAGCTGTTATAGCTGCAAAGGGTGGACCGACGTCATATTGAACCCTATGGATTAGGAATGGGATGTCACTTAAGTTCATATGTGAGTCAAGGCAGGTGAGCGAATACTTTTGGCAATATAGTGTATATATATATATATATATATACATATATATATATATATATATATATATATATATATATATTACTTTCCCTTAAATAATTATTCTTTAAAAGTCATTTTACTTGAGTAAGGGTTTTGTCAGATTGTTTCTCAGATTTTTCTCCTGATCCCGTATTGTTTAAACACTCATTTTTTGTTATGACAGAATAAGGACGCATACCTTTTGTGACGTGTATATATTTAGGCTAGGGCCATTGAGAGCCCGGGTCATATTTTTATGCTTACTCTGATTAACACCAGAGCCCAGTGCTGAGAGCTTAAATGCTTTACTCGAGGACACGACAGAAACGCTCAGCATGAGCCCAGAGACCTAAGAACCTTTGTGCTCTGTGGCAGAGGAGCAGGTTCTATTTTTACCATTCACTCCCTGTGAGTCTCCTGAGGAAACAGGCTGGAAACAGCTGTCATGTCTTGGCTGCTGCCGCCGCTGTATTTGTGCAGCTCTCTTCAGGCCTGTCCTAATGAGACACCTCTCCTGTCCTTCCTCAGTCATTCACCGTGTGCTGACTCCATCTCAGTGCTGTTCAGCATTGCTTTGAAATGGGTTTGTTACACTCTGTTATGGTGCTCCTGTAAGACTGCTATTTCTGTTCAGTCAGATTGACAGCATGCTCGGCCCTGCGATGGCATTATAACCTAGGAATAGAGAAAAACATATTCTTAGATGCATCAGTACACAAAATATCAGACTTGCTGTATATGTGTGCCTTTAACATTAAGCATTGTGTTTACCAAGAAGGATGAACGTTATTGAGAATGTGGGATGAATGTTCTGTGTTAGCAATAAGGCTGAAAACCGTGAGATATGTCAAGATGAATAATGAATTGGTTTATAATCGCTTCACGGCGTTCTGAATTAAAATGTAATTGAGTGGGAGAGAGAAAAAGGTTTAAATACTGCAGTGCAAGTCTTGCCATCTGAACCCAAAAAGCTGTTATTCAGTGGATACAAAATCTCTCTCTCTCTTTCTCTCTTTCTCTCTCTCTCTCGCTCTCTCTCTCTCTCTCTCTCTCTCTCTCTCTCAGTCCCTCTCCACTATGGGTAAGTGCCTTTGAGTGCAGTTCAAAACCAAGTTGCCCTTGCATTAGTATGCTCTGCATTCAAGCTCTTTAGTGTTGTTCTGCTCCCCTGGCTGTCAGCTGTTACTGCAGCAGAGGAAACACAGCTGCGTCTGAGCTTTTGTGCTGATACATATTAATCAGGCTTGCTCGTCTGGTTAATTTGAGGTTAAAGGAGATTATAAATGTAAATTGAAGATGGTGTATATGGATGTGTAACCATTAAATGGCACAGTAAAGCTAGTCCTATGTTCTGTACGCTGTATTTACACGAGCTGTCCTTAGAAAGTGTAGCCTAGCATGCTTTTTATGCTAATATAAATTAAAAAAAGATGCCATAAGCACACATTAACAACTCTGTAACCACTGACCTCAGTTTTTACTATCTTAATATTGAACTATAAAAATGTAGAGTAAGACAAGACTGAATTTAAATAAAAAGATTTGATTATCTAACAAATTATTAAACTCTAAGGAGGAGTTCTGAATCCAAATCCAGAGCTATCAGTGTCCTGGTCAAGTATTTGTGTCTGTTCCCAGGGTGTAACAATACCCCCGAAGTTCTCTGTTTCTGAGTGGCAGAGTTAATGTAGTATCACAAAGAAATTCACAAATTGATTTGCATATTTTCTACAAATGTGTGTGGTTGTGGTCTGTAGTAATAGGGCTGAGCAAATGAAATATCTGATACTACCTTAAATGTAATGGAAAACAAATTGTGTTTGCTATTTTTTCGAATTATGTTGAATGTCATTTTCTGTAAATATGTATATCACAAATGTCATTACACTATATTGCCAAAAGTGTTGGAACACCCTTCCAAATCATTAAATTCAGGGGTTGGTCTTGTCCCCTTAGTTCCATTGAAAGGAACGAGTGAAAGGGATGACCCCTTCCTGTTCCAACATGACTGCACATCAGTGCACAAAGCAAGGTCCCTGAAGACATGGATGAGTGACTTTGGTGTGGAGGAACTTGACTGGCCTGCACCTCAACCTGATAGAACACCTTTGGGATTAGTGCAGAGACTGCGAGCCAGACATTCTTGTCCAGCATCAGTCCCTGACCTCACAAATGTGCTTCTAGAAGAATGGTCAAAAATCCCCATAAACACACTCCTAAACCTTGTGGAAAGCCTTCCCAGAAGAGTTGAAGCTGTTATAGCTGCAAAGGGTGGGCCAACTCCATATTAAATTAATTTGCATGTGAAGGCAGATGTCCCAGTTTTGGCCTGACTCACAGTCTCTGCTCTAATTCATCCCAAAGGAGTTCTATCGGGTTGAGGTCAGGACTCTGTCAAGTTTCTCCACACCAGACTCACTCATCCATGTCTTTATGGACCTTGCTTTGTACACTGGTGTGCAGTCATGTTGGAACAAGAAGGGGTCATCCCCAAACTGTTCCCACAAAGTTGGGAGCATGAAATTGTCCAAAATGTCTTGCTGAGCCATTAAGAGTTCCTTTTACTGGAACTAAGGGTCCAAGCCCAGCACCTGAAAAACAACACCTGAATTCAATGATTTGGAGGGGTGTCCCAAAAACTTTTGGCAATATAGTGTATCAGTGACTGTAAGTAAGTAAATAAAATCTGAAACATTATTTTACAATTTATGACACAATTCTGATATTGAAGACGTCTTAAATCCAAAAGGGAAATCCAAAAAAAATAGAGAGAAATATTAGAAAAGAATTACTACAAGATTGCAGTGCATTACTGTCTGACTTGTGCCAGTTGCTTTTGACCAGTTGGTCTCTGTGAAATGTAAAAGTGTAACCAAATTCAGCATGGGTGTTTAGTTATTACACAAGACAGTTGGCAATGAACAAACAGTGAAACGTGGGATCATGGATTTGTTAATGTACAATGCTATACTGTGCGATTTGTTTGTTTTTGCTTGCCCCTTGAGCTGTGATCCACAACAAAAAGAATGCACTTTTAAACACAGGTATTTTCATACTGAATTATATGTAGCATGCTGGTAACTGAGGAAAAACACTAAGTGTGAACACAGCCTCAGTCTGTGATTTGATTCTGTTAAAGTGATCTGCGTTGCTCGCTGAAGCGTGCCTGGGTGTCGAGTGGTCAGGTGAAATCAGGTGTGCTGGAGCTGGACAGGAGACGGATGTTAGAAATCTCCTGAGCCCTTTAAATGACATGCTGCTGGTCTGGAGGCACTCACTGCTAGTCTTATTCAATAAACTTCATTATTTCCTATTATCCCACAGTGCTGCTGATAAGTTCTCAATTCTTAGGTATAAGGTGTTGATAAATTAACAGCAGCACTGTCAGTAGTGCTGACCGGAATACAGTTCACAGCTTTATATTATAGTGCGTATGTAAAGTCTAGTACATTATCGTTTATAGTTACAGCTCACAGGGACTTGTATGGCAGACAGTTGACATAATCTAATCTACTGGCTGTAATCATAATCTACTGACTGTATTTGAAGATGTATTGTTATTTAATAAAGAAAAACCTATAATCATTGATATGGTGAAGGCTTCTCGAAGGAGACACAGAATTTACCTTCTCAGGAAAGCCTTCAGAACAAAGAAGCTTTCTTTGTAGCGTGATCAGCTGCATACTTTTCATGTGCCTGAGGATCCTTTCCTAAAAGCTTGTTAATTGTTAAATATTTGTATATTTTATAGAGAATTACTATTGTAACCAACAGATGAACTGATTAGATTTTGAAATTGATGCAAAGAAAGTTAGAGTCAGATGTCTGAAATTGTTTTTGTGAACTATTTTCAACTTTTATTTTCAACATTTTTAAACAATTGTTAACTTTTTTCCCAAATTAGTAATGAAAGGATTAGACATCCTAGATCCTGTTGGCATTGAGTTATGTAATATATATATATATATATATATATATATATATATATATATATATATATATATATATATATATATATATATATATATATCCTTATTACTGCAAGAGAGTGACAAAAAAAGAGCCTGCTGCAAGCAATGTCTTTTTTGAGCTGTTTATTACGCAAGTGTTACTTATTTTGTGAACATTTCCAGAAATGAAATGTAATTATAATCTGATGAAAAGCATGACATGTCATCCTTTAATTCATTTAAAAAATGTAATCAGTGGCAATTTGCCGTGGTATAAGAGAAATACACTGGGCTGTGCTGAACACATTCAGTGTTGTAATGAAGTTCTGCATCACACCATCATCTTTTTAATCTTCTGCATCGTTATTTAATTAAGGTTTTATGTAAATGTTTTGTCTGCAGCTATGAATAACGTACATTTATTTTCTTTTTTATTAAGTGTGTAAAAGAAAGGTGCTGTACAAATACTAGATGCTGACATTTTCTCTGACCCAAGAATTATGTAAGATTTTTAGTGAAATGTTTAGAGGCAGTTTGAATTTATATATGTTTTTTTTTTGTGTGTGTGTGTGTGTGTTTCTCTCAAACAGTAATAACCAGGCATGTAGCAGTGCTGTAAGGAAACCTGCCATATCCCTAGCAGACAGCACTGAACTCAGGTGAGAAACATTCTAGAAATAATTTCAGCAATGATATAATCTTTCTTTCAGTCTTCTCCTAAAGACACACACACACATGCACACACTACACACACATGCAATCACCATCTCATCCATCCCTCAGTTCTCCTCTCCCCACTCTATTAGACCGAGCCCTGTGGGTGCAGAAGAGGGACTGCTCAGATTATTGCTTGCTAAATCCGGCCTCACCTGTCAGTCCATCTCTGATTGCTGTCCTCTTCCTGCACTTCTCATCCCGATGCCATCACTCCTCTAGTTGATTATACGCTTGGTGGGAAATCCCTCTAGGCAAAAGGGCTAGAATTAGAGACCTGCTGCTTTTTTGCCATGTTAATTAGGCAGCCTAAGACACGGGGTGAATTCTGATGAGACCTTAATAGAAAGGTTTCATAAACATCCCAAGGCACACACCATCTCACACACAAATCTATGAAAATCATTAAAAATGTGTGTTGCGCAGGGTTCTACTGAGCATCATGTATCTCATGGTGGAGACGATCCGGGTGGAAACAGGAGAAGACAAGCCGGAGTGGCTGAAAGCTCGAGAGTCCTTCAAAACCGAGCTGGGTGAGTGTGCATGTGTGTGTGTTTTTGTGTGTAAAATTGACCTTGTAATCTATGATTAACCTGCCTTCTCCATCATAGGTTCGCCACTCTACAATGGGGAGCCCTTCGCCCTTCTCCTCTTCACCATGGTAACTAAGTTCTGCAGCATGAGCGCCCCCCACTTCCCAATGAAGAAAGTGCTGCTGCTGCTGTGGAAGACCGTACTGGTCAGACTTCATCTCACACACACACAAACACACATGCTATTCCATTCTATTCTGAGACATGGCGCTCTATTTTAGTGCAGGTGTTCTCATGTTCCAGAGTTCATTTTTTAAGTTCCTATTTTCGTGATCAGAAATAAACATATAATAAGCACGTTAGAGATTGTGACATTTAAAATCTGCCAGCGGTGTTACTGTCAGTGTTTCAGTTTTTGGTGATTGTTGTGTGTATCACTTCTTAGGATTATCTTTATTAGGCAGACATAAAGCCCATGTGGTATTTATCAAATTTAAAAGACTTTTTGTCCTACTGCTAACAACCCAGCCTTGTGAATGTACACCACACATTCATCAGCTAGTTTTAATGGAACAAACAGAGAAAGGAACACATTCTCTAAGAGGAGCTGATTTGATTGGATATGACAGCACACACTTTTAGATGGTTTTAAATGAAAATCCTTATTGCAGTTAAACTGTTCATGGTTGGTTTACTGAATTCTCACATTCCGGACAGAAATATGTCATGCGTATCAATGCCAAGACCTTATGCCTTTATTTGCACTTACTTGACTTTTGTATGACTACAATGATCCATTGACAATCAAGATTGTCATGACTTGATGATGACACAATTAATGACAGCTAGGTCAGATACGTTAACAGATTTTTCCACTGAACGTTGTGTGTGTGTTTGTGTGTGTATTTTAGTTCACTCTGGGTGGTTTTGAGGAGCTGCAGGAGATAAAGGTTAAAAGGAGAGAGAAGCTGGGTCTGCCACCGCTCCCTGAGGACAGTATTAAAGTCGTCCGGAGCATGAGAGCAGCCTCACCTCCAGCTACTGCCATGGAGCTTATTGAACAGCAGCAGCAGCAGAAAAGAGGACGCCGGAGTCGCAGGGTATAACACACACACACACAAACACACACACATGCAACAGTATATGATTTTTTGATTTTTATCAAACAGAACATGTTTAAGAGATCAGTGCTAATAGAGAGAGCAATTTGTATAATTGAGAGACACAAGACACAATTTTGCCATGAAAACGCAGCTGTTTTTGCAGATCAACAACAATCCATTTTATAATGTAAAAGAAAAATGTGGAATGAGTACACAGCACCGCATTGTCGCACTTCCTTGGTGTATATAAAGGTTTCTATTTAGCACCTTAAAGGCTTGTTCCTCTGGGGAAACCTATAAAACACTCTGTATGTCACTACAACAGATCAACTCTGTTTTAGAAAAAATAGGGTTGAAAATTTTTGTCAGTAAACATGGCTAAGAACTGCATACTTTTGTAGTAAGAGGCATTAACTTGTTCACCCACCATTAAGTGCTTCAGTAAAAACTCTCTCAAATCTAGGATTTCATAAACCTTTTTTTAATCCAGTGAATTTCTTGCTCCAGAAAAGCTCATGATATTAATGGTGCACTGAATTGCATATGAAAGTGTAAAAAACAAAAGATATCAGATGCTCTGTATCTAGTGGTCAGAGGCTGTGACTAGATGCTATGGTAATAAACAAAAGATCTTATACACGAACACTGCACTCTAGCATCAGTTCACTTATGATCAGACTAGTTATTGTACCGCATGCAAAATGTAGCACAGTAACTGAAATTCTCATATGTTGACCGCACACTACAGAATGCTGATGTCAACCTGAACACTGTGTGACTTATGAGTGACAAAGACTAACTGTTACAATATAATGCAGATTTTGGAGAAAAAAAAGTATATAAATGAAACACACACACACACACCACCTTACAACTTATTATATTTACTTCTTAGCAATTATAACTAACCAATCCTGAAAATAAAGCTCATACACTTCCTGCATGCCTGCTGTACTATATATTACAAACCAGCATAAGCCTTATACTCACTCTACACACACACTTACACACCAGCAGCAACACAGCTGCTTTTTTTTCCTCACTGCAGCACTTACTGACTTGTCATTTACACGTTGCAGTAGCACTGCAGTACCAGTGCCACGATGTGAGTGAAATCTAGTAATATTCTCACTGACCTGTCTGCCTCGTATACAGCGTACACGAGAGGACCTTATTCCTGTTAGATCTCATCTTCTCTAACCTTTCAACCCTGCTGTCTCTCTCTCTTTCTCTCTCTGTTTTTTCTCACCCTCTCTCTGTCTGTCTCTCTCTGGCTTTCTCTTATTGCTCATCCCCGTTTCTTCCTTGTGTTCCTACAGAGTGCCTTTGTTGATAGCTTGGAAGGAGACAGTCCCTTTGCCAAGAAGCAGGTCTTTACCCAGATCCCCTTTTGTGTGCATTCTCTCTGTCTTGGGCTGTTGCACTCCTCCTCTGTCCTCCCTCATTCACTGCAGTTTGCTCTTTTGAGTATAAGCGAAGGCCTTCAGTGGTGAGAGGTCTTAATAAGCATTAAGGCATAAAGCTGGCTGAAGTGTGTAGTAAATGTGCCAGACATAAGCTCCCTTTCTGTCTCTGCCTCTGTTCTGTCCTTCACGTTCATGTCTCTCCATCTCCACCTCGTTTTAGGCCTGAAACTCATATATATACACACCCACTAGCAGACTAGCTAGCAGAATGGCTTTCTTCATAGGCAGCAGCCGGTCATAGCTGATTCATAGCCACAGCACTACAACCACCTGACCAGCACACACACGCCCATGCATCACACCAGTGAATAGAAAAAAAGACACACACTCGCACACACACACACACATACACACACACACACACACACACAAACCTGTTCCACTAATGCAACCCATGCCTGATGCTTGCTCTGGACTTTTCCATTCATCCATTTGAACAGCACTAGTGATAAGGAACTTGATATGTTTGTGCCTTTGCTGAATGAAACATGCACCACTGGAATGCACAAAAAATTAGTGTGAAATTTTTGCTGAAGTGTGCTGGGACACAACAAGGGTTCATATTCTGCCTGGAGCTCAATGGATTGGTAAGTCTTTGACATGGACTCTAACCTGAGGAGTTTCAAGAGAATATCATCTGAGACAAAGATGGATTTCAGAATTCTGGCGTGAGGGAAAATGGAAAGAAAAGTGACTCTGTTAGCAGGAAGAGTGACTGTAAATGTCACCCTGATGTTAGTCTCTCTCAATGTTGTCATGCCACAGTTTCATGTGCACTGTTTCATTTGAATTCCCCATATTAACATTTTAGTTTAACAAACTTTAAACACCGAACTCAGGTTAAATTTGCTTGTTTTTTCCCCCACTGTTCCTGTGGATCACCAGACCTCCCCCAACCAACTGTGAGGTTTAATCTTTCCATTGGTTCCTGGGTCTGCCCCAAGCAGAGGGCATTCTCATAAGAGGCCCAAACCACATCAATTGTCTCCTCTCAAATCAGAGGAACAGCAGCTCTACTCCAAGTTTCTCTTGGATCAACAAGCTCCTCAAACTTTTCATTTTATTATATACAATTTAGAAATATTTGGAAAAGTTCTAGATCTTCTTCACTGTAATCAGGTATTTATAACACGGGATATATATATATATATATATATATATATATATATATATATATATATATATATATCTTACATGTGATACTAGTACTGAGGTTTTTATTTGGAAAATTAGCTGGTTTACTTTATAAATGCTTTTCATTAATGCTCCAAATTCCATAAATCTTTGGTGAAATGAACCTTTTTTGTAACAAAGCAAAGGAAACTTTGAGAGTTTGGAAACATTTGACTGGAGCTGTTTAATAACGACAATTGACAATTATTTAACATTAGACAAAACCTCAGTTCTAGGTGGTTCGCTTCACAGAGAGACTCAGCATCAGGGTGTATACAGACCCTTTAGGGTGTGTTTAGTTGTATGAAGGTGGTCAACACATATTCTTCCTGTCCTGCAGCCTCTGGTCAAGCAGGACAGCCTGGACACATACAACGAACGTGACCCCTTTAAAAACGATGATGCTCGTGACGAGGAAGATGATGCCGAGGATGTGGATAGTGGAATAGAGGGTGAGGTTGATCCCCTTGACCGTGATGTCATCATCCAGCCCCCTCCTCCTCCCCCTCCTTTGCGGCCTCCTACTGAGAGAGTGACCTTCCCTAAAGGGCTACCGTGGGCACCTAAAGTCCGGTGAGGCAGAACCTCCACTCTCCACTATCACACTTTTCTGACGTTTTCTGACTAGTGCTTAGCTTGTTACTGATGGTTTTGTCTATTTTTTATTAACCAACTTCTCTGCGTTTTATAAATTGTGGTAAAGAGAACATGATGTAGTGACTGGAACAGATCTGAATGTTGGTACAAACTCACATTAGTGTATTCTGTCTGCTGTAGACAGGTTTTACCCTGTCACTGTGCCAATTCTGGAAAGGAGCAAGCTTACTGAAGTCTGCACCTGGGACATGAATTATGTATGACTGTGTGGGCTGGAACATGAGAGAGAGAGAGAGAGAGAGAGAGATGCATACAGAAAGAGAGGAAGGATTTGATGCTAATATGGCTGTGAATACAGTCCTGGGCTTAACAAAAAGCTTGGTTTACAAATATGTTCATCCATGAAATGTAGCTCAGTGGGCTGTACTGCCTGCTTAATGCAGGAAGAGAGAGACGGACAGAGAGAGAAACAAAGATAGGCAACTGATGAGACTTAAGTGTCTAGCATAGTAATGAGATATTGTCTGCAAAACACTCAGTGATGCCCACATTCTGAACAGTGGGTCTGGTTAATAGAAAAATATATCAAATGCAGGATCGGATTTGTGATGAGAGTTTGCCGTTTTTCAGTTAAAACTAAAAATAAAAGAATCACTTTACAGCCACTGTCCCTATTATGATCCTTTTTGGTTTGGCCATTATATCCAATAAGGTGGGTATTATCAGTGTTTTTTTATTACATCCTGTTTGTTCTTCATGTCAATTTAGCAGATTAAGAATGAGCAAAGCACATGCTCACATGCTAAGGAAGCAGTTAGGTAGTAACATACACTATATTGCCAAAAGTATTCGCTCACCCATCCAAATAATCAGAATCAGGTGTTCCAATCACTTCCATGGCCACAGGTGTATAAAATCAAGCACCTAGGCATGCAGACTGTTTTTACAAACATTTGTGAAAGAATGGGTCGCTCTCAGGAGCTCAGTGAATTCCAGCGTGGAACTGTGATAGGATGCCACCTGTGCAACAAATCCAGTCGTGAAATTTCCTCGCTCCTAAATATTCCACAGTCAACTGTCAGCTGTATTATAAGAACGTGGAAGTGTTTGGGAACGACAGCAACTCAGCCACGAAGTGGTAGGCCACGTAAACTGACGGAGCGGGGTCAGCGGATGCTGAGGCGCATAGTGCGAAGAGGTCGCCAACTTTCTGCAGAGTCAATCGCTACAGACCTCCAAACTTCATGTGGCCTTCAGATTAGCTCAAGAACAGTGCGCAGAGAGCTTCATGGAATGGGTTTCCATGGCCGAGCAGCTGCATCCAAGCCATACATCACCAAGTGCAATGCAAAGCGTCGGATGCAGTGGTGTAAAGCACGCCACCACTGGACTCTAGAGCAGTGGAGACGCGTTCTCTGGAGTGACAAATCGCGCTTCTCCATCTGGCAATCTGATGGACGAGTCTGGGTTTGGCGGTTGCCAGGAGAACGGTACTTGTCTGACTGCATTGTGCCAAGTGTAAAGTTTGGTGGAGGGGGGATTATGGTGTGGGGTTGTGTTTCAGGAGCTGGGCTTGGCCCCTTAGTTCCAGTGAAAGGAACTCTGAATGCTTCAGCATACCAAGACATTTTGGACAATTCCATGCTCCCAACTTTGTGGGAACAGTTTGGAGCTGGCCCCTTCCTCTTCCAACATGACTGTGCACCAGTGCACAAAGCAAGGTCCATAAAGACATGGATGACAGAGTCTGGTGTGGATGAACTTGACTGGCCTGCACAGAGTCCTGACCTCAACCCGATAGAACACCTTTGGGATGAATTAGAGCGGAGCCTGAGAGCCAGGCCTTCTCGTCCAACATCAGTGTGTGACCTCACAAATGCGCTTCTGGAAGAATGGTCAAAAATTCCCATAAACACACTCCTAAACCTTGTGGACAGCCTTCCCAGAAGAGTTGAAGCTGTTATAGCTGTAAAGGGTGGACCGACGTCATATTGAACCCTATGGATTAGGAATGGGATGTCACTTAAGTTCATATGCGAGTCAAGGCAGGTGAGCGAATACTTTTGGCAATATAGTGTATGTAGAATATTAGGTGCAGCAGTTTCACCCATCAAAAATGGGAATGCAAACATCACAAAGCAAAAGAAATGACCCCAAAACATGTATGATAACCAGTTTACCAGTGGCAGATGTACAGAATTAATCAGCGACTCAGCAAGTCTGATTGTTTTTAATATTTAAATGTGTTGATTTTGCACTCTATACAACAAGGTAGCTGTATTAAAGCTCAAAATCCAAACAAATACTGATCTGCTTTTAGGGTTCCCTTAACAGCCACACCCCCCAGCCCCTCATCTCATCTAATCATCTCTCTCCACCTATCCCTATCTTCTGCATCCTCAACACTTGCACCCACTCGCTTCATATCCTCATTTATTCCATCCATATACCTCCTCTTTGGCCTTCCTCTTTGCCTCCTGCCTGGCAGCTCCATGTCCAACATTCTCCTACCAATATACTCACTCTCCCTCCTCTGAACATATCCAAACCATCTTAATCTGGCCTCTCTAACTTTGTCCCCCAAACATCCAATTAGAAGAGTAAAACACTTGCTTTTATTAGAAATTTGGGGTAGTAATGGTGTCATTTTTGGTATTTTTTTTCCTATAACAGTACACTTCTGTTGTGTTTTATTTCTTACTTAACAAAGTAGGCTATGTGTTTTTTTTTCTTGTCTGGTGTCTGTGCTCCCTATCACTTAAACCCACCTTCCCCTTTTTGCACTTCACACCCAGGTCATCAACATCACACTCTCAAGCAATTTTCACTTTCTCTGCAGGACTTCTCATGATGTTCATCTACTGCTTATATGTGCATCTTTTTGCTGTATCTGTGCTTAAGAACCTTCCTCTTCTCTTTTCTCCTCCATAGAGAAAAAGACATCGAACATTTTCTAGAGACCAGCAGGAACAAGTTTATTGGCTTCACCCTGGGAAGGTGAGTCTGGGCTTACAGCCCCGCTCAGCTCAGCTTAACCTCCTGCCTTAATGAGAACTGGACAATAACATTGTTAATGATGATGGCTTTATCCTGAGACACTCCAATACAGTGTGTGGTAGTCTAGTAAGATATATAGCATAAATGGCTTGTTTTCATTTGAAAAATTCTATTTCATTAATTTTTTAGTGATACAGAGACCCTGGTTGGTTTGCCCAGACCCATTCACGAGAGTGTGAAGACACTTAAACAAGTAAGGCATGTTTAAACAAAAGTTAAAATCCCTCAGCCATGCTGTTTTATTTATCCTTGCAAATTTCTTTTTGAATTTGGCCACAATAGTTGTCAGTATATCAGGGTTTCACAGATCTTCACAGGTCCAACAGGTCTTCACTAAGGCAATTTTGAGTTAAATGATTAGAGAGAACTTTATACACATTGCACCAACTAGAGTTACTCTTGGGTACAGTCTGTCTCAGTCAGACACTAGGATTTTCAGTGCATCAATAATTGGACATTTAGCCTACATGCATGTCTGGCGGTGGAAGGTCTCCTAAGAACCCAGACAAAACCCACGTCATGTTGAGAGCATAGTAAACCCGGGGATGTGGGAGTTGTCAGTCGTACCCAGCATCTGTGTTTATAAGCAAAATGGCTTTTGGTGCTAGTCAAGAATTAAATTGCTAATTCATTCTTCCAGTAATGGAAAAGTAATTATTGCAACAGTGAAATTCCAAGACTAAAGACAGCAAGACTGAGCATGGCATTAATACTGAAAAGAGGTCCTAAACAATTTACTTCCAGTTTAGTTTCAATTTAGTTAGTCTTAATAATTAATAACGATTATTAGAAAAAGATCACTGAACTTTTTGGGGTAGAATGAAAGTGAAAACTAATATTCCAGATCTCAGTGTTAGACCAGCTGCAGTCCACCGATATGTCTTTAGGTCTGTAGGTCTCCTCTATCACCATGGTAATACACTCTTCCTCTCTAACTTTTGCCTTTCACAGCACAAGTACGTCTCTATCGCCGAAGTTCAGATCAAGCGAGAGGAGGAACTGCAGCAGTGCCCCATGACCTTGGTGAATGTTTATTAATGCAGTTTTATGCACATGTAGTAGCTGCTAGGGTTGTCAGTCTCACTCACCTAATGCTCTGATTGGCTAGGGGGAGGAGGATGTGGAGGAGACATCTGCAGAAATCCTATATGTAGGAATGCTTCCGAGCCTTTCTCAGTATGTGGTGAGTGTTTCCTATTCATACTCCATTTGAGTCTGTGTTAATATATCTGCTATGGGAGATTACACTACAGTAACTTGGCTGCTTACTCAGTGTTAAAATAGGTTCGATTTTTTCAGACAGGTCAATTAAGCCAGATGGTTTAATTTAA
Source organism: Hemibagrus wyckioides (assembly GCF_019097595.1). Classification (NCBI taxonomy): domain Eukaryota; kingdom Metazoa; phylum Chordata; class Actinopteri; order Siluriformes; family Bagridae; genus Hemibagrus; species Hemibagrus wyckioides. Next base: position 11,152,830 of record NC_080728.1, on the reverse strand, counting down.
AAGGTATGTATAAGAAATTAGATGCATGTCTTCAGAAATCATGGATTATCACCACAAACTGTCTTATCTTGGGGCAGGGATATGCAGCCTGCTTGTGAGGTTTTAAATCATTGTTTTCATCACTAAAGCTAGTCAAAGACTGCTTTTACTGGACATTTGACTGATAATGTGTAATACAAATGATGTAATAGTCTCAGCACTGTATACATTACAGCAGGGGTCTAATCATATCTGGTGTGAAGGGACTGGTGTGTATGCAGGTTTTCATCCCAATTAAACAGAAGCCACGCTTGAATCTAATGAAACTGAAGGTCAGATGATTAAACATGTGGTATAAGGTGTGGTTCCTGCTTCATTGAAATGAAAACCTGTACCAGTGCCGGCTTTGTGCAGATAAAACTGGACACCACATAGAAGGGCATAAGGAAGAGATTAGTGATGTGGTATTTCTGATTAATCTTATATCTATTTTAGTGTCTGTAGAATATTTGTCTTTAGGTATGGTATGTTTCTGTTACCAGAGTCGCACACAGCTCACAGCATGATAAACTGATTGAATTGAATCTACATTATTTTTATTTTTCCATCCAATTCAACCTCCCTGTAGATCTACCTCTCAATAAAATCTAGTATTGCATTCAAGCTTTTGCCCCACGAGGCTCACTTCCCAGTTTTTGAGAACTTTGTTCCAGTTTTTGACCATTTTCCGTGAACTCAAAACATTCTCCAGTTACCTTGGCAGAAAGCAAAGCTGGCACATCAGTGCATCTTTCAAGCATCACAACACTGGCCAACACACTGTGAATGTGAAATGGGGGAAGGTCAGGGCTTCTAGACAGTGTCAGTTAATATTAGAGACATCAGAACAGTTATGCAAATATTGATTGATTGATTATCTGCCATTTTTATTATGAAAAACTACCGCTCTTTTGGTGCATTTTGGATGATGTCCCAGTGTATTCTAAGATACAATGCAATCATAGGTTAAATCTGTGAAAGCCGACAGATCTGTTCCAGTCATTTCAATATTTATTATTAGTATTTTCCATCTCCCATGATTTCATTTGAATTCCTACCATATTATTACTCATCTGGTATATTACGTAGTGTATTTGCTTAAAAAATGTATGCAGGGTCAGGAACCTAATTGCTCTGCTAGATAGTGAGAAATTCAAGGAAGTTCTCTCAAACCAAAAATGGACCTGTTTTTCTGTGAATTTTCTCCTGTACATCACCAAACTGTTCTTGCTGTTCTAATTCATCTAATTAATCTGACAGCAGTTCTGGCAGAAAATTTTTCATGTGTTTCCACTGTTATGTTTTTAGATTGCCCTGTTGAAACTTCTTCTGGCTGCAGCTCCAACCTCTAAGGCTAAGACAGACTCCATCAACATCCTGGCCGATGTTCTGCCTGAGGAGATGCCGTAAGTGCATACACATGCACACATACACACATATACACACATTAGTACTACAGAGCACTGTTTAATACCTTACATGTGTTACATGTGCTGGAAACAGCATCACTGTCCTCCAGAGTATGAAGCTTGGCATTGATGTGAATAGACATAAGGAGATCATTGTCAAGGCCATTTCTGCGCTGCTGCTCCTCCTACTGAAGCACTTCAAACTTAACCATATATACCAGGTCAGAAACTCTCTCTCTCTCTGTCTCTCTCTCTCGCCCTCTCTTCATCTCTCTGTCTCTGAAAATCCCTCTCTCCCCCTCTCCTTTTCTATTTTCTGGTTCATTTATCTTTCTTTTTTTTTCCTCTCACCACCTATGGCTAACAGATCCTGTGCACTGCTGATAGGCACACAGTCAAGCTGACATTCAGCTCTGGCAGTGACAGAAGTGAGAGAGAGATAAATGTATATCGGCTTCTCTGATGAAGGGCACATTTCTCATATTCTTCAGTGAGGGGATTTAGGTCCTATTTTCAGGAAGCTTACATGTCCCCTGTGACACACTGACTGCAGCAGAGACGATTATACGCTGCCTTTTTCACCTGGCCTGATAGAGCAGTCAGGTCTTACTAAATCTGAGCCTTCCAACATGAAAAAGCTCTAAAACAGGAACATGAGAATGAAGATGAAAAATAGACATGGATTTTGGGGAAAGAAGAAGAGGAAAGAACAGAGTGTTCTGGGCTGTGATTCACATAGTCTTGTCAGAATGCTTTATCCTAATCCTGTATGATCTGAGAGATTTTATCCCCCAGTTATGGAAAAATATGATATTTGGAGTGTGCTGTATAGTGAGTTACAGAAATGTGTTGGACTGATGCCATCTACTGGAAGAGAATGAAAGAGACAGTGAAGAGGAATTCAGAGTTTTGGTGTGATCTTTACTGTAATAGCTCTCAGCTTGTTTTTGTCTGAGGACCATTGAGGTGTTTACCGATAGGTTACACACTTAAGGCAGCTTTATTATCTTTCTAATTCATTTGTGGAATAGACTATGTCTTTATCCACTAAAACAGGAAATGTGCAACAAATGCTAAAGCCACATTAAAACATATAAGTTTAAGTCTTATCTAAATCTTACTCCAGCCCCAAAACTAGACATTATTTTTCTGGGAATCTGCCTCATAGCTCCAGTGTTCCCGAGCAGACACAACTCTAGACTACAAGCTTATTTTATAATTCATTTAATTTTATGTATTTATTTCATTTTAAATCTAATTCAAGTACTACATTCAAGTACTTCCTTTCTAATGAACCACAGGCCTTGTGAATTGCAGCATGGTGTAGCTCTCTCTATGTTTTCTAACCAGAGTAATAATTTTATATTTAATAATATTGTAATAAAGACTTTTATTACAATTACAAATGCTGGAAAGAGACAAACATATAAATTACATGATGATTAATGAGGATGTTCAGATCAAGCCTGTGTCCTAAAATGTGTTTGATAAAGTTTGATAAATGTCAGGTTTATTAGGTGAACTAATGTCTATGTTTCTATTGTCCTGCCCAGTTTGAGTATGTATCCCAACATCTGGTATTTGCCAACTGCATCCCTCTCATCCTCAAGTTCTTCAATCAAAACATCATGTCTTATATCAGTGCTAAAAACAGGTAGGCCATGTTTAGGCCTGCGCTTCTCTGTGATCAAAAATTTGACAATAATATATGTGTGTTTACTCCATATTTAATCAGTATGTGTGTTCTGACTGCAGTATCTGTGTGCTGGATTTCCCTCACTGTGTGGTCCATGAGATGCCTGAACTCACTGCTGAAAGCCTGGTAATCCCAACACTTTATAGATTCTTTCTCAGTGCTGTTCATTTGTAAAAATGTCTAATCAGGCATAATCATGTGTATGGTGTGTATTAACAGGAAGCTGGAGATAATAATCAGTTCTGCTGGCGGAATCTGTTCTCATGCATCAACCTTCTACGGATCCTCAACAAACTCACCAAGTGGAAGCACTCCAGAACCATGGTGAGAAAACAAATATTGCATCAAGGCGACAAAAATCATGTGCTTGAGAGGCTCTTCATCCTACTTGAAGCAACCCAGTTCGACTTGTCAGAAAATTCTGAAGGCCTTCATATATTGAGTTAGTCATGAAAGAGCAGTGAAAGCATTACTCATTGGTGTCATGTATTTCAAAGCTGTTAGAAGCTCATTTCAAACTCCTCTCCAGATGCTGGTGGTGTTTAAATCTGCTCCAATCCTGAAGAGGGCACTAAAGGTCAAGCAAGCCATGATGCAGCTTTATGTCCTCAAGCTCCTCAAGATTCAGACCAAGTACCTGGGCCGCCAGTGGAGGAAGAGTAACATGAAGACCATGTCAGCAATCTACCAGAAGGTCCGGCATCGACTTAATGATGACTGGGCTTATGGGAATGGTAAGAAACATAGTGTTCTTATACAGAAAGGGTCAAAGTTACTTGTATTAGGTTACAAATGATCCACTATGTCGACCCTGAACAAGGAGCAGCCGAAAGAACCGAAAGAGGTTTAGGTTACAAATATCTCAGCTTCAAGCAGCAGCCAAAAAATCTTCTTGCCAAAAAAATCAGTCCACTTGAATGGGAACAAATGTAGGACAAACCTAGGAAATATAAATGTGTGGTCACTCTACATGAAAAATTTCTTTGACGAATATGGGTGGCAACCAGATATGACATCATGCACTAAGGTATTGAGGTTATTTTTATCCACACATCATGGCTTACAATAAAATATAAAATATATAATATACACCATCTCTTCCTGTATGCTGTGCCACTGCAAGCTAGGCAGCTTCTATTTTTATGTTCATTTTATATTCTTTTAAAATGACCCTGCTATTATCAAGGCCTCCTCCATCTTTAATTTTATGAAGAGGTTATGCTGTGATGTTCTACGGTCATGCCTTTTCACTTGATACAAATTCATAGGTCAGAGTTTACCAACCTTGCTGCATTTCCAGGGTGCATTATTTGACAATTATGTGTATGAATGGAAGTCAGTAGAATGAAATGTGTAGTGGGACCGCACCTTAAGCCAACATAAAACAATTTTATAATCTGTGTTAGTATCAAATGCTAACAGAACCAAAACTGGACAACTGTAGCTGAAAGTCATATACCAGCTAGTAATCATTCTGTCTAGTAGTGCTTCTGAAAGCCAGAAGGAAATTTCTCATATTTGTTACTACTACAGTGATCAACAATTTTCTCTGAAATCCTTGATAGAAAAGGCAAAGGCTTAAAAACGAAGCCAATTGACACATTTCAAGTTGGCCAATTATGTTAAGTAAAACCTTGACACTAATTATCAATTATCAATATAATAGTAGCTTGTTATTGAGTAGCTTGATATTGGTGGTATTGAGCCTGAGAAGTCATTGCAATAAGGTCTCAAGTAATTTTTATACCATGCTAAAACTGCAAATTATTCTGTCTCACATTACCTCAACATTACCACTGTGTTCACTTCAAAATTACACACACAATGTGTGTTAATTTGAATTTTCTGATTTTTAATGATGTGAAAATCCAGTGAGACCTTTGCTTCGGATCAAAAGTCATACACAGATCAGGTTAAAAAATTCACAGTGTATTATTTTATTGTTAGAAAAATGCAGGCAGAAATTCTAACTCTACCACAATATATTACTGTCAGACTAAAGCAAGCCTTTAAAACACACTGATGTTCCTCTCTCTATTTATCTTTCAGATATTGACGCACGGCCGTGGGACTTTCAGGCGGAGGAATGTGCTTTGCGGGAGAGCATCGAGAAGTTCAATGCACGGCGATATGATAAGAACCAGAACAGTGAATTTGTCCCGGTGGATAACTGCCTGCAGAGTGTGCTGGGCCAGCGAGTTGAGCTGCCCGAGGACTTCCACTACAGCTATGAGATGTGGCTGGAAAGAGAGGTCTTCTCTCAACCCATCCAATGGGAAGGGCTGCTGCAAGCCCAGTGATGCATCAAGACGTGAACTAGACAACTTTTTTGTGGGTTCACAATCATCCCACATGTACAGACGAACACGAATGCAGACAGAGCACATGTGCCAGTGCTTTTCTTATTGTAAATGAATGCTTGTAAATAGAGATATCTTCAAATGCAGCATACGGGTTTTGCCATGATAACCCGTTTTATTTGTGAAACATCATCCTGTGTAAATGTGTACTTCTGATGACAGAATGAAGGACAACATGTCCTCCATTTAAACCTTTACATTGTATAAAAACAACCATTTCAATTATGAATACAATAGAAGTAAGTATTATAAGTATGTTCTACAAAAAGAGTGAAGGTATTTATTTATTTATCTATTCTTTTCAAATTTTCTCAGTCTGGAACTGCTGATAAAACTTATTTTTGGTGCATATTCACATATGTATATAGAACAAAAAAAAGAAATGCATGTTGTCGAGTTATAAAAGAGTTTGTTTAAAAAAAAAAAAAAAAAGGAAAAGAAAAAGCCCAACATAGCAACCATAAACAGTACTCATGTGTCAGCAGGACAGGAAGAACTAGTCCTTACAGATTAATGCCAGAGACTCTCTCTCACGTTTTGCATGAAGTTTCTCACTCCCATTCACTGTGTACTAGAGAAACGTCCTTGAGAAAGTCACGCTTCTTTTTGTATGTCAGATGTCAGAGCTTCCTACCATACTGAAAACTTAGAATGAGCTCTAACAGCGCAACACAGAAGCACAGAAGTGTCCTTGGTGAATAGCATCACCCTCTTATAGCAAGGTTCCAACATAACGGTGCTGGTTTTTAACACGATTTTATCCATCTCCTCTCTCTCTTTTTTTTCCTCACCTCTCTCTTCTTGCTCTCACTTAGTCACGATTAAATGACACGAAAGAAAAGTTTTTGTTTTAATACTAAACTTTGTTCAACCGAAAGAGGATTTTATATGCTTCATTTCCAAAATTGTTTTCTATGATTATTTTTTATTGTTTTGTTAAAAATCATCAGAATACATTTTGTGTCCTGACATACCTGCCAAGAATAATTGCAGTCTAATGCAATTTTTGATTCTTTGTTTAAAAAACAAGCAAACAAACAAACAGCAATGTTACTGTACAGCATATGACACTATGAAGAGCCTAACCTGTAAATGTTTCAAACTGTTGTGGAACACATTTTAACCTTTTAATAAGCTGCACCTATTAATAGTGTCTTATGTATTCTCCGATATCACTGTCACATAATTTAAAAATATGACCTTGAGATGTAATGTAATTATTTCTGTTATTTCTGGGCTCAAAACAATATATTACATGCTTTGACTGATGCATCTGTACAGAGATAAAAAAAAGATCCAAAATAAGGGAGCAATACCATCTAGTGGCTGCACAAAATGGAGAAAATAAATCTTGTAATTATATTGTTACATATTGCACTTGCAATATACCTTAATATATTAAAACAAATTGCTATGAACTTAATGAGCCCATGGCTAATGTCTGGTCTCCATTATTCTAAAGAAAATTAGGGATTGTTCAAAAGCTAAGATTCCCTGACACATTTGGAACATCTGAAATTGGTCAGGATGATCACTTAACTGCATGTTTTGCATAATGCATAATTTGGTAGTGTCAGAACTGCAAGGGCCAATATTGTGATTTTGTAGCCCGAGAGACATAAATTGCTGTGCCAGATTTGGTCTTGGTATCAAAATGTGCAAAGCACGTCTGCTTATTCCAGATGCATGGCAATAATGTAACATAGGAACACTTTAATTTCACATTACAGTTCACATTTCACAGTGAAAAGGTTGATAGATGTCACCTTGTCAATGGCTGGCTTATAAAAAGAGTCGGTCCTTTTAGTTCTAACAAGTGAGCCATTTGAATTGAATTGAAAAGTGAATAGTATATATATATATATATATATATATATATATATATATATATATATATATATACACCGATCATCTTTAAAATTATGTGCACTGAGAGGTGAAGTGATTATCTCCTATCACTGATTATCTCCTCATCATGGCACCTGTTAGTGGGTGGGATATATTAGGCAGTGAACATTTTGTCCTCAAAGTTGATGTGTTAGAAGCAGGAAAAATGGACAAGCATAAGGATTTGAGCGAGTTTGACAAGGGACAAATTGTGATGGCTAGACGACTGGATCAGAGCATCTCCAAAACTGCAGCTCTTGTGGGGTGTTCTCGGTCTGCAGTGGTCTGAACCTGGTCTGCAGTATCTATCAAAAGTGATCCAAGGAAGGAACAGTGGTGAACCTGTGACAGGGTCATGGGCAGCCAAGGATCATTGATTCAAGTTTGGAGTGAAGTTTGGCCCGTGTGATCCGATCCAACACATGAGCTACTGTTGCTCAGACTGCTGAAGATGTGAATGCTGGTTCTGATAGACAGAATACACAGTGCATCACAGTTTGTTGTGTATGGGGCTGCATAGCTGCAGACCAGTCAGGGTGCACATACTGACACCTGTGCAACACTGAAAGTGTCAACAATGCGCATGTGAGCATTAGAACTGGACGACAGAACAATGGAAGAAGGTGGCCTGGTCTGATGAATTACGTGGAGCCCATGCTTCGATGGGTCAGGGCTGTTTTGGCAGCAAAAGGGGGACCAGCACAATATTAGGCAGGCAGTCATAATGTTATGCCTGTATAACATTATATCTTCATCAGTTCCTAAGGAGTGCATCGACATGCTCCAGTCACGATTCAATTCACAATACTGGATTCACATAAACTGATGCAATTTGCATCTCTCTCTCATTTTTAAGAAATTTAACTGAAGAAAAAGTATGACTGAAAAGACTCATAAACAAAAAACACAAACATGTACACACCCCTCTTACTGATAACTGAAACTCAAAAGCAAAGCAGCTGAAAAGAAAAGGTTTGAGTGAAGAAAAGAAGGGTTTAATTCTGGCTGTAGTGGCAGAGCAATACAGTGAGCATCAGGTTGCTACCATCGTTAAAATGTCAAAGACAGCTGTTCATAAGAACAGGATAAAGCTGCAGACATTGGAGACAATAAATCTAGCGACCATCAGAGGGCGAAAACAACTTTCCACTGACTCGGATGACTGCCAACTCATTTGAATGTCACTCAACAACCATAGGATGATATCAAGTGACCAACAAAGGTGAGGACGGTTTGAAACAGGCTCCTAGAGGCAGGGCTGAAGTCATGCAAAACTGGAAAAAAGCCGTTCATCAATGAGAAGCAAAGAAGAGCCAGAGAGAGGCCTGGAGAGGCCTACAAGTCACAGTGTCTCACAACCACTTTGGTGGAGGATCGGTAATGAACTGGGGTTGCTTCAGCCAGGCTGGAATTAGGCACCTAAGTCTTTGTGAAGGGTGCATGAATCAAGCCACATACAAAGTTGTCCTAGAAAACTTGTAATCTTCTGCTCTGACAATGTTCCCCAAATCTGAGGATTGGTTTTTCCAGCAGGACAATTCTTCATGCCACACAGCCTGGTCAATCAAGGTGTGGATGGAGGCCAGCCCATGGCCAGCCCATTCTTCAAACCTGAACCCATTCTGAAAACCTCTGGAATGTGATCAAGAGGATAGATGGTCACAAGTCAGCAAACAAAACTGAGCTGCTTACATTTTTGTGCCAGGAGTGGCATAAAGTCACCTAACAGCAGTATGAAAGATTGGTGGAGAGCATGCCAACACGCATGAAATCTGTGATTGAAAATCAGGCTTATTCCACCAAATATTGATTTTTGAACTTTGCCTTAGATAAATAATTAATATTGTGTGTTAAAAAATGAATATGAGCTTGTTTTCTTTGTATTATTTTAGGTCTGAACACCTTTTTTGTTATTTTGACCAGTTGTCATTTTCTGCAAATAAATGCTCTGAATGACAAAATTTGTAATTTGGAAGAAATGTTGTCAGTAGTTAATAAAAAAATAAATAAAAACGATTATTTTACTCAAACACATACCTACACATATCCTTCATAGCCAAAGTCAAAAGTCAAAGAAGCTTTATTGTCACTTCAACCATATATAGCAGATGCAGTACACAGTGAAATGAAACAACGTTCCTCCTAGACCAGAGGTGCTACACAGAACACAGACAAAGTACAGTGACGCAGACTAACATAGAGCTAAACATAGAGATAAAAACTAAACTATACTTAAGGTGCAATAAAAACTAAACTATACTTAAGGTGCAAGAAATAAACTAGACATACAACAGAAGTGCACAGGATGACAAGACAAGACAGTGCAGACAAACAACATATAGACTGAGTCTTTATTATAACACTGATACTATTAAAACTGTGATGCAAAATTCTCTAACACTCTTTAGCTGAACTTTTTATTACACTACCAAATGTCAGTGGAAAACCTTGGTTTAAAATGAAGCCCTTTAACCACAAAGTGTGGTCATGTCCTCATTGCCCAGGCCTAGTTAGCATGATGAATTGTAAGGTGATTATAGTAGCTAACATTGACAGTCAGTGATGACATGGTTAATATTTGGCTAGCCAAGACAGAAATTTTATCTTTAATTACAGGTACAGAGCAGACTGAAAGCAAGAAAACAAGTGCTCATGCCCTGAAGAAATAGCATGATATATATGTATTAGGGGTGCAGTAAAAAATGTTCTGGGGGTGGGGTGGGGACAGGGTGTAATGATGTCATAGTACACATTATATACTTATATATAATGTATACTAATACTAATATACTATATTTGGGGATGTCCCCTTCCTGTTCCAACATGACTGCACACCAGTGCACTCCAAACTGTTCCCACAAAGTTAGGAGCATGAAATTGTCCAAAATGTCTTGGTATGCTGAAGCATTAAGAGTTCCTTTCACTGGAACTAAGGGGCCAAACACAACTCCTGAAAAACACCTGAATTCAATGATTTGGAGGGGTGTCCCAAAACATTTGGCAATATAGTGTATATACATACATGCACCGACACCCTGGATCCGGCCATGGGATACAGACATTTCATTTCCTTAACGTCTCATAATGTTAGTTTCTCATTGTAGGTAAATACTTCCACCAGAATTATGCTGTCTATACTGCTGATTTTGGTCTTGCGGTTAGTCAGACAGTGAGGATGACAGAAAGGCCAGTGTGTGTCCAGACTGTTTGTTCTAAGCAGACCATTACCTATTAAGCAATTTTCTTTTCAGGTACATAATCATAGGCAGCTATGCAATTAACAATAAACGTCAATTTCTTTTACTGTTTTTCCGAGGTATGGGTTTATGTTTTTTTAATTATTATTGTTATTAATCATGCACTAACAGATTACTTTAAAGAAATACAGTTTAATATTATACAAACCTATAATTCAGATATTAGAAAGTTTTTTGGCTATTTTTATTTTTTTGTGGGAGGAGCTCGGAGCAGTGGACCCGCCCCAAATCTCGCCGCCTTTGAGCTCAAAATCATGGAGCGCGCGTGTCTCCTGGACAACCCGATATACACAAAGCTGTTCCGCGGAGAATAAGAGCTCCTGGTGCAATTCTCCTCTCAGGTAAAACTGTCTTTCTATAAAGAATAATATGTCGTCTGATTATTAATAATTGCTTTAATCTGCAATGGCTGTGAAAAGTGACAGTTTTACGTAGCGCATGCGCATTTATAGGTTCACGTCATAGAATGTGAATGTATGTATACTGAATGTATGTACACTGTGTTTGTGTGTGTGTGTTATTCTTAAGGGATTTCCACCGCTTTCTTTACAGATCGTCTTCAGTACTCACCTGAGAAAAGCTGACACTTGAGAATGGTAAGTCAGCATAACATTTGGATATAATTTTATTTTTTGGTCATGAGAATTCAGAAAAAAGACTAGAAAATGCTGATGCTACTGAGCAGATTAAGCCTCTATGGTATACTATTACTAGACAATTTAATGACATGGATGACTGAAAACCCTAATGTGCATTTCTCACTGTTTTTACAGCCTACAAGAACCAAAAAATCCAAGTCTCATAGTGCCAAACCAAAAAAAAAGAGTGACAAAAAGCGCCCATCTAAGAAAAGGTCAGCGAATACAGCATGCTCGAAGCCAGCAGTGGATATTCTGAGCCCAGCTGCCATTGAGAACGCCTACTACATTTCCCACAGTGCAGTGGACTGTCTGGAGTTCAGAGGCTTTAGCTGGCCTGAAGCCACTAAGAAAAAAAAAGGAAAGGGACTAAAAAAAAAAAGCAAAACAAAAAATGAGAATGCCTTAATGTAAATTATAAAAAATATCAGCCGTAGATATTCTGTATATATGATTCTGTCAGGTAGATCAATTTTAAATATATGCTGTATATTTGTTAATGGATCCAATCTTTCACACACATATATGTAATGCCAATGCTAACTGCTGTATTTCTGAGATAATAAAAGATTAAATAATGAAAGTTTTGGCACTAAATTACATAATTTCCAAATCCATTCACTGGCCTCTTCAAATGTTGATATTAATTAATGACCACTTATTTTGGTATCATATTCTGTTTTTCACGCAGTGACATTATTAGACTCTATGTTGGAGAATTGTCCATATTCTACAAATACAACCAGGACAGGTCGCCAGTCCATCACAGGGCCACAAATAGACGGACAACCACACACTCACACCAATTGGCAATTTAGAATTACCAATCAACCTAATGTACATGTTTTTGGACTGTGGGAGGAAACCAGAGTACCCGGAGTAAACCCACACAGGCACGGAGAGAACATGCAAACGCCACACAGAAAGGCCTCTGCCTGTTCGAACCTGGGATACAAACTCAGGACCTTCTTGCTTTGAGGCAACAGTGCTAACCACCAAGTCACCGTGCTGCTCAGACAAAATCAAATAAATCAACAGATGAGAACTTCATTCTTTCTGTGCAGAAGGAGAGTGATGATGAATATTTGTGTTTGTATAGAAAGGGTGCATACAAGTGTCTCCATAGAAGTTAATAAAAGCTAATTAACATTTGGCTAGCCAAGACAGAAGGTCTAAATTTCAGGTACATAGCAGAGAAAAAGTAAAGGAAAACCTGTTTTTCACAGTGGGAAAGAAATATGATTAGATTTAATGTTGTAGTTACATCACATTTCACAAATCACATTTATTTCTGCTCACCCATTTGTGAGGATAATGCATCATTACATTTCTTTTTTGATTGTTAAAAGTAATGCACCTCACTCACAACTATATTTTTAACCTCATTCTAAAACTATTTATAACTGCATCCTGAGATGCTTTCCTGTGGTAAACTGTGGGTATTTTAGTTACTGTTGCTTTCCTGTCAACTCGTCAACTGTCAACACAGTTAGCAACAGTAGTATAGTGGTTATTTAGTAGCTGTAGCCTTCCTTTCAGCTTTACTCTAAACACTCTCACCAATAAGGCTATTCACTGTTTTTTCACACCATTCAATGTGAAAAGTTACATGTGGCTGTTGTACATGAAAATCCCAGGAAATCAGCAGTTTCTAAAACCAGCCTGTCTGGCACCAACCAACCAGGCCTGGTCAAAGACACAGATCATATCTTTTCCTCATTCTGAGGTGTGAACGTTACTGAAACTCTTGCACCATGCCTACACGATTTTATTCTCCGAGCAGCCGAGTCATGATCGGCCATTTATTTTTGCAGTAATGAGCAGGTTGGTGAGCGTAGGTTACAGTTTGCATTGTGTATGGGTTGCTGGTTGAAACATATACACCTGAATTTTGTGTCCCAGTTCAGCCCTGAAGGGCATGAGTGATATTTCACAATAAAAATTTAACAGGAAACAGATTAAATGTGTGTTATGCTTTGTAATAAATGGAAAATTGCTAGAATTGAGAAATTGCCATGGTACAAGGGGAATAAAACACCATAGGATTTGCAGTTATTGGAAAATTGACAATTTCAGTGTTGGTAATGACATCACACCACTCAGTCATTATTTTCTTATAAAGCCCCATTGTTTGATTCTCTACAATAAACAACTCTACTGAGATCATTAATCCATCTATACTTACCACTGCTAACAAACTTTGTGCAAGAAAATGAACTGTTCATATTCATATCAACAGTTTAAGGCTCCTAAAATCTGCCACAGCTATATAAACTTAAACATGTCAATAAAGACTGCTTCATGTCTTTGATACTTTTATAGTCAACAGGTTAAATTTATGAGCCATAACCTTAAATGTCTATTAAAATAAATGTAGAGGTCAGTGCAGTGCATTTAGTTATTTAGGTTGTAAATGAAGCTCAACATGGTCATGCCTCCATGACTTTGTACAAGAAAAACCAGAAGCTGCCCAGTGTGTAATTGCACTATTCACAACCCAGTTAAATACAAATGTTTGTGTTAGAGAAATTTATTTAGTTTTTCAAAGAGTTAACACTCCAGTATAGATACATGGGGAAAATATGGTTATAAAAAGTAATAATAAATCAATCCTTTTCTAAATAAATGTTACTATATTGAAAATAAAATGAACATGTACACACAATAAGCAAAAAAAAAAAGGATTTTAAAATATATTACAATCAAACCAGACAATTTGGTCATGATAAAACTCAGGGGTATGAAGAGAGGTCTCCAGTGATATTTTCACCTGGATATGCAATAGCATTAGAAACTATAATATAATAAGCAATGATGAAGCAATGTGCAGTGGCAGTGAACACATGACCTACATTTAAAGGCCACAAAGGTAGTGTGCAAGCTTCTCTACACAACATCTCGTGTTCGTCTGACGGCACAGCACAGCAACATGCTGAAGAGCATGCCAAAGATCTGTCGATGAGAAAGGTGATTAGCATCAATGAAACTTACATACATACTAATCATATTCATCTCAACACAACCATCAGTTTCTAGGCAATGCTTTACTCACCATGATCAAACCAATGCCAATGCCCACACCTCCAATAATGTGCATCTTCGAATCAAACAGGTCCTGTATTGCAGCTGGGCAGCTCTAAACAATTGGTGGAAGGAAATCAGGTTATCAACCATCTGAAAAAATAGTCAAAGTGTTGGTCATTATACAAGAGTTGTAAAAGACTGTTACCGTAGTGATTAGGACATCCAAACCCTCCTTCTTTGGGCAGGTGTCTGAGGCACCATCAAACACTGTTCCAGATGGACCGCAGCACTGAAGCTGATTAAAGAGAAGAAAAAGTATTAATCCAGGGTGAACTAAATGACCAGAGCTTTAAGGAATTAAAAGTACATAAAATGAAACACTTACACTATACTGAATGGCTTTCAAAGTTTCCTTCAGTGCTGGCTGCTTTGTATTTTGGTAATTAGCAAAGGTCTCACTGTAAAATTGCTTTACCTCTTCTACAATCTGGAAAAAAAGGAAAGATCAAACATTAATGTCTGGAAAAAGGAAAGAGGAAAGATTTCATGCCTAGTTTAGACATCACAAACCTTGCTTTTGTTGGACAGCCCCCAAATACCTGCAGCCACTTCTGCTGCAAAGATGACGAGCAGGAAAATAAAGAACTAGAGAGGGAGAAAAATATGCACAAGAGAGAATATTACTGCTCCATGTTCTGTTACAGAGCATAATGTTGCATCAATTTCCCAAGAACAATTAAAAACTCACCAATCCCAGCATACACTGGGACTCTCTGATGGCTCCACAGCACCCAAGGAACCCAACCACCATCATGAGGGCTCCAGCCACAATGAGGATGTAAACACCTAAGTAGTACAGAGTGGTCAGTATATGGGAAACCTAGATATGTAACCAAATTTCACACCCTCAATTCAATATATTTTAATCACTATTCATTTTAGAATAATTTGCCAAACACTGATTTGCATTGTCCACAATCTATGCCATATCCCAAGCTATTCTTTCAGCACAGCTTGGGCGTAATCAGTATGCAGGGAGAGCAAACAAAACAGAGCCAGTGCTGAAGTCTGACCAACACCACCCACATCATATTGTTGTAGTCACCCTATCATTAAGATATTTGCCATTTTGAGGTCTTAGACTAATGAATGAAGAAAGAGCTGAACATTTTTTTTCATGGGGGAAACAAGACAGAACAATACATCTCTGTAGGTTTGAGGGGAAGAATTCAAAGAATGCGTCTAATCAGTTGCAAAAAAACAGATAGAGGGGAAAAATATAATGCCTCATTTACTCTCTCACTAATCACTACTACTGCCCCATGGCAGGCATGTCCCCTACTAACCAAACATCCCAACTAAATCCTGTACATTTTTCCATGACCTATTGGATTCACATGCAAATAATTCATAATGCAAATTTAGTTTCGCTTCAAACACAGTAACATTAAATTCTTAATTCTTAAATCGGGGTCTATCGGGACTACTCCAGTCTGAGATTTCAGATTTAGAAAGGTCATGCAGTTTTTTTTTTTCCCCCATTTAGCACTTAAACTCCAAAGGCTCAAGTCTTAATCACATGCAGCAAAAAAAAAAAAAAGCAAAGTGGCTTTAAAAATTATCCATAAAAATAAATACATCTTAAAGAGCAGTAAACGGTTATAAACTCAGTCAGTATGTGGTGTGATAACCTTTTACATTTTTGTTTTAAATATCTGCAAGAATTTTTCCTGATGTCAACCTTGCTTATGTTTTTGCAAATAAACTAAACAGGTTTTTGTCTAAAGAGTGGTGCCTTATGTAATAACACCACTTACTAATTTTTTTTTTATTTTTATAATTTAAGATGTTTTTGTACCAACTCTTTAATAGGAAAGCCATATTTTAAAAAAAACAAAACAAAAAAAAACACCCCTATAAGAATATTTGTATTTAAAACATTTGGTGTGCAAGGCTTTTGCACAGTACTGTATACACACAACATTTCCCCACTCTGTGATGGTTGCATTTCCCCACTCTTTGTGATGGATCTCTCAGATCACATGACCACATTCAAATGACTGAACATTTTTTGGGTGTGATCTGTTCCCATGACGACCCAAACAGGGCTGACTGAATCCTGATACCAGGTTGGTGCTGTGGTGTCTCTGAATGCTGAAAACAAAATGCAATCTTAAATGAGGGTGGATTGTTTTTTGTTTTTTTTTACCAGTGAGGAATGTGGAAGGGGAGTTTTCCACTTGAAACAGGCTTTCGGTCTTCTTGTCAAAACGCAGCCAGAGTCCAATAGCCAGGACTCCTGTACCTGCAAGCTGATTAAAGCACAAAACAAACATGGAAATTTGTTTGCATTTCTTCCCAGCAGCATGAAAGCAGAAGTCAGTCTTTGGTACAGACCGGTACCAGATAAGGTAAGGCAGTACTTGGCTGAGATTGTTGAAACACTTCTTGGAGGAATGAACTCAATGGAATCAAGACCAACCGGCCAAACATAAAACATCCTCAACTACCTCAGGGTTAAGTACAAGGTTCACTTCATTTAATTTGCATGACCTCACAAAACCTACACTGACTTACAGGTATACCTCATATTATCTGGGATTTAACCAAAGAGTCAGACAACATTTCACACAACATAAATGGATGTTTGGCAAGAGACAAACCTGGTTACTCGCCTGCTATAAATTCCACAAGCCAGGTGTATGAGTGGTCAGGAGTATGAGTGATACTGTATGACTCATTCAGTGGGCAAGCAGGTTTACTAAAGCCTAAACATGTTAAACCACAATAAGGTAAAATTAGTGAACCATTATGACATACACCTGACAGGCCACACTTAGGTGTTTGTAAATAGTTTCAGCAGTGTTGAAACTGCTTTGTGTCGAGATGAAAATGAGGCCCGGGTGTGGAGTTTCGCTCCCAAACAGCACTCCTGCAAACAAACCTGTTAAAAATCTCAGCATTATTTACAGACTAGTCTTACAGGGAAGCAAATCCATTATAACCAATACAGGGTAACCTTTACACCTTGTTTGTTTACTTGATAGTTTTTTTTTTTTTTTTTGTTTCCCTGATTAGAGTACTTTGAATGAGCAACACATTTATCAATCCCTGTTGAGCAAACTCATGCACAATAGCAGAGACTTGCGAAACAGGTTTCCACTGTCCAAGTAAACTACTCTGTGGTTTAGCCACAACTTTCTGCTGAGAATCTCCTTCAAGTCAGATCATCCAAGATTCAGATACTATTCACATTTAATCATAGTTTAACAGTTTAAAAGTATATCTAAATTAGTTCGACCTTGTCGATTAGCTACATGAACATGAGACACAAATATTCATGTGAGAATTAGCAATTCATGAGAACCAAAACATCTCATGGAGGACCCATATCCTAAGCCCTGCTTGGAGTGCAGCATTGTTAACATAAAATAAACTTCCTGAAGTGCTAAATGTGGCTTTCCTAACTAATAGTTAGGACTAAAAGACCATCAAACAGCATTTACATTTGTTCAACAGTGCTATTACAATAGAGGACAAAGCAAACAAATTTTCAGGAAGTAGTTTCCCCACAGTAGTGACACTTCCATGAAGATCATAGCGTCTCAACACCATTGCCTCAAACACAGCTATTCCAACCATTTCAGAACATCAAAACAAATCCTTGAGAATTATTATGAGTTAACAAATGAGTAGGGCACATGGTTATTTAATGTTTATATACATTACTGGTTAAAGGAAACTACAAAGAATTTACCAACATGAAAAGTAAAAACCTACCCAAAACAGGAAATTGAAGCCAAACATCAAGTACTTGATACAACTGAGACCACCACCGGCTGCCATGGTTAAACTTCAGGTGTTCCAAGTGAAGAGAAATTTAGAAACCACAAACGAGGTGTGTAGAAGATCAGTGAACGTGTGTCTGCTTTTAAGCGAGACTGAACTAGGAAAGGGAAAATCCAGCCAACCTGCCCTTTATAACTCTCCTGACATTCATTTGAGTGGCTGGAAGCAAACTGGGAGGGACTAGGTGTGGTTCATGACTGGATTCAGGAAATGAGGTGAGTGAAATTTTCACGGAAGTGCAAGTGTCCGATATGGCAGGTGTCTCTAATGCCGGGTTCACACGGATCACGGTTCGGATCGCGGTTGTTTTCACACTGCACGACTCTCTAGGGTAGCTTTCAGTGTCTGTTGTGTTCACACTGCACAATCGGAGCCAACTTTGTCTGCTCCGAAGAAATAATAAGCATATAACGCAAGATCACATGTGATGTCAGAGTTCTCGTGCGAGACTGGAATTGGAACCCCTGCAAAAAGTTCGCGAGCTAAATGGTCAGTGCGGGGAACAAGGATTGTGCGTTCTGTATAGCTGAACAAAAATGAATAATTTTGCAATGTGCTGAAGCGGCTGGTCAAGCAAATATTTCTGCGTTATTTCTGTTTGATGTAATTGTAAAGCTGATATAACTATATTTGAGACATTTTTGACTTATAAAAACTATAAACTCTATTAAACTATAATATTGTGCGCCAACCGAAACCATGCCTTTGAGAAAGTCGTGCAGTGTGAACTCGGTATAATATGACTGCATTCTCCATACAGGAAAATAAAAACCTTATTGGTGGTTAATTCATTTTTTATCTTTGATCTGAAGGCTATGTGTTTGTCTTTAAAGACACCTGTTCTGTAGAATTTGGTTTCAGTAAGCTGTTTATTCAAACCAGCAGTGTATGTTTTATTTATAAATAAAAAAGATACATAATTATTGGGTCAGGAGAAAAATAAATTATTTAATAATGATTAATTAGCTTAATCATACATAAAAGTAAGAGAATTCTAATATTTAATTGAATTGCATTAAAATAATAATGCATATAATAAAAATGGCACCCCTAAAATTAATGTCATCCACTTTTTAAACTAGGGTATAAAAATGATGGGGCAAAACTCATTTCATAAATCAACATGAAGATGATTAGAGAATACACAAATAAATGAGACACAAGTGTTGGTCTTCATAAATTAAATAGATATAAAAGTTTATACTTTCACCAAAATGTACACCAAAGCTGCCATTAATAACATTAATCTAATCTGTACCGTGGAGGAAAAGCACAGCACATGGGTAACAAGCTATGTTACAAAATACTCTCATGGAAGTAGCTTTCAACAGCATTTTTTATTGAGCAAGTGAATTTGCAAAACCTTATCATGACTAATGACTGAAACATGCCAGCAGAATTACAGGAGATGTGACCACATTAACAAGCTCCACCAAACCTAGAGTACATATTCTTTTGCTTGTGCAAAAAGGAATGCAAGGTTCTCCAGCCTGAATTTCAGAAAGAATTTTCCATTGTCCTTGTGGTTGATGGAATATCTTTCCATTCTTTATTCAGCCTCCAGTATAAATAAGGACTCCTTGCATGTATGCTGGGATGGGTGGGGATTTGTTTAATGGATGAGGTGTATGATTTTAGTATTTGTTTTCATGATCTTTTAGAGTTTCTGAAGTGGAGCTGTAGAACTTGAAATACCAGATGAAATGTTTGGAATTGGTGTCATTCCAAAAGTAACAAATGCAAAAAAAAAAAAAATAATAATAATAAAAAAAATCACTTTTTAAACAATATACTTTTCTATTTTTTATTTATTCAAAAAGGCACTGCTCATATTGTGGTGAATCCAACAACCTTCAACAATGACTAATAACTGAATTAAATAAAATTTACTCAGAAACCTGCCATGTTATGATAAAAGTAATGGTACACAATTCATATAGTCCTTCATGTGGTACTGTACACAACAGAGTGCAAGTAAAAAAACATGCAGTAGAATAACATAAAGGTTTTATGAAAAGAAAAACTGTATTCCCAGCAGTACAACATCATCCTACATGGTAAATGCATTAACCTATTTCTGTTCACTCTGGAATGTTCCAGTCTCCTTCATTACAGCTGTTTTAGCTCCACTGATCACAAATTTCAAAGCAAAAATGAAACCAGACCAATTACAGCATGGCTACAGTGCTAATTTAGTTTATCGGAACATTTCAAAGGTTTTTGGCACACATATCTAGTGGTTATCTATGAGATAGTAGATTTACAGAGATATAGTGACCAGGTTGAAGAGAGCATCGAGAAAATAAAATACTACTACTAATAATAATAATAATAATCTGTGTCCTAAAATCAACTGTAACACAAACAGCATACAATAATAATAAATCTTTTGCAGATTTATTTATATGAAATAATAATTATATTGTATTATTGTATAGTATTGTATTTAAATGACAAAATTATTTTTAGTGTGCACAACCTAGTAGAGAAAAGCTAGTATTTTCCATAATACTTTTAACAGTTATATTTTATTCATTGCCGGTGTTATTGAGTGACTCTATATTTCTGAACCCACATTTTTTCACTTTATACACACGGCAAAGGTCGCTATAGGGGTAATCACTCGAGCTTCGAATGATTTTAATCTAGCCTCTAATGTTTTATCCCGAATTTTGCCCAGGAGTTTAGGGGAAATGTGATAGGAATTAAGTAAATGTTGATCGTTTTAGTTGAGCACTGTCGCCGTTTACATTACGCGATTTTGACTAACATCTCTTCCTGCACACACACATACACAGACAAGGTGTGTTCGACTTGAATCATCAAAATACCGCGAGAGTGTGCGCTCGAATATGGTCTACAACCGTTCTCGCGATACTTCGATGTCACACACACCTATCGGTCTGCACAGCCCCGCTTTAAGTCGAACACATCTATACACACTCACACACCACGTGACTAAAATACCTTACAGCCCTTGAGCGCGACAGCAATTACTAAAATTTTAACTTTTTCACAGAAGACGAAGAAAGGTGCTGTTTAGCTTTTTCGAAACTATCCCAACAAAACACACACTCAGGCGCGAAAAACATATTTTACAAACCATAAACATAAAATAAAACTTTACCCTCTGGTCCTGTTCACTTATCGGTCACAATTTGTCGGTCAAACCAGATCAAAAACGGAAACCAGAACAGTTTAACACAATTATTATTAAATGCCAAATTGCTATGTTCTGTTTTGTCTTGTTTTCCCATATGGAACCAGTACTGTTGTGTTCTATTATTCTCATTCATTTCAACAAGTTGAACATTAAATGTTATTATCCAGATAATAGCCTAACTTTTAATTTTTAATGTTAACACAGTTGATAAAAGTCGGCTAACAAATGTACGTTGTGTCAAAAAGGAGGCCTACTGTCTTTGATTCTGAAAACCCCAGACATATAGGACCCTTCTGAATATTATTCCATACCCAAGACGTACAAAAGCCTTCTCAGCACTATAAATATTAGCATGGTAATTGGCCGATTCTTTGCTCAAGTCAAGTCTCGGAGATACTCTCTGATGATTCCACCCTCGAAGAAATAGGATAGAAAAGTCACCAAGGAGACAAGATACAAGCAGCAAGACAGATGAGAGATGAGAGAACAATACATACATACAGTAGTGCCAGCATAAATGGGGAATGAAATAAGAGGTGCAAGTATAATATAGATTATTGTAAAATGATAATAATAAAAAAGGATCTACATGGCTCCTTTTTGGTAGCAAGACTCTGAAATGATGGGAGGAGTCAGAAAAAAGATGGGACTGAATGATATTTTATAAAGTTGCATACTATTTGTGTTCATTTGTTATTTATTATTAAACAATATTACATAAAAATGCTCTTGCATGCTTGCATGTTTTATTATTATTTTTTTGCTTACCCCCTCTCCCTAATTAGCCCCTGATGTTTCGGGCTCAGCCCCTGATGTCTTTAAATCCTAGAAACGCCCCTGGTTTCACCTGAGAACACCAGTTGCTCTGAAATATTTCCATCTAACTGGAAAGAAGTCCAGTTGACATGAATCAGCTTCCAGATAACCACACCTGGATGACAGAATATTCACAAACTCTCATGCAAAAGAGAATGAAAATTTGTTTGGAATTATTTCACGATGTAAATTTATCAGAAGCAAAACAATAGCATAATTTGGAGCATGCAGGATTTGTCACACTGTCTGCAGAAGCAGGAAGGATTGTAAGAAGATGTATGGAAGATGTATGTTATATGTAAGAAGAAACTACAATGACCTCAGTGCTAAAACAATATGAAACTTTAAACACCTAAACATCCTGCAGTCCTTTAATAGTGTGTGTAAGCAGATACCACTGATTTACACCTGTGTTATCACCTCTCATTCCCTCTTTGTAGAAGAGCTCTGACAGAATGTTTTGTCTGGCTATTTTTTCAAAAATCATGTGTGTAGTAATTGCTCCATAGGAGTTCATAGCAGCATGACAAAGGCCATATGAGTTGTTTCTCATGACATTTAAGGCTTTCTGGAAAGTCAGGAATTTGATTACACGTGACTTGATTAGGCATTATTCAGCCTGGAGTGTGTTTGAAAAACGACTTTTTATCTGATTTGCAAGTTGCCACGCCTCACTCTAAAGGTCTCGTTGAGCTTTACAGTCCTTAAAACAAATTGACAAACAAACCTATAAACACATCTGTAAATATAGGATTCCCTTTCCATGTTTGGCTTCTTTTTACCTGCAATCAGTATACATCATTCAACACTTAATTCCGGTCCACTTATTTGATTGGTTGTGTGGCATTTCAAGAGTGTTTATATTTAGTATAACTACACTGGGAAATTTCATTTTGTGCATCACTGTATATGTCTGTGTTCTTCTGTGCTCACCCTGAGGGTGTGTCCCTGCAGCAGAATCACGGATGAGGTTGTAGACCGGCATTAATTCTATTACAGTCTATTTTGCTACATTTATTTTTATTTTTCTCCTATAAATATAGCTTTCATAATGTTATCCAACAGAACTAGGAGAAATATTCAGAAAATGCACAATATCTCAGCTACTGGATGGAAGACTTTTGTCTGGTTAAAGGAAAAATGCTATTACGATACTTTCTACTTGAGAAGAATATCTTGTAACATCTGTGCTCTGCCGTTTTCTATTTTGGAAACTCATCTGACATTTGCCGTAAGCAAGCAACACACATTCAATGAGCTGCATTTCAAATCACATTATCTACAACAAATACAATCCTGTGTTAGCAGTGATACCACTGGTGTACTGTAATGGATAGAAGTTTCATTGTTAGTCTGCAAGAGCATTGTTTGTGATTCTCTGACCTGATCACCGGTGTTGTGCGCTAACAGTGCAAGATCAGAACATAACACAAAGCTTATGAAGTCTGGAAGCTGATAGATTTCTCTTTTTTATGATGTTGGTGGCTCTGTGTAAAACAATACCACAAATTTGGGGGGTGGCCCTTGGCTGTACTTCTAGTATGATCATAAAGGACACATATGAGCTAGCCAATATCTGAACTGCTAATCCAAATTTACCAGTGACTCACAGTAGTTTAAAAACAATATACAAGCACCATTTACTTTATTAGGAACTAATACTGGATAGAACCCACTTTGCTCTTAGAGCCTCAATTCTCTGTAGCATGAATTTCACAATTTGCTGGAAATTCTGGTCCATTTTATTTGCTGCAGATTTTTCAACTGCACATTCATGCTGCAAATCTCCCATACTACCACATCCTAAACATCCTCTGGTGGACTGGGAAAGCTAATGTAGTATGCTGAACTCGGTGTCATGTTCATGGAGCCAGTTTGAGATGACATGCATTGTGAAATATTCTGCTGGAATCAATTAGAATATTGGAAAATTGTGGACGTAATGGGATACGCATCATGAGTAACAATAATTGGATAGTCTGCGGCACTGAAACAATCCCTGAATGGTAATAGGGGGCTAAATATTTGCTTAGAAAACCATCACAATCATCATCAGCCTGAACTGCTGACATGAGGCAGGATGATCTATGGCTTCATTCTGTGACATGAAATTCCAAGGCTATCATCTGCACCTCGTGGCAAAAATCAACATTCATCACACCAGGTGACATTTTTAATCAACTATCCAGTGTTCTAAATGAAAACCATCTTGTGGATCATGATGAGCTCATTACACAAACACGTCCACATTTTTAATACTGCTTCTTTGTTTATGGCTTTTTCACAGCACACACAATGGTGGTATTTGACAGCTTGTGCTGACTTAAATACCATATGGTGGACACATATTGTCATGTGGTGTTATAGAAACCTGCAGGACAAGTTGCCTCGTTGTAGGGCCGAATAAAAACAGAAACACAAGATTTGCAATATTTCAAAACAGGAATATGTCATTACTTATGTGACATTTCCAGCCCTGAAAGCTAGTCTATGTTATTCCACTAGGGTGCGGAAAAGAGTAATTGTCTTCATTTCATTAGCAAGCAGAAAACGCATCATATCTTTTCAGGGTTTTCACAGAAATGGGGTTTAAAACTTACTAAATCACAGTGAAAACTATTTTTATTTGTAAATAATTTGGAAACTAGATTAATATAATAATATTTTAGATTCATGACATCTAGTTCCATTTCAAGGGGGTGAATACTATGCAAGCCATTTGTTTGTGCAGTCACAGTGTACATATTAGATACATACAAAAAATGAACACAAGCTTGTCTACTAAACTGAACTGTTGGGTCCAGCCTACTTACCTAAAATATCTTCACCTTGACCCAGGGATGAATACCTTGACCAGGGATTAATTCTGATTGTAAACTATGACAGACTTCATGTTAAGACCAGTCATTATGAACTTATTTTTCTTTCCTTTCAAATGTAAACTAGCATGAAATCTTTCTGCCGTTTCTGAAATTCAATCCAAAGCTATCATTTTTTAAAAAGTAATTTAAATATCAGTTTAAAGTTACAAACAAAGAAACAAACAAAAAGACTATTTGTGCAGCTACATTAATAGATGAATTTAATGTTGTTAATGTTGGTGAAATCCTAAAAATTTGCTTGGGTTCATATCTTCATTCTGGGTTCATGAGTGCTTGAGTTTAACACCTCTGCTCTAAACACATTGTCATCAGTTTCTACTCAAACCAGCCTGTATAGCACCACTAACCATGCTACCACGAATCGTAGATATTTGTAAAAATAAGCTGAATTTTATCTGCACGATTTTATTATGCTGCTATTTTAACACCATTCATGTATTTTAATACCACAGAAAGCAAGCCATTTGGCCATATATTTCCTTATATAGAAAACCAATATGTCTTTCTATATAAGGAAATAGAGAGCACTAATCATGGATCAGTTGTGATTATTTTTTGTGGGCAAGTCTATACTTTACTTGCACAGAAAACATTTCAGTCCTGATCATGGAATCTCAAAACATTGCACATGGTGATTTCCATGCTACTGACACACCTAGATCAACTTTAATTAGTTGTTGTAGGTGAACAAGAGAACACATAGGGCTCTTAAACATGACCTATGCTGTGCTGTTTAGTAATCCAGTTAATGGTGACCATCACAGTTTATTTGCAATCATGAATCTAGAGCTGTTTATTAATCAGTATTGTCACATTAAAATTTACAGATGACCATACTGATCAATGTTTGAATGAATTGTGATCTAAAGCTGGTCATATAGATCTTGATTTACTATCTTATGCCTATATCATAGAATAAAATTTAACAAAAGGAAACAAAGTATTGTTGTAACTCACCCAAATAACAAAATTAAAGGCGAATAAGAGATATTTGACTAGCTGCTCTCCACTTGTTAACGCTGCCATGATGCCAGATGATGAACTCCACCAAAAAGTCACAACCTTGTAATAAAGTGATCGCAGATGCTTTTCTCTTCTTGACAGTGAAACAATTATATTCCAATGAAATGTGCAGAGAGAAAGTTGTGTTGTGTTGTGCTGTGCTGATTTCGAAATGGTCAGTGCCGCTCCTACTGTGGGGTTGTGAGAGCTGTGTGTTTATTTGTTGGTGTGAAAGAGGGAGTGGGTGAGACAGAGATGGGGTGGGTGGGAGTGAGTAACAGTACATAGACAAAAGGAGCACAGAGGAGCAGAGGAATTGGACATGGGGACAAACTGCATACTGCTTAATAACACAACTTTTTATTTATATAGTGGTTCTAATAATGGATATTGTCACAAAGCAGCTTTAGAAAGTGAGGATTTAATGAGGAAGAAACCTCAAAAGGTTATTTTATGATTACAGTAAAGTACCACATTGTATCCGTAGATGAATTAAAGAACACAGATTTTCTTATGTAGGTAGGAAAAAGGCCAAAATGCAAATGTTTTTATACTAATAATGGAAAATGTGATAGAAAACAAGAATGATATCTGTTTGACATTTTTCTCCTCTATACAAATTCTGGATTATTAATATGTTTCATCATAAATGTCAGATGATAATATATCCAAATGACATTATCAAATGTCTTGGAATATATGTTAAACCATTTTTTACTTTATAAGTTTTTCTTCATCCTGCACATACAGGATAGAAGGAAATGATCTGGGTTGAGAGCACAGGGTCAGGTCAGCCATAACACAGTGCTGCTAGAAGAGCTGAATTTTGTCTTTCTGTTACTCAAGGAACAATAGATTGCTCAGTGTTAGCCCAAGGATTTAAATTCCCAACCTTCTTGTCACAAACACATAGCCTTAAACACTCTGACCCAGCACTAGCTGATGTTGTGACACAAGCAGAAGCAGAAAGTATTTTCTTTTTTGATTCTTTTTTGACACGTAAACCAAAAATACACACTCAAAAATTGCAGTGTCATTGAGTAACCATAAATCTTTAAACTAAATAAGAAAAATTTAACACAGCTCATAGCTTGTGTTATGAAATTTGTGGCCTTTTGGAATGACTGTCAACGCTGATGGTTAATATGCAGTTGCCTTGCCCATCTTTGCTTAACACTCTATATATGGACTGTGACAGATCATCCTCCCTCTCATCAATAATGTTTATGGCTTTGTCTGCTAGTATCGGGCTGGTACAGACAGAAGGACAGTGGGGATGACAGTTGTGCCTTGGCAAAGGGACTGTTTTGTACAGAATAATAGAGCCCATTGTCAAAGACAAGGCGCCACTCTCCTTCACCCACTCACCAATCCCCCAAATCCGTCAGTGCTGCACGTCATTCTTCACAACCAGAACACAATAGATGTCAGATGGTTAAAATCAGTAGAATGTTCCAGTAAGGAATTATTATGAATTAAACCACTAATCATTGAAAGAGGGAAATAAATGTATTCATTTTAGCATAGGCTCTGCTGCAGAATTGCTTACAAGAGTGACAATACAGTTCAAGCATGTGTTGTTATCCTTAGACCTTTCATAATTTTTTTAAATAATGATCTCCATACCCATATTGAAGATACAGGTAAGGGTTAGATAGTGGTAAGACAATGCAAGGTCTAGAGGGTTGTAGAGACAGCCAGGAAACTTCTGGCCTAATTCCAGTCTCATCAATTACTGTACCACACCCAGTCACCCAGCCTCTACTGTATGTGTGGGATGCTTGGAATATGTCTGGCTTTCCATGAAAAATGTTAAACCAAATAGAGTGGTTTTCAGGATGCAGGGATAGATGTGTGTTGTTTATATACTGTGCTTCCAATACTAGACAGTTAACATCATGTAGCCTGTTTTTTTTTGGCACACTCCCTTAAACATAAGTGTGCAGTGCTGGGATAGAGTAATGTTGCACCGACATGGCTTGTGGCCACTAGTCCAAGGCCTCCTTTCTTTTGTTGCATTTGGCCAACAATGTTCATTTGCTAGTGCCCCCTTTGCCTGCTGGGTTGCCTCTGTTGGAGTCTACTTCCCCCTAGTTGAATCTGTGACAGTTAAAACTGTGGCAATCCTGGATATTTCTATGGCCTTTTGGTCTCTGGGCAGTGGGTTATTTGTTGTAGCTAAAAACCCTCTGAGCTGCAATTCTGTTACCATAAACAGTCATGTTTATGCACATCTTTGTTGCAAATGAATATGATTATTAACCACTGATAGTCTTCCCCATATGGAACACATGTCCAAGCATCTGGGTTCTTCACCAGCATCTCACTCAGACCCTGGTATGCCATGACAAGTCCATTGTTAGGGATAGTTACCCAAACCCTGGCTGATGTTGTCTTGATCATGATTACTCCATGTACTTTGGCTTTGAAGCCCAGTTCCTTACATTTTTGTTGACCTCCAGAGATTCTAGGAAAGCAGAGGTGATATCTTCAGACATTATTTGGTGTTCCTGTAATTGCAGACATTAAGTTCTTTTTTAACAAATGTGGCACCTTTTAATTTGGCTTCTAAAAAGACATGAGATGAAGATATGAAAAGAATAATAACATACCACATAATCAGTATATAATTAATCACACTCAAACATATCAAATGACATGCCTGCTCTTCTAAATGCAAGTTCAAGGAAAATGTCTTGGCAGTATAAGATTCTAATTTTCTTAATTAATGTATTTTTCTACATTTAAAGTGCAACTTGCAGGAGAATCAGCCTGGCTTTATTAATTATCAGTAAAAACTATATGTTCATTATGAAATGGAAAACAAAATTGACAGATTACATTGACAGGCTACATACCTGATAAAAGACATAAATAAAAGAGAAGGTCATTTATTATTATTTTTTTTAAAAATTACTTCATCTATATATATTCTGTTGGCAGTTAAAGACTTGCATTGTGTTCTTTGTAACCTATATATCCTCTATTCATATTCCATGTTCATAAGAATTTATTTTTTATTATTATGAGCTTTTTAAAGCTCTCTCTCTCACACACACACACACACACACACACTCTCTCTCTCACTCAAACACACACACACACACTCTCTCTCTCTCTCTCTCCCTCTTTCTCTCTCTCTCTCACACACACACACTCTCTCTCACTCACACACACACTCTCTGTCTCTCTCTCTCGCTCTCTCTCTCTCTCTCTCTCTCTCTCTCTCTCTCTCTCTCTCTCTCTCTCTCTCTCTCTCTCTCTCTCTCTCTCACACACACACACACACACACAGCGGTTTGTAGTAACATCACTTTTCACCAGGGGGCTACAGCTCACAGATTAAAAACATTTGAGCTTTTCAGTGGATGGCAGTGTTACAGAGCAGTCCACACTTGTCAACCCACATGAACCCACTTGTAAAAGAAGCAAACAGCAAACAGGGACAAAGTGTACAAAATGAATTGAAAAGTTGTGTGAATATGTGAGAAATAATTGGCAAAGTGTAAAGTAAGCATGCCATTGAAGCATATCAGCTGTGATTGCAATAATTTCTTATGTTTATTTATCTGATTATTATTATTATTTTGGTTCAGCAGAGTTGTGCCACTAGGAATAAGAGTCCAGATTAAAAAAAATGTCTGTGGTGAAATGTATCTGCAGTATTTCATCTGGCTCTGTTCACAGGTCTAGATTGGTGCCTGTGATTTATACTTATCTGAACACTCTTGACATTTAATTGAGAAAAACAAACATTTCCACCCTAATAATAATAATAGGATCTATGGTCCTATTATAGGTATAGGCAGTCATTCTCATAAATGTCAACACTGATAAATGTTACACAGGAAATGAAATTTAAATTGAAGGATAAGGATAAGATAAGGTAAAGGTAAAACAACCACTTGAACCATGAGCGGGAAAATGGTTCAACAGCTTAATAAATGTACAAGTCACTGAGAAAGTTACTGAGCCAAACAAATTGTTTATGAGAAGACCTAATAAGTCCACAGAGAAGAGACAGAAAAAAACAGGTCTATGTTATGTGCAGGCGATGCCAGGGTGGAGCTGAAGCAAAAGAACCAATCAGAAACAGTGAGTCTGTATGTGACACCCCAGGGGAGGACATATCCTTACACTTTCAGTAATAAGTTTTAAAATCTTGTATGTTGAAGAAGTGCTCTCTAATTTCCTAATAAAACATGATAAGAAAATATAGCATCTAAATATACAAATACTATTGACCAGGGAAGTTTGCCCAAGCAGTCTCTTTAGGCCTTCAAGCCACTAGGGGGCCCCTGTATAATAATCTGAATAAGAATTGTTGTTAAGAACTGTTATTACTTGATACTATTTATATTTACCCTCTTTTTCTGCAGCAACTGTACATCTTTTCATTCTCTGGGCAGCTCATATGGGAGCAGGGCAGTGCATAAAATTATGAGAATACAGGTCAAGAGCTTAAGCTCAGTTCATGTTCATATCAAATACCAAATGGGAAACAACTGTGATCTCTGTGACTTTGACAGTGGCGTGGTTGATAGACAGAGTGGGTAAATAATTCAGAAATTGTTGATCCTTTGGGATTTTCATGCACAACAGTCTAGAAGTGATGCAGAAAAAAACATCCAATACTGTGGACAGAAATGACTTACTGATGAGAGAGGTCTGAGGAGAATAGCCAGAAGGGTAGGGAGTCTAATGTGATTGTGATTTCCAATGTGATTTCCCCAGGCTGTGTGAAACTGTGAAGGTGTGTGCGTGGTAACCTGCAATTGACCTGGCATGGCATCTAGGACAACACCCGAATTTAGTTTGTGAAGGTAAACCACTGAAGCGGAACACTTCCACATTCCACCACAAGAGGGAGCCAAAGACCCCCCCATTTCACAATACACAATTTTCCTGGAAAATTCCAAGTACCAAAATGTTGGCAGTGTCCTACAGACTGAAATATCTTTTACATGTAGTGATATCTAATGTTAGAATTTTAGTGATTTTACCTATACAGTCCTGCGTTTTCCTAGGATTAGGCACAGACAGCCAAAAGGGTTAAAAAGGTGTTTGGCAGTAGGCTTTAATATAATATAGCTAATACTGTACATACAGCTGATCACGTATTAGTTTTGTCTTTTGTGCCTTTCATATATGATTACGTATCGTTACTGCTCAAATAAATTTGGTTATGTAGCACTGGACATTAACCTCTTTTGTGTAATTGAATCCTCTCCAGTCAACAGCTCCTGTCATGGAGTCCACCATTTTGAAATACAACCCTAGTATAAAATTGAATAGGATGCTCAGGATCAATTTGGCAGTCCTGCTTTTGAAGAGTAAAACGTGACTTTTTTTTTTTTTTTTGCATTCTTGTTTCCGAGGGAAAATGGACTGATTCGAGAGCATCTGCTGAGCTGTGTAGGTGGGCTTTTAAAGAATACATTTATTTGTAGAACCTTAGAAAGTGTACATTTCAATTCATATTTGTTTATCATTTTTCTGGTTTAATCTGGTTCAGATGTGACTAGATGGTAGATTGAAGTGTAAAATGAAAAATAATGAAAAATAATAGTAAAATCAAATTGAGTACACAGCCTTTCTTTTTTATAAAGCATGTGAATGATGAAGGAGAGGTGAAACATTTACAGGTAAGGAAGCAGGGAGAAGTTTCTGGGTGTTTGATACATGTTATAGCTAAACTAAACTTCGTTCAGTTCACACCATTTATCTTGTTATAAAATCTTGTGATAAAGTCTTCTGATAAAGTGATCTGTGTTTCACAGGCTATCTAATATTCCTAAAGTGTAGTAGTATCATGCAGCATTGACTAATTAGCCATGCTGACTCATAAACCCTCAGTGTACATATGTCAGTCAAAGAGTGTAATCAGTCCTAATAAAGTCTATGACATTGTTTCTTTCCTCGAAGTTGGCATAAGGCTTCCAAGAACAGCAGGGTCAGACTGCCTTAATATTTAATCACACAGATATTTAACAGGTGAATAGTGTAATAAGACCCTATCACACATCATACAGCACCACGGGATGCAAAGTTTTTGGTTCAAGTCTTATATTGAAGAGATAATGGATTTTAACTTTTGACTTTTAATTTCATGGGGTCT
Source organism: Hemibagrus wyckioides (assembly GCF_019097595.1). Lineage (NCBI taxonomy): Eukaryota > Metazoa > Chordata > Actinopteri > Siluriformes > Bagridae > Hemibagrus > Hemibagrus wyckioides. The sequence continues at coordinate 11,120,711 of NC_080728.1, read as the reverse complement.
TTTTTTTTTTTTTAGTTTATAGTTTACTGTTTACAGCTAATCAGTTAACTCAAGTTTGAATCTGGAATTTGTCATGAACTCTGTTCAACTGTTACTAAACCAAGTCAAACATTTCTGGCAATTAGTTCAAGTTCGGCCTGGCCATAAGTCTCCTCTCAAGCAGGCATGGTATTAACTGCTCCAACCGTCTGTGATTTAAGCCTGGACAAAGCCGAGAGCGGATTTTGCACCCTGACAGTAGCCAAGTCTCCTCAGACCTGCAACATGGCTATGAACAGTCCAGGATCACCAACACAAGGTGGTAAGTACATGTCACTCCTATTAGACAAAAATTAGTTTGGCCATTGTTGGAATAAAAGTAAAAAAACAAACAAATAAACTTATACAGTTTATTTGTTTGTTTGTTTTACTTTTATTCCAAAACTCATCTTTATTTAAAGTGCTAAATTATGTGTACTAAAATGTTTGAGCAAAGTAAAAGTAAATAGGAGGCATGCAGAGTTACATTTATCATAATTTTAGATACAACATATTTAAACTAATATGAATTTATTTGCTTTCACTTGCAATTAGCAGTTTATTTGTTCACAAAATAAATGTATCAGATGTATTCTAACAAATCTCCTTCAAATGCATTAGAGTAATAGTCTTTAAACATGTAAATAATGCATAAAAGTGAAGTATTTGTGTTTTGCCAAGTGTGTTGGCTTGTTGCTGTACTTTTCCCTAATTAAACCGCTAGTAGTTATAAGGTAGCACACTTTTGGATCAATACCAATAGATTAAATTACAGCTGATGAACTGCAATGTATGTAAGCAGCCAAATTTGTTATATATAATAAAATACAGGATGTATAATCCTCAGTGTTTATGAGTGAATAATAAATAAATATGGAGTAAACATTTAGTTTTAAAATTAGCAGTGATATACCTGTTTATGTATATGGTTACACATGCCACAAGCCATTAATGCCTCAAGTGTGGAATGATTACTATTACCTGATTCATAACATCTTCATCTGAGCCATAACGTGGTCGTTTCCTTCATGTGTTACTTGTTTTGGCCATTTGTATCCCCCTATAGACTTTAGAATTCATTCCCGCAATGATAATCACTAGCAACATCAATTTATCATAATAATCATAATAAAGTACAGTGAACCTGTTACATAAGCAGTTACGCATGCCCAAACAATGACGCTTTGTCCTCAGCACTTCACAAATGAAGCATAGCGTTTTGGATCATTTCCAATCACTCTGTTTACTTTTTGTCTCTGTTGCATTTCATTCACTTTGATAATAGTTTATCTTCACTTTGTGTGTCCCTAAACTGATTGGGATTTTAAATTTCTGTTTGTGGTGCTGATGAGAGATGTAGCCTCTGTGTTTCTCCCCTTGATGTCTTCTTTTGATGAATAGTGAAGCACCAGATCTTTGTATCTTATTTTTTTCATGATATACCTAATTATTTTGTGTTTATTTATTTATTTTGTATTTCTCTACAGTTTTAATGATGTTTATGTAATTTGCGGATGACTAAGCTATATCAAGCTGCTTACACAGTGGAATAGGTTCTTCCAAGATATTCCACATCTTTTGGCCAGTTGCTTTGTTTTAACTGTATTTGACCTGATATTTAAAATGGGTTGCTTTCCACTGTAATCTGGCCTATCACAAACCTCAGACCTCGTCTACAACCCATCATTTGTTCTAACACTTAAACTGGAGGACTAAAGACAGCATGGAACACAAGAATATTATACAGAAATTTGTCAGTTTATCCGCATAACTTTCTTATTAAGCAAGAGGAATAACACGTACTATCCTTATACTTGCTTCTCACAAATGCTGTTAATTGTTATATTTTTCAATGATAAACAATTCTCATTTTATGTACGTTGGAGAAACTTCTAGTTTACTGATCCTCGCTTTTGAGCATCTATCCATGGTGCTGAAACCAAAAGCTCAGTAACTGAACATCCACTCTAGAGCAAAAGCAGCTTTATTTATTTATTTATTTATTTATTTATTTATTTATTTATTTATTTCTAAAGCTTTCAACATTTTAAACGACTGATTAAAACGTTTTTTCTGCTGTACAGAAACATGGAATAATACAGCGAATCAGTTGGAAAGCAATGTGGCTATGAGTGAATCCAACTCCATCCACAGCGATAGACTGTACAGCATAGCCAGAGAACTTTCTGGAATGGGGCTTGAGGCGTTTGACTACATGGCGGAGAGTTCACAGTCGGTGAGCTACATTCACTTCTTACTGAAATTATTTTTGGAGATCTGTTGTTAAAAACAGTTATTATAGTAGATAAAGTTTTTGCTACTTTTAAAAGTAAACCTTTTCAACTTTAGTTATCGGTTTTTAGATGAAGCACAATGGCTTATAAATACTTTGTAAGCTCAATAATCAATAATAAACACATCTGATAGACTAACTTTGATTATGATTAAGTTTAGACCCACTTCCACTCTACTGTAGGCTACAAGTCTGCCAGATTTATTCGCCTCTTTCCAGTCAATCACGGTTTATAAACCTGTTATACTCTGTTTAAACCAGCTCAAACTAACTTTGCCCAGTTGTGTTTGTCATCCCAATGCAATATTCCAGGCGTATGTGATTTAACCAAATCAGTATTTTTGGCTGTTCTGGTTGCTGAAGCTGCACAGGTGTCTCTGGAATTAATAGAGTGACGAATCACAAGTTTCTATGGAGATGCTGTAGTTGCGCGAGAGCCGTGCCTCGCGCTTCCTAGTCAGCCTCGTCAGTGGCGAGCAATGCCAAAACTGTACAGACAGGGAGGGTTTCTGCTATGTAGAATAAATGGTTTCATTTGACGAACGGATTAGGATGGCAAGTGGCGTGTCTCTTCGAGGCGATTAGGGTGTGGACAATGTTCTGAATAAAGTAGGCATCTGTGCGGCGCGCGCACGTCGCGTGGAAGAAGGAGACGCCAAGAGCGATTCAGTTCGTTGTGTATTTCTTTCTCTCTGGTCTCCATTAAGAGCGCAAACAACATGCTTCATTCTGACAAGCTCCCCGTAAGTACTGTTTCTTTCCTAACTAACTCAACATGTTTGCTTAGTTTGACTGTATTAAGTATAGTCTGTGATAACGCTGGTGACTTTTAACGCGTACAACCTTGAATGAAAGGTGTTCCCAACCAACGCTGCTCCCCTCGTCTATCAGGCTATATTTGAGTCTATTGAGAGCAGCTAAATTAGAAATAGCAATAGACTGACCTACATCCATGCCTATCATCACTGCGCACCCCCAACCCTCCCAGCTTCCCTCTGATGTGAATTTGATATGCACTCATAAGCAGTGAGGACCAGCACAAGCGTCTCTGAACCGAATATCACTTGCACTTTTGTCACCCGTTTCAGGTGGTCAACAACTTCTTGAATGGCATGGGGCACGAGCCGGGAAAAGGGCTATACTTTGCTGATGGGAAGAGGAAGGTGGACTATGTGCTGGTGTACCGGGTAACGCCAGTGGATCAGGACTCTCCAGGACAGCATCGGCTCTCGGTCATCTCCAATGGCAGCTTTCCCCGAGCAGGGGGCAAAGAGGCTGAAGCAGTGAAGGAGGATAATGCTGAGGTCGTAGTGGACATGGGACCAGCCGATCCGGCCGAGTGTGACAAGCTCAGGATCCGAGATGAGTTTGAGACCCATCTGAGGGAAGCAGGACTGCACATTGAACGTGACAACGAGGTGGGTGAAGGTTAATTCGCTGCATCACACCTGATCTCTCCTGAGTAAAAGGACAGTTTCTGTTGACTCTTTCTGTTATGGTGACAAACTGAGTTTGGTCAAATGTTACTTTGCTCTAGTAGCTTTCACAACCTGAGAATTCAAAATGCACCCCAGAAAGCAATAGCTACTGATAGGGGGTTTTGAGCAAATGGTTGAAGTTGAAAATTATGGAGGTTTAAATGGAATGCTTTTATGCAGCATGAGTAGCTTTGGATCCTCGGTAAATGGAATGGTTTTCATAATGCCGCAGAGCATGCTTTTTCTGTCCCTAGGTTCCAGGCTAAGAATTTCACTAAAGAAGCATGTTGCTACTTTAGTGTGAAAATACTGCAGATTTGTCAAGGCTGTTTTATTCATCAGCATGATTTGGTCGGTACTACTGAGAGATTTTATTTCATGTCGCCTCTTCTAGTTGCTTCACAAAACACACCAGAGTGGAATTTCTGTATGTGTGTGGGGGTGTTTGGTTTGGGCTACTCCTTTTGGCTGTCTCTTCTGATTGCACTGGGACTTATGCCAGGTTTTCCAAAGAAACATTGTATTTGGCAGTGTAACCGTTTCAGAGGCCAAAAGAGCAGCTTTGTTTCACAGTGCAAACCTCATTTATTAAAGATGATATATTATTAATGATCCTAGTTGAATTAGTATTTTCAGTCATTTGATTGCATATTCTGGACAAATTTCTACAGCATAGCTTGAATAGATTACAAAAAGCAGTTTTAAAAGCAGTTTTAGTTCTAAACAGGAACACTGTGTGAAAGATGTACTTACGCGATTATTATATGGATGAATAATAGGTGCATACAACCTACTCACGTTCACCCCCTTATTTTATATAGTAATGAATAACTGGATAAATAATGGTTGTTTTTAAAGCATGGAATAAGCCAAAATGATGGTGGAGTATGCGAGAAGAAATCTGAAAAAGACTTTGTCTAAGACAACTCCAGTATTAATGTAATATCTTAATCATTTTTAATAAGCCCATTATATTAGATGTGATGCTGCATTTTCTATTTAAAAATATATGAATTATAATTTCTACAGTTTATATATTAGATTAGGTAGCACTTAAAGCATATTATAAACCTTCATTATTTTAGCTGACAGTCATTGAGCATTAATGGTTTAAGAATACTTACACTTAAAATGCATTAAGGAGTTAACAAATGTGCAAGCAACAAACACTATAACAAAGGCAAAATGAATTTTGATTCAAATGTGTTTAATTGTGCTGCCCAATATTCTAAAACAAACACCAGATTAGACGAATTTCATTACCATCCCAGAACAAACAAAAGCATTATCGTCATTATGATGATGTTTAACAGCTGAACACTTCATTCATGCTTAATCCTTTAAGGCACAATTGAATTTAGTTCACCTTGTCGGTACCCTTGATCGAAAAAGATTTTAAAAGCATGCAATGTCAATAACTAGAGCACTGTACATCTTTCACTTCTAACCGGTAATTAAAATCTCAGCGGCATCAAGAGTCTTTTTTCAATATGTCAATTTACTATACAGGGTAAATAATTGATAAGCAATGATTAATTTACTAAAACAGTAATGCACTGAAAATGTGTCCAAAGTGTTTTTCTAATAAATCCCTGTTTTGCTGCCCGTTGTTGTGTTACAATTAGAATAAGTTGCATGGTCCAATTAGGGAGTATAAAACTGGCTACATTTAGTTTTTTATCTTATATCATGTAATATTATTAGTCATAGTAATGTTCACCTCAAGACTTTTGTGACACTGTACATTGATAGACTTTTAATGTGATAAAATATTATCACAATATCTGCCTTTCCATATTAAAATGTGCGCTGGTGTAATACTGTTAGACTTATAGTACAAAGCTATGAATATCTGAATGAGTGATTAAACTATACAATCCCTACAATGTGACATTTCTCTATCAACTGCAATGTTCTTATAGCCCTGTCCTCCTGAGCTGTCACTGAAGAGCTCATAATGATCTAGTATCTCCAAATTCTCTCTTGCTGTATGCTGTATATGACTTTTTCCTTTACTTGAACACCATTTGCCAATAAGGATGCATAAATATAAGGTCCATACACTTTATAGCAACCTGTTAGATGGTCTGTTACAGTCGTATAGATGATATCTAGTGTTGTGTAGTGCCTTAATAATATTTCAGCTTGAGACAGTATACAATGCAACAATTCAAAACTGCAGACACATTAAAAACTCTGGTATTCTCAATCCCTATAAATACTAGGCACTGATTTGAGGGGAGACCAGGGAGTACTGGCATTTCCCTTAATGTTTGGATTGAAGATATTTCTGAATGCTCAAGGCATATGGTGTTGGTTGATTTTGGTTAAAAAGGCTTATTTAACAGTAGATCAAATGTTTGCTACTACGTTTAATTTTAGAGGCAAGTATGCTTTTATTTTCAGCATGGAAGACTCTTGGCCGCCTCTTTACTGTGGCAGAATGTGCAGCCTTCTTTTCCTAGCGGCTATTCATAACTGACAAGACTAAATATGCATGGTAAACTGATTACATGAGAAAATGTAAAACGCTGTCAGGAGGGAACTACTACAAACTGTAGGTTTAATCTGGACTAAAAAGGAAGTACTAAGCTGTATTTAATTTTTCAGTTATATCTAGCTTAGTTGGCTAGTTTAATTCGAGGTCCATGCTCATATATGTTAATACAGACAATGTTTATGATCGATAATCATATTTACTTATGAGTGTCAGTGAAACTGTTGCAATACTAGTGGAACTGCGCACTGTACCGATCTGCAATGTTTTATTCATGCACCCTGACAAACCTACAAAAGAGGTATTTTTATTTTACCTAAAGTGCAGACTTGTAGGAGGACTGCATGGTTTAGGGCACCATTTGGGAGATGGTCAGATTCAGCACTCGTTTTGAGCTAGCCTATAACGCCCGTAACCATAGTGACAACCACAGAGAAATACTAAAATAGAATAGAATAATGAAAGCAGGATAAATTCTTCCTATCTGATTTCTGTATGGACCAGTGATTCTGTTCATTCTGATACCTGGATTTCTCACTCATTCACAATAGGGAACAGCTTCTTGACTAATAAGTATCAGTGTGTCAGTTCATATCAGTGTATTGGCAAGTAAGTAACAGTGATGTGGATACAGCTCCATGTACATTTTCTCTGCTAAGTTTGGTGGCCTTTTAATGGATAATGCTGATAATGGAGTTGTTTAAATATAACAGTTAACAAGAAGTTTCCATTGTAAACATGTTGAACATTAGTATAATATGAATGTAAAAAAATTCTTTAGGTCTATGGTGTAGCTGATTCTAAAGGAGGGTGATGTAATTTAAATATTATTTACCTACTACTAAATACCTGTGGCTGCAGCCTGTAAATTATTCAACTCATTTAATGACTGCAATCTGAAGAGCGAACTTCTCCTTTCACCTGAGTGTCAGGAGATTGGATCTCATCAATTCTATCATGGCATCTGTGTTCTTTTTTTTTTTTTTTAACAGATCTATTTTTATGACTGTGATCATCATCATCATTATCATCATCATTAGAATAAGATTTTATCATCAGTCAGAGACACATGTTGGTTTTGTCTTGTTCATATTCTTTCACTGACTGCCCTTTTATTTCTGTTTAATTATTCCAAATGTCAAAGACAGGATTCACCTGATCATGTGGAGACACTTCCACTTTTGAGTCTTTGGAAGCCCCTTAAATGTCAGCCACAGCCGGTTTCTGTAACGAAGGCTCCCCCTCAGCCCAGGCTAAAATCGACCTAATTGCCTTACCCTGCTGAGATGAAGTACTAATTGGAATATCTTATCCTAATTAACCTTCTCAGATCCACATGTTATTTTTATCTCACTTTTGTGGTGTGTGTGTGTGTGTGTGTGCTGAGGGACAGGAAAAAAAATGGGAGTGCTAGGGTCACCTGTTCTTCTTTCTCCCTGAACAATCGTTTATTCGTTGGTCACGATGCCATAGCTGAGTCTGAGAAGACCGATAAAGTTACCGTCATCTCTGTTTGAGGTCCTGTTACACCACCACCAACCCAACAACCCCCCCGACCCCCAACCGACACACACACTCATACACATTTTTACTAAATTCCAGGTTGGTGAAGTTTCCAGAAATGTTTTACTGCATCTCAGTAGGGATAGGTTGCATAAAGTGACCTGTTACCTCCATTCGTAACTGTGATCTACATGCAAAATATTTTTTAACACATAATTAATCCCCCAGGGAGAACCGAGAGTGCACCCAACCAAAGCACTGCCCAGCATCGCAAGGATGAACGCAACAGCTGGGACCCAGGTTGTGCCAGCTAGCATAAGGTTTATCAGCGGACAGAATTGCTCAAGATATCAAAGAGAGAAGGGTGTTTGACAATGGTGCATGACCAGTGATATAAAAGGATGCATTAGTGGAGTTGCTGAAGAGAATAGGTTGTGTTTGTCCTGTGTCTCGTCTAGATAAAGAAAGAGATAGGGTTACAAAATTAAATGGAAGATAGAAATAAAGATATAAAATGTTCTGGTAATGATGGTTTAAAACCCACTTCAGTCATTAGTACAGTAAATTCTCATGTTTTTTTCATAGTAGTGTCTAGTAGATATTTGAATTGGGTATGTTGGAAACTACAATTTACCTGAAGCCCTTCTTTCTTGACCAAAGCTCTCTCTGTATTTCTCTTCCTCAGCACAAGGTCTATGGGCAGGGATTTATCCGGCTACATGCCCCTTGGCAGGTGCTAAGCAGAGAGGCAGAGTTCCTAAAGATCAAGGTGCCCACCAAAAAGGTGTGTTATTTCTATTCATTTGGCTCTGGAGCTACCAACCTGAGTCTAGCTACACAGAGCTTTCCTTTGTACTGTACTGGAGAGTAGAGGTTCAGACCACACAGGAATCTGTACTGTAAACTTTAGATATGTACCTTTTGTGTGGTTGTGGTTTTGAGAGGTTTAACAAGTCCCTGTTTCAATAAATAAAATACAAAATGTGTTTACTTTTTTATTTTCAGGCCATAGGTTTATGACTATAGCTTACCTGTTGCATTTCCTTCCCAGAGCTATGAATTAAAAGAAGAGAAGGGTCTATCAGCAACTATGAACACAGTGTGGAGGAAGCTGAACCAGCCATTTCAACCCAACATCCCTCACATGCAGCAGCAGAGCCGCACGAAGTTCCTCTCTCACAGCTTCTCCCGGGACAAGCTCCATCTGTGAGAAACCTCTGGGGAAAATTGAGGGCTGGGAGGGTTGGTGTTAGAGCGGTATTTACTGAGATTTCACAGTATGCCAAAGGCACCTGAGCAACTCAAAAACATAAACCCTGACTCATGCCTTTGGCTACACCTGTTTTACTCAGCCTTATCATACTTGTCTTGTTTCAGGTACAACATCGAGTGCAAAGACACCTTCTTTGACAATGCCACAAGGAGTCGAATTGTAAGTTCTGCTTCCCTGTGCCTGGAAACGTTGTCTTGGTTTTTTTTTGGATTTTCATGGCTGTAGTTTGCTGTCCTGATTGTTATGTGAAGCTGTTGGAATAATGCGGTTATTTACCAGAAGTCTGAGGTGACTGTGTTCCCTGTGGACACATTACTAGGAGACAATTCCCCTGTGGCCTTTTCGGGAACACTTTGGCTTGTTTGTCTCTCCCTTTCTCTTTCTTGCTCTCTCACACTTACTCTCTCCCTTCCTCCCAGGTGTATGAAATCCTTAGACGCACTGCCTGCACACGGACCTGCCAAACCATGGGTTAGTAATACAGTAAGCTAGAACCAATCATGGTGCAGTGTTGGAGGAATCCTGAGAAAATCCAGGCCTGACATAAGAGTTTCACTGTGCTCAGTGCTGGTAGAGCAGGTGCTGGAGAGAAATCCATATGCTCTCCTGGATCGCTTTGCTCAGCAGACGGACATCGCCACCAGCTACAGGGGAATTGAGGCTAGCCAACAGAAGGGGTTGGGTTTAGGGTCTCTTATCTAGCCTATTCTCTTACTTGCCTTCTCCTCTCTCTCATCTACTGTCTAAACTAGGACATGCAATCTTAGGATTGGGTTCAGAAGTGAAGCAGGTTCCATGGGGGGAGTGGTGGGCCCTCTAGCTTGTTGCTAGGGAGCCATCTTAATTGAGGGCTAATAGTGAGAGTGTACATGTTGTTCCTTTGAGGACTGATTAATTACTTTGATTGAAGCTTGTGTTCTATATGTCGGCCTCCTTCCATTTTACTAGTGTGCTGCATTCACATGAAGCAGTCCAGGCAGTCCTTTCATGACAGTCAGACGGTTATCTCTGAGGCAGTGTGTGGTAATGTAATATATGGTGATTTTTCTCCTTGCTTACAGGCATCACTACTTTAATAGCTAAAGGGGTGTATGACTCTGCCTTCCCTCTGCATGATGTAAGTTGATTCTACGCCAACTTTCTTGAACTCTTCATGCTAATCTGAACCATTTACTGATTATTAAATGAAGAATCATGGTATTCTGCCTTTAGTACGTTGAGTGTTGTTAATGTGATGCTTTTATAATTGCCTGCAGGGAGACTTCAAGGACTCCAAAGCAGAAGAGAAGAACGAGAGACAAGTGAGTAGCAGTTGTACTGTATAAACTAATCAATCACAATGCCATTTGTAATCATGAATCATGAACTCTTCTATTTGTTTCAGCTGTTACATGATGAATGGGCAAGATATGGAGCATTTTACAAATATCAGCCTATTGATCTCATCAGGTGCATATATATTTTTATACTCAATTTGCATATTACTCCTCACCAGATGTTATGGCTGCTTTTTGTGCTTATTTATATGATCATTGTCTCCGGAGGCTTTGCCATTCTTTCTTTTACTTTTTCCCCTCAGAAAATACTATGGGGAGAAGATAGGCCTCTACTTTGCCTGGCTTGGCGTTTATACTCAGCTGTTAGCCTTGGCATCTCTGGTGGGCATTGTTGTATTCCTGTATGGCTGTTTCACCATCGACTCCAACATTCCTAGGTATGAGACATTGAGCAGCCTCTAGGCATAAGGCTGGAAGTGTGTGGGTGTGAGGATGGAATGGCTTAGCAGGCCAACATGAGGAGTGCAGGATTATTCAGAGTCATGGTCTGTTAATGTCAACCCCAGACTGCAACTGTAGAACAGTTCTGTATCATAAAAATACTGTTTGGGTCTGTTGAAGTGTACCAGGCAGTACCACTTCAAGTACAGGGGTATACAACAAAATGAATTACATTGGTATCTTTATGAAATAGACATGGAATCGCTTTAGTATATCAGATATCATTTATACAGATGAAATGTTTTTGATGAATATTGTTAACAGAATATGTCAACACAGTTCTGAATACAGTGTGAATCTATTAAACAGTTTTATTCAGTATGAAGATGATAATCTGTTGATATTAATGAGACATTTGACAAGTTGCGATTAAATGTTTTGAATTGACTGCATATGACTCACTCAATCATGTCACGGTTGAGAATGACTCGATGTAGAACTTCACTATGTGCTGCCCGGCTATGTTCTTTGTCTAATTTTTGTTTCAGTCAGGAGATGTGTGATGAGAAACAGAACTTCACTATGTGCCCCCTTTGTGACCAAGTCTGCGATTACTGGCACCTGAGCACAGCCTGTGGCACTGCCCGTGCAAGCCACCTCTTTGACAACCCGGCCACCGTCTTCTTTGCCATCTTCATGTCCCTCTGGGGTAAGCATCATCTTCTGCCCACTCACCATAGCTGTTTGTTCTTCTTCCATCCTTCCTTCTCAGTATAAGGCCAAATATAATATAGGTCCATTTTGTGCACTTCCTCAGCATTCTCTTGCTCTGATGAATATAAGACTCAGGTGACAGGCTGTGGTAGTAAGCAGATCTGTTGGTGTGTCTCTATGGAGATGGAGATAAAAAAACTTGCGTGTACAGTATGTGTGGGAGATTAACAGTCTGGGTATAGTGTTACCTGTGTCTATCAGAGGCTGCGTGGGCTCAAGGCTCCATCATCGGCCTTTCTCGTGCAGCTTTTGTAAAAGCCCTTTGTCTTTCACTGCTGCATGTGGCAACAGGGCATACACATTACTTCTTATATGCAGGCACTTACTCTAGGGTTGGGTTGGGGAAGTGGTCAGATGGAGTATATGTGTGCGTGTGTCTGTGTATACAATCATGCACCTGTATCTTTGTGTACAACCTTGCAGCAATGAATATCAGCAGCTGAGATAATTGACATTCACTCAGGCTTTTCAGACTGATGGTAAACATGTCTGTAGTTTTGAACCAAGGTGAATGGGATGATACCTCATCCCAGATATTATTACAGATTATAGTTTGTAAAAGTGTGCTCAAGCTAAGACTGAGAAAACAATTCTAATAGAATATGTAAATGAGTGACGTTATTACCAAGTGATCTTTTAGTTTTTTCAGTTACGTAATATGTTTGATTAGTCATCTCATCTCATCTTTCCTTCTTCCCTCATAAAGCGGTTATGTTTCTGGAGCACTGGAAACGCAGGCAAAACAGTTTGAACTACAGTTGGAATATGACCGGAATGGAGGAAGAAGAGGTGTGTGTCTCTCCCTCACAGTAAACATTTGTTTACACGAAAGTAATGACTAGAGTGCTGATTGTATTCATTCAATTAGTTTCAAATTGGATTTGAATTTGTTTTAAATTAAATTTTATATTTTATTAAATTAAATTTTATAATTTAATTTGATCATTTAATTTGTATACTCCCCTTTCCACCAATCTTCTCTATATCAGGAACGAGCAAAGGTTTGACATTTTTTTCTTTAATAAACCCTCCTGCCCCAAATTCTTCAAGCTTTGTGTGTGCATTTGGTTTGCTGTGGATTTTGACCTGTTGGAAAGTTTTCTAAATGAATCACATACAAAATGTGAGTTAAATATTACTGTTTGATTTCTGTTTGATCTGCAGGAGCATCCTAGGCCTAAATATGAAACATTACTCCTTCAGAAGAGACAAAGGAAGAGGAGAAACAAAAAGAAGAACAAAAGTGAGGTGGGCAGTTTTACTGTGAAAGTATTTTTGTGGGTTTATTTTATTTTATTTTATTTTATTTTATTTTATTTTATTTTATTTTATTTTATTTTATTTCATTTTTTTTTCAAAGCCTAAAGCCATAAAAGCACCTCAACACACCTGACGGGTGCTGCCAAATACTTTTAATTGTGGTTTTGAATAATAACTGACCTTAACAGATGTCTTGCTTTTGTCTGCGCAGACCTGTCACCGGGGAGTAGAGCGTATATATTTTCTCTGAAGCAATCAGAATGAGGAGTTAGGCGTAGAGTGCTGGTGCCAAACACTGCAAGCTTCCAGCAAAACCCCCATGATGCACTGCTCTGGCTGCAGTCATTTGGCACCAGAACATGAAAGGCTGATATGCTGCTCCAGGTTCTGCCACGGCAGACGGAGCAGGATAGGGAAAGAGTCAGAGAGAGGGAGAGAGGCAGTGAGATAGGTTGGTAGGTAGCTAGAGAAAGGTGAACAAGCAGTGGCAATGAGGTGAGACCACAGATTCTCCATCCATGAGCAGAGCTGGTGTCTGGAGCCCCAAATCACTAGTGATTTTAGAGTTGTTACCTGTTAGTGTGTGATCCATGGGCTCTGTCTGTTCCAGCCTCAGAAAAGTGTGGAGGAGAGCAGCGATTCGGGCAAGGACAAATGGAGACAGTGGTTGCTGTCTGCCATGGCTACAGGGAACCCGGTAAATGCTGATCTTTCTCTCTGTTTCTTGCCCACTGTAGTTTCTCTAGAGCAATGATCACCATTCCTGCTCCTGTCCAACAGAATGTAATTCAACCCTAATCCAAAAGTTCTCCTCGAGCAAATCAGGTAACCTGACTATCCTGACAGGAACTTGTGAGTTTTGATTAGGGTTGAAACAAAATTCTGTAGGAAGCTCACTGCTCTGATCACTGCTCTAGAGCTTCTGCACCTGCTTTCATGCTTTTCTGTATCTCACTCTCTATCTCTTTCTCTCTCTCTCTAACTCTTTTTCTTACTTCAGGGCTGCAAATTTCCCCCCTCTTCCCTAGTATACCAATGGCCTCTGTTCCTTATTTTCTTGGTCAGTGGGCACTGAATCTGCTTTTCTGGTGCTGCTTTGCTATCAGTAGCTGATTTTGACCAGTTCTGGATCTGCCTCTTTTTTAGAACATATGCTAAAGGGGGCTTGATCTTTCATTTTTCATTTGCCGCGGTTGCAAGCATTTTCAGTTCAATTGAAGTCTAGGTGGGGCTTGGGCAGCATAGTACTTTCAGTACTTAGCTGGATCAGAGTAGCTTCATTTTTGTGTGCTGTTTTGTGGGAAAGTATTTTAGTACTTTTAGTCCTTAGCTGGTAACAGAGTGTTGTTTCTATGTGATATTTTGTTAAACTTTATTTCTGTTTATGGAAAATAAAAATAGATTTGACTGCAGTGTTGTTAAAATAGTTGGATCTGGCAATACCAACTCACTGTAGTATAGCATAAGGTAAAAAAAAGGTAAAAAAAAAAATATTCGACTACAATATATAACACACCATATTTTTACTGCTTGATATACTGATATTCTGCATTTGTTATACTGCCTGAAACAATACATATTAAGAATTTCAACTCAGCTGTATGACTTCATAAATTCAAGAAGATCATTATTTCTTTTTCTCTGTAAACTCGGACAAGGAAAGTTCCTCATAAAAAGGGACTGTACTGGAGAGTAGAGGTTCCAGTAGGGATGGAGGGATGATATTTACTGTGTAGTTCACTGTTACTTTAGCTATACACAATAAATGCAAAAATTATTTTATCCTAATTATTTTTATGTTCTTAACTGAAAATTTCTTCCACAATGCAAATGTTACTGTCTGTGTGTCTCACAGAAAACATCTGGCATGCTGTATTATGGGTTAATCTTGATTATGGTCAGGCTATTTTATTTCCTCAGTGAATTGAGTATCAGTTGTGATATTGGTAGGCTTATTTAAAAATAGCTGATTGACCTGTAATAGATAACAACTGGTGTTAGGTAATGTTAAACACTGATGTTTATTGACATTGGTGCATTAGAACAAAAGTAAATTTTCCCAGCTCTGTATTTTCTTGCATGCATTAAGTATTTCAAATAACGCTTATTTATTGGAGTATTGAGTGATAGCTGTTTCCTCTAACAGCTGAGAAATTGGGATAAAAAACTATGGTTTGAGCAAAGATTAAATTCTTCTGGTCATTTAATTAGATTTTTGGACTTTGGAAATTGATTTCTATTGGACATTTTTAAAAATTGAAGCTTCTTTTGGAACAACAAAAAAACCTTTTTCAATTAGTGTTACATTAAATATATTTAACTGTACAGTGTGCATTTTAAGACCTTTTGTGTTTGTCCTAACTCCTGAGATTGGCTTTCCCACTGGGTTGCATGGTTCACCAATGTTTGGGATGTATATAACAGGATCATATGTTGTATATCTGTAAGAGTTCCTCCGAGAAAGCATGCTCATAATGTATTCTTCAGTGCCAAAATGACTGTATCTATGGACAGCGAGTTGATTCTAGGTCAGCTCTCATTTTTAAAGAGGTGTTATACCCATGAGGCATGGTGTGGAAAGTGGGTTTCCTCAATTACCATTGTGGATACAATGTTTGACCCAACTACAATCAATTTACTCCTGTATGGCATAAAGTTTGCTTATCAGCTTCTACTAACTGCATAGAAGCATAGTTGTAGTATATTATGGTACATTGCACTTGCTGGTTTGAGGCATCTTTTTCTTTTTTACCTAGTGCTTGATCGTGAGACATTTGTACAGTGATCAGATGACAGGTTGACAATGAAGATATTAGACTAATTTTTCCTACTTTGTCTTCCCACTAATTTTCCTGTTGTGCCCACATTGTTTGAAATACAGTGGGAATCATATGAAAAATGAGCCTTGTCGATCAAAGGTCATTAATAGAATGGCACAGTTTCGTCAGAAACACAGGCTTGGAGGCTGTCGGTCAAATAGTCATATATGTTGTACAATAATACTTTCAGAAATACTACTATGAAATGTGCCTAACCTGTTATAGGCATAATGATATTAAATTTCTCAGCTGATTGCAGAGGGGATGTCCTGTGCAACGCACTTCTCAAGTTATTCCACAGGGTTTCAATAGGATTTACATCTTGGCTATTACTGGGCAATTCTAAACACTAGCCATTCCATTTTTGACTTGGATTTGTTTGTTATCGTGTATTCCATCTAGCCAGCCTAACTCTTAGCCCAGACATTGTTGTCACATGAAGGGTGTGATCAGTACGTGGCAGATATTCCTGCACAATCACAATCATGTTTCCGTAGGTGTCTTGACAGCCTTGCTTATAAACTTTTTACATCCTGTTGTTTTTCAAAATATGGATGGACATTCTTTTTTTGGCGATATGGTGCCCTATTTTCTCCCCTTGCTAATTAATGCCTTCATGGTTTATCTTGGTACATCAAATGTATCACTGATGATACCATTCAATGAGATCCAGTACATTTGTTGCAAGCTTTTTTAAACCATGATTTCGGTTGGATGAAACCAGGAATATCCTACAAAAACACTTTTTCATAAAATAATCTGAAAGGAAACTTGGTTTATTTTTTTAACATCAGGATTTTAACAAGAGTCTCTAGTTTGTAGTTTGAAATACATAATCTGAATATTCAGATAGATTTATGACTTAATGTTAAGCTCAGACAGACATAAAAAATAGACAGGTCAGTAACACTGCTGAACAAAACACTGATCAGTAGTACTGGATTGTGAATAAATGTGCTACTTAAATGTAATATATGTACACTCATGCATGGGGACCACTTGCACACGTGTGTGTGTGTGTTTGCGAATGAGTGAGGAAAATCAGGGTGACTGGATAAAATGAGGTAACGTGTTTGCATCATGAAGTGTTAAGTAGAAGTATAAAGGAAATATTTTTTCGTCTTTGTAATGTATGCTTTTCCAAAAGTCTTCTTTTCTGCTAAAAAAGGACACAAATATTCTGCCTGAGTCCTGGAGTTTTCTGGAGTGTTATGCACATACTCTGGCCAGCAGAGAGAGCTACACTTCAGCCTATTGACTGTATGGCAGACTGTGTGTATTTGTCTGTGTGAAAGAGAGAAGGGAGGAAGAGAGAGGGAGTGCCCTCTCAGCGGGAGTGTCACAGCTTAACACAAGGCATCGCGCCAAAAGCAGAGTAAACCACAGTCCCTGACTCATCGTCATGGCAACCCTGTGTCATTCAAGCACCTATATTTGAACACACATAGGACTGTTTTAAACTGGTGTTTTTAAAAGCCTTATCACACTGTTATGCCAACGAAGACATAACGTTAGTGAGACACACAACTAGTACTGACATCTACAGGAGTTTCAGAAAGAGGCCAAATAAGCAAATGTATGTTCAGCATTAGCTAATGGGAGGAGCAAAGTGTTCATTTGAGACAACAACAGCCTGCCCCTCCTTGACCGTGTGCTTTCATTTTTATGGGATAAAACTGTATCTGTATGACATTTTTTTCTTGCTACTTTGGTTTATATGTATACTAAAAACTGCTATTTAGAATAAACTTTGCTCAAAGTCTGAGGTTTTATTTTCACATGGCTATAGAACCACAAATTGACTATAAAACTCTGATGGCTTAGTCTTAAAAAAAATATAGCCAGTTTGGGTTTCTACAGGTCTAGATGATTTTTGTTCAAAAGCTCACAGAATTTGAATGGAGTTAGGGTCACATTAAGTTCTGATCATAATGGAAGTAAGCAGGAAGTCTGTGACTTTTCTTGTTGGGCATTACATAATTTGCCATTAATCGTTAAAGGTCATCTGCCACCTTGTGCAAACCACTTATTGGAGAGTGTGTGTTTTTCGTGCCCTTCCACATGGAATGGGTGTATTTATGTGAGCCATGACGTGGGTCATGAGCTGTTAGAAGGAATTAGTGTGTGGGTGTGTGGAAGAGGGAATTATTCTCTCTGTACTCAACACCCAAAAGGTCTTAATTCACCCCCAGCACATGTGATTGTCAGAGGTTTGACCAGTGCTGATCAACTATAATCTCTGTGACAATTCTCTGTTCCTGACCTCCTGAAATTAAACTGCAGTCATGTGTTCTGTGTGGCTGATATGGATATAAGATACATTCCTGGTCAACTTGGTCTCTCTCTCTCTCTTCCTCCCTCTTTCTCTGAAAGTGTAAATGCACATTCATGTATCTCTGCAGTGACATATGACCTCTGAGGAATTCTCCACACCAGCGGGATTGTCACTAATTTCTCAAAGGATTTAACTTGGCCCTGTTGGAACGGTCTTTAGGAAAAGTCTTTAAGGTGGTCACTGACACTCAAGCCACTTTTCACATGCAATTTATTTGCAACATTGTCCATCATAACACATCTGCACAAACAAGGCTTCAAGGCCTTGTTACATGTGCTGGGGTTTATGTATATCTTCACATTCATTTACATTTATAGCATTTGGCAGATGCCCTTATCCAGAGCAGCTTACATTTTATCTCATTTCATAAAACTGAGCAATTGAGGGTTAAGGGACTTGCTCAAGGCCCCAGCAGTGGCAGCTTGGTGGCCTGGGATTCAAACTCCCCACCATCCAATCAATAGTCCAATGCCTTAACCACTAAACTACCACATCCCCAAATCTATGTTATTGACTTGTGTGTAGACACAGATTTGACTTGACTGTTTTTGTGACACAGATAAGAAAAGCACAATTGAAGAACAGGCACTCATGCTCCACTTTTGATGAAACACATCAACAGATGTTGCAGATGGACTTTTCCAAGTACTGGCTAGTAAACAGACAACCCAGCCTTATTAGTACAGACAGTGATTTCTCATCACACACAAAAATCGGGAAACACATTGACATACTTTATTTTGTGTATTTAATTATTATTTTTTTATTTCTTGCTGAAACAGATTGGAGCTTTGGATATCTGGAGAACGGATTTACACATTATAGTAAACCATGTTTTCATCTAAATCTTGGCTGTTGATCCAAGTCTTTTTTTATCCACAAGTGTTGAATGCAAAAATGTAAACAACAAAGAGAGCTTGTTTTGCATTTCCCCCTCTCATTTGACTTTTATTATGGTATTTTCTTTAGTTTATATTCATGCATTCTTAATCATTGTATATTTATAGTGTACATGGAGACCATCTCCATCTGGCCTTTCTCTGAAAGCAAAAAATTTTTTCTTCAGCCCAGTTTTTGTCAATGAAGCTCTGAATTTTGTTTCTTGCACATTAGCTGTGGCTACAATTACAGATCATCTCAAATCCTGGAATGGTTTCTAACAGTTATTGCTCTCGCTGAGGGAGGCCAAGCTTATCTACCTCATCTTCCTCACCAAAAGGTGTTAACTGTGTTTTGTCGCTGAGAGCATGGATGTGCAGAGAATCCACATGTTCAGCAGAGGCCACATGTGACCTCCCTGTGGTTTGTCATAAATGGCTGTTACATGACCTACATTCATTATCCTCCAAAACCCAAAAGCTTTGGCATTCTGAGAGTTTCCCTCAAGTGCAGCCACCAAGCTCTCGTTGCTTTAGCATCCCAGGGCTCAGACAGTGGGGTTTAGTTCCGGTGAGTGCTTCTGTGTGCTAGGTGGTGCTGTTGTTCTCTTAATAAGCCTAATTAGAGCTGAGAGAGGCTTCCAGACCAAACTACTAGAGATCCTTTACCTGCTCAATTGGATGAATGTTACCCATTAAATATGGGTAAAACAATTTTGGTATGTTATTTATAGCAGTGATATGACGAAATGGGGAAGTAAAGTGGTACATGCTGTCATCCAAGTTTTGCTCTACACTATATTGACATTTTTGTGGTCTTTTGTTATAGCTCCAGCCAGAAAACTTATGTATATTCATTAATTGAATGCTGACTTTCACCATTTGCTTATTTTACTTCTTTTGTCTGCATTACAGTGATGCATGAGATTGCAGGATGTTTTTCTTGGCTTGATTGCTGTGATTTATCTGTCACATTTGTAGGGTTCAGTAGCAATTGAAACATTTTGAGTGCCTCAAAGTATTTTTCTTGGTAAATTAGAAAACACGATCCTTTGGAGATAATTGGGATATGATTTCTTCATTAAGAGGCTGAGGTTGTAAGGCCTTTGAGTTATAATCTTGTAACACTGTAGTACATTATTGACAGACACTGTAAGTGTTACATGAATTTGGATACAACATGAAGAGGAAGAACAGTAAACCCACAACCCAGATAAATATAAGCATTTACTAAATTTTTCATTTCCTCTGTTTCTCTCTCTCTCTCTCATACACACAGCCTGAAGATGAGAGACTTACATGGAAGGATAGGTTTCCAGGCTACTGTATTAATGTTTCTTCCATCCTACTAATGGTGAGTAATGTTACTTGAGAAACAACTTTGATAAATTCAGTTAATAAACCGTATAATTGCTTCAAAATTAAGATTTAACTTATTCTGACAGTGCCTTTCTAATATTTGTCTTTCCGGTGTTTTTGGCTTTGCTCTTTTGATTTATTTACCCTCCTCTTTGGTGCTCTAGTTTGGTGTAACTTTTGCTGCTGTCTTTGCGGTGATTATGTACCGTATCACCGTCTCTGCCACACTGGCCATGAGTAACGACCCCCAGATCAAAGCAAGTGTGCGAGTGACCGTCACAGCCACAGCTGTCATCATCAACCTAGTTGTCATCCTCATCCTGGACGAGATCTACGGTTCAGTGGCTGCTTGGCTCACAGAGCTGGGTGAGATTTGGACTAAATTGCATTTTAAATGCTTCATGAATATATGTCCTTTTCTCTTAAGTATTGGTCTCTCCTCATCTTACAAATATTTAAAATCTAGAATTCTACGTAATTTCTGAATCCTGGAATTACGAGTTCATTCTGCATTTACTGCCAACACTGTAGCTCAGACAGTGATCTCCAATGTAGCAGGGATATCTGAGAAATATCTGATTGTAATCCCAATCCCAATAGCTTTTATAAATAATAATTTCTGATGTATTTGCAGAGATTCCAAAGACAGAAACCGGCTTTGAAGAGCGTCTGATTCTGAAGGCCTTCCTTCTAAAGTTTATGAATGCTTATGCCCCCATTTTCTATGTAGCCTTTTTCAAAGGAAGGTAAGTAGACATGCCCACCCTGTAGCTCTTTTTTTGGTTGTGGTTTGGATGTTACTGTTAAATATAATAATAAAGTAAAGTGTAATACTGATATGGAGTAATGGCTCTAATGCCGAAGCTTGAAAACGAAGACCAAGTCTGCTAAGTGGCAGAAACATACAAAAGGCAAGAAGAAGCTAGAAGACAAGTATTAGATCCTTTGGATGAGGGTTTAGTTATAGTTATATTAATGAATATACATAAGTTTCTGGCTGGAGCTATAACAAAAGACCACAAAAATGTCAATATAGTGTAGAGCAAAACTTGGATGACAGCATGCACCACTTTACGTCCCCATTTCATAATATCACTGCTAAACCAGTATTGTCTGAATTGTACTCATTAATGTAGGAAGCCCAATGTTCTAACTAACTAAAAAAAACATGGCTTATTTTATCTAATCATCCATGTTTTATTTGTTTGTTTTTATTCATACCAACAGGTTTGCAGGCAGGCCTGGTGATTACGTCTATGTTTTCACCCGGTATCGCATGGAAGAGGTAAATTTAGATATGGGTGATTAGTAAGTGTGTGATTATGTACATATTATTATTAATATTATACCCATCACTCTGCTGTCACTCTTATATCTGTCACTGATAATACAGTTATCATAATTAGTTTGCTAGAAAGACCTTGATGTTCATTCTGTCTCTTTCTCTCTCAGTGTGCCCCTGGTGGTTGTCTTATTGAGCTATGTATCCAGCTCAGCATCATCATGTTGGGAAAACAGCTCATTCAGAACAATATCTTTGAGATTGGCATCCCGTAAGTGCTCAGACTCTTCCCAACTGTATCTACCTCTGTAAAACATGCTCAGTCATGCCTTTGCCCCCAATAACCTGAAATCTTCTACTTAGATAAAGAATTGTACACATTATACATCTGACATATTATTAAAGCTTTCTAGGGTTATTTCTTTTTCACATGAGAAATCTCTACAGTGCAGAATTTTCCCTTTAAACTTTATTCTCTGTCTCCCTTTCACTTCCTTAGTCATACACACACATTACAATGACACTTCGCAGGTTTACAAAGGCATTTTACATGTAAATGTTAAAGGAATACTTAAATGTGGTAGAACAAGTGGGATGTCCTCATTTCCTCTACATATATTCTATGTTCTGAGCTTTTTTTAAATAATTTTTTAAAGGAATTCTCATATATTGCATTTTCTAATTAATTAAAACTAATTAATCATGTTGCTTCATAGACATATAACAGCACTCACCACATGCATGACTAGTTTTTCCTATAAAGGCTTCAGAATACTTGAACAGGAAGGATAATAAACTAGGACACAATTTCCCCAAAGCAGCAAATGGACTTGTAGTCATGCATTCCCATTTACTGAAAATCCCTCTTTAGCCTATTTTTCCCTCATCGTCCTTCAAAAGAGCACGTACACGTCTCTTCATCCTTGCCACAGTTTTTCTCACTCATTCATTAGAATAGTGCTCAAACCCCATTGGAAGGATACATGGGTACAGTACGACTGCATGTTCACACTGTTGTTGTTGTAGTATCCTGTCCGTATTTGTTTTCTTGTACAAGTGTTTTTAATCTGTTTCAAGGTGTTTTGTACTGCCCATGTCTCTACCATGTTTTCCACTTATTTTAATTAATGTGATATACTAGCTTTCCGGACAGTCCACAGCTCTTGTTCTTTGTTGGGTTACGGTAAATGCTAGTGCCTCTTGGGTTTTGTTTTCCCATGGCTCAGTTTACATCTGTCTTGGCGTGTGGCTGCAAAACGGCTGTTTATGGTAACAGGCTCACTTCATGCACCTACAAAAGTGGATACATCAATCATTCATTGGCACTGACACTGCTGCATGCCTTTTGTTTGTGTGTTTCTCTGTCTGTGTGAGAGGAGAGACAGTTACCATAGTCTGTATGAACATGTACAAACACAGCATAAACACAATTGTAGGCTGTGAACTGTATTCATGCCAGTTTTGAATCTATAGGCGTTCCTCATTGTTTTGTTTTTTTCAAGCTTCTGTTTGACACTGGAAGGACATGTGAAGCAGTGTCCAAAAAGCATTCGGAAGTCACTCGAGCTGAATTTTGGAACATTGGGGGAAAAAAAAGAAAACCAAAATTTAATTTAATGATTCACTTTGACATATTTAAGAAAAACCTATATATAAAAAAATGATTTTATTTAGTTGTTTTTCCTCACCTTTCCTTAGTGTCTGTGTGCAAAGCTTACATCAGATAATGAGATTTTGCCCATGTGAAGGGTTTTGCAGGCCACAACACCAATACATCTTGTATTGTTTATTGAACTAGAAGCACTTGATCTCACAGTAGTTAAGTTATTTTATAATATAATGCATCAGAGTCATTATAAGACTGCTTTCCACATTTCTGCACTTGTTGCTATTTAAACTTTTCCAACTTTCTATTAAAGTAGTTTGTTCAAGAATACAAATGACAAGAGTGGAGTCCTTGGAAAGGCTGGTAGAAGAAAATGAGGGTGACTTTAAACTGATTCTCCTGTTCTGCTCTATAAATACCCAACTTCGTTACTAGAGAAAGGACAGGGCTGAAGTGCCTGGTGCAAACGCTCTGTGATGGAGGCCAGAGGGGACAGGAGGACTCAATATCCCACAATTCCCTCTACACACAGACCTGACCTACATTGTAGTTCTGATCCTCCCTATAGATTGCTCTCCCATCTTTCCATATTATATTATACAGATTGTATGAGTGTGTACTATAATATTTAGGACCAGTGTCCATTACAGAGAATGTTGCATCCAAGGGTGTGTGTGTGTTTGTGTGAGAGTGAGAGTGTGTGTGTGTTTGTCCTAAATGCAGCTCGACAGCTGGTAAATGGGAGCTTTAGCATGGCAGGAGGAAGGCACTTCTGATACAGAGGCATTAAAAAGTAATGTTCTGGAAAAGGGCTGTATTTTGGGGTTATAAATAATGCATCAGCTGCATTTAGTGGATTTTATTGGAGACATTAATAGGCAGAGATATGGACCACATGGCCCATTTCATCGTCTATATTTGGCTTTCAGAGGCAGCAGGAGACACACGCACTCCTTCTCTCTTTTCTTTTTTACTGTACCATTATTTTTCTTTCTCCATGACAACTTGCCAAATATTAGGGACGGCTTTCTACATTGAAGTTTACATTTATGGCATTTGTCAGATGCCCTTAACCAGAGCCTCTTACAAAAGTGACAGACCTAGCTCAGTGATGGTCTGAAAGGACTAAGTGAATTTTATGGACGTTATCTGAACTCCACAGTTATTGTAACTGTAATTGGCATTGAGCTAGTTTATGTAGAAAAAATATACAAACAGCATAGTTTATTAGGGAAATTACTTTAGGTAATGGGGTGTAAAAAAAGCTGCTATCTGTGTCTTTATCAGTTCAGTGCTCAAAATATTTGTATTAATATATTTGGGTATGATCTAGACATTTATTTCTTATGTTATTTGCTCATTTCTTTTTATGCATACTCTACCACTCTGCCCCATAAAACATAATTTTATCCACTTCCTGAACTTCCTGAATAGTTCCTCAAGTTTTGGGAGATCTGCTGCTTTGTGCAAAATGTGTGGTCTGTGTAGTAGAAATTACATTTCAGGTCAGTTTGATCAGAAATATGGTTGAAATGTAGTTTTATTTTGAATCTAAGTAAGGCTATGTTTAGGTTGTGCTCCTGGAGCAAACCACTGTTGATGGCCAAAAAGTCATACTTGTGCCCTTCAAGCTTATGCCTGCATCACATAAAAGTAAAAACCTGCATTTTGTTACATCCCATGATCCCAGTCTTAATACACTAGCATCAAGCAGATGTCCTTTATTTAAAAAAAAAAACAATCAAACAAAAAAATATCACAGCTCCTTCATCTATATTATTTTTCAGAACACCTTCAACCCAAATAAGTTATAGATATTTGGTCACATCACATATCATGAGAAAAATGAAAAAAAAAAAACCAAATCGTCCCAACCCCAAAAAAAGTTAATCTATCTTAAACAATAATTGAATATAAAGTAATTTGTAAACTATGACATGTTATGTCTGCCGATGCTGGTCATAATCATCTGGAATTATCAGTTGTGTGGCAGGAAAATAAGAAACAGTCAAAAGTCATGAGAACGTTCTTGGTTTTAAATAAGCAGGCCTGTTTTTTTTTTTTTTCTTTCATTTATTTAAGCACCATCTGGAAAACTTCCTCAAGTGGTTCTTGGATTAAGAGCGGATTTGGAATTATTGCAGTCTTTCAAACTTCCCTTTTTTGACATTCTTAAACACGTAAAACGTTGTTCTGTGTATGCATGGGAACCTTTTTTTAATGAGTAAAATGGCATGACACTGCATGCTGAGATGAAAGGCAGGCTTTCGGGAACATTACTGGGTTGAAATTGGTCCCATTTACTTAGGTTGTTTAACTTTTACTACAGAGTAAAGTTTATGAGTTAAATGTGAGGAGCTCTACAAACACACATGTCCATGTCATTCATACAGAACCATCAGCAGCATCACTTTATAACCTAAAAGCTGGTAAATATCTTTAGTAGATGGAATATATCTAATGTTTTAACAGGCTCCTACTGTATCAGTCTCTTGAATGTTTGGCTGCTGAGAAACAGATTTAAAACAGGCACCTTTCATTCATTCATTTTAAGAAGCTGAGGACAAAATAAACCTTGTAAATTATTTATACACATTTCTGTAAAATGAAGTAGATTATGTATTTGTGCTTTTGGTGTGATTTCCCCACTAAATGATCAAGAATGCTTTGCACTTTTATCATTGCATAATGCTTGTCTGATTAGTTTAAATAGACACTAAAAAGCAAAGAGATTAAAAAACAGAGTGTATTCTAAAGATGCCACTTCCATATATTATTAATATATTCTGTATGTTCATTTCTCTCTACAGGAAGCTTAAGAAGCTGTTTCGCTCCCTGAAGGAAAAGAAGCGAGCTCCTGAAGTACACGTAGAACAGACAAGTCGTACTCTGCGTCAATGGCACCTGGACAATGACCTGGAGCCGTTTGTAGGCCTCACACCTGAATACATGGAGATGAGTGAGTGACCGTCTCTCAGTCAAAGTGTCAGGTCCTATAAAAATACACATTAAATCCCTTTTTCCACTCTGTAGAGTTTACGTCACTGGAGTTTGTTTGCAGGCTAGTTTAGTGTATGCATGTCTTGCATTTGTCTTTTGGTCATGTTAACAAACAGTGTTTCCATTAGTGAGTGTGTTGTGTATAAATTCATGACTGAATCATTACTTATGGCACTGGTCATGAACATGTGTGTGTGTGTGTGTGTTTAGCAATAGGCATATTTTATGCTATCGTTGTTAATTTGCTAAATAATAGTTATTGGAGAATATGATGGAAAGTTTATAATAGAGGATTTTTAAAAATGTATTTTTTTCTATTAGAGATCTATGCCAAATTAAACATTTTAAACAATTAAACAAAATTATAATAGCTGTCATTAACTTTAGCTCAACAGTTGATAAAAGAAAGATTAAAAAAAAGTAGTTTAAAACTGATGTATTTCATGTTAGAGCCAACCTAAAAACCTAAAGCTATTAAATAAGCTATTAATTATGAATTCTGTTAAATTCATTTTATTTTAATTTCCAAACAACAAGGCTTATCTGATTCACTTGAATTCATTGCTTTTGTATGTTCACATTAATGGATATATTTTATAAGAAGATTTTTTTACTCAGTTATACTATATATGTATAACAGGTTAGAGAGATAGGCATGCATAAGGCATGATGAATGATAAAAATGCAGGACAGATGACACTTTGGTGGACAGTTAATTCTCACGGGTCTAAAACATTACAGCATTTTAGTCTTGGTTTTTAAAGCATGCCCTCCAGTCTGTAAGGCACTGTTTTACTGTGTAGAAAAAGTGGTGCATGTCAATCATGTTAAAGCTGGAAATGCCATTTCCCACAAATGTTATATTCCATGTGTGTGGATGATGAAAAAGCAGCCTCGTGTTCTGTCAAAAATGATAGACTGTAATTTTACCTTACTAAAGATTGTCTCACTTAATCATGGAGCGTCACTAATCTTGAATCCTCACCTAATCACGTTTGCAGATTCTCACAAGATTTAGTTGCTTATGTAAGCAAATATATAGATGGAAGCAACAGTGTTCTAGTCAAAATGTACGATATAGACCGTGACTAGCTTTAGGCAATCTAAACAAAAGGTTCTTTCAAAGAATTCAAGATCATATTAGGTTAGGTTTCAGTGGGAGTGAATTACATTTTGTATTTCTGGACTAATGGATCTTAATATGGACTCTGAGTAATGATACACATAGCAAAAGATAAAAAATTAGCACACATTTTAAACTGCCGTACATGTCTTTTAATGAATGGTTTAAACCCAGGCTTCCTGACTCTGATGGTGCTAGAGACCTTTTATTCTTCACATTTTTAAGTCTGTCCCCTCTAACATACCAGATGCTGCTCATAAAGAGAGTGGGTTAAACTGTGATGAGTTAAGTAGATTTTTTCTGGTAAATAAAGGACATTTTGATGTCGTTGGGGAGCAAGTGTGGGTTCGCTGTAGCAAAGCAAGACTTAATCAATGCCAGATGATATAAATGTGTAATTGCTATAGTTTGACACATTTCACATTTCAGTGTATGGTAAATGTGTTCATGGGTGGTTGAATGAATGGGTGGTTTTAAACGCCTGTAGGTAAGAGCTAGAGTCACATATTAACTTGCATGCCAAAGAGAAAGGTCATGCTGATTAACATTGCACTGCATTTGAAGCTGTGTTGTGCCCTGTGTTTAACACATTCATTTATTTCTATCTTCAGTAACTGCTTTGTATATACATATGTGATATTTGTGTATGTATGTTTGTACATTACATCTCTTTACATCAGTAAATATGCAATGTTAAATGTGAGGTTATCATCAATTTATACTTCTTACATAGACCATTTAATAGTCTTAGTTCTTTTGTATTTTGTATAAGCTGTTGAATGTTTTCCTAGATAGACTCTAAATACATCATGGCTCTGACCAGGATAAAACAGATACTGAAGACAATTGAATGAATAAGTGTCTTGACTCCTTTCAACTTTTGCCTTGCTCCATCGGAATATGAAATAACAGTACAGCGTGGTTTGAGTGTGTTGCCAAAAATTGGTTTATAATAAAGCAGGCACTGTTCTCCAAAATTCAAACTAACAACTCACTGGCTTTGGGATGGCTGGTGTGGTTACCATTGATATTAAAGGGGTAGCCATGGAATCATATGATGCATATGACTGTAGTGTCAGAACTACAGATGTACAGGGGATAGTTCTCTGCTGCTTTTCTTCTAATACAGTGTTTTCTGTTTGGTTATATATATATATATATATATATATATAATATATATATATATATATATATATATATATATATATATATATATATATATATATATATATATATATATATATATTTATATATATATATATATATATATATATATTTATATAGACACATTACTTTCTGGATTTTATGTACCTACTAGCACTGAACTCCTGCTCGTTTGATTGTTCTGTCGTAGTAAAGTAACACGGTCGAGTTCAACAGGCAGATTTGGAGGTTAAACTCATCCAAACTGGTGATGACGGAACACCCGAAAGCAGTCCAGGTTACTCTCAAGATGAATTGATAACTTGGCAGCAGACAGGCTCAGCTGAAAGTTAAAACAAATATAACTGTTGATGATGTTCACCACTCTCAGTATGGTAGATGTTGACTTCTTTGTAAGTGAACAAATAAACACCTCACTTTTTTTTGGAAATGGGTTGTCTGGGCCAGGTTACAGGAACACTCATTGCCAACTTGGAAACTGCACTGCCTGAGCTATGTAAATTAGCCCTATGCAACCTATCTTGTCTGCCTGGGTGCTTCATTGAGCCTGCTGTCAATGTAGCCCAGGACATGAGGTTGCAGGTTTCAGACTCATAAAAGCCTAGTGTCCATGTGGTGCTTCTAGGACACCACACCCTCTTTCCACTTTCCAGATGCCTGGGGGAACACACACTCAGGCTTCTGGGTAAGTATTTGAGTGTCCAAATGACTCTCAAAGAAGCCCCTAGATAGCACACCCAACAACTAAGGAATCCAGTAGAACATGTACCTAAATGGTAGGGGAATCTTATGGCTGAAAACATTGGTTACTCAGCAGTGACTCCATCAGATCAGTGAGTCATGTGACTGTGTTGCAGGAATACATACAAGCTCCAGTTCTCCAGAAGACATCTGGCATCAGAATACTGTATATGATTACATGTTCATTACCCTTGCAATTAACTCGACTAGTATCGGGTAGTCGGCAAATAACTATTGATTTTCATAATGGCTAAATCTAGATTTTCACCCTGAATCATGTCACATGTAGCTTCTGGGCATTGGACGGCCTTTGCTGTGCCCAGTGCATGCTTTCTTTTGTTAGGATGGAAAGGCAGACATTCCATACTCTGAGTTGTTTATCTGCTATGGAAGATAAACAACCTCTGAAAAACCACCTGTCTAAACAGAGATTTGCCCAGCTGAGTGGATGTCTATGACCTGGAACATCTCAACATTATAAGGGTTATGTAAAACATGTGCTAACATCAGTACTATCTGTACAGATTTCACCATGGGTTTCCTGATTTCTGATATATTACAAGATTAACCTCATTCCTCAAAGAGGTGTGGGAGCTGTGGTCATCCATAAAGCGCCTTCCTTTTTCTCCTAAACACTGTTTACAGTTCTACAGTAAACAGTGTTCCTCATGACATTGCTTTTTAACTCGTCTTACACACTGTGAAATAGGGTGAAATAGAATGCTAGTTACATATGTGGTGTTACAACTTTGGCTGCATGAACCCTGTATAACCTCCAGGTCATTTGAAACATATGAGAGCTTGGTAGGAAATGTTTTTTATGATGATGAAATTTGTTGCAAATACTGTGTTGTAAATCAGTATGTTGCAGGAATAGCTTAGCATGCATGTCCAAGAGGGTTGTGTTCATATCAGTATCTGTATTGTTATTTAAACCAATGTGGATATGGCTTAATTTCATAAGCAACTAGAGAAATTTGTCTGACTATTTTTTTAATCCCATTTGTGTAGTTATTGCAGTTATTATGTTTGTTGGGTACTTACATGCAATATTTATGAAAATACTAGGTTCTACTTCTTAGAGAATTGGGCATAGCTTAGTGGTTAGCACTGTTGCCTCACAGCAAGAAGGTCCTGGGTCCGAATCCTGGGTTCAAACAGGCAGGGGTCTTTCTGTGTGGAGTTTGCATGTTCTCCCCATGCCTGCATGGGTTTACTCCGGGTACTCCGGTTTCCTCCCACAGTCCAAAAACATGTACATTACGTTGATTGGTAATTCTATATTGCCCATTGTCTATATGTGTGGCCCTGTAATGGACTCGCGACCTGTCCAGGGTGTACCCCTGCCTTTCGCCCAATGTGTGCTGAGGCAGGCTTCAGTACACATTCTGTACTGAGGCTGTACATTTGCTGCTTGCTAAGACTGTGCGTCATTTTAAGGTGAGATTAAGAGCATGATATGGAATTGCAGGCAAGTTATTGCCAAGAGGCAAGTTACACTATTTACAGAGGCAGTATAAGCTTGTAAGATCTCGCTTTTTACATAGATTAAGATCAATGCACATCCATGCAGAAATCCATATAAGGCTTCACAATCTCTCACAAGACCATGTATGATTTAGTGTAAGGCCACATTCTCCAGATGTTTTTGAGCATTTAAGCAAGACAACCTACAGGCATTCCTGTTAATACTGTCATTAGCATTGATAATTCCTGCTTTGACAGCAGATTGCTGACAGGCTCACCCCTGACTACCAGCTAGCGTCTAGTTGTTTACTTATTAACACACCCTGCATTTTTACTGAATCTAAAAACCACTATGCAAGATATATGCACACATGTCTGATCATGAGGTAGCACAATTAGAACAAGAGAGAAATTTGTAAGGCTATCTGTTTGTCAGAACCACTTTAGTGAAGCCACTGAAGGAAATTTAGTCCATTTCCCTGAGGTTTTTTTTTTCAAGTTTTTTTAACTTGAAGAAATTTAGGGCAGGATAAGAATCAGTGTTTCAGTAATATACACAGAGGTCATGGTTTTTAATCATTTTCGTGCCTAGGGCCTTCAGACCTTTAATCAGTCCAGGTACACAGAACCTAACATTATGAATAATGAAAGGTTAGGTTAAGTTTATTAGTTTTCAACATGGCATTGATTGCACAACATTCAGGTAGATGCATGATAATAATATAAAGAATGTTTGTTTTTTTGTTTATTCTTTCCTGTCTGCAGTCATCCAGTTTGGTTTTGTCTCCCTCTTTGTGGCATCTTTTCCTCTGGCTCCTCTCTTTGCTCTGTTAAACAACATCATTGAGATCCGACTGGATGCTAAGAAGTTTGTCACCGAGCTACGTAGACCAGATGCTGTGAGAGCACAAGATATTGGTACTAGACTACATCTATATATACAGTGTTTTTATCTAGAACACATATCATTTACTTTACTCTTGTCATTTGACAAAATGTATTTCTTCTTCTAGGAATCTGGTACAATATACTAAACGGCTTGGGCAAGTTTTCAGTTCTCATCAATGTAAGTGGCTCAATTTCTCAGTTGTATTCTGCCTGTGCAGGCATCTTCAGATAATATATAACATTTATGTGGTTCTTCCCAAAAATGATCTATGATTGTAAATGAGGAAACGGGACAAAAGACGTAAAAGACACTTCAAATAAGACATTTCTTTGTATATGTGAGCATGATGGAGTTGAAGTATGTTCCACCCTTCTATCATTCCATTCTCGTACAGTGTATCCCATGGATAAGCTAGGGGTCTCTAGCAAAGGATATTTTACCTCCAGTGTCAGATAAGTCTGGAATTACAACCACACTAATGTGGACCAGAGGGTCTCAAGTGCAAACATTTTATGGAATACTTTGATATTTTCTCTGTAAAATTGGATAAATATGGAAATAAGTGCTATGTCTTCTTATTCTTCATAATATTAGACATTAGTTTTACACAAAAAATATATATAGGTGTGTATAATCTGTAATGTTCCTACATTTCATGTATTGAGTTAGTGAGTCCACTTAGAACAAGTAAAAACATTCACATATTCATGGAAATATTATATTGTAGTTTTGAATGAGAATCATTGTCAAAAATAAATAAATAAAAGGACTTCTGGCCAGAGTGAGCAGTATAACTGACTTGCATCTCCTTCAGAGCTTTAAGATCCATTACTAGCTGAAGCAGCATTCTATCAGAGTCTAGTTCTGTTTGGTAGACAATAAAGCAAAGATGCCATCAAAAAGAATTACATCATAAAGTTTATTTAAAATTCTTATAATAATTAAACTGTAAATCACATAAATAAAATAAATAAAACTAAATTGCAGCATAAATTTTCTTGACCAAACTGTGGTACACTTTTACATGGAAATTGACTAGTTTGAGAACTTCTATGAGGACTTTTCAAGTCTTCTCTGAGGACTTGACACAGTTCTGTGCTTTTTTTTTCTAGTGACACACTAATGCCTTTAAATGCCTTGTACATGTTCCCTTTATTTTATAGGCTTTTGTCATCTCCTTTACATCAGACTTCATCCCACGACTGGTTTATCAGTACATGTACAGTGAGAACGGCACCATGCATGGCTTCATCGACCACACACTGTCTTACTTCAATGTCAGTGATTTTCAACCAAAAACTGCACCTACTGACTCGACTATCACAATGTGCAGGTGAGCCTGTTTACATTACAAATTCATATTACATACACAAAATGTAACACTTTCAGTAAGATGTCTTAATGTTACCTAGAGGTACAATTTTTATTTCTGTTGAAGTATCATGTCTATGTTGAATGGACTTGTCTTATAGTCTAGAATATGTTGTGCCACTCATCCGAGGGCCTTCATCAGTTCTTGAAAACTGAAAGCTGAGAATTGAGAAATGATAAAGCCCCTCGGATGAGTAGTGCCATGTCTACTATACATTCCAAATTAATCTGAATGGATTAAAGACCATTTCAGAGTTTTGTCCGAAATTTTACCTGCAGCTCTACACTACACAACATTATGCTCCATCAAAGACTAAGAGCACTTCAGTGAGCTTAGCAAACCAGCCCTCTCCAGCTCTTTGCTTCATTCAGACATGGATTGATATAATGAAGATGGACGGGAAAAGATGACTTCACATTCTGCTTTTAGCATTGTGCATCTTGTGCCTTAATGGGCTAGATGCTGTACAGGCATTTCTAGGGCTTTAAATCTTTAACTGCATATCTAAACATTGACCACGTGCATCATCAGGCCAGCTGGGTCTTTGCAGACCTCTCATCCACCTGAATAAACTGCAGTATCTTTTAGATGCTGCATCATTTAAGTCACTCTCTTCTATAAACCAGAATTGTACTAATCTATTATAATAGGGCCACTCGTGTCTTGTTTCCGTTAATACTTTGAGTGACATTATAATTGTACATTTGGTGAAGTCACCACTCTCTCTGTCTTTGTAACTGGTCTAGCAAGAAAGGATTCACACGGGACTAAAATTACAAGGTAATCAAATAAAAATTGAAATTTCCAGATAAGAACTTAAATTATCACACTGTCTCATTAAATAGAAGGGTATTTCTATCATCCCATTTATAGGGTAAATTCCACTTAGCCTTATCACATATATCTTAAAGCTGCTCTTTGCAGTTATAAAATCACTAGCAAATTTTTGGTTGTCAGATTGTTGTCAGCCCATCAGTTACATAACGGTGTTTAAAATCCCAGCAACCAGAAACACCTAATACTCATGTCAGAACAACACCCGCTATTATGTCACTAATTTGTCAGTGTAGGGGCTACAGTGATAACAGTGATCCTATTGGACACTCATTTAATTGGTACTGAAGCTTTAATGTCCAAATAGTAATTTATTGCAGTAGTTGCAACTTTTATTTGGCAATTTTATTTGACTCAGACGTCAATAAATGCTTCAGAGGCGAGGGGATCACATGTGCACAGCCGTTTTCAAGTCATTGCAAATGTTTTTAAAAGGATTTACAATTGGGCTATAATTGGGTCTCTTTCTTCTTCTGAAGCAGTTTATTTGTTGACTTGGATTTTTGGTTTGGTGTGATGGAAGGTGAAAATTTTCTTTATCTTCAGCTATCTAACAGAGGCCTGCAGGTTTTGTGGTGAAATAGTTATTTGGAGCTATCCATGATTTCCAGTATCTTGTGCAGAGCCTCAGTCTAAATAAAGAGCAACATTGCATGATCCTGCTACCACCATGCTTCACACTGGGTATAGTGTTCTTTGGGTTATAAGCTGTTTTTTTTTTTTTTTGATAATCATAACTTTTAGAATTATGCTCAGAAAGGTCTACCTTGGTCTCAGACCATAAAACATTTTGCCCCATAGTGTTGTTGGATGTAGCTGAGCTTGTACTTGTTTTACCTTCCATCTAACCACCTTACCCCATAGTTCAGACATGTGAAGAATGCAAGAGACAGTTGTCAGGAGCTGAGAGTAATCAGTTCTTGTCAGATATTCCTGCAGCTCCTTTAATGTTATCGTAAGTCTCTTGGCAGACTCACTGATGAATTCCTGCCTTGTCCTTTTGTCTATGTCCTGTTCTTGGTTATGTCACTGTGGTGCTTCTTTTTCTCCACTTGTTGATAAACTCCTTCATGGCGTTCCATGGTATATCCAGTGTTTTGGAAATTAATTTCTACCCCTCTTTCCAAACAAAACCAAGAAGATATCAAGAAAACCAACAGTTGATCTTTAACTGGGGTTAATCATAATCACTTTGCTGATGACATCTTTATGATAATTACTTTTACTTCTAAGTTTGAATATGATTTGTTCATTCTGAGCACATGCTTCATTACAAAGGGTGTGCACACCTGTGCAACCAGTTTATTGTCATTTTTTCCTTTTTCCACATTTAACATGACATTTTTTTGAGGAAATTGAACAAGACCTGTTTTATTTTTATTTCATTTTTTTTTATATCTCAGAAACGTTATATTGCACTGTATAAATGTATTTTCCTGACAAAGCTACTTCAGTATCAGGAGTTACAACCTGCTTGGCAAATCTACTTTTCATGTTTAAAGTAGATATATGCCCATTAAATAAACGTAGGAACTTCACTGAAGTGTCACAGCTTTCATAACTCAACAAACAAAACTTTAGGGACCTTTCCTAGTAGGTTATGGCCAGTTTAATATAATACTATGCAAACAGAATACCTAATAATACTTTATAAGGAATTCCTTCACGTTGCTGAAATATCTGTACACTAGGATCTTATAATAACATTCTGACTCGAGTGGAATCTGATAACTTTAGCTGATAAAACATAAACACTTTGGTCCATATCTACTTTATTAGGGGTAGCGAAAAACAGAAAGCTCTTGAAATGTTTTTCTACCCTCTTCACTTGATCTGAAAACCCATGGAGAAAAACAAACTGTGTAGCAACTGTTGAAACTGAAATGATGATAAGAGAAAAAGCCACTGTTTTCTTTCATATGTCTTCATAGATTCACTAAGCTTTATTGTCTTTTATCATATAACATGCTAATAAGAGCACATGCAGCACATGCACTCTTGTTTTATGGCCATACAGCAAAACATCCCTTTTGAGGAAGACAGTACACATGTAGGCACACATGTTTAACTGTGATTTTGTTATGTTGTTAGGTATAAGGATTACAGGGAACCCCCATGGTCTTCACAGCCCTACCAGTTCTCCAAACAGTACTGGTCAATCCTAGCAGCTCGACTGGGATTCGTAATACTATTTCAGGTATGCTTTTTTATTTAAATTCCTGGCAACTTTTCTTGTGAGCCAGCTTCTCTCAGCTGTAGTGATGGTTCTATATTATTCTGTATGTGTAAGGTGGCCATCCCCTTTTTATATATTAGCTGAATTTTTTTCTCACTCCATAAATTAATCCACATGCATTGCATTGTGTGTTGTTTCATGCTGATGTGATTTACATTACCACATCACAAAGCTGTGAATGAGCTATTACATATTATGTGGCCAGGTTTCCCCACACATAAAATATATCATGTTTTACTATAAAGATTTCACTGCATGCAAGTGCTGTAACATGATTCTCCAATTTAGTTGCAGCATAGAACATGCCACCTCGTTTCACCTAATAAGGAATTAAATAAAATTGTCAAGTGTTGTGATAGAACCCCACATTAACCATTTGCCATATGTGAAAAAGAGGGTCTTTTGCAGAACTTATAGTGGTAACATAATACAGCATTTTAAAAACATTCCATTTTGGTGGCAACATTGGCATGTTAATGGAAAAAAAACTATAATGTTAATTTCTGATTGTTTTACATGGAAGATAATCCACATTTAATGGATTTATATTGGAAAAGACAGCTGATTTGAGGTTAGATTACTTAATAAAATATTAATTAGGTCATCAGGAAGCAGTAACGGAATACATTTTCAAAGTAACCTTTCAACCATGGTAGTAATCACTGAATGTAATGGATAACATTGGCGACGGGAAGGAATTGTAATATAATGCCATGATGTCTTGTCGGGGTAAAGAAGCACATATAGTGATACTCTTAAGAGATACTTTGTCTGCATCCTTAAGCAATCTACCTATTGTTTCCTGCCCCACCTCATGCTGACCACCTTCACCCTTCTTTCTTACTCATTACATTGTGTCTTGATTTGTACACTTGTGTGTTCCAGAACCTGGTAATGTTCTTAGGTCTGCTGGTGGCCTGGGTGATCCCAGATGTGCCCAAGAACATCAGTGAGCAGATTAAGAGGGAAAAGACCCTGCTTGTAGATGTCTTCATGAAGGAGGAGAAGGAGAAGCTTCAGCTCATCCATAGCCTTTTCTCAAAAGAATCGGGCCAGTTGCTGCTGCAGGAGCCGAGGAAGCAGGTGCAGACGGTTTCTGAGCCCCAGGCTCCCTTGCCCAACCTCACCCAGGCTGAGGATTCCACTGCTGCTTCCCGCCCACGTACCCGTGCACGCGCTGCCAGCTTTAGCCAATTTACTCGCCAGGCCTCCATGTCACCCCATTATGATGGGGGCACACAGACAGCAGTGTGAACAGGAAAAGGAAGGGTCGGCAAGAGGGGTTAGCCGGCCATGATATCTTCAGCGTGCCCATACTCAGAATGGAGGACTAACAGAGGACAGAGGGTAGGGCTAAGCTTTCCACTGAGTTCTTGAGGTGAATTAGAACCCTCTATACAGCGGTTCTCACTGGATCTAATGCAAGAGAGGTCATTATATATCTATCTCTGTACTGTATGTCCGAGCATATGTCCACAGGCGGCGCGTTTTGATTGCTTATAAAGCTGTGATGTATCCACACAGTCCGCAGAGGTGACCTCATCCTGGCCTCTAAGCCAAGGCTTCATAGGACCGCTAGCCATAGGACCTCATCCCATGCACAGCACAACTGGTTGAGAGCACGGACACTGGAATGGAAGACCAAGAATCTCATCCATGGGGCCTCTCGCACATTTTTTTCCCCATCTGTTCTTAAGCTAAGAAGAAGATATTTTTGACAGGACTCAAAAACCAACCTTCACATCTGGTCCACGCTTACTGAACAATTTGTGAAACTGCACAAACCCAAGCTGCTTTGCAAATTTTAACAAATGTAGCGTATCACAGCAAATAATTATTCCCTTTCATTTTCTCAGGTAACACCATCACTGTAGGCTTTATTTGTTTATCTGAATAATGTTGCATCTCTTTGTTTATTAGAGACCTTGAATCTTGTTTGTCAGTAAGGGATAAGGAACATGAACTACATTATTGCACAAACTGTATTGTACAAAAAAACAATACATAAACTTGGTGGGTGTCAAACTTGTTACAGAACTCTTTCTTTTAAGATGGAACTCTTCACAAAGAGAATTCTTAAATTTTTTTTTTTCATATTTAAGCTAAGATAAGACTGTCTCTGAGGTATGTGTTACCACGTAAGGTTTTGTTTGTGCTTAGGGTCAACTAATAAGCCATTTCACTTTAACAACTTATTATTTATGATTATTGTTTTCTTTTTGTAATCAACTTCTGTTGTATGTAGTTACAATGTCTCACTTGGAAAAGGCCAGTCAATACTGATTATGCACTGAGAAGTCAGATTCATGAGCCAAGATAATGTCAAGCATTGAAAGACCATTCTATATTAAAGTTTAATCATTTATCTAAGCTCTTCTAAGTTCTTACAGAGCATATGCGGTCTACCTTTGATACAATATTCAAAGCCTTCAGTGTTGCACGTCCTCTGTGTTTATGACAATCGTAAAGTTTTCTGCTTTTGGTTAAACCTATAATTCTTCCCCATGGTTGGCTATCATTGGGCAAGGGGTGAGTTAGCACATAGTAGGAGGCTGGGAAAAGAAGCACAACATCTGGCTGTCACACTCTCTTTTCCTCACATGACTCATTGGGCTTCTATGTTGGCAGTGCACTGTGTTCTGTTGCTTTATGGGCGTGCACAGTGCCCGAGTGCAAAGTTTTAGCAGCAGGTGCTCTTTTCATAAATTATTTTTTTATTTTAAGCATAAATAATTTTCAAGTCATCTCATGCAAAAACCTGTATACATGAGTGCCATTCTTTGACTGTCATACAGTAGATTCAGATTTTAAAACACCAGGCTGGTGGCTAAAGAAATCCAATTAAATCAAGCATGTATTCCATTTGTACACTTTTATACTAGCTGTCTGTGCTATCTAAGCTTGTAGTAACAGTATGCTTGCATAGAAGTAATTATTGCATGGAACCAATTTAGATTTGAATGGGAGATGGCATTGTGAAACATAAAAAAAATCATACCTTTGACATTAATCATATCTTCCTGCTAAAAGCCCTGGACTCGTCTCGAGTACATTTTGTTGATGACACATAATCTTTCTGCAAACTCATGCGATTATATGAGAAGGTGATATGGTGAAAGGACCAGCTTCACCCTATAATTATAATCTTTTCTCTCTTCTAACGGCAGTCTGGTGGCTGAATTATTTAATAAAGCTTCAGTCAGTGTGTCATTTGGCTGGCTAATGACTTAGACATCAAGGCAGGTGTTGTCTGAGTGTAGATATACTGTGCAGCTATGCAGAAACATGATAGATTAATTAATGTTTCATTAATAAATAAATGAAGCCTTTAGATGACCTTGGCCAGTCTAGTGTCTTGTATAACACCATAAAAACGAATACTTCCAGAGATATGATGTAAGATGTGTTTTTCTAAAGAGATGTTCATCTGCAAATATTTAAAGCTGTAGCAGTTGGGAGGAGATTAGTGACAGTACTCTGCCTCTAGCATTTCTTAATCAGGGCTTGACAGTGTGAAGTAAATGTCATGAAAACCAAAGAGCATTATTTTGACACTCTTGCCAAGGGAGGCTAAAAATCCAATATAAGAATAAGCCTTTATTTTTGTCACATATGCATTACAACAGAGTGCAGAGAGTTCTTTCTTCACATAGCTTCGCAAACCTCCTCAGCTTTGGAGGTTGGGGTCAGAGCACAGGGTCAGTCATGATACAGTGCCCCTGGAGCAGAGAGGGTTAAGGGCCTTTCTCAGGGGCTTGACAGTTACACATTGGCAGTGCTGGTGCTTGTGTGTGTGTGTGTGATACACATATTATTACTGTGCTTCTCCTGAATGTTAATGCATATAAATGTGTATACCTCAGCGCTAGAGGCATTTTACAAGCCTACACTGTAAGGTATACACGTGGAGTTTCACAGCCCAGGCACAGAGGGGCAACAATCATATCCTTTTCCCAGAATTTCCTCTAGGGCAACTCCTCTTTAACTGAAGATGGTACGCTCTTAAGTTTCACATGGTTTCAAGTGTTGCATACACCTTAGCATTCTTCCATTTTGTGTGTGTACATTTCCCAACTCCTCCATTTTGTATGTGTGGGCACATATTCACAGGTAAGCCCTGCCCATAGAACATTCTTTAGTTTTGTCCACAAGCCTGAGTTGTACTTTACTTTCATCCTTTCTAATCCTTCGCTAGCTCTCCATCTATTTATGGACTTGTGCAGGAAGCATTTTTTATACACTGGATGGATGATATGGAGTGTGTCTGGAAAAGCTTGTGCAGTAAAAAAAGAAGAGCAGGTGGATTATGTGAGGTGGTTTGCGTGATAATGTAGCATAAGCAGGTAGACAAAAACAGCTTGCCAATTATGATATAATCCTTTTCCTGCAACACAAGGCTGTTAGCAACACACTAATTCCAAGTAACTGCATACATGATTTTATAGTATTCTAGCATTTAACAAGATCTATTCAGACTATTTTAATTTAGTTGTTGACCAGAACAG
The DNA here is from genome assembly GCF_019097595.1 of Hemibagrus wyckioides. Taxonomy (NCBI): domain Eukaryota; kingdom Metazoa; phylum Chordata; class Actinopteri; order Siluriformes; family Bagridae; genus Hemibagrus; species Hemibagrus wyckioides. Next base: position 11,080,287 of record NC_080728.1, on the reverse strand, counting down.
AATAGAATACAGTAGAATACAATAGAATAGGGCAAAATTGTTTGATGTGAATTTAGGTGCTCTCTTTGCATGTATCACAGAAAAAGAAAGAAAGTGAGACACTCGAGTCTGGTATTTTCCTGCCCTCAGGGGCCAGACACGCTGCAACATGACTCCCGAGAATCTCCTTTACTTAATGCTAGACCTGCAGTGTTGGGGCCCTCTTTCTGTCTCTTCTTTCTTTCTTTCTTTCTTTCTTTCTTTCTTTCTTTCTTTCTTTCTTTCTTTCTTTCTTTCTTTCTTTCTTTCTTTCTTTCTTTCTTTCTTTCTTTCTTTCTTTCTTTCTCTTTCACACTATTCATGCATATCAGTCCTAAGGTTCCTAAAGAAGACACAAATCTAAATAAACATTTTTGTGTATGATCAACATAACCATACTTAAGCCCACGGCATCATGAGAAATACGATCAGCTGATACTCTTCAAGATGTCATGTGAGAATTCTGCTCTCACTTATCTTAGCAATTTATTTTCACTCTACTATTCTATCAATGCATGCAAACCCTGATTATTAGTTTTTACCAAAAACTTTTACAAATTTCTTTTTAGCTACAGTGCAAAAATGTCTCACTCTAATATTAGTTTAGCACAATATGCAACATCAGTATTTAATATGCCACTCAAAGCTAGTCTTACAGTATTTTTACATTCACATCATAATATCAGTTATGCAGGGTATTTTTTATTTTTTTTTTTACCATATAATAACCTTTTTTACAGTCTCCTAAGAAGGTGGGTAAGTTTATCACTGGCTGTACCAGGTTCCAGGCCCAGATCCTGCATCAGCACTCTCTTCTGAAAGTCCTGCAAAGGGCAAGGTACATGTTAACAGGTGAATAAAATGAATAGTGCTATAAAAAGCACCTAGCAATCACCATTTACATTACCAAAGGATTGTTCAGAATTTTCCTACTTTCCGAAACAATTTAGTTACATTTATGTTTTAGGATGCTGACTTATTAAAGGTTTTGGATATTAAGGTCTGTACGTTGGTTATCTCTAATGCAAATAATCTTTCACCTCCATAAAAATCCTATTTTCTATTTTCAATAGAATCATGCACATAGCAAACTTATAAAGCATACTTATAATTGTCCATATACTGTAAATTATGACACCAACACCAAGCAAATATACAAACACTTTCACAACGTAAATACTGCAAAGAAATACTAAACCATTTAAATTTGTGAGATTAAATGGGACAACAATAACAATTATGATTACAGACCAACAGTAGCCATTATACCAAAGGAAGGGGCTCATTTATCTTTATTAAGACATCATTGCTTGCATTCACAATAAAAACCCTAAAGGCTCCTCTCCTGAGAAGCTGGGATTTTTATTTATTATTTGTAATTTAATGGTATTTGCTGCATGCTTTAGTTATTTTATGATAAGCCAAAAACCTGCCATGTGCAATTTCTATTTTGATTCACAGCCCTGTTTACTTTTCAGAGTTGTTTAAGTCAGCATAAGAATTTATTTGTGACCACATGAGCATAGCTATTTTTTGTGGTTTGTGTTTGTGTTGGTCTAAATCAGTGGCTTGGCACTGCTCAGCATGCTGTATGTAACATCTGGTGTAGTTGGGTCAGCCTTTCCCTGACTCCCACATCTGTGTGGTTAATCAATTTATTGTGTGTGTGTGTGTGTGTGTGTGTGAGAGAGAGAGTGTGTGATCAAGGGGCTACCTCACCCTGAATTCACGTAGCCTGTGCAATCTGCCTTGAAGAGACTCACGCTCAGATGCTAGGCCTGCCACATGGCTTTTCCATTGCTCCTCCTTCTCCTTCAGAAGACATACACAACCCTGTCACATACTACAGTCCCACACTCCAAGATAATATGGCAAGTACATGACAAATACCCAATTCTTAAAATGATCTCACCACGCTTTGCAGAAGCACTTTGCAAATATGAGACTTGCATCATTTTCAATTGTTGCCTTTACAAGCAAGATGGTTTCTGCATTAGTCAGCTTTGGCCTCTTTGTATGAGTGATAGCTGCTCCCAGGCCTTTGGGCTAACCCTGAATACTAAAGAGTACCTAATTCTGAAAAATCACTTCCTGTGTGGCTCAGAGACAGCCCTTACTGTTCGTGTTAGCGTGATTCAGGCGATTCGGAGTGATGGGCTGGGCATGTAACTTCTATTGTTCCACGCTTAAAATATCTCTTATGTGGACTCTCCTGTTTCCGCTGTGGTAATTGTATAGTTCCTTGAGGAGCAGAGCTATGCCTATAGAACCAGTACACTTTTCAGCATATGGAACACATCAAGACATGGCGCCTCTGTTGATTCTGACTTTTAAAAACAAGTTTCAGCAACTCATTCTTCTCAATAGATTCACACCCAGGTCTCTGGGGGGAGGAGGAGGTGCGGGGGATTTTTTTGGGGGGGGGTGTTTGGGGGAAGGGATGGGTGTCTGTAAAATGTATTTATTTGGATGGGCAATGGCAGTGACAGATTGTATTAGGATGGAGTGGAGTACACATCAGAATGTGCGACTGGCTTCCCACATCCGTTTGTAATTTTAGGCACAAATAAAACCTGCTTAACTTGAAACATGAACAATAGACGAAGTGCAAAGTTATTCCATGTGATTGGAAATAGTGTCTAACACCTAGAACAGAAAACATAAGTAGAATGGTATAGCGCGGGTTTCACATAAGCGCTGACCAAAAGGAAACAACAACAACAAGCTGTCCTTTGGTGACCTCACACAATCCCGTTAGACCGTCACTGTGCTGGCAGTCAACAGCATGCAGCTGGAAAGCTTCTTTCCTTATACACAGATACACATACCATCTCTGAGCCTACTCTCAAGCGTCTTGCTTATTATACAACTCAGCCTTGAGCCTCTGCCAACTAACTCACCATACACTCACACCATCTGCTGTGTATGGGAAGGGCTGTGTGGTTATATTGTAGCACTTTTCTCTAATTCTGCTCAGAATGATTTGTTTTGTTAAGTTGAGGTCATTGCATATGCAACTGTATTACACCAATAAAGCAATCAAGTGCAATTAGGTTTGCAAGTTAGTCTGCTGAGGAAGGCTTGTTTTGCTTGGCAAGACAGCAGTGTGGGTTATCAGACGTGGATATAAATAGAGGTATCTCAGCAGACAAATATAGCTTTGATGGCCATGCTGGCGCCCAGAGCATCATACCCTCCTCTGCTTCTCCAGCTCGCACTGCCTCTCCTGCTCCTTCTGCTCTCGGTCTAATCTCCGGCGGATCTTCAGGACCCACCACACACACATTTTAGCATACCATATTAATAAACATGGGCAAGAGGTAATTGAAAGTGTTTTAAGAGGAGTATTTACCCTTTCCTCTTGATTCTGCTGCCACTCACTCTCATGAAACATGCTCTCATTTGAAGTTTTTTCTGGATTCTTGTCTAGTTCCTGTTTGTTTAGGAAAGCATAGTCCTCTTCTTTGCACATGTCCCTCATACACTGTGAAGAGAACAGCCTGTCACAGCTTCATATCATTAGCTCACAACAATCAGCAAGTGTGAAAAGACTGTAAGCAGATTCAACTCTTCCAGATATTCAGATATTTACAGGTTTAAGTATCCAAATTGTTATAAAGCGTATGTGTGGTGGCCTGGGGAAATGATCATGACATTTTCTATAGCATATACTTCTAAAAACTATAAAAAACAGGCTTTCCCGAACTAAAATGATCCCTTTAGAAGTAAAAGTTTAGCATTTTAAAAAATCTGATGATTAATCTAATCTGGTGATGGAAAAACTGTTACTGCCACATTTTAAAGAAGTATAAGTGCAAAATGGAGAATTCTTATCAATATATGATATCACTATGATTATCAGTATTATACACGTCAGTCTTTGTCTCATCTCTGAGGTGAAAATCGCTCATGTCATTTTAACATGTGCCTCAGCTTCATCTCTTCAATCCTCTGATATCAGTTCACGCTAACATCAACGCTGATATAATCACTGATTAATTTAGTTAGTTCTATTCTGTTGAGTTTCTTTTTATTAATGTCTGTATTGAGGAAACTCTCTGTGTATGCATTCTTCTGTATGTTGATGAGGCACTGCATTTAGAAAGTTGTATCAATATCAAGCACCACCTAAAATATATTTATCTCATCTTAAAGTAGATATTCAACCTCTGATTCAGTCATAACTGTAATCTGACATCCTCTCTTAATACATAAATCATAGTCTACAAAATAATGCCACTTACCTTAGACATAGGAATTGCTGCAAACTTCTTCATGTGAGCCATCCTTCAACAAAAGTGAAGTAAAGGTAAGAAAACTTGTAATCCCTGTAAACTTCTCTTCCCGTTTTAATTATTCTGTTTCAGGTTAAAGCCTCAGGTTAAATATTTAGTATGTAGAACACTCAGCAAACATGCTTTAGAAATGAATGTACAAGTAATGCATTCCATGGTAATTTGCAGTTCCTTTCCACTACGGTTCACTTCCAGTTTGTGTACACAATGAAATGCTAAATATAATGCATACTTTGCTATTTTTTAGAGACCCCACTGTTCCATCTCCAGCTTGTTACTGTGTTAATAACATTACATATGAGTCTATCAGCAGTGAAACAGCTCACTCACCTTGGAAAGAGGTATCCTGATAATGAGTTCTCCTCTAGGTATCCTGCTGAACTTATGTGGTGGTCAGCCTATTTCAATCAGTGATATGTACCCTGACGAAACTGAGCAGACATTACAGCTATTTCAGCACATGCATGCTAGAACCACCACTAGTATGCTAATAAAATCCAACATTTCATCAATCTTAATTGATAGGCGTTGTTTCTGTCACTGTTTTCTGTACTCTGTGTACAGAACGTGTTGTTTCGCACTGATCCAAATCTAAATACCTGTGACTATGTTATGTTAAAGTATTCAAATAATCTATATCTAATATAATAAGTGCATTCAAAGCATTCAAATAAGCTATAATCTAATAATTGTTTTTAAGACCCAAGAAAACTTCTGAACTTTATATTTGTACTTGAATATACATCTTATGTATAGCCCACAACTTCCCTCCTCTTGCATGCTTATTTGTGCTGTTATAAAGAGACAAGACAATAGTCTAGCCCTTTAAGTCTAAAGCTTAAATTGGCTCAAGGCTAAAGAAAATTAAAAGATTGAAGCTTGGAGATGGGATTGCTACAGTACAGTATTTTACTGTATATTAGCACACAGAGCACTAACTGGTTTCTTCCCTGCTGCAAGAAAATCATTAGAACCCATTAGAGAGCCATTAGAGTGTTTTAATGTTTCTGGTGGTCCTTAATGGAAGTTTAGAGGAATCCATTGTTTCTAAAGGTTCATAATAACTTATTAATTTCATTCTGATGGTGATCAGTGCCAGTGGAAGAATGGGTTCTGGTGATTGATAATAGGAACAAGAGAATCTGTAATGACATCCTTTAAGAGTTTGACGAAAACTAATCTCAATCCAATTCCCTTAGAGACTTTTGAGCAGGGATAATAGTAAGTTTTATTTTTGCCAAACTATTGATTTAAGAACTGTTAAGATCATTACACCCTTATTTACTGTATGTGCCAGAGATGCACGTGGTTTGCTGTATTTCTTTTTACAATTCCTATATTTCCTTCTTGTTTCAGGAATATCTTGCAGAGCCTGTTTTGCTATCCATTATTCCAACTGGAAGACCAACCTGCTATGCTTCCTTTTATTCTTCTTTTTCTTTTTTTACACTTTAATCTTTATTCACATGGATTGGCCTGTTTGGCTCATGACCTGAATGTGGTAACCCAAAATAACTTGTAATCCACTGTGGGAAAGTCATCCTCCATTTTGTGGTATTAAAAAAGTCACATGCTCCACATGGTTGTGTGATTTATTGAATTTGTTCCCATCACATGCTGATAATTGTACTTGTTTGTATTCCTCAGCAAATATAGATCAGATCACATGATATAAATATTATAAAAACAAGTTTATTCAAAGAAGGCTTTTGTGGAAACAGGGGTTAATTGGCATTGCATTTAAGTGGTTGGCCTTTTTTTCCTCATAATGATCCTTCAAGTATCATAGACCAAGATGGAGCATATTTAGCCAGATAAACGAAGAGAGGGACAAAAAAACAAACAAAGTAAGGACACCAGGTCAGTAAGAGTGGATTAAACGGAAGCTACTTCACTAAACAAGAAACATCCAACATACATGTCTGTATCTTATTAAAATAGAGCTCTGTTATTGGTCACAGTTAACTCAGTCTTGACAAACACAGAAAGAAAATAACATTTATAATAGCAGGTGGTCAAACATTTTGGCACGATCTCCTTTTGAAAGTTGTACGTATTTATCAATAAAAAGAGAATACTTGTCCTTGTATTTTGACATTTGCAATGATTCCATGATCATGGTCATAATAATTAGATAAAGCAGCAAGAATTGTATACAGTATGCACTACAACAGCAGGGCCTTTTACACACAGTACAATACATGTTGGAATGTGGCACTGGATGAATTAAAGACAATCCAAACATGAGCAAAGTCAAGGGTGTGTTTGGCTGCATGCCTTCCAGACTCCAGTGTTAGATTCAGCTTAACAGGAAAGAGAATGTGCTGAAATTAATGTGTAGGCTCAATCTCTAGAGCTTCCAGGGGAAATAAAAGCGAAGAGTGTTCCTGTTATTGGAATTCCCATCAGAATCCAGAATGAAGCTTTGGATATATCCTGTTCTGTTTATAATGATACCTGAAATCTGAATAGTGTTGAACTCTCTCATACACGCATGCCCAAACATACAGGCAGAGTTTGTCAGTCATAATTTGACTGGCCCAGAGAGCCTTATTTGGTTTAATCAGATGCTCTCTTGATATTTCTCTTGATATTTCCATTGCCATGTATTTAAGTAAAATACAACAATTATTAATGTTTCCTAGCCACACATATTTTGGTACAGATAAGGAAACATTGCACCCCTAGCCTTAAAAGTAATGCAACATTTTATACATTTTTTTTCCAAGCACTTTGCTTGCACAGCCAATGAAGACCTTTTTCTGAAAAATCCAAGCTCCAAAAAGATTATAGGACACAACAGCAGTAACATTTCATGTTGATTTTTAAAGTACAGGGTCTCTTCTGTGACCCTGTGTGATGTTTAGGGGCTGTTATGACAGTCACCTGAGATACCAAGATGGACCTGTTTAAGCAAAGATGACCCCTGAGCTGTAAAGCACCAGCGTCTTGCCCTTTCATATAGTCAAGCAAGTCCTTATAAATGCAAATCCCATCTCTCATATATATATATATATATATATATATGTATATATATATATATATATATATATATATATATATATATATATATATATATATATATATATATATATATATATATATATATATATATATATAAAATACAAAATAATAACACAAACACAACAAAAATGTCCTATGAGAAACTACACATTGAAGTGTAAATAGCTTGACTGCAACACCACCATTATTATCCTGGAATGCACATGTGAAACTGGTGGAATTTTCAGGAAGATAACATGGTGGCAACCTGTCTGCATATCCTCACAAAAGAGCCAGGGGAATATTACACAAAGGTAACATCTGGAAGTCTTAAATTCTAGGTGGGACTTTGCCCAGATATAGAAACCATTTGTGGTGAAATGGACCTTTTCTTTGAAAGGACGCAAGCTATTTTGTGTGTGATATTAAAAAAAAACATGCCTAGGATTCAAACATTTTCTTTGATAAATGATTCCACAGTGTACAACCTGTCCACATTGGATCAAGCTTTTACCAGTTCATTAAATAGACATTTGTGATTGTATATGCTTATATGAGGTAAACAGTCATAAGTTAGGACAGGACACATAGGTAATTGAAGCTATTGCAACCAGTTTTACATTACTATACCCAGTTCCTGGAGAAATGTTTTGGTAACCAGATGTCCTTGCAAAATGAAAGATAGACATTTTTTAATAAATTTTTTATATAACGACTATGTAACAGCATAGCACAGTGGAAACAAGAAACAGCTGTTGGGAATATCAACAGAGGTGGTGGTGGTGGTGGTAAGGTACTAAAACAAAATCCTACTAGTATCAAGAGACTAGCTTCCACATGTTTAATGTGTCATCTACCAAAAAGGGAGAAAAATATCAGCTACATTTCTTTCATATCTCAAGTGCTCCTCAAGATAATCCTTAAAATAATACCAAGAAAGGCAAGCACTCTTATTGATACTCAAATCCCAGTATGTATATTTGTATATATGTATATTTAGTGGTGATTTGTTGGCTTGCTGCTCTTGCTCTGCTATAGAGTGTTTGGAGCAACCATACTCTAGAGTGAGCTGGGTCAAAGGTTTAAGTCTCTGGTGAACTGGAGAGGGTGTTTGAGAAGGTAATTCGTCTATGTACCCATTATTACTCCAATTAGCGGTGTTTCATTCAGTGAGCACTCTATTACTTAATGAAATCACAATCTTCTACCTCTTTTCCATCCTTCTAATTTTCTAAATGCAATTAATGCCTATGCCCAGTGAAGTGCATATTATTAATGCGGCTATGGGAGACCTAGACTACCCCCCCACCCCCACCCAAAAAAAGTTTTATGTGGCAAAGGAATGTGAAAGTTTGAATAACGATTGGATTATTGTCACTCCATCCAGATAAAGGAAAAATATTAGTTTCCACCTCTTTAGTTCATTGCTATACTGGTAAGTTCAAGTTCACAATGTCTCTGATATTTGCTGTTAACTATTTTTTTTTCTGTACATAGGTTTATATGACCAGTATTCCCATATGCATTGCATTCTGTGCACAAGTAGATGAGTTATACAAAAATATATATTTCTTAATTATTCCATGCATTTTGCAATACATATATACCTCATATGCTCTGTGGCATATTTCTTCAAAGTAAAGTAAAATCATCTGAGCTATGACTTCTTTTTCCCAGACATACTGACAGCACAATATCAGTAGCACAGACTGCAGCAATACTGTTGTTGAGTGATGAGGATGTGATAAATTATTGTTGTTTTTAACTAAAATTACACTAAAGTTTATACTTCAATTGCAGCTAATCCCAGGATTTAGGTCCAAACGAGCGATATGTCCTTTGACTGTTGGTGAAGGTGTTATGCAAGGCACATAGTTTCACCCTGTAATGCACTTTTAGATTAGTGGCATTGTGTGTCTTGAATCATCTTAAGTCCATCCATGTCTCTCTTTTTTAGAATATACTTTGCTAACAACTTAAATAAATAACACAAATATATTTATACATCATATAAACATGTATAGACTACATGCATTTCATATAACTTAAATAATAATTTATATCATATTTACATCCTCCCAGGGTAAAAGAGAGAAAGACAGTGGATTAGTTGCACAATACATGGTTTTCTTTATTATTACGTCCTGCGGTGTTTGCGTGAAAGTGCACAAACACAAGAGGTGTTTATCCTTATCCAGCGCCAGTTCATCACGTTGTTGTACTTGGTGAGGGCACGTACGTACGTCTGTGAGGTTTTGCACTGTGAGTTCCAGTGCTTGTCATCTATGCCTCGGCAGCCACTCTTAATTGGCTTGCTGTTCTGGCAGGTTGTCTCATAAAAGTATTGCTTCATAGTCGACCGTTTTATCTCGACCTCCGTAAGCACTGAGACCTCGTAGCCATGGATGTCCACCGCTGTGGTCTTGTCTGTCACCCAATGACTCATGCTGTCACAGACGGAGTACTCACCACGATAGCTCTTGTGCTCAGCATAACGCTTCTGCCGTGTCTTATTGCTGCTCTGAGTGTCATGAGCACCCTCAAATTCATCCATGAGGTATAGCGGTGGGGGCTGCAGAGGTGGCCGCTCACTCAGTAACACTCGCGGTGAGTTGTAGCGCTTGTGTTGCCTGAACAGCTCATCAGCCATAGCCCTCTTAGACTGATAAGCAGATGGGCTGACTTGTTGAGGATATTGTGTATCTGTAGGTACATTGAGGGATGTGGAAACAGGTGTATCCTGGTTCCTCTCATCTTGCCGCTGCCGGCCGCGGCTTATGTCAGCCTGCAGCAGCTTGACAATGAGCGTGTTGATGGGGTCCTGTGTGGGCCGTTGCTTGTTCATGGCAGTGATAGAGACACAGTAAAGGTACGTGAGGAATATCACGTACAGAAAGATGGACATCACTAGATTCACCTGTAAGACCTGCAGAGAAAAAGAAAGAGGAATCTTTAGAGACAACAATTTTAAAACAATTAATATACGTTTGCATTTATTAACTGCCGATAAATAAATAATAGCTCAATTCGTGATGTTTTTCCAGCTAAATCAAATGAATCAATCAGTCTTGATGCATTGTTTGTGCATAAGTCACCTCTGATGCTCGCAGCACTTGCTTAGTGATGCATGAAAATCAGTGAATATTGAAGAGTGCAGAAAAGTGACATGTATTGTAATGCACTAACATTCCATAAGGTGTCTGATTTATTGAAGCATGTTACATCCAGCTGGCCCTCTGAACGCACTGAACTTTAAAGTAAAAATATACGCCTATGTAAATACACAGCTTTTACATAAATAAACAATGTATACTTTGTCTATGACAGGCTACTTATTAGGTGGTTTGCCACCCCCACAATAAGGGTTTTGGATTGTGTGTGGCTAGGCCCTTTAGGTTTAGGTTTATGCTGTTTCTGTGACAGGTTGTGCAATGCTTGGATTCCGAAGATGTTCTTTTTGGATCTTTAAAAGAATAAAATAAAAAAATAAAAATACAGCTTCGCAAAATCTACTTCCACCAGTTCTCACGTTGAACCATGGCTTGGACGTTGGAACCCTACATGACAAATAAGATGGAACTCGCTCTACATTTTGCCGCATCCTACTCATAGTGCTCACTGTATTTTAACAAACATGCAGCTGCCACCTGCTACAATGTGACCAAAATTACCACAGCTCTACAAATAGGTAGAATCTTAAAGTGTGTATCTTCTTTCTCCCTCATTTCCTTTAGATCATATACCAGTGAGTAAGGACTGTGGAGAAAGACATGTGCCTCATGATTCCAGTTCACAGACCTCTGAGGTTATAATACCTCAGTGACCTTCTGTGGCTGCAACTACACAGCATTCTGCAACTTTCTGTTCCGCTAAGGCCTCCAGGATGATGCACAGAGACCGGTGGCTTACTGAGATGAGAATATGACTCTAGATAGACTTATCACTAAATCTGTCCAGCTGAATAACTTTCTCTGCAAAGACCATTGTTCAAGGTAACTTTCCCTCCATTTTCCAAAAGCAAATATTTATGCCTGTGACCATTCATCATCGCCATTACCCTCTGTGTTTCCCAGCTTGATCTCAGACTCCTTTCATATTGCTGGAGATAAATCAACTCACTGCTACAACCCTGCTTTCCAGTTATGAGCGACAAAACCCTACATCTGCTAAAACACCATGAGAATATGTCTCTATTATTAATTCAGTTCTGCTCCAATAAAATAGTCCTTTGGCTTAACTGCCTGAAAAGTCTCATTATCGTCTATAGGAACACAAATACATAATCTCTTGGCCCTAATACTGCAGAAGGAATGCTTCCAGCTCCTGTCTCCACATCAACAAAAAATGTCCTAAGTCACATCCTGAGATTGACATTCCCTGAAGTTACACAGATCCTAAGGAAGTTTTTAGTAAAAACAAAGCTACCAAACAACCTCAGTGAACTCAGGACTGAGTTACTAAAGAGGGCAAGTCCACAATGAACTGAATTTAACTTCTTGCAAGGAGTCCAAGGTTATGGATGATTACAGCCAAGAAGCCCTTCAACAAGGCCTCATTTGACAGACCACCCACTTCTGTCAGTTTCGTCTTTGTGAAAAAGGTAGAGAGAGTTCTACGCCCATGCACAGATTAGAGAGGTCTGAATACCATAGCTTTAAAGTACAAATACTCTGTTTCCTCTATATGTCTCTAAATGAATAAATGTAAATCTGCTTTCTCTGATTCTAGGCAGCTCTATAAATACATAGTAATTGTTTATGGCTTGATCAACACCCTTTTGCTACTTTAGCCTCTTTGACAATAATTTTCAGAACAAACAGGTAATCATGTAAACCGACATCTTGATACCTGCAGCCTTAAGGCCCCTGTTAACACATTCAGACTCTTCTGTTATCCTTTTACTTAGGAAGACCATCTGAATTAGGAGCAGGAGCTATCACAAAACCAATATCTTACCACAGAAAAGAATTACGATACAGCAGATCAGGATGTGCTGGAAGAATGGAGACACTGGCAGGTGGGGGTGCCACATCTGTTTGCTGTAGACAACAACCTAGAAGGTCAATCTACCACAACTTCTCCAAAAGACTGTTGGTGTGAACACAGAGCTGTGGCTTCAGACCAGCCAGGTATTTTTACACATCATGCAAATGTTACAAGAATAATACAGGTGGCCAACCTTAGTGAAAGATGTTACATAATACACTATATTGCCAAAAGTATTCGCTCACCCATCCAAATAATCAGAATCAGGTGTTCCAATCACTTCCATGGCCACAGGTGTATAAAATCAAGCACCTAGGCATGCAGACTGTTTTTACAAACATTTGTGAAAGAATGGGTCGCTCTCAGGAGCTCAGTGAATTCCAGCATGGAACTGTGATAGGATGCCACCTGTGCAACAAATCCAGTCGTGAAATTTCCTCGCTCCTAAATATTCCACAGTCAACTGTCAGCTGTATTATAAGAACGTGGAAGTGTTTGGGAACGACAGCAACTCAGCCACGAAGTGGTAGGCCACGTAAACTGACGGAGCGGGGTCAGCGGATGCTGAGGCGCATAGTGCGAAGAGGTCGCCAACTTTCTGCAGAGTCAATCGCTACAGACCTCCAAACTTCATGTGGCCTTCAGATTAGCTCAAGAACAGTGCGCAGAGAGGAATGGGTTTCCATGGCCGAGCAGCTGCATCCAAGCCATACATCACCAAGTGCAATGCAAAGCGTCGGATGCAGTGGTGTAAAGCACGCCGCCACTGGACTCTAGAGCAGTGGAGACGCGTTCTCTGGAGTGACGAATCACGCTTCTCCATCTGGCGATCTGATGGACGAGTCTGGGTTTGGCGGTTGCCAGGAGAACGGTACTTGTCTGACTGCATTGTGCCAAGTGTAAAGTTTGGTGGAGGGGGGATTATGGTGTGGGGTTGTTTTTCAGGAGCTGGGCTTGGCCCCTTAGTTCCAGTGAAAGGAACTCTGAATGCTTCAGCATACCAAGACATTTTGGACAATTCCATGCTCCCAACTTTGTGGGAACAGTTTGGAGCTGGCCCCTTCCTCTTCCAACATGACTGTGCACCAGTGCACAAAGCAAGGTCCATAAAGACATGGATGACAGAGTCTGGTGTGGAGGAACTTGACTGGCCTGCACAGAGTCCTGACCTCAACCCGATAGAACACCTTTGGGATGAATTAGAGCGGAGACTGAGAGCCAGGCCTTCTCGTCCAACATCAGTGTGTGACCTCACAAATGCGCTTCTGGAAGAATGGTCAAAAATTCCCATAAACACACTCCTAAACCTTGTGGACAGCCTTCCCAGAAGAGTTGAAGCTGTTATAGCTGCAAAGGGTGGACCGACGTCATATTGAACCCTATGGATTAGGAATGAGATGTCACTTAAGTTCACATGCGAGTCACGGCAGGTGAGCGAATACTTTTGGCAATATAGTGTATGTACATTCATGCATCCCATCTGTCCAACATTGTAAATGACTTAACTCCTTCCAGTGGCATCATTAATTACTATTATGGTGCTCATAGGCTTTACTTCAGGCTTTATCATCACAGCCCACTATCTTTCCAGTCATTAAACCAGGTCTGTTGTTTGTTTGATTTTCTTACTTTTTTTTGGTAACACTTTTATAAGGTCCATAAATAAGTAATATATTAATACTTCAAAATGAAGAAGTTCTACATGCTCTAAACCTTAGCACATAAGGAAATAAAGTGTGCATATATAAACAATCTCTAAGTCATATTTGACTAGCTATTAATGACTTGCTAATTAATTTTTTTGATAATTTATCTTATTAACACTATTCATTGTCTTTAAGTACACAATGTAGATTAACCCAGAATATGGGTATTTAAATAATGTGAGACAATTCTCAATTCAAAGCCAGCACCATAAAGTGAGCAATTCAAGGACGTGGTAGGACTGTGACAGGATAAGTAGATCTTAAGGCCTAACACAGAGTTATGCATAGAGTTGATTTTAGATCCCCTGTGTTTCGTACCACTGATGAAATCAACTATATTTAAAATATATCCTGTGCTATGCTTTAGTGTAAATCGTCTCTCATATTTGCACAACTTACATTATAGCCAATAATTTGGGCAACCTATACACCTGGAAACACACTCCAAGTCAGTCTATTCATCAACAGTATAAGTTAAGTCATGGTGTTAATTAATAGACTGAGTTGGCAAGATGTTAACACAGTTGTTACCATTATTAATAGTTATTGATACATCAGTTATCAAGGCTATTAATTTATACACTTTATTACTTCCTGAAAGTTTAGTTAAGTATTAATATACGACTCATTTTAGTATGACTTTTCTTGACAAACTTATTTGAATATTGTCATTATAAATAATTTCTAGCTTTAAATGAACGAGTCTGACAGTGTTACCAATTAATTTTGCTGCCATTTTCTCATTAATTAATTAATTAATTAATTTATTTTCACTTGAGCAATGTTTCTGAACATTTGTTCTGTTGCAGCTGTAACCTTTTCAAACCAGTATAAAATACCTCAGAAAGGCAGTACACACCTAGCACACCTAGTACTAGACTACAGAAGATAAAAAGTGGTAAATGTATAAAAATATTTTTACCATAATGACAAGCATAAGATCTTTTTAAATGTAACTTCTGTTAATTGACTGAGGATGATGATAAACTCAAGACCCGAGTCCAGTGTCTGAGCTCTAATAATGATGATGGTGATACACTAGGACAGAAATGTTGAAGGCAGTCAGTGGTTGCAGCTGGTACATCAAAGGGTCATTTGGCATAAACAGGGCCTGGCAGGCTGTTGAGTAATAAAACCAAATACACTTGGGTCTCCCAGTCCTTTGAGAACCCTGTGTGTATTTATATCTCCTTTCACTAGCAGTACCCATACTGTAATTTATAACTTTGCCAAGCAGACAACTTAAACGAGGCACATATCAAGATCGAGGTATACAGATATTTGTATATTTGTTTTATTTGCTAGATAATTTTTTTTTTTTGTTAGGGGTTAACGTTCTTGCTGGGGCTGTTAAACAGGAAACAAAACCATTTTAGGAGTGTACAGTCAGCATTAATTGGAATGTTTTTGAAGTGAGAGGTTGAATTCCAACTAAAAGGAGGAGGTCAAGTAAAGGAGTTCATTTTAAGTTAAAATGAAAAATTATAGTCTGAATAAGACTACATGTGCTTGCTTGTGTGTTTATGCCAATAAAATATCTCCTTTTGTCAGGGTCAACAATGATGTAATGACTGCTACATTTCATTCATGTTGGCTCTTGCTAAAATAAAGCTCTTAGTTACTTTGATCATCCCAATCAATAAAGTCACTCTCACAGTAATCCATCTGTGTAGCTCAAAATAAATAACATTTTTACAATACATTTTGTGAGAAAATGGACCTATTAAACTATATATATATATATGTGTGTGTGTGTGTGTGTGTGTATACAAATTTGCTGTAAAGGGATAACACTATAAAATGCAAAAAGCACTGCAATTAGCAAAAAGAAAACGCATACGTTAGCATTCACTGTACAATTACAGTTGGAGCAGTAAACCTCTTTTTATTTCCAGGAGATTTATCAGACCCAAAACAAGAATATGAGGTTCGACTGAGTTTCAGGTTTAACCTATAGTTTGGCTTAGCTCTACAGATATTTTATGAAACAGAACATACAGCCAACAGCTGTTTTTAATATAAAAACAATTACTCCCATTCTTTTATTTTGTGTCATTTTTTATTCTTCAGTTTTATTTGGTTCACTTTTATTTATTCATTTTAAACAGATGTTCATCCACAACAAAACACTGTGAAACAGTCTATAGTCAGCATGCACACACTGAACATTACTTGAACCAGGAGGTTTACACCTTTTACCATGATTTTGTTCTGAGGCACGCCAAGATGGACAAGGAAAATCATTATATGAGACTTTAGACTAGATAAATTGCAAAATATTATCTTGTTTGAAGACAAGCACATTAATTATAATAATCTAATGCAGAGTGATAGGCTTGAAATCGTATTCTTATATGTGTTGCTATTAGGTTCAATCAGAGTAAATTCTGTAAATGATCAGATATGTTTTAGTGTTCTGAGAATGTAAAGACTTTCAGGATAGTTTGTTTTATAACTGTTGCCAAATTTGATTATCACAAGACACAGTGATTCTCCCTCTCACCTGTCATCCTGTTGCATAAGCAAAGGAAATGTAGGCCTCGAAACAGCACAGATGTGCTCAAATGACACCCTGATTTATACATGTATTAAGTAGGAGATGCCAAGGAACTATTCCAGTAAGAGAATGAGGATGAAGAAGGAAGTTTTGTTTTATTTTAGAGCATTAGCAATCAGATGTGTTCCCTGAAGCAGACACTGTTTTTAGTCAAACTAGTTTTAAAAATATTGTGTGTGTGTGTGTGTGTGTGTGTGTATGCAGATAGATAGATAGACAGACAGACAGATAGATAGATAGATAGATAGATACTAATACTCTGATGAAACTGTTTTTGATTTGATTACAAATCTTTGAGCGTATCAGTGTACCACATCCTGACTTGGCAATATTTCCCACTTTTGCTTTCTAGCAAAAACATGCTAGAAACATTAAATTGTAAGGGCATTTCCTGTGCACAACAAACTTCAGATTTTTAGTTGGATTCAGGTCTGTCTTCTGACTAGTTCATTCAAAAGCACTAATCTTCTTTTGGTTAAGCCATCTCTTTGTTAATTTGGATGTACACTTTAGATCATTGTTGTGCTAAAAGGTGAAATTTCATTGACAGATGATTAATACTTTTACACATGAAACTGAATGTGGTTGGTTCATTCTGAACACATCCCCAGTCATTAAATGGTGTGTGCACACTTATGCAACCAGGTTGTTTTTTTATTTTTTTCATTTGCAGTGGAAATCATCTGACATGATTTATGTTAGTTACATTTTCTTCACACCAAAAAACCTGCCATTTTGAAAGAGGTGTGTAGACACTTCCTCTGCAGATACATCAACTGTCCTAAGTAAAGTAAAGTAAATCATCTTTGCAACCAAGTTTTTAGTTTGCTTTGAAAATCATAACTGGTTTCTGCCTGAGGGTTTCATCTCAGCTGCAAAGTGGGCATGACAGTCACATTCAACACTCACATTTTAGTTTATAAAGGCCCATAACAAAGCCTCTCCTATTTCTAATACAATCAGGTTTGCTTATCCTTTGACAGGTTTAGTATGTTCATAGCCATTAAGAGATTATAGGTCTGCAAAAGTAGGCCAACAGCCAGGCAGGGAATTGTTTGCTTTGACGTACCCTTCTTCCTTGCCATTAATCATACTGTGCATACTGAATGAGGCACATGCAACTGGTTACATTTACCTGGTGAATCATGGAGTCCATTACTCTAGGCAGAGTACTTGCGTGACATCTCTTTGCCAAGCCACAAGTGAGTGTTTCAAATGAGCCAAATATCAGTACCTCAGTACAGTAATTACCACAAGGGTACTTTTGGGAAAGCTCGAATGCATTCTGTCCAACGTTAAATTAGGATGGGTGTGAATGACAAAGTTTGCATACATTATAGAATGGTCAACATGGTATAAGACTCCATACAACCATGATTTAATATAGCAAACATCAGGAATAAAGCTTTAAAGACATAAGATGTTCTCATAGCTCGTAGCTAGTTTTCCGTAGCTCGCATGCCTACCAGAAAATCCACAGTGCGTTCCATGCCTTTCACCCTGTGTTTGAACTTTGCCTTGCTGCTTTTAAATTTTGATGAGCCGTAAGGTATTTCAAAACTGCCAACAATGTGTCTTTGATGAGAGATCTCGGTATTATGCAACAAACAGCATACATCAGACAAGTACAATTGCCCTCGTAGTCACATGTGTCATGGGTGAATGGCAGCAGGAATAGCTGCAGGAGTGGACTGATCATCAGCGGATTGAAAGAATGTTGTTCTTAAAGCAGCCTGGCATCTGGACTGAGTATAGCAGGGGAAAAGTCCAAACTGCCCAGTCGAATGCTTCCTACTTCTTCCTAAACACAAGGGAACTGTTGTTAAATAGCTCCTAGGCATACTGCTTAATGACACCGAGAAGTGTTCCAGCTCAAGTAAGATCACTAGCTACAGGGAGTCAAAAATGTTTAGTCATGCACAACTGCCGCTTACAAAAATGCCCTTGACAATAGATTTGATCTAAGCAAAGAGAACTTACTAATCTTAACTTATATAACTTGAATCTTGTGATACTTTAGAAAAGTGTATGCTGCCTGCCTGTTTATTACGCACCGACCAAGTCTTCCTTATTAAACTCTGCTGCAGGATCTTCCCTGAACTTGTAATTTCAAACAACTTAAACAGTCTATGTGTTTAATGTTTTTTAATACATTTAGCATTGCACAAAGAATAATCTTTATTTTTTTTAAAAATGCAAGTACCTAATAATATGCTTGAATTTGCAAATTGGAAATTTGCTCATTTAACCCTCACTACCCTTAATGTGTTACATGATTATAAAAAGTCAAGAGGCCAAGTCTGGAAATGAAGTTCACCTGCACTGGAAAATTCTTACTTTAAAATACTTTAATATATTTTACTTTACAGTAATATACTTTTTAGTTTATATTATCACATAACTAATTAAATACTATTAACTATTAAGATAGCATTTGTCAAATATATTTAGTATGGAAGTCTTCATTCATTTTGTCATATTCTCAGCAATTTAATTAAGAATAACTAAATATGTTATAATACCACAAGCACCATTATTTTGTTCATTACAAAATTTGCTAAATTCAAGCATGTCCTTTATCAAACTTCAGCTTAATCACTCGCATGCAAAAGTAAAAAACAAAGTGAAATCTGGCTTGTTTTGTATAAATTCAATTTTGAATGAAACTATTGTTAACTTATAACAAACAGCAATTATGAATTTCCATATTTTTGTGTGTCATTTACATTAGGTTGTGTTAGGCTGTACTGGGTTGCAGGGGCAGCTTTTCTACCAACAGAAGATGTAATGTAATGTACTGTCAGTGGCCTCAAGTCTGCAAAATCCTTGAATTAACACCCAGAGTTCTCACTAAAGTCCAGCTGGACATAAATGAACATAGTATGGTTTAACTGAGTGCTGGGATTTTGCTGTGTGGGGGTTTTTTCACTGCCTACGCACATCCCCTAAGACTTACCACTTACCACTAAGGCTTACCACTGTGTGAGCTTTAAACTCCCAGCGGATTGCCTTGGGATTAGCCATGGCCTCTTAAACCACACAGTATTATCTGAGCTCTTCATCTTAGTGCATGCTGTTACTGCACAGTTTAGCAGCCTGAGTGTGTAGAACAGTTTACAGTAGATTCACCTGGGATGGGAACAGAATGGTTGTGTAGAAACACTTTTTAGATCCTATGAATGCTCTCTCTCTCTCTCTCTCTCTCTCTCTCTCTCTCTCTCTCTCACACACACTCTTTCTCTCTCTTTCATTTGCTCTTTTGGTTATATGATGCATAATGTCATACCATATAACAGTCACCCAGACTCCAACAATCCTTGAGACTACAGTCCAGGTTAGAACAGACGAGGGTCCAGGTGCTCAACTATGTATTGTGTGCACCCCAGAGGCAAGTACTTTGCATGTGCAGATGGTTTACACACGTAAGGAATTGTAACAATACAAGGGAATTTGCTTCCTTTCATACAAACTTTGACTAGCAACATGTAAACTAGAGGTACCAGACTCCAGTCCTATTTACACAGAACTGCAGAATTTAAGATGCAACCTCATTTATTACACCAGATACAACTGTGTTATACATCACTGAGGCCTTCATGGAACTATGGTGTGTTCAAGAAGGTATCAGAAATCTCTTTGACTCCTGCACTTAATTGCACTCCTGACTCTAATCTTTCAAGCCCAGCTACACATAGAGAGTCTAATACTTTCATTGTAACTAAATGTGATCAAGAACCATGTATGTTCACAGGAAAAGGGCATTTGACTGACACTGGGACGATTAATCACAGTTCTTGGCAAACACATGAGGATATCTTGTGATGACAGCTTACTCCACACTAACTGCTGTGATGCCATGAGCTTTCTTCAAGTCAAATGCCTGATATCTTTGTCCTCCTCAAAAATTCTCAGCTGGAAATACTTTATATCCTGTAAAGTCCCATTAAGATATAAGAAGGTCTGTCATGTCCACTCTGTTATAACAGCACATGCTATTAATGAATTAGCAGAACAATGAAATTGTGACAGAATACATTGATCAATGTGAATCAAATATAAAAAAAAAATCACCTCCAATCTGTCTTGTCATAAAGAACAAACGAGAATTTTCCACTGCACAGTAGCAGAACATTTGGCACCAGAAAACTGGCACAGCTTTGTCTATTCACTACCAACTCAGTACCAAAGGCATCTGTTCAAATTTTTTATGATACGTGCTTGCACATTAATTGGCACCAACAAGCTCTAATTGTAGCTGCTATGCATATACATATCAGCTATGTATACAGAGATATGATATGTATTGTGTGTATGCACTATACACGAGCTAACACTGTGGTTTATAAAATGCAAAAATGAAAATGAGAACATTTAGTCAGTCAGTATCCGTTAACTAAATGGTGGACCAGACAAAAGAACAAAGTTAATCTGAGCAATTCTTTCATGTTTGATTTAACAGTGGTAAAGACACACCACACACAGCGATGACGCTGAGCATGGTTGTCACTAAGACCACTTCAATTGTTGAGAACTTTGAGCAACGGCTAGAACCCACTGACTCCTGTCGGCCCAGTTCCTATTTTTATATGTGCAATGGAAAAAACACCTTAACAGTAATAGATCTGATGTCTAACCACACAGGATTTACAAAGAGCATCTAAGCCATAATGCTTTCCAAATATCCAGATGTTCCCATAAAGCAGGACCCCCCAAATCTGGATCTATGACTAGTACCATACAACATCTGGAGGAGGGCAAAAGACAGGAAAGAATGCTTTGTGCACACTTCTTGGTTTACACTCAGAAACCTGCGGAATGCTTTCAGCACACAGACTTGACCCCACAGTCTCTGAAATCCCATTAGGATCAAACAGACAAATATATCTAGTGTCGGAGATATATTATATACATAGTTTCTTTAATTAAACTGCTTCAAGGTGTTTTAACACTATATGTTTCAGTCACCTAGTGTCCTAATTTGTTGTACAGGATTTTCTGACAAAAGCCATCAGTGATGGTACTTTAATTACAAACCATACTTATTCCCACAAACTACTCACAGGCACACTGTCTGCAGGTAGGTACACTGCTTAAACTCAGTCTTTTGAATCTATTCCAAACCATTATATTCAAAGTAGAATTAGAAGTCTGGTACACTGACTAGAGTATAAACAAATTCCATGCATTTCTCAAAAATGTGATCAACAAACAATTTGTGACATGCACGTTACAAACTACACGTCTCTTCCTGAAGATTAGGGATGAAAGGCAGAAGAAAGGTTGCCACTGCTGCCTTGTAGCTATGGGATTGTGTGTTCGGAGCACACTCTGAGTGTCTGGCCTCACCAGCAGTGCTCAACACTTCTCTATACACTCTCTGCCTGTGCTTGAAATTTTATATATGAAAAGCTTGTCCTTATGAAAACGTCCTTATAAATAATTCCGCATTTTAAGGAATGTAACCATTTTATTTCACAACTGATTTTTGGAAGCACATATTTTGTGACCGCATATACATTTGTCTCATAAACAAGCGGTTTTATTTTTTCATTAAAAACACATTCCATCTTGGTGCCAGAAGAGCGCATAGCACATAGACGGGGAATGCTCAGTCAGAGAGTGATTAGTGTTCATATTCATCCAGGATACCTTTTAAAGGCAAATAAAGGCTGGGATTAAGCTCAGAGCGCCCTCCATTCTACGGTGCTGATACTGCTCTGCCAAACAAAATAAAATTAAGAAGCCTTCAGTAGAAAAAGGCAGTAGTATTAACTAGACTGTATTAGCCACTGATACCAAACCAAATTTGACAGCATTGTCAAATCACAGTTATCCAAAAGAAGGCCTTCTTGAGAACATGTGATAGATGAATCATTTGAAGACGGCATAAATGTGCCTGCGACTGTGAACATGTCTGAAATATTTACACTTCTGTTTTTATCATTTACAATTAGAAAATATTTGTCCAGCAGCCACAGCAGAGTAAATATTTATACACTACTGACAGCTTTACAGCAAATTTTCTGTTTTTATTGTCTTGTGTCCAGCCATGCTGAGGTTCACAAAAAAAGAGTGGGTCCTGTACAATTTCAGTATAAGTTTAAGGTTAAACACAATGCTTAGTTACACCAACTACAACGTACTTGCAGTGGATTTCAGAATGAAACATGCTCCGTGTTTTCACTTGATAATTGATGGGTTGGAGAAGGAGGAGAAACATGACATTTTAAATTGTTATTATTACCTCTCTCCCAAACCCGTGTGCGTGATGACACTCACACCTACCTCATTTACTAACATCCACAGCAGATTTAGAGTTTTTGTGATTTATTTCTTGAATGATTTTTAAGATTCCTTCCACATGATGCTGTTCCTAGATCAGGACAGGAGTTTAATGGTATTTGCTGATAGACCCTTATTGGTTCTCCAATATGAATTTAATATTTTACTTTAGTTTTACTTATGTTTGTGCATTTTGATTAGTAAAATCTAAACAGATCAATATTAGTCATTCAACAAGGTCAATAAATCAGTCACTCTGACAAGCCTCCATTATTAACATTTTCTTGACCCATTTCTATCGTTCTCTTACTATTGCTCTTGTTTTTTTTATATTAACATGTATATTTTTGTATGTTGCGTTTCACTGCAGAACCCTTGATTTAATTTAATCTGCATCCATACAAGCTTATATTGGCCTCTACAATTCATTCAAAAGTCAGCTAAAAAGATGAATACCAAAAATTAAACTTTTCTATGATGATAAAAAGTGCTCAGCCAAAAGTGTGTTTTTTTAGTGTGTATTTTAGTGAACAGAATCACATTTCATTTGGATGAAGGCCATGACCCCTATATTTTGGCAAACCATGGCTCGAGTATGGGTGTAGTGTTCACATACTGTATATCAAAACGGACCAAAATAAAGAAATAGATCATTAGGGCTGCAGCAAACAAGGTAGGTATGAAAAAGCCAGACAAACTCAATCGCAACTTCATACGAGTATGTAAAAGCAAGACTTTTGTGCGTTAATGAATTGGTAGGTATGAAAAAGCCAGACAAACTCAGTCGCAATTTCATATAAGAGTATGTAAAAGCAAGAATTTTGTGCGTTAATGAATTGATACTGAAGAATTGTGTGCAGTATTCTTTGATCATGTGATCGTAGGCTAACTTGGTTGTTGTTTTCATCCAGTGGTATGGAAATATTTGCTAACGTTATCTGATGCTGACTGTCCCCAGTAATCAGATAATGCTAGCTAATTTACCTTGTGCATTGTAAATAGCTGTTAGCGGTATTAACACAAAGACAATATAACATTGTGGTTTATAACCCCAACAACTGTTGCACACATTTTGTTTTGCAAAATAGCCTTCTGAAAAAATGACACAAGTCCCAGACACACAAAGGCACACACACAATAGAAAAGACAGTTTAGCCCGAAGCTATCCCAGGGTAAGTTTGTGTTTTGTTGCACTGTTTCCTGTGTTATGATATGCTGTATAGTTTATTGATGTAAAGGAAAAATATTTCCCCTCATATCACTGAACTAATCTTAAATAGTCATGAATTTAGACACAGATGTCATAGGTGATTATGATCATGCATGTCTGCATGCCTGCTCATGCAGCATCGGGTTTTATTTGAGAGTGTTAGGGCAATGTTTTTCTCAATGTTAAAATGAAAATGAGTTTTTACGAAGAAAACAAATAATGTAATTTATTCTCGAGATGTCATCTTGTGCAAATCCCCAAAATTCCCCAAAGCACTTTAAGACAGTCTAGATGGCTTCACATTTTATTTGATATTCATTGGTTCCATATATGGTCAAAGATGTGAATTTCCCACAGTATGAATATGGAGACCAAAAAAGCCTGGGGTCACTACTGGGTATGGCTGTTTGGGTATGGCCATGTTTGAGTATGATTTGACCTTTGATGCTCTACATGTGAGTTCTCTAAATTTCTGGCCAGATCCTCAGTTGATATTCTATACTGACAGGCCAGCTGTGGTCAAGCACTGTCACTGTGCTCAGATAACCAGGTCACAGCAGGTCTGGGAGAGTAAAGTAGCACACTAGTGCAGGGCAAATACATAATATATATTGACATAAGGCATCATAAATCATAAGTGGTGGTTAAAAGAGTACAGGAAAACTCCTTATGTTTGTACTGCTGCTTCTTGGAGATTAACATGTTACAAGCGTACAAGCACTCTCTTAAAAATTAATTAGACCAGACAAAACAAGAACAGCTGCTATATTTCATATGTCAGAATTTGGAAATAGTCCATGCTTCTGAAAAATCTAAACTAGACCTCAAATTGTCTAGGAGTCATATTCAGATCACAACTTACACGGGTGAAGTTATGTGGGACATGCAGCTGCTCAAAATCAATTTTCTGGGTGCTCCATTCAGATTATTCAAATTACCTGCCAGTTCCTGCTTCTGAGGTTGCCAGGTTGTTCTAGAGTAGAAAACTCCAAGACTGAGCTTTCTGATAGTGTCTATACCTTTAATCTCTCAGATATGTGGACTAAAAAGAAAACAGCATTTGTTAAATGTCAACAAATGTAATGTAATAACTTAAAAAGGCTTTAAAAAGTAAATGACGACATAGGAAGATGGCAAGCTTTGAACTGAACATCAAACTGGGGTCATGAATAGTTATATTTGTATAACTGTTAATTTGGGTTAATTTAACAATATTCTACCATAAATATTCTTCAGTTTCAGCTTCAGAAAACAGCACCTGATCCAGTGCAAAGTATAATTTTGCTTTCAAAAAAATCATGCAGTGACAGTTAATTTGCACACAATTTAGCCATGAGATACTAAATTAAGATAATTAAATTCTAATGTGTGCATGGGTTGAAAACATGCCCATGGGTTGAAGAATTAGCTGAACTAGCAAACCAATATGGTTATAGTTGGCTGAAGTCTCACTACTTCTGCTTAACACAACTCCTGCTACTGCATGCAACCTGTATTGCATTTACGATTAATTTATGTAGATTTATATTTGAGCCATTTCACTGGACAGAAAATATTAAATCAGTTTTATATCCACCTTGATAGCCTGATCCCTGTTGTTCAAATCATCATCAGTAGTCAATATGACTGACTGGCTGATATAAAGGCCTGGATAACAAAGAACAAAGTCTTGACACATCTGATGCTATCTTAACTGCCAATCCAAAAATA
This sequence comes from Hemibagrus wyckioides, assembly GCF_019097595.1. Classification (NCBI taxonomy): domain Eukaryota; kingdom Metazoa; phylum Chordata; class Actinopteri; order Siluriformes; family Bagridae; genus Hemibagrus; species Hemibagrus wyckioides. The sequence goes on along the minus strand of NC_080728.1, from coordinate 11,054,520 downwards.
TACACACCTCAAAATGACTGTTTTTCACTCTCTGTCTTCTTCAGCTCAGTTTAGAAATCACTTTAGATTGGTGTCACTGTGATTAAATTCTCACATTACTTATACAAGTAAGATTTTGTATCTGTCATTATCTCTTTAGCCATATACCTTATACATGCATGTATCACATCTTGACATGACCATTGCAGTATTCTTCTACTGGACTTCTGCTTGGAGGTAGAACATGTTGCAATATGTGTATAATTTAGCTGCTAAATTTCTTACCCAGAACCTGTATTGCACACGGGATGTTCGGTTTGATACACCCTGCTAATTTCTGCATAAACTACACATTTCTCTTGCTTTTAAGATTCTTGGTTTAGAACATATGCCTACACTTTAGATCATACTGATAACACAGCCTAAAATATTCTAGTTTGATTTTTCCTATGACCAAATTACTTAATCACAAGTGTTATCATTGTTGTTGTTGCTGCTGCTGTTATTCTTACATTTTATTTCCCCTAAGTGTAACTTTTCATGTATTTACATAGATCAAACTTCAAAATTAGTGGGACATAGAAAGAAATTAGAAAATGCACAAATGGAGTGGACAGAAAATTATCAAATCAGCCTACACACACACACCAATCCATCCCAACCACAGTGTAGAGGATAGTTAAGGAAGCAAAGATTTCTCTAAACACCATGGTTGGAAATTTGCAGTACCAAGTGCCCAAATCTACAATTAGATTCTCCATCCAAGCCAACAAACTGTTTGCAAGGTGTGCCAGAAAACATCCTTTCCTTTCATCTAACCACAAACATAAGCACCTGGGGTTTGCTGGACTCTACTGGAATGTGACTAGAACCAGTTCTATGGTCAGAAGAGACAGAAATAGAGCTTTCTGGCAACCGATACTTAAGGTGGGTTTGGCATAAAAGATACAGAAAAGATCCTAATCTCAACTCTTAAGTATGGAGGAGGATGTGTAATGTTGCCGGAGAGTTTAAATGAAATTCTGGCTGCCTCTCCATAAAAGCTACAGCTGGGATGTTGCTAGACCTTTCAGCAGGCCAATTATTCAAAACATATGTACAAATCCACACAAAAATGGTTCAGTGACCACAGTATCCAGCTTTTGACATGGCCACACCAGACCCCTGACGTAACCCCCACCCACTGAACACCTGTGGTGTGTGCGAAGGTCTACAAAAGAGGGCCTAGAGTGAAACTCTGGAGATCTTGAGAGATTTCTTGCTTTGACAAAGCACTTTTGGAGTACTTGCTCAAAATACTCTTTTAGTACTTTTTGCAAGTACTAAATTCAGGGCTGACAATATCAGTGACCAATTATTTAAAAATCAAAGCCAATTCTATTTCATATTGTAAGAATAAATTGACTCTATTCATTGTTTAAACTTATCTTTAATCAATTTATCTTTGACTCAGCTTCAGATTAAACTAATTAACTTAAAAGATATAAAAAAAACTCTCTTCTTTCTTTATCAAGGGTGCCAATAATTATGGTACTGACTATATTCTTTATATTTCAAAGACCCAACATTTTCTAATAATACTTTCTTTAAATCTCCTATATTTAATTTTTATTTATTTTTTGTTCTACTCAAACTTGTTTTATAAGACTACTACATGTCTGATACGAGAACCAGGAAAATAAAACCAAATATAATACAAGCAAAAAGGAGTATTTATTAATTAGCGATATTTTAATTCGCTTTGCCTCTTTCTGAAATACTTGTTATTTAATGTGAGTTTTTCCAGAACTATTCTGAACAAGATGTTCACAAGGACTGCAGGAACGTCTCAGCTCTTTACACACGTCTGTAAGTGTTTATAGCCGTGTTAATTGAATGGAATGCGGAAAAACCCTGCTGGTGATGTTTCCTATTCATTACTGCTCAGTGTAGCACCTGCAAACCATCCACAATTCTCTAATGATCCTGCAGGTACATTCCTGATAAAGAACCCAGATTAATCTTGAGGTAGTATAAACATTTTATAGCTTTTGACAGGGTTTGATTAACTACTGTGTGCATTTGGGTATACATGTTGTACAATAGTATCCAATAAAAGCTATTGTTGAGTCAACATCTAATAAAGAAAACATATTACTGTTCCTTGCAGGTACATACAATTTCACTTACTGAGCAAAACTATAGGCAATTCTGTTATATGTATCATGTGCTAAATATTTTACATTAGTCTGTAAGTATAGGTTATGAACGTACCATTTACAAAGTCTCACCCTGTCCTCTCTGCTGAATTTCTTTAGTTAATTCCAGAGCAGATGCTTTTTGAGTCAGGTCTATTAACTCTATTTGACAGATTCCACAGTATGGCAAGCCTATACAAGACCACAGAGAGTGAAAGCCATTGACTCTCTTTCAATGTATGTTTGAGTGTGGGCATGTGTGTGTGTGTGTGTGTGTTATATAACTGCAAACAAAACATGAAAAACAAAAATTAACACAATTTTCTTGTAAGTAGACAACACCTACATTACATATTTGAGTGGATTATCCTTTTAGGAATGCCCTGCCACTGTTTCGGAAACAAACAGAGAGTAAAGTCAGCTCAGCACCTCAGGCAATGACAGACAATTATCCAAGAAACACACCGCAAAAACTGCAAGTGTGGAATCAACACCTACTGTGCTGAATTAACTCTTACTGTACTTATTTCATGCATGTGAGCTTACACTGAAATTATAGGTGTTCATTTACCACTGGGGAATGTAATGTAGAAAGTCATAAATTGTTTTTTTTTTACAATTCTTCTTGTGACTCACTGCTCCGTTAAATTCCAGGGGGACCACATGCTTTGCATAAACATGCCTGAAATGTATTTCCCATGCATGTCAAACCCACATTTTAAATAGTTTCTCTAACTGCTGCCTTTGCGCATGTGGATGTTTCTGTCAAGGGGGAAAAACTACATTCATTACAACACATGCTAGCATGACACAATGCATAACTAATCCCTTAAATACGACCTGTGAGAATGCTACCGACGATCGCGTACTATTTTAACACAGTATTTACGGTGGTAGGATGCGGTTTGGGGCGCAGCCACACTTTCGGCCCTGTAACTCTTTTGTTTTCCACCCAAAGGAGTGCATATCAGGGAAGGGAAGGAATGAATTTGCCCGTTCTGGTTTTCAGTTGCCCCTTAGTCTGTACATTGCATTTCACCTTTACCAGCTGCCACATATTAGTACTATTATTGTAAGATATACATAGTGCAAAGTTTCGCTTCTTAAACGGGACGCTACGGAGTTTTACGCACAAGTCTGTGGAACAAATGTAGAACATGAATTAACGGCAAAACGTTTAACACTGGCAAATCACTTGTGCTTAGTCAACGCATACATTTTCTCTGTATACAACTAAAGTCTGTTAGATACTGAAGAAAATAGAGGCAGGTTTTTGTCCTGCGCCAGTCGAGTCAAAGCGCAGCGTCAACCATGCTGTCACATACGCTGTAAACGCTGTTACAATGACTAAACTTTATAGAAACCAAACTAAATCACACATACCGTAATAAAGGTAACCATAGCATCGGTGGGGCAATATTCAGCAGTCCCGACATTAAGGTGACGAGTTTATAAAGGATCCTTGTTGGAAACTTCCCAAATTTTTCAAGGCGCACTGCACTGTGTCGTGCTGCTCCAACAAACTCTTACTGACGCGCAGTGTACAGTGATATTCCTTTCTCTCTGACTCACTCTGTCTCTCACTCACTCTCTGTGTCTGTCTATCTCTTACTTCCTTTCCCTGCCATCTCTCTCTCTCTCTCTCTCTGTCTCTCTCTCTCTCTCTCTCTCTGTCTCTCTCTCCAGACATACACTGGCAGTCGAAACTTTTTGAGCACTTTGTATACATATTTTCGGTTAGATGCAATAAAAAAAATAAATAAATAAATAAATAAATAATGGAGGGTGGGTAACCTCAATGACCTAGAATTAGAAAATAAGAAACAGATAATGTTTGTCACTTTTACTGACAAAAAGATTAAGATGTTTATGTTTGTGCATATATATTTGCTTTGGCACTGTTTAGCATCAACTCATTGTTCACTAGTCATTCATTTTTAGTAACCGTTTTATCCTGGTCAGGGTCGTGGTTGATCCAGAGCCTATCCTGGGAACACTGGGTGTGAGGTAGGATTACACCCTACATGGGAGGACTGTCAATCACAGGGCACCATACACAGACACATTCATTCACTCATTCACACCGAGAACAATTTAGAGTAGCCGAGCCAACAATTGGCATGTTTTTTTTCCCCAGACAAAACACACAGGGAGAACATCTGAAACTCCACACAGACAGTAACTGGAGCTCAGGATCGACACAGGGATTCTGGACTGCAAGACATAGTACCTGGTTCAGCAAACAAGTGCATTTGGCTTTCATAAAGCATTGATTTACAGTCCCATGACAGTGTGAAAGTGGTGAGTCCTTTACCACAAAGGTTTAGGTATTTGATGTAACACTTTTTAATTTCCACATGCTTAAAAGCTTGTAACTGACAGAGTACAATGTACAGTGGACAGTGTACAGTGTCAGGGAACAGGGTAGCAAGTGGTACAGTTATTGCTAACATTTAGGCTATCTAAGTATGTTCTGTACAAAAGAGAAAGGTAGGAAACTGGTGCACACGATTTGATCAAGGTGGAGCATATACAGAGGGGATCAATACTAATCCCTGGACCACTCCTTCAGTAACAGAGGCTAGGGTGTAGTTATGTAATACAATGCTGTCTACATGAAAGACATAATGTACAACACCAAAGGAATTTATAAATGCATTGAGATATGGTATACAGTATGCTCTGCATGCTAATATTTTTTTAACTACTGGATTATTACATGAAATGTATTTTAAAGTACATCCTGCCTTTATTCTATGAAACCATTAAAGCCTGCTGTAATAACTCTGAATTTAATAGTCCATAGTAATTCGAGTTGACATCTGCCATAAAAGACATGTCAAAAAGAATGTGTTCAAAACCAAAAGCATTACTTACACCAGGCTCCCCTTTTGGTACGTGGGTAAAAATAATGAAATAAAAAATAATGAAATATTTAGATTAGTAGCACTGCGGGAGGCATATAATGAAGTTTTGCTAGCCATTCAGGCTTTCTGTCTTTTTATAAATGCAGTAAAGCTAAGTGTCTCTAATCTCACATGTCCAACTGCCAAGTCAAATTTCAACTCTGTGGTATAATAAATTTTATAAAACTTTTATTCATTATGTTTCATTTATAGATGCACCGCATCACAAGTTTGCCAGAATCAGCAAATTCCACATTAACATAACAAAAGACAGACAGAATGGCATTTTTACAAGTGTGAATTTGATTTATTATGGAATTTGGATTAAGGTTTGCTTCCTTTACAGCATCCAGACACCAGCAAGATAGTCAACATCTGGAAACATGATTTACTTTTTTCTTTTTTCTTTTTTTTTTGCTGTTTGGTTTCCAGAAACAATAATAATCTTTTAGAATAATTTTTCATGATTCCAGCAAAGAGGAAGCAGAATGAAAACTGTCAGAGCTAAATGTACATCATTTGGTCTGAAGATTTTTGTACATTACAGATTGAAGTGATGAAAAATGAAGGAGGACTGGGGGTATCATTTTGTTGAACTTCTAACCGTAAATAAAATAAACTCACCGAGGTGCTGAAAAGGCTACGATTTCCCATGTCATACATATTCCTGCTGAAATAATAGCGGGTTTAGTCTTCCAAACAGAAAAGCAGAGCCAGACCTCACAGGCAGGTCTTTTCTCAGCATTCACTGAGCATTTAATCACTCTTTTAATTGCTAATATTTGAGCTTGCTTCTGGTTTTGAGTTCATTTTGTCCTTGGCCGTCTAAGATCCTTCAAAAACACATTAAAAAAAACTAATAATTTGAAGGGGAAATGAAGGGCTGAAATGAAATCAATTCTGTATGTATCAGAATAATTGAATCATTTGATTTAGGATTTTAATAAAAGAAATGAAACTGCCAATGACTGATGGAACATCATAAACATGTCAATGCTTTATGGATGTTTTTGTGCATATATGACCAATATATAATAATTACCATATGCACTGAAAAATTACCACTAATAATAAGCACTTGGAATAGTTTCACTGGTGCCCTTTAAAGACATAAACATGGTGGTTACATAACAGTAAATTTAATGATTTCAATTTGGCAGCATCATCCATTGAAGGAGATGGAGAGGATGTGGCCAGACCACTTCAAAAAGCTTCTGGTTTACAAGCAAATTATAATAGACAGCTATTGAAACTGAGTGAGTGCAGCTGTGGACAAATAGTCACACATGCAACAACAGCTTTTCTGTTGTAGAATTGATATTTCTATTAAATATATTTGTGTCAAAGACCACTGCCAAAGCTATTCTGTTCATGCTGTAAAACCTTGTGTGGGGATGTCAGCCCACCATGTTGAAATATTGAAAAGCTAAATAGCCATGTCTGCTTCACGGTGGAATGAAACCTGTCTGGTAGTGTTTGTACACGTTTCCGATACTTCTTTTACATCTCTGGGAGGTTCCATGTCTGTTTACCTTTGCACTTTTAAAAGCTTGATCTTTAAGTGAAAGCTCACAGTAGCTGTCTTCTTTATTCAACCTGTATATATGTACTTAAATTATTGTTAAAGAGGAATGCCGGACACACCTATGTGACAAGGCTATGCTGGCAGACATTCAGGATTAAGAGCAATTATCCAACAGTAACACAAGAAAAAAGGACATAATGCAAACATAGTACAAACATGTCTAAAAGCTAAAGCTTCTACTTTTACAAAGACAAACTTCATGTAGAAGCGTCAAAGAAAGCAGGGGAAAAAAGAAAGGGGGAGGGCTTGTGGTTTTTGTGAATGATAAGTTGTGCAATCCAGGAAACAATTTCTTTAATCACAGCTATGTGGTCCAAAAGTGGCGAGCTACTTGCTGTTGGTTCATGGTCATATTACGTGCCAAGAGAGTTTACACAGGCCAAGATAATGCCATTCATGGGCCAGAAATGCCCCACCCTTGGCTGATGAACTACAGAAAGGGAGACAATTAACTTTAACAACAACTTTCTCATAATTTTAATAAGCATGTTTAACTTTCGTGATTTCACTTTTACTAATGCCACAGATGAAAGTGAGACCGTGGACATGTTGAATGCTAATGCTAAGGACACAGTTAGCACCAACAATCTTGTCTTTAGGGATATCTGATCACACACTATTTCCAAGATAAACTCTTTATCAAGCAGTTATCCATTACCACCAGGATGAAGTGGACAAGGAAGGCTAAGATGTTTGTTCAGGTTGCCTTGGAGAAAACTTGGCACAATGTGTGGACATTGAAGGATCTAGTCTCCACATTACTCTGCAGGTGATCTCAATTCACACTGAGATTCACCCAATTCCATTTAATACTACAATTTTCATTTCAAATTATGTCACTGATGTCTTTACTGACAGTGTGCAAATCCTCATGATCCATCTTTTAGTTTATTTTAGATCTAATCTATTAAGCGTGTCGTCTGAACTCAAGCATCAATAGAAGAGATTAGGCAGGAGGAAAATCTAAACTTTTGTTCAAAGCATTCAATATCACAAATTTGCTCACATTTAAATGGGGACCTAGAAAAAGTGCAAGATATTGAATATTTCCTGTCTATGTTTTAAAATATTTTTAAAATTCACATTTTATTTTCATTTGGTCTTTTGGACCCAAATGTTTGTCTGACAGTAACTGCTGTAGTTATAGAATCTGAGAGTAGACAATTAATAATTCCTTAAATTTAACTTAAATAAAAGATTGATGTTTTTGATAGCATTGCTTATTTCAGTCCCAATTTAATGGTGTAACTCAGTAAACATACAAAGTTTCATGTAAAGAACAAATGCCTTAACTGTAAATCTATGAATTCTGCAAACTTGTATAAAATAAAATGTATTTTGAGTTGGGGGGGGGTGATTTGAGATCCCTGAGCTGAAGTGAGTCAAACTGACAATCCTGTAAGTAGTATTTCACAGGCAGATTTGTGTTAGGGGTGTTGGCTAAGAATTGCCAGGAAATTTGTAGACATGCATCAACTCAGATAAGTCAGCTCAGATAAGCTAAACACCATTACGCCCCAAGCTATGGAGTGATTGACAGGAGCCAATCAGCCAATCAAGACAGAGTGTAAACAAGTGGTAGTGCCAAGAAATTTTTTTTCACAATGTGAAGAACAAAATACACAGAAATCACAGATGCGGAAAAATAAATCACATCAACAACAAGAAGATGCTCTGTATACTATATCTCAGCTAACTAGCTCGAGTTAATAGAAGATGTGTGGCATTTCAGGGAAATTCCCTTCATTGAACCCATGGTCTGGCACTGAGCAGTACACTGTAACATAGCTAGCTAATGTTAGGCGATTAGCTCATTGTGTGTGATGTGTGCTGTTTATGATCTTACAGAACAAACACCGTTGCACAACAGGCAGTGCACAGTAATGAACTGCTACCATTGAATCGGGCAGATTCAGCAAGACCTAACTAAAAGACTCAGCAGCTGTGAAAATAACACTGATGTGCACAATTTAATTACATTATCCTCACACTTCTGTAATACTGACCAATTCTGTTGATAAAGTTGTTATAAATAAAGTTGTTGAGCTAGTGTACCTATTTAGTTTAAAAATAAGTAAATAAATAAATAAATAATAAAATAATAGAAAACAATCCTGCACCATCTGAGGTGCAACTGATCCTAATGGTACACCTTCTTCACTATACTCACTGTAGTTCAACAACAGTATTTTTGAGAATTTCATGTCTAGGGGGCTGGATGAAAAGAATAAAGGTAATATGAGGCATAAAACAGGATATCAAGGGGCATACTATTATACTTTTGTAGTCACTGAAGAATTTCCGTATACGTTACCAAGCTGGTAACAGTCAAATAAACAGTCAAAAGAAATCTATAGTTCCAACAAAAGCTACCGAAATCACTGAAATAGAAAAACCTATATAGTAAACCTAAATAGTTGACCTTGATTTGGTTTGGTTCTACACCCCTTTCATCAACCCAGGAACTTAACAGAAGTTTGGTGAACTTCACTCCTTTCCAGTTTCACTAACAGGTTTATAAAAGCTTCTTGAGAACTGCTGGTAATCTGATGGTATCCTGATCCTCCGAACGTTGTCATTGTACATAAGAAAAGAGTGATACATGACAACACAACTTTTCTAGAAGCTTGTTTACAAATGCCCAGAAGACAAATAGTCATAGTGACCATACATTACAATGAAGGCCATTTTTCAATAATCACTTTTGTTGTGGATGAGGTTAGAGGTACTTGCAACTTTGTGAAAATCTGTTCATCTGTCTGTCCAGTCATTCCAATCCCTGATAAGACAACATCTTTTTTTCTCCCCACAAAGAATTTGGCCACTGCAGTTGAAGGTGGATGGTTGAATTTAACCTCATGCATCTTTAATGTAATCCTCTATAGCTCTTCTTTCATGGTGAGTGAAAGACTAGTGATATCTAAGGGGCACAAAACCAGCCAGGATGTTGATGGCACAGGTGCGTTGTGTAGGCAGTTTCAAAGCTTTCACCTTGCTGAACATGTTGAGCAGGTCAAGATGTGGGTCAGAGAATTGTACTTTTACCTTGGGTCTTTCTATCTGTATAACAAGACATTTTTGAAATCCTGAGGGCTCCAGGAATTTACCTTCCTTCTAGGAATTCATTGGGTCATGGGTAAATGTAGAACAATAGGACTGTTGTGTGATTTGATTATCAAAATGAGACATTTTCGGTATGTAATATGAGTGATTCCCACAGGTTCAGTGTCATTCATGTTAGCAGAAGACTTGGTGAAGGTGTACTGAAGAGTATAAGCTCTTCATGCTTGAAGGGTGTTATCAGTGCAGATGGCTAGTTGGATGAATTGGTTGAGTGTGAGTGGCTCACCATGGTGTGCTAGATCATTTTGAAAAATGTACTTTAGATTTAGGTGAAGGAAGGTCTTCATTTCATCCACTTTACTTGTGGTTAAAAGTAATGGCTGTCCAGGTGTGCTAAGTAGAGGAAGAGCTTGATGGATTTTGTCAACTTCCAGACAACAGACAATTTGAAGGTGCACGAACACAATAGCAAAATGTGTAATGGAAAACTAAACACAATTAAAGCATAATCCAAAGAACAGATCCAACAAAATGGTTGATAGAAAGGCAAATGTAGACACACAGAGAGATCAGAGATATTAGGAACAAGGGACAGTCCAAGGTAGGAAAACTACAACTACAATTTAATACAAACACAGAAATCAATCAGGATCTAATTGGCATAAAACTTACCTGGGTGAACTAACAAACAGCAAGGCTTTGTTTTATTCATACTGTCCATGTATTTTTTTTCCAAACCTGGAAATAGAAAAGACAAGGAAGAGATAAAAAAGAAAATTCAGAGGAAGGTGCCCTCTGATGGCGTGGTGGTTAATTGTCCATTGCGCGTATGACAGATTTGCAGATGTCCTAATTATGGATTAATGAATAGTAATATAGAGGACATGTGAGGCTTTTGAAGTATATATCAGAAATGGTTGTCACCAGTGTTTTAGCATCTTCTGGAATTTGTTTCTCTGCACTCTTTTTTTTTATCTCAATAGCAAAACTAATTATCATCTAGGAATGTGAAATTTGTGCAAATCTAATTTTGCACCCGAACAGCAGACTGGACTCGATAATTAACCTGGAAATACTGTTGGAGAAATGTTCTGGTTTTTTTCAGAGTAAGCTTGAACAATCTGAACAATCGTGAACAAGAAGATCTCACCTGTCACTCATCTTCCATTGCAAGTCACTGTAGCACATTTCTGGGATTCCTTCTTGATAGCTGCCATTTCAAATAATATAATGCATATTGCCCTCACCACTAGCTTCTCTAGGTGGTAATAAGAGGTCAGAAAAAGCTAATTGAATAATTGAAGTCTGCCAAGCTTGAAACTAATAACTGTTTTTTGCCATGCAACACCTCCTGTCTTATCACAGTGCCACCAGAGGTCCCCATTACTAGAATAGTATAGTACATTTTCAGGTTCATATGAACTTTCACCTGCTTGTCATCACCACTGTGTAAGCTTACTACTATTATACCTCAGAGTTTCTGTCTAATTGGGTATTACAGTATTACTGTAATACTGCAGTACAGTATACTGGTTATTGTACCTTGTATAGCTGTATTTGTTTTCAGTGTTTTACCTGCTTATCTATGTCCATATTGGGATTTTACCTTTTTGCCTGGCTATTGACCCCCATTTGTACTATGTTTCTTTATGCACTTGGATTCTCTATTGTGCTCTGTTTAGTTTGTTACATAAGAATTTTCTAACAGAGATGACAAGGCAGAAGTTGGCCTTTGTTTCTCTCAAATATTTCTTCATATAGAACTTCTTTCACTTCTTTCATTTTGTTGCTCCTCCCAAATGATACAGTGGTTCCCTTATCCAGTGTCACAGCTTCCTAACACAGTCCTTGCATATACAAGATCACCCATATATTTGACTGGTGAAATTTACTTTGTCATCTTGTATTTGACAGGGAGAGCAAGGGGATAGACTACACCCTCATGTACTGAAAGCTATTCAGAGATATTGACCTCTGAAACATAGTTTCTCAGCTTCTTCAAAGCAGTACTTAATCACCCCCCTGCAGGCAAGCATTTAGGGTTGCAATTTCATGACAGGACACTCAGTCTGGTATAAAGTTTCAGACCCTAGATCCTGGTAGTAGGTGGAGTAAACCTGCTCTATAATGTGCTGCAATAACCAACTCTCGGTATTATTGGGGAATCTCTGACCTAGAATTATGTATTCAGCTCTGCTCACCATTTCTGGGTCAGAATTTGATGAGTACAAATTTCAGCATATTAATCAAACATCACATTTTTGTTTGGTCTGCTGACAAGTTAGAAGCATTTAAAATATTTACCAAACTTGACCTACAAAATACATAGAGTCTTATTAGAATAAGGGAAGGGATGTGTTGAAGTTGATTATTGTGACCATTAGGGGAAACTGTGACTACAGAGTCATACCATATAGGCTAGCCCTAAACAAGCTCATGTTTATGAGGTTTTAAGAGACATGAGGGATAAATTTGTAGTTTATTCTACCAATTTCTATAAATATTTACAGCATGTGCTACACAAGTTGATGAAGAACTAGTTTTTAGGGAAAGTAGAGACTGAATTTAACATGTCCTTTTTCATGTGTATTCTTTCCTTCTAAGGAGTTATGTGTGAATAGGACCAAGATTAATGCTTTACTGAACTGGCTCCAACACAAAACTGTCAATTGTTGTAGTGTTGTGGACCTTTTTGGCTTTGGTTAGTAACAAAGGTGACTATATGCTGATAATGTGTCCTTAACAAGATCATTCGAAATCTTATGTTAGCAAATAATTGCTGATAAATGTAAGCAAAACTTCTATTGTCCTTTTGTTTGCAGTTTTGATGAGACTGTGACACTGACATTTACCTACATAATGCATTTACTGGTTTCACCTGCTTTCACAATGACCCTTTTGTTTAGTGCAGTGTTAGGCTCAGTTCGGTTTTCCTAAAGACCTGTGTGTTCCAAATCTGTAACAATGTACTCCCTCCCACCTGTTTTCTCCTGATCGATGTGCAAGGAGTCTCCCACCTGGGCAACTAGGCCTCAGGGTCTGACGAGGCAATGATCCTGGCCCCTTGTCTCAGTGTTCTGTGGCTGCAGGGAAAGGTGGGCATCAGGCATCAGAGGAAAAGAAAGAAAGGGGAAGAGGAACAGCAGAAAAAAAGAGAGAAGGAGGTGGAGGCCTGCTGTCTTTCCTGGCCAGATCAAGTTTCTACCCGTTTACACGGGTCACTGAACAGCTTTTCACTTTTATCTTTGCATAGTAACTCACATAAACACTCTCTCTCTCACTCTCTCTCTCTCTCTCTCTCTCTCTCTCTCACAAACACATACACACACACACACACATTCAATGCATATAATTGACAAATAAACATGTCATACCCTTGTGTAGCTTTTGTTTACACTGCAAATCTGGCTATGATAGCCATCTTAAAATAATAGCCTGGTTGGCAGGCCTGTGTTTATTTGTATTACATATAGGCTAATATTTGTCACATCCATATTTACACAATATTCATATGTTCCACTTAGTAGAAACATACAATGGTGCATAGGGCCTCTTACCACAACTCTTCACCCTGTAACTTTCACAGTATTGGGCCCTGAACTACCCCTATGCTGCTATTTACATTTCACACACACCCATCAGTATAAATACATCAAAGAGCCAAAGGATCATTATTATAGATGAAGAAGAGAAAAACATAACTATGAAGCAGTGCACAGTTTTTGAAGAAACTCCAACAACACTCTGTATATTTTAAACACATGAAACATTTGAGAAGTCGACAAATTATCTCTTAATCTTAGTCTTAATGATAAACACTGTCCATTTATACTCAGCTCTACGTATACTTATACTCAGCTCTTCAGGCACTGGTGAGGTCAGGGAGTCCACAATGGGGTCATTCACTGTCATGAGTCTGAAGCTCTGTACCAAAGGTATAAATTTGGCTTTAACATAGGAACTGTTGAAGCACTTCTCACCTGATATCCAACTGTTCCATTTGCTTCTCTTTCCATCAGCTTTATACTGCCAGACTTCTGACTGATAACAATCTGCTGTTTACATTAAAACACTAGGCTAACACTTAAAATGTACCTTTTGCATAACACTTATCATCCTTACTCATCGTTTTGGCTGCTTGTGTTACTTTGGTAAAGGGTTCTTTCTCAAGAGCCCTAGAGAGGCAAGGATATGAAATCACAACCTTCCTATCTCTGGTGCAGAACCTCAACCACTGCTGCCACAATGTAAGTTTATTTTCCTCTTTTCCTGTTTTTGTTTCTCTTGGAATCATTCTGGTTCACTCTACTCATAGCCATCATTCATCCTTTTTCCTTTTAGGGGCAATGCTTACAGTCTTTCAGCTTTACCTATTCACTTTTAAAGTGCTTGTGTTCAATCTGGCCTGAGTGCTGTGTGTCACACAAACATTGAGGAGCAGTGGGAGCTCCAGCACTGGGTCTGGACTACAGGGGGGCTGTGATGCACCCACCGTTGCAAACAGGGCTCCTCTTGTGCTCTTTAGGAGTCAGACAGAGCAATGCACTGACCTGGAAAGCAAGTCTGAGAGTGCAGCGTAACTCAAGGCCCGGGGTTCAGCTTACCTGCCTGGGCACCAGCAACAGTGGAGTGGAGTGCAATCTCCGCCAGGTTAGATTGCCCACTGAGATAAGGGCCAAATACCATATGGGAGTTGTTAAGCAATACTGCTACAACACAAGACAGAGATAACGCACCGTCTAGAGCTTGTGTGGAGGAATCTTAGCTTGGTTTGTTATGCTGTACTAAATTTATCTAAAAGACAGAAAGGGGATTTCTGTAAGCATTTGTACACATGGCAAGTAGGACCCTGACTTGGTAAAGAAAGACCCCAAATCTTCATATATATGTATCCTGCATGTGGCGCTGATGTTGTAAGAAATACGAAATGAAAAAAATTTAACCATGAAAACAAATGCATTCCACCTATGCACTTGGCGATAAAATTCAAAAAGCTAAGCTGCACCACAAATTACCTGTACATTAACAACATGATAACATTTTCTGTTCACACACTGTACATGAATTTACCTGAAGAGAATGACTTTATTACTACGTCTTCAAAATCTTTTCCCCACGTTACAATTTGTAGAATTGTGATGATATGAAAATCCCTCATCACTGGTGTCTTTTCTGCTTTGCATGAGCAATATGCCCTGAGCAAAAAATGCATGAATCTGGGACCCACAGCACCACTGTGCCTCCCAAATACAAAGTTTAGCATGCCAAAATAAGCAAGGCAAGATCACTGCATGTGTAATCTTAATCAAGCATTACTGTGTATTTTGTTTTCATTTCATTTCATGTCACCAAGTCAATAATTACTCTGTCAGATCTGCTCATGACTGAAAATATGTGGGATGGGATCTCCTCATAATCAAGATCGCACCTCTCAAGTACTAGTGATCTTTGCATATGAATGACTTGATCAATCACATTCAATGTGAGTGTGTGGGGTTTACAACACATAACTGTGCAAAAATGAGCTGATGTTGGAATACACACTGTTGAGCAACTGATAGACAGCAGAAAAGTCAAATATTAGGAAGAAGGTTATGATGAAAACATAAGCACATTTAGTTCAGCACATGTTAACTGACCCTCATCAGCCTTTGTATCATTAAAAATTTAATTTCCAACTACTTGCTTTTGATAGTTTCACATTTTAGAGTAATGCCAAGAAACACACCCACCATTATCCATAAAAGGCAAACAGACATTTAGCACTATCCAAGCTTAACAACAAGTGATTCACACTTTCCAGGACCCACGTACACTGACAGTGCACCTGCCCCCTGATTCTTTCCTTAACAAGTATGTGTGGTTGTGTGTCTATATACAGTATGTGTGTGTGGGCAGGTAGGTCTTTACCTGGACACGACAGGAAAGTAGGAGTTTGTGAAATGTGAGTCTAGGATCAAGGTTATCTTATAATTGGCTCTATGGTCAGATTGATCTTGGAGCTACTTAAACTACTATGCAGAGCACTTTTTAAGGCTTTAAGTTTCACCCCACATCAAAGTTAAGGCTTATTATTCACAATGTCGAATGAGCATTTGGCAAGCATCAAGATTTCAATCCAATGTTCTCTTTCTGCCTCACGGCACTGCAACGTCCACTGGGTATCCAACTTAAACTAGCAGGGACCTTAATCAAGACATAATGGTGTTTAACCCGGTGCTTTGAAAGTTCAAGTAATGCCAGCCATGTGATAAAAAGGGTTTTGTGTCCTCTTGCATTTGGAAATTTCAACGTTTTGAAGCAGCACTGACCCAAGGGTGGGCGAGTTATAACCCCAGGAAAGATATATGGGGATGTAATTTAAAAGCAAACCTATTCTGGATTGAAGAGAGAAAGGATCATTTTGATGTGTAACAGGTGGAAACAGTTGGAATTCAGCCAACTTCAAAATGTAAAGCAGTTTTGATACAGAAAGCAGATACCTATAAGAAACCACATTGCTCTTTACTGGTAGCTACAGCTTAAAATATGATACAAAATGAAGGATTAAAAAATAGAGCTGTAGCAGCTGTTCAGACAAAGATGTGGCCAACATTCATTCATGAAGATAAACAGAAAGCAAATTTTTAGCAATTGTTAACTGTTTTTACCAAGGACCAAAAATGGTTCCTAATATGAGCCATGTTTCTGCTGTGTATCGTTCAAATATGATCCCTAGTTAACATGGACCTACACCGATCAGGCATAACATTATGAGCACTGACAGTAAATAACACTGATGATCTCCTCATCATGGCACCTGTTAGTGGGTGGGATATGTTAGGCAGCAAGTGAACATTTTGTCCTCAAAGTTGATGTGTTAGAAGCAGGAAAACAAGGGTTTGACAAGGGCCAAATTGTGATGGCTAGACGACTGGATAAGAGCATCCCCAAAACTGCAGCACTTTTGGGGTGTTCCCGGTCTGCAGTGGTCAGTATCTGTCAAAAGTTTCCTTGAAGTCTTGTAACCATCCTTTGTGTCCTGTAGGTATCCTTACACCTCGCCACTTACATGACTTAAAGGATCTGCTGCTAACATCTTGGTGCCAGATACCACAGTACACCTTCAGGGATCTAGTGGAGTCCATGCCAGAGCTGTTTTGGCAGCAAAAGTGGGACCAACATAATATTAGGCAGGTGGTGATAATGTTATGCCTGATCAGTGTATGTACACATTTCTAAGAGTTTGGCAAAGTTTATATGAAATTGTATGCATTTTTCTAGTTTTATCCAAATCAAAAGAGTAGATTTATTCGCGGTTAATCTGCCTCGCTCATTCAAGTTCTTAAAAATTTTCCATAATATCTAGAATGACTATATCTTCATTTATACCTATTTATGTTGCATACATCTGAGGCTGAAGTCAGCTAACAGGCTAGGAATTTTAAATGGTTTTCTATCTCTCTTCTATCTCTGTGTCTCTGCAAAAACACACACTGGTTTAGTGATTATTATGTTATTATTATTATATCATTATGTACTAAAATGATCTATCTATGAGTAAAATTTTAATTCGTACCTAACACCTTCAAATTAAACACTTGGAGTAACTGAGAAGTGTTGTTTATATTTATCATTATCTTCATCATCAAATGTTAATTAAAGATGTGTGGAAGTGTGTGGGTTGTGGATTTTACAGGGTTATTTTTAAGCTGTTTTTTTTTTTCATTAATAAT
This sequence comes from Hemibagrus wyckioides, assembly GCF_019097595.1. Lineage (NCBI taxonomy): Eukaryota > Metazoa > Chordata > Actinopteri > Siluriformes > Bagridae > Hemibagrus > Hemibagrus wyckioides. The sequence goes on along the minus strand of NC_080728.1, from coordinate 11,037,095 downwards.
TCCAGATTTTTCCTTTTTTTTATCTTTTTTCCATTTTTGGACAGTATGTACTTTCAGCCCACATATCCAGGTCCTAATCCAGGTCTAAAAGTAACTGTAAAAACAATCCCTTGAGCTTCAGAGCTGGCAACAGGATCACGAGGACAGATCAGTACTTCATAGTTTCCTTTCATCTTTTTACTTAGCATTAATTAAATTAGTTCTCAGCAAAATGGAAAACTGCATCGTCTTTTGTTTTCACTGACCTTTAACAAATATGTGCAGACACCATGCTGTGCCCTAATGAAAAGTTGCATATAGCAGCGCAATGAGATACTTTTTTGTTTGGTTGGTTGTTTTTATTGTATGCTGTGTAGAATTTTTGCCTCAGTTTATAACGATACTTTTAGTAAAAACACTCACCGAGTACTTTTTGAGTATTAGTATCACCTGTACACCTACTCATTCATGCAACTATCCAATCATCCGATCATGTGGCAGCAGTACAATATATAAAATCATGCAGATACCGCCAGTGGTTTCACATCAACTATCAGAATGGGGGAAAATGTGATTTTAGTGATTTTAACCTTGGCATGATTGTTAGTACAAGATGACTGATCTGAGAATTTCTATTATTGCTGATTATTATAGCTGATATGATTTTTATACACAACAATGATGCAATAAAAAAAAATAGCAGTTCTGTAGACATGAAATGTGAAACACACCTTGTTGATGAGAATGGCCAGACTGGTTCAAGCTGACAAGGCTACAGTAAGTAATTACATGGTATTGCCAAAAGTTTTGGGACACCCCTCCAAATCATTGAATTCAGGTGTTGTTTTTCAGGGGTTGGGCTTGGCCCCTTAGTTCCAGTGAAAGGAACTCTTAATGCTTCAGCATACCAAGACATTTTGGACAATTTCATGCTCCCAACTTTGTGGGAACAGTTTGGTACTGTTCCAAGACTGTGGAGCTAGGCCGGGGATGTTTGCCTTTACAGGCACATAAATGTATTATGGAGCTGGTCTGCCCTTTGCAGCTATAACGGTCTACAGTATATAAGGTCCATAAAGACATGGATGAGTGAGTTTGGTGTGGAGGAATTCTTCTCACCTCCACCTGACCTCAACCCAATAGAACACCTTTAGGATGATTTAGAGCAGAGACTGCAAGCCAGACCTTCTTGTCCAGCATCAGTGCCTGACCTCACAAATGCACTTCTAGAGGAATGGTCAAAAATTCCCATAAACACACTCCTAAGCCTTGTGGAAAGCCTTCCCAGAAGAGTTGAAGCTGTTATAGCTGCAAAGGGCGGGCCAACTCCATATTACATTCATGTGCATGTAAAGGCAGATGTCCCATTTTTGGCCTGGCTTGCAGTCTCCGCTCTAATTCATCCCAAAGATGTTCTATCGGGTTGAGATTAGGACTCTCTGCAGGCCAGTCAAATTCCTCCACACCAAACTCGTTCATCTATGTCTTTATGGGCCTTGCTTTGTGCACTGGTGCGAAGTCATGTTGGAACAGGACAGGGCCAATGACCAATGAGTTCAGTGTTCTCCAGTGGCCTTCCCTGTCACCAGATTTAAATCCTACTGAACATCATTAAATTCACCTAAAACATCTGAAGTAATTGCATGATGCATTCAGGTGTACAGTTATCAAACCTGATCTAATCAATATTGTGCAACATTACTATCCTAAATTATATATGACAGTTTAAAATGGTAAATGTCAGCACTCCACCCAAATGGCCATAATAATGTCAGAAGAAAGTTATTTGAACAGGTTAAGCATGTTGATTTGATTCGAGTTTGACACATTTAGTATTAGTGGTAGAGAAAACCTTGAATGCCTTCAGGATGTATGAGACGAAGTAAACAAGTGTGGTGTAATGCTTGTGTTCATGGGTGTGCATGTTTCGGAAATCTATTAGACTATATTAGACATTAGTATCTGCATAATGGCCTGGCAGACACACACACACACACATTCAATGTGCTTTTCATGTAGTTCATGCTCTTTTACCCATCAAGTTCAATCTCAGTGTCTCTTCCTGATCAGTGGTGAACCGGATATTCTAGGTTTAGGTATTTAATACAGTCTGTTCTATGAAACATTACATTTCTGATTGGCTTAATTTTTCACCTACTTCCGGCAGAGGTCCTAGTGTTGAGCTAGTGTTGCTGCAAGCTTTTATTTTAAAGAAGGTACCTGATAATGATTGAAAGAAAAGATGAACAGATTATCAAGTGGAATCAAGTGTGGCAAGCAAACCAACCTCTTTGTGGATAAGATTAAAGTCCCTTGACTTACAGCACATGCAACCCAAATCCAAATAGACTCTAGACTGGCATAGTTTGTTGACTTACTACATTGCTGACAATTATACCACAGATAAAGATTTGGTGGTACAGTTGTACAGCTCCAGTGTCAATGGTTTAATCCTCAGCTTGTGTTACTGTCTGGCTGGAGTTTTGCAGATTCTCTCCCTCTTCACTAGATTTTCATCATTTTTTTCAGTTTCCTCCCACTGTCCAAAAACATACATTTAGGTGGGTTGGCTATGCTAATTTACCTTTAGGTGTGAGTGAGTGTGTGAAGATGGTTTCCTGCAATAAACTGGCATCCCATCTGGGGTGAATTCTCTCTCCTTGTGGCCTGTATTACCAGTATTGCTTTCGGATCAACAGCAACCCTGGCCAGAATAAATAACTTATTCGAATGAATGAAGAAATTGTCCACCCATGCTCATACTCAGTGATATGTTTTGGCCTTCCAGAAATCCCAACATGATTGATTGATTCTACTGCCAATCTCGGATTATATCACCTCATCAACAGCTAATCTACTTCATCAAACAAGGAGGGGCAGCACAGAAAGCCACCCTGAGGGAGAAAACAATCCTGACACCAGGGAATAGCTGGAACATGAGAGCAGACCTTGATTGGCAGCTTTGGTTCCCAGCCGTGATTATCACAGCTTCTCTCCAGACGTTGTGTTATGCTCTGTAGCATTAAAAACATGGGAAGTCCCATGGGAAGAAAGAGTTGGGGAGGCACATGAGCAAAAGAAACACAAGTACATAAATTTAGCTGTGAAGACATCAAGAAAGAAATCTATCATGATGATGGTTTTTATGTGTTTCTAAATCCCGGTCTGCAGTGGTCAGTATAATAAAATAAAAGCATTTTAGCTGAAGCCAAAGCTAAAGAGAACATTGTGTTACAATACAAACAAACATATATACAGTATTAAAATATATTAAAATGCAACGATTAAATATCATCTTTACATTTACATACAAAAGTGTACACTCACATGGGCCAAAGAGTCAAAGATTTGGAAAGAGACAGTTAATTTTACATTAATATTATATTACATATCTGCTATGGTAACTGTTATGTTTAGATCCTGTAATTAAAAAGTTGAGCAGGAGTGTTATCATTAAAGATAAACAGGTATATTCATTAGCTGCAGTTCAAGCACACCCTTCAGTGTGTTCAGTGTAATAGCTAGAAAGAAAATCATCATCATGGAAGGATGATAGATACAGGGGCAGTCTGAAGCAACTTACACTAGGCAGTGTAAAAGCCTAAATAATTAAGTCAAGCATGATAGATACAGGTGACATCTGTTGGACAGGTAAATAAACAAATGTATTAACTCTTAAATTCAGGTGTATACCTTATTTGACAACAAATAACAAGAGTTTAAAATTTGTTTGTTTTTTATTATTTATTTTCCTGGCATTTTCTTGCCTAGTACCATGTAGCTATGCACGTCTTTTAAGACACAGAATTATTTAGAATATTTCTTCTGAATTCTCTTCACATAATTCTTCTGTATAATTCATGTTAATTGTGCTATAGACCTTATTTAACCTTTTTTGCATTGGAAATTGCAATTTTGTGAACTGGTGAACTGTTGTATAGTGTTATTTTTTCCCTATAACAATAGACACACCTATTCTACTTTGAATGCAAAAGATAATTTAGTCATTGCATTCTTCCAAGCATTAATTAGATCAATTAATGAAAGAACCATTTTAAATTAGATCACATTTGTATTTCATGTATGGCATATATACATAGGTGTGTCCTTAATGGTTAAATCTGTCCAAGAGTGGACTTCAAATATTGATATTAGGATTGCATGTCCAGGTTAAAGCTGGTTTGATATTGTACTAGAGTATTTGGATTTTGGGAGTGTGCATGCTTCTACTTTGTCATGATCTTATCAAAACTGGAGCCAACCATGAAGAACAGTCAAAACAGGATTTGAAATAAGTTCTAATTTGATTTTCCTAATTATGGTAATGTTTCAATTAATGTGCAAGTAATTTCTCAATAATGGATGAAGCTAATTACAGTGCTCAAATAGCCTTGCCTACATTAACAGATTTCTGCCCCGAAACCTCTCACTGGTGTGACCGAGACTTGACCCGGTGCTGGAAGTGGGTTTGCCTTTAGAAAGCCCAGAGGGTTGGGCTTTTATTGACTAGCACCAAAGCATACATAGTGTTATTATGCGTTATTAATTATTCTTAATGCTCTAATGCTTTATTCATACTGTCAAGTGTTAGTGTTTTTGCTTTATGAAGCAAAGCTGTCTTTTTGCATTTTGTTTTAAACTGTAAACTTTACTTATGTGATAAGGAATACTGGCTGGTGGAAATCTTTAATTGTGGTTAACAATTATAAGTTAAAGTAATCCCACCTTTTAAGCATGTTTGATATGCTATTAATATACTGCCATATACAGGTATTGTCATTTCAACAATTTTTCTCTGAAATGGATTCTAAGTGAAGTACTTCTACAATTTTACCTACAAGTAAAGAGAATTCTAAGAAGTTCAAATTGAAATGGCAGTGCAGTGGTGTAGTGGGTAGCATCACCACCTCACAGCTCCAGGATCGCTGATTTACCATCTACATTTACATTTCTGGCAAATGGATGCCCTTATCCAAAGCAAATTACATTTTTGTCTCATTTTTTATGCAATTGAGCAATTGAGGGTTAAAGACCTTGCTCAGGCCCGTAATTGAGGGTTAAGGGCCTTGCTCAGGGGCCCAGCAGTGGCAGTTTGATGGACCTGGGGTTCGAACTCACAACTTTCTGGTTAGTGGTTCACCCCATGTCTGCCTGGGTTTCCTCAAGGCTCTCAGGTTTTCACCCACCTCCCAAAAACATGCTGGTGGTTTGGAACCTATAAACTGTTCCTTAGTATGGATAAGTGTGTAAATTTGTGCATTTTGCCTGCTATGAAATCCAGGCAAATTCATCCAGGGTGTATTTCTTCCTCACACATAGTGTGTCTGGGGTAGGCATCAGATTCACAGTGAAACTGACTAAGTTAAAGCAGTTACTGGTGACACTGCAGTTACTGGACATACCGACAATTATCTACAAACTAAGACACCTATTAATGAATAGAAGCCAAATATTTTCAAGGTTTTGCCATGAACCTCTTCGTCTCCAGACATAATCTGAAGAAGACATTATATGGCATGTGGCATGAGTTACATTTATGCCACGAAGAATGAAGGGCAACTTTTGCAACTGAAAGGATACAATTAAATAATAAGTATATAAGCTATTACATTAAGTATATTGTTATTAAATTAAATGCATACATATGTACATCAAGTTAAAAAATGAAAATCTTAACAGACATGTTCACAGTTTTTTGACTCCTACAGTATGACAATAATGAAGGATCTGTGAAACATATCAATCTAATTACCTTTTGGTATTAGGTACTTATATATTTAGATATTCAATACGTCTTTGTTGTCTTTATTTGGACTTTGCTGTCAATTTTACAAGCTTGGGAATAATTATTTTTATTAGATGTGACAGTGTATTACATTTTTCAGATGAAACTGGATATACTGTGTAAATTTTGGTGTATAAACTTGTATAAGCTCTAGTGTGTTCTCAGATTTCAGCTGCTCAAGTCCCTGCCCCGGTTCATGATTATACTCCACTGTATAATCCAACTCATGTCTGGTTATGTTACATAGGTGTTTCACATAAAGTGTTTTGCATTAGCTTACAAGTTGCTCATCATTTTGCGCTTCTTTATTCATTCTGAACATTATCATAGACCATGACTTAAATCTCTCTTTTTTGTCATCTTAGCCAGTGAAAATCCCAGTAATATAGTCAAATATCAAACATTTTATATTATAAAATTACAATAAATAAACATAAGATTATTAAACCAATTTGTTGAAATTTCTTTTTCTATTGGCAGATCATTTAGCATCTTTATAGAAATTAATCCTAAAAAAAACTGGCAAAATGATCTGCCAACAGAACAAGACTATTTCAAGCTTGAATAAATCTGATTTAGATCTGGTTTATTCTGATTTTACAAATTTGAAATGTCCTACATAAATCTGACACTGTTCAAGGTATTTCTACTTGGTAAGAATTAGATTGAGACTAACTGAAGCATGTGTGTGTTTATCTCTGTCTCCCACCCCTACCTCTTTTTGTCTCTTTTGTACTCATGACCCTGTCCCCCTCGCCCTCCATCAGCCCAAATGAGGAAACCTGGAAGCCCCAGGAGTATTACTTACATTATTTGCATTTGATTCTCAGAGATCCTCAGCCATTAAAGCTTACAGAGTCACTGATGAGTGCCTGCATGCAGAAGAGGCTGCATTGTTCTCCATGGGCAGAGGTACACGCTCCTTTCTTTTGTGTGTGTGTTTGTGTGTGTGTGTGTGTGTGAATCTTTTCGTGCCTTCTGACTTCCTGACTTGTTGCTGTGGTTCATCTTTCTTCTTTTCTAAGTAGAGATGCTCGTAAGGGACCTGGCTTGTTTAGATTCCTCTGAGGACATCTATAGGTGCATGTGCTGATACACAATGAGAGCATGCTTGTCGATCTAATTATTTATTTGTGCTAGATATTTCAGACATTCTTGTTTTACTTTTTGTTTGTTTATCATATTTGTGCTTTTAGTTAAAAGCAGAAGTTCAGAAAACAGAGATCTGAGGTCAGAGTCTGTGAGTAGCCATGCCGCAATATTTAGAATTATCACCTTGAGACCTGGAGGAACAGGGCATATGGAGATAGAATGTTCTTGCTTCTGCTCCTGCTGTGTGAAAGGTAACCTGCTGTTGCCCCAACATTTGACCCTCAACAAACAGAAACTCAAGTATTTTAGCACACAGCTGCCTTCACTTAGCATTAAAAGTTACATGTCTCCCTTTCTAAATGTAATTGTTAATTATACATTTTTGAACCTAGAGATGACCATATGCACTTAGAGCTCTTTCGACCACAGTTAGAGCTCTTTTGACCACAATATTCTAACATGGTCTCTGTATTATGATATATGTACACAGCTCACACAAATAGAAGTCTTTTTTTTTTTGGTTAGGAGTTGTATTTACTGTAGGTGGTTTGTGATTTAGAGTTAGTTCAATTGTTTACTTGTTGTTTTGTTTTCCATAAAATGTCTCTGAGGATTTCTAGGATGATGTGTACAGTTTGTGGTAGCCATTATGCCATTACAATTGAGTTAAACTATACTTGTGTTTTAAATAAGGATGTTATTATCATAAACCACAGAAGAAACCACAGTGTTTGTGTCTTAAGAGATCCATATGTTTGGGTGACATGCATAGTTTAATCGCAAAACCAGACAAAAAAAACAGCCAGAGGAATAACGTTAAATGTAGCTGTACTGTCCAAAACTACATTCAGTTTAACTAATAAAATAACAAAAAAAGGGTGTTATTAAAAAGGGGTGTTAAATTGTTGCCCTCCATGGGCAGCCTGTTGCTTAGACTTTCCAGATTCTGTAATAAACACTGGATGGTTCGGAGATTTGAGACAATAGTTCAATTTCTGCTGTTAATTTAATGTAATTTTCTACAGTGCAATAAGAACTTGGACATTTTCCAATCTAAAGTTACTGATATTCCTCTGACCTTTTTAGGTTATTTATTATATTATTATTGGTAACTCTCAATGTGGGCAGCATGGTGGCTTAGTGGTTATCATTGTTGCCTCACAGCAAGAAGGTCCTGGGTTTGAATCCTGGGTTCGAACAGGCAGGGGCCTTTCTGTGTGGAGTTGCCTGCACCCGTGCCTGCATTACCGGTACTCTGGTTTCTTCCCACAGTCCAAAAACATGTACATTAGGTTGATTGGTGATTCTAAATTGCCTGTGTGTGTGTGATTGTCTGTCTCTGTGTGTGGCCCTGTGATGGACTGGCGATCTGTCCAGGTGTACCCCTGCCTTTCGCCCAATGTGATAGGCTCCAGCAGATCCCTGTGACCATAATTAGGAATAAAGCATATAGAAAATGGATGGATGGTAACTCTCAATAAAAAAGAAAATCCAATATATTCTTTTAATCCTAAGAGGTAAAAAAGTTGGAGTAACTGTAATAACTTTTTTAGTTTAAAATTTTATCTTTTATTTTAATTTATTTAACTTTATTTTCGCATACATTTACACCATCCTCTTTAATAGAAACTTGTGTACTCATTCATGCAGTTATCCAATCAACCAATCAAGTGACAGCAGCACAATGCATAATATCACACAGATACAGGTCAAGAGCTTCAGTCAATGTTCATATCAGACATCAGAATCGAGAAAATGTGTGATCTCTGGGACTTTTACCATGTGGTACCAGCATATTTACAACCATGTATTTCAGAAACTGCTGGTTTTCTGGTATTGTTACACAGTATCTCAAATGACTTGTGCAAAAAACATTGTGTGTGCAAAGGTGGTTTCCACTCCTGTCAGCCAAGAACAAGAATCTGAAGCTATCATGGGCACAGTCTCACCAAAACTGAACCTTTTGTCTGCATTTTTTATTTTTGCTTTGTGCTACTGCCACATGATTGGATGATTATGTAACTGCATGAAGGACAGGGTGTTCCTAATAAAGTGGATGCTGAGTGTATTATACATCTCGTATTCATAATAAATTATAAATTCATTTGTAATATTTTATTTTGTCAAAAAATACCTTACTAATGCCTGTCCTAAGCTCATATAAATACTGTAAGTGCAGTACTGTGAAAATTTTTTCTGTCTGTAAAATTTTCTTATTCTATAATGGGGTATATTTTTATTGTGGATTGTATTAGTAGACAGAGGGAGTCTAGCTGCAAAACTGCCAGAAAAAAGGTTTGCTTCTTTCCTTTCTTTGGATTGTACGGTATCAATTTTGCAATCTCCCATATACTGCAACCAAATTAAATGAAAGTAAATGAGGTTTAGCTGTTTAATAGCTTTGGTTAATGAGCAGCCTGATTTGGGCCAGTCCTGCCCGATATCCAATATAAATTTAAATGTGTCCTTCACAAACAGAGTTAACTTGATAGCATGCAGCTTGTAAAGTCTGGCACATCATGCCACAAAGAAAATAAGTTACTTAAGACCTCTACAAAAAAGGTTGTTTCAGTCTGGAAAAGATTACAAAAACAATCCAAAAAGTGCCTGGGGTTTCACCAAACCACAATCAGAGCCATATTGTCCAAATGGAGAGCATTTGGACTAGTCAGTGATCATTACTCTTCTATCAAGTAGTAAAGCTCTGTGGTGGTAGTGTGATAGTTTGGGGGTGTTTTGTCTCAGCCTCAGACGTGACACATAGGATGTTGTCTGAACGTCTGATGCATATGGCACACAAAATTGGCAACACTTCAGGAGGTTCAAAGTCGTCATTTGATTGGTTGGATTTTACAGGGTTTGTGTGTTGCATTTTTTTAACGTTCCACCTGCAAACAAAGCCAATGTGTTGCTGTACTTCCCTCATGGAAGAAGGAAGCCATTGTTTTTACAACTGTGACAATGAGCATTTAGGAGGATCAGCTAAAGGCTACATTTTTCTTCACGGTTTAGACTCATTAATTTAAACGACTTTCCTAAATGAATGCTCTGTAGCTGCGTACTGTTCTGTTTTTGTAGGGACACCGACTTTAGATTTTCAAGCCCCTAAACATGACACTAAACAAAGAAAACTGTTCAGTTGCTGTACTTGGTTGCATTACATTGGTCTTTGGACAATAAAAGCTGCTACGGAATCCAGACCTTCTACTGTCAGTCTGGCTGCATGAGACTTGGGGATGCTTTGCTGAATCAGGACATGGATACATTGCAATCCTAGAAGTAGCCATGAATTCTGCTCTGTTTCGGCTTAGACAAAGTTGGGTTTTCTACACTGGGTGATGTATAACTTTCATTAATAAATACAAGACATGTATATCACTTTATTTGCTTTTTTTCAGTCAGGGTCTATTCTATCTATTGTTAGGTTTTGGTTGAGGACTTCAGGATAAAAAAAACATGTTATTGTTATAGATATATAACTATATAGTTATATAGTTTCATACTACATAATTACTATATAGTACATTCATAACACTAGGAAGAATGTGTATAAGCATTTTTAATATCAGTACACAATGACTTATTACATATGTTCATGAAAATATTCTAGAAAATAATGTTACAAAGCATTAAACTTAGCATTACATCCATTTATAATTTATTCCATGTGGCAATTCACATATTTTGTTTTTCAAACTGTAAATAGGTATTTATAAAGGATCATGAACATATTTGTAGAAAGTATTAGCTTTTTCATCATTATTTAGCATAATCATTGAATATTCTTCACGAGATATACGGCCTAACTAGACTCTTTATATTGTGGATAGATAATATTTTTTATTTCACTGATTTTAATAACTAAAAATCATACAGAGTAAAATAGCCTGTAAAATAGTCAGAGGGAAGAACATTGATAGATTCATCATACTCTTTCTGTAAATCAAATATTTTATATTTAAGGATGAGTAAGTGCTATGAATCCACTTTAATCTCTGGCAGTAAGTCTGTTCTCCCATGAGTGTGTGCCACATCTATTGTACACTCTGTGTACTGAACTTGTTATGCTCACTATTCTACTGTTGCTAACAGCTGCAGAAAGAGGATTTGTGAAGGGAAATACATGGAGGCCTGATCCAATTTGGACTCTGGGAAACTTTTTACAGCTTTTTTTGCGGTTTATGAGGATCTAGGCTCAAGCTTTGGCAGTCGGCTCACTGGTTATTAGTCAGTACAGTTTAAAAAGGCTCCTGATGCTTTTGTTGTACTCCAGTGTACAACTCTGATTATGTGAATTAGACTTAGTAGCTGAAGGTGATAATTTATAAATGGCTCTATTTTAGCAGTGGTAGTAAAATGACCAGACCACCTTCTTTCATTGCTCTCTGGTCAATTTCATATGCCCACTGTAGGTGCTTTCACTGGACAGGGATCAGCATGGGCACACTGACCAGTCTGTGGCTACATATAAAGCACACTGTGATGCACTGTGTGTTCTGACACCTTTCTATCATTGCCAGCATTTTCAGTAATTTGTGCTACAGTAGGTCTTCTGTGTGATCAGACTAGACAGACTAGCATTCACTCCCCACACACATCAGTGAGCCTTGGGCGCTCGTGACACTCTCGCTAGTTTGCCAGTTAAACTTGCTTAGAACACTCTTGGTAGGTACTACCCACTCCATACTGGAAACACCACACAAAACCTGCTGTTTTAGAGATTCTCTTACCATCATCCAGCCATCACAAATTGATCCTTGTCAAAGTCACTCAGACCCTTACGTTTGCCCAGTTTTCCTGCTTCCCACACAAACACCTTTGAGAACAGACTGTTCAGTTACTGCCTAATATATACCTCTCCTTGCCAGGTACCAGTGTAACAAGATAATCAATTTTATTCAAACCACCTTCAGTTGTTTTTACTGTTATGGATGATCAATGCATTTAATCAATGTTAATATATTATACCCAGACGTGGCAGAATAAGTGTTGAAAACAGCAAATAAATTCTTTCTCATGGTCTTCATGCTTGAAACACATGTCATGTGCATATATCCATAGTGCTGAGCTTCGTCTGACTCATCAACCATTTGGCACCACATTTCAGACAGAGAGACTAAACACACTCTAAGTATGAAGTAGAGGGAAACTGTTTAGTTCTTCTTGATGATGATCCCACCACATATTTATCATGTCTTTACCATGTCGTGACATCAGGGAATAAATCAATGTCTCTGAAACAAAAAGTCACTAGAATAGCAGGAGCGAGTAAGCTTTTGACACATTTCAAATTCATGCTAATTTTAAGGCAAAAAAAAAAAGGACAGTACCAATAAAATTTCCATGTTCTTCCCAAAAAGTAAAGGCTGTGTATTTATTCAGAGGAATCCAAGTTCTTATAATACTGTAGATAATTCCATTAAATTAAATGTTTGTTGAATTTATAGACATTTTCATAATTTCTATGTATGGGGTTCAATTGAAACTAACAAGCATTATTAATTACAGATTCAGAAAATAAAGCAACTATTAGGGTCATGATTGTTGAAAATACCCTCTATTTCCCTCTATTTTTGTTAAGTTCTCAATGAAGCTATAAAGTGAAAATATACAAGTGATTAACTGATACTCATGTAAAGTAGAAATCCTCTAAAATGATGCATAAACATAGCAATGAGGAACATAACTCATTGCAGTAATGCACATACTGAGTGACAGTGTGCTAAAACACTTAGCAGAGAATAATAATGAATAAGAAAGAAACTACTAATACAGTCCAGTTACTGTCCATCCTCCTACATGCAGAGTGAGTGTACAGAGCCAGCTGTCCTCAGGGATACCTTTGAACTCTGAACAGCGAGGCATGCTAACACTACTAATTTGACATTTCCTTTCTTCCCACACACCTCCTATCACATACATAGAGCCACAAGCACATGTGTATTCAAGCACACATGCACACACACACACACACAGTCTTCACAGCTCATGCAACTCCACTTCCTCGTTGTGCAATACAGGTGAAAATGCAGATGAGGTTTATTCCTGCCCTGTCATGCACATATGGATCAATGTGTGTGAGATCATGCCAGGGTTGTCTAGGATGAGACAACATGGAAGAATTTGTGCAGTTATGTGTGTCCATTGTGCACTACCACTGTCCATCAACCATTGCAAAAAAGAATTTCCAGCAATTTCATGGGTACATTGAACAACAATTGCAGTAACGAATTCAAGCTTAATTCATTAGAGGGAACGGAAAAACCTCCTCTCCTCTCCACACTATGGATGACCTGGACTTAAGAATGTGAGAAAAGTAGCTGAAGGAAATGAAGAATTACTTTTGCATTACTGCACATCTGTACAGCTTAATGCCTGCTGTGCTATATAAGTGGGATAGAAGGTGAAACCTTACACAGGGTTAATGGGATCTATATGCATTTTTTTTTTTTTTGGTATTCAATATTCATGGGGCGGATCTTTTATACTTTATATATGTTCTGTGTCCAGTTCTGGGGTTAGTATGGTTCTGGAGGATGTTCAGAATTTCCTCTGAGCCTCTTTCAATGGAACATGAAGATTATATGGGTCATGTTTCACAGGTCACGCAAATAAATATATCTATAGTTCTCTTCTGTACTAATTCATATTTATTTCCACTAACTGTATTTTACAACACTGAAGATATTTAAGAATGTATTTACTTAATACTAATATATGCAGCAACTAAAGGTGTACTAAGAAGGGTATGTCATTAGGAAATTAAGGCTTATAAAAGGTTCCTGGAGTCAAAGGGGTTAAAGCATATCTTGTACTTACACTGTCACTGTAAACTGAGTTATTTTCCATGAGTCTGTCGAATTATTCCTAACATTCCAAATCCGACCCTCCACATCAAATTCTGCTTTTGAAACCCTGTCCAAGGGTCCTGTTGAAGTTTAATACACTGTAGAAACTTTAAAAAGATCTAAACAAATGTCTAAACAAGGTTCTGTCTGCTGTTCTTGGATAGGTGACATCCAGTATTGCCCTCTGCAATAAGAGATAAATTAGTCTCTAGGGTAATCAGTCATGGAGTACACAGAAGCTGCTCGGCCCTCTGCCAGTCCCAGAAGAATCGTCTGCCCAGTCGTTCAGTACACAGAACGTCCCCCTGTTCTCTTGAGAAATCTGAGTCCAACATTTTCTCACAAGCACACAGTGATGCATATACATACATCCAGCAGAAATGACACTGACGGCCTATTTAGGGTTTTGAGAGATATGATCCAGCTGAGCCACAGTCCTGAGGACTGCTTCTCTTGTGTCTACGTGCTGATCTCCAGCAATCCATCATTAACCATTTTAAGAAAAATATTTGTCTTTAATCAGCAGTCATGCCCTTGAGTTTGAAAGACATTGATGCAGATTGTAGAGTGGTGTATGGAAAGACATGGCAGGAAATTTCCCTCATAATTATATATGTCGGATGTAACCATCATTCTTAGCTTTTCTTTTTAAATGATTAAAATATTGTGTTCCCAAACTCACTGCTCTCTGTCCTTCGGATAAGCGTAATCATGTTGAAATAATTAAATGTTTTTTAAAAAGGTCATTTCTACATTATTTCCCATTTCACTTATACCTTTGTCATTATACCATTTATTCCTATTTCTATATACATTGTAGGATTTAAATTGTTCATGATTAAAAGAACACAAAGATAATAGACCATCTAGAATGACAGGCAGAAAAAGAGCTTCCCCCACTGGCTCAAACAGATAGGAGAAAATGCCCAGATAACAAAATAAATAGACAAATTTATATAAAATAGACAAAACTCTGATAAATAAAAAACATTGCAAGACATTGGAATATTTGTAATGTTTGGTCTTGTCAGGGAGATTTACCGTGATCACCGTGACCAGGTTTTGAATTTCATTTTAACTGGAAGGGTTTGGTTTTTATGTGCAATCCTTTTAATAGGCATGTTCCTGAAACAAAAATATGTTGTTATTATAACAGCAGCGCCCTCCCATGGTGTACTGACCACAGTAAACCTTTGCTCTGAGAACAGTGTGTGCCTGTAGTCGTGATTCCTCAGCAACGTGTTCCACAGCAATTCTCGGAAACAAAATGTAATTGTGTCGAAGCAGACGGAGTGTGTGACTGTTATAATTAAACAGCATAGGAAATTAATGAATAATACAGACAACACTCATCGTGGATTACTCTCTCAACACGAGCAGTGGTGAATAGTGACACTGGCTATGTTTGAGATTTTGTTCATTTGTTGTTTAATCACCCTATTTTCCTGTTCAAGTGGGTCTGCACCCTATCCCAGGAACAATAGGTGTGAGGTGAGAATACACCCCAGATGGGATGCCAACCAAAACTGAAAGCACTATGCACACAGCCATTCACACACTCATTCACGCCTCAAGTGAATCCATCTTTTGGCCTGTTTTTGGGATGTGGGAGGAAACCACCGGACCTAACATGCACATGATTAGAACTTTATTAGCCATACAGACAGTAACCTGAGTTCAGGATCGAATCGGGACCCTGAAGATGGCAATGTCTCCACAGTGACAAGCAAGCAAACAGGTAGAAATGAACTCCCAGGTCTTCTACGTGTATATTTTTTATTGGTGTAATCTTGTTCACTGAAATAACTCAAGCATCAACGTAAATATTACATGAAACATTCATATAAACTTATGTTCAAACTCAGATATTAACCTTGTCCAGCCCAAAAATCTTTAAAGCATAAGCTATGGAATGAAGTGTAAAGTTACAGCTATTTCTGTGTATGGTTAGTAAACTAAAATGACCAAAACGTGACAGCAAAAACCAACTAAGTGACAGACAAAAGATACAGAAGAGCAGGCAAATTGCAATACATTCCGAGAGGAAATTTGCCAAAAAGTATGAGATGAGAAAACCAAGCTAAATGTTGGAAGTAAGGGTGTGTTATTATGAGATACTGTATATCTTATTTGTTTTCTATTCAGTAGAGTATTTGCCAGTCAATAAATAGGTTATATTTGATTTTTTCTTAAATATTATTATCTGAATGTCATATATCTTTGTGACCAATACATCATATCCAATACATTTATGGCAAAAGCCAAAGGTCAGACATGCAGCATAAATATTTAAAGGCTTCTTTACATTCTCCAGCAATTATGACTGCTAGAAAAGAATAACCTGTTTGGCTCTTTTGGAGGAGTATAAAAAATTTTGATGGAAAAAAAAAGTTCAACACATTCATGATAAACTTGACTAGCTAGGAAATTCCTTCATTTCTTTCTATACATCTACTGTGTACAATATCTCAGTGGCTTCTGTGCTGTATACTGCTAAACCTTCTATGCATACTGAACAAGCAAGCCTTCTGCATATTTGAAAGGCTCGGTTTCAGAGCTGAGGTGAAGAATAAGTGAAGCTGCTAATCATCGCCGCCTGGTGGACGCAGCAACGCCAGCACCCATTCGGTTCATGGTTTTGCTCATATGTGGGAAGTGCACATTGGGAGTTCTGGAGGTGGGGCCATAGAGGCCTAGGTTGCGGGCAGCCATGGATTTGCGGGGTACTTTGACGCAGGGAAAAGGTGAAAAGATCTGCTGAGGTTTGGGAAGACTCTCTGGAGTAGAGGCTACAGAGGGGCTCTGCCTGAGAGAGCAAGCTGTGCTTTCTGAGCTGGAAGAGTCATGGCGGGTAGGGCATGCCACTGCTGAGTTGTGTGGTTGTGCATTTAGTTGGGGTTGTGGCTCTGGATTATTTCCTGGCTCTGGCTCTGAAAGAGGAGAAGGTGTTTCTGGATCATTCAACTCTGAAGGAGATTGTGCTGATGAATCCAGGTCTAGAGTGGATAGTTGTTGTTCTATCTCCTTTATCTCCTCACTGCAGCCAGCATCCTGAAGCTGGAGCTTAGAGTCTTCCTGCTCTATAATCTCTTCCACTGGCTCCTGCAATGGCACATCTACTTTCTCTTGGCTTTCACTGCTGTCTTTCCTCTCCTTCTCTTGATCTTCCTCTTCCTTCATCTTCTCCTCTCCCTCTTCACTCTTTGTTTTGTGCTCAGGGCTGGTTTTATCCCCTAGCTCCATGGAGTCATCAAAACCCAACTGGGCCCTGGCCCGGGCCAGATTCCTGCGATGAGCACAAACATGGGCACGCCAGGGGGACTGAAGACTGTGATCCTGGGTGGGGGTGGACTGGGCTCTGGGAAGTGGCCCTGGCTCATGGTCTGTACCGTTTCTGCAAGGATGCTGAGCAGCTATGGCCTTCTTTCCCAAGAAAAGATGGTTGACCACAGGTGAAGAGTGGATTTGGGAGGCAAAGATGCCGGTCGCTGGACATTTATCTACAACAAATCAAAATATACATTGATGACAAACAGTATACAGTTACTGCTAGATGTCAATGCAGTCTCACTGGCCAAATCAATACAGCTCATTGAAATCAAGAGATTAGAAGGTTTGATGTAGTTGCTTGAATCATGGAAATTAAATTATAGCAAATAAAGAGCCACAGCACAAAGCATTAAAAACCCAGATTAAGCAAACAGATTGCATTTATTTTAAAACACCTCTCATCACCCTCAATCCCAGCACTGCATTCCAGACAACCAAGCTGATCAATAAATTACTGTAGCAGCCCTTAACCAGGATAGTCCCAATACAAAAGCCTGTGTAGTAGGTACCAGTGTCCAAGCTCGCTGCTTTACTAGACTGATGAGGAGCAACAGGTTCAGCTTCCACTGGCGGTCCTGAGAACAACATGTGATGAAACGTAGTCCTGTAAAGGAGCTGGTCAATGTGTCTTGTCTTTCTTTTCTATACTAGATTGGCTGTAAACTCAAATACATAGTGTAAAGTAACGATTCTGACTGAAACATGAATCTGTTTATAACGAAGCTCTACTGAATAACATGAAAATGTTCATAATGAAGCTCACTGAAGTAATTGACACAAAAGAAAAACCAAAAAGATTTGAGGAAAAAGTCATAGTGAAAATGCATATCCATGTGTTTCCTTAAAATTTTGGGTTAGAAGAAGGTATCCTAGATGCCTTCAGCTCCAAAGAACCTTTTCTGTGATTATATTTGGCTAATGATTTGAAGTCAACAACAGCTTACATATTTTACTCCATTCTGTACTGCATGCCTTTTCTCCGTGATGATCTTACTATCGGTATCAAAAACGTTTCCTTTTAGTACTGGATCCAAATCCAGATATTACATTTATTCCATAAAAATGCATAAATAACATGCAATCAATATTTATTTACAGGCATGTTGTAAACATTGTTGTCACTTCTGATTACTTGACCCTATCCCTAAAATGAACGTTGACTCTCATCATATCTTATATTGAGATCCTGCTTGCAGTGTGGTTTGAATAGCTACCTGTGTGAATGTAGAGCAGGTTGGCTTGCTGCTGCTGTCGTCTCTTGATGCGGTAGTACTGCTTAGTGAGTGCTCTGATGTCTGTGCTCATGCGCTCCATCATCATGCTGTTGATGGTGGCGTGGTGCTCTGCCCGGCCAGCCCCCACTGCCCCGGGGCTCAGCTCGGCCATACTGCTGCAGGGAGAGCTCTGTTCACCTCGCTGCTCTGGAAGGAGGACAGAGATGGACACAAAAGTAAATCACATTTTCAGACATCCACAAATACTAAATAATCCTTTACTGTATATGCTGATGTTTAAACTCGGGAGTCTCCATATAGCACTGTTTCATGTATGTGAGTCACCAAATTTTATTTGCACCTAAAAGAATGTAGTTTGTCTTCATAATGCCTATATATACACAGCTATTTTATTTTTCAATTATATTTTTTAATATGACAGTGATATCATAGTCCGCAGTATTAATGCATCAGTATTAAACTTTTTTCACTTTAATAATTGCAAAATCTGTTTAAAGTGTTGCTGTTTGGCTGTTCGTTTTGTTCACCTAATTAACTTTCAGTTAAAGAACTGAAGAATGTATTCTTGTAGCATCATGTTATCACAGCATATATGAATGAAGCAGCAGAAAAGAGTAAAATGCCCAGTGTGGTGGATTGGAAGAGAACACAAAATAAAAAACTCCATAAAAAGGGACAACCATTCATGTTGCTATTTTACCTTTCAAGTGCTTTTGGTATCTCTGAATCTCAGGAGCCAGGAGCCCTCCTAATGGTCCCAGGCATCCCAAAGCAGTGACTATAGAATCCTCATCATCCATGTCACCATCATCATCACTTTCCCATCCATGAAGCCCCTGGCTACAATTAAGAAAATTACAACTCAGTATGGAATTTATCCAGGAATTTACTGGAAAAAGCTTAACCAATTACAATAAATGCAGAAGGAGATCTATTTTTCATTTTGGTCTTGCTGGTTGCCTCTTTTAACATAAACAAACATATATTTATACGTGCAAGCCCAGTATATAATATACTCTCACCATCATATGCACACTATAGTACAAAAATATACAATCCTCTTACTGGTAGCACTAACTCATTTACAGAGCAGCATCATGTGTAATCTTAGCAGGCTTTCTCCAGTTACACACCTGCCAATGGACTTGACTGCAGCAGGGAATGGAGTGATATTGTAAGTGTACTTCTCCCTCAGCTCAGCCAGCTGGGGAAAAGGGAAGGTGGCCATGGAGTACACCGTCTGTTCGAGAAAAACACACACTTGTTTTTCACATATATACCATTATCACCAGCAGCTGTTACTCAACCAGTTGTTTTTCACCCACATTGTAAAATGTCCCTATTACAAAGACTGTAATCACACACTTTTTTCCTGTTTTGGATATAACAGTTTGGCAGATGCTTAGTCAATTACAGGGTAGTAAAGGGAAGCTCAGCTCTACCAAATCAAACCTTAGCTGGCCTGATAGCAATAAAAAGTGTGAGGGTTGCAAAAGTAACAATTTACCATTCCATTATTAACAAATGACATTACTCGGACACTAATGATGAAAAGTTGAATACCCCTACCCTTTCATGGCTTGATATTTTAATTTCAAATGTTTTAAATTGCCAAAAATTGTGTGCATTTTTACATGCGTCTCTTAGGAACCTTAATCTGTAGCATTGTACACATTTCAGTTAGAGTTTATTTTCCAAACCTGTATTTCCTATTATAAAATGTCAGTTCAGAGACATACAGCTAATCTAGCTAATCTCACAGCTCACATTCATATTCAGAACTGTTTTCAAGTACAGGTATGTCAGCTCTATGTGTAAATGTCTCTTACTAATGTACCTGCAAACTACATGTAAGTGTAATGAAGCACTGGTCTTTGTGCCACTCTCACCTGCATGAGTTCATTGGAGTCAATCAAGTTGTCCTCCAGCATCTCTTGAGTCAGACAGCCCATAGTGCTGTAGAACTCATCTGCAGTCTGGCACTCTTCAATCCTCCTGAGAGACAAAGAGAGATGCATCATATTTCGAGAAAAAAAGACTTGTGGTCCACTACAGAGTTTTTACATCCATGAGTTGCGCAAACTCTATAGTGATTTTAAAAAAATAAATTAAAAATAACTGGTTAACTCACTCTGCCAGTTTGGCCCAAATGGCTAAGGCAACACGCAGCAGCACTTCTGATCCCTCAAAGAAAACCGAGTCCCAGATCTTTAGCACAGTGTGGTGAGGCAGGCAGGTGGCAAACATGGTGAGAAACCATTGCATGGTGAACACGTTGGTGAGTGGAGGCTCATAGCTCCCTGCAACAACACAGCATACATCATGAGCATAGGTCAACAACTAGAAAAAAATCCATGATTAGAAAATAACAAAAATTTTACTTTAAAAATGAAACTTTTTTGAAGTCTATAAAATGCACATACACAGGATTGCACTCAGTGGAGCTGTTCCTCAATGCCAGTTCCTTATTATAAACACTATACTGAAAAACTTTACTGACTGTTTTTATGTCTTGCTAAAATTGTTAGGGATAATAAAACTACCCAAAGTGGAAGGAGTTTGTTGGTGTCCCTCACCTCCCCCTGTCCGATTGGCTACTTTCTGTAAATGGTGAAGGTGTTGAGAAAGTTCTGGAAGCTTAAGCCTGAGCAGATCCCTGAATACAGCCATGTCCACAGACAGAGCACGCAGGTTGTTGGCAAAGTAGCTCTCAGGAAGCACCTTATCAATTAAATAAATCATCACCTGAAAGACCACAGAACAAATATCATTATAATCATGTCAGATTCAGGGCGATGTGTGTCCTTTATAATAACTAGGCAAAATTAAAATAAATATAAAGCAAGAGGACCTTACAAATGTGAAAAAAAACAAAGATAGTTTATATATGAAGTTTAATGTCCTGAAACCTTTTAAACATATTTTACCCACCAGGTGTTTTTCAAGCAACCAAAACACTGGTCAAATAATGAATGACTTCTTTTTCACTGTATGTACTTAACACAGAACACAGTGCTGTTGTAGAACCTGTTGCAGAATATTATCTAGGATTCATGGGGCAGGCAAGCCTACAGTAAATACTGCTTCACTAAGTAAGAGTCAGCTCTGTTTTGTGTTATGTATGCATAGTGAAGAGAACGGAGTTATGTATGCATAGTGAGAAGTTAATAATGTCATTGTGCACAGTGGTATTCAGACCTCAGGTGTAACTACAGATTTATGCAATACTCAGACAGTTGCACATGACTTGTGTGAGCAGGGTGGGGTGTGCAAATGCATATGCTAATTATAAATAAGGAGAATTTCCCCTGTGCAAATATTGGCATATCATTTAAACCAACCAGTCAGTGACTCTGAAACTGCCCCACAGTATGACTTTTTACTAATGCTATCTGGTCATGTGTGCAGTCAACATTTTACAAAGATATATTTTTAGGGTATTGGTATCTTTACTTTTTGGGTGTTTGGGTGTGTTCATCACTATGCAACAGCATCATGACATGAATTCACATTTTAATGTAAATTAACACTAAACTTTCTACTGAATGAGGCCAAGTAACATCCATTTGGGAATTCTCTTAGTAACCCAATTAAATGATTTTATAATGAGGACTTTATTTGATGTATAATATTAAAAAAGAAATTATTTCACGTGCCAATCATTCAATGACATTAAGGCAAACCTTTAACGCGTCGCCTTCATTGCCCTCTGTGACCTCAAGGATAAGGGCAGCCAGCACATTGAAGCCCTGGCAGTAACCTACAGTCTTGTTCCAGCGGGCATAAGCCAGCAGCACCCGCTTCAGTACCACACGGTCCTGCTCAGCCTCCTGGCCACAGTAAGAACTGCAGCCTGTTCTGTGCAAGTCCTGCAGGAGACAATGTAAACACATGTTAATTAACACATCCATGAGCACATGGGAATATTTTCGCACATGTATTGCAGTTGTGAAGACACATGGGTGTATTTACATCACATGCGATAGTGGAAAATATAACTAAATACAGTAATAATTTTTCAAACGGGATAAGAAAACACACACTGAGAGAAAATAAGGGAGAGAGAGAGAATGAGTATGGACTTTGCCCTATTATGAACTACAGGCATATGATGAATCATTGAGTGTTTGCTGGCAGAGGTGGGAAGGAGAGCACAAATGGCGTCTTTGTTCCATTATGCATTTAGAGCTGACGGGCTACACAGAGCAAACATCCTGCTGGGCCATCTGACATTTAATCAGAGAGATTATACTTTCTACCATTAAATATCTCTGGCAAAGAACATCTGCCTTCTGCTTTTAGGTGTGCGTGTGTCTATCTCAATGTCAGACAGCTACCATTGTCTCATATTACTGCACTCTGAAAGGCAGAAATGAATATCAGGTCACTGATATGCTTTTAAAACATATTTCCATCTGCAAATAATACATACATAAGCATGAGAGCTGAACAACTGCCGTGTTGGTCAATGTGAGCAACAGAAACATGGTCATGAACCATAGCAATGCTTACATCTAGAACACTGACTCATCATTAAAAGAGCACTCTCTCTCTCTCTCTCTGTATGTATGTATGTATGTATGTATGTATGTATGTATGTATGTGTGTGTGTGTATATATATATATATATATATATATATATATATATATATATATATATATATATATATATATATATTATAAAAAATATATATATAAAATCATTACTTTCACTATCTGGATTCCCAGAGAGTCATCATCTGGATTGCTACGGTCGTTGAATGCGAATCTCATGGTCTTCTCCCAGTCTATGGAGATGCTGTGAAGGTACTGATCAGCTAATGTTAGCCATACCTTAAAGAAAACAACAAACACATTAAAATCAATTAAAATTATTAGTGATTAAATGTGTGTTTGTTAAACAGTGCAGTCTGTAGGTCATTTAACTGTGAACATTACGGGTGGCTTGGCTCTGTAGTGACAAGGATTTGAAGTTAAATTGAAGGAATACCAGTCTTGAGAGTGAACTGCATGAATCTCAGCTTATACATATCCATTCTGATACATATTTTTTAAGATGTGCAACTGAGTTTACATATTAGTTACTAAAAGTGTTTTTGTTATTATACACTAGATGGCAGTGAAGTCTGTGATTCACAGTATGCTCAGATTCAGTGGTGTGCTCTATGCTAGTTTCTGGCAATAAACAACTCAAATCCAGGACTAATTCAAAACTAATTCTTTTCTCTATGAACAGTAATGGCATGCATGTTTTAGTAGTATGTTTCTGGTTAATGTCCTGCTACAAAATTAACTTTTCCAAAATATATAGTCTTTTTTAGTGTTAGTATTAATCTAAAATACAGTCTGGTCATAAGAAAAAAAATGGTCAGATTTACTGACAAATGCACTGTACATGCAAAGAGATGAAGACATACCCTCTTCCTCCACTCTTTGGGTATTCCAGTTGGGAGTCTAGCCACTGCCTTGAGGGCATCATACCACTACCAAAAACAGAATACTGAACATTAAGGGTCAAATAATATGCAAAATAAAATATTAGGAAAACACAATTTGTGTGGTCTTTTTCAAAACAAAGTACAAAGGAGCAGAAAAAACACAGCAAAGACTTAACTAACTCACCTGTTGAAAGCCATTCTTTCCAAGAGATGGCTCTAGTGTAAATTTCAACCTGGTATCCACCCCTGTGAAGAACAAGGATTACAATAGTGTTAATCACTTATATTAAAGAGTTAATTAGCATATTGAAGATAGTAGGACAGGGATGTCCAATCTTATCCAGAAAGGGCCGGTGTGGGTGCAGGTTTTCATTCCAACCAACTGATTTTGGCTTTCAGTAGACTCAGGTGTGGCTTCTGATCACTTGGAATGAAAATCTGCACCCACACCGGCCCTTTGCACCCCTGTGGTAGATGGAAAGAGGGAAAAACCACAACAGAAAATTTAAGTTGTTTTAAGTTATCTTCTCGAG
This sequence comes from Hemibagrus wyckioides, assembly GCF_019097595.1. Lineage (NCBI taxonomy): Eukaryota > Metazoa > Chordata > Actinopteri > Siluriformes > Bagridae > Hemibagrus > Hemibagrus wyckioides. The sequence continues at coordinate 11,012,855 of NC_080728.1, read as the reverse complement.
GTGACCATAGCAGAGTTTACAAACAGTAGCATATAAAGTACATGCAAACTAGTTGCAATTTGATTCAGTTTTCTAGTGTTTTTAAACAGCTAAATCAAAGAAAACTCTTGAATGTAATGCAATATTATATATATATATATATATATATATATATATATATATATATATATATATATATATATATATATATATATAAATTCCTACATAAAAATCACGCATTTAAAACAGGAAAAGATTCTGAAAAAAACTCCACAAAAACATCTGTATGCAAAGAGGAGTCCTTTAGAAGATCTGAAAATACTGACCATGTTAACTTCTTTGTACAAATGTTTACAGGAGATGAAAATTATTCAATTGACACACAGAAGGATTTGATCATCGGGTTTTATACAAAAATGTAAACTCTCTAAGCTTTTACTTTTCATTCAAGGTATTGCTTATATCAACTAAATCATTTTTGTTGAATAAAAAATTATGTTTTGAAAACAATATGTTTTGATTTCCTCACAATTAGCTTAAGTTACACTTTATTTCAAATTGCTATTTTCTCTTCACCAAAGTAATCTCGCATGGACAGAATGGAGACAAGATAGATAGCAAGCAGCAACAAGGCTTCGAAGTGATGTACGTTTTAGTTCAAAAATCACTAAGTAATATGAACAGACAGACAAACAACACTGCTGCATATATATATAAAAATAATATTCAATTACAATACGCAAAAAAACATCCCTACTTTAGCAGCAGCTTTAGCTTAACAATTTACAATACAATGCTAAAGCTTCAAGGAAACCCGGAAGTGGCGTTAGTAAAAGCTGCTGTCCGGTTCGCTGTGGTGCTGATATTATAATCTGCCTCCTCATTTAGGTACAAAACCAGCGCCAGATTCATGATTCAATCAACATATATCATAGTACATCCTTTAATATTTTCATTTACATCGAAGATCTCTATATATACCTAATAATGAACGTCGTGATCAACACATTAGCAGCCTCTGCTAAATCTTTCACAAGCAGTGTATTATAGTAAGGAAGAAAAACAGCACTGTATACATGATGTCCTGATGACGAGACGCTTCTTTCTTTTAAAAGATTCACAAACCTTCTCTTTTCTCCGTCATGTTATCCTGATACGTCATAAACACCACCAAAGCAAACAGCGAGCATTTATTTACATTTCGACCAGCTCTCTGTCCTCAGACCTAGTTACAGGAGGATTAGCAGTGGTGGACACGATTATCTTCTCTGAACACTCCTACTTCCCCCGGTGGAAAGAAATCAGCTCAAAATTAAACGCTAGAAAAAATGTGGACGTGTAAAACAAAGACATAATAAAGCTTTGCAGGCTAAACAATAAATTCGTTTCTATTGAAATACAACAGGATACCACAAGTAATGAGCACAGACATCAACAACCGCAAACTAATATAAAGAAGTCAATGCGTTACCACGAGACCACCAACTCGTCCTGATTTACAAAGATAATCGATGAATGCACAAAATTTCAAAGGTTTATTTCTAACTCATGGATCTTTTCCAAAAAAAAAAAAAAAAAAACTGCCTTATGCTTTAATACCACAGCGCTGTTAAATTCTCGAATCTGATTGGTCGGATTGGTGTTGATTAATTTTCCACAGTTTTTCCACAGCAGCTCTGACTGCAGTACCTGCTGATGCAGCTCTGGATGGTGTAGGATGTTTATTTAACATAGCCTCCGGTATCAGAGTTTTTTCATCGTTAATTTATTTTTAACAAAGCAAAGCTATAAATAGATGCAAGTAACCTGAGTAACCTGTAAGTAACAGGAAGTAACTTGTCATGCAGACATTCCACAAGTAAATTAAGACGTGTTGTATATTCAAAAAATTAAAGATTGCTGGCAAATTGGTGTGGTGTATGGAGAATAAACCACTTTGTGACAATGTTACTAGATATTATTCAGCTTCAGGGTGATAACAGGGCATGCCATCTGTTGGGTTTTCCAGGAACAGCATGAAAACCTTTGGTTTTGTGTTTAGAAAATAATCCATTTTGTGTGTTTGGATGTTTGGAGAGGACCAACATCCTAAAAAGCTGATAGACATCTTTTCAAGCTTGATTAACACTATGCAGAGTTGCTGAGGAATGTCAAGGCTATGCCCTTTCTGACTGTGTGGTTTCATGTTGCCAAGAGACAAAGCCTAACTTGTCTGCCAGTGAAAAACTAAAGAACCAGCTTCAGTGATTCACTACAAGATTGATACCACTACTTGTACTAATATTACAAGCATACTGCTACTACTCCCACTAGTACTTATAGTTATAATAAATAAATAAATATATAAATAAATAATGCAAAGCATGCAAATGAACAATGAGGGACCTGGCTCGAGCGTGCAGAGGAGGCGCGGGGCGCTGCGGGAAATGCCGTTGCGTTTCTTGAGCACATTACTGATGATGCCCCCGACTCCGCTGTTCTGCTGCTGCCGCCTTAAACAAACCCTGGACCTTTTAGAGGCGACCAACCTGTCTTGCTTCATTTGCAGAGGAGAAAATGGTCACTAAGCGAAAACACATTAAACGTTTGGCCCGCGCCCTTTTCCCGTTTCTCATATGATCAATATGTTCACGCGGCAGCTGTGTAATGGAAGATGACGAGCTAATCAATCCATCCGGTACCGTCTCATCTCGCACTGTCCGTCGCTGGGCTGTTCTCTCAAACGTTCAACTTTCATCCCTTATCCTCCATCATTAATAAGATCCATCCGAATTTACAGGTTTGGTAAATTCCCCAGAAATGCAGAATGCGTGGGTTTGGTTTTCTAAAGGAGGCCGCGCGGTGATTTGAGAACAAGGTGCTGCTGCGGCGGCCACGCGCATGGGCTGTGGTGCGCGTTCACATACACGACGCATGGGAGGAGGCGGAATGGGGGTAAAAATAGCGCCGTGACCAGAGGAGACGATACACAAAAAGGTAGATATACACAGTAGATATCTACATGAGTAAGCACAAAGCAAAAACTTGTATTTAAACACTTCCTATAAGTATACCTGGACACATTAATACTTTGGTGTTGAATTCAACACTGTGTAGTTGACACAGCTGTGAATAGATTACATATTGGTTTGAGTCACTACACAGTGGTATGTAATCTTTTGCTATAGCCAAGATTTGCAACAGAGTGATTATGTACATATCGAGCATGGGAGGATGTAATCTTAATGACTGTAAATCCTGGATAAAATAAGCTGAAAAGTTAACAGTCAGTAACTGCTTTATCTTTTGTCACAAGGATCTGGAGCCTATCCCAGGAACACTGGGCAGGAGGAGAGGAATAGGACAAAGGCCAGCACAGGGTACAAGGCACACACAGTCACACACTCATTCACACTTAGGTGATATCAAGCATCTACAATCCACCCACTGCGTACATGGAGATAGCATAGCCAGAAACTCCACACAGAACCCAAGCTTAAAATCAAACCAGAGACCCTGGAGCTGTGAGGCCTCAACTCAACCACTGCACCAGCATGCTACTGAAATTGCGAATTCTATGATTTAATAATGTACACAGAATTGTCAATCTATGACCTACATCTTCAACCGTCACCCAAATTGCACAGTGCAGCAAGTCATGCATCACCAGATAAACTCTACAAATTAGAGGTAAAAAAATTATATTTCTCTTATGCAGTTTGGGGCATGCTTTGCTGGCATTATGGAGGACATTCTATTATTAGATACACTATATTGCAAAAAGTTTTGGGACATCTGCCTTTACATGCACATGAATGTAATATCGAGTTGGCCCGCCCTTTGCAGCTATAACAGTTTCAACTGTTCTGGGAAGGCTTTCCACAAGGTTTAGGAGTGTGTTTATGGGAATATTTGACCATTCCTCTAGAAGTGCATTTGTGAAGTCAGGCACTGATGGACGAAAAGGTCTGGCTCACAGTCTCCGCTCTAATTCATCCCAAAGGTATTCTATCAGGTTGAGGTCGGGACTCTGTGCAGGCCAGTGAAGTTCCTCCACACCAAACTCACTCATCCATGTCTTTATGGACCTTGCTTTGTACACTGGTGTGCAGTCATGTTGGAACAGGAAGGGGTCATCCCCAAACTGTTCCCACAAAGCTGCGAGCATGAAATTGTCCAAAATGTCTTGGTATGCTGAAGCATTAAGAGTTCCTTTCACCGGAACTGAGGGGCCGAGCCCAACCCCTGAATTCAATGATTTAGAGGGGTTTCCCAAAACTTTTGGCAATATAGTGTATATTCGACTTTAAGATGGTACCATCATGTTTTATACTTTACAAATTTTATTTAAACAGGCAAAAAAAAGGATAAGACATATATTCAACCTGTTATATACACACAGCTAAAAGCAAACAGCAAACAATATTCATGCACAGCTATACTATACCTGATTGATTCTCATGCTGCATGTGAAGAAAAAAAACAATCAAGTAAACAATTTAGCATTAACAAATCTCTCAAAACTTCACTTTTATAGGTCTGAACATGATCAGACCACAGCTGCTTGTAAAGCCACGTTCATTTACATGTGTTTTATTCTATATTCCCTCTCATGCAAGAACATCAGTTAAATGCCTAATTTACTAAATGTGATTGTTCTCAATTACAATGCAATAAATAGACAATACTTTAGGTTTGATCTGTTCACAAATAAACGCTGTTTAAAAATGTTAAAATGTGCCACTTTGCTCATTCATGCATTTATAGCCTGTGGGGGACAAAATGTCTTCTTTTGTTTTAGAATTCATTGACAGAGCTTACATGTCCTAAAATGACCATAGATTTAAATAGATTAGAATAAATAATTGATGATGATGATGATACTAATACAGTACTACTAATAATACTATATACTTTTAAACACAGGCAAATGTACATGCTTGCTAACCGTCTTTACGCATAAAAAATAATTTAAAAGAAATTTTTCTTCAACAGTAAATATAAGGAACTTCCCATCAGAAATTGCAGTCCTAGTCTTGCTGTAGGGGTAAAAAGAGGATTTATCAAACCCTAAACTTTAACTTGAATTGATTTAACCCAACTCAGCATATCCTGGGTTATCAGTAAGATTGAAATCTTTGTGATTGTGGTAACTCTGCTTATTTAAGGACCTTTACAGGAAACATAAATATCCCTCATCGATGAAGCACTGATAAGAGGATTTATGATGGGCACAAAAGACAGAAAAGTATTTATCACAGGTAAAGATGACAGAAAATGCAGATTATGAATACATTACCATATTCTGAAGATCGTTTCATAATTTTGGGATAAAAACAAGGTATGCAGGTAAGGCTGAGCAAGTGAATGTACAAGCTTCTAAAAGATGCTAGATTATAAGCTCCAAATTGATGTTCAGTAGTCTGGAAGTATTATATTACCTGAATTCATCATGTAATAATTGAGCTGTCTGGGTTTCCAAAATACAATTTAGATTAGATTTTTTTTTAGATATACACCAGTTCCTTATATGGAACCTAATTTGAAGACAGGGCTTATTTTAGCTACACTCTGAAGCCAACCACAAAAGGCTAAGGAATTAAATATCTTATAACTAAATGCATTATCAGAGATGATAACCTCCAAGGCCCACCAATATCAATAGGAACCTGCACATTAATCATTATAATTAATACACCGATCAGGCATAACATTACGAGAACTGAGAGGTGAAGTGAATAACACTGATGATCTCCTCATCATGGCACCTGTTAGTGGGTGGGATATATTAGACAGCAAGTGAAAATTTTGTCCTCAAAGTTGATGTGTTAGAAGCAGGAAAAATTGGTGTAAGGATTTGAGCGAGTTTGACAAGGGCCAGATTGTGATGGCTAGACGACTGGATCAGAGCATCTCCAAAACTGCAGCTCTTGTGGGGTGTTCCCGGTCTGCAGTGGTCAGAATCTGTCAAAAGTAGTCCAAGGAAGGAACAGTGGTGAACCGGCTACTGGGTCATGGGTGGACAAGGCTCACTGACGCACAAGCTACTGTTGCTAAAAATTGCTGAAGAAGTTAATGCTGGTTCTGATAGAAAGGTGTCAGAATACACAGTGCCAATGGCTGTTTGTCAGCAAATGGGGGACCAACAAAATATTAGACAAGTGGTCATAATTTTATGCCTGATCAGTGTATGTGGTCTTCAATAGCATACAGATTTATATTGTAATGAACTTCTGGTTACTTTTTTCAGTGATCATAATGCTGGTTGATTGCTCACCGAAACTGGGGACAGTAGTACTTTGTACACGTCACCCTATGATGTCAGAGTGACATACAATTTCTAGCAGGACAATACCTCACAGGACACAATATTTCTAATATAGTATCTCACAGGACTAACAAAAATATTTGTTGCATCAAGAAACAGTATGAAGAAATTTCATTATTTGCATATTTAATGTGATTCCAGATGGAGCTTTCTTTAGCCACTTGTTGAACTGAAGGGGTGAGGAGTTTAGATTCAAGTAGACTGCCTGAAAACAGCTGGAACACTCATCTTCTAACTGCATAAAAACTAAGCACCGTCCATTCACACTGACTGAGAAAATGACCGGATGAAGGTGAGGAGACTATAGTAGCTGCTGCAGAGAGGAAAGAATTACTGTGTACTTTTAACCTCTTCCCTAGCTGCCTATCAATGAGTTATATAAAGAAACAAATAAATAAGTGTGATCTACACCAGTAATATGTGCCTAAAAAGAATGATGTCAGTTTACTGTTAAAGGATTAACAAGAACTTACCATTTGTGTTTCAGGAAATAAGGAAATCTCTTATTATTTGTAGCATAAACTTTAGCCAGTTAATTTGCTAAATGTTCAATGTAGATTGCATGTAAAGAGAACCCTCTGTGGTCAGGACATTAGGACTATTCTTCCTTTGGTCAATGGTATGACATGACAGGATATCTCTCTCTTCTCCTTGTGCCACACTCTCTCTTTAGGATGACCCTGACCACCACACAGACACTGGAACCTAGCCATGAGGGTGTCAATCATCTCAACCATGACTCTAGTCCTGTAATGTGTCAAGATCAGACTCTATGGAGGCATCTTCAGTGAAGGTAAATAGAATTAAATCTGTCTTTAAGGATTTGTACTATATACACACACGTGAGGAAACCATTTATTTTAAATGTAATTATCAAACTAAGCTTTGCAAAATGTGGACTCATAAGTTATTGATAAGACATTTGCCTTCAACATGATTAATAATATGGGTGAGCTCACATGTTTAATTATAACCCAGCTCTATTAATTAAGTTGAAATGTCTAATTGCAGTCTATTGTAAAATGAGGCTTTGAATTAGAAGCAAAAATGATTTTTGCCTGCATATTAATGCTGTGAAAAGATTTCCCATTCAGATTAAATCCTTCATTTACAGATTATAACTGGTGTTAAATTAATAAATACCTGAAGCCTTTACTTACTTTCTCATTTAACTGGCATATCCACAATTCAGTGGAACTTTTTTAAGAAAGAAAATGTGGCTAAACTGCAAAGCATATTTTGTGTTAACAAATTGTCTGAGTGATTTCTGCACTTACTGACGTATTCCACTCTTCCAACTCACTTCATTTCATCACTTAACCAACAAACCTGAACTGGGTTAAAGTGAGTAAGTTATAGGAGGGAACACATATCATGTGCAGGTCGAGGATACTGCATGACCAGGACAGAGACACACTGAGCTATACATCATATGAGTGATAGAGAGGACTGTGTACAGTGAGTATAACAGATATTCAACCGAAACACTGGGCCATACTGCCATGCTTTCTATCTAGCAAAGCAGCTTTATTTTTTGGTTTACATTTATTGATTTGGCTTTTTTTGCAAAATGACCTACAATCCAATTTATGGGTCTCTGACTTAAATACCTATAAAGTAACAAAACATTATGTAGTATACGTTTTTAAAAATAAAGCATTCTTTTGTGTCTGCTTACAGCTTTGTTACCTTTTTTATAAAGGAATATAATTGTAATTGTATTAATAAAATGGCAGCTAAGATGACTTTGGATGAATTAGTACTGGTTAGTATAAGTTGACAAGAGTGCTGAAAATTCTGCCAAAACACAAAGGACAAAAAATAAATTAAAAAAAGTAAATTATGATTATGAATTACTTCTTTTCGGGGAGACGGCTTGCAGGCAGGCGGTGACAATGTCACATTTCTTCTGCTGCTTGTGATGTAGTCGGTCCTTCCTTTTCAGCTGCCGTACCAGTTTAGCTGACTGTATTCCGATACGATAATTCACCTCCTGAATGATCCACTTCAGCTCCTCTGGATCTGAAATGAGACAACACACACATTCAGGTCAAATGTGGGTCCAAAACTACAAACAATGGTTCATTCAGGTCTGACATGAAAGAGAATATTTTCATTCTTGGGTAACGGAAACAAAGATTAATCAAAGTAGCTTGTTGATGGCATATTTGTGTTGGTTGAACAGAACCGACAAAGACCTACTGAAACTAAAAATCTTGTATATCAAGGACAACAGTGCAGTTCACAAGATATGGAATTTTTAAGTGAATTTTAAAAGAATTTAGTGCTGTAGTTCTAGATTTTTTCAGCAATTTAATAAAAATAGTTCTTCCACCAGCAGGGTGTCTGGGCCTATGACTGACTAAATAAAAGAAATACTTCTAGATCAAGACCTGTTCTTTAAACAGTAGGACTATACTACTATACTAATTTCTAAGAAGTGTTACCTCAGGAGCTCTATGAGATCTTCTAAGAGGGTTTCTGCTCCTCTTACCCACTGAAGATGTTTGGGATGAATCAGAACACCCTACAAATCCTCACAGTCATTAACCAAAATGTTAAACAAGTACATAGGAGTGTGATTGGCAAGTTTTCCCATACTTTTGGTCATTTAGTGTACAATATGAATTTCTTTCAAAGTAAAGCATTCTGATCTGAAGCCTCTTGGGAAAAAAACAAGAGGTTTTTTTGATAGTTCCAAAAACGTTTCTGATCCAGTTCCCTAATGGCTTGTTTGGTTTGTCGCTCTGGGCAGGTGAGATCTTAAAAACAAATTGAAAGTTATATACACTAGTATACATAGCCAATAATGCTTGATTCTGAAATAAATTCAGAGCTTGTGTCATAAACCCTTAAGTGTTTGTCCCTTTCTACACTGAAACCTACAGTACAAAAGAACCAGTTAGCAAACTGACATTAGGCCGGTGTTGGTCCAACACAGGCAAGGTGATTTAAAGATTGCTGAATGTCTGTTGCGGTCCAATGTACATAAATACCAAATTTTGGTAACCAACCTTGGCCAATTGTCAGTGTGTGACCTGGGTCTGTTGGAGGTAGGGTTGTTACGAAAAGCACACTATTTCCAGCACTGGGACCATGTTGGCACAAGATGGCATGGTTGTTATGAAAAGTTCTCCTTTATTAAAGCTGAACTCTCATGGACACATCATCATATAGCATTAGTCAATATAGCCACACAGTCACTTTCTACCAGGATTGAACGGGTTCCAACAAGAACTTTAAGAAACTTCCAGCGAACACTTGAAATGCATATGCTATCCTAAATCATTTTTATTTGTGAAAGACAAAACTCCAAAAACAGACCTTTTTGGGCGAGATAATTCCTCTGGTGTCTCTTGGTGTGTTTTTCTTGTAGTTCCTGCAGAAAGCTGGATGCTGTGTTGCTTCTGCCCAGAAACGCGTCTGATCCAGAGGCCTCAGTCGAGCTGTCTAAACTATCTGCACTCCTGAGGCCCTTCCCGCTGCTGTACGTGTCATAAAGCTCCACCAGGAGACAATCCACTATGGATGACCGACACATGGACCTGCCATCGTCTTCATCAGACCGTGTCCAGACTTCATGGCACAGTGGCTCCAGGCACACAGTCTTTACTGATCGATCAGAAACCACAGACCGCTTGGGTGACGCTCCGTTAGCGCTCTCTGAACGTGGCTGTAGTAGACCGTGTGAACGCACATCATGTAATCCGGGATGGTTTTCTGATGAAACTCCGACCGAGTTTTCGAAAACTCCGCTTTCTTCGTCGGACTCCGGTTCCCCGTCGCATATGTCCACTTCTCTCAGGTCGAGCTCAGGAACGTTTACGCTTGACATTTTATTAAGCCAACGTCCAGAAAGTGTTTATTTCTCGCCAGTTCACAAGTATGAGCTGCAAATACGTGTGTAAACGCTGATATTATTGTAATCATTCATAAGAGAGAAGGAACCGGAGTTCCGGGTGTGTGTCGTTCCCGGAGCTCTAGGCTGTGTGATATATCTTTCCAGAGCTCCGGTTTCCTTCCTGAAAAGCGGATTGCAGCACTCCTAACAGAGTTAGTGTAGTCTAGTCCAGCCTATTTCCAAACTTTTCTCCCCCCACAAGTTTCTCAGCAGCAGGTGCACCACACTAAAGTACACAGGTGAGAGACACGTAGTAACTTTTACACTGTTTCCAGAGGTATATATATGTAGGGTTGTATACAAATTTAGAAAAATCTGGATACATTATTTAACAGTAAATTAGGATTACAGCTGAAGCAGTGAAATGTAGTTAAGAGTATGGTCGTAGCAATATGGAAGGTTTTATTTCAAACTATAAATAAATATATAAAATTAATTAATTAAAATAATAGAGGACGAAGAAGAAGAAAAAGGTCAAATGAACTAGTCATTAATAGGAAATAAACTGCTAATTTATGTGACTTTTTTATTTTATTTTATCAAACTGATGATGTTTACATGTTTCATATGAAGAGAAGTTTAACCTTGAATTAAACTTGGGACTCCCAAACTAGACCCCTTCTAGTCTCACTGATTTGCCTCTGTACTCTTGTTAAAGTGAAAACTGTGTAAATGGCAACACTTGTTTCTTAAACAATGCTACTTTTCTGTTTGTGAAACATATAAGCTCTTTATATTATTAACTATGTAATTAAATCTTCTGGGGGTATTTTGTGTGTTTATTATTTTACCTTATGACCCCGCCCACAATACCACCACCATCCCTGGTTTAAACAAATTGACTTTTTTTTTTCCAAGCAGGCGTCATTATTATTTTCTTTCCTTGGCGTTATATACTGACCAATAAATGACCAGAACTCTTTGACAGGCGTTGGAAACTGACCAATCCTAACATGTCACATTAAGCAACAGCGTTACAGGGGCGGGTTTAAGACGCAGAGCGCAACATTTATATCAGCTGACCGGGGTTTCCGGTTCTTAAGAGCACGTGACTGTGATGGGGGAAAAATAGCTGAATAGCACTAAACGGCTTCTCTTTGGGAATTTAGTGCACTACGTAGGGTGTAATATTTATTTATTTCATGCCCCCAACTAGTGTACTTCAATAGGGAATATGAAGCCGGTTGAGAAGCTTTTTTTTAAAGCAGCGCCTGTAGTGGAACAGCTTTCTTAACGTGGTTTTACTTCTTTCCTTTTTAGCTGAATAAAGTATTTTTGGTGACTAGTATTGTGTGTTTTTAATTTGGCAGCAAACATGGCCTCGAAAACCCGAGTAAGTTTCCACACAGCATTACATTTCACTTTTATTTGGGTCGCTTTGCTGTTGAACAGCCTGGCCGTGACGGCCAGAACCTACCCCAAGCCAAACATCGTACTGATTCTCACAGATGATCTGGACATCTCCATCGGCGGCATGGTAAGTTTTTGACCATTGTCCTTCACTCATTTCCATGTGCAAAGCTTTTGGATCTTGCGTCAGCTTGTTTTTCCTTTTTTTTATGTTTACAGATTCCTTTAAACAAAACAAGGAAGTTAATAGGGGATGCAGGAATAACCTTTACAAACACGGTGTGTATGTATGACTGGATGCTCAGACTGGATGTTTTCATGTTATGGAGTAAAAGTATTCATTCCTGATTGATCCCAGCTTTCCATCATGATAGTCAGTTGATTAATTAACCCATTATTAATGTGTCTAAATAGTAAATGCCAATGTACTAAGCACAGACAACTATTGGCATGAAATTTAAGCTGCCTCATTGGATCTCATTGCTGATAAAGCCCCATCTAATCTGTCTTCACCAGTTTGTTGCCAGTCCCCTGTGCTGTCCCAGCAGAGCCAGCATCCTGACAGGCAAATACCCACACAACCACCGTGTGATCAACAACACGCTGGAAGGCAACTGCAGCAGTGTGGCCTGGCAGAAGACCCAGGAGCCGTATACGTTCCCTGTCCTCCTGCAGAAACATGGCTACTACCAAACATTCTTCGCTGGGAAGTACATGAACGAGGTGGCCTTTCTATTTTTAACTGTCTGCTATGTTAGTTTGCTTTGCTTTGCATCATGTGTCAGTGGTCGAGTCCATGACTTTTTGCTGACCCTGTGACCGGCAATGCATATCATTTAACATTTACACCGATCAGGCATAACATTATGAGCAGTGACAGATGAAGTGAATAACACTGTGTTATCTTCTCATCATGGCACCTGTTAGTCGGGGGGATATATTAGCTAGCAAGTGAACATCTGTGTTAGAAGCAGGAAAAATGGGCAAGTGTAAGGATTTGAGCGAGGGCCAAATGTGATGGCTAGACGACTGGATCAGAGCATCTCCAAAACTGCAGCTCTTGTGGTGTGTTCCCGGTCAGTATCTATCAAAAGTGGTCCAAGATCGGAACAGTGGTGAACCAGCGACAGGTTCATGGATGGCCATGGCTTACTGATGCACGTGGGGAGCGAAGGCTGACCCGTGTGATCCGATCCAACAGATGAGCTACTGTTGCTCAAATTGCTGAAGAATTTAATGCTGGTTCTGATAGAAAGGTGTCAGAATACACAGTGCATAATGGGTCAGGGCTGTTTTGGCAGCAAAAGGAGGACCGACACTATATCAGGCAGATGGTCATAATATTATGTCTGTAATAAAAATAATGTCATTGCATAAGTGTGCACACCCTCTTATAACTGTGTTCAGAATTACGCAATCATATTCAGACTCATGTTAAGTAGGAGTCAGCACATACCTGTCATCATTTAAAGTGCTTCTGATTAACCCCAAATAAAGTTCAGCAGTTCTAGTAGGCCTTTCCTGACATTGATCTTACAGCGGCTTGAATGATTAACTAAATGAATGATTGACTAAAATGATTTATCTTTGGTCTCTCTTTTTTTTTTAAATCACAGAAACTAATAGTTAATGCATGATTAGGTATGTCTGACTGGGCAGTGGGCACCTGGTCATTTTATCAGGTGAATTTAATGGAGACCTTTGTCTCTAAAGAGGTAAAGAGGGACAAACCACTTTTAGGATGTGATGTATAGTGAGTTACTGGCATCACACCTCTATATATGCTGTAACAACACCCCTGATGTATTGTATTATTTGTGCTGTAGGTTAACATTCACAGTATGTATGTATTCCATAGAAGTACAAGAATCCATATACCTCTTTAGATTTATAAGTAAACTGATGTAAACTCAGTCTGTCACTCAATGTCTCTGTTTTAGTACGGAAACAAGCAGGCTGGAGGAGTGGAGTATATTCCCCCAGGCTGGGACTACTGGTTTGCACTGGTAAGTAAATGTAAATGTCCCTTTTAAAAACCCACAAAGCATCATGAATGTTTTTGCACATTTTATACCAAAACACATAATTTGTCTTTGAATATATTTTCTAAGCAAATCTGCTGACATGTAACACCATTGCACTGTCAGCAGGATTGATCTCTGCTTGTAAATCTTTTGAATATTGAAGCTCTGTCGTTGATGTAACTGGGAGCAGATGATTGAGTAAAAGCAGAACTAGCTGTTAGGCCTCTCACTGTTTGTTTTTAGCCCTGAGGAAAATCTATATTATAGAAAGAAATGTTGGAAATTGCTTAAATTGTCTGTTTTGGAGCCTTGTGTAAACAGATTTAAAAGCTCTGTAGTGCTTCCTCTGTCTAGATGATTAGCCTCTCATTGTTATCAGCTTCCTGTGCCTGTGAAAGTTGTAGGGTCTTGCCGAAAAAATGCTCTGCCCAGTATTGACAAGTACGATTTTGTAACTAGTGTGGAATCCCAATCTTGTGCTTTACGTTTCTTTATATCTGAGGCCATTTAACTCTGCTGATTTTTCACAGGAGAGAAACTCCAAATATTACAACTACACATTATCAGTAAATGGTAAAGCACAGAGGCATGGCCAGAATTATACTGAGGACTATCTTACTGACGTTCTGGTGAGTGTTACTCCTCCATAAACACATCCCTCTTTCATGAATAAAATGAATGTGTGGTTGCTTAAAATTTACATACATGCCTTTCACCTTAATAATGGAGTTCTACTACCTTTCACTGTCTTAGGCCAACATATCACTAGACTTTCTCCAGTACAAGTCTAACTACAGGCCATTTTTCATGATGGTGTCTACACCAGCTCCTCATTCTCCCTGGACGGCCGCTCCTCAATATGAAAGCCAGTTCTCTAAAGTCAAAGCCCCAAGAGATCCCAGTTTTAACACCCACAGCAAGGTAAATTGCATGGTATATGTGCAAAATTAGCATCTGCCATAGTAATGTGCATATAAAGAAGGTACCTTTTTCACCTTGATCAGCGAAATAACAAAATTCAAATAAATGAAGTGTTTATAATGAAACAAGGGTGTATACTAAAGTAAGAGTACAAATGAAAACACATTAAACAGAATATTTTGTTAAGAAATGTAGTCATTAACCTCTTCATCTCCAGACCAGATCTGAAGAAGACGGTGTATGACCTCTGGTAGGGTTATAACGTTAATGTCGGGGGGGGCAAAAAATTATGTTAGTGGCAGTTATAAAGGAGAGTGTAAACATGCATTTTAAGAGAAAATATTTGTCACAGTCAGAATCGATGATGGAAATTTTTAAAACATATTTAATAGTGTATAATGGTGTTTTTATTTTAGTCTGTAATGGTGTTGTCTACATTCAAGTGTGTTTTGTGATAAATGCTTTTATAATACTTGCTTTGCTTTGAGTTTTGTTTGTCCCCCCCATACCAATATGTTGGCATCATTCTTTTTTTTCTTCTAGGATAAACACTGGCTAATTCGACAGGCGAAGACTCCAATGTCTAACTCCTCTGTGGAATTCCTGGACAATGCTTACAGAAAACGGTATTTGTTGGATATTATGCATTTAATTGTGAAGTGTGTGTCTTTCTGGATTTTAAATGCATTCTTATGGTGCACCACTAGGTGGCGGACTCTTTTGTCTGTGGACGACCTGGTGGAGAAGGTGGTGAAGAAACTGGAAGCCCAAGGAGAGCTGGAGAACACTTATATCTTTTTCACTTCTGACAATGGCTACCACACTGGTACAGAATAAAAATCTTGACCATCATTGATTCCGTTATCTATATTCATTCTACTGTAAGGTTGATTTACCTTCTCCCTCTCCCTCTCCCTCTCCCTCTCTCTCTCTCTCTCTCTCTCTCTCTCTCTCTCTCTCTCTCTCTCTCTCTCTCTGTCTCTCTCTGTCTCTCTCTGTCTCTCTCAGGCCAGTTTTCTCTCCCCATGGACAAGCGTCAGCTTTATGAGTTTGACATCAGAGTTCCTCTGCTAGTACGAGGACCAAACATCAAGCCCAACCAAACAAGCCCGGTAAGTCTCACAAGCTTATAGAAAGCACAACAAATAATTTTACTCAAGTGATACTGTACATTCATGACACTGACAATATTTTTATTAATTATAATATTTTTTTTTTTATTAAACACTAGTTACTTGTAGCTAATATAGATTTGGGCCCAACTATCCTGGACATGGCAGGGTATGATGTAAATAAGACCCAGATGGATGGGATGTCCTTTCTGCCTGTTATGGTAAGTAGCAACAGAGAAATTTATGTACAAGAAATGCACACATGGCAGTTTTTCCATTGTTTTACGTTCTGTTTTCAGTGAGTCCCCACCATCGAAATAATTTAAGTGTGTGTGTGATCTTTTTCCCGAATGTGTCTCAGATTGGTACAGAGAACAGCACAACATGGAGGTCTGACTTTCTGGTGGAGTATGAGGGAGAAGGACACAATGTCTCAGACCCAGCCTGTCCCAGTCTAGGCCCAGGAGTCTCAGTAAGGAAGTGTGTGTGTGTGTGTGTGTGTTTGTGTGTGTGTGTTTGTGTGTGTGTTTGTGTGTGTGTGTTTGTGTGTGTGTGTTTGTGTGTGTGTGTGTGTTTGTGTGTGTGTGTTTGTGTGTGTGTGTTTGTGTGTGTGTGTTTGTGTGTGTGTGAGCACTTTGGGTGTGTCCACTTTGGGTGGGTTTGTGTACACAGGTGGTTGTGTTTACATGTAGAAACCAAAATCAGCATTGTCGACTACAACACTGTATCTTCTTTCTTTAGGAGTGTTTTCCTGACTGTGTATGTGAAGATGCATATAATAACACGTATGCATGTGTTCGCACCGTTTCCCACACTACCAACCTGCAGTACTGCGAGTTTGATGATAATGAGGTAAAACGAAATAAACAGGCTTTTAAAAAATAATGCTCCCTAATGATAACATGTAATAGATGCTGGTTACTTTTATTTTGTGGCCCAGAACTTAATATAAACATGATTGATGGAGGTCATGTGTATTAAGCATCATTTCTTAACAGAATATGAGAAATCCTTTTTAGAAGCCTATTTCTTTTACAGAAAAGATCCTGATTCACTGTTGTATACTATTTATAGATACACACGCACAAAATTCTAAATAAAGCTAGGGCATTGTCTTTCATGTCTATAAATGTTGTTTATGTTGGTAATAACTGCAGTGGTGTAAAATTAAAAATATCTGTCTTTTTGACATGTAGGTGTTTGTGGAAGTGTATAACCTGACAGCAGACCCCTTCCAGCTCACAAACATTGCCAAAAGCATCGACCAGGAGGTCCTGGAGAAAATGAATCATCGACTGATGATGCTGCAGTCATGTTCAGGACAGTCCTGCAGAACACCTGGGGTCTACGATTCACGGTTAGAGCTAAACCTCACTAACACATTAAACATATTCCTCATAATTAATGGGCAGTTAATAGAGACCTTCATTGGTTTTATTCAGTGGGGACTCGCGCTCCTGACGTCATAGATCCCGTTAAGATCATATGACAACCAGTGAAGTTATTATTGATTAGCTAATTAAAGGAATTAGGAAAGTCGGGGCAGTCTCAGCTACTTTGCTTTTAAACGAATGACCTGTCGTAAATCTTGTCACTGTTATCTTACTGTACTTCTTAGATAGTTATGATTGTTGGTGCAAGACTATGTATTCTTCTCAATAGCAAGCTCCATATGCCTGCCCCATAAACACCAGATAACTAGGCAAATAGAGAAAATTTAATTTAGCTTTTTCTTACCTTTTTAAATGTACATTTTATTAAATGTTAACGTTTACATCTTTAGTCATGAAATTGGATAGTTCACTGCTTTCAGATCTACCTGGCAGTGTTATTATATTGGGAATGCACCTCTAAAGGGCTTCTTTATATTGAACTGATGGGTCGCTTTTACGTCTTCCAAGTGATTTAAGCTGAATTGTGTTAAATACAGTTACTGATTTACTCAGTAAATAAGTACAGAAATTATATACTGCACATATCAGAATGTACAAGTTATATAATTTATAACAGTTTAAGCGTAGCAATTTGTTTTGTTTTCATTTTAAGAGAACATGGTAGACAACGTGGGGCTGCATGAGGTCCCGGAACTGGGCTTGAACCTATTCGATCTTACATGTGATGCTAAGATTGGTGACATATTATAGAGAAAACCATGATAAAGTCAGAACAGCTTCATTGCATCTTGGCATAGATTTTACAAGTCTCAGGAACTGTCCGTTCTTCTAAAAGTCTGTGTTTTGTTGATATTGGTGGACGGCCTAACAGGTCGGTCCAAAATTGTTCCCGTTGGTATTGCACTTTACATCAGTTTCATGCTCGCAGCTTATAGATGAGTGTCGTGTCATGTGTTTTTGTTTGGGTGTAAATATCTCTGCCTTACGTAGTGAAATTGTGGCTTTTCTTCATCTTTCTAGGTTTAAATTTGATCCTCAGATGATAATCAACAGTCTCAGACCTCATGGAAGCCGACTCTGGCAGACGCTAAAGTAAAGACAGAAAGCAAGATTTTAAAAACCCTGTCCTGCTGTTGCCTTTTTGTCCTGATCTTCCCTTTGAGACTCATGGCTTTCTCTTCCACACTTGGTGTAAAGAATTAAGGTCATGAGGGTTTATAGGAACAGGACGCCACCCTGCTGCAGTCACCCTTTTCTGTTTTTGTGTAGTTTCTGACAGCTGCAATTTTAACATAGGATGACTACATTCAGTATTGGTCAGATGACATGTTTTTCCCTCTTTTGTTTGTCATTTTTCCATCTTAAGATTAACACCTTAACCCCAGGTGGGTTAGAATAGAGTAGTATAGCAGGGAAGGCATGTTTTGTGGGTTGGGGTTTTGTCTATACATAAAACACATAATTCATATTTTTCTTGTATCTAGGCACAGAGATCTTATATTCTATCAAATTTTAGGCCTTAAAGTTTGCCACAATGACATTATCATGTTTGAAATCCTTGTTTAGACATTGTAGTGCTGTAGTTGGTCAAAGCCAAAGTTTGAATAATCGAATGTATTCTGTTTCAGAAAGCAAGGTGCCTAATTCTGACCAGTGACTACTGTTTTTTTTTTTTATTAAACATATACATTATTATATAATAATAATATATATTATTATACAAAATCTATGATTTCTCACACTTACTGATCATGAAGGTTAGGGGAGGGAGACTGCTACAAATCTACAAGACTGAAGAATGAGCCAAAGGGTTTACTTTACTCTAGTTCGGTCATTATTAACTATTTAATGTGACTTGTCCTTTTTAGAGCAAGAAATGGTATTTTACTATATAAGGGTGAATAAGGAATACAAAACACTGTGTTGCTCTGCTGGAAAACCACAAGCAACTGTAGCTTCACTAATAAAGGGAACAGTTTCCACTTTGCACTGCTACAGGTTGGATAATCAAATACGTTTATATAGAAATCTAACAGCAACGTCATGGCCTGGTTTTATTTGACTGAAACTGCAATAGGAATGGTTTGTGTTGCATATATATATATATAAAAGTAACTGCTCTTTACTTAAGTCAATGAGACCTTATTTTATAGTTCTTGTTTTATTTTGCACAATTTCTTTGTGAGTCATTTTCCTGTAGTTCATGTGTGTTTTTTCTGGCTGAGTGTGATCAATAAACAACTATGAAATTGCTCAGTTTCTTCATTTCCTCCCTTTTACTGTTCTTTTTCCCATCTTTGTTGACATTTATGTGGTTTATATGGCTTTGTTTAAAGAGAATTCTCAGCATTCACATGTGCTTTGTGGAGTGAACTAGTGTGAGAAGGTCAGAAAGCTCTGAAAGTGTGTCAGAATCTGCTTTCATTAGTCAAACTATCAGTACAAATGCACATGATATGAAATACAAAGACAATTCTTAGTTCAGCAACTGAAGAACACATTCATTTCATTGTTGAACTTTTGCATGGAGGACACGGTCATTTCAGCCATTCATACAGTCCCCAGTTCATTCAACTGCAAGTTATAAAACTGCAAGGGAACATTAAACTACTAACATGAAGACATTGTTTCTCTGGTAATGTGGATGATCTGTTCTTACCAGGTGGAAAGCTGAGACTGTGTTGACATGTGAGATAAGCATAACGACGGCTGCATCCTCTCACCTTATCTGATCTCATTCTTAACTTAAACAAAAAACAAAGCTGCTTCTGACTAGACAGAAGCCTGGAGGTGTTTTCAGACCTGTAATTCAGTGTTTTGTTGTGAAACAGGAGACTTAAACTATTGCATTCCTTTGGTATCCATCTCCTTGGCTCTGTTTGCTTTCTCAGAGCAAAACTGTACCAAAACTGTGTTTATGCAAGTCACATGTGAGTAAACTCTGCTCTCTGCTCTCATTGTTTATGCTTCACGCTTCTGCTCACAGCGTCATCCATCATTCTGACTGGCTTTTGGAACAAAAGCAATTCGGTGAACGTTTAAACTCTGTCACTGAATAAAATCTCTGTATAGTTTAGTTTCATTTTATGTACAATGTTGATAGAAAAGTGATATTGTTAGTATGTTTTTTTAAGCTATAGTTATTAATGTAATAATACAACTGTGGCATTTATCAAACAATGTCAGTATTATTTATTAGTTATTATTAGTATTATTTTAGCTTAATAATGATTATTTAAAATTTTATCATTCTTGTGGTAGTAAATGCACCTATTCCTAATAATTATATTCTTAATAATAATAATAAATATTGTTATTATATATATATATATATATAATTCTTAATAATGATATTCTTAATAATAATAATAATAATCTTATTCTATTTAAATATTTTTCCTTGTTAGAAGCAACTACTAACTAGTAAAAAAATAAATAAATAAATAAAATAAGCCATTCATGAACCACCACATCACAAATACATCTTTATTAGAACATTATGCATTTGGCACAGTCCACCTCACAGCACTGAGCTCTCATCCATTTTCATTAACAGTAGCCTAGCAAATTGTAATATGTCTCTGGATAGACCGGCTGTGTTCATTTAACAAGTGTGATCAGGTTTAGCTTTCAGACTGGAGAAAATCCTGAAATGACCAGAGGGAAATGTAAAGTTTGGGGATTTTTATGTTCAAGGCAACATTTCATTAAATGCAGTGAAAAGCAGACATTAAAATATTTGACTGTCACAAGGCAGACTTGCAAAAACAAAAAAAGGTACTGAAATTTCTGTATCATAAATCTTGATTTAGCAAACAAAGTCAGAAGCATCTTTCTTTATAATCAACAGTCCTGTGCTGCAACACCGACCAGTGATGTCCTTCACAGCCAGACCCGATATGCATGGATTAATATAATGCATGCATGTATACAGGAAACTCTTTTAGTAGTACTACACATACTCATAGCATTTAGTTGAGATTTTGAAGAACGAAGGTTAATAAAATGTGATGAGTTGGACAGTGGGAACATTCACAGTATTGCTCTAGAAAACTACAGAAGCTTGCTTACTCTTTAATCAAGTTTAAAAACAAAATCTCCACAGGACACACCTATGCTTTCACGGAATAAAATAGAGTTACTGTTGTATAATTAAATGAAAATTTAAAAAAAACAAAAAAAACAAAAAAAGGCATCCAAAGCTAACAAAAATAAAAGTTCATCCCTGAATCACAATGTAAAGTGCCCAAAATGTTTTAGTATCTACTACTAACATTACAGGAGCCCTGGTCAGTCTATCAAATCACACCACAATAACAGCACCACCATGCTGCTTAACATCAACGTCTCATTAATCAAAAACTCCCATGATGATGAAACATATGATTCTAAAATATATTTAACCCAGTGTTTAGGTGTGAGTATGGCCATGGGGACAAGAACTCACAGGCTATATTTATATATAGAGTAATAATCACAAGCTCTGTGAGTGCAGCAGGCACTAAAACTTAAATTAAATATGCAACTTTACACTGTATCTTTGGTTATAAAAAAATAAACAAAAAACAAAATTTTACTTAAAGTAAAACCTTGATGAGCAAAAGGACTGTGAAATAAAGGTGCTATTACAGCAGATGACCACTAGATGTCCCCAGATCACCACTAACTCAATGCATGAACAGACTATAATGCAGTACCCTTCAGAAAACCATCATGCAGTACTAGCACAAACATGTTCCAATAAAATATGCATAGATATATATACATATATATAAAAAATAATCAACCACTGATACACAAGTATCATTTAAAACTTTAACATGGTGTACATGTTGAGCAAGAAAAGCAGCACAGCCTGCTGAGAGATACAGATTGTCTGCTCTTTAAGACACATTTCTGCTGATTTCTGCATAGAATAAACTACAGTACGTTTAACAGTGTCCAAAAGAGACAGAGAGAGAGAGAGATAGGTATAAAATGCAAGCTCTCTGTCCAGATTGTCTATTCTATTATATACGCTATCAAAATATGTATTTAGTGGTGGAATATGTAATTATAACTTATCTCTCAAACACAGCTTTATAGTATCAATGAGAGAGAACTGGAACAGCTGCAGCTGAAATACGATACAGACGCTTAGCCTACAGCCTGGCAGAGCGAGAGCATCGTCCACAGCATGCATCTTTAATCTTCATTCAGTTTAATGTCTTTTTAGAGCTGGACCACTGGACCGATACATCCCTCCCTCTAAGAGCACTGCCAAACAAGCCCGTGCCTTGTTCTTTCTTCTGGCGCTTATCTCTGTCAGAGGATCTGATAACGAGTGGATATTATACATAATGACCAGCAGTTTTAAACTGAAGTCTGGCATTAACAAAGACAAGTCCTTGAGGTCAGCGTGAGCGCCAGATCTGCATCCAGTAAGTTTGTTCCCAGACCAGTGCATAACAGTTCCTCTAAATGCATTTCAACTTCCTCTATCTCCATATGTCAACTTCCTGCAATTGCTTGAATGCGTGACATGCCCTACTTCTCGGAGTTCCGAAGTCTTTTCATCAGGCTCTGAATGAACTAACTTAGCTTAAAACCAACATATTGATCACACTGAGGTTCACTCAGTCCTCATTCTCATGCCTTTAATTCCTACATTTCCTACTTCCTATCTTCCTTCTTCATCTTTGCCGTATAGTTTCTGATCACATTTCTACATATCGTGCTTCTGCCTGGATTCCCAACACTACAACCTTCCTTTAATAGCAAATGTACTGTCAGTTTGGTCTCCTGTCAGGAAAAGTCATGGTAATACTAACTTTTGTCTCTGTTTCTCACAGTGCTTTCACTGAACAGGTCCAAAGTAAAATAGAACCACTACTAATCAGCTAAATCTGTCTATCAGGTCTACTTCCATCTGACCAACATCAACATTACTTATTCTTTGGTAAATGAAACGTGCAGGTCAGCAGCACCTACTGTTACTGCCAATCTCTCGGTTCAATTCATTTTGGATTGTTGCTATGACTCTAAAACATAAAATAAGACTCTTACAATATAGATTTAAAAAAGAAAAAAAAAAAACAGAACAGAGCTCCCCCACATAAATTAAAAACAAAAATATGTACAAACCATTAACAGTATCCATCAATTAAATAAAAATAATCAAACAACAGATTCTCAAGCTTGCATCATTCACAAGTTCAAGAGGTAAATAGACAAGAAAAAAAAAAAAGTGTGTGGGAGATGGGAATATGGCACTCTGGGAAAGTGTGGCACATATACATGAGCAATCCCACATCTTCTCTGAAGGTCAGAGTTTTATATGAGAGAGAGAGAGAGAGAGAGAGAGAGAGAGAGTTGTGTCACCCTTATAGTTCAATCTGTGAGTCTCCCAAGGCACAGTCCACTCTCTCTCTCTTTCTCTTTCCCTGTGTGTGTGTGTAAAGTATTGTTAATTATGGTTCGCTCTGAGTGCCTCTTCCAGCTTCTCTCTGTAGATGTTGTAGCGTGTGGTTATCACCCGGACCTGGTCCTGTTCCTCCTTTTCCAGGATGCGCAGGAAGTTGTGCAGCTCGGGGATGGAGAAAGCATCCCACTGCGGAGAGAGAAAGAGAGAGAGAAATGTACAGATCAATAAACATGTTCAAGCAAGCAGCTCCTTACACTACTTCAGAGCAGGAAACCAGAGTGATTCCTCACCATGACTTCTCCCGTCTGTTGCTCTCTGAGGACGAAGCTGAGAGTGTCCAGGTTTGGCCCAGCCAGCAGACGCAGGAGCAGAGGGTGCTCGGTCTCTGACAGCTTACATACACACACTGTTGGGGGGGGGGGGGAACACAAACAACCAACTGTTATCTATAATCAAATAATAAACACAGAGCATGTGGGCTGCATATAAGGATTAAGAGTAATGATGATATTCATGATAATCAGTAATAAAATAATAATCAAAAGTTTGTTGGAAAAGTAGCCTTTTCTTCCATCATGGAGGCTAATCTTCTTTCACAAACACCATTAAGATTGCTAGGTTTCACACACACACACACACAACTTTAAGTCCAAATGACTTACTGAAAATTATCCCTAATATCCCAAAATTATTACTGTCAAGTATGTTGAGGTAGCTAACATTTTTAAGTCGTTCACTCTCAAACACTAACGTACAGGTAACACTGGTTAGCAACTAGAAGTCGCTATTAAGAAAGACTTGTTGAAACTTGTGATTGTGAATGCTTCAGTTCAAACATACAAATGACATGTAATAACGAAGAACTCCTCTGGGGCAATGACATCGTCTGTCTGAAATTCCGAGAAACAAACTGCTGGATAGTGGTGTTGTAATTCTCTGGACACGTATTACACAACACTGTCTCTGAACAGCGACATTAACAGTTAATCTGGATAAGATAAAGAAGTGAGGTGGGTCAGTACTTAGGACAGCTGTGGAATAGATCATGAAACAATAAGCAAAAACCTAAGAGAAAAAAAAAAAACACCTAAAGGTTCCACTGCGAGAAACTGACCCATATCTCACCAGACCCACTCCACTGAGGATATCTAAAGCCAGCTATGTTACTTTCTAAGCCATGAACAGCCGCTCCCTTTTCCTCTACAAATGAATAACATGGAAACATTACAACTTACTTTGTGTTTTGTTTTTAACAGGTTAGTATGTTTAATCTATCTATCTATCTATCTATCTATCTATCTATCTATCTATCTATCTATCTATCTATCTATCTATCTATCTATCTATCTATCAGATAAAGCTTCACTGATTTAATGGATCTAATTACCTTATAAATAAATCAAATAACTGTTAAGTATTTTATTAAGACGGACGTCCTCAAACCTCGCCCACAGCACAACATTTATGAAGACAATCCAAAATATTTGACTCCATATATAAATGTGAACAATATGTTTATGCATATTTATCGAAAACATATGGTTTTTGTATTACTAAATTTCCCAAAACATTAATTTTCAGGGTCCAATCAAACAATAATAACTTCATTTGTTGTTTCTTGTGTAAAGCAGCTTTAAGACAACGCTCTTTGTTAATACAAATAAAATTGAATTGAACTGAATTAATATAATAACTAATAGTATGATATCTATTTCTTTATCTTTATTATTTATTTATTATTATTATCTAAACATAATAATAGAATCAGTCCTGACATATAATAGTATAAACCGCTTCATTAAGACAGAGTTCAGTTACACACACTGACTACACACAGTGCTGCCGTTGTGTCCCTGACATGACATGTGTGTCATAATTTTCATTTTGTACGTGGCATTTTGTCGCTGTGATGTGGGCTGAAATAAGTGGCGCTCTGTTCTCTGTAATAAACTCTGCAGCAGAACTTTCTGACCGAGTTCACATTTATCACTCTTTTTACAAAGCTGCTTAGTTAGTCTAGACAGGGCATTTAATTAAGAGAGCTCACAGTTTCAACACGTGCCGTTTATTGACGAGTGAAACATACAATTGCATGACTGTGTGTGTGTGTGTGTGTGTGTGTGTGTTCATTCCCCACATACTACAGCCCACGTTGTTCTCCCTTGGATCGCAGCTAGAGGGGATTTCGGAGAGGGGAGAAAGAAATGGAGAGGAGCTCCGAGACATTCCTGTCTCCGCAGGGAAGGCAGGTCTGAGACAACCAGACAGCAGCGTCAGCACATTTCCCCTCTTCTGGCAAACCCTCACATGCTCAATCTTCCTCTTTGCTCGTTCTGTTTAATAGCCGACCTTAACGTCTCCCACTGCACTGAGCCAATAAGAGTAAGTGTTCATCTGCTCGGGCTGCTGTGTACATGTGCACATGTGGACTCAAACCTATTCATATATCGTGGTATGTGAGAGTGGACCACCACTACAGGACTGCATACTGTCTGATCTCACATAACTCACAGGTACTTTATCACGTGAGCTGCGTGTGCAGTGTGTTTGACATCAGTGGAGGCACTTAGCAGCAGGACGTCTAAGCCTTGATTACTGAGAAGACAGCTGGAATGCTTTCTGATGGAAGAGGAGATTGAACGCAGATTTCCAGTGAAATCGTTCTGTTTGGATGTCAGGGGGCGCTTGCAGAACTTTACTGAAACCAGTGTGTGTCTGCAAAGAGAACTGGAGATCTGTGTATGTGGGGGAAAATAGTCAGCTGTCAGCAATCTAGTGTGGACAACTGGCCTGAGCGTGTGTGTGTGTGTGTGTGTGTGTGTGTGTGTGTGTGTACGTGCTATTCAGATATTCTTGGCACAAGAAGTAGAAATCATATACTTGGAGTAACAGCACTACCCAAAGGCACTAGGTGCCAAGACAGTCCATAAATACACACACTTCAAACACATGCTTTTTTGCTGAACTGATCTTGCTGTGGAATGCCTGTCATCCTGGCACCACACACACAAACACACACACACACACACACACACACACACACACACACACACTACAGCATGAGGATCACTGTAGGTACACACAACCATTTACTTATACACACTCAAGGCTCACCATGGTCTTCGCGGCGGAAGCGTTTGTACAGGGCGAACTTGGCTGGGTTGTCAGCTACTGTGAACTTCTGCAGCAGAGCCTCGATCACCTGCTGTACCGTGTTGGAGCTGCTGATGTGCAGCGTGTTTACAGAGCCTCGCGGTAAATAAAACGCCTCCGCTGCCTTCGTCCCTGCTGGTACTCCACCTGTCACGGTGATGGGCCGCCGCAGCTCCAGCTGCACTTTTATGAAGCCTGTGTACAAGCCATCGGGATTCTGCCACCAGAGAGAGAAAGTAAAAAAGAAACATTAAATGTAGCTGTAGAAATTAGCATAATAAATATCACTAATCACAGAGAAACATACACTGCAGGTAACTCATTGGGCAGGAACATCTATTGCAAGAATAGACATGGCACAAAGATAAAAACACAGTGCTATTTTCTATATGCATGTAAACGTGTGTGCGCTAGAGTGGCGTCGTATTCAGGGTGTGTTCCTGCCTCACCCAGTATTCCTGGGATAGTCTCTCTATCCATCACGACTCTGACCGGATAAAGTGGTTACTAAAGATGAATTTAACAAATTTCCATTATTTTATTAAAAAATTGCTGATTTAATTTAATCTCACTTCTACTCTGTATGTGCTTAAAATTCCTACTACCAGTAAACGACTGTGATCCTGTCCGCGAGTGTAAGTTACATAGGAGTTTCTGCGTATTAAACACATAAGATGCACAGCCCTGCACTGTCTGCATGTATAATGTGTCAAAGAGCAACGACTTAATTTCTAGAGTACAGCCTCATGTCCAGATAGACCTCTGATTACAGGCAACACAATCTCTCCAAGTCTGTTAGCCCAGATGTTACTGCCAAAGGGAAGACACGACGGGGGCATTTATAGGTCAGGAGGCAGCCCCAATGCTCCACTCACTTGTGTACTGTAAAATAAATACAACCCTGGAAAGCAAGAGCTGTCCTTAACTAGCCAAAACATAGGGGCTTGACATCACCAACTTCACTACACACTCATACACAGACTCACACACACACACAGACTCACACACACACAGACCCTCACACACACACAGACAATCACACATTCACATAGGTTATATCTTTAAGTAGCACTCGTACAGACAAGTGACCTGTTATATATGAGAACTGAAAATGTATGACTGCCTCAAGCTAAAAGAAACAAAGCAGAGGAGACAGCAAGACTATTAAAACAAACTGAGTAATATACTTTTCTATTTTGAGCATTCTCTGCAACAGCACATTCTTCTCCTGTGCAGTTCCCGAGTTACTGAGCTCCAAAGAAGAGGCATGCTTTTTTTACCCACTCGGGCGAGGCAGCCAAGGTGGCCGACCCGGGAGCGCTTCAGGTCGCCCACTTTTTTTCCCGGATTTCTGCGACCCATGTCCCATGAAAGCAAGAGACTTCAGCCTGAGTGAATTGTATGTGTGTGTGTGTGTGTGTGTGTGTAATTTGTCTTATAGCAGAAAATGCACTTAAGGCAAAAACTTTTTCTCTGTCTATGTAAAGCTTATTCTAAGGCAGGACGTCCCACGATGAACAGCCATCATAACAAAACAACAGTCATCTATGTGTGAATCATCAAGCAGGTAGCCCAAACAAAAGCAGATCCTATGACATCACATTGCCCTTATCAGTATTACACAAAGAGTCAAGGCTGAATGGAGAAGCACAAGGTTCAGAGGAATGAGTAATGTCTCTTTTGAGAGGAGAGACAGAGACGCTACAGTTGAGGTGTTGCGTCATAGGTATACAAATCTGTAAAAAAAATTAAAAAAAAATAAAAAAAACCCCTAACACCTTTCTGACTTTCTCAAAAGAAAAGTTTTTAATTATCACGTATGCTTAAGCGTAATGCATATAATGGTAATATGACTCAGTGTATATAATATATATATATATATATATATATATATATATATATATATATATTTATATATATATATATATATATATATATATATATATAAATAAAAGACAGCAATAAGAGGCAGGAGCTACTCACCAGTGTCATTTTAAAGTGGTCTCTTGTGGCTGCGTTATACAAATCGATATTGTGCTTGATCTCCTCATAGCTGAGCTGAGTCCGGAGGTCTTTCTCCTTCTCAACATCCTAAACAACAGAGGGAAAAAGAGAGAGTTAACACCATAATAAGCTTGAGATAAAACTTCAAAACTACAGGAATCCATGTTGGTACACCACAGACACACAACCTGACATCCACATGCTATACATGTTGTTTGTGAGTGGGTGGCAAGACACAATTACCAGTATGAATCACCAGTTACAGTGTTACTAAAAGATTTGCAGTAAATAGTAGTGTTGCAGTTTAAAGGTTCGCCTCGTTATACATTTTACAAGAAATCCTATCACTGGTGGAAAAGGAGGAAATATACTAAGCCCTTAGTGGCTTGGTTCAAGAGTCTATGAACTTTCGAGAATCGGCCCAACCCAGTGAAGAATCATTAGAAAAATATTTTATTTGTACTGTGTAACTTTTACAGGGAATGGCTTACTACACATAACTGAGCTCTGATACACTGCGCTAAATGTTGCTCATGATGAAATGAGGAACAAAAGAACAAAAGTAAGAATAATATATTAATATTTACACCCATGCACAGAAAAGTACCTAAGCCCAACATCCTGTGTGTGCTTAAAATACCAAATAATTGTTGACTGTATCTGTATGACTTGGAACCTAGTCTATGAAACAAGGAACTACCCACTGCTCCTGAAGTCGTAATACTCAAACTAAACATGAGGCTGGAATACGGAGTCAAAGATCTTCGGCACGTTTGGATTGTCGCTTTATGGGCTGTTATTGTCAGCGGCTTCGAGAGCACTCTGGTCTTACATGGTCATAAGACGGCAGAGAGAGAGGAGCAGGTCTGTTTTCACGAGCTGGCCTGCTCAAAACAAAGCTTGAAAGCCTGCAGCACAGCTTAACACAGAAGGCACGAAGCCCCTTATAAGGCAAGCTTCTTCTTTCAGGCAATAATGCCAACGCATCGACACACAAGGACCTTTATGCGGTAGAGTACTGTTTAAATACTGTAGCTAAGAGGGTTCTGTTTCAATTGCTACACACCTCCTTCTACTATAACGTCAAAAGTCCCCCCAATTCCCAGAGACAATAACGACAGGTTTCACTGTTTTTTTCACATTGTAGCTGTATTACTCATATTGAAAGTGTGTTAACTGGTTGTGCTCTTGTGTTCTAAGCATCCTCGGAAATAGTTTAGTTTGGAAATGTATGCATAGTTAGCACTGCAGCACTCTCACTGTTTGGGGATGTGAAGTTTGGAATAGCGTCAGCTGGACCTCACTTGCTAACTGAGTGATTCAAAGCAGGATTAGCCTAATGACAGGTGCTATTTTGGTGCACCCCTATGGTGTTATGCGACCAAGTGTATTTTTGGGCCTCAGGGACATTGTGCCAAGATTCAGGGATATCCATCTCGATCACCTGTGTCTTTAGTATTAAGTCTTAACAATTCACGTAACTGGAATGAAATCAAAGCTGTCTACATGTGACTCGATCGTAGGCATCATATTAGTCATCGTCTTAGTAATACCTGGTGTTGATGTTCCTGACTGGAAAGCCTCCAAAATACAAATCAGTACATCCACTAAAGAGCTCTTTTCACACATGTAATCCAGCTGTAAATCTTTTATCTCGCCCACACTAACTTTTCCATGTAAGCGATGGCAAACAAGAGCGAAAGACACATTTATATCCCACAGGTTTTCAGAATGAAGGGATTGCAAAACCACACAAGCTCAGCAGGGTAATTAACTACACCACACACTTTCTGTTGAGGTTAAAGTGATCAGTAAAATGCCCCTTAAAACCTTGTTAAGTTAAACAAAAGATGGTAAGAGCTACGTAAACATGCTCCTTTCCATAGATTTAAAATGCATTAAATAATTTGTATATGAGAACTGCAGGATGCTCTACATCATGTGTGCTGTGGAGAATCCCACTACTCACACAGACAGCACCATTATCTTGATGTGGTGGACTTTATGATGTGGGTCATGTTAGCTCTCTTATGGTGGCTTATTGTTTGGGCTGGACTGGAAAACTCTGTGTAAACTGTCTGGCGTCATATTAAATGAGTCTAGCTCAAGATCAGACCTCCAAGCTAGTGCCAACCTTCACACAAAACGTTATTGAATAAAACAATCAGTATTGCTGATTCTCTAGCTCTTCGTAAAGCATGCACCTGTCTTTAATTGTCTTTTATAATGCTTGCACCAAACTGAGTTTTGACTAACATACTGAGTAGACCAAGTGTGATGAAAGTGTAGATGAAAAGCAAAGGGGTAAGATGGACTGTACTGCATGGCCAAGCATGACTTAAGAATAATAAACATTCTGTCAGTGAGGTAATGGCACAAAAAAAGCAGGCCTGCCTCCCACACTGTGAGTTGCTGAATCCTCCCTCGCGTAAACACTGAGATCAGCGTAAGGAAGAAGGACAAGAAGATTACAGAAATAGTCCTTAAGCAACATCTGTCAATCAAACATTACCTATTTTCCAAAGCTTACTTTAAAGAGAAAAGCATTCCAGTGTACACTATCAGTGTAAAGAGGCAATGTGATGTCTATGCACTGATCAGGAAAGGAGGGATATATGCTGAGCCACTATATGTTGACAGATAGCTGAGCTGTCTTGGTGAATAGATGAATCTTAGAGTGTGTCAAGAGTTTGTTGGTTTTGTACGTCCTTCCCATCGTAGCCTTCAGTGGAACAGGATCGGTGGTCAGACAGGTTTGTTGGGACACTCCTGTCTGACAAAACTTCGGATCTGATGTCATTTTTCCTACTAGCAAATATGTTCATCATCAAAACCAAAAGCTTGTGGCCAAAACAGGCTGAGGATAACTTTCTACATAGTTTTGGATTAGGGATGACTTTTTTTGAGAAGAACTACTCCTATTTTAAAAGAGGACTGGAGAATATCTCATGGGCCTGCCAAGGAGGTGAATAAGGCACTCTCATGACAAAAAAATAGGTGGTCCTCCGCACACTCCTTCCTCTCCCGCTAGCACAGGAAGGCCACGGTCACCACACCTTTCCGTCCAAACACATTCTTTTCATAATTACCTTTTCTTCATAATCAACCAAGCCCAAAATACTTAAAAAGTGCATGTAAAGCAGTCTGCTATTTGGATCATGTCTGTCTTAGATGCGAAAGTGGCGTATGACTTTGCCAGTAAGGAAGAGCCACTCCTCATAGTCACCAATCATTCTTACTTAGCTGAAAATGGAAGGATGGTGAACGGTCAGTTTTGACATCTCAGTTTTGTAATATATGAGTGTACTATGTAGATTTGGCTTTCCATGGCTTGATCAGACCATGTTGAATGATTTCGATGACTAACATGATGATTTGCCCCAGGGCTGGAACTGATATTTTCAGTGTATAAAGTCTTAGAGAAAAGCTTTTGAAATCAGATCAGGCTAAACAGATGATATTTGAACACTTTAGCCAAGATCACCAAGCTATCAGTTAACATGTGACTACAGAATCAAAAGCAATGATTATTATTTTCTCAGGCTTGTTGGGGAAGTAACTGGAAATTCTTGGAAAAATCCTATTCATTCAACTTTCTTTTGCAATATCCCCTTTGTTTTTTAGTCTGATGTTTATATTATGATGACCTAAAGAGAACATTAGGGATACCACCCACAAAAAAACCCCAGATCACATGCCTGGGTTTTGTTGTTGTGTACTATAAGTGCAGATTTTCAGACATCTATCATACTCCCATCATTTGCTTGTAACCCATTCTCCCACCATTGCTTTAGGCACAAAAACCTCAAATTTCTGCTTAGTGAAGGACACTCCCAACAACAGGCTCAGCATTGCAGACCACATAAAAATGTTATAAAGGCCAGGACTCCTTGTACCCTGTACACTCCTGGATGTGTGAGATAAGGGAGCCATTGCAAGAGAACAATTCAAATGTCTGAGCTCCTTCAAACTGAAGTGTACAGAACAGACCAACAACAATACACTTCCTCTTTACTACACTTGACGCATATTGGAAACCTGGATCAAGCACCTAGCAGACATTTCCGTCATGCACGTGGTTTCTGTTCAAGGTACTTTATCAGGGGAAATTATGTTTTTGATAAAGTGTATTTGTAGATGATATGAGGAACTTATATTATCTTACACAACACACAAAATGGACACTAGCAACACAGCACACAAAATGACCATAAGGCCCTGAGCAATAGACTTCAAAGACGAAAAGAGAAATAAAATAAAACAATAGCTGAGGCTGATGAAAAGAAATTGTGCTTTCAGTTTTACACATTTGTAAGAAGCTAGGTCATTTCTTCATTCAGAGATTAGACTAGAGCTGGACTAGAACCTGTGCAGAATGATCTCCCTTTGTCTGAGCAATTCAGTCCATCCTCTGGTTCCCATAGATATGATATAATAAACAAATAACATTGTATTTGGGACACGCCCAACAGGGTTAAATGTTAACAAACGGGTAAAGTCCCTAAATAACCACATAACAAACAGAAGCCCACAACATATTCACATATCTGTGTACAGCAAGATGAAGCCTGATAGTTTTTACGATGAGTTTCCACACAACACCATACGGGGCAGTTAAAGAACACAACTTCTGGAGTACATCATGTGAAAGGATAACAGCACACGGTATGAAAGCCTGTATGTCAGTTCAGTGAATAAAGGGTTAACGTTCAACTGAAATGTCCTGAATTAAAGCTGAGCTGATGTCAGAGCTGAACGCTGACTCCGGTCAAGCGCAAGTGCAGCGTGGGATTAACAGTGGTGTTCATATATCATTAACAGGAAGTCCACTCTGCACACCATTAACCATGGAAATGATTAACCAAGTGGTGAAGCCTTTTATGTTCGTAGTGGACCGGGGAAAGTCAGCACCATTCATTTCCCTGCAAAACATTATACAATTAATAAAAAATAAATACATAAAAGGCACTAAATACACAGCCACTAGTCAAAATGATAAGATGTTTCCTACAATTGTTCCAGATTAGTTTGCACATGGCATCTGGGGGAGATATAGCATACGAGATATGAAGAATAAGAGGGACCTTTGTTTGGACGGATATTTAAGCTACCTGGTTACTCACGTCTACTGCAGTGCAAAGCTATGAGGTCATTCTCTGAGGCTGAATGAGCAAGCCTGCTATCATACACACACCAGGTGTTGCAACAGAATCCACACACTCCTAACAGGCAGATATCCCATATCAAGGCCATGTTCACCAAACTGTCTACACTTTTCTTGCAAGGCCTTCTGGGAATACAGAAGTGAGAGTAAATGGAAAATTTAAAAACCTGAAAACAGCCACACTTATATTTTCAGGTGCTTGTTATCTTCAGTGGATAGCGGGAGTTGTGGCAATTGTGAATCAGATTACAGGCTGAACAAAGCTTTGTGTATGCAATTCAGGGACCCAAATTTTATTTTGAGCTTTCAGAAAAAGGAAATGATAAGACTTAACAAAACTGAAGGCAGAGCTTTGTTGGCGCCACATATCCAACCTGCACAATGACACACTATCGAAGAGACTTTTGAGACCTTCGGGTCATGAGGGAGCACTTGTTATGAAGAGTTTTATTTCTATGGCGTTACTGAGAAGTCATGAGTTCAGACAGGTCAGGAGGTCACATGACACTGGTTGTGTTAAGAGTCGACTATGGAAAATGTTTGATGAGTTGAATTTTTTCCAGCACAACAATAGTGAACTGCATTATTAACCAACCCTGTGTTTTTGCTCAATTCAGTGACAGATCCATATGACTGCTTCAAATGACACCGCAGACCAATAGCAGCATGATATTTTTCTTCAGTTCCCCAACCACAAGCTCCTACGTTTCAACATATAGCCATAGTTTAATTTTGTCCTGTCATGTATAAAATGTATTATATTTATATAATGTGTATAGAGACATTACGAAGGAAAATCATCAGTTCTGCTGGTGAGTGTATGTAGCTATTACAGTTAGCTTGTTTTTTCTAATCTGCCAGCGAAGCTAGTGCAAAATCTAATAGGTAATATGATTAACACATTATTATTATTTTTTGTGCAAGTTACTTTGAGAAGCATTTACTTTCCATCTAAACTAAAAACATGGTGGATATTGAAAGCCCACAAGCAACTACAGCTGTGGTCGCTACACAATTATATGAAATAAAGTACATGCTCACACTTGTAATTCTCATGATGTTTAGGGTGTGTGTGATCATTTTGCACGCTGAAACCTCATCTGGTCTCACTTCTGCAGCTATCTTCTCTCGTCTCCCTCTGTGACTTCAAAGGCCTGTTGAGACACGGACTACAGGCAACACTTCACCCGTGAAGGTTCCACCTGATGGCGGTAATTACGTCCCTGCTTCTAAAAACTGTGTCCAGATGCTACACAAGGCTCCGGAGGTCAGTATGCTTGATTGAGACCACAGCGTGAGAGCAGTGGTACAGTGCATGTCCACACAATTTAAACATCAGTCCTGGTGAACATCAAAAACTCTATACAAAAATCACACAGCTTTAAAACAGATGATATCTGGTGTTAAATAGTTCTGAGGCATAACCTATCAACAGAGATATATATGTTAGCATGTTGTTGATTCATGGATGTAATGTAACACGGATGCACGCACCTGGCCTATCATCATTCGGCTCATCTGCTCCATGACGCACGCGGCTGTTCGGAAAGCAAATCGTGTTAACCGGCAAGCAGCTTTTGAGCGGAGAGAGCAGGGTTAGAATCGACATCGCAATCAAACTCATGTATGAACGTGTAAATTACAGAATAAAGAGTTGGTTATGGTGTATTTCTTCGAGATCATGCTAAGCTAGAATGCTTAAGCTATTTTCATCGCAAATTCAAAAGAAAAACATTTAAAGGGAAGTACTCACTATTCTGTCATAGAACTGCAAAACAGAACTAATAAAGAGGATGTGGATTTACATGGCATGGACAACACACCACCAGCTGAGTTTAGATAGCTCCACCCAGAGATCTCCCTAAATGTAAACACATGGGCACATCAGAGGTTCGGCTTTAAACCTCATGCTTTACATGGCTGGCAGTTCCCTGTGTCTGACTCTGAGCTTCATTATATTACAACGTTACAGCCAAATTAAACCAAACATATAACAAACACTATGATAATGCTTTCGCTGCTCTTAAGTTGACTCTTAATGAAAAAATTTGAACTTTTTTAATGAAGTTTTCAAAGAGTAAATAGTCCCGCTGTAGTCTCCTCATAAATTTCACAAGGGTGTGTCAACTTCCATCTTTGATCCTAGGTTCCAGTTTAGTCTGACTGACATTGGCATCTTTCCAAAAGCAAAATATATTTGAGTCAGTGGCAGGGAGCAAATAGCATAAATAATAAAATACTCATTTCTGTCTAGCGGTGGGGAATATGGCAAAAAATATCACCATGATACTTGGAAGACATTTTCACAGAACACAATATACTGTAGGTTTGCTAACCACAGCTACTTGTTACTGTGAGGAACAAAGCAGCATGTGTTATAAAAGTACAGATGATTGCAGTGCTCTCTCACAATAGTGTAGTTTTGTGATCATAATAATGACAACAACAGCGTGTCATAACCACCGGCATGCTTCACCCATAAAGTTAAAAGCAGACTTTTAAGATTATCACTTGTTGCACTATTTGAAATAACCCTGATAAAATCTTTATGACAGACTGTGTGCTTGTGCATGTATATTCTTTATGTCTTTATGTTCTTTATGACAAAGATTAATGAAAATGACGATGTTCTGTTTCCATCACGCAGAATGATCTGGGGTCGTTGTTCCTATTGAGCTTGAGGTAATAAAGATATTTTTCTGTCCATTAGCATGTTTTGTTTATGTTTCTTAGCCATTACTGTATCTGTAGACTATCGCGTGAGTTCTGCAGCAGCCTATGCCGGCCTTCTCTGATGGCTATTATGTAGTAGCTATTATTATCTGAGAGTTTAATAAACATTTTCCGACAATGCCTGAAGTTTGTTGGTGGCTGTCTTTGGTTGCCAGGGTACGAATCGAGCATGTCACATTATGCATTGTGAGATTAAGAATATCAGCCAATGAAAAATTATACAGCACTAATTAAAATGAGGCTTCCAAAGTCAGAAAGAAACCTGATTGCTAGAACTTATTTGTGTTCTCAGTACTAGGTCTCCTGCGTCTGATATATTTTGTGAGTTACACTATAAGCTATCAGGCTTAGAGCAGCAGATGTGTTTTGGCGGCTGCACCACCGGAGTAGAGTACAGGATAAACCTGGAAAACGTTCCGGATCTGCTACACAATGGATCAGAAGCCTTTAGGCAGGAGCAGCTCTGAAGCCAGGAGTCAAAGTGCAGTGTTTGTCCAATGTTTTTGGCAGAAGTGCTATTGTATGCACTGATTGGCTGACCTCACACTGGCTGAAGGACGGTGATGTAATGCAGAAAGCAGCAGGAGCTGCCTTGTGACTGCTTGTATGCGCTCACAAACAGAGTCAGGAGCAGATAAGAGCAAAGTCTGCAGCTGAGAGAATCTACCCCCAGTGTCAGTTGGTCTAAAAGCGGAGGAGAGATATGAGAAGATCGTAATAAGATTACAGCTGCTGCCCACAGCTGCTCAAACAGGCAACTGTATTTAATCCAGCCCACACTGAACAGCTACTGATTCAATTTCACCGCAGACAGTACACTGAGTATGGCCACAACATGAAGTGTGAGGTTTTATTTAGTATAGTTGGTTCAAGGAAACTGGATTTGTACGCTTTAAGAGGTTTTGCCTCTCTAGTTGCTAAAAATAGACTGAACACACAGAATGAATTTCAACTTGCAGGAACTCTAGTTCATAATATAGAGATCTTGTTTCTCTCATGCTGGTGCCACACTATCCAGCAACAACAAAACCTACTGGAAATTCAGGAAGTGGATGTTCGCTTTGTGGTGTGTACAGCACAATTAACATTCCTGCTCTGACTATAAAAATAAAATCTGCCACAGGAAGACTGTCGGCGCTGACTCGGCATCACCGAGCTCTCAAAGGCTGTTAGTGGAAAGCAGCTGCAGCTGTTGGATTTGGAGAGCTCTGATAATAAAAACAAAAGAAAACACGACCTTTGTAGCACTATTCAGACAAATACATTCACGCAGCACGAATTAGTGTAGATCTTAAGTCTAAATACCTTTCTACTATAACTGACGTTAATATCTATAGTGTGATATTCTGCGCGACAAAATGCCTTTCTGGAGTCATATCCTCGTAAGGAATAAACATGACAGGGCATGCATTTACAGGAAAAATAATCAACTGCATGGTGTTATGCAACCCGGAGTTACTGTTTCCATTCGATAACAAGCCGAGGTCGCGACCTAAACATCGAGAATTGTTTTTTTTTCTCATTTTTAACTTTTTATATTTAATGTTGTGGAAAGTCCATGCTACAAGTTAGCTCCGGTTATCACTTACATTATAGCAGCTGCAGTCATCCGCTCATCAGCAGCTCTTTTGTCAGCAGCCTGTTATATTACCAAGAAAACAGAAAGTTCTTGCAACAGAAAACTTTCAGGAACAGGAACTTTTGACTGCCACTCCAATGACTTCCTCTGAAGAAATGTTAATTTCAGAGAAAACATGACCATAATCAACAATTACCCACTTTTTTTGTTTATGTGGAGTCCCTGTTTAAAAGCCAGCATGACTGGGAACAGGGTAATTGAACACCTTCTGAATTCAACAGAGCTGTAGAAACTTCTGGTACACTGTAGATTTAACTACAGTAATAAATTAAGCATTAAAATCTATTTGGCATGTCACCTGCCCTTACTTTATACTATACTGAACAAAGGCAGCTCTCCTCGTTCCTGCTGTTTGAAACACTCAATCTCTTCTGATTGCCAGGTCATCACTTCTTCAGCCCCTATTTCAACTGACACTTCTGACGGGACAAAACAGATGATGCACAGCGCATACCTGTCAGACATAAATACAGACTCCATATAGCACACGTCGACCACAAAACACCTACTTACAAGTTCTCAGCGAAGGTAAACAGAATTAAGTAAGAAAAAAACAAACGCTATATTAACACTAGTGTGTGGAAATGTGTTTTGGTTGAGGAGATGATGAAACTGTGGTTTATGGTGCAGGATGAGGATAGGATGAAGTAATAGGAAGTGTGCTGTGGTAATTCCTTTGAACAAGCTGACTGTCCACAATCCTTCAAGAAGGACACACCAAAAAAAAAAACTGTGTTCTCAAACACAGTGAAAAGCAGAGAAAGACTATAATATGGACGTGAATATGGCTAGAGGCCTGGATGAACTTCTCTCCACTGTGTGACATTTCTCACACAAGACGAGTGTGTGGGTTACACAAGTCAAGCGATTATGCAGGGCTGCTAGGAGGCTCACAACTCTCCTTTCACACAGACACACGCCTGTGGAAAAGGCTGTGTAGAGGGCATATTCAAATTACACAAGGAC
This sequence comes from Hemibagrus wyckioides, assembly GCF_019097595.1. Lineage (NCBI taxonomy): Eukaryota > Metazoa > Chordata > Actinopteri > Siluriformes > Bagridae > Hemibagrus > Hemibagrus wyckioides. The sequence goes on along the minus strand of NC_080728.1, from coordinate 10,973,805 downwards.
GCACTCTACGGAGTCTTACTAGAAACAAGGACACAGCTTGAATCTGTCTGATGAATGCAGCACAGTTTGTTGATGAGGGAATGCTGATGTCAGCCAAACTGAACTATGTAAATCCAGCTCACTGGACTAAACCAGCACTGATGAGAAGAAATGAATGGACCGTATGATTAAATCCAAGAAGTGGAATGAAAAATAGCTTAAAGATCCGTAAAGAAAATACGCTTTCAAAAGTCTCTCGCTGTAATGTGGGTTTTTCATCTCAGTAGTACATATGAAAAGTCTGGAAGTTATGACCAGCGATAGACATCACCAGCGTCACAAATACCACTAATTTATTTTTAGACAAACAGACATGTGGCTTATTTTTCTTTCAAAAAGTGATGAGGCTGAACATAAAACCCAAATAGGTGTGTTCTAATGGCAGCATGGGGCCCAAACAAAGCCAAGGGTGGCAATACTTTAATCATGTTGAAAATAATGAGACGTTGGAGTACAACCCAAAACACAGTGAGTCAGTTCTTTTCTGTGGCTGAAACACAAATGACTTTGTACTGAGAAAAATGCCTGTAAATTCTACTTAATCCACATGAGATCTTCTGGTCCATTATTTTCTACTCAGTGTAGTGAGCAAACACAGTGAATAATACGTGTTCTGGGAGTCTGGTTCGCTTGAAGATTCTGGATTTCTTAAATGAATCCAGAGCAAAAATGCAAATAATAATAATTCTTTTTTTATTACTACACTTCAAATTGGGATTGTGGTCAGAAAAAGGGCATTAATATTACCCTGTAATGTGATGTGATATACACCTGGCACTATTGCCACACCTGCTACAACAAAGAATCAGTCAACACCTCAGACCTGAGCACACAGCAGCGCTGCGGGATAATATCAGATAAAGCTATTTAAAGCTGCATTAGATCATACAGGAAGTGTCCATCTTACATCATTGAGATTCTTACGTTGTTAATGTCCTGTAATGACCTGTTTTACTTGTTTTGTTGGGTAAGCCAATCACGCTTGGACTTAGTCCTAAGCCTCTTTAGCTAAAAGCATCTGTTAGATATATTCATGTAACTTTGGAACCTTACTCCTATGTCTTATTTTCACTGCATCGCAGGTATCACATTTAGCCTTACAAATCCCTTGAAAAGTTGTATTAATCTTGATAAACATACAGCTGTTTCAAACACGTGAATCTTTTTCTTATGGCTTAGTTGTGCTTAATGATATTTTAACTTTGTATGTATTCTCTTCCTCATATTTATACCCAGAATAAACCCCCGATTTATACCTCAGAGAAATAAGACATGATTAAAGACAACACCAGAGGACTGGGAGAAAACAGAAAAATCACCTGTTGATGATTGCTTAACAATCGTGTTTTATTCCTCTTACACACCAGCGACTTTCTCATCATAACTATTTTAGTTTAGTAAGGACGGTCATGTAATACTTTTTATCCTCTTTTAGTAACATTTCACGGTGTAGAACATCAGTTCCTGTTATTATTTACATTATCACTTAGAGTCGTTTTTTTTTTTCTTTTGTGACGTTAATGAGGCAAACAAATGCCACATGTCGTGTTATAAAGAAAGCACAAAGCCCTCCAGCTTGCTCATTAAACATGTACCAGTTTCACCACACACATTTCTGTGGAGCGTCCTCCAAAGTCCACGTGAATTATCTACGACTATAGAACCAGTAACATATTAAAATGAGCGCAAAGATACAAAACCAGTGACAGCAAGTATTATTATCTGAGCTCCTGTTATAGAAAATGAACCGACACCTTCTGACCACTCAGAATCAGCAGTGTGGAATGAATCATTTTAGCTCTTGTTTAATAGATTTGTACATTTTATTAAAGCACAAACCAGGTGTCAGGGTTAATCTTTCCATCATGGCGTTAGAGGAAAATTAAACAAACAACACAAATTAGTGGTACATCATTAACCTTTCAGATTTTCATATCACGATACAATGTTAGAGCGGTCTACCGTTACAGCCCTGCTATACAGTCACTGTGCCATCACTTCCGGTTCTCTGTACTTTACTCTTTACTCACGCTGCATCTGGATCATACTAGATACATGGATGTGTCAAAACGAGAAAGCTTTTGAACCTCAAGCAGATGTGTTATGACACTTTTTTTTACAACGTGTGTCACTAAAGACACCCAAAGATCAGAAAGCAGCTAGACAAACAACAGAGATATGAGTCAGAGTTCACTTTTAACTGTTACTGTAACTCATTAGCCAAGCAGCTAGCACTGCTAATAACAACGTGTTTAACGTGAATAAATGAAAATCATTTGTGGTGTTGTCTGGCAGAAGTACAATAACAGCATGTTGTGGAGCTGTATATGTATTTTGGTTAGTTTGTTAAAACAAACAAACAAAAAATAGTCATACCTTGAGATCTGTGAGTTTCCCTGAAGGCTTCTTAAAAAACGAAGTTCTGGCGGTGAAAAAATACTCCTCAGAATCTTCTTCCAGACTACTGTAACCACTGCTCATGGTGCTAGTCCACGTCATTTGAAAGGAAAAGCCCAATTTTCAAACTTTTGCCACATTAAAAAAAATACAAGACATTGTTACTTAAGATGAAAAAATAAATGATTCAGTCCATGAGAGCTGTATTATTATTATTATTATTATTATTATTATTATTCTTCCAGCGGACGGTGCTGCAGATAAATAACTTCAGTCAGAGAAGCACGGAATAATTAAAACAAAAGTGACAGAGAGAAATATAAAACCTTTAAAACCTCCGTCTGGTTTCCAGTCGCAGAATCAACACAATAAACTGTTTATTTAAAGCTGTATATGTGTCGCAAACCAAGTTTCCGAGCGACTTTATTCCCAGGACTTGTCTAACCAGCCTCTCTCTCTCTGTGTCCACACTCACACTGCTACAGGGCGGTACAGTAGACACGCCCACCGGCTCTCCCGGCTCCTTCGAAGCGCTCCCTACTGGACACCTAGTGCACTACACAGGGTGTAGAAGCCTTTCTTTTATTTCATTATTTCACTCACTTGTAATAGGATTACTGTGTATTAATGCTCCTTGCTTGAACTGAGGTTACATGATAAAACCATACTATATACACCGACCAGGTATAACATTATGACCAAAGGGCCTAATATTGTTTTGCTGCCAAAACAGCCCTGACCTGTCATGCACTGACACCTGTCTATCAGAACCATTATTAACTTCTTCAGCAATCTGAGCAACAGTAGCTCGTTGGATCACACGGGTCAGCCTTCGATCCACACGTGCATCAATGAGCCTTGGCTGCCCATGACCCTGTCGCCGGTTCACCACTGTTCCTTTTGATAGACACTGACCACTGCAGAACACCCCACAAGAGCTGCACTTTTGGAGATGCTCTGATCCAGTCGATTTGGCCCTTGTCAAACTCGCTCAAATCCTTACGCTCGCCCATTTTTCCTGCTTCTAACACATGATGTTCAAAATGTTCACTTGCTGCCTAATATATCCCAGCCACTAACAGGTGCCATGATGAGGAGATAATCAGTGTTATTCACTTCACCTGTCACTGCTCATAATCTTATGCCTGACTGGTGTAAATCTGCATAAATTGTCTTTTAGTTAGTCATGAATTGGAACAGAACTATTCAGATTTTTTTATTTATTTGTTTGTTTGTTTGCAGAATTTTATTTAACTGCAGATTTTGGTGGCCAGAATAAGTCAAAATGATCTTTTCTGTCAAAATTACATGTTACAGTAAAGTTTTTAAATGTTTCTACTACTACTACTACTACTACTACTACTAATAATAATAATAATAATAATAATAATAATAATAATAATTTCTTTGGCAATAAGAAGTGTTGATGTCTCTGCATTTAGAAGCCATAAATATATTTTACCCAAAAAGCCACTGAAATATTTTGTTTAGGCTGCCTTTCTTAAGCTATCTAACTGTATAAGGATCTTGTGTATAAACACAGCATTAACACAATGCGACTAAATGTCTAAATCTTTTACTAGGCAAGTGTCCTAGTATAACACCTCAGAAGACATACTATAGATCAATCAAGGAAAATCTATAGCTTTTAGATCTACAGTATATGTGCTAGAAAATGTGACCATGTGCCTGAAAGTAGCATAATGAAAAGCCTACATGAAAATACCAGCATGTTTTGTAGGATGACCTATAATTTAAATAATCTATGATGAAAAAACACCTCATAAATCACCAGTGAGTGGTATATAGTATGCCTCGACCAGTCTTTGTAGCCTTGGTGGCACTAATGAATGGGCATGTGCAACCAGGTTTATTAGCCTTCTGCCCTTTCAAGTCTGATGAACAAAGTTAGAGCTGACCGCTGGGCGTCTCATCCTGGGGCGATACGGAGAGGAGGTTTCATATGCAAGCTGGCGCTCCCTCAGGACTCGGCAATTTACAAACCGTGTTTATCCCTGTGGTTCTCAGGATGATTTTAGGTTTGGCTTGGAATCAGATTCATGAGTAAACCGCTCATTTATTTTGGGTTAGCTGCTGATGGCAGACTTCTCAGGAACACAGTTGGAACCTCCTTGTTTTTGATTCATATTAGGGGAAAGTTGTTGTAATATTAATATATAATTGTATCTTTCAGGATAAATGGGGTGGATTGCTCTGCAGAAAATACCATCATCTTCAGACCAAGCACTTTGTCTTATGCTTGTTTAATAAAAAAAAAGCTTCTTTTTTTTTACACTGGGCCAAAAAAGCAAAAGAACTCACAGCACTAGTTTAATACGATCTAAACAGCATTTAAGCTTTCTTTTTTTGCGCCTCTGCACAATAGCTTTTTCTTAACCACTTTGTAATTGCTTGCACGAGTGGCTTCAGTTAAATGCAACAATAAAACACATCACAAACATTTTATGAATTCAGAGTGACAACATAAAAGAAATGTTGCAGTATATGAGACCAATGCATGAAATAAGAGTAGGGTTATGCAGGATGACACTGAATTTTTTGACTAAATTCCTTTACTTGTTCAGTAAATGCACTGATTTTAATTTTTGAGGCTTTAGAAAATAATGGCAAAATGCTCTGGAGGGCTGCAGAGCACTCAATGCTTCTTTGTTTGTATTTAGAACACAGAGTTGGATTTATGACATTGTCTATTGTTAAAAGCTCCATACAAATAAATTGAATTGAATGTTGGTTTCTTATTGTTTCTAACTAGAGTTTTGTGATTTGCAAAGGTCCATGGTTAACTCTTTAGAGTCATATTCAAAATGAGTGACTTGCATCAGTATTTTTAAAGAGTAATTATAAAGTTACACATATTCTGAGATGCTTTAGTCAATTTTCTGGAGTCCACATTGAAATTCACAGGAAGAGGTAGAAAGAAACAAGATGAGAAGATTGCATTATTAACTCCTCACTATGCATGCATTATTCACCCCTGAATATGGAGCCAAATTTCTAGAATTGGTAATCATGAGGTTCCCACGCCACGTTATAGCACAGATCACCTCCTGCTCATACGACGATTTGTCACGTTCTGAATTCATTAATGGGTAAAAGTAAAATAGCCCACAGTATAATAGTCCACTAACACACAGAAGCTGGTTACTCATACTGCTAGATATGCAGCAAAACTACAGGGTCAAATGCAGGCAACATCTGTAGTGGATAAGGGCCAAAACTAACCATGCCCCACAAACAGCAGCTTTCAAGAGGTTTGTGAAAGGACAGAGCTTTTTTAAAACCCATGTGCATGAAGAAGGCCTAAAAATAACAGCGCAAAAAGAACAGCCAAACCAAAACTGGCCCCCAGCTCGTTCATGGTCATTCATACTGTCCACATGGACATTTGTATATCATTAACATTCCTTCAATTTTTAAATATAATCCGAGGATGGTATGTGGCATTACATATACTGTATTACATTCATATCAAAACGTATCTACTAACGAATGTAAATATTCCAAAATGTGCCTTGCTGCTTTAAATATAAATAATCTTGCAAGTGAAAGAAAAGCAGAAGCTTAAATATCAAGCAGACAGAGTGCGTGTGAAGAAGGATGTCTCACTCAGCGTCCAACAATTTCCCAGCCACTTCACCAGCTCTGCTAAAACAATAGGATCTGGGAAAGTGTGTGTGTAGGTGTGTTCGTGTGTGTGCGTGAGAGAGAGAGAGCAAATGAGAGAGAGAGAGAGAGAGAGAGATGAGTGTCCTGTGGCCACTAGCCTTTTTGGCCAGGAGCCATGGCCTTCGTTACACATTACCAACATTCCTTTGCTGGGAAGAGTGAATAATGATATATAACATTTTGGCCACTGAGTGCCTACATAGGTTTTAAAGGATGTGTCATTAAGCCAAATCAATTTCCTCACAGACACAGAGCTTTTAGCACAGAATTTCACTCTTGGCTGAGATTGAGGTGTGCTACATGAATTCTAATGTCTAAGAGAGAAAACATGATGCACAGGAATTAAATGTAATGAAATCCAATGATTTTTTTATCCTCCCTTTATTTTGAGACAGTTCTATCAAGGCCAAAGTTAAATACCTAACACGTGTCTTCACTTCATTCTGATATTATATTGCCCACAGGAACAGAGCTTCCAGTACAATGGAAAATGATATCTTCAAGTAATCCATCGCAGATGAGTAATATCCTTTCTTTGTTATTTTCCCCAGAGTTATACAATAACCCTGAGGTTTCAGTAATTCAAGAATGTACAACAGAAAGGATTCTCCATCATAACTCTTGCAACTTGCAACTACAATCCTTATTACAACCCGAAAATTGTGTTTCCAGCTCACAATTTCATGGTTCAAGTAACTGATTATTTTGCCAAAGCACATAATTATGATCGTTAGATTTAAGGCAAACAGTTACAATCCAGCGAACGCTGCATAGTCCATGTCCTAAGATAAAGAGATTAAATCTTTATATAGGAAAATACACAAGAAGAATATCTCTGCTGTGCCTGCGAAATCTTCCTACATGTGACCCTCATTCATTTTAAAAGCATTCACATATCTAGCAGCCAAAGGAAGCAGTGACAGTGACCAACAAAGATATAGACCCCCATCAAATTTCTCCAAACATAAAATCACAGCTTCAAATCGCAGTTCCTGCAGCCAAACTCTGAAGTTTCTGAAGACTAAATAGACCCAGACAGTCCCTAAAGACTAAATAGCAGGTGACTACACCACACAAAAGAAATGGAGTCTGAGACACGTTCCATCTTGCCTTTTGGTGGATCCACAGAGGATCAGTGGGTTTTAACAGCCTTTAAAACTACCTGTCTGTCAGTCTCTGCTCTGTAATCAAAAGCCTGTGTGATGTTCTGAAGACCACACTGCCTGCAGATAGAGGAAGCAAAAGCATAGCTCTGTTTGGATCTTGGTTTTTAACAAAAAAAGTGAAGTGAGACATTTAACAAGTGAGATATTTTTCCAGTGCAGGTGCACTTTATAAACACGTGGATTCGTCAGAACTGTACAGATTAACCACATAACCTCAGCCTTGATTTGCCTTTGCATGTAAGGGAAGGATGAAGATTTCATATAATAATGGATTGTGCTTGCAAAACTGACCAAAGATAAGTTGGGTCCATTTTATGGAACCAATTATGGTACTGTAATTTTGTAAAACTGAATTCTCTGAAAACATTTAGAGACACATGGACAATTTGGCCACCCTTTTCAGTAGAAATACAGGATACCCAAAGACATTTTCTCTATGTTTCTCTATTTTCTCTTATTGTTAGCTCAGTTTTACAGACGAATGTCCAAATGAAAACATGGACAATGTATATTTTCACTGCCTTGTAACTTTTTAAATAAATTTAAAGCCATTACTGAAAAATAACACAAAATTTAAAAAGCAATGTATTAATAAGCATTCTATGTTAAATATAATGGAAATTAATTATTACGATTAATGTAAAAATCAAATAAATAAATTAAATAAATAAATAAAAATTTTAAAAACTCAACTAAATATTTCTCAGTCCAGAGTACAAAATACTTGCATGCACTAAATATTAAATAGCAAGAAAATTCTGTCATTTTTGTCATAATTTAACTGTGTAACAGTTTCTTTCCTCAAGCCATCAGGCTCCCCAACACCCCCATCCCCAACTGAACTGTTCTACACTCTCACACACACACACACACTCTCACTCAGGACTGAACTGTATATCAACTCTCTGTCTCTCTCACAGACAGATACACACACTCTCTCTTGACTGTGTGGACACGCACACACATAATTTATATTGTTCATTACTTATTGCACTACCTCTACCTGTCATCCGCTGCTATAGTCATATTTATGTTTATTTCTATTTGCACTACCTCAACCGCTGCTGTGTATTTTTGCACAATATTTTTGCACAATACTTTTTTACATCATTTCACTTTATCTTATTTTATTTCACTTACATTCCATTACACATGTTCTTTTCTTTCTTTTCGGCACTAAGTGTCCTGTGTTCTTTTGTGTTGTCTTTCTTGTATTTATTCTTTTGCACTGTCTTGTCTATGCTCTGTTTGCACCTAGCTGCACACTGTGCACTTTACGTGGCTAAGACAAACTTCTGTCCTAGCTCTGTGGTGTTGTTTTGTGTTGAACTTTGTTGTTGTATGTTTATGTAGCACCAGGTCCTGGAGAAACGTTGTTTCATTTCACTATGTACTGCGTCAGCTATATGTGGTTGAAATGACAATAAAGCTTCTTGAATCTTGAATCTTGAATTTGCTCTGTGGTAGCTTCTTATGCATGTTCATTGTCACAATTTGGATCATATAACTATAAAAGATTCACAGATTTCAAAAATAAATAAATAATTGTACCTCTTTACAATCATTTTAATGAAAACCTGATGAAGCGGTATGCACGGTGCAAAACAACAAAACAGCCCTGTGGTTTATTACATGAATACCTAAAAAACTCACATTCTATGAAGAGGGAGGTCTGTGGTTTCCTCCATTGGGATATGTTTTATTGATGATTGAGTTAATACTTTTCTTAAACATTAAATTGAGGAGGTAAATGAAAGGTGAACAATCTTAAATTCCACTACTTTGCATTTTTTAGGTTAACAGAAGTCTTATTTTTAAAAAATGAAGAGGTAGAGGGTAACATGCCCAAAACCAAACCTACTGCTGAGCTTTCTCCTTTAGGAGCTGGAACAGCTGAGCTTAATTCAGACTGTGGTCAAAGCTGGAAGCAATTAACCGTGTTCCCTTCTTCACACGGTGTATGTGTAGTTAAATTTCCATGGAAAAGTAGTTTATTACTGTTTGATCTATGTGTAGCTACAGCAACACTCAGGACTCTGGGTTCAGTCGTTTCACTTCTCTGTTTGTTCTAGGACTGACACAGTACCATTGTGTGTTCATTTCACTTGATGCAAAATCAATACAAGGAACTATAACGGAGAAAACATGTGCTGGAGAACGGCACTGTATGTGAAAGTCGGAGGAAGTGCGTACAGCATGACGCACCTCTGTGGCTTATTGTGACAAGAAGACAAAAAGGCAGGATTAATCCTGAGGATGGACAGACAATCTGTGATCTAAAAATGAAATCTTCCTGCTTATGCTTTTAAAGAAATGACTGCTGGAAAAATCATGGGCTCAGTGTGAGCTATGGACAACCCCTGACCCCTGAAAGTATAAACCTATCTAGGGATGCCAGACTGGTCATTTAAAGATGAGTTATTAGTTTTCCTTGTTGAAGAATCTGACTATTTGCCAACTTTCCCATCACTGAACTAACCCAAAAACATAGAGCATCAGTAGGCCTTGAAAAATGAATAGAGAATTGAGACATGGCCATTGAGTTTTACTTTTAAACTAATCTGTAAAATCTGTATATCTAGAATCTTTCTGCCTGTGAAGTGGATTGCAGTTGCAAAGAAAATATGTGTGGCAGCCTTCGACTCTATACATAGTGACATTTTCTACTTTTATAGTTTTAAAGCTAACTAAAAATGTAAAGTATGTTTTTCTTCTGTGTGCATTCCGACCACAAGTAGACTCCAAATCATATCTAACCAAGTCTATTTTCAGCACTAAGTTTTGGTCAAAACATGATTTTTGGCTCTTCTCAAGAAAAGAAGTTCAGAAACGAAGTTCAGCTCTAGTGACCTCCAACGGGTTTTTCTGGACAGCCCTGCTTAGTTACAATTTTTTTCTTCTTAACAGATCCTACACCCGCGGTAGAAACCACTTATCCCAGGTGTGTTATGTTTTCAGCTAAATTTGCAGGTTTCAGCTGGGGGAGGGGCTGGTTTCTGGGTCAGAAATAAATGCAAACCTAAGCCTGAAGAGCAAGCAAAAATGACAGAGGGTCAGAAGGACAGGAAGGGAGGAAGGAAGGAAGGAAGGAAGGCAGGCAGGCAGGACGTACGGATGGACGGACGGACGGACGGACGGACGGACGGACGGACGGACGGACGGGAGGGAGGGAGGGAGGGAGGAAGGAAGGAAGGAAGTTCTCTCTGAAATGATGACCTGGAAACACTTTTAAATTATACAAATGGCACCTTTAAACACAGAAACTGAATCCATAGCTGTGCCTAGCCTATCAAGGCTAATTATCAAAGCTCCATCAGCAGAGTAGCTATGGTGTTATAGAACTATCCTAAGGGAAGAAAGAGAGAAGCAGATTAAATAAGAGCTCCAGTCAGAACACAGCAATAACACCAAGGCCAATTATGTTTTACATCTCTCAATATTATAAGAAATCTCTTACGAAAATACACTAACAACCGTTTTACACATTATCGCTCATGATGGGGTGACAGCGAGGACAAGCTGGGGACAACTGACCACCTCCAGATCTAATAATGACCAAAGCCTAACAGAATTAGTCTAATCAAATCAGTCTGACTCACATGAAGCTAGTTACAGTGAACAAAAGCAGAATAAAATAAAGCCTCTATCTTCACACACACATACAACAGACAAATACAAATCGATAAAATATATGCAAACACACACACACACACACACACTTAAAAATACCTCAGAAACTGACTGACGCAGAAGTACAAAGCTTTTCATAGCACAAATTGCTTCCAGATATATTATGCAGTGCCACATTAAGAGTATTTGCGTATCTAAAGACATTTCATTCACTAAATGATTTTCTTTTTTTAAAGAAATTATAAAATTAAAAATTGAGTTCAGTTCACAAAATCAGAATGAGATTTTTGTGTTTCTTTGTTGTTCTGTGCATTACATTTGTTACACTTGAGATCCCATACCTCGATCGCTTGTCTTACTAATTTAGAGTTTCTCCAGCTACATTAACCAACCACATGTACATTATATGTGTACTGAATGCTGACATGAAACAGAACAGACCACCAAAGAGAAAACAAATTTTCTCACACACACACACAAAGAGCTACACAATATGAAGGCTGTTTTGTGACTCCTCTGCTCAGCCCTGTTACGTAACTGTGTGGTTAATGTAGGCATGGTTATGCAGCCAGGCTCCAACAACCTTCCTGAAAATGGCACTTTTACAGAGAGATGAAATTCTCACCAAGATCAAACTCATATCCTCCTGCAATTTGTGTCCTAAGCTGGGATTCGGTGGAACGTTCCATTCTTTCAGAACACCAAGCCACAGAAAAGCTCTTTAAGCTCATGCCAGTGTGGCAAACCCTCTCTAGTTCCTAAGTGTGTAATTTCAAGCTTGCTTGGATTTTGACTCTTTTTTTGACTGTTAAGCAGTTATGTAATGTACTTAAAACAAATATACTGCATACTGTATGTACACACCAAAACGTTTTACCCTGATGAGGGATGTTAGCAGAGCTTGTCTGTTGGGGATGGAATGTATACTCGTGTGTGTATGTGTGTGTGCGTGTGTATACATGTGTACGTGTGCACATGGTTGTGCCAGGCCCAGACTCCTGCATCCTGTGCTTGTTTCCTGATGGGAAACTCTCCCTTTCCTCCATCTGTCTGTGTTCCTATCCTCTGGATCAGTTACATTTCTGTCTTTTTGGAGCCTCTCAGAACCATAGCCACCACTGGAACAGAGAAAATCTGGTTCTCACAAATTTTGAACCCACTGAAATATTTATTTACAGTTCCAGTGCTTCATATTAACCACGAATCATGCACATACAGACAAATACTGTATAGCTTCCTACATCTGTTTGACACCATATGTGCATTGCTACAAAATATGTGAATGAAATCTTGATTATAATTCCTCAATATTTTACTGCAGATTTCAAATGTTTGTTTAATTGCATTTTATTAGTTACCAGATACTATGATGGGATGCAGAATTAACCAATCAGGATCATGTAATTTTTCCATTATCATTTAAAAGCTATTAGCCAGCAAGCTAGAGTCTGAGCTCAGGGATATTGATGTGACCGATGATGAAATACTGGAGGACTGGAACAGATGTATTTTATCTCCTATGCATATTTTTGGTTCCAATGATTTTTATTAGCAAGGAATGACAATTAGTACAATATAATATAAACGATGTAACTCTTCAAAAATGATTAACAAATGTAGTGGAAAAAACAGACCAGAGTCACATTGCTATAGTGCTATACACATAGCACATAGTGCTATACCTTTAACACAACAACTAAATATAAAGACAAAAAGAAGACCAAAACCCAAAACAAAACAAAACAAACACACACGCACACACAAAAAAAGAAAAAATAATAAAAATAAATAAATAATAAAATAAAAAATAAATAAATACATTTTTTTATAAAATTAAAATAATAATAATAATAAATAATAAATAATAATAAATAAATAATTATAAAAATAATAATATAATAATAATAATAGTAATAGTAAATTATAATAATAATAATAATAATAATAATAATAATAATAATAATAATAATAATAATAATAATAATTTAAAAAAAAGAAACCCAAAGAGGGTATCAGTCAGGGGGCAGACTTTGCAGAGAATTAAAGTATTTGACAAATGGCAGCCATCTATTGGCAAATTTTGTAAGATTACCTCTAATAGAATATCGTATTTTTTCCAATTTTAAAAATAATAACATCTTTAAGCCATTGAGATATAATTGGTGGTTTGGGGCACTTCCAAAGAATCAACAAGCGACGCCTGGCAATCAATGATGTGAAAGCTAAAATATCTAATTGCATCTTATCATACTTAAGTAAATCCAATGGCGCTCCAAAAATTGCTACACCAGGGAAGACACCAATATTAATATTAAGAATCTCAGACATAGTCTAGAAGTAATCACAGGAATAGGAAGAACATGTGACTTAAATCACAAGGTGATTGGTGACATCTGTCACACAGCTCTCACTAATACTGGAGCAAAATTTTGCTAGTCTAGCTTTAAAAATTGTCTCTAGCTTTTAAAAATTAACTCTGTAAAAAGTTTTAAATTGTATATGACTTAGCCGGGCACATATCGAGCTTGTGTGTAGTCTCTTTACTGTAGACTCCCACCACCTTTCTGTGAACACCATTCCCAATTCACTCTCCCATTTTGCTTTAATTCCAACAATGTCACGTTTATCAAGAGGCAGATCCTATGCATATTAAGGGTATTAATATGGCAAGATTTGTCAAATTCTGAGCATGATCAACTCTTCTACTACTATCACCCTTTTTTTATTGTAGAGATCATACAGGGATTATATGTGTTATATTTCCTGGTCTCTACCAGATACATTAATTCATGGCTACACCACTGCCATCACTGATTGTGTTTTCCAGTTAAAGAGAACAACAAGGGAGGGGGGTATCTGTGGCATTGGTTAAGGGTGGGTTACAGTTTGAGAAACCATTAAAGACTAGTCCGGAACCTGCATGTCTTGATGTTTGGAATTTTTTGCAGTCTCAAGTTTGCATATGTGAAAGGAATGACTCAATATGAAATGAAGAAGGGGAATTCTTTCAATAAGCACATTTTTAGAGGGCACATATCCTGTGTACTGCACACACCGCCAATGGGTCACAGCAAGAAGTGTTAGACCTCCAGGTTTCAGGGCTGATATATAAAGCCTCAGCCTCTCTTTAATTGTCCATAATTAGAAGGACACAGACAGCTGAATGCTCACCCTGTCCTGATGGGAATGTCCCAAAGCTTTGCACCACACCCATATTCAATCCTAAATTACAAACCAACTTACTGTACTTACTTACACACCCAAATACTATGACACAAACATGTGCAGCAGTACATCCCGGGACACTATGATTAAGAATGTACTTTAATATTATCATCTGTATCAAGCTTTTGGGAGACAGGGCCTCAGACAAAAATGTTTTTTTAATGCATCAATGCTGTTATTAATTAATAAACCTCTTTCATATAAAAACAACACTGAGACTGTCTGGGATCACCAGCAGAGACAGAAGTGAGAGCCAAAGTCTACAGAAAAATTGTGGTAAGTTCTCCAAGATTCTTTTACAGCCAACCGATTATAAAGTAAAAGTGTGGTCACGCCAAATCAGTGTATACATGGTTATTTTTGGAATTTCTTTTCATGTGTGTAAGTACAATATATTTACATTGCGTGTATATTTATTAGGGTTTGGGCACACGGAGATCCCTCTTAGCAGAACTGGTTTAGTGTAAATATTACACATACCACACAAGCTGACAGAGTCTCTTGCTATTTCACATTCACAGAGAGAGAGAGAGAGAGACTGTGATTTTTTTTACTGGCAGCTGAAATTCACCAAGCACTTACATAGCCACAATGACTACAAGTCTGTATCACATGAATGTATAGTCTGGTTAGAGGGCGTCTTGAACACTGAAGGTCTTTCATCTAGTTTATATGAGCCAGAAAACGCTGGGGTGCTGTTTATTGGCCTCCTACTACAATTTCCTGCTCTTGAAAAATAACTATTGCTCTTGTAGTTTAATCAGGTGAAACATCTACCGAAGCATGTGTGTGTGTGTGTGTGTGTGTGTGTGTGTGTATGTGTGTATGTGTGTGTGTGTGTGTGTGTGTGTGTGTATGTGTGTGCGTGCAAAATAACAGATAACCACACATGAACTAGAGTTTCCGCATACACCGTACAGAGATAATTGTATGTTTAAATGGATAATAAGTGCTTGGGGATGAGGCATGGCATATCCAAATGAATTGTTATATGTTATAATGATAGTGGAATAGATTACATTTTAATGGTTTTCTGTAAGATCAATAATTGCTAATTAGAGTTAAAATAATAACTACACTATGGTAATCCAATGATGTCAGTTTTAATGTTATGAAATGTTATGATGGAAATACAGAAACACTCTGAGCTGATGTACAGAAGTCAGTTAAATGTATTTATTGCACTTTGGCTCCCTCTTGCAGTGAAAGCATGTAACACACCCAGTGGCGATCCCATACACTTAATCCCAACACTGATTTATTATTCTAAACTATTTATATACTTGGTTATCCAAAGTGACTGTGATGTTAAGCAGTTGTGAAACTTCTAGCTATTATTTCATTATTATCAGGGTCAGCTGGTTATGATACTGAATGACAGAAACATTAATTCTCTTTATTTTTTTCCTAATACGTCTTTTCCAAATAACAAGCAGCATAAACAGAAAAGCAGTCATCTTTTTCTTTTAAAACATGGAATATAAAAAATCTGTCCCTGGATTCTATCCATGTTTAATACATGCATAATCACTGCGTTTTCTTCTTAGGACTGATAAAGTGTTATGGATGTAACAGCTTTAAAGAATTAGCTCAAACTGACAACAAATCTAGTGTGTGTTTCACACAACTGTCAATAACTGTCTAATGATTGAGTCAATAAAAGAGAAATAATTCAGCCCTCTATTTTGCTGGTGGTGCTATAGACCAAACGAATGGAAATAATAGAGCCTTATTAAAATAATTGTATAATCTAGATAATAATTTATCTGTCATTTATTTCTAGAATTAAATTAGCTTTAGAAATAGAAATATGCGCTGCATTTAAAAGTTTTTCTCCATAAATGGTTTTACACTGAAAGGCATCCCCTGGCATAAAACATCAGATAACTATGAGTCATATATAACACAAACAAACATGAACAGAGGACTTACATTCTGCAAGACCTGGTTGTTGTTAAGGTGGTCTTGGCTGATGGGACTCAGTGGAACATCATTAGAAGATCCATTCTGATGGCAGTCGAGTGGTACATGATCACGACATTGTGCATGACAGGTGTACTTACAACCTGCAGGAAAGAAATGAGGAGAGGTGGAAAAAACATCTTATTGACTTTATATAAGAAAGTTGGTTAAGTAGATGAATTATACAGTCAGGAAAAAGGCACTCAGCAAAATTGCATAGGATATAAATGGTTATCTGTTTCCTCTGATTTCTTCAGGCTTAAAGGCAAGACATTTAGATTTTATGTCTTGCATTTTAGGCACTGCTTACATTTAAGGCACTGGCACTGATAAACCACATCTTGGATGCTTCTACTCAGGAGAAAAATCTGGCAACCTTGGTGGTGGTAGCTGAAGTGGTTAAGGCTCTGGGTTGTTGACCGGAAGCTCGGGGTTCAAGCCCCAGCACCACCAAGCTGCCACTGTTGGGGCCCTTGAGCAAGGCCCTTAACCCACCCTGCTCCAGGGGCTCTGTATCATGACTGACCCTGCGCTCTGACCCCAAACCCCAAGGATGGGATATGTGAAGAAAGAATTTCACTGTGCCGTAATGCATATGTGACAAATAAAGGCTAACGTAAATTGTGACCTATATGTAAATGTAGTCCATCATTAACTGATTTTTTCTCTTTTCTCAGTTTCACAATGACTTGTTTTTCTGACAGACAGCTCTCTGTTGTTCACGTTATCTTATTCAGCAATAAATATGAAACTGAAGTCTAAAACCAAAAGTAGATGTTCAGAGCTATTTATTGTTTAAACAGTCAATCTACCAGAACACACCTGGTTAACAAGAAACACTTGTCACTCAATTGTTCCAATAATTTTCAAACTATGTGGTCATGCTCCATCATTACACACATCTAGACGTAATTATATGAGGAAATATAATTAAACTTAAATTCTCAACTCTCATTTTCTATTCATCTTTTGTTCTCAAACGTAAATGTCTTCAGTTGACAAAAAAAACAACAAAATAAACAGGCCTTGCTGTTCCAATAGTTTCAGAAAGAATGCTTATAAATACAGCCCATAATAACTAAACAACACATATGACAAAGATCCAGAAACCTACAGGATGAACTATAACTTTACAACTCAGACTGGACCACTGGTATAAATATATAAGGTGTTTTTGTGGACTTACAGCTTGGGTAGTTAAATAGAGATAAATAACCCAAAGAGAGAGAGTGACGGTTTGCATAATATGCAAATGGTGCAGAAAAAGCAATGCATACGTTCTTGCTCACTCCTATTTGCCAACCAAAAAAACACAAATACAAACTACACATCATCAGTGAACTTCATGAACTTCTCAGGCGAAGGAAAGAGCAGTAACCTGTACATACCAGTGGATGTTATATTTATATTTTGCAATGTTATCTGACAAACTTGATGTCTTTATATTCATCCAGGTTTGGAAACCTGACAGTAGCAAAGTGACAGTAGCGGAAGTCATGACCTCACTGTCTTCTATTTTTACATGCTGAGATAAATGTAAACTCATGATTAAAGTGAAAGGAGAGTAGAGGAGAGGATGTGGTATTCTTCCTCTTCAGTTCCTCTTCAGTGCTGAGAAAAGAGAGGGCTCTCATGCATTATCACAATCATGGCACTCATCACAACACACAGCAATGCAGCAACAAACAGAGAGCGGTCATGTCAGTCACCCCGTTATCACAACCTACCTGGGGTTTTGCGCCTGAACTGTGGGGTGGTTTTGCTAGAAAGTTTGCACACTGCTGCGCCCATTCCAGCTGAGGCTCATGCAGATGAGACCTCTCGTTTCTCTCTATCCCATCTTTCCTCCCCTCCTTCTCTCTCTGCCTACTTAGCTCTGAGCCTGCTTGCTGAACCTCCATCAGACACAGCCTTGTTAAAAACATCAGGATGCTGTTACCCCTGCACAATAAAATGAACAATCAATCCCTCAACTCTCTCACACTCACAATTCACTTTCAACCCATTTGTGATTTCCTCTCTCTCTCTCTCTCTCTCTCTCTCTCTCTCTTTCTCTGCCATCATCTCTCTCTCTCTTGCGCCCTCACTCACTGTTGATGTGCTGAGTGGGGTGATTTTGCCTATCAAATGTTGTCTCTCTAGCTAGGCTGTGATGGACGCACAGAGGACGAGTGGAGGTCAGTAGTGAGAAAATGTTTTTGTGGGCTAAAAGTGAATTAGCTGAAGGAAATTACCCATCCATTTCATATATTGTGTGTAAGTACAATATATTTACATTGCGTGTATATTTATTAGGGTTTGGGCACACGGAGATCCCTCTTAGCAGAACTGGTTTAGTGTAAATATTACACATACCACACAAGCTGACAGAGTCTCTTGCTATTTCACATTCACAGAGAGAGAGAGAGAGAGAGAGAGAGAGAGAAACAATATTGCCATGCACAGGATCTGACTGGATTGTGAGGTAACTCAGAGAGCACCCTTAAAACACCATCTCAACAGTGAAGCATGATGGTGATAGCATCATCTTGTGGGGATGCTTTCCATCAGAAGGAAATGGGACGTTGGTAAGACTGATAAAACCAATAAAGGGCGGTTTAAAAGAAATCTGTTCCGGCAGGCAAGTGTGAGACGCTGTATATAGAGTGGGTGAGCATGTAAGCAAAGCTTCTGCACCTTTGGATTATGTGAACGATAAAACTGCGCACTGGAAGTAACATTTGACGTTAGTTTAAATACAACCAATATTTAATGTTTCAAATCCATTTAACTATTCACTGGGATACATCGAGCTGAGAGATCTTTAACAGGTATTATCTAATATTACAGCAACATAGAGCTAAACACTCTAGGTGTTTGCACAGAATCACACATCAACACATCTCAATAATATCTTTCCTTCTTTAAGGTTTCAAAGAAAAGCACAGAATCAGTATTTTTCACACACATAATCACTTAAATCCTGAATATTGTAGGACTCTGAGCAACATCCTTCCACACACACACACACACACACACCCACACACACACAAGAATGGATTCCTGAGTTTAATAGCTTACCATTTATACGGGGTGGTAGAGAGATGTGCTGATGTTCTACATCAGTGAATCAGAAACAGTGGTGCTCCCAAACACACATCTAATATCTCATTAATAATCTCATATAATAGTGGACTGATAAGGAGTGCTAGAGAGTGTACGGTGTGTTTTTTGTTTTTTATCCAGTCATAAAAAGCAGTGTACATGTCCAGTACTAATGCTTTTCCCTCTCACACAAGGTTTTGCTCTCTGGGGCATTTGGAAAGTACTGCTTACTGCTTGTCCTGGAAATAATTGCACTTCCCATCATGTAGACAGATTACTATTGAAAGTCCATTCTGAGAAAACTCCACTCAGCATTTCCTCAGCATGCTTGTGCAGGTGTGTCTGAGCAAGGCACGCAAACCTTTTGACTCAGAAAAATGACAAGCATGACAGATTCTTGTCAGGGACTAGCTGCAATTCTGGAAAAAGTTAATTGCTTCTGATTAGCTTGCTGTATTGATGAAAGCCATTTCTTCAAGCACAGCATGTTCATGTCTTAACACTTAATTTAACCACTCACTGAGATCTGATCTAATTAGTAAAGGTCTCATCTTTTACGTCAGCAACTTCCAAGGAAGTTTATCATGTAGCTCTGCTTCTTAGATCATAAAATGAAGGAAAACCTGATTGGATCTTGACTGAATTCAACCAGTGTATCTGTGCTTCATGTATTAGCTACATTAAACATATTTAACTCGCATGGCTTCCACAACCAATCATCTTTGTGCAATCTGGCTCGCTCTTTATATGTTAAAACTGTATGTTATTTCTCACTGGCTTTCGTTACACTCCTTTCAACCAAACATATATGAAACAATTCTTTGTTTCTGTTTCATCCCTATCCCTTAAACCCTTGTGCAAATTACTATGCAAAGAGAGAAACCTTGTTAAAAAAAACATGGCCTAACTTCCTGTGTTAGACAAAGGTCATGTTATGAACATAGCAGGGGTACTGAACGTGGTGGATTGCCTGTGCACACAATTACCGTCTTCACTCGTTCATCCTGAATAATTGTTTTATTCTAATCAGTGTCAGTTTAAATTACTAATTATTTCAGGAAATACAACCAACTTAATTCATTCAGAAAATGAGTAGCTACATGCAATATTAACAATGGGAGATGTTGAGACTTGTCTAAAGGTAAAATGTTTTTACCTAGAGTCCCATTTTTCATAATATTTTTTGAATATTTTTTGCACAAAAGAAACTCAAACACACTGAATGCAGGGTTAAAGAGAATGCTAATGCAGGATGTAATCTACTCCCTTGAAGGAACTATGATTATGATTCATAGAACAAAACAAAACTACCCACATTCACTTGCAATACAAGCACTATGTGTGTGTGTGTGTGTGTGTGGGTGGGTGTGTGTTTCACTAGAGCATACCTGTTACTTGTCCTTCAAACAAAACTGTCATGAAGAACCTCTAGAGCAGTGGTATTCAACAAAAATTTGTGAGGGTCCATTTACATAAAATTCCTATCTTGCAAAGATCTGAATGAGCAACACACATGACAGAATGGCTCCATCACTAATGTTTAGTTTATGGCTACAAATGATGCTGTAAGATTCGACTAACATCATAGACTTTGACTCAGGCAAAATAAATATGTTCTTCTAATTAATTTTCTTTTGGAACAATACAGACATGTCCGTATTAGCAGATCCAGACAGAAATAGAGATTCCTATATGCCCATATAGCAATCTTCTTCCAGTGCAGCCTGAGTGAGGAATTCCACATGCTCCAGTCTTCATTCTTCTCGGCTCCTGACAGACTGGACTCCTAATAGGCTGCTGAAACAACACCAAACTGCTAAACAAAGGGCAGGTCACTCAGCTGCCTGTCAGCTCTTCACTGTTCTCTAATCACTCTTCAGTCACAGATCATCCATTGAGGATGTTCTCAGGGTCAGGAACTGTATTTGGCAGGTTACTGTGAGCCCATTCGCACACGGAAGTCAGACACATCCCATCATTTAATATTTACCTTTAACTTCGTTCTCGAGAACTGAGAAACTGTTGTTCTGAAACAATGTTGTCTCTAAAAGCCTGGACTCAGCTGAAAATTATGTTATATTCATGTAATATAATTCATTTTGTAACAGAGATATTCTGCAAAAAGTCGTGAGCTGAAGAAAACATGAATGGGCAAATGTATTTTGACCCCACAAAAACAATATTGTAAGCAAGTATAGACAGGAATAGCAGCAAGAGGGAAAGAATATGTCATGGCATAGAGATGGCGCTGAATGGATCCTAACCATTGATCACTTGGGAATAATGTTTGTCTCTATCACACTTCGGATCAATCAGATGAATCTGTTGCATGAAATGGGTCTGCAGTGTAATAACATACAACAGACTCTGTTATTTCATGCAGTGTTATTTCACCATTCATGCTACTGAGCATCATGCACCGAAGGGACATGAAATCAGTTGAACACGAACTACTCATAACATGTCCTGATAACATCATCATCTTCATCAACAACATTTTCACTACCCCCTCTATCCTGGTGTGGGTGGTGTTGAAAGAAACAAACATGAGATCAGTCTTATGCCAAATGTACCCTGAAAGAGGAGTCCTACCCTTAGAGATTTTTGATATGTACTGTACTTGGAAAGTGAATCAGGTATACTTTTACATTTCAGTGAAGCAACATAGTTAGACCATAAGATATTGTTGTACCTTTTTTTTATCTAAGGTGAGAGATGGTACATAGGTATATAGACATACTGTTGAAATGAACCACCACAGAGTCACAGTGTTACCGTCAAACAACAGAGTGTTGGTCTTAGTTCTTTGTGGCTTACTAAAGACAGAAACAATGCTTTTAAAACCATGTATTTCTCCTCCTTATATAGCACAGAGTAGAACATATCCATCTTCCCAGAAACATTTCAAACACTTAATAATAAAGTGATAATGATTCATAACATACTGAAACAAAGCAGTCAGTACATTCCCATCGCTGTGCTGGACATTTGATAGGTCAGCTGCTCAGATTAGAAAATGATATACACTGTCAGTCAAAAGTGTGGAATCACTAACATTGCCACACACCTAGCAAAACACTACAGAAAATAAAATAAAACCCTAAATGTGGACGTATAAGTCTATTATATTCTAAGACTTTAGATTCAAGATTAGATTAGATTTAAGACTCTAAGATTCTATTTTAAGAGCTAGTATTAAGTATTAGATTTACATATAGTGTATGACAAGAGTGATAAAGACTTCAGCATTTTCTAATTAAATTAGTTTCAGACCGTTGTAGTAAAATAAAGTAATTTCTAAAGTATTAATAATAAATATTTACTGGTTCACATATACCTATGTCTTGGAAATATGTTCCAATGTTAAAGTTTGTAATATGAAGTAATTTAAATAATTTTGCCTGTTAGTATATATCCTAGATGTTAACATAGTTCCACTTTTTAAAGCATCTAAACTACATGTACATAAACTACATTTTTCCATTTTAAATATATAAAAATTCAGCACATGAAAGAATATTGAGAGAATTCACGTGTAAATTCCTTTCACGATCATTAATTACAAAAGTGTATTTTGTATGATAAATATGTATTATGAATGGATAATGAATATTTTTTTCATTTCATTGTCTGTACTGTTTATCCGATCTATGCTTGGGTCACGGGGAGCCTGGCGTCATCAGGCATCAACGCAGGATACACCCTGGATGGAGTGCCAACCCATCGCAGAGCACACACACACATCTTTGGACTGTGGGTGGAAACTGAAGCACCCAGAGGGAACCCACCAAGCACAGGGAGAACATGCAAACTCCACACACACAGTGAGCAGGAGCGAGACTCAAACCCAGGACCATGGAGGAGTGAGATGAACAGTCTAACCACTAAGCCACCATGCCACCCAGATAATGAATATGAATTTGTAAATTTCCCATTGGGATGAATAAATTATCTATCTATCTATCTATCTATCTATCTATCTATCTATCTATCTATCTATCTATCTATCTATCTATCTATCTATCTATCTAACATTTATGAAAAGTCAGGCTTACACAAAGCTGCTCATAGCAACTGGCCGCAATTTCTCCTAGTGGATAAATACAGTATATACCATTAGTATATATTAGCAGTATTTTAATTGCTATTCACATTGCAGCTCTATAGTCTAGAATTATATTCTAAAAAGAAAATCTCAAAATATACTTCCTGTAGAGGAGAATCTAACACAATCAAAATCCCAAATCCTCCAAACAATCATGACTGCCACCAATCAAAACCCATATACAGCAACAGACACCAGCTCATTATCCTCAGAGTCCCTGATCCTGCAGGGTACTGGACTCACCAGAAATCTTCCACAGAAGACTGAGCTCCATGCGTCCTGAGCGACGCATTACTTTGGAGAAACAGTAGTAGATCACGGTTATTTTTCTCAGAGTTCTGCTGAAGCCTCTCCTCAGTGCCATGACTTACACAGCAACCACCTAAGAGCTCACGCAGAAGTCCAAACGCATCTGTGTTTCCCACGCATGTGATAAGCAAGAGCTTCGGCCATAATGAATTTCCGTCTTTCCCTCTGTGTTTTTCTCTCCTTCTCTGTCTACAGCCTCCCTTCATAGAATCCCCTGCTTGAGCGTGTGTGTGCATGTGTCTGGGACCCCATGATTTTCTACTGCACTCAGTCAGCTGGTCAGTAGGCGGTCTATTGTGGTTCAATCATTATGCTGTCACAGAGCAATGTGTCTTCTCTAGACACACAGTCACTGCTGCTAGACAAACAAGCAGATGGGTATTAGGGAAGCCAACAGGTGGGTGTCAAATAGCAAGACACGAAGCAGACGAGCCAGAAAAAGGTCTATTCATGCTATACTGGATCTAATATTTTTGCTTCTATCCTCATGTCATTCTTATAATTTAAACATAAGTGCCATAATGCATAAAAACCTAAAGTAAATTTATTGTTTTTGCAAGGGGAAGACACACACAATAACTTAACCACATACCACAGCACTGTTGAGTTGGTCAGGATGTGTTTATTTAACAGGCAAAACACAGGTTTTCTTAAATGGAAAATGTAGATGGCTTTCAGTACAGAGGGTTTCAAGGTTTCTCAGTAACATGACAAGCTGCATTTTTGTTGTTTTAACTTCAAGAGAAAGAAAAAAGAGAGGCTAGTGAGGGAAAGACTGTCAATAGCTGCTGTAAAGTCAGTGAGAACAGGAAGTACTTTTGCGAATGCAACAACAACAAACAGATAAAAAGTACAGCATCACTTCAAGCCATTTCGCACCACCTTGTTGATGATTATTTCCCCTAAATAGCAAAACCTCATCCTGTTTAATTCCTCATGTATGAAATCTATTACTATAATTTACAGAAAGGTTGCTGAACAATTGTTGTTGTTTCGGCTGCTCCCTGTTTGGGGTCACCATAGCGGATTAATCAGTCCCCATGTTTCGATTTGGCACAGGTTTTATGCTGGGTTCCATTCCTAGATTAGATCGGAATCCTCCCATTTAATCTGGGCTTGGGACCGGCACTGAGAGTTCAACTCTTCAGTGGCTGGGTTAGCGCCCTGCCCGAGAATCAGACCTGAGCCACGGCAACGAGAGTGAGGGATCCTGCCGCTGGACCACCAGGAGACTCTAGAAAGGTTGCTGAACAATAAAATGCACTATATTGAAAATGGTCATTGAATAATATACAGAGAATAAATAAATATCCAGTGGGGAGCAGTTCTGTGGGTGGAAATACACTCTTGATGAGAGACGAGGAGAATGACCAGCCTACTCACACTAACTCAGATAACCACTCCTTACAACTGCGGTGAGCAGAAAAGCATAAGGTCAAAACCACACTGATACAACAGTGAAAAACCACATTTTGTTCTACTTCTGTTAGTCATGAACAGTAACAGAAAGCTGGTGTAAACGCTGGCTCACAGAACTGCAACTGAATTAATGTTTTTTTGTTTTTTGTACCAGTCTGAGTTAAACTCTAGAGCAGGAATGTCCAATCATATCTGCAGAGGGCCGGTATGGGTGCAGGTTATCAATCCAATCAAGCAGGAACCACAACTTTTATTCTAACTGTTTAATCATGATCCTGGCTTTCAATAGACTTGGGTGTGGTTTCTGCTTCATTGCAATGAAAACCTGCAACCACACCAGACCTTTTGTGGATAAGACAGGACATCTCTGCTCCAAATCTGAAAGACTCTGAAAATCTGAAAGCATTCTCAAACCAACCCTGGCACCAACAACCACACCACTTTTACAGTCACAAAGATCACACTTTCCTCCCTTCTGATGTTTGATGTGAACATTTACTGAATCCTGACCCATATGACCCATAATTTATGCATTGGTCTGCTGCAACATAATTGGCTAATTGTATAATTGCAGGAATAAGCAGGTGTAGAGGTGTTCCTAATAACATTGACAATAATTGTATACGTGTGCGCCTTTCATCTTTCTTTCTGTTTTTCTTACTTCTTTTGCCTATATGGCAATGACTTAATGTCATTAACAAGTAAACTAACCAACAAGTAAAACGTTGTTGTTCTTTTTGCTCACCACAGCAGATTATTTGTTCCACATTTTTCAGTCAGGCCCAGGTTTTACACCAGATGCCCTTCCTGATGCAACCATCCCATTTTATGTACGCTTGGGACCAGCATTGAGAGTTAATTCTTCAGTGGCTGGGTTAATGCCCTGCCTAGGAATCGAACCCGGGCTGCAGCAATAAGTGCATAGGAACCTGCCACAGGACCACCAGGAGGCTACAAAGCAAGATGTAAAATAAATCTACAAAATAAATAAATCTGTAAAATAAATTTGCATGAGCTGAATTATTTTTATTGGAACATAACAAACTCATATATTTTCTGACAGAACTATATCACACTATCATATCTATATTCTACCCACATTATATCTATATTCTGTCTACATCCATCCACACATCTCACTGTACATTCTACTATCACTATTCTGCTTATTCTATTCTATTCTATTCTTGTTTTGTTTTTTTTATCCTATTTTTATTTTCATATACTGTATAATGATACTTGATATTCTTTTTATTTTAGATTCTGTATTTCTTAGTTTTATATTCAGGGTTTACATTTTTTATTTCCATCATAGGACAGTTGTAAAAAACATTTCCCTACATGTTGTACTGTGTATGACTGTGTATGTGACAAATAAAATTGAATTTGGATTTGAGAATGAACCCATTCTCCAGAATTTCTGCTGAGATTTTCTTTTTTATGTTGCAAATCTACTGCAGTGGCAATTGTCTGTGTCCTTAATTTCCTCTAAAATTGTACTCCTACTGTCCTTCATCATATATCATACTGCTGTCACTCATTAGTAATATCTGAATACAGACAATCCACAAACTATACTGCACTAGAATCTGTATTTTGCACATTTTCATTATTATACTCATATACTGCTGATATACACTGATCAGTCATAACATTATGACCACCTGCCTAATATTGTGTTGGTTCCCCTTTTGCTGCCACAACAGCCCTGACCTGTTGAGGAATGGACTCCACTAGATCCCTGAAGGTGTGCTGTGGTATCTGGAAACCATAAAGGATACCTACAGGACTCAAAGGATGCTTTCAAGACTTAAAGGATACTTTTTATAGATACTGATCACTGCAGGACAGGAACACCCCACAAGAGCTGCAGTTTTGGAGATGCTCTGATGCAGTGGTCTAGCCATCACAGTCTGGCCCTTGTCAAACTTTTTTTTACATTTGCCCATTTTTCCTGCTTCTAACACATCAACTTTGAGGACAAAATGTTCACTTGCTGCCTAATATATCCCACCCACTAACAGGTGCCATGATGAGGAGATAATCAGTCAATTCACCTGGCAATGCTCATAATGTTATGCCTGATCGGTGTATAATGTATTTATAAAGTATAATGGCATTTTAATTTATCTACCTTCGCACATATGATATTCTTGCTATCTTTTTTGCTTATCTGACAAGGACAAATCATCCATCAATAATGTGTGAATAAGGCAGATATTTTGGAATATTATCAGTAAATTAGTGCTTTGGTCTATTACATACCATTACCCTGCGTTTTAGGTGTGGTCTTTCTAGAAACTGATGTACAAGATGAAAATATTTCCTAAAACCAACAGAATGTCACCAAACAAGTAGAAGCATCAGCAAGCCACTGTGTAATGCACTTTGTCACGACCACACTTCATTTCTTTCCACTTAGCCAGAGTAAGATACAGGTGCATATGAAAACAGGTGCATGTGTGACAGTCTGGGAAAAGCCATCAGACATCTTGAAGGACATGTTCCCTTTTGTATGTCTCTCAACCACATATAAAGTTTATAGCACTTTAAAGTATTGTAGCCCCAAAAAAAAGCTTCCACAAAGGAATTTTGCCTCAAAGGAGCATCACAGACATTGTGACAGGCGCTATCTACTTAACTGATATTGAATGTGTGCTTTTAGCTAGAGTTCAGCAACATCAAGACATACAACAGGTTCCTCCAGATAGCAAAAAGCATATTTACACTCCAATGCAATGTACATAAGCTACTAGATCAGAAAAGTAGCTTCTAAAATGTCACACAGCCACAATTACATGGTAGCATGTGTCTGTGTATCTGATAAAAAATAGATGGCCAGTGTAGAGCAGGGCTATTAAGCACTTGATTCAGTGATTGCTTCACTCTTCACTTCTTTCGCTTGCTTATTTGCTCGCTTAAGTCAGGTGTCAAATTAAGAAAAAGTCACCTTTGTCCAAGTGTTACATTTGAGTGAACGCATTGTGCACTACTTGTGAATGAACAACTACTTAAAGGAATACAAAATAAGGACAGAGTCTAAAGATAGCATTTTTGGGGGGTCAGAAAGGAAACTTAGTGAACTACTGGCTTAGGCAAGAATGCAAAAGGACAGGTGTTCACCCAGACACTAAACAAATCATACATGCCATATGATATGAATCTGTACAAACAGGACACTTCAGTTGATATTCCTGCCTGGAACTTGGACAAGACAACCGAGAGCTTTAGATTCCTATCGGTGTTTCTTGTAATATTCTAACACTAAACTTATAAAACCACTCAGAACTGAAATACTATGGAGTACACAGTAACTAAATGGAGCTAGTTGAGAAATTACAAGATGGTCTTTTTTAATACACGACACAAATATCACAAAGTAAAGTGTTTGTCATAATAAAGTGTTTTGACAAAGCAGTGTGCACATGATACAGTGCTGTGTTTGTTTTAACACCAACAGAGAGACCTAGTGCACAAGACAGTGTGTGAAGCCCAGACCTAAGCTATGATGCAAGACCCCTTAAGGACAGCATTACTGCAATTATTGTGATGAGATTATTATTAAATGAAAATCTGAGCACCAAGTCTCAAACCAGATATATTCCTTTAAAGACACATACTCTTCAGAATGCAAGTAGATAGTGACAAAATATAGAGGTTTACTAAAAACCAGTCTGTCAACATACCGGTAGGTGTGTGTGTGTCCATGTGTGTGTGTGAGTGTATTTCGTGTACGCCTGTCACCTATGATTTGTTTTTGGATACGGCACACACGCTGAAATAAAACAAATCAGTTTGCGTAAACCTATTCTCAACTGTTCTCAGATCTTAGTCAGTCCAAAGGCATACACACCCTTGATTTCCACTACCAGGAATTATTCAGTAAGATAATACAGTTTATCTCCCTCTAAGAGTTTCTGTAGGATATATGATTTATTCACATTAGGAAGAGAAGAAATCAATGGTCCTGTATTTACATCCCACCTGCCTCACTTTTTATTACATATGTGGCCACGATTCAAAGGCAGTGTGTTAAACCAACCCAAGCACACTTTATACAGATCATGAAGTCTTTGATTAGGGCTTGATTAACTAGATCACGTGATTTGGAGGACAGAGGGTCTCCAGGGTTGTAGCTACTTAAGGATAAATATATATATAAATATAATGGAGATAAATGGTAGCCTCAAGCTGGCCCTCACCTGTGCACATCAGGCCCCCCTGGAAGATGATGGCACAGCACACATCGCACCATCCTTCTGATACCTCCTCTCTGAAATCATGTCCCTCTCCTCTTCTTCCCTGCGCCCCGAATATGCTCCTCACATCCGGGGGTTTGTAGCCCTTCTTCCTGGCGCGTGGAGCGGCTCCTCCGTCGTCGGCACATCTGAGCAGGTCGTTGGGGGCTTCTTTGAGCTTCTTATCGGCGTGTGGATCCCACGGGGACGGAGCTTTCTTCGCTCCTCTCGCTTTGCGCATTTCGGCTCTTCTTTTCCCACCGAACCTCAGCGAGCTTGCGCCACTCACACTGAGCGCGCGCACAGTCCGGGCAGGTAGCGCGAGAGGTGAGGAGGCGACGAATGAGGCGCGCGCCACAGCCACGCCCTCACATTTCAACACCCCAATTCAAGACTATTCAAACTATTCCAGAAACCACGCCTGTACACCTGCTCATTCATGCACTTAATGCAGTCAGCCAATCATGTGTGTTATGCAGGAATGTAACGTATAAAATTATGCAGATACAGTAAGGGTCAAGAGCTGCAGTTAATGTTCACATCAAACATCAGAGTGAGGGGAAAATGTGTGACTTTCACCGTGGCATGTTTGTTGCTGCCAGACGAGCTGGTTTGAATATTTTCAGGAACTGTTTATCTTGGATTTTCACACGCAACAGTCTATAGCATTTACTCAGAATGGAGCAAAAACATCAAGAGAGCAGCACGTCTACAGGCTGAAACACACTGTTGATGAGAAAGCTCAGAGAAAAATGGCCAAACTGGTTCACACAGACATGGGAAGTTACAGTAAGTCAAACAGACACTCATTACAGCCATGGTGATCTCTGAAAACACAACACACCAAACCTTCAGACGGATGATCTGCAATAGCAAATATACACATTGGATTCTACTCTTTTAGCAAAACTGGACACATGAAGACTGAGAAACTGGGTCTGGTGCCCACTGCTGCTGAGACCTGTTCTTGGCTGTCTGGAGTGCAATCCAGGTTTCTGCTTTTGTACCTGTTTTAGCCTATATCTGTAGTATCTGCTTATTGAAATCCTAATAAAGTGGACAGAGTGTATGTCCTGGAAGCTCTCAAACTGGCTATATTAAATGTGCAACAGAAAAGAACACACATTAATAGACAACTAAACTGTAAATGTTGCTGAGGTGGTACTCACAATAATACATCTTTAGATAATACACTGAAGATATCTATGATTTAAAATCTCTCAAGGTTCATACACTGATCAGGCATAACATTATAATATTGTGTTGGTCTCCCTTTTGCTGTCAAAACAGTCCTGACCCATCATGCACTGTGTATTCTGACACCTTTCTATCAGAACCAGCATTAACTTCTTCAGCAATTTGAGCAACAGTAGCTCGTCTCTTGGATCGGATCACACGGGCCAGCCTTCACTCCCCACATGCATAAATGAGCCTTGGCCGCCCATGACCTTGTCACCGGTTCACCACTGTTCCTTTCTTGGACCACTTTTGATAGATACTGACCACTGCAGACCGGGAACACCCCACAAGCTCTGCAGTTTTGGAGATGCTCTGATCCAGTCGTCTAGCCATCACAATTTGGCCCTTGGCAACCTCGCTCAAATCCTCATACTTGCCCATTTTTCCTGCTTCTAACACATCAACTTTGAGGACAAAATGTTCACTTGCTGCCTAATATATCCCACCCACTAACAGGTGCCATGATGAGGAGATCATCAGTGTTATTCACTTCACCTCTCAGTGCTCATAATGTTATGCCTGATCGGTGTAAATGATCTTTAAATGGGGAAAAATAAAGATATGTTGAGCTTGTTGTTAAAGCACACTAAAAGATCATAAGCTGGTCCCTTTACAGTATCAACATAGGAAAACAAAGTATGAGTATGTTTCTTATCTTTTTATAAGAAAAAATATTTCTTTAATATGGCTATGTTCAAAATATAGACTACTATTAAATAATTATCATAAAGTATACCAATTAATTAAATAATAATTATCATATGCTATATCATTAAATAAATAAAGGTAAAACTTCATAGTCATGAAATAATTTTAATGTTTTTATTAAAAGATAATGAAGCTACAGATTTTTCAAAGTTTTATTTGAATACATTTTTTTAGCTTATTATTACTATACTACTTCCCCCAAACCCCCGAAAAAGTGCTAACAAAAGATCTAACGTACAAACACAAGAAACATACATTATCATTAATACTAACCATATAAATATGAGCATGGCAATAACACAAAAACTCTCTTGATCCATAACATTATTCTTATCTGGTATCTTTGTGTATTAGAAGAAGTTCCCCCCAAAAATTCTACAGAAATGAAACTAAAACAAATCCATAATATTGAATTATTATTCACAGTAGCTTTGGAATTTTTACAAAAATATGAAAACATTTTTTACTAAAATACATTTTTTATTCAAGTGACTTGGTCCCTGAGTAATAATTAACATGACAGTCCAAGGGGAAAAAAAGTATTAAAAAAAAAAGAAAAACTCAAAAAACGATAGGTTTAATGAACCTCCTCCTCAGTATCACCGGCTGTGCTGAAAACCTTTTCCTAAAAAGAGAAAACAAAACAGACAAAACATATATTAGCATTTGTTGTTAAATAATGAAAAGAAAATGTATCTAAAGCGAACAAAACAGAAGAGGCTTGGTAGCGAACTCTACTGCACTTACATAGCCGCCCTGCTGGTTGACCCAGGGGGTGAAATAGTCCTGCAGGTATTTAGCACCGAAGCCCAGCACTCGGTTCATGGGATGGCAGTCCATGGCGTTTAGGCGGCTGGTCAGCTCAAAAGTGACCGCGATCTCAGCCTGCTTTATGCTCTCTGTAGTAGGAAGCTCCTCTGGACTGAGTCTCATCAAAAAGCTACTAGTCAGTTTTTTAAAGAAACCGTATGACAGAGAGTCCTGCAGCTGTTTCCTAAGCTCGTGGTCCATTTCAATCTACAGACAGATGTTAAACAATTACTTCAATATATCCAATTTCACAGTCATCTTTTTTCCACCTTGATAAATAAATAAAAAATAACAAAATATTTTCCCCTCAATAATGCAGAATCCCTAAATAACTATCCTATTATATTATTATAGATCATTTTATCCAGATGTTTTTACCCCTAAACTTACGATTCATTTATTTTCAAATCCCCAAGTGCATCTGCGGGATTGATGAAATGAAAGGATTGAATGGGACTTACTTTCTCGTTTAGTTTATCTCCTTGTTCCCTAAGCAGTTCCACTAGTTGCTCCACAAGATCTGCAGATACAGGATAAGGATTAGAAACCCTGCTACATCATATAACACAAGCTCTGCATGTATTACTAGAACAGCATATGTGAGAAAGTAAAGGAAGTAAAAGACAGTAATCCAGAGAAGAATTACCCACCGTTACTATCAGTTTCTATATCCGAAGATATGAAATGAACATCATCTGTGAGCTCAGTCAACTTGTTGACAATTTGGTCCACTTCTTCCTGCTCTGAAACAGCTGCAGTAAAGAACACAAAGAGATTAATTAGTAAGCCATGTTTATGAGGGAAAATACCTCTGGTACAATGCCACATGTCTGTTTCATAACATCATGACCTATAAATATAAAGCTGTACCCTCTGTACATCGCTGTAATGTGTTCAATAATGGTCATAGCATTAATAAACCATCTCAGGGTTGTGTTCTGATACTCACGTGAACCTGCAGCTGCCGATTTTCTGCAGGGTTTAGTCGCATGATCGTCATCTTCCTTCTCTGGTCGAATGCAGCTTATGATCTTCAAAAATGAACGCTTCTTATTTTTCTGTGGTTTACGCCGGTTCTGAGGTTGTTCAGGGGATGCAACCTTGGCCTCTCCCACACCGTTGCTCTGTGGGGTATGACTTTTTGTGCTTTTCTTCTGTGTGTACCTCAAAAGGAGTTTGTACTCTAGACTGTCTTTGGGAAACATCTGTGCAAGCAGTTCAGCCTTGTCTCTGGTTGTAGAAAAAGACAAACAAAAAACCCCCCTTAGTTCAACGTTTGCTTTGTGCATTGTTCAATGTACAACACTGAATATTAAGAAAAGGTCTGTAGCTGAACTGTATAAAGCTTCATAGACATTTTATTTGACCTTAAACTTAAACTTTGTTAGCTGTCTATGTGACTTCACACCTTATCTCATTTGTGAACGTTTAATGTGTTTCAGAAACGAAAGGAAAGACGAGTTTCTTAAGCAGAGAAAAAAGACAGAGGGCTTTGTTGTACTCAGAAGTCTTCGGTTTTGGACGTAATATTTTAAATCCAAAACCAGTTTCAATGTAACCATGACTTCAGCCCAAAATATCAGTTTGCAAACTTCTAGAGAATGTGTAGAGTTTGTCAAGTCATCAAGCCTGAATACACACCACATTCCTCCTAAATGACACACTTAATAAGCATGGGATGTTTTCCTTACTTTTTACTTTAAGGCATTCCCCTTTACATAAAGAACGATACACATGTGCCATTTCATTCTTTATATATAATTGTGCGAGTAACCATCATCAGTCAAAACAGGAAGGTGCATTTGACTGTGTGTTTTCTGAAAATACATATGTGAGCAATATGGGAGAATGGAAGAATATCATATGATAAAAAAAAACCATCAAAAAATGAATATGTCAAAAACATAAATCATGTGGACTTTTGTCTAGTTTGTGGAAAAGTACTTAGGGATCAAAGATTTTTTTTCTTCTTTAACATTATTTGGACACATGTCTGGTACAAATATGTGGTCTTGTTTTAAGACATATATTTATGCTTATTTAGGATAGGGTTTTTTTTATTATTTCACATGTGAGGGCCACACTGTAACATGTCCATATGACATCTTAAAATAATTGAATCTTATTTAATAAAAAAAAACTTATAAATTAATTATTTTAAAAAAATAGGTTATTTATAAGATCATGAAGCAAAGTTGGTTTATATATTTATTTACTTACTTATTGCTTAATTGTCTGTCTGCGCAGACTATCTATGAAATAGTTTAGTCCTACATAATCCTTTCACTGTATTAGTCACCTCCTTTGGACATAAGCCATAGTACATAGCAGATGTATTAGAAATATTGCCAAGCTTAGGAACATTTTATCTGTATCTGATGCAGAAAAACTAGTTCATGCATTCATGACCTCCAGACTGGACTATTGTAATGCATTACTAGGTGGTTGTCCTGCATCTTCAATAAACAAGCTACAGTTAGTCCAGAATGCAGCCGCCAGAGTTCTTACCAGATCAAGAAAATTTGATCATATAACCCCAATATTATCATCCCTGCACTGGCTACCTGTGAAGTTTAGAATTGACTATAAACTAGCTCTACTCACGTACAAGGCTCTAATTGGTTTAGCTCCCACCTATCTCTCCAGTCTCCTAACACGTTACAATATACCACGCTCTTTAAGATCACAAAATTCCGGACTTCTAGTAGTTCCCAGAATATCAAAGTCCACAAAAGGAGGTAGAGCGTTTTCGTATTTAGCTCCAAAACTTTGGAATAGTCTTCCTGACAGTGTTCGGGGCTCAGACACAGTCTCCCAGTTAAAATGTAGACTAAAGACTTATCTCTTTAGCGTGGCATACATCTAACACTTCCCATAACCTTGTGCCCAAGTACATCTGATTAAATGCACATTCAGCTAGTACTGCTAATATTACGAACAGCAGCTACGCTAATGCTGTTCCATTGTTTCCCTTCTTCTACCCATCCCGAGGCATACGGAGACTGTGCCGGCTCCAGTGGCATCCGGAGATGGACCAGCTCCAGCCGGGTTCTGCTTGTGAGGATTGGGATATTCAAGCAGTGCCATGGACAACAACCTCCTTATTGATTTACATAACACTATACACATGCTGTATCTGCATCACACAATTGTCACCCAAATGAGGATGTGTTCCCTCTTGAGTCTGGTTCCTCTCAAGGTTTCTTCCTCATACCATCTAAGGGAGTTTTTCCTTGGCACAGTCGCCACAGTCACCTCAGGCTTGCTCACTTGGGATAACATCTAGGACTGTCTGTCTGTTTGTCTGTTCATATGTTTGTTGTTTTCTTATGTCGTTTCTCATGTAAAGCTGCTTTGAGACAATGCTCTTTGTTAAAAGCGCCATACAAATAAAATTGAAAAAAACTGAATTGAATAGATGCTGTCTAAAGGTATGGGCTAAACACCTCCTTGAGTCCTGATTCTCTGTGAAAACTTTCCCATGAGCAAATGATTTTGATAAATATATACCATGTCACGTGACAGCTATGGATAACTCCTAGCAACACTTCTTATTGACTCTTGCCCTCTTTACTTCACATCCTGTCATGTTTTCCACATGCTACAGTTCATAATATAAAAGGGAAATTGTGTGAATTTACATGGTTAACTGCTCAGAATAGAATAGCTTCTTTTAACGATGCTAAATTTGTACATATTAAGTTAGCACTAAAAAGAGAACTGAAAATTAACATCTGTGTGCACATTAGAAAATGATCTGTCAGTCAAGTTGCTGACTAAACACACACACACACACACACACACACATTTGTTGTGTGGCAACGTAATAGCGTTAATGAGGAAATTTCCCTTTGACAATTCATCTGAATTTACTGAATCATTCACTGCTATTTTGTTGAGATGGTTACAATTACGGCTGTACATCTAGTTTCAGAAAGAAAAAAAATCTAGTTTGTTCATGTTTAAACAATGACATTTTACTGAGTCGGTTCTTTGAATCAAGTTCAGCGAAATGAACTCATCTTTTGCGATTCATTTCCTTCATTTCAGCAGAATATAATTACAGCGTTAGCTGTTATCCACTTACTCAAACGTTGATCACATTTAGTATAAGACAAAACTATAAATCAAACAACGAGCCTGAAAAGCCGACTCGGACTAGGGAGATGAACTGTTCATGTTTCTCGTACAGAACCGATAGGATGCGCAGGCAATGCAAAAATGAACGAATCACTCTTTGAGACGACTCGTTGTTCCCGAGTCATATTAAGGATTCGTTCAAAACGAACGAATCATTTATGAACGACATATCAGTAACACACACACGCTTACATACACACACACACACACACACACTTCAGACGTTCCGAGTTATATAAATCTATACATTATCTATACGTGTACATAATTAAAATAAATAAATAAATAAATCCACGACATTCCTTCCGCACATACAAACGCCACGCCTGTATAATATACACATATACACACACACATATAGAGTATTTACAAATAAATACTATTTATTAATTTGTATTAAGTATTAATAATTAATATTATTAATATTTACAAATAAATACTAAACTCTATAATGATGAAAAATAACTTTGTATACTGTTGTACAGTCTCTAATAACAACTACGTCTTGCTTCTTTTACTTCTGCCGATTTACAGTCACTACAAACGTTACCATAGACAAATATAATGTGTATATAATATATAAGAATAATAGAAATAATAGAAAGTCTCTGTTAGACGCTTACAGAGTTTGTTCCTGCATTCCATTCGCCATGTCGCTGCAGTGGGACTCCAAAGTGAATGTGTTTCTGGAAACCTTCAGAAACTTCTTCAGGACCTTCAGGACCTAACTCTCCACTCCTAACTCTCCTCTCCTAACTCTCCACTCCTAACTCTCCTCTCCTAACTCTCCACTCCTAACTCTCCTCTCCTAACTCTCCACTCCTAACTCTCCTCTCCTAACTCTCCACTCCTAACTCTCCTCTCCTAACTCTCCTCTCCTAACTCTCCACTCCTAACTCTCCTCTCCTAACTCTCCACTCCTAACTCTCCTCTCCTAACTCTCCACTCCTAACTCTCCTCTCCTAACTCTCCACTCCTAACTCTCCTCTCCTAACTCTCCACTCCTAACTCTCCTCTCCTAACTCTCCTCTCCTAACTCTCCTCTCCTAACTCTCCTCTCCTAACTCTCCTCTCCTAACTCTCCACTCCTAACTCTCCTCTCCTAACTCTCCTCTCCTAACTCTCCTCTCCTAACTCTCCACTCCTAACTCTCCTCTCCTAACTCTCCTCTCCTAACTCTCCTCTCCTAACTCTCCTCTCCTAACTCTCCTCTCCTAACTCTCCTCTCCTAACTCTCCTCTCCTAACTCTCCACTCCTAACTCTCCTCTCCTAACTCTCCTCTCCTAACTCTCCACTCCTAACTCTCCTCTCCTAACTCTCCACTCCTAACTCTCCTCTCCTAACTCTCCTCTCCTAACTCTCCACTCCTAACTCTCCTCTCCTAACTCTCCTCTCCTAACTCTCCACTCCTAACTCTCCTCTCCTAACTCTCCTCTCCTAACTCTCCACTCCTAACTCTCCTCTCCTAACTCTCCTCTCCTAACTCTCCACTCCTAACTCTCCTCTCCTAACTCTCCACTCCTAACTCTCCTCTCCTAACTCTCCACTCCTAACTCTCCTCTCCTAACTCTCCACTCCTAACTCTCCTCTCCTAACTCTCCTCTCCTAACTCTCCTCTCCTAACTCTCCACTCCTAACTCTCCTCTCCTAACTCTCCTCTCAGACTGCGGCAACATTTAATGACTATGACTCATTGCGCAGAAACAGCGGGTGACGGGCTGTGATGTCATTACGATTTTGGTATAGATGGTAAAGACTCACTTTTTATTTCAACAGTTATTGGAACTATCTTTCTGACGAACTGACCCGTCGAGGCATGGACTCCACTAGACCCCTGAAGGTGTGCTGTGGCATCTGGCACCATGATGTTAGCAGCAGATCCTTTAACACCTCTAAGTTGCGAGGTGAATCCATGGATCGGACTTATCTGTCCAGCACATCCCACAGATGCTTCACTAGATAGAAATCTGGGAAATCTGGAGGCCAAGTCAACACTTCAAACTCATTGTTGTGTTCATCAAACCATTCCTGAACCATTTTTGCTTCGTGGCATGCCGCATTATCCTGCTGAAAAAGGCCACAGCCATCAGGGAATACCGTCTCCATGAAAGGGTGTACATGGTCTGCAGCATTGCTTAGGTAGGTGGTACGTGTCAAAGTAACTTCCACATGGATTGCCCAGACATTTCCCAAAACATGACACTGCCTCTGGTGGCTTTCCTTCTTCCCATAGTGCATCCTAGTGCCATGTGTTCCCCAGGTAAGTGACACACGCACCCGTCCATTCACGTTATGTAAA
Source organism: Hemibagrus wyckioides (assembly GCF_019097595.1). NCBI lineage: Eukaryota > Metazoa > Chordata > Actinopteri > Siluriformes > Bagridae > Hemibagrus > Hemibagrus wyckioides. Next base: position 10,935,347 of record NC_080728.1, on the reverse strand, counting down.
AGAAAATGTGATTCATCGGACTAGTCCATCATCTTCCACTGGTCCGTGGTCCACTTCTGATGCTCACATGTTTATTGTTGGCACCTTCGCTCCCCACGGGTATCAGTGAACCTTGGCTACCCATGACCCTGTCGCCAGTTCACTACTGTACCTTCCTTGGACCACTTTTGATAGATACTGACCACTGCAGACCCGGAACAGATTTGGAGATCACTGGTCTAGCCATCACAATTTGGCCCTTGTCAAACTCGCTCAAATCCTTACGTTTGCTAATTTTTCCTGCTTCTAACATATTAACTTTGAGGATAAAATGTTCACTTGCTGCCTAATATACCACACCCACTAACAGGTGTCATGATGAGGAGATAATCAGTGTTATTCACTTCACCTATCAGTGCACATAATGTTATGCCTGATTGGTGTAAATGATCTTTAAATAGGGGGGAAATAAAGATACTGTATGTTGAGCTTTGTTGTTAAAGCACACTAAAAGATCATAAGCTGGACCCTTCACAGTATAAATATAGGACAAAAAAAAGTATGTCTAGTATCTTTTTATAAGAAAAAATATTTCTTTAATATAAAATATAGAGTACTATTAAATAATTATCATAAACTATACCAATTAATTATACACCATATCATTTATTAAATAAATAAATAAATAAATAAATAAATAAATAAATAAATAAAGGTAAAACTTCATAGTCATGAAATAATTTTTTTAATGTTTTTATTAAAAGATAAATGAAGCTACAGATTTTGCAGTTTTATTTAAATAAAACATTTTAGCTTATTATTACTATACTACTTCCCCCAAACCCCCGAAAAACTGCTAACAAAAAATCTAACGTACAAACACAAGAAACATACATTATCATTAATACTAACCATATAAATATGAGCATGGCAATAACACAAAAACTCTCTTGATCCATAACATTATTCTTATCTGGTATCTTTGTGTATTAGAAAAAGTTCCCAAAAAAAAATTCAACAGAAATGAAACTAAAACAAATCCATAATATTGAATTATTATTCACAGTAGCTTTGGAATTTTTACACAAATATGTAAACATTTTTATTAAAATACATTTTTTATTCAAGTGACTTGGTCCCTGAGTAATAATTAACATGACAGTCCAAGGGGAAAAAAAGAAAAACTCAAAAAACGATAGGTTTAATGAACCTCCTCCTCAGTATCACCGGCTGTGCTGAAAACCTTTTCCTAAAAAGAGAAAACAAAACAGACAAAACATATATTAGCATTTGTTGTTAAATAATGAAAAGAAAATGTATCTAAAGCGAACAAAACAGAAGAGGCTTGGTAGCGAGCTCTACTGCACTTACATAGCCGCCCTGCTGGTTGACCCAGGGGGTGAAATAGTCCTGCAGGTATTTAGCACCGAAGCCCAGCACTCGGTTCATGGGATGGCAGTCCATGGCGTTTAGGCGGCTGGTCAGCTCAAAAGTGACCGCGATCTCAGCCTGCTTTATGCTCTCTGTAGTAGGAAGCTCCTCTGGACTGAGTCTCATCAAAAAGCTACTAGTCAGTTTTTTAAAGAAACCGTATGACAGAGAGTCCTGCAGCTGTTTCCTAAGCTCGTGGTCCATTTCAATCTACAGACAGATGTTAAACAATTACTTCAATATATCCAATTTCACAGTCATCTTTTTTCCACCTTGATAAATAAATAAAAAATAACAAAATATTTTCCCCTCAATAATGCAGAATCCCTAAATAACTATCCTATTATATTATTATAGATCATTTTATCCAGATGTTTTTACCCCTAAACTTACGATTCATTTATTTTCAAATCCCCAAGTGCATCTGCGGGATTGATGAAATGAAAGGATTGAATGGGACTTACTTTCTCGTTTAGTTTATCTCCTTGTTCCCTAAGCAGTTCCACTAGTTGCTCCACAAGATCTGCAGATACAGGATAAGGATTAGAAACCCTGCTACATCATATAACACAAGCTCTGTATGTATTACTAGAACAGCATATGTGAGAAAGTAAAGGAAGTAAAAGACAGTAATCCAGAGAAGAATTACCCACCGTTACTATCAGTTTCTATATCCGAAGATATGAAATGAACATCATCTGTGAGCTCAGTCAACTTGTTGACAATTTGGTCCACTTCTTCCTGCTCTGAAACAGCTGCAGTAAAGAACACAAAGAGATTAATTAGTAAGCCATGTTTATGAGGGAAAATACCTCTGGTACAATGCCACATGTCTGTTTCATAACATCATGACCTATAAATATAAAGCTGTACCCTCTGTACATCGCTGTAATGTGTTCAATAATGGTCATAGCATTAATAAACCATCTCAGGGTTGTGTTCTGATACTCACGTGAACCTGCAGCTGCCGATTTTCTGCAGGGTTTAGTCGCATGATCGTCATCTTCCTTCTCTGGTCGAATGCAGCTTATGATCTTCAAAAATGAACGCTTCTTATTTTTCTGTGGTTTACGCCGGTTCTGAGGTTGTTCAGGGGATGCAACCTTGGCCTCTCCCACACCGTTGCTCTGTGGGGTATGACTTTTTGTGCTTTTCTTCTGTGTGTACCTCAAAAGGAGTTTGTACTCTAGACTGTCTTTGGGAAACATCTGTGCAAGCAGTTCAGCCTTGTCTCTGGTTGTAGAAAAAGACAAACAAAAAACCCCCCTTAGTTCAACGTTTGCTTTGTGCATTGTTCAACGTACAACACTGAATATTAAGAAAAGGTCTGTAGCTGAACTGTATAAAGCTTCATAGACATTTTATTTGACCTTAAACTTTGTTAACTGTCTATGTGACTTCACACCTTATCTCAAGTTTAATGTGTTTTAAAAACAAAAGGAAGCTGCCAGGCCAGGAGTTTCCTAAGCAGAGAAAAAAAGGCATTCCCCTTTACAGAAAGAATGACACACGTGTCATTTCATCATTCTTTTTATATAATAGTATGAATAATCGACATAATTCGAAACAGGAAAACATTTGACCGTGTAATCACATGAGAAATGCCTACCAAAGGGAAGAATGTGTCAAAAACATCATGTGGACATTTGTCTAGTTTGTGGAAAAGTACTTAGGGATCAAAGATTTTTTTTCTTCTTTAACATTATTTGGACACATGTCTGGTACAAATATGTGGTCTTGTTTTATGACATATATTATATTTATGCTTATTCAGGATAGGTTTTTTTTTTATTTCACATGTGAGAGCCACACTGTAACATGTCCATATGACATCTTAAAATAATTGAATCTGTTATTTTATTTATAAGATCATGAAGCAAAGTTCATATATGTTTATATATTTATTTACTTACTTATTGCTTAATTGTCTGTCCAGTTTAGTCCTACATAATCCTTTCACTGTATTAGTCACCTAATTTGGACATAAGCCATAGTACATAGCAGATGCTGTCTAAAGGTATGGGCTAAACACCTCCTTGAGTCCTGATTCTCTGTGAAAACTTTCCCATGAGTAACTGATTTTGATAAATCTATATCATGTCACATGACAGCTATGGATAACTCCTAGCAACTCTTGCCCTCTTTATTTCACATCCTGTCATGTTTTCCACGTTACAGTTCATATTATCATAAAAGGGAAATTGTGTGAATTTACATGGTTAACTGCACAGAATAGAATAGCTTCTTTTAACAGCACAACTGAGAGACTCAGACCTGACTACTGCAGGCTGTGGAAGTGATTAGAGACTACTGGAGGATTACAAATGAGAGATGATAGATTTTTAATGATACTAAATAGTCAATATTATGTTAGCACTAAAAACGGAACCGAACATGAACGTGTGCATCTTTATTTACACATCTGAAAATGATGTCAGTCAAATTGCTGATTAAAAACACACGCGCGCGCACACACAAACACACACAGGCAAAATAAACATCTGTATGCAACTTGATTGTACGCAATCGACAACGATCTGTCACTGAAGTTGCGGACTAACACACACACGCGCGCGCGCGCTCATGTGTTGTGTGGTAACGTAACGCATTGTTGAGGAAATTGCGCTTAGACAATTCCTCTGAATTTACTGAGTCATTCACTGCCATTTTGTTTAGATGATTACAATTACGGCTGTACATCTAGTTTCAGAAGAATAAAATCTAGTTTGTTGTTCATGTTTAAACAATGACATGACACGACATCTTATCTCTAACAATGAAAGGAAGCAGGAACATTTAATGAAGAAACATTAATGTGAAGTAAAAAATTCCCTGTCAGGACAAAGTTGTCGTTTGGATTTGTTTTGTTTTATTCTTCAAGACGTTTTCGTAGTCCAAAAGTTTTCCTTCGTCAAAGTATGAGAGAGACTGTGTCCGGGCATGTCTTTAACTAAATCGGGCGGTGTGTGACGTCAGAAGGAAGGAACTCAGCGAATTCGGACACACACATAAACACATATACAAATACACACACACATACACACACACACACACACACACACTTAAGGCGTTCCGAGTTATATAAATCTATACATTATCTATACGTGTAAATAATAAATAAATAGGTAGATAAATCCGCGACATTCCTCTTCCGCGCACACACACACATACACACACACACACACTTAAGATGTTCCGAGTTATATAAATCTATACATTATCTATACGGTGTAAATAATAAATAAATAGATAGATAAATCCGCAACATTCCTCTTCCGCGCGCGCGCACACACACACACACACACACACACTTAAGACGTTCCGAGTTATATAAATCTATACATTATCTATACGTGTAAATAATAAATAAATAAATAGATAAATCCGCGACATTCCTCTTCCGCACACACAAACACACACACATACACACACATATAGAGTATTTACAAATAACACTAAACTCTATAATGATGAAAAATAACTTTGTATACTGTTGTACAGTCTCTAATAACTACGTCTTGATTCTTTTACTTCTGCCGATTTACAGAGTCACTACAAACGTTACCATAGACAAATATAATGTGTATATAATATATAAGAATAATAGAAATAATAGAAAGTCTCTGTTAGACGCTTACAGAGTTTGTTCCTGCATTCCGTTCGCCATGTCGCTGCAGTGGGACTCCAAAGTGAATGTGTTTCTGGAAACCTTCAGAAACTTCTTCAGGAACTCCGCTCCTAACTCTCCGCTCAGATAAACTGCGGCAATTTATAACGTAATGTCTCCTCGCTGAAGCACGTGACGTCTGTCGAAGAGAGTAAATAACATGACGTTGTACATGGTCTCGAAAATGATCTGCTGACTAAAAACTTAAACACTCCCACACACCAGTTCTGGACCTGACTGACTCACCCGAGTTAAATGATCCGATTCTGCATATTAACTCATGATTCATGAGTCCGAGGTCAAAATTTACCCGATTCTTATTTGTCCAATGGCTTTTTTATGAAACAATACAGAACATCATATATTATACATTAACATGAATGCAGTTATTAAACTGCATTAAGAGAAAAAGTGGACTCGCGGAGCCGGGTTATAGACTGATTCAGCTGATTCTCAGTGGACTCACGGAGCCGGGTTATAGACTGATTCAGCTGATTCTCAGTGGACTCGCGTAGTCGGGTTATAGACTGATTCAGCTGATTCTCAGTGGACTCGCAGAGCCGGGTTATAGACTGATTCAGCTGATTCTCAGTGGACTCACGTAGTCGGGTTATAGACTGATTCAGCTGATTCTCAGTGGACTCACGGAGTCGGGTTATAGACTGATTCAGCTGATTCTCAGTGGACTCACGGAGCCGGGTTATAGACTGATTCAGCTGATTCTCAGTGGACTCACGGAGCCGGGTTATAGACTGATTCAGCTGATTCTCAGTGGACTCACGGAGCCGGGTTATAGACTGATTCAGGTGATTCTCAGTGGACTCGCCGAGCCGGGTTATAGACTGATTCAGCTGATTCTCAGTGGACTCACGTAGTCGGGTTATAGACTGATTCAGCTGATTCTCAGTGGACTCACGTAGTCGGGTTATAGACTGATTCAGCTGATTCTCAGTGGACTCACGGAGCCGGGTTATAGACTGATTCAGCTGATTCTCAGTGGACTCACGTAGTCGGGTTATAGACTGATTCAGCTGATTCTCAGTGGACTCACGTAGTCGGGTTATAGACTGATTCAGCTGATTCTCAGTGGACTCACGTAGTCGGGTTATAGACTGATTCAGCTGATTCTCAGTGGACTCACGGAGTCGGGTTATAGACTGATTCAGCTGATTCTCAGTGGACTCACGGAGTCGGGTTATAGACTGATTCAGCTGATTCTCAGTGGACTCACGTAGTCGGGTTATAGACTGATTCAGCTGATTCTCAGTGGACTCACGTAGTCGGGTTATAGACTGATTCAGCTGATTCTCAGTGGACTCACGGAGCCGGGTTATAGACTGATTCAGCTGATTCTCAGTGGACTCGCGGAGCTGGGTTATAGACTGATTCAGCTGATTCTCAGTGGACTCGCGGAGCCGGGTTATAGACTGATTGAGCTGATTCTCAGTGGACTCACGTAGTCGGGTTATAGACTGATTCAGCTGATTCTCAGTGGACTCACGTAGTCGGGTTATAGACTGATTCAGCTGATTCTCAGTGGACTCACGTAGTCGGGTTATAGACTGATTCAGCTGATTCTCAGTGGACTCACGTAGTCGGGTTATAGACTGATTCAGCTGATTCTCAGTGGACTCACGGAGCCGGGTTATAGACTGATTCAGCTGATTCTCAGTGGACTCGCGGAGCCGGGTTATAGACTGATTCAGCTGATTCTCAGTGGACTCGCGGAGCCGGGTTATAGACTGATTGAGCTGATTCTCAGTGGACTCACGTAGTCGGGTTATAGACTGATTCAGCTGATTCTCAGTGGACTCACGTAGTCGGGTTATAGACTGATTCAGCTGATTCTCAGTGGACTCGCGGAGCCGGGTTATAGACTGATTCAGCTGATTCTCAGTGGACTCACGTAGTCGGGTTATAGACTGATTCAGCTGATTCTCAGTGGACTCACGTAGTCGGGTTATAGACTGATTCAGCTGATTCTCAGTGGACTCGCGGAGCCGGGTTATAGACTGATTCAGCTGATTCTCAGTGGACTCGCGGAGCCGGGTTATAGACTGATTGAGCTGATTCTCAGTGGACTCGCGGAGCCGGGTTATAGACTGATTGAGCTGATTCTCAGTGGACTCACGGAGCCGGGTTATAGACTGATTCAGCTGAGAATCTTATGTTTAGTCTCAGCACCTCCAAAGTGCATGAGCTGACATTCTCAAATGCCAATTTATAGGCAAAGCACTTTTCATTTTTCATTTTTATAATTGTGTTAAAGTTTCTGTGTGTGTGTGTGTGTGTGTTTTTGTGGCACTTTAAAGTAAATTTTTGTTGCACTGGTATGGTAAGTCTTGTTTCTTTTTAATTTACACAGGGACATGTTTATTGCCCCTGTCAGTGGCAGAACAAGTGCACATTGCCCCCTGGGGCAAACATCAAAGTTCGGTTGGTTACCCATCATGCAATAGTCAAAGATTTTCTAAAAACTTGCAATTACTATTACATACATGCCATAACATAACAGTACATAACTATACTCATTAAATTATTATAGCATATAATCACCTGCATTAATCCCACCATTCAATTACTATAGGGTGAAAAAAAACCCACCATTATTTCCCAGCATGATTAGAGTTTGTACAGGAAATGTACAAAATGAGAAAGAAATGATTCAAAAGGAATCACTGACTCTTTTTAGTAAATGTGACTCAACGAAAACCCCTACACACATGTACAGTATATATACACTACTCACAAAAAGTTAAGGATATTTGGCTTTTGGGTGAAATTTATGGAAAATATAAAAAGTTCAAGCTACAGTGATATTATATCATGAAAGTAGGGCATTTAAGTAGAAGCATGCAGTGGTGATTTCCTCATCTCAAACAATTTATTGAAACAAAAGCCAACAACAGTTGTGGGTATACCACAACAAAAAATGTCAATGTCATTGAGGTTCTGGGGTGCAGGGTTACCAGCCTCTACACAGCGACTCAGCTGATCCCACAGGTTTTCTATGGGATTCAGGTCTGGAGAAAGTGCAGGCCACTCCATTTGAGGTACCCCAGCCTCCAGCAGCCGTTCCCTAATGATGCGACCTCGATGAGCTGGAGCATTGTCGTCCATGAAGATGAAATTAGGCCTGTGTTGTTCATACAGGGGCACAATGACTGGATTAATGATGTTATTCAGGTAGTATTGGCTTGTCACTGTACCATTCACAAGATTTAGGGCAGTTCTGTATTGAGTAGACACACCTGCCCAGACTGTAACACCACCACAACAGTGGCTGATGCATAGCGCTCTCCTTGACGTCTCCAACAGCCATCATTGGCGGCCATCATTTCTGCTCAACGTGAATCGACTTTCATCAGAGAACAGCACTGAGGCCCACTGGTCCCTCGTCCAGCATAAATGCTCCCTGGCCCAACGCCTGTGCCTGGTGGTGTGGTCAGGTCCCCTTGCAGGTTATCTAGCACACAGACCACCATGATGTAAACGGTTTTGAATGGTCTGACGTGACACTTGGGTGCCTCTCACCTCCCTTAAATGTGCCTGGAGTTGAGTGGCATTCATCATCCGGTTCCACAGGGCACTGTTCACAATGAAGCGGTCTTCAACGTGGGATGTGGCCACAGGACGTCCACTTCTATGCCTTTCTGTGACTCTTCCAGTCTCTCTGTTGCAACCTGCTGATGACACTCTGTGACACTCTAAGCTCAGTGGCCACTTCCCTCTGAGAACATCCTGTTTGAATCCTCGCAATTGCGAGGTACTGTTGATCAATTGTTAGGTGTGGTCTTGGTCTCATGATGTCAAAATGTGAACAGCATGATGAAGAGGACTGTTTAAATACCAATTCTAATTGAACCAGAAAATTTATTGGTCGATTCATGGATCAAACACCAGTTTGTGAATTTTGCCGTTAAGCACCTTGTTAGAGAACAGCAAGTTATGCAAAAAGTACTGAAACACTGAACAGTTGGACATGTGCATTCAAAAGTGTAGAGAAGGTCAAATTCAGTTCACCTGTAAAGGTTATAGTGCATTTTAGGTGCATCCTGAAATTTCACCCGAAAATCGAATATCCTTAACTTTCTGTGAGTAGTGTATATATATATATATATATATATATATATATATATATATATATATATATATATATATATATATATATATAGTGGACCCCTGGCTATGCTTCAGGGGTCCATTGGGGTCCCTGGAAATTGGGAACCATGGATTTACACTACAAAAAATGTATTAATTTCAACATTGTTTTAAAACACAGAGCATAGTTTCTATCATACTAATAAAACATAAAGGTTTTTAGAAGTGTGTAACAGTATTAATTGAATAATAAAGTTCATTGGTGAGAGATAAATTAAGTACTTGGGGTCAACAGTCAAGAGTGATGGAGAGTGCGGGAAAGAGGTAAAGAAGCGAGTGCAAGGCAGGTTGGAATGGGTGGAGAAAGGTGTCGGGAGTTCTGTGTGATAGAAAAATATCAGTGAGAATCAAGGGGAAGGTGTACAGGACAGTGGTGAGACCGGCCATGCTGTATGGTTTAGAGGCAGTGTCACTGAGGAAGAGACAGGAGTCAGAGCTGGAGGTAGCAGAGCTGAAGATGTTGAGGTTCTCTTTGGGAGTGACACGGTTGGACAGGATTAGGAACGAGTACATCAGAGGGACAGCTCATGTTGGACGTTCGAGGGACAAAGTTAGAGAGGCCAGATTAAGATGGTTTGGACATGTCCAGAGGAGGGAGAGTGAGTATATTGGTAAAAGAATGTTGGACATGGAGCTGCGAGGCAGGAGGCAAAAAGGAAGGCCAAAGAGGAGGTATATGGATATAATAAATGAGGATATGAAGCGAGTGGGTGTAAGTGTTGAGGATGCAGAAGATAGGGATAGGTGGAGAGAGATGATTCGCTGTGGCCGCCCTTGAAGGGAAAGACCAAAAGAAGAAAAGAAAGACTGGTGAGAGATAAACATGATTTATTTTGTTTTCTTACTCAGCTCAATCATCAAACAATAAAGTATATTCATGTGATGATTTCCATTGAACAAATGAACATCACATATACTTTCCACTGTGTCCAGTCTTTAATGACTAACATCCCAATATCTGAGACCTGAGGTCTAGCTAACACATGAATGGTCAATAGTCATCAGAGTCCACTAATATAGAGTGATGACACTAAAATATACCATTGGAAATGAAAAAATATACATCATTCAAGTATTCCCATAATTTAAACAATAATTAAAAAATAACAAGCAAGTACTTTTGATAAGTTATGTTTAACAAAAAAAGAAAAAAAAAAGGAACAGAAATAATGCCGTTTTATAACCTCATAATTGAGCAGAAAAATCTTGGTAACAAAAATCTCATGCACAATTAAAATCACAAATAATACAAAATAACACAGCAGATCAGTAATATATAAACCACTCTCACAGCAGGTGTAACAAGTTTCCATCATGACCATTTTCATGCAAATGCTTTAATAATGTTTTAATATTTCTCCCATTGTTTTTAATGCAAGAGGATGTGGCCACTATTAGTTTTGCAGGCTTACCAAAATGAACATCAAAAGCTATTGTTTCATGTTTCCTGGTACACATGCTGCTTTAGTCTGTCTGAACCGTTATCTGTCTTGAATATGAATCAATACCGGAAAAAAACATTTGTGACTCACAAGGTGACATATCTTCTACCATTACTAAAAGAAAATGAAATGTTTCATAACTTGCTTTGGGTGCATTAGACAACCATTTATCTATTAATATTAATGTAATGTAAAAAATAAAATAAAATAAAGAGATTAATGCACATATGTCATCTATTCATATTGCATTGAATATGGCTCAGATTATGATCTTTTCTTTCTTAAGATAAATAATTTACTGTCACAATAACTGTCACTGCACACAAAACGAAAAAAGATGTCAGAGTATAGTCATATGCTATGTACTGTATGTACATAAATAACGTGAACATGTTCTCCCCACACCCTGAATGACTGTCTGCCACTTTTACTTGTCTGATATGGAAACTTTTTTTATTTCAGATCACACACCCACTTTCTCAGCTGAGCCAAATAAGGAAACATAAAGACATTTCTAGAATAAGAGGCACAAAATTTCAACCCCAAATTTTTAATCACCGTTTTATGTTACACCAGAAAGAATAGGAGGTGTGTTAGCTTCAGGTAGTAGGATTTGGAAGTGGTAGCTCAGTGCTTAACCTGTTGGACTGCTAACTGAAATGTCCTGAGCTCAAATCCTACTGTTGCCAAGCTGCTACTGCTGGCCTCTTGAGCAAGGCCCTTAACCCTCAACTGCTCAGTTGTATAAATGAGATCAGTGTGAGTTGCTCTGGATAAGGGTAAGTGTACATGTAAGTACTTAATGTTCTCATTTAAGCATACTGACAATTAGTGCCACAAGTGCATTTCTGGTGGTTAATATGGCGAACTCCTCATGTCTGAGAGGAAGCTTGTGGTCTTTGCCTGCCTGTGTTGGCAGTTCAACAGTGCTAATGGATGAAAATACACAACTACACATACACAACAGGGTGTATGGGAGAGATGGCTGGCTTAGGCAGCAGTGTCTTGTGTGCCTGATACTCCTCTGTATATCTCTGTCACGGTGCCATGGCCACGTTTCTGGAAACTGCACTGTGCAATCTGCATTGTATCTATCTGTTATCTAATACCTCATACCACTATACCAGTACACAGGCTTAACGAGAGGAAAACGACGTCTCTTAAAGTAAGTACAATCAGTCTTTCAATAAATAAATCAATAAATAAGCAATAAATAAATACCAATGCAAATCTGCCCAAAATCATTCTAAACCCACAGTGATCCCCAGGAAGCACCAACAACCTTTTTCTCTCTTCTTAAGGATTTCTGCTTGAGAAAGGCCTCCCATCTGTGTCTCTATGAGGCTTCTTTAGGTCATTGCTGTGACCTTCTCACCGTTCCTTCTCAGTTTTCTTCTTTCTTTCTCTCTCTTTCTCTCTCTCTCTCTCTCTCTACGTGCGAGAAAGTGGACTCCGGTACTTTCATGAGCTGTGAAAGCCGGGGTCTGTGGGAGGAGCCAAGTTTCCTAGTGTTTCTTCACACCGCCGTCTCTAAATCCTCTCGTGTGGCTAGCTGTTCAGACTCCTTGCTCTCCAGATAGGAGGCCAAATCAGAGGCACCAGCTTCCTGAGCACAGTCTCTGGGAGTTTTCCCCTGAAAAGACCGAAAGTATAATTCCTGTTTGTACCACACAGTCACAACCTTAAACATGTCAAACAACAAATTCTTACGATCTTATCACCTTAGATCTTATGACATTAAGACAACTTTATTACACAAACACAGCATTGTCATGGTTCACTTAACAATCACAGTGAATCATTTGGAAAAATGCAGCACAATATCCCAACACAATGTCTCAGCTTTATCTCTGTTACTTTACTGCTGCCTGTAAGTCACATGATTTAGACGTACACGATCACGAGTTACAGGTAGAACAACAAATGACTCACCACAAAGTTAGTTTTGTTCAAGGAAGCCCCGGCCTCCAGCAACAGTTTACAGACTTCATAATGTCTATGACAGGCCGCTTTGTGAAGTGCTGTATCACCGCTATAAAAATAGAAACCAACATAAGACAATTTTCCTGATACAGAATGAGGAAGCAAATTATTAACTGATACTTACGTCTCTTTGTCAGTTAGATCCAGGATTAACTTTGAAACTGAACAACAAAAACAGAGAAGATCAAATATTATTAGCAGAAAGGCAACAGAACACTTCTCAGCAGGAGTCAGGAATTCTGAAAGGTCTTCATTCTTTTCGGCCATTTCCAGGTATGAGAATTACGTCACGAGGACTAGAAGATGCCTGGCATTTTGACACAGCTGGTATAAACAAGAATGAGTTTCAGCTCATGTTTCATCATGTGATCTGTGATGTACTGCATGAAATATTGTCCCCCAATCTTGCCATGTTAATAATGTTACCATTGACCTTATAACTATATCACAATTCAACTGAAATGATTAAAATAAAATTAGAAAATTGCCTCTTACATCTGTATTCCTATGCTATGCATATTTTTGATCAGAACTGACACCGAATTACATTGTTTTAGAGTAATTGCTTAATAATCATGTTCATACGAAAAGACTGTAATATATAATGCTGTATGTGTGTTAAGCATGCAGGAATATACATTTGGAACTGGACAATATCTGAGGGCTAGCTCAAACCCAAACTCCAGCCTTCTAGCTATACCTCGGGCACACACAGGTCAAAGCTGAAATAGTGCCTTAATCAGCGCTGCTAACATGAATATCCTAGCAGGCAGGGAGCAAAGAACAAGCCCAGAATATGTTTGTATGATGAGTGTATTATGAGAGTGCAATTTTTCTCCCAGATGTGTGCCACTCAGCAGTGAGAACTGCACAGGTCTGATGTAACCACTATTTAATAATAAGCATTTCCTCCAATTATTTGACTGAGATTACACTTCCTGTTGACTCTCAAGACCAAGGTTGGGTGCAAAATGGGTAAACCTGTTGCAAGCTCATTTCTTTTTTTAGCTAACTGGCTTTGCGTTGGAAGAATGTTATTGAGATTGTTCTGATCACTGTTTTATGTGAAAAAGGCTTTCTGGTGGCTCTGGTTTTGCTGTAGCAAAAAGTCAAAAGTCATATGGTATGGCTAAACCATAGATATCAGCACCCAGTAAGTACAGTTAGGCTTTTTAACCCTATTTAGTCAGCTGGGACTGATATATCAGCTGGATGATTAAAATGGGTGATGTAATGTTTAATGTTTTTAAAAGTGACATTATGATCAACAACCAAATAGCACTGCTTTTCACTGTTTCTCTTCATATGCCTTTGTAAGGGGCCTGGTAATGAACAGATATGAAATCTTCATAATTCACATATCATCTCCTACAAGAGTGCAGTCAACATGAAACCAGGTGATTTATCCAGACAGACTAAACCTTACCGTGTTGCAGGATAAAGCTCACGACATCAGCATGGCCATTCTGAGAGGCGAGGTGCAGAGCAGACTGTCCTCCTGTGTCCCTAACCAACAAGCTGAGACCACTACTGCATGAGCTAGACAACTGAGAGATAGAAAAGAGAGATGAAGAGGAAGGAATAATAAAAGCTGAAAAACACAAATTCACATTCTTTTATACATCTTATATATCTATGTATCTTGTGTTTGTTCAAATATACATGCATACCAGCACCTACTGAACTGTGTTAACACACCAAAAACATGGTCTGGCAGCTGGTAGGAACTATTTTTACTAACCATCCATCCATCCATCCATCCATTGTCTATACCTGCTTATTCCTAATTAGGGTCACGGGGATCTGCTGGAGCCTATCCCAGCGCACATAGGGCAAAAGGCAGGAGTATACCCTGGACAGGTCTCCAGTCCATTGCAGGGCTTTTACTAACCACATATTTCCACATATATCTTCTTGCCAGTGAAAGTATTAAGAAATAACACAAAACATCTAAACAACGTTTCAAACGGGTACCAAACCCATATTTAAAAAAAAAAAAAGGAAATGGTGCAGAATAATTTGTCATGTACCCAGTTTCAGTTCAGCCTTTTCATTTTTAGTATGCAAACTTACCATGGGCAGGTCACCAGCGCTCGCAGCAGTCAGCAAAGCTGTAACATTCAAAACCACACAAAGAAATGAGTTACAACTTGAAGTCATGTAGCAATTAATAGAAGTGGACTTCGAAGATTTGTTAAAGGTTGCCAAGTTTCAAAATGAACTGTTAAATCCCACCTCTATATCAACAATCTAAAGCTAAGCTCTGTGTGGAACAATTTGTGTTCAAATGACACAGAAATCGAGGTTTTGGGTTCTAAACACCACTGGCATGTTTGGTGACAGGGCCGGTGTCTATAATATAATATACAGTATAAGATATATAAGATTTATAAAGAAACATCTTAGTGTTTACTCAATAAACTCTCTACTACTTAGTGAAATTTCTTGGAAGCTAACACTAGGAACAATTATGACAAAAAATCTTCAAACTTGTGTTAATCACCACTGTGTGAATAATTATGACTGTAATCGGCAAAGTACACTACCAGTCAAAAGTTTGGACACACCTTGTAATTCCATGGTCTTTCCTGATGTTTATTTCTTTCTACATTGTAAAACAATGCTGAAGGCGGCCGAAATACACAATAATGTCCTTTGAACAGTTGATATTGAGATCTGTCTGCTACTGATGCTCTGTAAACCCTTCATAACGGCTCTAATCTGAGGTGCTGTTAATTGGTGATTTCTGAGGCTGGTAACTCTAAATGAACTTCTCCTCTGCAGCAGAGGTAAGTTTTGGTCTTGCTTTACTGGGATGGTCTTCATGTGAGCCAGTTTCATCATGGTGCTTGATGGGTTTTGCAAATGCACTTGACAATACTGTTCTTGCAAGAACTATTCCAGAACACCTGACCTTCGTGTCTTAAAATAACAACTGACTGTTTTTTGTTGTCATTACATATGGATTAGTCCATGTGTGTTATTTCATAGTTTTGAAATCTCCAGTATTGTTCTAGAATGTAGAAAATAAATCCCTAAACAAAAAACATTGAATTAAAAGGTGTGTCCAAACTTTTGACTGGTAGTGTAGATCGCAAAACAAGATCACAAAAGATTTCAATTATAAATAAGCTTCATTTTCTATTGTACTTTGTTCCATTTAGTTTGTAGAACAATTTCTACTGTACCTTGTTCTTCTGTTGTCAGTGAAACCCTGTAAAAAGCAATAAGGAACAGAATCAGAATCAGAGTCTGGTCCCATAAGCAGACTAACTGTAGTACAAGGAGAACATATCCACATCCTCCCCACTGTTTATCAGCCCCGGTAGAGGGATGGACAAATTATAAGTTCATTAGCTAGGATCAGGCAAGAAGAACTCCCCAATGTGCTTGACTAGTCTCATGTTAAATTTAATCTAGACTAAAAAGCAGCGCACAGTGTAATTGAACTCAAAGCTATGACAAGCTAACTGTGTGCATTAACACAGACTATAGGGAAGAAGTGAGTAGTTGAATCCCTGGGAGGAATGAGTTTGTGTATCTTTATCCACACCTTTTTACTTGCGTCCAGGACAAATGTGTTGACCACCATTTCGGCTATGAGCTGTGGTACTGTCCTGTATGTTAGCTTTTATACTTGCTGGAAACATTTTAAAGTGAGGTGACTGAATCTGGTGCGCACGTTAGTGTTTTTGCACTCATAATTCTGGAAATATATGGTTAGTAAAAATAGTTCCTACCAGCTGGCAGACCGTGGTTTTAGTGTATGTACACAGGGCAGTAGGTGCTGGTATTCATTTTTGTTTAAACAAATACAGGAAGTGAAAAGTTTTCTTTAGCAAAAGGCAACAAGAAGTTGGGTTGGATTGCATGTGTGAAGTTAAAATACATGTTAGTGATCTCTGGTTCATCAGCCTTCTGAAACTGGTTGAAACAGAATTTGTCTAGCACTGGTAGTATGAGGATGTGGGATGAGGTTATTAAATGTCATTCTCACCCTGAGCTGGGCTCCACCACCACGTCAGGCATTTCAGGAACTCTTGTCTGACTCACAGCTATTGCATCGTGGTCTAGGATGAACAGCTCATCCTGGCAAATCTCTGTCACAAAGTGCAGATGGTCCTACACACACAACACACACACAAACATATGAACTGCAAAATACATAACTATTAACTATAATGGATGAATAAAACTCATTATCAAATCATCTAAAACCCACCTGAGCCTTATCTATACGGTAAAAGCGGTCAGCTGATGTGGCTAGAAAAGAAAACATTGTGTGTTGATATTATTATCATAAAATTAAAGTAGAATACAGTAAGAGTCATCACTTTTGACTCACAGTCTAAAAAACTCCAGTTAGTGGAAAGTCTGTGTGCAGAAGCAGGCCGGGGAAAACCTCTGCTCTCATCCTGGGAAGAATGGGAATTTTTTTGAGAAACATTAAGCAGTGAACAACAAATTCATTTCAAGTTTCTAAAATATGCCCCATTAATAGCACCACAACAATACTCTTTATCATTCATTGTCTTAACTTTGCACTGGTTAGTGATGCAAAAAAAGGGGCAAATTAAATTAGGATGAATTAAAAATCGTAAATAGTTAGCATTAAAAAAGAAAGCTTTAGAATTTTGATCTTCAGCCTATTCTCTATCTTCACCATGTACAGCATATTTGCTTTCAATTTTGCAGACATCCAAACATGAGCTTAGCAGTCAGTATCAAAAGCCACATCCTCATGCAGTTCACAAGGTCAGGAACTAAGAGTGCCATCTGTCTAAAACCATACTGAAGGATGTTAAATAAGCATTAAAAGAAACAAGATGTTTTTTTTATTAATTTGTTTGTTTTTACTTTACAAAGTACTCTAAGTGCTTGGTGAAGAGCTAAAGCATATGTGGGATTACCATGAACACTAATTTCTCATCCCGAGACCCATGTAACATTTGTAGCTTTGACATAGATTTGTACAGTCATGTATTTTCCTCATGTACACATAATAATGGAATTGAGTAACTGCCCTTAGACTTCCACCACAAGTGTGTTAGAGTTTTGGGTATTTTCTCTGTACAGGAACATGTGTTGAAATTCATGTCAGAGCTCATACACTGCAAGTGCAATTACTGTAACAAGCCCCATGATAAATGACAGCAGTCCACATGATACAGTTTCTTCACTTTAGTAAATATCTACAAAACATTTCAGTACATGTACCTGGTAGTGCACTCTATGACCAGCAGAGGGCGTCTGGTGCAGATCCTGTGAATGCAAGCATTACATGTAACTTAATAGTGTTCATGGAAAAACAAAATGAATCATCACCTGATGTGATGGCTTGCATGTTCAGACAGAATTTCTCAATGATTGGATTAGTAGATCAGAAGCAATAAGGTGTAATGATGACATGAGGTTTTATGTGTATTTTTTCCAATCAGACTTCATGAATCAGGACCTGCTTATACCCCAAGTCTGGCTTTTGCAATAACAAAAAAAGCAATGACTTGCTGATTTCCCAAAGTACTCTAAAATATTTACATCTAAAAGAATTTAATGAAATGTATTTAAAAAGTTAAAAAATGTAAGCACTTGCCTATTTTAGAATAGTGTTTTCTTTTTGTTTCAAATTTGCATTAAAAGACCTGGCATTCAGTCTCTATTTCATTTTTGTTGTCCATCACAGCAAACTATTCCTGATTATTTCAGCTCTGAAAAATATTACGACAACTAAAACTTGTATGTGTTAGAAGGAAGAAAGCATGTGTGTCTTTGAATGGTTTTGTTTTAGAAAGAGCAGTCAAAGGGTTCTCATAACTTGTACTAGTCAATATTATGATTATGAACATATATGAATACAATTAAAACTTTAATGGGAACTCGTTGAACTCGTTGTTTTTCAGGTGCTGGGCTTGCCCCTTAGTTGCAATAAAAGGAACTCTTAATGCTTCAGCATACCAAGACATTTTGGACAATTTCATGCTCCCAACTTTGTGTGAACAGTTTCAGGTGATGACCGCTTCCTGTTCCAACATGACTGCACACCAGAGTTTGGGTTTGGTGTGGAGGAACTGCACAGAGTCCTGATAGAACACCTTTGGGATGAATTAGAGCGGAGATTGTGAGCCAGACCTTCTCGTCCAACATCAGTGCCTAACCTCATGAATGTGCTTCTAGAGGAATGGTCAAAAATTCCCATAAACACACTCCTAAACCTTGTGGAAAGCCTTCCAAGAAGAGTTTGAAGCTGTTATTACTGTAAAGGGTGGGCCAACTCCATATTACATTCATGTGCAAGTGAAGGTAGATGTCCCAGTTTTGGCCTGACTCGCAGTCTCTGCTCTAATTCATCCCAAAGGTGTTCTATCGGGTTGAGGTCAGGACTCTGTGCAGGCCAGTCAAGATCCACCACACCAAACTCACTCTTCCATGTCTCTATGGACTCATCCATGTCATGTTGGAACATCTGCACAAAGGAAGGAAGGGGCTGTTCCCACAAAGTTGGGAGCATGAAACTGTCAAAAATGTCTTGGTATGCTGAAACATTAAGAGTTCCTTTCACTGGAACTAAGTGGCCAAGCCCAACCCCTGAATTCAATGATTTGGAGTGGTGTCCCAAAACTTTTGGCAATATAATGTATTAAAATCTGTGAAAGTACAAGAGATATGCACAAGGTTTTTTTGTTTTTTTAGCTGCCCATTCACAGCAACATCAGTTGGGTTTTCCAACATTTACTTATGTGGTCTGAAGGCGCTTTCTGTTGTGTCATTACAGAAGCGAATGAACACATAAGACTTCCAAAGTGTGGTTTGCAGTTTCAGGCATATCTTTAGAACAAATACACGAGCTGCATTTGCAGTTTTCTGAAAATTACTGACTTAGTAACAAACATTATGCTTTCAGTACTTATAAGATCCTTTAGATTCATATATCTTTCCAGATCTGTTTTTAACAGCAGGTGTAAAGCTATCCTGTTAAAGTATAGAAATTGAGCATGGTAATCACTGTTCATTTACAGGCAGTGTAACATCATCCTGATTGTAGCTTTAGTTCAGTTTTCTCTGCCAAGAGACTCTACTAATTACTGCATGTCTTTGTTGATAGTGAGTTTGCCTTATAATGAAGCGAGTTTAAGTGCCTCAGAGGACACGCTGCCCTAGTATTCATCAGCAGTGAAGGCAGGACAGCTGCTCTGGATGAATACACACCCTCTGTGGATAAAGATTCTCACCTCCTGCAGTCTGTCAATGTAGAGACGACAAGTTTCTAGGTCACAGTCTCCTCTTACCACCACGATGCCAACAGGGGTTGCTGTGCCCGCCCACACACACACACACATACACAATTAATATTAGTCAAAAATGTATTGTCAGGTCCATATGTATTTGGGTCCATTTTGATATTTTGCCCCCCTACTCCCTACTTTGATATTTTGCCTCAAAACGCTTGAGTTTTGTCTTCAGTAAATAAAAAGCATGCTCATTTGGGTTGAGGTGACTGACTCGGTCATTTAAGAACATTCAATATCTTTACCTTAACAAGTTCCTTTTGTTTTGGATCGTTATTCAAGCAGCACCCTATCACATTTATGAATGAACCTGAGCAGAAAGCATTGCTCAGTACACTTCAGAATATATCCTGCTATTTCTTTCAGCAGTCACATCATCAATAAACACCAGTGACACAGTTTGACCAGCAACCATACTGTAAATGCACATGCCATAACACTGCCACTGCCATGACTGACAGGTATGTCAGTCATCTCGAGAATGAGCATGACTTGGCTAGATGTTGTAAAGGGGTTTGTATTCAGCAAGGAAAGAATCTGATGTATCAGATATGCTTTTATATGCCATGTTACAAAGTAAATCATTTTTCAAATATATTAACAATTAATTTATTTCATTTTCAGGGTATTTTTCATGACTGGAACACTGCAGGCAATCAGTGAGGAAATGATAAGTAGGCACTTACAGACTTCTCGCAGTCGCTCCTTGTCTAACTGCAAGGTTTCGTATTCGTGCCGGCCGATGCGATTGACACGCAGTCGTAGGCGTTCGGGTACTGCATGTGGGCTGCACAGAGACAAACAAACAAAAAAAGTAATATGTATTGGCAAATATTCTGGGAAAGAAAGCATACTACAAAAAAAATACTATTTATCCTCTCTGTTTAATCACTTTCTGATTTAGCCATAGCCGCTTTAAAACTAGCTTTAAAAGTTACTATAAGCAGAAGCTTCAACAAGTGCAAAAAGAATGCTTAAACAACACGAGGTTGCTATAAAAGACTACTCTTTCAAAATGGGGAAGTAATTTAAATTCCATGAATAGAAAGAATTTAGAATTTAGAGAGAATCTAATCTAAATCTGGGGCTCTGTGGCTTATGTAGAGATGATCACTGAGGATACTGTTAAAACGAAACTGTTAAAATTGTTCAGTGACAAATAAAAAGTAACACAAACGTCAAGTACTTGACGAAAGCACGCTTCATAACCACACAAAAAACACACGGCACTAAATCATACGATGTGTAGATGAGTGGACTGTACAGTAACACAAACACAAGGACACACATGCTGTATTTTCTAGACAATAAGGTTTGTCCTGCAGCTAAAACAGCAAAGGTTACTACAATGTTTGTCACTTTAGTGTTGCTGTAGATCAGAATTGTATAGTACACTGTATACACAAATGTATACACAATCTTGATCTTAATGCCCCTGTCAAACATGAAAAATATCCTGGTTTGGAGGGGTTTTTTCTACAGTAAAGCTCATCTAATAGCAAACTAACAGCATTTCACTTTGGCCCTGAGGATTTCACCGTGTAATATAAGATTAGCAACATGACCAGCAGACAAATGCAATCTTGACACTCTTTTTATACCGTAAACTTCAGATTTCAACAGATTTCCACAGAAACTTGTAATTGCTTGTTTATTAAACTCTCTTCCTAAAGCTTCCTAAATATTACTGACTGTTATTTCACTACCTGTGTCAGAAACAACCCACTGTAAATGCAGCTGCCATATTATAATTATGCTCATGCAAAAAATGACACCACTGCACTATAAATCGCAGCACCGGCTTAAGTGAAATAAAAACAAACAGGTTTTAGGAGTCTGGAAAATACAAAAAACGTACACAAATGAACATCTTGTGTGTGCAGTTTGTGCAGTCACACAAGCAAGCCTCCTTCCACCCTCACACACACTGGTGCACACACAAATACACACACACACACACTCTCTCTCCGCATGGCTGAGGAGTGTGAGGTGGGGTGTGTGAGCATGTGTGCGGTGAGGACCAGAGAAATACTTACACCGAGAAGGAGTCAGGGGGAGCAGAGAGGCGGCGCAGATCTGCTGCGCACACTTTCTGAATGCTGCACCAGCACAGGCAACACAGGAGCAAGCGAGAGAGAGAGAGAGAGAGAGAGAGAGAGAGAGAGAGAGAGAGAGAGAGCAGAGGTGAGGGGTGAGGAAGGGGAGGGTTGATGGGACACAAACATGGATAAGGAGCTCAGTTTAGTTATTAGCAAGGAAAGTGATGTGGAGAATTACAGACAGGTTAGAAGGTAGCAGAGAGAGAAACACTGCAGAATGAAGGTGTGAATCAAGGGACAGAATTCAGTACAGTTCAGAGAGCTCTTCACACACGACACACACAGGCAGGGAACGGGGCTTAAATCAGGGTACAAGCTTCAAATCACACAGGTTAGTTACACAACCAGAACCAGCCACTCAATCATGTGGATGTATGTGTGTGTGAGATAAATGTTCCTTCAATACAATTTCAATAATATTCACATTTTAATGGCAATTATTCATTTAAAAAACCCCCCAAAAAAACATGTTCCACTTTTGGTCCAAATGCTAACCAAACTAGACCCCTGTATAAAATAAGAGACCTGAACAATTAATTGCATACTTTACTTTTCTATGTTTTTTTAAATTACATATTAATTTTGCATCAAATCAATGTATAGAAACTCCAAACCTGTGTAATAAGAGCAACATTTTTTCTTGTCTCGTTCTATATACAACCCTAGTACTCATTTCTGCCAGGAATACTGTGTGTATATATATTTTTCAAGTGTTTTTTAAGGTTTTTTTTTTTTTAAAGATTAATGTTTCAGGCTTTCTGAAGGGGGTCTGCTTGGAACATGTTGTGAAATGGAAACTTTCTGTTCTAGGTGTCTACCTAAAAGCTTACATGATTTCCCAAAAAGGAGCAGATGAAGAGCTCACTTTACAGTATACGACGCTGTGTGGTTTACAGAGTGAGGTTTTCTGATCTGAATATTGGGGCAATATCTCACTCCGGATGGTGTATACTGAAGCTGGCAATAATTTTGAAAGATAGCACTGAGCTGTTTGAACATGTTTCACTAGCTGGCTCTGGTACTTTATATTTAAAAATGACAATGATGTAAAAGCATGAATCTGACCAACAAAGTTGGATGAGACAGCTGTGTCATTGGAGTGAATGTTTACATTTAAATAAGGCTTTTTGTTGGCTGAAACTCAAATAGACATATAATGTGACACATACAGTTCTACGTAGCACCATAAAGACTTGTTCCGTTTGTCCTTCAGTGGGAACATTAAAGTGTTCTATGTAGAAAACTATGACATACAGTTTCCCTTTCAGAAAAGGTTTTTATTAAAACTACTTTGGCCTATAATTGTACACACAAATGATTGACAGTAGTTTTAAAGCTTGTGATAAAATTATGATGTTGCTCCTATGTTTTTTTTTTTTTGCTTACAAGAGCAACAACAGCATGCAAATACTAAATCTTTTATGAACTCTACTGTTAAAAGAAAGTTGACAGCCCTATTGTGTGTGTGTGTGTGTGTGTGTGCTTGCGTGTGTGTGTCTCACTCGTTGAGCAGTGGAACAGATGTGCGTCTCTTGCTCTTCTGCACCATGTTGGCTTGGTTACGGAGTGAAATACGGAGTGTGGATGGTGCCAGTCGACATGGCTCTCCATCCACCTGCACGGGCACTGTTTTATAGGTGGTGAGAATCACTTCTCTGCACTGATGTAGTCGCTCGCCATGACCTCCGACCTGCAGCGCCGCCTGGTGCACCATGAGGATCAATGATTACACAGTCCCATGATTTTCATCAATACATATCCAGCCCTTTCATGACACATCCAACACATAAAGAAGCCACTCACCAGAGAGGCCATAGTAAAGCCGATGACCTCGATACAGCCGTCATCGTGCCGCTGAGGTTCGAAGTCTCTGTGGTCACCTGTGTTACCCCAGGGCATGGTCCCTGCACAGTACCTGTAGAGAAGTGAGGTCAGGGTGTGTAAAGAAATGTCATAAACAGTAGAGGTTCTCAAAGCATTTGCAGTCAGAGAAGCCATTGTAACTGTAAGATAAATTCCACAGACCCCCCAAGACACAGAGTCATGGGGAACCTGTAGCCTATCCCAAAGATAAACACAATCCAACTATGTAATTTAATATAATGCAGTAATATTCTGCTTATTTATTGAAGCTACATTATTTTTTATTTAAAGAACTTTCCATTTTTTCCAAGAACACATTTTATATTCATTTCATAAGCCTCATGTTTTGTGTTACTGATCCAGTCAATTAAGCACTCCAATAGTCTTATAACTATAAGACTAATAACTTTTATAACGGCTGTGATTCCCACAAAAATAAATCAAAGAGACCTCACTTTGAGAACCATTGAGTTATATTATACAAATAGGCCAATTAGCAGTAAGTCATGTGACTGGATTTGTGGTATGGGGTTTGTGACCTTGTGTTTCATGACATCATAGATCACCACACAATTTATCTTGCCCTGCATCGAAACTGATTCTGTCAGGGCACGGGGTGCCAGACGGGGAAAATCAGACCCAAATGCAGGGATAGATGTCAGGCGGGGGTTTATTATAAAATAACAAAATGAACAGAAAACATTAGGGCAAAACTAGGAACTAAAATACGGAACTATATTCAAAAACCAACCACATAAAACAGGGAACACTATGTAACAAACAGCACACAATGGCTAGGATTCAGCAAAACTGGTATAAATTGGGAAGGTAATTAGTGAAAAAAGAGGAATGGGTTTGCAGAGGCGGGAACGGCCTTAGGATCAGACATAAACAAAAATTCATGGCACAGAGTATAAACAAACCCCTGCTGGACCGCCCCCTGGTGTTCCAGCAGGGAATAAACCAAGCCATCCATGACACATTCAGCTTGCTGTCATGATGAACTACATTTCCCATAAGCTCAAGAATGTCACATGTTCTAATCACTATCACACGTGTCTCATCTCACCCTGATTTAGAACCCCTGTATACCACTGAACCCCTCTAGTTCATAGGCTCCTCAGTGTTAAGCTTTTGTTGTTCTGTGTTGCATTTTGGATCTTTTTTTTGCTCATAGTCAGTATTGGTTTCAGTAACTAAGTGCTATTTGCACTGTTCACTAATAAATCTGCACTTGCATCCAACGCTGCTGACTCCCTGTCCCTGACCGTGCATGACACCCACCAGATGGATGGTGTACCACAATTAAGGTTACACCACTACTTTGACCTTCTGCTATTTCACCAATATATCAAGGACTAAAGAGACACTTTGTCCAAGATAAATGAAAATGTAACCACAGAAACATCCCAAATGGTTTCCTGAGCTCTTGAGGTCTTCTCCAGTCTACACCTTGGTGACCGCAACTAAATATGAACATGGAGTCTGCCAGTCCTCAGGGTCTTACGTAACAAACTTGGCATCTCATTATTCACTCAAATGCTTGTGCAAGTGCTTTTCTGATGAAACACTGTTCATGTTCTCTAAAAAGATCAACTACACAGTTCATTTTATCAGTGCTTTTCCTCAAACAGAATTTGAAGATTCTATATGTATACAGAGCAGTTTTGCAGTCTTTGTTATCATATTAATGAAATAAAATAACTAACAAACACATCTGAAAATATTTTCTGAAACACATCTAAAACTATGGAAGGACAACATGATCCTTTTAGTGTGCTAGAACCTGTTATCCAGCATGTAATCTACTGAATGGGATTTTCAGGTTTAAGTATTGAGCAAACTCATACCTAATAGTGGATCTTGATGGTCTTATGGACAAAACAGTAAATTAAATCAGTAGCACAATAGTGGGTTCATAAATCATACACAAACCTGGGAATGTTTAAGAAGACAATGCACTGGAACTTCAGCTCCTGGATCTTGGCTGTGAGATCTGTACCGTCACACTTCAGGGGCCAATCAGTAGGACACAGAAAGATACACAGTGGGAAAAGTGGAACACAAAACTGGAAACTGTGGTAGTCACAGGCAGTATTGTTTCAGCAAGAATGTCACACTTGGGTAAGATTAGAAGTATGGCATGTGGGTGGTCTTCACTGCCACAAGGCTTAATGGATTGGACAGGGCACGTCAAACACCCGCGTCTATGCCTCCTCACCAGCAAAAGTTTCAGAAGACATGGGCCACTCACCACCACTCTGACGTGCTTGGACAGGTCCCTGGAGCTCCTCTGTAGGAAGTCGGAAAAGGCAGCCTGAGGGGACACGCACACACACACACACACAGAGTCATTTCCTTTCTCTCCCACTCTCTCTTATTACTCTGTCCCTGTGCAGCCCAGAGTCTCTCAGTTCTGGCACTCAGAGTTGTGCTCACCCCTGCATAGAACATCTTGTTGCGGAAGCGGCTGTTGAATTTCTCAGGGTTGGCCTCTGCAGGAGAAACAAAAAAGCCTGAGCTGGAGAAGAGCTATGAATTTGAAAAATGACTATTTTTCATTTGTAATATCAATAAACAGTTAGAGTTGC
Source organism: Hemibagrus wyckioides (assembly GCF_019097595.1). Classification (NCBI taxonomy): domain Eukaryota; kingdom Metazoa; phylum Chordata; class Actinopteri; order Siluriformes; family Bagridae; genus Hemibagrus; species Hemibagrus wyckioides. Next base: position 10,908,845 of record NC_080728.1, on the reverse strand, counting down.
TTGTCACTGACCTCTAGATTCATGGAACTCGAGAGTGACATGAGCATCAAAGCCAAGGCTGAAGTAGTTATTGAACACATTCAGAGGAAGCTGGAGAAAGAGATAAAATGTACGCATTTTAAAGATTAATACATTCTTTTCCCTCAAGTCTACTCCATGTCTACGTCAAAATGAATTTTTCTGTTCACATAATAATTTTGAATTTTCATATTATTTATTTAACATCCATTATATATCAGCCTCTAATATCAGTTCTCTGGCTGTTCATGACAGTTCCCAGTTCTCTCACCTTCTGTGTCCCCTCCTCAGGCTGTGCAGGTGAACGCTCCACCTGCAGATTCCAGCGGTCAAGTTGGACAACAGTCCCATCCTCTACGTGACACAGGATCTTAGACACTGGCTCATCTGTGTAACCCTTAAGAGGCAAAGAGAAAGCATGACGGGGGGGGGGCATAGATAGAAAAGAGGATGATGGAGAGAGAGAGAGAGAGTGTCTGTATTAAGTGTGATGTCACTTTAAAGCCCTTAGAAAGTCATTACCTGCCATTACGGTGACCCATAGCGAGCTTTTTCCTCGAGGGCTAAATAGCGCCCTTGAACACATCAATTGAGATGATTACAGCATCTATTCTAATGTACAACAAGAGACCGGCTGCAGGCGCCCTACTCCCATTATGGTGCCAATAACACTATTTCACCTGTAACATGAAAGGACAGTAGAGAGAGAGAAGAACTCCAGACTCGTCAAGGTCACTGCTTGCTCGTTTCTATCTCCCACTGGCAGCAGTAATAACAGCACATACTCAAGAATAAGGGCTTTTATATTTAGAGAATAATCACTCAGTTAGCCCTCTTCATAATCAAGCCCACTTCACCAATCAAGCTACACTTGGAAGGCCAACAAATCAAATTACACCATAAGTGCTTTTTGTTTCTATACCCAATATCCAAGCACACAAATAAACAAATCCTAGCTTCCTGTTATGTCTCGCTGTCTCATTTATGCAATTTGTAGAGAAACAATAATTGTGTTATTCATCACTACTTTATAGTCAACACCAGAACACGACTGCCACACAGAATTAATGCAGCATTTCATTAGTGAATATAATTATTGCTGACAACCTTGTGCCTAACCCATGCCTCCCCTTCTCTCCACTCCTGTCTGCTTTGAAGCTGCCTGCCTCTAGAGAGGCTTCAGAGATGGTACACAGAAACCCCACTCTCATTAGAAGAGATGATAATTAGCATCAGAAACACACTTTCATTACACCCTTGCTCAAAGCTTCAAGTGCTGATTGAGAAGCAGAGGGAGCTGACCTTAAACAGAAACTTCAGTTACGTGTGAAGGTGTTAATAGTTGCACCCTGCATTATGCAATCCCACAACATTTGGACAGACACGGCTTTAATGCGTCACATAAAGTGCAACAACCATTAGCACCAGAAAACTAAAACCACATTCTTCCTCGAAGCCTTTAGTATTTTGTCGCATATATACATTACAGCACACTGAAATTCTTTCCATGCATATCCCAGATTTGGAGATTGGGTCAGAGCACAGAGTCAGTCATGATACAGCACCTCTTTAGCAGAGAGGTCCTTGAACCTAGACCTTCCAATCAACAACCCAAACCCTTAACCACTTGAGCTACCCATTAAATACAATTCCAGTACAAGAAGTACCATGAGTGGGGCTTGCAGCATTCTGATTAGTTATACAGGTTGCATTATACAATGTAAAAAAACAAACACACGTAATAGTCTACTTCACGTGTTGTTTATGCCATTAAAATAACATTCTCCTGTTATATTTCTCACACATTATAAACTAATCTCTTAAGCTTCAGTAAGCCTATTCATCAGTCTCATTAATTTATTACTACTGTTATTACTCTATATCTTTCCTATTCATTTCACTGTAGTTACTAAATAATTCATATCAGTTAGTGAATACTATGCACTATAATAAATAACTAAATCATAAGTAGAGATAAACAGTAGCAGCAAAAATAAACATCATAGCACAAACTAGGTCTAATTTGAGGTTGTTAATGAGTCTTCAACACTATTTCGATGTTGTCATATTGTCACCCAAAGCAGGTTAATTACTGTAATTGTGTATTTATCTGGGTTATTGTTCATTTAAGTTCTGCTTTGTCAATAATTTTGTCACAGCTACAAATGCAGGGTGGCCAGAGGCACATTTTCCATGTTGCACATTAAAAGAATAATGAAGTCACTTATGTAGTCGTCACTATGACTGGTCCTAAACAATAAACTAAAACTATAACTTTATTTTGTTCTGTCTTTGGCCCGTTCATGTTATGAATGCACGCTTATTCTGAATGGCAATGATGCGAATTGAAACAGCATCAGCGCCAACCGAGTGCTCTCTGAAAGTAGCCAGGTTGCACATTGTTTATTAATCAAAGTTTTTCACTTCATGAATTATTCGTGCATATCTTTTGCTTTCTACAGCGTGAGGTCAGGAAGAAGATGACTCACTCCTCCCCAGTTGAGTGTCCTGGCGAGGTCATTTCCTGTGCCAAGAGGAAGAACAGCCACAGGAGGCTGTGGGTTCATCTGTAGTTCGTCCAGCACAGATAGGATCCAGCCCACCTGCAGCAATCAGCACACAGACACATGCTGGTGTACTCCCCAATATAACAAACAGAGTAAGTGTGACCTGTATAAGAACTACACATTTTGTACTAGGTTTTCTATAGGTTATTACACTAAAAGTCATCTAGGAGATTGTATAGATTAGAGTGGACAAAGAATATATACAGCAGTCATCCTCGTCCTGAAGTACCCCTACCCTGCACAGTCTATTGCATTCCTTACTTCCCTCCAGGCTTACTCATTAGTTAATGAGTTTAATAAAGAGAGCTGAGAGCAGAGAATACGCCAATAGTTGTAGAACTAGGATTGAGAAACAATAACATATGGAACAAATGATGTTTAAGAAAGGAATAAAACTCAGGAGGTGATGCATCACATGACCAGAGCATTAATTATTTCTCTTTAACAGCATGCCCCATGCAGGGTCTCCTCTAGCAATCGCTCACCTCCTGCAACGGAGTCTGAATATTATTATATATGTTTATTATTAAGCCTAAATTATGTGGAGTATTTGCCCTATAATGCCACAAGAATGATGAGATATTAGAATGAGTGCATTAATATAATCAGCACTCCTCTCAGAGCCATGCTGTTAGACAATTAATGAAATCCTCCAGAACAATGAGATTTGAGAATTGAGCAGCGCTGTGGTATTATATGGGATATTTCTGGCTTGCTGTTCTGCACATCCATCACCAGGGGGAGGTCTGATTTTAAAGTCAAAACTTACCGTCCCGTCACCTCCACAGGCTAGGATGCGAAGATTTGGCACTTTCCTGTACAATTCCAACCTGAGTCATAAAGAAAAAAATGTCATATCATATAGCTGTACAGATTCTCAGATTCCCCTTCTCTCTCTGTCTCTCTCTCTCACTCTATTTTTCTAAACAGGCACAGACCAGTCAGTGTGCTGGTATCTGCTCCTGGCTAAAGCCCTGTTGAAGACGCATGTTTTGGCAGAGAGACTTTAATCACAGCTCTGTCAGGCTAAGCTCAGCAGTAGGCACCACCAGCTGGGTCCTGCCCTCTTTCGCACGCTTTTTCTCTCTTTGTTTTCTATTTCTTTCAGTTTAGTCTCGCTCTGCCTTTGCACGTCTCTTCCTCACTCCATCTTTCTGTGTTGCTCCTTCTGCCTCTGTCTAGCTTCATCCCTCCATGGCTCTCTTTCTGTTTCTTTTCCTTAAGCCCCTCTGTCAGCTCAGAACAAACAGCAGAGCCCCTCTGAGCACTGGGATGTGCTTCACTGCCCACAGAAAACAGCTCAATTAGGAGGCAAACCCAAGTGGGGACCTGGCATGATCTAAGACTAGATAGAAACTTCTGGAACACTGAACTCTCTAAAAGAGGAACACTGTTTTATAATTTTAGTTGTTACTAGTACTGTCTTTTAAAGCCCTTTAAAGATGACATTCAAATTTTTAGATTTATGCATTATGCAAATGCATCTGAGTTTTTTATCTTTCATCAACATGCTGGTCTATTTCACTTTAATGGTTAATGGTTTTTTATATTACCTACAATGCCTGCAGAGAGATTTACCACTGATATTTAGCCCATGCTTTATCTCTACCAAAAAATACTGATGCAACTGTGCAACAACACATAACACAAGCATGCATGACAGGAATAACAAATTCACAACACAGCACCAGAAATATTAAACAAATCTATGTTTTCACAGACAGTCTCTGTGTATTCAGTGGAATAAAACAAGTAGGTAACACCACCATTTGTATGAAAGTGTGGACGATATGTATATGACTAAAATCAGTTAAAATTAAAAGGGGAAAAAATAAATAAATAAATAAATAAATAAATAATAATAATAATAATAATAATAATAATAATAATAATAGTAATAAAATATAGACAATGCATGCAAATACATCAATATTATGCTTTTATATTGCCCAGTCCTAATAAACATTTGTTTTAGGTTCAATTTTGTTTATAATTTCTTGTCTAGGTTTTCCTTTTTAGGCAACCTACACAGTCCAGAACACTAAAGCCATTTAAGATGTATAATTTATAAACCATAAATGACTTTAAAAACACCTGCTGAAAATATTCACTACGTAGGAGACTTTTTAAAAATTATTTAGAAGATTTAGATTTAGATTTTTAGACTTTTTTGCCTTTGACGTAGACAACTTGATTAGTGCTTTAAAATTTCCAGGCACCTTTCCATGCTTTTTAGTGAAGGTTTTAAGAACAGTATAATGGAGGCTAAAGCAACAAACAAGGCAATATCGTAGTGTTTTAGACTCACGCTTCTCTAGGCCCTCCCTGGGAGAGATCAAACACCTGCCGAGGATTCAGAGTCCACATGAACATCTGCAGTAACTTGTTCCCCTAAAGGTAAGACAGCAGACATGGGAGGAAGAACAAGACAAACACAGCATATATTCCTCAACCATCAGCCCTGTGTAGAAGGTAAATATTTTCCTACCTGATTTCCTCCACTCTTAGGGTTAACGAACACCAGCACAGGCTTCATTAGTGGGGAAGGCACAGGCTTCAGCATAAACGGCCGCCATTTTGCCTCCTGAAGAAACAGGAGGATTATACACAAAATACACATACCTACACACACACACACACTCACTAACAGACACACAGGGTTGCTGTAAGCTGCTTCAACAGATGTCTCAGACAAGGAGTTAGGGGAAGGGAAACGGAGAAGAAGGAGAGAAATATTTTGACAGGCACTAATCGCATCAACCTTGTTGTCCCACCTCCAGTTTTAGAGGAAATATAAACTTTCCTTTTTTCGACATAAAGAATCTGTCCATGTCCAGCACTCCCAGAGATGTCAGCGCATTGAGAGACGTAGTGGCTACTCACATCTGTGCCCTTTTTGCTGGTTCTTCGTTTGAAAGAGGTCCGTTTTTTCCTCCGAGTGGAGTTTTTGAACGAGCTCTGAGAGACAGGAGAGAGACGGGACTCATGTCTAATAGCACGTTCAGAGATACAAACTAGCCTTAAACCTAACAGTACTGAGAGAGGACACGAGTGACCTTTGGTGCAGTCCTGTTTTGCGGCTATATAAGGAAACATGATCAGATTCATTAGCTTCACTCACTCTCTTTCCCAGGAAGAGGTGTTCTATGAAAAGGCCATTCCCTGTAAATTACATCATGACCCTTTCCATACTAGGTAAAACCAGAATAAGCTAAGCTTCCATTAAAAACAAAATCAGCACCTTCACTGTACATGTATAAAAGTGGACAAATATTCAGGTTGTCCTTTTTGGTTGAATTATTTCGCCTGAGTGTAAGAGGCTTCCCTTCTATTAACCCCTGAATTGAATAATCAAAACACTGCCACACCCCCTCACACATCAGCCAATCATACGTCAGAGCCTGAAAAGTCAAAGGCTGTGATGCTAAAATCAACAAGAGCTAGAAACAGGAATTTCATAAAAGCTACATTTACACTGCAAGAAAAAGTGATCCAACTATTTTTATGTTTGTCTAACAAATTTGTTTTTCATGATTTTCATTCTATATTCTATATTCTAGTTACAGAACTATGATACAGATCTGTTATGTGTTAATGCGACCTCAGCCTGAACAGTCTGGTCTAAATTCATGCAACTTTTAAGGCAATCCGTCATCTATCACGTCGTCAGGATTTCAATGCAGAGTTTAAATTAGAAGTTTGTTTTTTTTTGCACATATTGGTCAGTTCAGGACAGTGTTCAGACTAATGCCACATTATTAAAACTTCTTTCAGCCCTGCAGTGTGAATGTAGCCAGGAGGGTGTGAGACAGTTGCTTGATCAATTCTACAGGCTTTAATGGAACAGATAAAATTCATGTTTAAAGTGAGGCAAAAGCAACAAGCCTTTTTTAACAAGTAGCATGTAATGGTAAAGACTGCATACAGTACATATAAATCCTGATGGTTTTGTTATATCAAACGGTTGCACATCGAGAACAAACTGCAGAAGACAAGACCATGCAGTCGAGCTCTAAACAGACCTTAATCTCAGTCTCACTTCTTATTTACATGCAAGTGCATCAGGCTTATTTTTTTTTTACATCATAAGCACATTTCCTATAAATACAGGGTTTTTCTCTGCCTCAAAACAAACAAAATGTAAAGGATCCTAGTTACTCAAGGTCTGCCGTACCTGTGGCTTCCTGACTTTAATAATCCAAGAAGGAGGTACGATGACCCCGGCGTGTGCGCCCAGAGAGCAAGGTTCCTCGATCTGTTGCAGCATGAAACACGTCACCTTGTTGTGGAACTGAGAAGGAGAGCATGAGACACAGGAGTCAGCAACCGGTACACACATGAGCCACTGAGTCTGTAACAGTGTCACCTTCCACCTCAAACAACACTCACAGCCTGCTTGCACCACGAGCAGCTGATGGCGATAATCTCCTTACTGTGGAAGAACTTCTGCTGGAAACTCTGCAGAAAAAAAACAGAATAGAGAATGGAAGAATTAATATCTGAGGTGTGAGTCATTTTTATCAGCCAAGTCTGATGAGGACAGATGAGTGTGTTGATATTATACACCGCCTACTTTTACAGGAAGAGGAACTTTAACTAACATGGCAGATGAACGAGCACAGAGGCAGCTAGAAATCAAGCAGGATTATTACAATTCTCTGCTTTAATACTGCTTCTAATAAAACACTTTAATAAATTTGCATAAACATTCTTTGCATAACTGAACATATAAACAGAATGATTTGTTTTGCTGCTGCCTCATCTGTTGACTGCTAAATTATTGTATATTCAGGCAAAGTGTGTTGATTTTCCTTTAATTTGCCATCATGAGAGCCATCATGCTTTTTTTAATCCCCTAATTTTATCCCCTATTTTTCACCCACCAGTCAGATCTCATTTATCACACAACAGCCACCAACTGCAGAGACTGCAGACTATCACCCTCTGAGATATGTGAAGCCAGGCAATGCACATTTTCCGACTGTTGCCTGCCCATGCAGCGAAACATTGAGGAAAGCAGCCTCTGCTGTACACACGACTCACAGACACCCACGATTAACTAGTGCTGCTGTAAGAGGAGAGGATTCAAACAACCTTGCAATCTCTTGGTGATTTGGTGAATGCCAACAAGCCATAGTGGTCATTTTGTGGCCACTTAATAGCGTTGATGAGGTTAGCGGTGTAAATGTTATTAATTGTATTGATCCTGTCGGGTCAGTGATGTGTCCTACCTTGCCACACTGACGGCATTTTCCCTCTTGCCGTCGTCGATGGACCCAGTGATGTCTTAACACATTCTATTTTCCCCGAACACACAGAAACAATGGACAGTGTAAGGTATATTCTTCTGTACATGCACATATACTCTGTATTCATCTAGTCGGAGGTTACAACGTACATCTCGGATGCTTCGAGAGTTTCCTTCTCTAAACGTAGGCTTGCAGCGGAAATTGATCTGCATGCGAAGAAAGAACAGGACGGGATTAGGAGCCTTTATGCTTGAGAGTAATGCCAGTAAATCAAAATTTTTGTTCACTGTTATATCCCCTTGATTGGCTATATTGTAGGTTGGTAGTAAAAGGATTCCCTGCGATATAAATTAGGTGATTATATGTCTACCTTGTCCAGCTGTTCGATGCATGCTGTGTGAACGACGATCTTACACGCTGCACATTTCCTCCGGGGAGCTGACTTCTTAAGAGAACCAAAGAGCACATGACACATTGCACATAAACCTACATTTACTTAATAATAAGGGCTTAATAATAACACCAGCGTGAGATTTTGCACTAGAAGGGCAACTGTTTAATGAATCAGCCAAGTTGCCAAGCGTGAGTACATTATACAATATTGTATAGTTTATGTATATGAAACACTTGCAGAACATCTCCTTTACTCGGCTTGTTCATGCTCCTGGTTATCTCAAAGATGTTTCATGTACCAGGATCTTCTCTAAACCAAATGTGGCAATTTGTATGAAAAGAGCAAGTCAAATAATGACAAAACAGTCAGTGGCTTAAAATTGAGATTAAATTAAGTGAAAGTAATGAGAAGAAAATAATTGGAAGAAACGGCCCAGAATAAATCTACAATTAATTGAAAGGATCATTTGTACCTTACTACTTATAAGTTGAACACCATTATTACACCGGTACTGTTAAAAGTAGCAGTAGTTGAGGTCGGTGATATTCGTACTTATAATGTGCTCACTAAACACCGAAGACAGCTGACAACAACAAGACAGAAATCTTCATTTGACCAACTGCTGCTATGACACTTGTCCACTAACACTAACAGGAGGATGACACATGATTTTACCTAAAATGCAGAATGGACAGTTTATGTTGGAGAAAGCAATCTTATAAAATGCTGACTTTCTCAGTTATACCAGGCAGCAGAACTAACCCTGTGTACAGTGAGTTACAGTTACCACACATGCTAATGGGCAGAAAACAATTTACCTAATTACTGTCAGGTCAACCATACCTGTAAACTCAATTTCCCAGAACATGGCCGCACCAGTCTACCCTTACCATAAGCTCTGTCACCAGACTTCTGACCACACTCACCTGTCGCCTTACACACACACAAAAATAATAATATGTTTACTGTATCTAACTATTAGCAAGCATTATATTACTGTGATTGTTGGTATGATTTTTGCTAGGTTCCTTTTGCCCAGTTTTTTCCTGATTGTACCTCACCTGACCTACAGCTATTATTTCGTCTCTGATTTTGCCTGACGTTTATATAAACCTGCCTTTAATAAATCACGCTCAACTGCAACTGCATCTGCTTCATCCTCCTGTGATCTGACAGTTACCTCAAGCTCACTGTGAAGAATGAGAATTATGCCCTTTTACTTGGCCACGAACGACTCCGAACTCGTCTTCTTAAGACTTTGCTACTGCCCTAAAAAAGACTTTTGAGTTTACATGAGTCCATTTTCTGCATGAGTTCAGGTCACTTTGATTGATGATGCAGGCAGTCATTTTCTTTAATCACAGGTCTATCATTAGAGAATCTTCATCGTATAATCTGACATGGAGATCACACGTGTTACAGGATTTATTGGGCTAGTTTTGTTCAGTATGATGATAAGTCACGACATTAAAAGACGGCACAGCGTAGTGTCACTGTTTACGATCGGTCATTTCAAGCACAGTTTGTCTCATCGCAGTAATTTCTTCATCCATAGTTTTCTTTGTACTATAAACACCGACTCTTCCTTCCCGCTGCCTGCAATAAAAAGCTTGTTTTGAGGCAAAATATACGCCAACTTGCCTGGAGAGGTAATCAAAGAGTTCTTTAACACCTCAGAGTGCTGTGCTCAGTGCTAACAAAAGCCTGACAGAGAGCGAGCGTGGATTCACCTGCCTGCTTTTATCCTCTTCAGACTAATCGTAGTCTCTGGCTTTCAGCACACACTATATGTGTATTACCTCGTGAAATGAAATGTCATTGTACAAGCACTCTAATGACACATCTATTCATCTGTGGCCTTCACTCATCTGACTCCTCACTGCACTTAATCTTGTTATAGAGAAATAAGATTGTTTGCTCCAAAATAAGGCAAACACTCCTAGACTTTTCTCGACACTCATTAGGCAAATCCTACATTTGCACTGATGACCAAGAAACTTTTAATCTCTTCATGTACAGTAGTCTTATGTACTCACTGTAATCTTCACCATGCACGTCTCCTCGCCCAGGTAACACATCTCTCCAGAGCAGTTGGTCTCCAGCCAGAGGTGCTCCCCATTTACTGCATTCTCCTAAACACACACACACACACACACACACACCTCAGCTTTACAGGTTACACACACTTCATGGACACATGTTCAACATCCTTTACAGAAAGACAAATCCTGTACAGGTCATACACACTCCTACATAAAAAATGCTCTCCTTCCTGAGCGGTGCAACTGTACACACTGATCAGGTTTCAAACAATTGCCTCCGCTCTCTCGTTTCCACTGTCCTCTGTCAAAGAGTGTGACACTATCCAATCACTACTGCCTGTCTGTATGTTCAGCTACACAGAATAAAACAGGCAGTGCTTAGTCTCAGTTTAGAAAAAGTGCACAAAGGATATCAGATGCCCCGAAACCTGGAGTTTACAAGTTTCAGTATGTTGAAGGTGACAGTCTGTTCTGTGAACATGCATGCTGTGCTAAACATAGAAAAATATCCACAAATAAATAAATAAAAATATTGGCTAAGGGGCATTTAGAGCTATACACATACTTTTTGCTTTCTTGTTCAAAAAACAACATTAAAAACCAAACAAACCTTATCAGATAACTACACAAATAACTAGATATGGGTTCGCTTCCAGCGTTTGTTTTCTTTCTTTTGTTTATCATTCCAAAAATATCGGGAACACATCTAATTTCTGCAGAACTTCAGCTCTTTGGGTCTTTTGGCTCAGTCTGCATCTCACAGCTCAATTTAACATCTCATGTCTATAACCAAATTCCTCCCGCAACCCAAAATACACAACATGATTAGCTGATTTTCTGCGGTTGAGACGTTTCACTTTCTTCTCACTGCGACTGACTCATGCTAGAGCTGATGGTCTGTGGTTAGTGTGCAATGGTGATCAAATTGCCTTGTGAAAGTAGGCAGCTCTTGTGGCCCTTTAGTGTCTAAACATACCAACTTTCCAGCAAACACTAGAGGTCGGGGTTGTGAAACTAGGTAACACTACTCTAACCATATGAATAACTGTGGCAATAACACCATTTTGTACCCTCCAAAGCCCGTGATTTTAAACTCATGACATAGTTAACTCAGGATGTAGCTACTGCTTTAGGTTATTTAAGAGTATAAAAGCTTAAAGGCTGTTTTGTTTCCATTAGCATCACCTTCTCTTCAGACATGACTACAACGCTATTTCCTCAGACTTACTGAATGATCATTTTAATAACAATTTACATTTGGCGCTTTAACTGCGGTCATTTAAATAGCTTGAGTAGCTCATGCTGTTGTCATGGCAATGAAATGAAGCTGCCCTCTGAACATCATGTTAGTGGCTCAAGACCAGCAACATTGCTGGAACGAGACCAATTTTGCATCCGAAAGCTGGCATTTTTCCAGTAAAATAAAAATGGTGGAGGCTTTCCAGATTAGGCTATTCTGAAAATAGCATCAGCACCTTGTTGGTGGAAAAGTGCTAGATTTATCAGATAGAAAACGGCCTCTTTTCACATTCTCGTTGCGTTTCTCATGTTCTCTGACGTCTGAGCAGCAGAAACTCACATGGGCTGATCTGAGTGTTACAGCCTGAATATGCATATGACTACTATGATCTCTCACATGCAGGAACATAACATAATGTACACTGTACACATAAACAGTACAAAGACTCACAGTAAATAAACAAAATGCATAATCTTTAACTCAAGAGATGATGCACTGCTCAGTGAGATCAACAGTTAGAGGATTTATACTCCATTAAGTATGACAAGCACATACCCACACACACATGACAGCGAAACCCACAGCACTGAATTAACACCTACAGCACTATATTATCCCTAATGTTAATTCAATCCTGGAGATTTTGCCATGTTCACACCAACAAAAGCAAACACACTTGAAAGTCTGATGCTGGCTCTGGTCATATTATAAGATGAGAAAGGCTAGCAGCGAGGAGTGGCCCACTGACTCCACCCACTCGCCTGTGGTCTCTAAGAGACATGACCGAGAACAGAATGCTAAATATGCAAATCATGCAAACAAACAGAGGGATCCTCCCTGCTCACTTATACGACGGAAAATAAATCTTCTGCATGTAAAACGTTCCAGTTAACACGTACATGCACCGCACATACCTGGACACCTACACATTCTTGAAACTAATCTAATCAGCCAATCATGTGGCAGGAACACAGCGCATAATAATCATACAGATACAGGTCAAGAGTTTGGGTTAATATTCCAACCAAATATCAGAAAAAATCTCAATGACTCTCAATCTCAATCTCAGTGACTGTGACATGGTTTCAGGCTGGATCACATATTTCTTGAGTCACTCAAGTTTACACAGAAAAGCATAAGAAAACAGGAAAAGTGAGTAGAAACACTTCATTTAGAGGTCAGATGCTTTCAGCAGACAGGAATGCTATGGTTATACAAACAGACACATTTTATATCTCAGATCTGTGTCAAAATATGCATATATATGAAGCGTTACACATTTAAAACTTGTTGGCCCACTATGTTGGTGTATAGAGACTCCAGAAGGTAGGATTTTCTAATAAAACAGATGATAAGTGTAGCTACCAGGTAGGTGAAAAAAAATTCATAGAAAGTTATTTCACATTATATGTTTTATAATTAAGTGCATTTTACAAGAAGCTAAAACCCAATGTTGTGCATTTCAGGCTTGGAGTTATATCTGTGTAGGATGAGGAGGCATGAAATACAGAGGGTATGACTCACACTCCAGTCGATGGTGGCACGCAGCTCCTTGGCTGGTCCGTTGGTCACAGCAGGGAGAGGCTTCTGGACTGAGGCCAGGTGCTGCAGGCCTGAGCGAGATATGGCTTTCCTGCATCACACACAAAAGAAAGAACACACACCTTCAGCTAGGCACACTCTGAGGCCATCATACGTGCTTCATACATCCTACAAACTGTTGTCAAGGTATCGAACTGTTTGTGGAGCTTTTATCTCTAAATGTGGGATTAGCTGTAGGAGGAAAGAGCCATGATTAAACATAAGAGGTGGAGAAAATCCTGATTTGAGATCAGGTTACATCGAATGCATGAAGTATCACAGATAAATGGATAAATAACAAAAAGACACACACACACACACACACTCCCACACACACAGACATGATCTTCTAGCATCTTTAGCTGCTGCCAAAATCAGAAAGATCCACACCAATCTGTTGGCCAGTCTGTTTGGACAGCAAACTCTCATCGTTCAGTGCATGTAAGAGAGACTCTGCCTCATATGGTATTGAACAGCAGACATCAGTAGAGCTGTTTCTGTTCTGGGCCACCGTGTGTGTGTGTGTGTGTGTGTGTGTGTCGCACAGTGTATATGTGAGTCAGCATCATGTGGTTAGTGTTCTCTGCTGGTCTTTATGTTATGGCTGCCACCCTACAGCAGCATCACATAAACTTTTCCCTTTTTAAAATGCTACAAATTCTGCCATGTTTCCATCTCCCATCTCCCTCTCACTAGCTAGTTGGGTGTGTGTTATCATGGTGTGAGAAATGTCACAGGCCAGTCTTATGTTCACAAACACACTGTTTTGTATTGATCAAAAGCATATGCATCCAAGACATGAAATTTGTCGGTGGATCTTAATGGAAAAGGTCACATCAGATCCGATACTGATCCAGTGTTTAAGGTCAACACCAGCCCCAGCCCAATCTCATCATCACAGACTGAATCATTAAACATAATCCAGAATGTCCTAAACACCTGAGTGCTGATATTCTGTTCATCTCCCAAAAACATGTAAGTGCACAAAAAACATTTGACTTCTATACACACGTACACACGTAAACAGAAAGTGCACGTGTTCGGATGTGGATGTCCAGGTTCAACACGGAAGTTTGCTCATTTCAGTGCTCATCTGAAACAGCCATCAGCTGCTCTTTGAAAACAGTTACGTATGACTGAAGCGCATATGAAACAATCAGAGGAAGGATAGAGAGAAAAGACAAAAAACACACACGGCACACACACAGGGTGGTGGGCTAGACACCCGACACCCTGCTGAAATGTCCAACTGCTCGTCTAAAATTATCCCGCTCGAAGAGAACAGAGGAGAGTCCAGTTACAGGACTGTACAAACACACACACACACACCTTCAGCCTCAAAGTTAAAAATAGCAGCACAGGGGTTGACAGACATGCTGGAAAAATGCCAATGTGACGACAGCTAATCATTGTGCGCACACACACACACACATGCACACACACACACACACACACACACACAAAAAGCGCTTTGTCAGTGGTTGATATGGTCAAGACATTCGATTATATAGATTACATTTGAATTAGAAAATCTGAAAAAAAAGCTGCATTTTAGCATCAGAAAAAAAGCATCAGCATTTTAAGCTGATTTTCAGACTCTTATCTCTTAAAAAGTGTTTCTGTGTGTCGAGTCGAGATAGAATGCGGTTAATCAGATGACCTTGGAGTTTATTAATTAAACACACCATGTATTTAAACAGTGGCCATTTCTTTACATTGGGCAGTTAGGTCATTCTTTTTAAACCAACTCCTTCAATGATAGTCTACATTCTCCGAAATAAGACAAAGCATTCCTGTATTTAGAAGACAAGCAAAATGTCCCAGTCCATACTGAGAAACACTGACCATACTGAGAGGCAAGAGTTATAATAGACTAGATTAAATCAGTAAACATGATTTAAGTTGAGTAAACCTAAACAAAGCAATAATCAAGAAAGATAAGGAGTTCTCTTATGAGACAGCAGTCATACAGGACATCCCCTGCAGGAAGCCGGCAGCCTTCCACCAGGTCACAGCCTTCCCAGTCGAATACCCAGAAATGACCACTCACTAAGACCACTTTGTGCTGATAAACTGACAATAAGCAAAAAGACCACTGAAAAAATTAGCTTAACAAAAAAAAAGATGAAGAAAAAATAGTCTGCTATAGTTAATGTTCAATATGTCACACACACACACAGACACACACACACAAGCGACACAGAGGATGAGGATGTTGTTGTGGAGGCTTTCCACTGCAAACCTGTATAATATCCTAAGCTTTAATATGTTTATACTTACCCTCATCCCCACACCTCCACATGCCCTGTGCTTATGAGTGTGTTGCTTTCCTGAAAAAGTCTGGATTACACTAAACTGATTACAGGCAGCACCAGCTATGTTGATGTGGGTTGTGTGAACATGTGCACATGTGGGAGGACTCATTTCCACTCCTGCCTGTCTGAATGAGTGTCTGGCAAGCAGCAGAGACAGATGCAAATGCAGGTAAGAATATATTAAGAATTTAGGTACACGATCCAAAACAAAAATCCAATATGGAGGTCAGAAGCCAGACACAGGTCAGGACATCACCAGACTAACTAAGACGACAAAAACAAGAATCGAAGTGAAAATGACTGCACTGGATTAAATACTAGGTCACTAGGTGTGTGCATGGACTGTGTGCAAAATGGGAGTTGGATTTGGCCTTGTTGTTGTGTAGCTAGGCATTCTGGGATTGGAGATTTGGCATCTTAGTCTTTGAGACAACACAGCCACTATTCTTGTGTCAGAGGCATCAACTAGAACAGACAGACCATTTTAAAATGGAGACAGCTGAAGGTGCCTCCTTCAGATGGGTGAAAGTCTGGTTAACGATTTCATTTCATGTGAGCTTTCTAGCGTTCTTCTGATTAATGAGAAGAGTCACTACAGTGCTGAAGCCTTGGATAAATCTTAGTTCCTTCACAGTGAATGGAATGGGTTAGTCTTTCACAGCAAGTCAGATTATGACCACCTGCGTAATATTGTGTTGGTCAACCTTTTACTGCCAAAACAGCCCTGATCCGTCATGCACTGTGTATTCTGACACATCTCTATCAGAACCAGCATTAACGTCTTCAGCAATTTGAGCAACAGTAGCTCGTCTTTTGGATCGGATCACACGGGCCCGCCTTCACTCCCCACGTGCATCAATGAGCCTTGGCCGCCCATGACCCTGTCGCCGGTTCACCACTGTTCCTTCCTTGGACCACTTTTGATAGATACTGACCACTGCAGACCGGGAACACCCCACAAGAGCTGCAGTTTTGGAGAAGCTCTGATCCAGTCATCTAGCCATCACAATTTGGTCCTTGTCAAACTCGCTCAAATCCTTACACTTGCCCATTTTTTCTGTTTCTAACACATCAACTTTGAGGACAAAATGTTCACTTGCTGCCTAATATATCCCACCCACTAACAGGTGCCATGATGAGGAGATAATCAGTGTTATTCACCTCACCTGTCAGGGGTCATAATGTTATGGCTGATTGGTTAAAACAAAGTTCAGCAACAGCAAAAAAAACAGCAGTTCATATCAATTTTACAATTTGAAGCCCATCATTTGTGGTTCACATGTATTACTGAATGTAAATGTATAGAACATTTCTACTGTAAAAGCTCCCAATAAATTCTTTCAGATCCAGCTTGATAAATGTGGTACAATACTCCTAAATTGGCTGCCTAATAGTGGCCAATAATAATGATTCCAATATGAGCACAGTAATTGGGATCGCTGTTCCATCTTACACACTTGTTAAGAAAGCTTTGTGAAAAGGTTTTAGTGTAGGTCACAATGCACAGCTCATTAGAACGAGCTATTCTATAGTTCAGCCCAATCAAGCAACCAAGTGCAAGACAGGAGGTCAAAAGAAAAGCAAGTACATAAGAGAGATGTCACATGGCTGCTAAGAGAGAAAAAGAGAAAGAGAGAGAGAGAGAGAGAGAGGGAGAGAGAGAGAGAGAGAGAGAGAGAGAGGGAGAGAGAGAGAGAGAGAGAGAGAGAGGGTGGATGAAAAGGAGGGAGAGCAATCAGGAAGAGCTCTTTTAACAAAATTAGCTCCAGTAATATCATGCCTGACGCTGGTCTCACTTCTCAGATGGATATTACAATCAGAATGTGCCTGTATACAACATTTCTCCAGAGCAAACCTGCCTCACAGACTTGGGCGCAAAAAGACGCAGATGAGAGAGATAGAAAGAGAGAGAGAGGAAAAAGGAAGAAAGTGAAGCTATGAGTTCAATTTAGCAGCTATTGTGTTTTATCCCTCTCCACTTCCCATCATACCTTGCAGTAATGCTACCCCTTCTGAGTTACCATAGCAACAGTCCGACACAGCAGGCCCAGCGGTGTATTTAAGGCCAGCTTGCTGTGAGCATGGTAATCTCTGTCCTCGCGCGCATTGTCTCAGGCAATTAGGGAGCGTTGCTCTGTGTGGGCTGTGAACTCGTCCGGTTCTTTTATGTCAATCGTCTGCCCACGTTCTGCAATATGATCTGATCCCTCTCTTCCTCCCTCTGCAGTCTGCACACTCAGTGGGAACTGGTCTTGTTGGTCCTGCTCTTTTATTTATCTATTGTTCATTATGGTTTTGATTGCTACTTTTGTGCTACCTATCTATCTATCTATCTATCTATCTATCTATCTATCTATCTATCTATCTATCTATCTATCTATCTATCTATCTATCTGTCTTTCTGTCTGTCTATCTATCTATCTATCTATCTATCTATCTATCTATCTATCTATCTATCTGTCTGTCTGTCTGTCTGTCTGTCTGTCTGTCTATCTATCTATCTATCTATCTATCTATCTATCTATCTATCTATCTATCTATCTGTCTGTCTTTCTGTCTGTCTGTCTATCTATCTATCTATCTATCTATCTATCTATCTATCTATCTATCTATCTGTCTTTCTGTCTGTCTGTCTATCTATCTGTCCGTCCGTCCGTCCGTCCGTCCTTCCATCCATCCATCCATCCATCCATCCATCCATCCATCCATCCATCCATCTATCTATCTATCTGTTATAACCATCTGTCCATCTGTATGTATGCTGCAATTTATCTGTCTATACTTCTAATCATCTGTTTCATCCATCTATCTGTTTGTATCTACTGTATTCGTTACATTCATCCATCCATTTGTTATTGTTTATCACTCAATCAATCCATTATCCATTTATCACTCAAGTTAATTATCTGTCTGTTCCGCTGTTATATCTAGGTCTGTGACTAACTGCTACTAAGTGGCACAACAACAAAAAAACGTTCACCCTGCATTTGGAAGACCCCCTTATCCAGAGCGACTTATAGAAGTGCTTCTGAAGTATCTAAATTAATACATTAATTCAATGTTAAATGGATTATTACCATATATCCATTAACTAGCTTGCTAATTATTTCCAGAAACAAAGTGAACCAAAAGCAGTGGATTGAAATGTCTCTGTATCCTTTGGGGTTTTTTTCATGGTTTTTGTTTTACAGATAAGCATGTATACATACACACTGTAATACAGTTAATCTGTTTTATAGTACACTCTGTACAGAGTAAAGCAGCATCTGTGTAATTAGCTACTTTTTTTTAAGGGCTTTTAGTGTAGCTAGCTACTTTCTGAAAAAGCTAGCCTGGCTGTACCTTAGCTATTTTAAATTATAAAGGCATTGACAAGATACAACCGTGAAATAAGTTCACACACTGAGTGTACTGTATGATCTATTTCCTATCTATCTACATAAAGTCAATGAACTACAGCTGCCTCGCTGTGGAACACTGAGTAGGATCAAGGATCAGTTTCAGATACTGACTCCTGAACTACAATCATTAAAGCAGACAGTTGACACTTAGCTACCAGAAACAGTGTGTAGTACAGCAGTGACTCACCACCACAGAACGTGCCTTTTGCTCCTTGGTGCTGTGGGTCTTCCCCTCTCTGCGCTTTGCTGACTCGTTCCAGAGATGAATGCAACAGCCATGACCGACACTGAGCAAAGCCCTGAGTGTAGGAGAACCCTCATCAAGCACGGTTACACAATCTAACATCTCTCTTCCAGTATACCTGCGCACGCACTCCCTATTCCAGTGTGTAGGCGAGACCTGATGCCGGATACCTGAGAGTGGTGGAGGCTGATGGTGGGTGTCACCGGAGCTCTGGGAGAATCTCTCACCACCATCAGCGCTACGTCACTCACTGAAAGGCAACCTGCAGGATCAATTCCAGCATAGTGCTGAGGCTATTTTGAGACTCATTATGCAACCCAGTTAACTTTCTTCAAGACAGTCCGACCTGGTAGAACGATACACTTCCTAAATTAGCCGTACGGTACTGCATATCATTTAAGCCTAAACCTGAGCCTTGTACTGTAGATTCATGCATCTAATGCACCTAGCTGTTATGCTGAGGTGTAGTCGGCTATTTGTACGATGGCTATATTTTCCACCAAGCAACAGTAGGAGAGCAGTGATGCAAAAGTCTGAAGTGAATGCTAATAATGAATAATAAGCCCTTCCACAGAGACCTCCTGTTGTCCAGACCCTACAAACAGACCTCTTGTTTTTTATAGTCTCAGAAGACCAGAGCTTTTGTGTATTTTGTGGGTTAAAGTTCACCTAGATAAAGTTGTTGTGGAAAAAAAGCAACTGCTGAGAGTAATAAATGTCAAACGCTCCTCAGGTTTGGTCTGGTTTTAACTGATAAAGCAAAAAAAGCAATGAGTAATACATCATAAATGCTGTGGCAAAGCTCTGCTAAAAGTAATAGAAGTGCCACCTTTGGTTTATTTTGACTGCTAGGGCAAACCCTACTTGATACAGGAACATACTTGAGTGTCAGGCCCTGAAACACAACAGCACTTTTTGAAGAATAAGTGCTTTCCAAAATCTATTACCAAAAATAGTCCAAGACAGATGACGTCTTTGGCTGAGATGATAATCGCCCTCAAAGCAATAATAATGAGCTAACCTGCAGCTTTCTTGATGAATTTTTACACATGAGCGAGGGAATAACATTTATTTGTCTACCAGGTTCAGCTCAGCAACAGGGTATGTATGAAAAGGGAATTTTTAACACTGGAAGAGAAGTGAGCAGAGCCAGACTGACACTTGCAAGACACCGAAACATTTCACACTGCCAGCAGACTATGAAATGAGTGTGACCGATAAGGCCAGAGGGAATTTTTCCCAGTCTATAGCTCACTACACCTCATTTGTAGTGATGTCACCCTGGCAACACACACACACACACACAATCCAAGCCAATACAACCATATCTCCATCATCACTGGCTTCGTGAAGTTACTATTCCACTTTTCCAAGGCCATGAGCTTTCTTTTTCTGCCTTCTAAAGTAGGCCAGTGTGTTCACAGTGACAGGGTTTGCTTTAAGCAGAACAGGAAATCAGGATCAGCTCATACTGCACATGCTACACCCCAGTTTCACAGTAACGCCCTTTAGTCCTTATAGCTTTCTCAGCTCGTTTGTCATTTGTACACTCTCTTCACACAGATAAAGTATATATATGATTTCTGGAACTTGCTGTGCGTATGTGACGCCTCTGTCGTGACCTAACATTGGACACTGGCAACAAGGGAGGAGGAGGAAAGCATGAGCTACAGGCGATCCTTTAATAAACAACACTGCCATGACAGTAGCACACACTCTCACATAAACCTTCATCTGCTTTAGCACCACAGGCAGATTTGTGACTAGTGCTAATTCAATCCGGGCTCTTTTATCAAACGCTATCTGCCTGAAGATATACACACACCGAGACAGTCTATGAAGCAGCACACCAAGCATCTGTGTTACACTGTTAAGCCTACCAAATGTTGTGGTTTTATGTGTGCACTGTGTGCTTTGACTGGAATATCAGGAAGCTTTCAGCTCTTCTGTCTATGGTTTAGATTGGTTGTGGAATATACACCGACCAGACATAACATTATGACCACCTGCTAAATATTGTGTTGGTCCCCCTTTTGCTGCCAAAACAACCCTGACCCGTCATGCACTGTGTATTCTGACACATCTTTATCAGAACCAGCATTAACTTCTTCAGCAATTTGAGCAACAGTAGCTCGTCTGCTGGATCGGACCACATGGGCCAGCCTTCACTCCCCACGTGCATCAATGAGCCTTGGCCGCCCATGACCCTGCCACCGTTTCACCACTGTTACTTCCTTGGACCACTTTTGATAGATCCTGACCACTGCAGACCGGGAACACCCCACAAGAGCTGCAGTCTTGGAGATGCTCTGATCCAGTCTTCTAGCCATCACAATTTGGCCCTTGTCAAACTCGCTCACATCCCATTTTTCCTGCTTCTAACACATCAACTTTGAGGACAAAATGTTCACTTGCTGCCTAATATATCCCACCCACTAACAGGTGCCATGATGAGGAGATAACCAGTGTTATTCACTTCACCTCTCAGTGGTCATGATGTTATGCCTGATCGGTGTAATAATACACAGTAGCACATCACAGCCTTCAGAAGAACTAGTGCTACACTAAAGTGCTCATTTTACTTCAACGCTGCTTTTTTCTGAAACAGAAGGTCCTTCGCCAAACAAAAGGGACAAGGAATTACAAGGCGATATGTGGAAAAGCGCACACTGTAGTGCTGTCAATTTTAATTAAATGGACTTAGACGGGAATAGTGCGGTTTTTTCGCTACAGCTTTATCTAATAATGCAGAGGAATGTACAGAGTCGCGTCATTTTAATAACTCAAGGCTTCTGAACTTTTCTCAGAGCTTTATTAAACCTGAAAGACTGTTTAAAAACACGTCTCCAATTTTTGCCCAATTATGATGTAAATCTGAATGGCCAGCGTCATATGTAAAATGCCTTAAGCTGTATTAAATCTGTATAAACAGCTCCACTAACCTCAGAGAGAAAATCAAACAACTTGATGACTATTTTAATGACTAGCAAAGAAAAAGGAGTCATTTTATTCTATCTCAATCTATCAGTTTATAAATGCAGAATTTAATATGGAATAAGGAATAGTGTGAAATAATGTAAAACGTATAGTGTAAAAGGTATGTGTATAGTGTCTAGTGTATAATTCTTCCACCTCGGTATGGGAAACGCAGTGTAGTCCCCATTTTCCTCTGAACCCGAAAGTCAGAGTGTTTTCTTCTGAACCCGAAAGTCAGAGATGGGGAAAATCATCACCTGATTAACACAAACCTGACAGAGGCGTAGTGAGCTAGCTAAATATGGAGAAAGGCAAAGAGATGAACAAAATCCTGTCATGTTGTTCAGTGTATAAAGATGGAATCATGCTTGTGCTCACTCTGTGGAAGATCAGCACTGAAGTGCACTGACAAAAGTGGCAAAATACAATTATCTGCCACATAACTGTGATCTACAAAATCCACCTTCTTCATAACAAATAAACTACAGTCAAAGTGCAGGAAGATAAACTAGTAAAAACACTAAAAGCCTATCCATGTCTGCTGCTAACAAGCTACAATTATAGAGCAAGAACTGCTCCCAGGGGTAGCCTGCAAACAGAATTTACCTAACAGTTGTTCTACCTAGATATAAGTCCTCAAAAATCATTAATCATTCATGCAGGAAATTAATTTGAACGTTTTTCCCTGATATAGCATTGTACTTGTCCATAATACAGGTACAAAATCATTTAAAACACTAATCATAAACACTATCACTAATTTAGTGATACTTTTAAGCTGACAGATTCACTACAACACCCTCTTTCTGTGAGAAATGTGCTTATGGAGAGGTTGTGAGACATGCTGTCAAAGCTCTCCCATTCACATGTCTCTATTGGCAGTGAAGTCACAGTGAAGTCTGGGCAGTTTTGAATTCTTTACTTCTGGCTAGTGATTTCTACAAACTGCCCCACTCTAAAGCTCCCAAAATCCTATTTAATTAGAAGTGTAAGTGAGCCTTATATCAGTAAGTGATGATGAAAATACCGTAAAGTAAATGACCGAGCCTGTGCCCCTGAAGCGTTCGGCTTAAAAAGTGGTTAAAAAATGGAAAAAGTTCAGATGCTAGGAAAGAAAAAGTTGCAGGAACACTGATGAAGTGAAGTGCATTATTGAAAGCACTCCCACACGAGCTGTCTGGAAGAGATGCGGTGCTGACATCAGCATTGTAGCAGCTGTCTCAGAGATCTCGCAGTCACCTTTCTAAAAGCATGTTGGCATTTACCTCAGCGCTATCTCACCAGCCAGCAGCGCCAATCTATAAAATTTACTGCGTCAATGCAAGACTAAGAAAATAAGAGTGCAGCGTAAGCCGGCGCTCACCGTGATGAACCTGAGTCATTGTGTGGAGGAAGTGATGGGCATACATTTGAGCGTGGGTACACTGTGCTACAGTGCCGTTTCATACGGTTACATACAGACTTTTAGCTGGAGCTGTTAGTCAAAGTGACTTACATTAACCACCCGCTGGCTGCCCTGAAGCAGGACGAGGATAAGTGCCTTGCTTAAAAGCTGTGATCAAACCCATACTTTGACATGATGTTCAAATGCAGTAGTCAGTACTCAGTAATCAGGACTGGACACTGCAATTAGGTCCACAAAATGCAACAGCTGAAAAGGTTAGTTATGCCTTTCATTTCCTAAGACACTGAAAACACGGTCAGAAACAACAGATTAAACCTAAAACCTAGAATTCTTCCGTATGAGAACCTTTTCTTATACATGTTTGTCTTTCAGAGAGAGTTCCAAGTGGAACAATATATATTATGATATCCTTGCAATGAACCCTTGAGGAAACCTTTTCCTAGATCTTTGTAATACAATTTTTCTTTTAATTTACATGAAATATTGCTACCTCCTGCATAGTAGTACAGCAGGTAGGCTTGCCACCTCACATCTTCAGGGTTCCTGATTCAATCCTGAGCTCAGGATGCTGTGTGTGTGGAGTTTCACAAGTTGTTCCTGTGTCCATGTGGGTTTTTTCTGTGTTCCTAGTTTTCCTCCCACCTCCTAAAATCATGCCAGTAGGTGGATGTGAATTTGTGAAATTGTGTGCCCTGCGATGGACTGGCGTTCCGTCCAGGGTGTATTCCCACCTCACACACAATGTTCCTAGGATAAATCCATCAAGACCCTGAGCAGGATACAGTGATTAAAGCCAGATAGAGTGAGTGAGGTTATTCTGGTGTGAAACAAAGGTAATGCATTCTCCTGTAACTTTTTGTGTGTTTTTTTATTCTGGGCCCTGTATCTTTATTTATACAAAATACTGCGATGGTTATAGCACAAAAAAAGGATCAGATGCAATTAGTTTATTCTTAAAAATATACTCTAAAGCCTGAAAACTTAGCCTGCCAGTTAGACTTTGGAAAACTAAAGCTACATGATAAAAAATAAGTGACTAAAAAAACTTTTTTTATTTGAGTACCACATTCTGACCTCCCGGTGCTTTTCTGTGGGGGTGCTGGTAAGTGACCTGATCCAAACAAAGCACATCATTGCAGACAAAAGAGTCTACTCCTACTTATACGATATACATGTAAAATGTTATTTATCCTATACTATGCAGAAATATTGTGAGCCAGTGAAAAAGAACGGCAAGACTTAGTGAGCGAGAACAAAAGAGTCCTTAAGTAGTCCACAGGCAGTAATCACTAGGCTAGAGAGGCTGAACGCTGGTAATTGTTCCCAAATTGTGAAGCCTGACATAGACAGGATGTTAATCCCCAGCATTTAATATGTATTTTTTTTTAAAAATCAGAGTTTTCTGTGTTGGATAGTTTTCTGATGCTTTACATTATAAAGG
The DNA here is from genome assembly GCF_019097595.1 of Hemibagrus wyckioides. Taxonomy (NCBI): domain Eukaryota; kingdom Metazoa; phylum Chordata; class Actinopteri; order Siluriformes; family Bagridae; genus Hemibagrus; species Hemibagrus wyckioides. The sequence continues at coordinate 10,883,972 of NC_080728.1, read as the reverse complement.
TGATATGATAGTAGTTAATTGTGATTTTTAGAAAACCCACTGTTGTTAAATATGTCCAATTTCTGAAATTCACTTAATAAGACTTTCTGTGACAAGAAAAATTCCACACAACTTAAAATCATGCTTTTTTTTCAATTGACCACATTTTTGGCACTGTGGGCTAAATGTGAACCTGCAAAAAAACTGACTGTAATGCACTACTAGCCAACAATCCACATTATGCATTTCATGCTTAACTGTTTTAAAGCAAACTAACACCCAAACAGTGTCTATGAAACACAACCAGCGGGACAGCTGTCACTTAAATCCCTGTTACAAGTGAATAAACTGCATTTTTTCCTAATTAATTAAAGTTGTCTTTATTTGTTACATATACATCACTGCACAGTGAAATTCTTTCTTCGCATATCCCATCCTTGGGGGTTGGGGTCAGAGTGCAGGGTCAGCGCCCCTGGAGCAGAGTGGGTTAAGGGGCCTTGCTCAAGGGCCCAGCGGTGGCAGCTTGGCAGTGCTGGGGCTTGAAACCTGATCTTCCTGTCAACGACCCAGATCCTTAACCACTTGAGCCACCACCCCCACCCAATTACCCACAAATACTCACACTCTAAAAAAAAACATTTTAATGAGACAGCATCATTATATACAGTTTCACAGAGTAGGGACAGTCTGAGTGTAGGATATTAATGAACTTATATAGAGACAAGAATGTAAAAGAAGTGCAACAGGACAGAGACATGGGCTTAGTGTGGATAGGGTGATTATTATTATAGGGTGAAAATAATTACGCTTCAATACGACTCACCTTAATCAAACAAGAGAACACTAGAAATGCTATTATGGACCAGAAATGATGTCTGTGACGACTCTAAACAAGCTCTAGATACAAAGAAGTGAGTGCTTCTCTGGAGCAGGTCCTGAAAAAAACACAACCTTGCTATACCAGTGTTAAAGTCATACTCTTGAAAGAATTCATCATGTCCAGACCTCAACCTGTGTGTGTGTGTGTGTGTGTGTGTGTGTGTATGTTGGGGTAGTGTTTGTACAAGTCAGGGTTATGCTTAGTGAATGTACAAGGGATTTCTGCCTGTACCGGATGGAGACATATTTCTCTCTCTTTTGCCCCTGGATGGTGTCACTGCAATCTGATATCCACCCACTCACAATGGCAGGAAAAACACACACACACACACAGTCAGAACCTGCACACACACACATATATATCAGCAAACTTGTCACCAGGTCATACAGAAAGGATGGGGGAAATTTGTGTTTTTGACCTTGTGGTGAAACGTCTACTTTCTACATTTCCACTTTTATGAACTAGCTTTGTTGCATCTGATGTTTTTCTTACACAGACAGTGTGAGGGGACCAGACACAGCAACTGCACAAGAAACACATTAGTACACACCAAATCTGCTCCACATGCTCTAAAAACCCATGTCGTCCTATCAGAATGGATGTCTTTCCTAACACTTCCACTCTCTGAGCTCCAGATAGCATCTGTACTAAAGTGACGAGCAGCTTCATAAGCAAATAAAAATGGTAATTACATTTTCACTGCATGCCATTATTCCTGCTTAATGAAGTTCAGTGAATGCAGGCCTCTCCTAACACAGAGATGGAGCGTGATAATCACAAAACCCAGGGAAACAGAGAGCAGGCGGCTTTCAGCCTCTCTGCTGGGCTTCACACATCATATTTAAGCTTTTGGTTGCATACAGAGTTGCCAGGTGCATTCAATAATGTTTCAAAATTTTATATATTCACTGCTCCACAGAAGCTGTGTCATTTATTCATCTTCAGTGAATGCCTTATTCTGGTCAGGATTATGATGGATACAGATACCAGGAACGCTTGGCCCAAGGTGGGAGAACACAATCTATCTCAGGGCAACTTACACACACATACACACACCTTACAGATTAACATATACATACAGATAGATAATTTAATAATAATAATAATAATAATGACAATAATAATGCATCTTGCCCATACATAATATTTTACAGGGACTCCTGCATGGTCATTAATATACAATAAAAATGGAAACGTGAAATAAAAACATAATCATGTCAATTTTGTTGGTGCGATAAATTTTATACACAAGCTGTGGATGGTACAGTACCCCCTAGCGGTAGTCTAGTTATCTAACGGTATTGTTTTTGCTCAGTTAGCTAGAGGGGTACAGGTGGTGTTATTATGCCAAATTCCCTAGATGGATCTGAAATAAAAGTCAAAATTTTATGCAATAGGAATCCAGATATAGAGAGTCAGCATATAGGATGTTGTTTGTGTGTGTGTGTGTGTGTGCGAATGCTCCCTTCCTGATGGTCTGGTGTGTGCAGACAGGAAGCTTGGGCTTTTCCCCCAACCTCCCAAAACACCACACACAGATATTTATAGCCAGACTACACAGTGCCACACATTCATTCTCCACTCACCTAGCTCTCCCCTCCTCCTTTCCTCAATCCTTCCCCTTCTCCTTCATCCCCAAATGAATGACACAATAGCAGTGTTTGCATGTCCTATCTTTCTCTCCTTTAAATCTGGCTACGAATTAAAAACTCACTATTAACTAATGAGTTTAAAAAAATGAGTATAAATTGTTTTTTCCATTTTTACTGGCTTTGTTTCACCTTCACTGTTATGTTGCAGTGGACTGTGTTTAAAGCTCACCCCATGCATTTGTGTGAATTTCTTTCCCACTGTGTTTAATAAGAGCCTGAGGTTCAATAGTCAGATTTGACCAACAGAAACTTGTCATTAATCTTACCTTTAATTAGCTGCCACTGTTTAATTACAAAGATTAAATTTTAACTCATTGGTCCAATTATTATTCTTCAACCCTTAAACAGTCGCATTAATAGTACTTTGCAACGTAAAAAAAAACATATTTCTTTCTGTACTTTTGTGGTTACCTGATAACTGCATTTATAGGATATTCCTTCAACAAATCTCAGGACTATACACAATAAAAAAAAAAATCATTCTTGACCCTTTTGGCATCCCATTTTCCGTACATGACCATTGGATCCACATTTCAGTTCGTTGTTCACATTCTCTGGCCATTAGGGTCACCTGCTTCCAATTTCTAGTTTGAGGATATTTATACTCCTTTGTTTACAGCGTTCTTTGCTAGGTCTCGATTTTACAAGAATTATAGCCTGAGCCACTTTACTTTCAGCATATGGGTTTTTTTCCCCAACTCATTCCCTCGGTCTCCTTTTTTTAATAGACTATAACAGGACGTCCATATTTTTACTGTGTTTCCAAACAGCTTTACAGACATCACCCCAAGGTTAAGGAGAAATAACATATGTGGATCCATATCTCAGCAGGGGAGGCGTTCCCTCATGAGATATATTTCTATCAATTAATCTAGTTAAATTTCTATTAATCTTTTTAATCAATTAAAAATAAAATTTTATGTTTATGCCAGAAATCAAACTGGCTCATCATCAAATCACTGTCTTTTAGCAGGTTAGTGATAATAATAAATCAAGCAACAATATCAGCTAGAAGCTACACAGAACAATAAACAGGCCATGAATAAACAACTGAATTAAGTTTCCTGAGATAAAACTATTTGGACTTAACTGCACCCTAACCAGGTTTTGATCATTAATAAGGTATACACTATACCGGGTAGAATTGGTGTATTATGCAAATTAGCTCAACCTCTAAGTTGGTGGAGATTAATGGTCCAAACTGCAAATTAGTTTGGAATTAGTCACGAATCAGACAGAAAATAATTTTGTCTCTGTGCCTCAGGGTAATCGAGATATACAGTAGCCTAAAAAAATCTATAGCGCAACCATTAGGACAAATGGCCCTAACTCACTTGCCTGAACAGCAGAAGTGAGGAAGCAATACTTACTGACCAAATTTCATTCTACACCCTACAGTCTAATCAACTTTGTTTCAAGAGAAGAAACTAGAGCAAAAACAATGAGGTTCTTGCACCTTTAGTGCACAGAGCCATCAAAGACTCCTAAAACTTTATCACCGTGCTAGAATCATTTTAGTGCAGTATCCTCATAATATCCTAAAGTAGTAAAGGGTGAAGCTATTGTTATAGCATGTTCTTTAAAAAAAGGCTGCAACTTGCCTTTTATATACTTAAGAGTGAAATCTGAACCTGATCCATTACGATTTCAGATTTTAAAATACGAACATACAGGTCTGAAATATAGAGAGCTATCATTTCCTGTCTCTAGTTAGTTCCTATCTAACAATATTCAACCTCATCTTCAACACAGACATGGCAGAGATACACACACACACACACACACACACACAAAGCCATGAGTAAGAGTTTGATGTTAAGTGTTGTGTGGAGGTTAATAATTAAAAAGTTGACAGGATGTGAGACGTCTCTTTATCTCTGTCTCCCTTAGGAACGTCTCACATCCGTAGCCTTTCACCCTCTGCTGTATTTTTCGACAGCTGACTCTCGAGTCTTTCACTCGCTCTGTCCTAATTATCTTGGGTCAAGCACAGTTGTTTCTTCATTTCTCAGCAGACTGCATGCTGTGGCTTACAGGTGTTCTGTCCTTCAGTGAGAGAGAGAGGACTCCAGCTACACCGTGCCCCACTGTCCCACATTCCTCAGCGCTAATGGGCAGGGGCTGTGGGGGTTTCTGTCCCTGCAACCACCAATCACATGCTTGTAAATGCTGCTCTAATTCTGTTCTGTCCATATTATAATTGTCAGTGCTTGGCTGCTTCTCCTGATTGCGGACTTACAAACAAAATTAAATCACTTCCTCAACAAAAGTATTCTTTGTAGGCAGCATGAATATTAGGTGTAAATGATATGATGATGCTGAATGCAATTTGACACACTGTAATTTAGACTTATACAGGGTGAAATAATTGGGTGCAATGTGACACCGTATTTTTCAGTATTGTTTAAAGTGGCTTCCTGACTGACAAGCACATATGTCACGCCTCCTTCTCTGGGACTACCAGGCACAGAGGCCACACCTCCTTTATTAGGATTGACAATCCACACCTCCATCTTTATGACTAATAAGCACAGAAGCCCCTGAGCAGCTCATAGGCCATGCAGCCTTTGCTGGAACTGATGGATTTGCTGGAACACGCCTCCATTACTGGCTGCAGACCAAAATAATTCATTAAAAAACAGAGCCATACAAAGTGTCTGCTAAATGCTGTAAATGTAAAAGTTTTGGATAGATACAGACACAATTTGTATTGATTCTGTCACTGTTGCCACCCAAATAGCTTTACACACACACTGTGTTAAATCATGCACATATATCCAAGGTGTGGTGTGTGCTGCACTGATTATATTTCATATAAACGATTATATTTATGTATTTTCTTGAATGCTTGGTGGCACAGGTGCTACTGTAAATCCTGGCTCAGGGTAGTGTTCGATGCTGGTAGGTGGAGTGGCTTACCCTAGATTGTTTTTAAGTGTGAATGTGATGTGCGTGGTGCCCCAGATTTTTTTGCTTCATTACTAGTACCAAATTTTGCCTTCTTCCCATAGTGCATCCTGGTGCAATGTGACACACATGCACCCAGCCATCCACATGATGTAAAAGAAAAGTGATTCGTCAGACCAGGCCACCTTCTTCCATTGCTCCCTGGTCCAGTTCTGACTGCTCACATTCCGATTGTTGCCAATGCACAGGGGTCAGCGTGGGCACCCTGACTGATCTGCAGCTATGCAGCCCCATACACAACAAACTGTGTATTCTGACACCTTTCTATCAGAACCAGCATTAACTTCTTCAGCAATCTGAGCAACAGTAGCTCGTCTGTTGGATAGGATCACACAGGCCAGCCTTCGCTCCCCACGTGCATCAATGAGCCTTGGCCGCCCATGACCCTGTCACAGGTTCACCACTGTTCCTTCCTTGGACCACTTTTGATAGATACTGACCACTGCAGACTGGGAACACCCCACAAGAGCTGCAGTTTTGGAGGTCCAAACTCACTCAAATCCTTACGCTTGCCCATTTTTCCTGCTTCTAACACAAATGTTCACTTGCTGCCTAATATATCCCTCCCACTAACATGTGCCATGATGAGGAGATTCACTTCACCTGTCAATGTTCATAATGTTATGACTGATGGGTGTATAATACTATGGCAAAAATGATTTTTTTTTAATTAAATAAGTGACTGTTGAGTCCACAGAAACAACTATTTAAGAGAAAAACTTGTGGTATATTTGTATTTGTAGGTAAGAAAGGCAACTGAACACACAATCTTCCTCTTTGGTGCAGTTTGTTAGGCAGGTGAGAACACAGTGTGTGGACCGAAATCGTGTGTGGACCAATTAACCGTTCTGAGTGAGGCGCTCTCTGCATGGTTCTAATCAACTTCTCGTGCAATCTGATTGCAGGAGAAAGCGATTCTAATCTGAATAAAATCCAGCTGCACAAAGTGAAATAAACCTGCTGTGTGTTTTGAGTTGTTAGCAAGAGCAATTCTTTACAGCTCTAAAGACGCTCTCTCACTCTCTCTCTGTCTACATATATACATCTACAAATACATAGAGAGATGATGATGATGATGATGATGAGAAAAACAATCACCGGAAGCCAGCAGTCATTTCACAGGTCAATCCCTTCAGGAGGTAGACATAACAAAATACAATGCACACACACACAGACACACAGACACACACACACACGTCATGAATTGTTATTAGCTATGTTATTAACATATATTAGATAATGTTATTATGTGAATATCTGTGGGCTCGGTTATCTTATTGAAGTGTCTTTTGCTGTACATGTAGAGAGAAGTGATAATATCTCACACAGCATGTGACAGAATCCTGTATATGTGCACGTGTGTGTGTGTGTGTGTGTGTTGGCTGTTGTGCCGCTGTGTATCAGTGAGCACAATGTCAAGCGAGTGGGAGAGTGTGGGAACGGAGTGTAAAATTACATCTATCTGTGACGGCCTGCACTTTTGTGTGTGTGTGTGTGTGTGAGAAAGTGAGAAAGAAAGACAGCGAGAGATTAGGAGCATCATTTGCAGTTTACGTAGGAAGCTGCCTGTAGATCAACCCTCTCCCTCCCTCTCTCTCTGTCTCTCTCTCTCTCTCTCTTTCTCTCTCCCTCTCTCTCTCGCTCCCTCTCTCTCTCCCTCCCTCTCCCTCCCTCTCCCTCTCTCCTTCTTTCTCTCTCTCTTTCTCTCTGCCTCCCTCTCCCTCTCTTTCTCTCTCACTCCCTCTCTCTCTCTCTCTCTCCCTCCCTCTCTCTGTCTCTCTCTCTTTCTTTCTATCTATCTCCCTCCCTCTCACTCTCTCTTTCTTTCTCTCCCTTCCTCTCTCTTTCTCTCCCTCTTTCTCTCTCTCTCTCTCTCTCTTTCTCGCTTTCTCTCCATCTATCTCTTTTTCCTCTATCCCCCTTTTTTCTGACTGCTGACACCTCCATAATTAACCTTGTTGGGTGCTGTGTGCGTGGGAGGCATCGGAAGCACACATCTCTCCCATATCTGACCTCTCCATCTGCTCAAAATAGTTGCGCCACCGTGACAGGAGAAGAGTGTAGCTCTTGGATGATCCCTGGTGAAGAGCCATTTTTGAAACTGCTCTGCAAACCTGCATAGCCACAAGCTTGACTCCAACACTCACAAACATCATACAAACTGCTTGCTGACTTCGGTGCTAAATAAAGCTTGACCCCCTGACTGAGTCGTACATCCGCGTTCAGTCTTTCTCCTTATCCATATAAGCACTTCCTTTTCCTCATAAATACTTGAACTCCAAGCATATTATTCACATATTCAACTTAAAGCATTCTGTTTAGTAACTAACATGAATCATTCAGTGAAATTGGAAAGAGAGCACTCTTTCTAATTCAGCATACCAAGACATTTTGGACAATTTCATGCTCCTAATTTTATGGGAACAGTTTGGTGATGACCCCTTCCTGTTCCAACATGACTGCTCACCAGTGCACAAATCAAGGTCCATAAAGACATGGATGAGTGAGTTTGGTGTGGAGGAACTTGTCTGGCCTGCACAGAGTCCTGACCTCAACCCGGCAGAACACCTTTGGGATGAATTAGAGCGGAGACTGTGAGCCAGGCCAAAACTGGGATGTCTGCCTTTACATGCACATGAATGTAATATGGAGTTGGCCCACCCTTTGCAGCTATAGGTTTAGGAGTGTGTTTATGAGAATTTTTGACCATTCCTCTAGAAGTGTATTTGTGAGGTCAGGCACCGGTGTTGGGTCTGGCTCGCAGTCTCTGCTCTAATTCATCCCAAAGGTGTTCTATCAGGTTGAGATCAGGACTCTGTGAAGTTCCTCCACACCAAACTCACTCATCCATGTCTTTATGGACCTTGGTTTGTGCACTGGTGAGCAGTCATGTTGGAACAGGAAGGGGTCATCACCAAACTGTTCCCATAAAGTTGGGAGCATGAAATTATCCAAAATGTCTTGGTATGCTGAAGCAGTAAGAGTTCCTTTCACTGGAACTAAGGGGCCGAGCCCAACCCCTGAAAAACAACACCTGAATTCAATGATTTGGAGCGGTGTACCAAAACTTTTGGCAATATAGAGTATGTAGTGATCACAAAGAATGAATATGAAGATTTAAAGGAAGGCACAAGGAGTTGTTTAATTCCCAAGTCCAGCCATGAGATAGATTACTCATATTTTAGAGCTGAAGGGAACTTAAAATGAAGCTGAAGGGAACTCAAAAATGATTAATTACAGGGTTCGACTTTAATGATCTCCTCTTGTCCAGTACAAGTGAATTTTCTGGACGGGCAATTGAAAGAGAATTTGACTTGCAGACTGGACAAGTAACCTGAAAATGTCAATAACTAAATACAATAATAATAATAATAATAATAATAATAATAATAATAATAATAATAATAACTGGCTTTGTTTGTGATGTAGTCAGTTATTACCAAGTTAACATTCAGAATCATCTGCTGCTGAAAATAATCTCCAGCACATAGGCTCCTGCATACATTGGAAACCAGGTTCAAACAAGCAGTTGCTTAGCAACAAGCTTAACCAATCAGAATTTGAGCTTGACTTTACTTCAGGCAATAGCAGTATAGCACTTTTATTTAAAGAATTTTTATTTTCTTAAAGGAATTGTTTCTGAAGCCTCCACAACCAGACCAAGTGCCTAATAAAAACATGAAACTCAAATACGGTATAAAAGGGAGAGGATATGAATCCCCACCTGGAGGAATGCCTTTGCCCGGGTGCAATATGAGAGAAAGACAGAGATGTAGTTTAATACTAAAGTCTAACTGATTAACTAGACTAACTGACTTACTGATATAAAAAAGACATTCACTGTTGCTAAGGTCATGAATATCGAAGCCTTAGCAGCTAGCTACATTGATTGTAATGTCCTACTTTCACCCAGGTCAACCCATCTTCCTGTTTTTATGCCACATTCACATAGTTTGCCACATTCTGAGCTCATGTTTCCAGCTTCATAGCTACATCACTAGTGTAAGTTTACTTGTCTGATGCAGAGCATCAAGTTTATTGCATATGTTGTGTTTCTTAATTTTTAACATAGCAAGAATGAATTTAAAGCAACTTGTTCTACAAATAGAAAAGTAGTTAATATTTTTATTTTGTGAATTTGAAAAATATTTCTCTATTACAGCACATATTCATTGGTCAAAGGGGCCAAGTGCCTTTGGGCATCATTCATTTCTCTCCTATGAAAAAAAGCAAGTGCCACCAGCACTATAGCTGCACACAGGCCATAAACATTTAATGCACCGAAGTGCCAGGTGGAATTCAATGAGTGCAAAACATGGAGAAGGACCTGTTTTAAAAAAATTGGGGAATATGTTATACCACTATTTGGGCATGTTACATTTTTACTAGGACAAGTGCATGACACATTATCTTGTCCAAAGAACATCATGACAGAGCTTAACATCAAGCCCTGAACTGTTTAAAGATCTACTGTGAAGGTCTCCCCTTTTATTAGATGACAATACCTTGGGTCTAGGTGTATTATGAATGGTTTAAGAAAGCAGAGTTTAAATCTAAAACTTCATCAGTAGATGAGAGGAGATCACACAGTTTATAACTAAGAACCCATGTGTAACTCTTATGATCAGAAGACATCACATCTTGGTTCAGTCACTGGGGGAAAATGATTAATTCAGTAAAAAAAAAATGCATTATCATTCTTCAGTCCATATTAAAGTTACATGATAAAATGTTAAAATATTAAGTAGCCCTTTGAAATATTTTTAAAATGATAAAATATTAAAACGTGTGTTCATTTTCCTAAACTAAGTTCACTTCGGCCTTAGTAGAAAATATTTCTCTTAAATATTTGCACAGCTAATAAGGGTCCAAGAAATGACCAAGATTTCAGCTTGGAGCAAAAACGTCACATGGCCGGTAGTCGTTAATCTTAAGTAAACACTTTCTTCTGAATCCAGAGCCTAAGGGCACCACACACACTCACACACTCATTCAACCTTGAAGGAAATTTACTGTCGCCCATCCATTTACCTGTATGAGTAAGAAAAGTAAGAACCCAACAGAAACCCTGGCCATTTTATTAAAAAAAACTATAAATTTAAAGGTTGAATTGAAGTGCTGATGGTGCCTGAAAAAAAACAAAAAACAATGCTTTCCAGTATTGATTTGCTGTCATAATGTTTGAGGTGTTTGTGTTGCCTAAGTGCTGACAGGGCTGTGAATACCCTGGCAGTATGGATCACATCCCTGCACCATGGAGCTTCCATTTCTATTGCTCCTGAGGCCTTCTCTGGCCCTTGGAGAGCGACGTGACAGTCTCCTAATACGGCTTTTCCACCTGAGGTCCTGGCTGCCTAAATGAATTAATCATTTATTAAATGAGGCTACCATAACCCTGTGCTATCAGTCGAGCAAGCTAAGCCCATGAATACCACCCACTCACCCACACAGACACACACACACACACAGGCACGTTTGCTCCAACTCCCAGACCACAGACCACAGCTGGAGAGCATAAGGGACGTGCTATAATTAGTGCTGAGAGAGAATGACAGTGGGATGATGTGTACCAGTGGAAACACACACAGAAGCTGTGTGCTCAGTCAGATTACTCTTGTCTACAGAAACCTCATCCCTACTGAGCTCTCCAGCTTCACTATTCAACTAGCAGGCTTTTCAATTGTTGCGCAAACTCCGAGGCAGAAATCATATATTTCTTTCAGAGCTGTCTTGAGTGGAAATGAGAGAGAAACTTTCACAAGGCTGTCTAGACTGTCTAGACTTTCCAATGTATAAACGTGACGACATGATCGAGCCTTTTACAATTGGATGAATAGGCATGAAGCCACACTTCCTTTTCAGCAGGTCAGATTACCTGCTGTTCTTCTAGCAATCAGTTAAATTACGCCGCACTCTGGCTTCGACGCTCAAATCATGAATAAAACCCGGGTTCTCTGTCATGCCATCTACTAACGAGAACCTTTCATTAATAGTTATACTGGGTTCAGGGTGTAGGTGTGTGTGTGTGTCCAAGTGTCTTTGTGTGCACAGCAGGACACCTGGCTGAGGTTTGTATGAGGGCGTGTGCAGTGACTGATGGCTTTATGCATGGGGGAAAAGAATACAACAGTCATACAACACTGCGGCTGTGACGTCCAGTCCCACAATTCCACAGTTCATCGCCACAACCTGCTCATCAGTTCATAAGTTCAAAACTGAGTACTTGGGATTTGTGAATATGTAAATCTTTAATGAATGCTCGGATATCGTTTATGATATTGTACTGTGTACCATCATGCACTAGGGTTAGTATATGATAACTGAATTAGGACCATAGCTTTCCTATGAAAAGATATGAAATATAGCCTTATACATTACTAAAGCCTTATGCATTATTATGATGCATAACCAATATGATACTACAATGGCTTTATAATAATAACACAGTAATATAATAGTATAATACAATACAGTACTATAATGGCTTGTGTTAACTGATATATTAATATATCACAGAAACAGGCTACAAAAAAGGTCAACTTTGACCTAATATTTTGTCTGTGAAAAGTGCACGTGTAAAAAGCTCAAATAATATCCGGTAAATAATGAACTTTTATTTGGAATGTACTCATTAAATAAATCTGCAATCTGGAAATTATTTTAAGACTCAAAGGGGACATTAGCTGCAAAGAGTCTAATTGCCCCAGAGTTACAGTAACAGGTAGGTATTTACTTCCCTTGGTAATTACTTCATTTCCAAACTGTTAACCTGAATTTAAGTGTTCAATTTTGGTGACTTCTTTTGATATCGAAATGAAAAACTGCGAAGGCAGGCTGGCAGTGAGCTAGCCGAGTGAAACTCTGTCCGTTGTAACCACACTTGAACTACTTAAACTGCATTAGTATCAGGTTTTAAGGTCACTAACAGCAACCCAGAAAAGGAAACTGTGACACCAGCAACAGTTAAAAACTAATATTTAACAAAAGCGACTTCACTTCATCATAAAATAGAGGTACTACAGAGGTGCACAAGAAAGATATTTAGACAAATTCTCTACCAATGAGTATCGGAATGTTAAAGATAAAATACTATGTAAAATCTATTTTTCGAGCGTGATCTCAAGCCTGGTTAGCAGTTATTTTTAGAGTGGTTTCAACCTCGCAACTGACATATATGAGCAGAGAAATGTAAAATAAGTGAGTGGGTGCCGGTTATGAAAAAATATTATATTATAATCATTTTTATGTCAGCAAGCAAATATCTCACCCTTTTGTTCGGTCTCCATTTCCTCTCTCTTTGAGATTTCATTTTGCACTGAGATTAATAGTGCGGGTATCCAGAATTACATCCAACAAAATCAGCCACCATTTTGCCTCTGACACCTTCCCTGCGTGCCTTAGATGAACACGGCACTTTAACACAATCCAGAGGCCATCTGCTGCTGAGGGGGGAAAAAAACCTGGCTCTCATTTTCAAAATGCAGCACGTTTATGGAGCAGGAGGATAATGCGAGGCCAGACACTGCCGCCGCATAGTCAGAGCACAATAACAACAACGTAAACAAGTGCTTTCCATCCCGTGTGACATTTCACAGCACTGTTAAAGCGCTAAGTGATGCGGAGCAGAGCTGCTGTCCCAGAACTGCGGGATACGTGAGCGGCACATGGAGAGAGGGGAGGCATGGAAGAAGTGAGGGAGAGAGAAATGGGATTGAGTGGCTTTCACCTCCAGTAGGGCTGCTGTCTGCAGGTGCTCTGCTGCCAGAACACCAGGTGCAGGATTTGAGTTCCTGCATTCGAGCCAAGATGAATTTGCCTAGGCAAACAGAGGGAGAGAGAGAGGACACGGGGAGAGAAAGGCACACAAACACGTGGATAAATGTATAGAGAGTGAGACTGGGAGAGCGTTGCTGGTAGTCAGTCATGCCAGCAGGGAAGGCACACAAATGATGGATCGTTGCCTGGAGAAGAGCCGAGACCTCGGAGATTAAAGCAGGACTGCTGAGGAAGGGAGCAAGTCTAAACCCTCTTAGAGCCATAAGCCTAATAAGGAAGGAGCCAATCCTTTTTAATGTGTCTCATCAGAGTGCCTCGCAAAGTCCCAGTGCAAACAATTAAAAGAAAAATTAAAAAAATAAAATTTGAAAATTAAAAAACAGGAAAAAAAAGAGATGGAGCTGTGCTGGTTTTTAAAGATGCTCATCAGCTCAATTTATAGCTATTTAAATAACATCCTTATAGATAGATAGATAGATAGATAGATAGATAGATAGATAGATAGATAGATAGATAGATAGATAGATAGATAGATAGATAGATAATATGTTTGTGTGTGTGTGTGTGTGTGTGTGTGTGTGTGTGTGTGTGTGTGTGTCATCAGAAGGTGCTGTACTGGCCCTTCCTCCATCAGCAAGAAGAAAATGAACAGACACCCACATGCCAATGTCAAAAGGGATCCTCCTCATAAAATTTATAAACGTGAGCGAAAGAAGGAAAGAAATACAGAGAGAAAAGTAACAGAGAGAAAGGATAGAGAGAATTAATAATAAAAAATGATTAATACAAATAATTAATGATACACCTAGATTTATCCCTTGCCTTGACCTGACGAGCTGTTTATAGGCACATTTGGTCTTTATGGCTTAATATTTGCATATTTTTCATATCTTTTAAAATTATGTCCTAAAATTATTATAACCTTATAAGTAGGCATGTAAGTCATTTCCAACATTCTACTGGAGTTGGTTCTTGAACACAGAGTGTAATACATACGCTATAACACAGAAGCATGTCATGTAGTGAGGACTATTTTGGGTTCAGTTATACTGTGGGGGCTTAAAATAAAGCGACTTAAAAGATGTGTATGTGTGTGTTTGTGTGTGTGTGTGTGTGTGTGTGTGTGATATAGTTATAGAGCACAAGAAGTATATGTGATAAGAAGTAGCACATGATTAACACTTCCTCCTTGTTATCTCACTTATTGTACTCACAACATGAGCAAATATACACTTAAAAACATAGTTACTGTCTGCTATTCACACTTTATTCATGCCAGTACTAAAATAACACCACCAAGCCTCAGGGAGCAAACATTCAAAAAAATAAGATTGCCAACCAAATCCAAGTGGAGTGGCCGCTAAACTGGGCACTGCACCCACAGGAAGGAGCTCCACATTTCTGCAGGCAAATAGCAGAAAAGCCAGCGCCAAACATGAGCACTGTGGTCGATTTGAGAGATGGTTAAATGCACTGGGGGCCTCATTAAACTTGGACCGATAAGAGACAACACTTGTAAGTAATAAATTATTAAACCCACTTTCCCATGCTGCAGTGTGCTGTGGAGGACCAGCCGTCAGGATGCAATGTCTCCTCACACGTGCTGCCTCGTATGAGGAAAAGCTTCCCGACTCAATACAAGGTGACATTTAGGGGATATTAAATTCTCTCTACAAGTAAACACATACACTTAATCCTAAACGCTGCATGAGTGATCACTTAAGCAAGAATTTCTTTTATTATGCAGAAGTGAAGTTGTTGAGAGAGGCAAGTACTACTTAACGATCTTCTCCAGCAGTCTTTGTTCCTGTTGGCATACCCCTGTGTTCAAACTTTGACTTTATAGAGTGGTTTCATTTACATTTACAGCATTTGGCAGGCGCCGTTATCCAGAGCAACTTACATTTATCTCATTTATACACCTGAGCAACTGAGGGCCTTGCTTAACCCAGCAGTGGTGGCTGATTTAATCTCACAACCTTTCAATCAACACCTTAACTACTTATATATACACTGATCAGGCATAATATTATGAGCACTGAGAGGTGAAGTGAATAACACTGATTATCTCCTCATCATGGCACCTGTTAGTGGGTGGGATATATTAGACAGCAAGTGAACATTTTGTCCTCAAAGTTGATGTGTTAGAAGCAGGAAAAATGGGCAAGTGTAAGGATTTGAGCGAGTTTGACAATGACCAAATTGTGATGACTAGACGACTGGATCAGAGCATCTCCAAAACCGCAGCTCTTGTGGGGTGTTCCCGGTCTGCAGTGGTCAGTATCTATCAAAAGTGGTCCAAGGAAGGACCAGTGGTGAACTGGAGACAGGGTCATGGGCGGCCAAGGATCATTGATGCAGGTGGGGAGTGAAGGCTGGCCCGTGTGATCCGATCCAACAGATGAGCTACTGTTGCTCAAATTGCTGAAGAAGTTAATGCTGGTTCTGATAGAAAGGTGTTGCTGTTTTGACAGGACCAACACCAATATTAGGTCATAATGTTATGCCTGATCAGTGTATATTTATAATAATCTACACAGTACATTGTCTCATTTATAAAGCAAAAGTACCCAAATAATCCATACTCAGTGAATGAATGATTTACAAGTTATGCCAGTAGAAGAAAAACATTATTTTAAATCCATTTTCCTAGTTTTTCATATTTATAGCCTTCTAAGAAACCTGCCACCACTAGCTGACCTAAAACTATACACCCACAAAGCCTGATGCTCAGTAAAATCTCACTGCTGTAGAATTTGATGTTTGTGTCCAAGCTCAAAGATTTCGACAACGTGTAAATAAAATAAGCCCCACCCCCAGACGAGTGAATGTCACTGTTCGTCACTCAAGTCTAAGACGAACCACAATTTTGTATGTTTTTTAATAATAATGGAAAATTATCTTTAACATTATTTTTTATAATAATTTTCATGAATTTGGCTGGAATTTCATCCGGTGGTTGCTCAAGTGGGTAAGGCTCTGGGTTGTTGATCAGACGATTGAAGGTTCAAGCTCCAGCACTGCCAAGCTGCCACCATTGGGCCCCCAGCCCCCCCGCGCCAAGGGCTCTGCATCATGGCTGACCCTGCACTCTGACCCTCCAAGGATGGGATTTGTGACGAAAAAATTTCACTGTGCAGCAATGTATATGTGACAAATAAAGACGACCATTTACTTACTTTTGTTTTTTGGCTCTTTAAAGGTGTGGCCAGTCAACCGTTTGGCTGCCGATCAGAAGGTTCGAATCCAAGGACCACCAAACTGCCACTGCTGGGCCCCTAAGCAAGGCCCTTAACACTCAATTGCTCAGTTGTATAAATGTAAGTCGCTTCTGCCCAGTGCCATAAATGTAAAACTTATGAGTTGGTTCACATGTTTTGAAAGTTAGTACCTTCGGAGCTGTTGTAGGGCAGCGGGTCTTCCGACTGAAAGTCGAGAAACACTACCTCAAACTTTCAACTTGTTCTCAAGTGCAGTAGCTATTTAACTATTTAAGAAAAGGAGCAACAACATTAAACATGTAATGTGGTCTGCTTTTAGACACACTGCTTTGCTTCATACTTAAAATTGATCAGAAAGAGTTCTAAGGCCTGTGAATTATTCATGCCTTGAAGTCAGTTGAAATGTTTATGAGGGATTGAGCCGACACTGAACGCTACTCCACAAAGAAGTTACCTCTGCTAACACCTTTTATAGCTGCACACAAATACAGTAAAGACTAATCCATGTTTAATGACCTGTTAGCTTGAGAGAAAATGTACAGAAGGTGTCAAAATCTACAGACAGGACCGCAGTCTACTTAATGATGCATATGCAGCCAAACCTCCAGGTTTCTGCTCTAGACTTTCCTCACATCCTCCTCTGACTGCTAAGAGTTCATCCACAAGGACTTCTTTAATCCCAAAATCATAAAAATCAAGTTAACGGCTCTCTTTGAAGGCTGCAAAAAAAAAAAAGAAAAATGTCTCTCTGTGTCTTCTGTGTTCAAGGTGTCCTGTGCTCTCCTCAAGCTTAGGCTAGGTTTACTAAAATGAACGATGAGAAGTAATCTGAGATGTAGCATGTATAAAGCCGTGCTGGCGTTGTCTTCTTTCTTGCACAGAGTTTGCTTGTGATTTTTGCATCTGGCATCTTATCTGAATTGAAAATCAAGAGGTGAAGATGGCTTTTATCATTTGCAATCGAACAAGACTGCGGTAAAGAACGCAAGGCTGATCTGGTCAAGTGCTGGAGACGACAGGCTGACGGCTGCTACTCTTTATGACAGTTGTTAACAAAAGGGGGAGGAGGGCTTAAAGGCAAGGGGTCTCTATGTATAGACAAGAATAGATGTTTGCTCTTCGGCAAAAGTCTATTAGTGCCTGTTTATTAAAGCAGCTAACAGTAAAACCACTGCTAGTACTCTCCTGCTACTCTTCTGCACTGCTTTTGTTCAGTGGAGTCAAGCTTGATTAAGCACAGCAAACTTCCTCTTACTAGTTTCTTTCAAAAGGAGCTTTGATTATAAATTCTAGTAAGTCTGGTCACTGATCAACTGAAAGTAACTAAAGGATCAGAAGAAAATCAAGCAAACTCCAACATGAATCCTGAACTTCATAGAGAACGCTCGTCATAAAACAATACTCTAATAGGACCTTAATGTTTAGGTCTAGTTCATCTACTAACAAAGACCATAATACCGATGGCTGTAGAAATGACACCACTTATATTACAGCGCTCGATGATGTCACATGACATGTTGTAGTGTTTACAAGATCCAACAAGAAAAAAATCTGATTCATTTTCTGCTGAACAACAGTTCTGTGGCCAGTGTGATTTATTTTCAGGCAACAAAAAATGCTGTCTTGTTTTAAAAACCCATATGTATGCATCATCACTGAGCACCAAACAAGGATCCTCAATCACCATCCATTAACCATTAGGTCTAGTAGGACCCAATTTAAAGAATATACCAAAAACCATATGTTTAAAAAATCTTCAGGTCCAATCTTCAGTATCATCAGGTCTCATCAGTCTCATCAGTCCAATCTTTTTGGACTGTCCAATCTACTGGTCTCATCAGTCCAAACTTTTTGGACTGTGGCCAATAGGAAAAAAGCACAGTTCCGGTTTTAATGGTGCCAGGGAATCTGCTAAATTGTGCCGTGGAAAAAGGCCTTGAATATCACTCAAATGGAATTTAGGGATTAGCCAGCTGACTCTGAGAGCGACTGGATTTCTGCATGTCCTCTAGACTTGTTCTGGACAGATGGACTGGTGTGTGCAACTGAAGCGAGAGTGAAAACGATTGAAACTATAGCTTGCAGTGATAAATACGAATAAAAAGCATAGTGTAGGTGGAGGTACAGTATGCTTGTCAATATGCTGTAAAGTCTTCAATCCTTCTGATGGACTGAAATTCAGTGAACCAAATCGATTCAATCCACATGAACACATGCTTTAAACCCTTTCTGCAGCAGACTGCCCACACCAGAGCCCAGAATCAGTCTTACCCTCCAAAGACATTAAACGTTTTTTATTGACAAATCTGAAGCAAAATTTTCTTCCTGGATTGTAAATTGTTCTGTGGAGCCAGACTGTCCTTCAGTATGTCAAAACAAGACATCAGTTAAAGACCTCCAAGGTTCTAACAGAGATAACACACTACACTAATGAGAACACGGTCAATAAGACTGTAGCATATAATACTAAACACATACTAAACCACCAGAGTAACCTCTACATACATTATACCGTTTTATAACATCTATAACTACTTACTACGTTATATTCCACAGAATACAAACATATCAGTGGAATATAGATTTTACTATCTAATCTGACTGGATAAGGTTTACATGGAGAGGTTGTGTAATATAATTACAATTATAACTAGGATATATTTAGGATTATAGTCCCATCCAAATCTGTCATGTCAGGGATATTTGCTGCAGACAAAGCATGGACACTTCTGGAAAGATTTCGAACAATAACACATAGATGACATTTGAAGGACGCTGCCAGGAGTTTTAGGTAAGTTACTGAATTCCAAGCACCAGTTTAACCTACATTCCTTTATATGTTAACTGTTTTGTGTCAACTGTGTGAGATTCAACACATACATCTGTAACTTCACACACACTGTTTACATTTTATATTTGCACTAATTTTAACTGCTACTGCTATTTTTGCGCACTTCGTACTGTCACCGCTCAAAAATTTGGGATCACTCGAAAATTTTATTGTTTTCCAAGGAAACACATACGAAATTAGTCTGCATAGAAAATATAGCAAAAGAATAGGACATGCTAACATGTCAGAGTTAGAAATAATGATTCTGATGGAAATGATGAATGTTTTCTTCAAACTTTGCCTTCATCAAAAAAACACCTTTTGCAGCAATTACAGCCTGGGCAAACTAGCTGTCAATTTTTCAAGATAATCTGATGAGATTTCACCTCATGCTTCCTGGAGCATCTCCTACAAGATGGATTGGCTTGATGGAGTCTTCCTCCATAGCTGAAATCAAGCTGAAATCAAGCTGAAATATGAATATATATATATATATATATATATATATATATATATGTTTACAGACATATACACATTTTTTCAGTGCTATGTGTCCTGTACTGTCTTTTGTTGTTTTTTGGTATTTTCTCTTTCTTCACTGTCTTGTCTTGCACTGTTTGCACACGTTGCACTTTATGTAGTTGGATAAGATTTCTGTCCTTAGCTCTGTGTTGTTGTTTCTGTTCTATAGGTATATGTTGTATGTTGTCTATGTAACACCAGGGTCCTGGAGAAACGTTGTTTCATGTCACTGTGTACTACACCTGCTATATGTGATTAAAATGACAATAAATCTTTTCGACTTGTCTTGATTGGTATTTGACGTATGGATGATCATGTGTTTTTTTCACAAGCTGACCAAACAAACAAGTGCTAAAGATCCTATCCATATCAATCAGTAGGGGCTGAGTTGGATAAAGTATGAATGTTACTTTCTTTGTGATACACATGTACATTGTGAAGAAGACACTCCCATTTCTGTGTGTATGTATATGCAAAGTGGATAGAGCCAGTATGATATCAATACTCTTTTCTCTTTTTCTGTATAAATTATTTATTTATGTGGATGTTAAATCAAAATTTCCTGGATGCTGTGGTTTTCAAACATTTTTATGTTCCTTGGCAGTTTTAGGTAGCAAACATAAATTTTATGATACATACTGTGCATCATGGCTTTAGTTAAATGGCTTCAACTATAGTGATGTGATGGTTGAATACATATATACTGTTAATTAATATAGATCATATTCTACTGCCATTTCCTAATAATAATATCTATTACACTGTATTTACACAGCAGAGGACAAGAGCTGAAGCTCGCCTGTTGTTGTTTTCCTAATGCCTGACTCAATGTGATCCCTTTCAACAGCCCAATAAAAAGCTGAGGTCAAAAAGGAAATACACACACACACATGCGCGCGCACACACACACACACACACACACACACTCAATGAGAGACAGAGAGAGAGAGAGAGAGAGAGAGAGAGAGAGGGTTAAATCAATATTCAGAAAACACGTCTGTTTGTACACGACGCGATAAAGCGCTGCAATAAAAGCAACATTCATGCCGGGTGTAAATGTGCATTAAAGCCTACACGTTTTCTCTTATTATAGCTTCATTTATTTATTATTTATTACTGGTCCAGACGCATTCACGTGCCCTCTGTCCACCAGCGCGCGCGCGTTTGTTTGTTGTATGTTGCGGTCTGCGCCTGGGATAATTCGCCTGCTCTCTCTCTCTCTCTCTCTATTCTAACTTGTATCATATTAAACACGCACCTGTATGAAGTCTGTTTCCTGAAAGCCAGACCTTTCATTTTTTCCTCCAGTGGCTCCTCTCTGTCCGTGAAGCCGCCCGCGGTCGCCTCGTCCCTCTCGCAGTCCGTCTGCTGCTCGCCCGCTTCCCCGCCGCTAGCTCCGAGGCGACCGCCAAAGGTCTCGCTTCGCTCATCCTGCGTACACGTTTCAGCGGTCAGGGGGTCCATGCTCCGTCCGGCGGTGGACCCCCTACCTCTCTGTCCGGTCCAAGCGGAGGTCTTACGGTTTACCGTCGCTGACCGGTTTAAAGTCGCGCTTCTGCGGTCGCGCGCGCTCTCCTCTCCACACGCTCGCCTCCTCGAGCGCCTGTCTGAAACCTGGAAACGTCAGCGCGCGCTGCAGCGATGCTAACCGGCTAACAGCGGCACGGAGGCAGCATCCATCCCTAACCGCTGCCTCCACGGGGCATTCTGGGAGATTCCTACTCACCCTCTCAGCGCAGCATCGCTCGACTAAGAAAGTAGGGCACAGCACAGCTCTCCGCGCCTTCACTAATTATGGCAAGCCATATGGTTCATAAACAGGTCAGGGGGGGAAATAGGACGTCATTCGGCGTTCAACAGCTGTTTAGCAGCAGTGGCTCTTACAAAAGAAAGCAGTTATCACTTTCACCCGAGCGTTCAGCTGTCCTGTCATGTAGCATGAAAAAAGTTTGAAAAGATGTCAAAATAAACAATGGTTGACCTTACTGTCCAATACTAGCAGTGCAAAAAATGATCAATGTAAACATGTTTATGATATCTATAGAATAGTAATAGAGGACTGATAATTCTCTGACCATTTAAAGCTGTAAAACATGTACTGACCTCATTATTATAATGATATTGGTCAGAATGGGATGGACCAGGTCAAAAGTTCACCACTCTATACACCAGTAACAAAATTTGAGACCTCTGACCACCTCTGTGCACTGTAATGCACCATACATCTCACTGTAATGCACCATACAACTCTCACCAAACATCTTATTAGGAATCCCTGTAAATATGATCACTCTTTCAAATATGTAATCAGACAATAACAAGGCAGCATTACAATGCATAAGACCTTGTAGGCTCAAATCAAGAGCTTAATGTTATAATCAAACATCAGAATAGGGAAATATCTTTTTTTTGACCAAGCATGTGTGGGCATTTAACCAATACAATCATGATGTGTTGTACTTCTTCTCACCTCACACCTAACATTTAGACATTTTCCTAATAATGTCCTTCTGTTAAAAATCCCAGTTTATACAACAGAACAAACTGCATATCACTCAGGCACATTTGACATGACATGACCATCCAGTGTGCATGCGGATAATTAAAAGGACAACAACCTTGGGCGTTTATGAATTGTTTGGCTTTCCATAAACTGAACCGTCACATCCTCTCCGCAGCGCGTCAGTACAATGAGAAATAGCTGAAAGAAAAGTCAAATATATGCAGAATTTAGACTTACATCCAAAGTAATTAATAATCAGACCAGTCATTACTGTTGTTCAAATTATTCTTTAGTATTCAACCAAATTATGCAAAAAACCTAGACAGCTGCACCCAACTGAGCCTGAGCTCAGTCTATGTCATTTACAAATCACTGCTATATTAAATTACATTAAATAAACTACATCAGTATCTGTCATTTGCATGATGATACCATGTTGCTGTTTTGAATGGTAATCTGCATGTTATGGGGTTGGTATAGCTTTTCTTCTGTTGTATAGTATTTTACATATGAAAGAATATGCTATCAGTGAGGTTATAGCTTTATTTATTTTAAACCTCTCTATGAAATCATTGCAAATCTCTCTCTCTCTCTCTCTCTCTCTCTCTCTCTCTGGGATACACATCCTTCTCTTCACTGTACTGTAATCAGTGCACATGGAACACTATACAGCTTTTAAAGGTCCAATTATGCACCTTATATTCACATTTCCAGGTTTAAAGGTATATTAAAGGTACACAGATCAGGCATAACATTATGAGCAGTGACAGGTGAAGTGAATAACACTGATTATCTCCTCATCATGGCACCTGTTAGTGGGTGGGATATATTAGGCAGCAAGTGAACATTTTGTCCTAAAAATTGATGTGTTAGAAGAAGGATTTGAGCGAGTTTGACAAGGGCCAAATTGTGATGGCTAGCCAAGTGGATCTGCAGTGGTCAGTATCTATCAAAAGTGGTCCAAGGAAGGAACAGTGGTGAATTGGCAACAGGATCACGGATGGCCAAGGCTCACTGATGCACATGGGGAGCGAAGGCTGGCCCGTGTGATCCGATCCAACATGATCATGACGGGCATGACAGGTCAGGGCTGTTTTGGCAGCAAAAGGAGTGACCAACACTATATTAGGCAGGTGGTCATAATGTTATGCCTGATCAGTGTATATCTACTGATACCATTTCAGTGAAAAAGGAAAAGTAATTTTTAGTACCATTATTTCTGAGATTGAACAGCAATGTATGTTGGGTCATGTAGACACATCACCAAGTAGTCTTCACTGCACACCCTAAGTACTCAGTAAAGTTATTCTCTCATTTTGTGTTTGTGATATTTTATTATACACCATGAAAGAAATATTACAGAAAGTCTACAGAAAAAAAAAGTCTTATTAAACTTATAAAAAGTTTCTCCCTTTCTCTAAAAGTGCATCAGGTGGCAAAACTAGTGCTAGAGTCTAAAATTGATTTGTGTGTCATGTTCCAGCGGAGAGTCTGTCCATATCTACCTTTAACATCATTATGAGGTGCTTGAGACAGACTGCAGCAGCTCATAACAGCAAGAAGATCCAGAGATCATACATAAGTTAAGACAGTAAACACTGTGTAAATAAAAAGACTCGTGCAGGGCCACTTATTTCCGAACCATTATGATCTGGTGTGGTGAAATTCTCTAGTGTGCAGGAAAGTGCAAGCATTGTTTAAAAAAACCCAAAGAGCACAGTCACTGCTCTGGAATACAAGTGAGTTCAGCACACTTTTGAGACCTGTACAGAGTGTGTTGGTCTCTGCTTGTCATAACCATTAACGTCTAAAGGACTGCAGAATGCCTGGACTGTCACATAGCATCCTTTAGTCAATAACAGTGAAGACAGCACCTGGATGGTTGCCAACTTAGGACAAAAGAGCCCATCTGTCTGTTAAAGTCCTCAGCCAGATAAAAGAGGACAGCACTATAGGGGTTTACTGAGGATGGTATGTTCCAGGGTTGAATTATATGAATTTTTCCCCTCACAGGACAAAGTGTCTTGCCATTACACTTCTTCCTGACAATGTTGATTTTGATAAGGCTGAATCAGTGAAACATTATTTTATTGAGACATATGTTTAAAACCACTGGTGGTTCTTTACACTACAATCAAATGAGTACTGATGGATTCATCAGTAAAGAAATGTCAGCTGAATAAAGTGTAATGTTACTCAGTGGTATCGGGTCTGTAGAATTTATCATGGTTGTTTGGTTCAAATTTCATAATGGCACTGATGCAATAATGGTAAATATAACCTTTAATCCTTAACTGTTCAGCTTTGTGTTCAGATTTCTGGTTCTCCTGCAGGCTGCTTTTGATAGAAGCAGTTACCAAAAGTATAAAAGTAAATATACATTATTATTATTATTGTTAATAATAATAATAATAATAATAATAATAATTGTTTCTGTTGTGTTGTTATTGATAAATGATGCAGAAATTTTAAAAAGACAGGATGGCATGCTTTGTGTTCAGTTTACACAGAATGAATAATATGGATAAATATTGTATATGATCATCACTTTCCTCATAGATTTAAGGATTCTTTGGATAGTTAAGGCATTCTGTCCAGAGCCTTTAAAGAGTGTACTTTTCTGTTGTCTCATAAGTAAGTAAGGACCACTGTAATTACATATATATATAATCATGTAAGTAAGTAAGTAAGTATATTTTATGTAAAACTCCCTAGAAAAAGTTTATATTAAAAGATAACCTGTTGTTATTAGGCTTGGATTATGTCCCTGGCTTATTAGCTTATTATTGAAACAGTAAATTATTAGAAGATTTAACCTTCTGGCCAGTCATATACAAGAAAGCAGTGTTATGGTATAGAAGTAGTAAAAATTTATGTAAGGGGAGAAGTAAAGTGCTAAACTGTCATTCTGTATAGCAGCTTAAAAAAAAATTTACCATAAAAGTAAATTACAGAGATATGAGCCAGGACTCATAGTACAAAATGATTGGTGTCCTTTTGTCTTTGTGAATATATAAAAATAGTCAATATATAAAATGACCTATATTTCAGGATCCTCATTCCCTTAAAAAACGCTGTTTCTTACTGAAACAACACATCACAACACTGATGGCCGTTCTAGTCCGTACCATCTCAGAGTGACATCACCGTCAGTCTAGCATCATCAGACTTTCCAATTCAGGAAGCTTACAAACGGCAGTGTGTTTGTGTAGTCAAAAGCTTCCTGAGCTTCATTGTCAGTGTGAATACATCAGAATATATTACTAAGCTTCCGACTCACAACCCATCAAAAACATCATTAAGTATCCGATACAAGATTCTCACCTGCTGCTGATATGAAATAAATGGCAAAGTGAAACAGTGCACCTTTCAGAGGTGTGTTTGCAATGTGCTGTCGTGCATCATAGAGGGAGCATGTGTGGGCTGAGCCTGAGATGGAAATCAGAGGTCAGCTATGATTACATATTTTCACTGCTTTTATAGTCATGACAATGACCGGCTTTCAATGAATGATAATGAATTTCAAGTGCACACGTTCAAGTGTGTCGGCTACCGACTGCAGGCTGTTATGGACACTAACACAGTGCTGCCATCGGTCATTATTGTAGCAGAAAAGAACGAACAACGATGGAACTTATTGAAGAAGTCAGTGGGAAACATGAAGAGACGACAAAATAGGTCACAAAATACACCAACATAACACCCAGCTGTTCCAGTAAAAGCTGTTTTGTCTCTGTAAAATATCTTAATAAATAATTTAAGCCTAAAGAGTTGTCGCTTCTCTGTGTGGGAAGATGATCTTTAAAGGTGAGAATTAGTTCTAATATAAACTGCAGGCTTCTGAACCCTTGTTTAAATCCAGAACTGTGAGTCAGGAACGGCTTGGATTATCTCCAAGAGGATAGAGGGGAGCTCAAGCCTCAGCAGGGTCCAGGACTCTTCCTGCTTCTATCACACAGAGAGACAGCTGCTGCAGCACACACACACACACACACACACACACACGCACAGGGAAATGTAAAGATACACAAGCAAGAAATGCAAAATGATTGCAACTGTTCCAGTTTTAAAGATAACAGCAGATTTGCTGCCATTTGGTACATCATAAAGTTTTTCTCAATTTGCTGAATACCTAGTAAGAATACCTACAGTATGGCTTTACCAGTAACAGAACTGTATATTATGCTCAAAATAGATAGCACAAGCCTATGAAGCCAACAATTCAGTGAGTGACCATTTGTGTGCCACTCACATTACAGCTACAAATATGTATCATTCATTCATCCATTCACTATCAGTAACCACTTTACACTTGACAGAGTGGAACTGGAGCCAGTCCTGATTACACTGGGCTCAAGGCAGGTGGATTCACCCCTAAAGTGATGCCATTGCGCACACACACACTAATATTCACATCTCGGGGAATTTCTTTGTAGCCAGTCTACAGAGAATCTGGAGGAACCCCATGCACAGACAATAACCTGAGCTGTAGGCCATTTTTTGTTGGCCGTGTACTGCCGCTGCTCATGCTGAGGACAAGGCTGTCCAGTCGACGCCCCAGCCGGCTGCAACAACAGCTCCGCATCGGTGGTGACGTGCTGTGCAGGCTGAGGGCGAGACGCTGATGGCTTCCTGTGACGTTGTTCCTGTTTTTGAAACGTTTGCCAGGATATTTTCACCTGTGTCAGCATTTAAATTTAAACCCTTTTCATCATCCTTCATTTCTGCTCTTTTATTTTTCTAAGTCCTACATCTTCTAAAAATAAACATTACTATTAATGGCCACTAATGGTATAAATGGTTTCAAGCAGAAGTAGCACTCCAATGAAAAATGCACTTACATCAGCCTTAATAAACAATGAACTGACAGAAAAACACAGAGAGAGAGAGAGACTGAAACAAGAAAACAGACACACTTGATCTTTCAGAACATTGTTTCCATTCATTTTCCACTGTTTCAGAACATCCTTATTACATTAGCATTGGTGCTTTTTTACTACATTTTGTGTATTTGTTAATTCTGTGCTTAAAAATGTAATCTTTAATTAAACATTTGAATTGTTGTCAGTGGTATTAATAAATAGCAAACTCAAGACTGCATGGTTATACAACAATAATACACTCTGAGGTGATAATGGCACTCTGCTTTGAGTCGTGCCACATCACACCCACCCGGCGTTCATAATTTTCTTCGAACCATGCGGCGTGTCGTGTGTTAGGAAATCAGATTGCACTAAACAATCATTGTGTAACTATTAGTTTTGTGTAACTATTTAGTACAGTGTTTGTCTGTCTGAGAGGGAAGAGCAGCAAAGAGTGATGCAGTGATGTATAGAATGCATCACCAGCCACAACAGTCAAATGAGCAGTAAAATGCCTGTGAGGTTAATCAAGCATATCATTTTTCTGTTTTGAGTCTATAAAATGTAATAACACTGTATTTTACTTTTGAAAGCATGCGACTGACACTGATGAAAAGGCAGAATCACTCTTTAAAGCCATGAAAATACAGATCATGATTTTTTCTATTTTAGCAGCTTCTCCTTTAGCCTGGATTGTTGTATTTTCCAGACCTCACTAGCTCAGGTATCCACCATGTGGACAGGAAGAGTGTTGCGGTGGTACCTATAGACTTTATGCACTTTATATGAATAAAAACATTGTACAATCATCTATGAAATTCTGCAACACCTAGCAGAAATAAATAAGAGATTACCTGAGAATTAGACCGATTGACTGACTCTTTCCACAGAGGTGGATTGTTTATATAATTCTTAATAATTATTATAATTATTTAATCTTAATTGTCTTCACTAGTTTTCTGTGGCATCATTGGATCCATCTGTTTAGTTACTACAAACTGTTACAGAATAGGAAGCCTGGACATTCCTGTCCTGAGTTTACCGTATCCTAAACACTGAAGACTGAGAGTGTTTTCACGTGCATTTTTATTTATTTTATTTTACACTAACAGGTGCCATGACGAGGAGATACTCAGTGTTATTCACTTCACCTCTCAGTGCTCATAATGTTATGGCTGATCGGTGTATACCAGAGTAATATGCATACAGGACAAAAAAAATTAAATGAAAGGAAACCTATATTTACTAGATTATTGAGTCATATCTACAGACACAGTCATTAATTTAAAAAAAGCCAGCAGAACAGAAATCTAGAGATCACATAGTCTCACATAAATAATCTGAATTACATCCAACTACATTTAAGAAACTGAATCCTCATCTTTTCACCAAATCGACAGAAATTCTTAAACTCATGTGATTAAACATAAAACCCAGCTTATTATTCTGCTTATCATCTATTAAATTATCATATCATCAATTATTCAGTAAATACAGTTAAACTGTGTAGTTAACGAGGAAGTGAGGAGTGAGGAAGTCTGGACTCAATGACAGATGCTGAGAGATTAAACACGAGTTTAATTAGTCACTGTCGTCACAAAATGTCAGCTGTCAATCACTTTGCTTCTCAAAACTGTGAAATAACTGACTGCATTCAAACACATGATTTTAATGATTAAATATTTCACTGAACCAGGAAGTGAGGGAGCCTGATGTCCACTGCTACTGAGTAGAGAGCCTTTTGACCTTGTCAGAGAGTTGAGCAAAGCCAACCCGGTCCTCCCCCCTGTCGTAGATACTGTAAACCTGTGAGAGGAAAATGTCCCCAAGAATCCATATAGGTCCAAATGGAGACATGATATCTGTTGCTTGAAAGCCGCTTATGCAAATGTCTTTTCCATTTATTGTATCCTACACAGGGAAAAAAGAGAGAAATGTATTACTAAATGTACCGTGTATGTAAGTATGTATGTATGTACAATGTATGGCATTGTGTTGTATGCTGTAAACTCTAGATATAGTGTGTGTGTGTGTGTGTGTGTGTGAGACATTACACTCACTCTGCGGATATATGCATCTGCAGTAAGGACGTATTCTACTCCATTTAGTACAAAAGACACCACAGGCAAACTGCTGATCCTGGAGCAATCAACCAGATACTGGAACCCAAAACATGTTAACATTAATGCGAGTGATGTGTTAGCTACACAAGAAATAATGCACCATGGGTTGTGCTGTTTTAAGAAAATAATCAACAGCAGGGTGGTATGATGCCCCTGTTACCAAAGTTGAAATTAAAAGTTGATGATTTTTCTATAACAGCATGCCCCAAAGTGTTTTATTGCAAAACAGTGCCTTTGTTATTTTATTTGTAATGTGTGGTTGATGTTGGTGTATTTTCTTTAAAGGCTGTTTGATCTTGCTGCTCATGATGATGGAAAGAGTAAAAGGCAGCCTTTGGTGAAAAAAAGACACAATGCTGCATTGTAAGCTGAAGGTCATGCGCTCATTCTCTCTCAAGGTGCCGGCAAAAGAAAAGACACAAAGCACCTGTTTATGCAAAGACATCCCTGACAGGTGAACATGTAATGTCAATGTAACATCACAGATCTGTATTTTAATATTTCATTTTCCATGCAAACCACTCGCTAAGGTGTTTCCACAATGTTGAACCTTCCTCCACATTAACACACAGACTCACCTTCACAAAATGACCTGTTCTTTACAGTGAAGAAAGCAACAACGACAAAAAAAAAAAAGGTAGAACAGACCATACAAGATGATTTAAGGCAGGTTTTGTAACCACTTGCAGATAACGAGTGGTTAAACTGTGAACAAATATTTTTTTAAAAAATTGTATTCTTTGAGCTAAAGTAATTGTCACCTCTCCTATGGCAGTAGGTGTAGCTCCAATGAGCTGCTGAAGGATCAGGATGTACGATGTCGGTCCAGTGATGAGAGTCGTTCCTGTGTCGACAATCGTTTGGCAGCTGTGAGAGTGACAGAAGGTAGCACTTCCCTGAACCTTCACTCTAAACAGAAATAGGGGAAAATGAAGTGCTGATGTATTTGTGCTACATTGTGTGTGTGTGTGTGTGTTAGGTAAGGAATAAAATATGATGGACATGCTCTTATATATCAGTTCTTATAGAAGGTGATTATTTTCCAATAACAGCATGTATAAGATCCTACTGATCATTCTTAAATGCCTTCTCAAATCTAATGTATATAAGAGCAACCCATTTTGCTACTAGTAAGTTATATATATAATTTTCTATGTAAAGGGGCAACTCAGCTACACTGAACTTACTCATCCAGTTTGATCTGCCAGTAGCCTTTTAGAGTGACTGGGAGCCAGTTAATGGGAGGAATAAAGAGCTCTTCATCCATACCTCCCAGCATGAGTTCACCTCCCAGACTGGTACTGTTGCTATTACTGCAAAACACAATCCACCGCTTGTGAGTCTGTGAGGTCT
Source organism: Hemibagrus wyckioides (assembly GCF_019097595.1). NCBI lineage: Eukaryota > Metazoa > Chordata > Actinopteri > Siluriformes > Bagridae > Hemibagrus > Hemibagrus wyckioides. Next base: position 10,853,304 of record NC_080728.1, on the reverse strand, counting down.
GAGGCTTGATCTAGACATCTAAAAATCTTTATCCTTAGCTAACCTTTAGTGGACTATTTTTACTGATTTCTTAGTAATGTTGTGGAACATTTGTTATCTCTTACTGCAGCTCTTACTGCAACAGAACGTGTCATGTTACTGAATGACTTCCATCCTGAAGACTTTCTTGTAGGATATTAACTGTTATAAAGCCCTGACCTTTTAAGAAATCTACAATTCTACATTTTTCATTGTGGAATAATGTATTTTTGTTAACCATTTTTATTATTATGTGTCTACCATGCCAATCCTTGTGAATAACTGGTTTCTATTAATAAATAAATAAATAGATCATATAAATCATATAAAAGCAATGTCATAAATTGTTATAAATATCCGTATGGGACAAATTAACCAGTACACCAGTATTTGGTGGAAAATTGTCTTTCATTTCACTTATTTAGTTTAAATAAATTACACAGCCTCAGTTTCTCTTGCTGCAGCGTGTCCATGCTCACTTGCTGAGGTAGAAGGAAAACATGGGCTTTTCCACTTTCTTCTGCTTCATGATGTTGTCAAATACAGGTGCTCCCAGCTCCTCTGCCAGCGACGGGTAACTGAGGCCCAAAACCCCATCAAACTTGGTCATGACAAAGGACATGCCTGGCTCGTACACTGACTCCCCAAACACTTGATCCGGCAGAACCATAGAGCCCACCTACACAAAACCTCACTATTACAGAACACACACTCAGCAGAGGAATACAATACAATATCCCCTGAACAACAAAACAGGCTGAACAAATTAAAGTATATATATTAGTATATATACATTATATTGGCAAAAATTTTGGGACATCTGCATTTAAATGCACATGAATGTAATATGGAGTTGGCCCACCCTTTGCAGCTATAACAGCTTGTTTATGGAAATTTTTGACCATTCCTCTAGAAGTACAGTTGTAAGGTCAGGCAATGATGTTGGACGAGAAGGTCTGGCTCACAGTCTCCACTCTAATTCATCCCAAAGGTGTTCTATCAGGTTGAGATCAGGACTCAGGACAAGTTCCTCCACACCAAACTCACTCATCCCTGTCTTTATGGACCTTGCTCTGTGCAGTCATGTTGGAACAGGAAGGGGTCATCTCCAAACTGTTCCCACAAAGTTGGGAGCATGAAATTGTCCAAAATGTCTTGGTATGCTGAAGCATTAAGAGTTCCTTTCACTGGAACTAAGGGGCCGAGCCCAACCGCTGAAAAACAACACCTGAATTCAATGATTTGGAGCGGTGTCCCAAAACTTTTGGCAATATAGTGTATATTATATAGCAGATATACAACAACTCTAGCATGGATAAACTTCTGTATCATTTGTTGAGTTTTTTTTATAATCAGTATCAGTCCTGCATTCTAAAATTATACATAATGGTCTGATGTGTGCTGTTCTTCACTGTTATATACACAACTATTAACTTAAACCTCTATTGTCTTCTGTACAGTACAGCAGTGTGTCTGATTTATTAGCTTCCAGTTTGCAGCGTCCGCGGCTTTACCGTCAGCTTATCTTTAGCCATGATGCCCAGCAGGTGTCCAGAGCCATAGTGAATGCCAAAGATTCGGCCATCGTGAATGTAGGTGCTCGACTCCACAGCCTTGAACCTGTGATGTGCAGCTGTGCCAGGACAGAAACACAGTGACCGGTGACCCAAAATCAGAGGTCACTAGCATAAAAAATGTGCACTTATTTGGCCAAATGAGACACTGATCTGTCTAGCGGTACACACGTTACACCAGGAAATTAAATAAACAGTACAAGAAATGTGATAATTACCAGCACCAGTGTTTAACAATTGGGATAATCGTTAAGGTAAATTTGATAATTAAAAATTAAAATGTTAAAAATGTTTAGCATTCATGTTGAAACAAATAGAAATGTGTTCATTACCACATGCGTGACTGACACAGTAAGATGAAGGCACCCACAAATCAGCAGATCCAGTGTCAAAGATAACAGTGAAGTTCTGCTCTGGGGTTCCCAGACTGATCTGTCCATAGTACTGTGCCTTCACAACATACCATCCAACATATGTGCTTAATTATACTGGCCTGAAATAGACATCAGAATTACACCAGAATACAATGCTTAGCCCAAGTGTGAGCAACTGTAGCCCACTAAACACTGGAGATCATGTATATGTCACAGTAACAAAAGTAAATGGACTGGTCCACTGTTTAAAAATATTTATTACATCATGGTTTCAGCCAGTCATGACACTAAGTCCATCTCTATACGATGTTAGATCATCTTTACCATACTTTAACAATACTTCCTGGAAAATGAGCCCATGATGATACATCAGTAATCCTGCACTGTTATAAAGCACTCACATCCATAAAGTTGTAGAGTCTCTCTGCTGCTTTGCCTGGTTTGAGAGATACTAAGCTGTACGGGTAACACTGGGCATATCGGCGAGAGAAAGCGTCCACCTGATGATCCTTCAGAAAGTCTGCCAGCTGGTTAGTCGCCCTTAAATGACTCCTCAGAGTGGGCATCTTCATCAGAGGCACCCTTAGTTCCATAGGTGTATTAACCATAATATGATCAATATTGAACATTACCTATAATGTTGTTTCTTTGCTTTTACACATGTCCTTAACTTCAGCTTCTTCAATCACTACAAATCAGTTTTGAATATTTTCTTACCTCACAAGACCAGAAACAGAGCACAGAGAAGACAGCAGCAGCAGTATTCCCTTCATCTTCATTATTTGACAGATTCTGTATCTCTTAGCCAGTCTTATAACACTTTCATTCAGGACAGCTGACCCAATGGACATTTGTTCAGCTGAGAACTACTCAACTATGCCAACCAATCTCAACAGTGTTAAACATTGGACTAGTTTCAGGTGGCCATGACATTGACCACTGTCTTCTGCTTACTTCAACATGGCATACAAAGGAATTATTCACTGGATATTAACAGGAAAAAAAAGAATTTCTGTGCCAACTATATGTGCCAACCAGCTCCGAAAGATTAATAAGCGATTAAAGTGCTTTTGTTTACACACAAATAATCATAGTGTAATTAGATTTTTTTTTTTAAAGACAGGATTTTAAATAAACATTTGATAAAATCAATACTACCCTTTTACAAGGATATTTGTCATCTTCTGTATACAGGGGAGTAAATAACAGAATAAAACTTATACACTGATCAGGCATAACATTATGACCACCAGCCTAATATTGTGTTGGTCCCCTTTTTGCTGACCCATCATGCACTGTGTATTCTGACACCTTTCTATCAGAACCAGCATTAACTTCTTCAGCAGTTTGAGCAACAGTAGCTTGTCTGTTGGATCGGATCACACGGGTCAGCCTTTACTCCCCATGTGTATCAATGAGCCTCGGTAGTCCATGACCCTGTCACCGGTTCAACACTGTTTCTTCCTTGGAGCACTTTTGATAAATACTGACCACTGCAGACCGGGAACACCCCACAAGAGCTGCAGTTTTGGAGATGCTCTGATCCAGTCGTCTAGCCATCACAATCTGGCCCTTGTCAAAATTGCTCAAATCCTTACACTTGCCCATTTTTCCTGCATCTAACATCAACTTTGAGGACAAAATGTTCATTTGCAGCCTAATATATCCCACCCACTAACAGGTGCCATGATGAGGAGAAAATCAGTTATAATGTTATGACTGATCAGTGTACATTAAACATAGATTATTCATTATATTCTTTCAGTGTATTCATGTAGATATAAAGGCTGACACTGACCACTTTATTTAAGCTTAGTTCAGCACGACAACACACTCAAAATTAACTCATCAATATATTTTAAGGCAACATTTCAGAAGTGAAATGTTTCTTGCACTGCTGTTAGTAGATCTAAAATGAGGGAAATACGACAAGGCACAAAAACAGTTTCTAAAGTTTTATTACTGAGTAAACAAAGAATGTCACGCTGTCACACTGGAATAGTGGCAGGACACAGGCAGCCTCTGCAGAGCTAACTGTGCTACACATTGACATGAAACCTAGAGAATAAGGAGGCCATTGCAGGTAATAAATACACAGGCTGCTTTCCACACTCTTCTGTTCTTCTAACATGGGTGGTGATCTGGTACTCGTTTTCTGAAAGAACATATTGCAGTTAGTGAGTCATAACATATTGTCACAGACACTCTCGGTGAACTCACAACCTTTAACTAGCTGTGGAAGTTTCACCACGAAAAACTAAATCTGGCATCGCACAGCTAATTAAGTGAGAGCGTGAGCCAGCATGAGCGAGAAGTTCCCATGGCAGCAATCAGTGGCTCAGATAAATGAGCACTGTTCTAAGGTTCACCGCAAGAAAGTTATATTATGTGAGCAGTTAGAAGTTACCTTGGTGCGGCCTTGATGATGTCATCGACACGAAGAATCATCTCAGCTGCCTCTGCAGCACTTAGCAGCACCTGCCTCTTCACCTGGAAGCTCTCAGTGATGCCCAGCTCGGCCATGTCACCAATTGTGCCATGCGTCATGTCTGAGGCACAGCAGGGTTAACGGTCAGAAAGAGCTTCCAGTCAATATACAATTGATTTATTGATATAAGTTAGCAGCTTGTTTTCTTGTATTTTATTTGCTATAAAACTGATCACTACATGTGTGTGTCTGTGTGAGTTACTATGCCAGAACTCACCCAGGCCAAAAGTGGTCTTATTTTCCTGGTGAGCCGCTCTCAGCTGAGCCACAAGGTCTGCACTGTCGTAACCCGCGTTATCCGCAATTATAATCGGCAGCTAGGATACAAACATGTTCATTAGACTAATCAGTAGTGGAAATTTGAAACATCACCGTATTTCAAAATCATATAATCTAATAAAGTCTGGCACAAATATTCCCTGAACTTCCACCTTGCAAGCATGTTAAATATCTGACTTCAGAATATATACCGATCAGGCATAAGATTATGACCACCAGCCTTAGATTGTGTTGATCCCCCTTTTGCTGACAAAACAGCCCTGACCCATCATGCACTGTGTATTCTGACACCTTTCTATCAAAACCAGCATTAAATTTGAGCAACAGTAGCTTGTCTGTTGGATCGGATCACACGGGCCAGCTTTCGCTCCCCCATGTGCATCAATGAGCCTTGGCCACCAATGTCCCTGTCGCCGGTTCACCACTGTTCCTTTCTTGGACCACTTTTGATAGATACTGACCACTGCAGACCGGGAACACAGTTTTGGAGATGCTCTGATCCAGTCATCTAGCCATCACAATTCGACATTTGTCAACCTCACTCAAATCCTTACGCTTGCCCATTTTTCCTGCTTCTAACACTTTGAGGACAAAATGTTCACTTGCTGCCTAATATATCCCACCCACTAACAGGTGCCATGACTGACAACTCACTGCTCATAATGTTATGCATGATCGGTGTATCAATAAAAACATGAAGCAGCAATTAATAAAGAATTACAAATCTGGCATGTGACAGTTTGTTAGGTCAATAAAAATGATTTCCTAAGGGAACAAATAATATTTTATAATATAATGTTCCTGAGCTGCTCTTCGAAGCTGTAGCAAAAATCTTACATCCTGTAACATCAACTGAACCATATACACTCAATTATTTCAGTTTGGTTAAAAGTACATCTCAAATAAAAACATCTAATATCATTTCCTGTAGCACCCAGTAATTACTCATCAGCTCTCACCATTCTCAGAGCTTTGGCGAAAGACTCCATAGCCACGGCTTCTTTTCCTGGGGTCCTGCTGGCCAGGTCGGACACTACTTTAGCCATTAACATCTCTGAACAACCTATCAGAAAGATGAAGGGTTTTATTATTTTCAATATTCTTGAAAAACTTTACATAAAGCTTGTTTTACAGTAACATGCAGTACATGGCCATGAATTGGATTTAATTATCATGTAACAAGCAGAAGGAGAAACTAAGTAAACTGGTACGTTCAAGATCTCCACATACCTCCACCGTAGACTGTGCGAGTCTCTTTAATGGTCTGAGACAACACACACAATGCATCGTGGAGAGAACGCTCAGCCTCGTCCAGAATCTGCTGTGTTGCTCCACGCAGAACGATGGTGCAGGCCTCACCTTACAAGACACACATAGAAAAATATATGACGTACTTTTTGCACTGTTCATGTTGAGTGTTCATAAGTGTTAAATGACTACAGACATCCAAACACTATTACAAACTACAGTAATCCCCTGCTATATCATGGATTTTTATTTGGAACATGACTAATTTTTTTCCGTGGATTTTCCCGGTATATCACAGTATCCACAAACCTTATAGTGAATTGTGTTTATGTTGAAGGTAATTTATTAGTAAAAATATAATTATTAATTAAAACAACATTAAACATAAAATATAAACATTAGTTTAAATGAAGTAAAAATGTTAAAATGTAAAAATACTGTTTAGCATATTTACTCTAGAGACAAAGAACACGTAGCGTTGTTTAGCAAAGCGCGGTGCAGGGATGCTGATAATCTAAATACAGTATAGCTGGAGGAACGAGTCTGGCCAATCGGAATGCCCCATTCATTTAATCACGGTTGTGATTGGCTGCAGGCTATGCATGCAGTTGATGAAAGGGAAGCAGAATTCTCCAGCGTCCCAGTTTTTCGCACGTCACTGTCCCGAGTGTTTGGTTTTGTTCTGTGTACGCTGTATTTTTACGGTTTTTCTGCAAGCCCTATTATGTCACCTAAATGCTCTGCACCTTCTAAGGCTTCTGGCAAGGAACATAAATACATACAGTACTCACTATAAATGTGATATTTCTACGAATTTTCCCAAAATTCATCTTGCTATATGCTTGCAAATGTTTTCTGTGTGTGTTTAAAGAGTGTGGGTGGGTAATTTACGGCTTAAACAAAAAAAAAAAGGATTTGTGGGTGGTGTCCGTGTATCGCGGATTTTCGTTTACCGCGGGTGGTTTTGGAACGTAACCCCCGTGATAAACGAGGGAAAAACAGTACCTCGACAATATGAGAGACTCTTGGTGTGTCACAATAAATTAAATAATGAAAGGAAAAACCAGAATCCCATTAAATAATACATTCAGAAGAAAGTGGGCAAAGTCTGTGTAGGTACTTACCCATGTCCACTCCAGAGAAATGGAGGAGTGTGTCTTCTCCGATCATCACCTCCTCGATGAGTTTGCAGTGGCCCAGCTTTACCAGCTCAGGGTGGTCAAATGTGGATGCAATCTCACCCCCTGAAAAGAAAGCAATCCAGTATTAAACAAACAAAGCAGCAGACAACTCCCTATCCCAAAGGACACAGGAATTTTTGTTAGTAACTGTGCTAATCCATTGTGTTTCATACAATTAATAGCAATCTCTTGTGTCAGCTCTACGATTATGAGTTGCCTCTTCTTATTCATGGCATTGTTTTAATTTTACAGTCTACGTACCTGTGACCAACGCCAGTCGTTCCACTCCAGCAAAGTCAGCGTGTTCGATGGCCATGACGCCAGCAGCAGCAAAGAGCTGCTCAGGGTAGTTATAGATCAGCTGTCTGGAGACCAGATGAATATTAAAATGAGATTAATCAACATTGTTTTTAAATGTCATACAACTGTTAAACATTTTATGTAAAACTGCTCCAGGGAAAATGGGATTCCACCTATTCTAGCACGTTTTCCTTTAAGCTGTTAAAAAAAAGTCCTAGGTGAATTGTGTGTGTGTCAAGTGTACACCTTGTACCTATTGATGAAGCAGTTAATTCCATGCTTCAGAATGCGCTCAACTTTCTCCTTCATCTTCTCTTTCTCTGCCAACTCAATCTCTGCCACTTTTGCTGTTGAGTCAACGCGCACTCTGGAGCCAAAGATCTACAGAAACCACACACACAGAGACAATAAACAGGAGTGCTATCAATAATAATAAAAAATTTTAAAAAATGAGACGACGAAAGAGGACGAGAAAGAATTTCCAGCAAAAAACAAGGGGGCAGTCGAAGATTTAAAGCTTCACCTTGATCTTGTCTGTGTCCATGCCAGTGTTAGCAATAAGGATGTTTGCATTCTCAATCCTTTTGGGCTGATTAACACCGACCTTCTTGTCAAGTAAAAATCCTGTTAGGACAGACAAATTTAATATATGTATTAACCTATGTATAAAGCACTACAATCTGCAGAACCAAATCCAAACTGAATATACATCATATACATTCAAGTTTGTTTGTTAAATATAATTCAGATTCAGACCTTCATCCAGGTAAGAGTCTGTAAGGCTGCCTCCCAGCTTCTTAATCACATGGATGGCCTCCAGGTTGCCAGAGCCCTTCAGTCGGAGCACTGCCTGTACTGCCAGCTTGGCAAAGTGATCCTTATGATGAGTGAGCAGTTTGGATGATAGTGTGGTGCGGGAGATGTTCAACAGATCCTCCTGGAACTTTAACTCATCATTTCTGTAAACGAAGATGTAGTCACCATACGTTATGAGAGCTAGGATTATGTTAGCTTTTAATAGTGTTTTAGTTTATAGATTATATAGACTATACATACTACTTATTATTATACAACCAACATGGAATCGAGTTGTAGAAATGTGAAGCAAACATTGACACATTCATTGTTTAACCCATGAGAATGGTTAATGCTGAGATGTTAATGTTACCCATGGTCCACTGCAGCCTCCCTCAGGGCCTCACGAGCAGCCTGGGTGGCCTTCCTCCAGCCTGAGATGATGATCTGAGGATGGATCTTCTTGGCAATCAGAAGCTCTGCTTCCTAATGCACAATGAACACAAAGTCCCCACTTAGCCACCATGATATAAAGGTATTAAATCAACTGATAAGATAATTCAGGCTTATTAATATTCTTGTGAATTCAAACATTAAATATCATCAAGATAACAACAGCTATAAATGGACTTAAACAAAATCTAAACAAACAAATAAATAAATGACAGCACCTTCAGCCAACCATTAGGAAAAGATTAGCCAGATGGTAAGTGACTAAAGGTTTTTCAGATATATCTCTATTAACTTGGGTTAATGCCTCACCCTGAGCAGTTCTGCTGCCAGCACAGTGACAGAAGTAGTGCCATCTCCAACCTCATCATCCTGGACCTTAGACATATCTGTAAACAAGACAATGTAGAGAAGCATATAATTATACATTAATTAACAAAAAATTAACTGAAATAAACAGAAATTTAGACCTGTTATATTTACAGGCACCATACTCACCAACCAGCACTTTGGCAGCAGGGTTGTCCACACCGATGGCTTTCAGAATGGTTGCTCCATCGTTGGTTACTGTAACAGATCCCTCACGTCCACCACCCAAGAGGATTTTATCCTACAAAGAATAAGAGCAGGTGAGAACAAGAACAATGAGATATAGATACCCAAACTAAGTATACAATGATAATTTGAACCATTTACATACCATTCCTTTTGGTCCAAGTGTACTTTTCACCAGATCACCAATGGCAATGGCACCAATAAAGGAAGACTAGGAGAAAACAGGGAATAGAATTAGCAAACCTGCTCAAAAGCATCATAGTCATTTGTTATAACAGAATAATACTAAACCATGTCACTTTAAAGCTTTTGTTACAGTCACAGATCAGTTAGGCTGAGACTCTGTGCATGCGTATATGTATCTGATATAGTGGGCAGGCGTGGAAGAGTTACAGTCTTGTTTCTGTTTTCTCAACGTGTTTGAGCTAGCCAAAGGAGTAGATAAATAATGTAAATAAATACAAATATCAGTCAGATATTCACATCTGCCATGGGACAAACTAAGTAGGCTGTGACTCTAAATTAAATGTGATCCTACCGATTCTAATTATATATATCCAACCAACTACATAGCCAAAAATTTGTAAACACCTACACGTCACATCCATGTGTTTTTCCCCCAAACTGTTGCCACAAAGTTTGAGAAACAGTTATAATATTAGGTCTGTGTTTGCTGTATTATTACACTTTCCCTTCACTGAAACTAAGGGGCCCTAAACCTGTGTTACCAAGATAATTCCCCTGTGCATAAAGCAGGATCCATGAAGATGTGCTTTGTCCAGTTTGGAGTGAAAGAACTCTAGTGTCCTGCATGGAGCCCTGACCACAACTCCATGGATGAACAGGAATACTGACTGCCTCCACACCAACATCAGTACCTGAGCTCACTAATGCTCATGTCTAAATGAGCAAATCCCCACAGCCACACTCCAAACTCTAGTGAAAATTCTTTCCAAAAAAGTGAAGGTTATTAAAATAAATCTGGGATGTTGTTCAGTAAGCACTTACGGATGTGATGTCCAGATGTTCATATGCTTTTGGCTATATAGTGCATGAACTAGGATTTCATAATTATTCAACTGAAAGTACTCACCAGGCGAGCGGTCTCAGCTTTCTCCTCATCAGCTCCACGTTTAAAGATGTTCACTGGGGCCATTGATATGGAGGCCTGCCAAATGACAAAATTACATTTGCATGAGATACACACAGGTTCTTCAACACCATACCTTTAATTATTATTTAACTTAAACTCAAATGTACAGTAAAGGCAACACATTGGATGAGATACAGATATATACAGGCTAAACAATGCAGAAAGAACATGAAAAATAGTCAGCCATATGATTGATCTAGATATCAGAAAGTATAATGCATATATTTGTAACAGTGTATGCAATTTAAAAAAAAACCATTTTAAAAGATAAAACTATATTTTATAAAACTGGATGTTTCAGTAGGTTTAATATGTTAAATACTAGACATAAATTATTCTGTCTCATTTAGTCCTTCACTACACTAGAACCCTGCAAAACATTTTAATTCTGGTTCAACAAAATCATCCTCTATTATGGCTTGTGCATCTATATATTATATATTATAACCATAATCTAAACCTTAACCTTTAAGCATTAAAAGACAAAGTTCGTCACTATTCATACATATGCATCACAAGCAAGGAATATTATGGAGTTGTTTTAGTTGAGGACCAATTCGACTACGGGCTCTAAAGCCGAGAGACTACACAACCCCGAAGCCGAGAGACTACACAACCCCGAAGCCGAGAGACTACACAACCCCGAAGCCGAGAGACTACACAACCCCGAAGCCGAGAGACTACACAACCCCGTAGCCGAGAGACTACACAACCCCGTAGCCGAGAGACTACACAACCCCGTAGCCGAGAGACTACACAACCCCGTAGCCGAGAGACTACACAACCCCGTAGCCGAGAGACTACACAACCCCGTAGCCGAGAGACTACACAACCCCGTAGCCGAGAGACTACACAACCCCGTAGCCGAGAGACTACACAACCCCGTAGCCGAGAGACTACACAACCCCGAAGATGTGAGACTACACAACCCCGAAGATGTGAGACTACACAACCCCGAAGATGTGAGACTACACAACCCCGAAGATGTGAGACTACACAACCCCGAAGATGTGAGACTACACAACCCCGAAGATGTGAGACTACACAACCCCGAAGATGTGAGACTACACAACCCCGAAGATGTGAGACTACACAACCCCGAAGATGTGAGACTACACAACCCTGAAGCCGAGAGACTACACAACCCTGAAGATGTGAGACTACACAACCCTGAAGATGTGAGACTACACAACCCTGAAGATGTGAGACTACACAACCCTGAAGATGTGAGACTACACAACCCTGAAGATGTGAGACTACACAACCCTGAAGATGTGAGACTACACAACCCTGAAGCCGAGAGACTACACAACCCTGAAGATGTGAGACTACACAACCCTGAAGATGTGAGACTACACAACCCTGAAGATGTGAGACTACACAACCCTGAAGATGTGAGACTACACAACCCTGAAGATGTGAGACTACACAACCCTGAAGATGTGAGACTACACAACCCTGAAGATGTGAGACTACACAACCCTGAAGCCGAGAAACTACACAACCCTGAAGATGTGAGACTACACAACCCTGAAGATGTGAGACTACACAACCCTGAAGATGTGAGACTACACAACCCTGAAGCCGAGAGACTACAGATTCTAAAGCTGCGGCCTCGAGCACAGCGCTGTGACTCCGCCTCCTCACCCGCCCCATAGAAACCACTAGAAAGCTCCGTTACACCATCACTGCTTACATGCTGTGCTAAATCTCTAATAATTCAAGTCAAATAAATGTTAAGACACTGTGTAATACGCTTTGCTTTTTGTCTACTCAAAACAAAACTCTTGATAACGGTGTGAAGTAAAACATGCTGTTTCACTGACTAGCATTGCAGCTAACCGGCTAAGCTAATCGGCTAGCGAAGCCGGGCTGAGGCATTAACACAATGGACACTGACAGCTAGCGTTAGCTGCGCTGCTAACTTTCAGTAGAGATGCGTTTTTATGTAACATCAGCATATATGTTTGATGATAAGAAAATAGGGAAATAACAGAACTTAAATCTATATTTATTAGCTCTTCTTTCGCGTCTGTTTTCGGGCGGTGCACGTGCTAACGGCTTGCGGCACTGTAAGGGCCGACATGTGCGCGTGAATGAGTCAGGGTGTAGTCGGCTATTAAAATTTCTACAGAGCGACACAATTTTCACACGAATTTTACTTTTAATCGCATTTCTGTCCAACCTCACCAAATGTAACTTAGATATCTGTATTACGTTTTAACAGACACTTACCATGGCTGCTACAGGTCAGGCTCAAAGCCGCACACACACACACCGGGAAGAGAGGAACCTGCAGCGCGTGAAACACTAAAGATGGTAAAGACGCATTGTGTTTTTTTTCCTACCCACATTCATAAAACCCCGCCTTCTATGCTACGATTGGTTAAAACTTATAATAACGCCTGAAATGTATTGGCTTACAGTGTTCAGTCTCAATTTTCATTGGACGTACAAATAATTAAGGCGAACCTTTTCAGAATATAGGTGGAGAAAATAAAGCGACGCAGAAACATAACCAACGGGGATGACTTTTTCAAATTAAAAGCTCCATGCTTTCAGCCGTAGTGAAACGGCCAGCAACTCTTAACATCAACAAGCAAAACATTATATAATTAGTGTTTATATTAGCGTGTTTTCTCAAACGGTAAGATGTTTTCATCAAGAAATACAGCGTTTGCTTATTATTAGTCAGGCAGAAAAATATCCTGTCTTCAATTATTTTGGCCAATCATAAGTCATGGTACAGCCTAGAATAGATCTAGCTTTAAAGTTTAAACGTATCTACACATAAGTTTATATGTTTTGGCTGAAGAAAGATATTTTTCAGTTTTGAAATGAACATATATCTATAAAACAGAATGAAACATTGGTATATTAAAGCAATTGAAGATGAGAGGGAGTGCTATTATGAATAACAACACAGCTGTGATTTGGTCTGAGGGACGAGCCTAAGCTGATAACACAACCTCGAGTGTTCTACTGCTTTTATACAACAGCTTACAAATGAAAAGTTTGCAGCATCAGCCGGATTAACAAGCTATTTTGCAAGGCTGGATCAATCATTGGACACAAACTGGAGATGTTTGAGTCAGTGAGGAACAAGAGGTCACTGAACAAACTGCCCTCCATCATGGACAATCTGTCTCACCCACTCTACAACACACTACAGAGTCAGCGGAGTTCATTCTCCACATTCTGTTTGTTGTCCCAGAGAACGTTACAGGAGATCATACATATCTACCTATCTATCTAAAAGTAGTGGATCAAAGAAACAATGAACATTATTATCTACTTTTAATATTGGACATTTAAAAAAAATCTAGCATTTTTCCACCACAGATGTCTCCCTTTTTTTACTTTGGCATGTTTCTATATTATTATACTTTTTTAAATGGTAATGATTTATAACAGATTCAAGCAATGAATTCTGCTGTTAATTAGCAACCTGAATGCTATATATTTGGCATAGGAAAAAAACGTACAGGTATAAGACATAAGAAGTCATTTCAACCAATTAAGTCACTTGGTCAGAAAGGACTGGTGTGTAATACCACATTCTTCACAAAAATGTAGTATATTCTTCTTCTTCTTCTTCTTCTTCTTCTTCTTCTTCTTCTTCTTCTTCTTCTTCTTCTTCTTCTTCTTCTTCTTCTTCTTCTTCTTCTTCTTCTTCTTCTTCTTCTTCTTCTTCTATTCTAAGTTTGGGTTACTGTCTGTATGGGGTTTCGCATGTTCTCTCTACAGCCCTGCGATGGACTGGCGACCTGTCCAGGGTGTACCCCTGCCTTTCGCCCAATGTGCGCTGGGAAAGGCTACAGCAGACCCCCCTGACCCTAATTAGGAATAAAGCGGGTATAGACAATGTTCTCTCTACATCTGTGTTGATTTCCTCTGGGTGAATCTCCAACTGGTGAATGTATGTGTGTGTGTGTGTGTGTGTGTGATGAGAGGGAGGGATATCATCACTTGTGTGGCTCAGTACAGTGGTTGAAAATCACTGTGATAGACATTGGACACTGGAGACCTGACAAGAATAAAGTATTAAAGATGATCAAAAGTTATTGATGATGAACAAATGATCACCATTATATGATTTGCATTTTTTTGGAACAGCTAAAAATCAGTACAGCTTAACTCTGATTTCAGATTTCAGTAACATTACCCAACCCAAATTACTCAGTAATTTCACATTACCCAACCTGTCTACACCTCTTCATGGAGCGGCTCCTGTTTTTTTTGTTAGAGAGCAGTGCATTCTACAGGACGCATGAGGCATTACACTACAATACCCCAAGTGCATAGAGCAGGTCATGGGTGGAGCTTTGCTGGTGTCAGCTGGGCGGGAACAACAACAGGTGAAATACACGTATGTATGGAGATGGGTGGAGTGAAAGAGAGGAAGAGAAAACAGGAGCAGAGAGCACAAGTCTGTCAGGAGGAACAGGTAGATGTTAGAAAGTTTTGAACTTAGTTCTGATCATCTCAGCAAAGGCTTCTATATTGTTCAGACCTCCCCAGTATTTTTGAAGATGGTGAAGAACCTTGTCTCTACCGGTGGATTGCTTTGTGCTTGAGAGATAAGACAGAAAAAAAAGCTTAACTTTACAGACAGAGAGCATCCTTCTTTACTATTCCAGCATCAGTACTGAACATTGGACTGGATGTACGAGTCTGACCATGCAGACCTTTGGACTGGAGCAAGAAGATTCCTTTGATTTCTTGTTCAAGATTATTTTAATCGGAGACACAGATGTTGGCAAAACATCTGTGATACAGAGATTTAAGACTGGGAACTTCTCTGAGAGGCAGCAGAGCACTATCGGCGTGGACTTCATTGTTCGCACCCTCAACATCCAGGGCAGAAAAGTAAAGGTCAGTTTATTTGATTTAAGGTGTGTTTGTTTTAATGATTATAAGTAATTAAAAAGGGAACAACGTCAGTGGAGGAACTTGTTCTGCAAAGTTAGGTATTTATCACCATTTAGGTGGATCCAGTCAAGGCAGTCATTTTTAGAACTGGAAACAAACTAGTCTGACCAGCAGCACTAATACACAACCTGCCCTACAGGTTTACTTAAACTCACGTCCTACATTGTTCCCCTGCACACCTTAAGGTCCTTTAACTGACCATGCTTCAACCAGTAGGCAATATCTTGGTTAGGGGCAGTAGTAAGAGGTCTGTCTGTGGGCAGTGTGAGTGACAGAGCTGTCTAATGCTGAATAATGTTCACCTGGTGGACTCTGGAGTTGGACAAAAAATGTGTTAACATTCAAGGACTGAAACAGTGGAACCTTGTGTGTCTGGCTTCACTCAAATGTCTGTGAAAGCGTGGCTTTGCTTCACATCTGTAGCCATTAGAGGATAATGTTACAGATTATTCTAATACAATACTGGACCTTTAGGCTATATCACGTTTGTGTGGATATGGTAGCTTACTGGTTAAGGTGTTGGACTACTGATTAAAAGTTTGAATCCCAGGTCCACCAAGATGCCACTGCTGGGCCCTTTAGCAAGGCCCTTAACCCTCATTTGCCCAGTTGTATAAAAATCTGATAAATTGTAAGTTGCTCTGGATAAGGGTGTCTGCCAAATGCTCATTTCTATAACAAAAATGCATAACCTATTGTTAGAGACAAGGAAAGGTCAACATCTGTATGGTACAGTTTAGTTTTCTTTGACTGCAATAAACCAGATTTTCAGTGCAGTCAGAGAGATAATTGGCAGGCTTGAAACACACACCCAGATTTGGAAACAATGTGTGACGTGTATGAACTAAGTTAGTTTATCACGAAGGAAATCATTATACACTATCTATAATGAATCAGGTCTGGTGGCTTTCCCCATCTAAACCTGACTGTTTATAGTATAAACAGAGTAAATTAGATTAGATGGAGTTAATGAAAATATTGTTTATTTACTCAATCTGTAATGAACAGAGAATTATATTAAACCGTGATTAGGTGGAATCAGTGATGTTCCATGTCAGAAGTACCATGTTAATAAAATAATATTTAATTTATAATATTTTACGCCAGCTAATGTGTGATTAATGGTAGGGCTTAGAAGGTAGAAGGAATAGAGGGTTGGTTACATTAATGGCTAATTATTAAAGAAAAAAAACCCTGATACAGTATCACATCAAAGATTGAGATGTAGGTTTATATGAGAACACAGACAGGTAAGAATGGGACACGGTTTAGGATAGAGTCTGGTGTGAAAGTTGCAGGTGTGTTAGGTTGCTATAGCACAGCTGGTCTTCTGAGAGCAGCAAAATCTCAGTGGGATGCGAGGCACACGAAGCAGCGATTCATGTCTATTCACCTTCAGGCACCTTCAAAATGACTATCAGGAATGCCACTTTCTAGGAACTTTTCAAAATGGTATGAATTCTATAATATAACATGTTATTATATATTAACTACTATGGATAATTCAATAAGTACATTGAAACTTATTCGAAATAATAATAATAATAATGTATGGAGCAGCTGTCAGGTTATTTGCGACCATCCAGCAAAATGCACAGGCTTTTTCCTTACCCAGTATTCACACAATATCTAATGACCACTTCCCACCACGTGATCTGCATCTCCCCTTAACATACAGAGGAACCTGTTCGGATGAATGAAGGTATTTGAAGCCAGTAATCACACCTTCCCAAACACGCTTGGAGGAGAGCACTAATTACCCTGTTCTGTTTACGTAAAAAGTCCCTGGCGTTCCACTAATTAACCGAGGCAACGGCAAATCTCCTGAGATGTCAGAGGTGAACAAAAATCCTGCTAAAAAAAATGAGGCTGATAGATCATCTTTTCCAGTTGTTATAGTTCTGCTAACTGGAAAAAGTTTCTGAATTGAAGGCAATTAGAAAATATGTATTGATCAGATGGAAAATAGTTTACAGGCTAGGAAATATGGTTTAACCTGCCAGCTTGTTAGACTAACCTGGAATAACCTTTTAGCTAGTGATTCACATGAGGAAACACATCTACCCAATTATACTCCATTTGGACTCTTATCTACAAAGGGAAATCCTTAGACGACGATGACACCCGTGACCTAGAATCTCAGAACGTATTCCTTCAGGAGCTTTTTCCTTGCTTACGCTTACACATGCAGATTCTCCTGAGACCTTCTCTTGGAAGAGTCTAACTTCATGTCCTCTGTCACAGATGCAGGTTTGGGACACAGCAGGGCAGGAGCGTTTCCGCACTATCACACAGAGCTACTACCGCAGTGCCCATGCAGCTATGATCACCTACGACATCACCCGCAAATCCACGTTCGACTCTATACCACAGTGGATCCAAGAGATGGAGCGGTATGGAGCTGCTAATGTCCTACTGGCCATCATAGGTAAATATAGTAGCAAAGTTGAGCTTGGTTTGAAGGTCACTAACATTTAAATTACATTTATTCAGCTAGAACAGCGATGTCCAGTCTCATCCACAAAGGTCCAATGTGGATGCAGGTTTTCATTCCAATCAAGCAGCAGCCACACCTGATTCCACCAGATTAGTCAACTGATCTTGGCTTTAAATAGGCTCAAGTATGGCTACTGCTCAGTTGGAATGAAAACCTCCACCCACACCGTCCCTTAGTGGATGAAATTGGACACCCCTGATGTAGAGAATCATTTTATCCAGAGTTGTTTTTTTTTTATTTATAATAATTACAAATTAGCCTCATCATATGTGGTGCAGTCTAGGCCTTAAGAAAACTGTACTTATCATAACCTATGTCTTGATTCATTTTATTCATTTACAGGTAACAAGTGTGACCTGGAATCTGAAAGAGAGGTTGAATTTGATGAAGCATGCACACTAGCAAAGCAAAAAGGAATTGTAGTAGCACTGGAAACCTCAGCAAAAGAAGCCCAGAACGTGGATCAGGCTTTCATTGTGATGGCACGTGAGCTACTGGCGAGCAATGGACTGGCTGTAAAGGAGGGCGGTTATCACATGGATTCTCCACACATGTTACTGCAATCCAACACCAGAACGATTAACACTCCCACAAACACACTGGAGAAAAAGACATGCGGGTGCTAACAATGGACCTATTTTATTTTACACGCCTATCAGAATTTTTTTTTTTTGGTATATTCCATACTAAATCTAGTTTATCTTTTATTACAAACTACTTCAATCTGCCATCATCTTACTGTCACTGGTGAAACATGAGAACAATAGTACAAATAGATCAAACTTTCATAGATTTGTACGCCAAAATACTCGAACATAAATAAGGTAAAGCAGACAGTTAACAGGCTAACCTCTCAATAAGCACTTTCAGTAGTCATGTTTAGTCCCTTATTCATACAGCTGACTGATACACATCAAATATGTCATGTACTTTAATTGCTACGTAGCATGCTTCACCAGACAATCCTGTTTGATTTGGGTTCACAAATAAAGGAAATGATAACGCTGAACATGGAGGTATTGGATTGTCACTTCAGTTATTTATGCCTTGGAGGTGCATTTTGACATAAGTAATGATTTTGCAGACACCGTAAAGTGTTACTGAGGTTGACGTCTATGTTCGCTTTAATCTGTTGACTGTGATATTAAACCATGTTCATGTAACTCTGGCTTTTCTTCATTTACCACACAACAGTGCTCTCTGATGCTTCTAACCTCATCACATTAGAGGCCCTTAGAATTGGTCATGTCAGAATTGAACACCACCTTCAGTCACTGTTTTACATGATCAGTTTTTAATCATGTTCTGTGAACAAAAATTGCTCTGAATATACAGCAAAGGCACATAGAGCGGCACACCTTTCTGAAGGACTGCACTATAAAACATACAGGTATTTATTCACACACACGAAGACATTTTATTAAGTGTAGACTATAGACAGACAGACATCTGAAGAGAACTGTTGAACTTAGGACCGTCGTTATTGGCAGTTATATATATAATAACAGCCACTTTGTTACCTGGAGCATTTCTGTACTTTCAAAATGTAGACGTAACCGGTATAGAGCTCAGTCACACAAACTGCTGAGCAAACAAACAAAAAGACATTTTTATATGTACCGTAAGAACAGGGTGCTGTAACAAAATCAAATATCTCCAAGTGTTTGAACATAAATGAGATGTAAAGCTCAAGCTCTTTAAAATTTCAAAATACCTTTAGATATACATTCACTGTCCACTTTACTGGAAACACCTGTACAACTTCCGGCAGCAGCACAATGCAAGAAATGATGCAGATACAGGTCAAGAGCTTCAGATAATGTTCATCTTGACCCGCATGATTTTCTGCATCGTGCCGCTGTTGGATAATTGCATGAATGGGAAGTTGCTCAGGTGATACTAATAAAGTAGGCAGTGAGTGTGTGTACAAAAATCTCTCTTAACATTTTATTTGCACGTCTGTTTGTTTACAATTCTATACCATCTTTAATTTTAGCATGGTGCGCCAACGGTCTTTGATGTTAACCGCTGTGCGGCCTTTAAAAGGGAACGCACTTCTAATCCTCTCCCATCGTCCTTCACCGTAACGAGCCACTCCTTGCTTCACCCACTCGGACTCTTCATCAGTCCACTTCTGCAACAGAAACACAGAATGCTTCTGAGCAAACACTCACAATCTCCTACATAACAGAAGGCACTTATACAGGTTTCACACTCTCAGTCTAGCATCATGTTCTGGGATTGAAATTTTTCATGGATTTTGCCATTCAACAAAAGCTTTCTTTTAAATACAGGGTTTTCCCTTCCAAAAATTCCCTTCATATAAAGAGAATATCAACTGTCAAAAAAATATTTTTTAAAGAGTATTTCTTGTATTCATAGATTATAAAGGTATCATAGATACATTTTAGTATCAATAAGAATTCCTATTAAATGAATGAAATTCGCTCACCTTCTTTTTGGAATGGCCATCACTCGAACTTTTACCTTTAAAAAAAAAAAAAAAAAAAAAAGGGACAATGCAAATTCACTCAACAAAAATTTTCCAAATTACTAGGTATCTTAGTGTCTTGATGCACTTTGACACTCCTTTATTTTAGTCAGAATCTTTTGTATTTTTATAGCTTTTACCAGTTTAACACAGAATAAATTGTGATTATACGACAAATCCCAGTCCAGTAACTACACTATTCTGTACTCCACAGACATGAGCAAAATTATATGACCCTTTCCACAAGTCAGAACATCAGAGAATTATATTGTACTGTTCTCTTTCTTTCTTTTGAGTCTGTACCTTTAGTTGTTTTAGTGAAAACAGAGAACAGGGACTCCTCATCACTCCACTCTTCCTGGGCTCCAGACACATCCATCCAATTCCTCCTACAGCCACAAATATATTACTTTATACTAAACATCACCTATGAATACTCATTTTAGTCTATTTTACTCATTTACAATGACTAAATTGTTATGACTTATTGTTACGACTGCATTAGTTGCAATTAGTTGATTTTGGATGATAGCAATCTCTCAAAATATGCTGGAAAACTGCTTACAGACAGATTTGAACACAGACGAATGCAGTAAAGAGGGGACTGTTGAAGCAAATACACACCGTTTAATGTTGGTCACAGTCGGTTTTGCTGCTGGTGGAGAGTCTACCACAATGCTTTCTACACTGTCTTCACTTGTGCTGTGTCTGTGCGACCTGCAGAACACGAATCTGTTACTACACAATAACTCAAACACAGTCACTGCTGAAGCTCTTGAACTGGGGGAAAATTCATGAAGTAAATAAAAGGGAGTTTTCAAATAAGACGAACCTCTTCGTTGCTTGTTTCTGACCTTCCTTATTAGGTGTTGCTTGGGCAGAACGAGGGCTGTTCTGCGGTCTGCTGGGGGTGGAACTGTTCTGAGGTTTGTCAAGCTGCTTGTGGGAAGCAGGATGTGGCTCAGTGAGTATACTTCTCCTGTAATGAGCCAAAATGTTAGAACAGTCAGCACAGTAGGAGGGAGTTGATGCACAGAATTAATTACTGAACTCGTACAATGAGGGAAAACAAACTCTAGCAGAAAATTTATTATTATTTATTAATTATTATTATTAATAATAATAATATTAATAACAACAATTGGGGGAAAAAATCATTGCCTATAAGCTTCATATTGGCATCACAAGGGATGCTAGCAAACTTGGCGACCAATCAATGGGTTAAATAAAAAATAAACAAAAAGGCTGAAATAACGTTATTTGCATTTGCAGAAATTTGTTTTGGTCATGGCATAAAATGCAAGTACATAATGATCCAATATGCTTTGCATGGGGGGATAATCAATCAGCACAAAATATAGTTGACATTTTAATATTAATATAAATATATATGACAGTTGCCAGTGTTTCTTAGTCCTGGTTCTGGTGTCTTCCCTTTCATATCTCTTGTAGGCTTTTTTAGTTGAATCAGGAGAGTTGGGAGCGGGGAAAACACCAAAATGTGCAAGGGAGCAATTTTTCAAGACCAGAACTGAGAAATGTTGACTAAAAATATATTTTGTGTATATATGTGTATGTATGTATATATATATATATATATATATATATATATATATATATATATATATATATATATATATATATATATATATATATATATATTTACAGTACAAATGGCAAAACAAGTATGTTTTTGCACTTCACCTGCAAGGAGCGGGTCTGCGGAATTTCCGGACCGGTGAAGAGCTCACAGACTGCGAGCTAAGTGGATCCTCTGCATTTGAGTGCACCTTCTGTGGACTGGGAGTCTGTTGAGAATTACCAGCTTCGAGATCACTCGGGACACTGTCTTCCTCCATCACTAACTGTGCTACACTCACTGCAGACACAACACCGGCAGTCGTCTTGCCGTCCTCAGCAGAAGAAGCAGGGGAATGTTGGCCATGTGTATTGATTAGTGAAGGTGTGTCCCTTGAACTTTCATGCTCCTTTTCCATATGTTGTTTTGTGCAGTGATTTGGGGTCACTATAGTTTGTTTGCTGGCATCAGACTGCACATAGGTGCAGTGCCCAACACATCGCTGCTGAGACTGTACACGGTCACTAGGGAGTCTTTCATCACACACACTCTGCTCCTGTTCTGCCAAAAACTCCATTGGAGTCTCTGTGAGTTTCAGACAAAGTTCCATGTTCTGATCCAAGCCATTCCCCTGCTGTGCTTCACACTCCACGTCATCTTCCAGCAGAGTGAAGGGGACAGGGACAGAAAACTGCTCAGCAAGCTGCGGATAGATGGCCATTAGGTTGCCCTTGGTCAGGTGCACCGTTACCAAAAGAGATGGGGAACAAGCACTGCTGCAAGAAGAAAATAAATTGTGAAGAAAAGACATTGAATAATTTTTAATCTAGTGCTCATAAGCAGTGTTTTAAGCAATGTTTACTGTTTTAGTCTGTTTAAGCTGTTTATTTAGACTTTTCTTTGTTGTTATTATTTACCAACGTTACATCCTAACTATGTTGTATAACTTGTGCACGTGACGCTTCCATGTTCTATTTGATAAATAAACACAAGCAGAGGAAGTGAAGTTTCCATGCTAGTGCTCATAAGCAGTGGATTCTACACCGAAATTGTGGTGGAATTTTAAGACATTTTCATGGTGACTTAAGAATACCAACAAACCAGCAGTGTCACCTTCAATTCTCCAAGTTATAAATTTAACAAAAATATATTATTTACAAAATCATTGAAAGCAGCAATCGCTTTTATCCTGTTTACACACCTTTGGTTATTTTTGATTGGTGTGCTCTGTTGCGAATTGGATGGAGAATGGTCTGTGGGCTCACTGTTCGCTCGCTCCTGTGTACACGACTGCATGTTGAGAGTCCTACCGGCTTGAGGCTTATGTACAGCCCCACAGTCTACAGTCCTTCCTTGACTCGATAGCTTGACCATCTTTAAAGAAAGCAAATCATGAATGTTAACCAGCATGACACTGCAAAGAAAAGCTTTTAAACCTACAATGACACTGAAGGCTGTGTATTATACGCCATGCAAAAAAAGCAAATGATCAGGATGGTGATGCGACAGTCACATCATCATCTCTAGCTTTAGGAATGTTGACCTACGTGGCATCATTTCTCCCCAGAGATCAGCTATAGCAGAAAGATCTCACTTGAAAAGATAATCATAATCAATAATCATAGTATTAAAATTGCAATAATTAATTATAGGGATTTTTTTATTTAGTTAACAATGATGAATTTTGTGTGCGACAGAACACACTGCCATTATCTGGGGTCTACAAATTAAACATAGCTTTGTTAACCCACTATGCAAGCTTCAATATATTTATTATGCAAAAGTCAATAGCGAGTAGCGTCTGCCACGCAACTACGCATAACTTGTATAAGCTGCTCTTAAGGTCAGATTTATTTACAAATTTTCCATTTTTAATAAAAACAAAGCAAGACTCAAATGAATAAGCGCAGTATTCAACCCTGCAGAGAAATGAATAAGGGCTCATCATTTTACACAGCTGAGAAAACAACATACAACAGTTGAAAGTTAGCTGAAGAGCCAGGAACTAAATAAAAGCCATCAAGCCTCCATCATACCTTGACTAGGAAAGGCTCGGGAATGTGGTGGAGTCTATCGATGAAGTCCAGCATGTCCTGTTTGAATTCACTGTACGAAATCACATTCAGAACCGAATGCGTGCTGCATCGCCTTTTCATCAGATCCATATACAGCTTCTTCTGCAAATCATCAGCAAAAAAGGAGCACAGATTATTCTCCAAATTAATATATCTGATGAAAATACACCATGTAAAAATCAAAGAATATCTGAGGAAACCTCTCTCATCTTGGACATAACAGTATTTACAAAAACCAATATTACAAGCAGCACTCTACCTTTCCAGCTGAATCCATTCCTTTGGGAAAGTATTTAAGCAGCATCTCCTGAGCTTTTTCAAACTGTTTGCTCTTTATGCAAACAACAATAAGCTGGAATTACAAACAAGAACCTTATTTTGACATGGTATACCAGCACCACAAGTCAAGCCAACACACTCACACAACAACTAATCAATAAAACGTATTAAACTTTATGATAAAAGCTGGGATTTCATGTCATTATCGGTTAGTTTGTCTATGTCAGGGGGCATTCAACTAAAATCTGTTAAGATCATTTTACATGAAATTCTTTGCTTGCAGAGATTGATGAGCAACTAAAAATGTTAAGCAAGATTTTAATACCCAAAAACATTAGCAATAAATGTTCCTCATTTATTTCAAAAAACAAACTAAAACAATAAAACAGATTAAACCCTATTTAAGAGTTCTGCAGTAATTAGTTCTCACCATTTCCCTGATCAAGGTGTGAACTTTCTCAAGTAAGTCTTGCGGGACATCCATTTCTGAACAGATAGACTCCAGGACAATCAGTGCTGATTCTAGGGGTGTTAGAGGCTTTTGAAACGTAACGTCTGCACAGAAAAATTGCCAAAGAAATAGAAGTGTATTCATAAGTTAAATAAAAATAGAAGAACATATCAAGAATATCGTGATATACTTACCAAGCTTGTCACCATCATTGATCCGTGAGAGGAACTGCATGAATCGCAGTTTGATGGTCATGTCAGTGTGTCCATCAATGGGTCTGACCACCAAACCTGTATTCGTTTTAAACATTACACAAACACAGATGAGTTGACCTGGACAGACTAAACAAATAAAACACTGGGGCACCATTACTGGTAAGTAGTTAAACAGCATTGTGGGTAGTATAGGAAGTCATTACAGGAATGGGTTATACATTAGAGGAAAGTGAAAATAGACACAATATGGTCAGAAGTTTGTGGACACTCGAATCTCACACCCATATGTAGTTCTCCCCCAAACTGTTCCTAATAAGACAGATACGCAATTGTATTGAATGCCTGTGTGTGCCGAGGCTTTATGATTTCCCCTCACTGCAACTAAGAGGGACAAACCTGTTCCTGATAATACTCCTGTATATAAAGCGAGGTGGAAGAAGTTGAGTGTCCTGCAAAGAGCCCTGACTTCTATCCCACTGAACACCTTGGGGATGAACTGGAACACTGACTACATCTCCGCAGCAGTGCCTGACCTCAGCCTTGGTGGATGAATCAACACAAATCTCCACAGCCACAATCCAAACTGTAGCATAAAAGCCTTCACAAAGAATTGGAGGTTATTAAAACAGCAAGGGGGGGGGGGGGTTACTGCTACATCGGGAAAGAAATGTTTGACAGTCACCTAACGGATGTGGCGGTCATGTTTCCACAAAATTTTGCCAGTACAGTTTGAACCAATAAAGAAGTGAAATCTTATCAACAATCATTATTCTGCACAATGAAAATTACACTTTGATTATATTATTGATATTCCACTCAGGATGGAGTTTTCCTTTAATATCTTGAAGTTACTAAAAACTTCAGCTCTCCAGTTTACCAAAGTGTGACAAGAAGCAATACAAGTTAATGGACTCACCAGATCATACACTATAATGCCAAAAGTTTTGGGACACCCCTCCAAATCATTGAATTCAGGGGTTGGGTTTGTTCCTCCACACCAAACTCTCTCATCCATGTCTTTATGGACCTTGCTTTGTGCACTGCTGTGCGGTCATGTTGGAACAGGAAGGGGTCATCCCCAAACTGTTTCCACAAAATTGGGAGCATGAAATTGTCCAAAATGTCTTGGTATGCTGAAGCATTACGAGTTCCTTTCACTGGAACTAAGGGGACAAGCCCAACACCTGTATTCAATGATTTGGAGGGGTGTCCCAAAACTTATCAATATAGTGTTCTTGTAATGTAATTATGGACCAATGCTTAGAAATAAAGAGGCTTGTAAATTATTCTTCTAAGAAAAGGACAGATAATCTTTTCTAAACAATTATCTTCCATAACATCCTAGTGACAATTCTATCCAGTAACAAACCAGGAATGTTTACTGTTTAAGTCTGTTTAAGCTGTTTATTTAGACTTTTCTTTGTTGTTATTATTTACCAACGTTACATCCTAACTATGTTGTATAACTTGTGCACGTGACGCTTCCGTGTTCTATTTGATAAATAAACACAAGCAGAGGAAGTGAAGTTTCCATGCTAACTAGGAAAGACATAGTTCTTAACATACACCTACTTTCGATAAGGTTCCTGAGCTGGGAGAAACTCTCATAGTCTTCATTCCGAAACGCCTCGAAAGCTTTAGTAACGTAAAAGTCGAAACTCCAGCGGTTGATAATTTCTTCGTCACTGAGGTGTTTGTTTCCGTTCCTGCTGGAAGACGCCATGTCCGAGCTGCTGCACAGCTTTTATCTGGCGCGAAATCTCTTCTTCTTCTGCCGTTAACTCCGGGACTGCAAACTAGCGAGTTTATAGAGCGCCCCCTGCAGGAACGTTCGAAGTAAATTTAAAACAGATGTATTGCAGATATTAATGACCTGTGGTATAAAATTAATTATTATTATTATTATTATTATTATTATTATTATTACCCTCGAAAGCTCCCCAACATTACTCAACCCGCCGACTCCACCTGCTCCATCCTCCCTGACCGCAGATTTCACCACTTTTTACACAGAAAAGATTGAGAAGATCTGCCAGACCTTCACTTCTGCCCCAACCTCATCTACATTACACAGTCATGACTCCTCTACTCCTTCATTGAAGCATCTCTCAACCATAGCAGCTGAAGAGGTTTTGCAAGTCACACAGTCCTGCCAGTGGTGGGCCGTCAGGGCCAGCAAGGCCTTCTCTGCTGGCCTAAACAGCACTGATCTGAATCACTGACTTGCATTTTAATATATTTAATATATTTTTCCATGAATGTGTATTAAATTATTCCCAATAGTCTATTCTCTACATTTCATAGCTTTCCTCTTGGTTGCGCTGCTTACAGTAGTGTATATTTATGATAAGAGTATTTATCCAATCATATTTCAGCCAGTGGATGACATCATGTGTTGCCAGGGTGAAAGAAATCTTATGCATTAAGGCCTTCAGAATCAATAGTGCAGACGCCCGTAGCTTAAAATAAGTGGCAATGAAATTGTTACATTAACCAATCAGATTTCGAGTTGGCGTCACTGGGGCCATCTAGCAGGCATATGATTACGTCAGCAATTTCCCGTCCTTTGATTGGATAATTAGAGTAGTCGGAGGCAGCGAATCGAACAAACTAAATAAAATATATATATTTTAACTCACAATGGCTGACAGAGGAGAATAAATCGATTTGGTCACGGACATCCTTACAAATGCATTTTCAAGGAGGACTGTAATAAAATTGACTATCCCTTGTGAGGTGTGAAATACTGTAGACTAATTTCTTTTTTACTTTGCTATTTAACGGTTGATTAGTATCTATTGCCGTGGCATCATAATGATGGTATAGAGGTGGATTAATTCAGGAAGGACACCAGTGAAGCCCTAGGTGTGAAATGCACGGCCCGCCACTGAGTCCTGCAATCCTATCACCTGCCCACTGGATCCAATCCCTTTCATTATGCTCCAGACCATCCTGCCTTTCATCACTACAGTCATTAATGGATCCATAACATCTTATTTTCAACCTGCCTACGTTCTCCCACACCACCCCAATGCTGCGTTTCCTCCACTGGCTCCCAGTAGCTGCACGCATCAGATTCAAAACACAGACGCTTGCCTACAAAGCCAAGAATGGACCAGCACCATCTTACCTCAAAGCTCTTAATGCTCCTCACACTGCACCTCGCTCCCTCAGATCTACTAGGACTGCTCGACTGGTCCCACCATCTCTCAGGGTAAGAGGTAGGTTACATCTAGACTCTTCTCTGTTCTGGCACTGAGGTGGTGCAATGAACTTCCTATAGATGTCCGAACAGCCGAGTCACTGACCATCTTCAAAGGACGAATGAAGACCTACCTCTTCCTGAAACACTTAAACTAGCTCTTATCTTTCCCTGTTTTTATGTATTGTTGTATGATGTATGTACATATTAGAGAACAGAAAAACAAAAAAACACTCCAACTCTATATTAGGCTAAGTTTGTAAGCTACTAACCCAGTGTTAATATATTCATTGATAGAGATTTAAGAGCATCTGCCAAATGCCAGAAATGTAAATGTATTATTATTATTATTATTATTATTATTATTATTATTATTATTATACTATTTAATGATTTTATTATTTGTTTCAGTAGCCTGAGTCTTCAACTCTTTAACCCATGTCAGTACTGTAAATATTTTCTTCATTTAATTTTATAGTCTTAAACTCACAGCAGTGCTTCGTAGTCTCTATCAAAAATACATCCTCATGCTAGTTCACTAGGTCAGAGACTCAGAAGCATCAGTCTAAAAAACTTTGTTAGGGGGTTAAAAAGAGGGAGAAGGGGGCTAGTATAGAGTTAAAAAAAACACAAGACAATTGTTAATATAAGTGCTTGGTGAAGATTTAGATCTTTAGTCTCTAGTTGGAAGACAGTCATTGACACCACTGTTCAGACATTAGGGGAAGTTTATTACATCACCTGGGGGCAGGAACTAACAAGAACTTTGATGCATGTCTTCCATGTACCCTGAGGGCTGGTGGGTCTGATCAAGCCACACACTAGACACTCACAGGAGCAGAGTGGGTTGTGATAAGTGCTTTAATTGAGCTGGTATCAGTCTGGTTTTGGGTTTGCAGGAAGGCATTAAAGTTTTACATCTGAAGCAGTCTGCTATGGGAAGTCAAGAGTGAACAAATCGATGAAGTTGTGTGGAGGAATATAAACTTAAACACAAGCAACAAGTCTAATAAATATAGTAACTAGTAATTTTACACTATATGGCAAAAAGTTTGTCTAAAGTTGACAACTTCCCATATGTATTTGTAAAAGATCTCTTTCAAGAATCAGTCCCTCTTCTGGTTCTAATAACTCCCACATCAGTGGAAAAGCTTTTCACTGGAATTTCAAGTGAGGCTGTGTGGATGTGTTCATTCAGCCACAAGAGCATTAGTGAGCTCAGGCGTCAGTGTTCAGTCAGGAGGCCTGGAATGTAGTTGGTGTTCCAGTTCATCTGAAAGGTGTTCAGTGGGGATGAGGTTAGGGCTCAGGGCTGCAGGAAACTTCATTTCTAATACTCCCTTAACAAACTTCCTGCTTTGAGCACAGGGGTATGGAATTGTTATATGGTCATTGTATTGTGTGTACTGTAGGTGTCAGCAAATTGTCTTTACAGTTCTTTACAAAATTACCATAAAAAAATTGAAATAGCCTTTATTTGTCACATATACATTAAACACTCATTGAAAAATTGCAATGTTACAGCAGCATTATAGTGAAATATAACACATGAAGGAGAGATAAATAAGAGCAATTTATTAGGAACACCTGTACACCTACTTATTCATGCAACTTAAACTATATTGCCAAAAGTTTTGGGACACCCCTCCAAATCATTGAATTCAGGTGTTGTTTTTCATGGGTTGGGCTCGGCCCCTTAGTTCCAGTGAAAGGAACTCTTAATTGTCTTTGACAATTTCACACTCCCAACTTTGTGGGAACAGTTTGGTGATGACCCCTTCCTGTTCCAACATGACTGCACACCAGTGTACAAAGCAAGGTCCATAAAGACATGGATGAGTGAGTTTGGTGTGGAGGAACATCACTGGTCCTGACCTCAACCTGATAGAACACCTTTGGGATGAATTAGAGCGGAGACTGCAAGCCAGACCTTTTCGTCCAACATCAGTGCCTGACCTCACAAATGCGCTTCTAGAGGAATGGTCAAAAATTCTCATAAACACACTCCTAAACCTTGTGGAAAGCCTTCCCAGAAGAGTTGAAGCTGTTATAGCTGCAAAGGGTGGGCCAACTCCATATTACATTCATATGCATGTAAAGGCAGATGTCCCAAAACTTTTGGCAATATAGTGTATTTAATCAGCCAAATGTGTGGCAGCATGTTGCAATGCAAAGAAATCATGCAGATACGGAATGTTCAGGTAATGTTCGCATCAACCATCATAATGGGCAGAAAATGTGATCTTGACCATGGCATGATTGTTGGCGCCAGACGGGCTGTTGTGAATATTCCTGTAACTGCAGACCTCCTGGGATTTTCACACACAACATTCTCTAGAGTTTACTCAGAATGGAGCAATAAAGAAAATCCTTCACTGGGCATATCTGTGTGTATTTGTTTCTATTGTCTGAGCTGCTGCACATCTTCATGCTTTCAGAGCTCTTTGTGAGGAGTCGTGCAGCGTTCAATGGAGCCGCAGTGTGAAATGTTGTTAGTGATCTCTCTTTAAGAAGATGATGGTGCAGGATTTCGCCACGTCAGAGGGGTGGCACAACCAGACGAGCCAAACTGGGGCTTGTTCTCAGCCAACATCCTACACAAAAGCTTATTCATTACAGCCATACCACTACCTGATTCTTACAAGAGGTTTCATATGTTATGCTGACAAATATATATATAATATGCTATTCATAATCATTCCATCGATTCTGTCTATCTAACTATCTGTCTAGTTTTGTCTTAATTCCTATATCTCTTATAAATATTATAACACTATAAATAATTGTTTTAATTACTCTAATCCTAACCTCTCCTCTTTCTTTGTCATCTTAGATTCACTGTGATTTACATAATCTATTTTAGACCATCTTAAATACTCTCAGTGAACAACAAAACAATAGGTTCATGGATATATTTTATTTCAGCTCCCTTCTGAAGATTGGATCCACACTTTATGAAAGAGATGTGCTTAAATATTTATTCGGAGATAATTTGATCTCTCACTGCAGTTTTTTCACTTGGTTGAAAAAGTTTGCAGCTGCTTGTGTAAAGAGAACGCCCTGTTTCATCACTGGTGTTGCCAGATTGCGCCGTTTCAAGCATAGCAGGATATAGTTGACTATATAACGGGTGGATGGTACAACTCCCTACATAAACTCTTTTGGGGTGATATATACAAAAGCTTTTGAATTTTTTAGCATTTCTATTGTCATAGTGGTTAAATGTATTTATCTTTCTCATATATTCTGTTTCCACAATGCAGACATCCCTAAGTTTTCTCTAGCAACTGACAAAACAACAGGTGATCATTCATTTTTTTCATTTTCTGTGTGTGCAAAAGAGATATTTGCACAACTGCATGCAATGTAGGTATGACATGGGCACAAGCAACAAATCCAAAAGGAAACACTGGTCTAATCTTTTAACGTGTTCAGTCTGACGTTTCTTCAACTCCTCACTAACAACTTTATTTTTTACCAATTAGTTTTCTACCAGTTTGATTACTGAAACTCAAAGATTTATGAAAAAACTCTAACTGTGATTTCATTTCACACTTTCATGTACTACTCTTTATTAAATGTGTACAAAGAAATTACTGAGAAAAATTAAGCTTGTCAAGGACTAGGAAGATCATTGATGCTTCTGGTGAGTGTATTGTGCATAAAGTGCCAATAAAGTAAGTAAGAAGACTAGAACATAACATGTACTTTAAATGTGAACAAAAATGATGTGAAATGCCGGGCTGTATGTGTTACATTTTGGCTACTGCAGTTTCTCATTGGAACAGTTTTGGCCACTACACAACTGCAAGAGATAAAATACAAGCGGTGAGAGAGGACGGTCACTTGCTAGTGTGAACGTAGGGTTATAGGGAGTAACACTTTTTAAACTGTATTATTATGGAATACATACTAACAGATCAAAACGTCTTGTATAATTATTAAAAGTAAATTACTGGATCTTAATTAATGAATAATACATTCAAAACAAATCCACTATATTACCAAAAGTTTTGGGACATCTGCCTTTACATGCACATGAACGTAATATAGTGTTGGCCCGCCCTTAGCAGGTATAACAGCTTCAACTCTTCTGGGAACGTTTTGCACACGGTGTGTTAATGGGAATTTTTGACCATTCCTCTAGAAGCGCATTTGTGAGGTCAGGCACTGATGTTGGGCGAGAAAGTCTGGGTCACAGTCTCCGCTCAAATTCATCCCAAAGGTGTTCTATCAGGTTGAGGTCAGGACCAGTCAAGTTCCTCTACACCAAACTCACTCATCCATGTCTTTATGGACCTGTTTCCACAGACTTGGGAGCATGAAATTGTCCAAAATGGCTTGGTGTGCTGAAGCATTAAGAGTTCCTAAATTCCACTGGAACTAAGGGGCATAGTCCAACCCTTGGAAAACAACACCTGAATTCAGTGATTTGTAGGGGGGTCCCAAAACCTTAGGCAATATAGTGTAAATACCGATATGTAGATAATTATGTGTAAATTCACACTTCAGTACCTTAGGATGTATCATATTGAATAAAAAAGGTTTTTTTTCTTCAGTAATGTTTTATTTGCTTTATTAAAAAAAAAAAAAGCACTGAACGTGCTTTAAACCTGCACTGCTGTGTGAACTTTGTTGACAATCTGGCAACCCGGATTGTGTGCCACGGCTGCAGTAGCGGCCACGACGCGCTCCGTGATACGCTGCATCCACTCCATATAGACCCCGTGTAACAAAACCCGCACAATCCTCTAGTCTGCAGAGCAAACCGGACAAGACATGCCCTCCAAGAACAAAAACAAGAGCGACAAGCCCGCTGTTAACCCTCAGGATGACACGGCGAAGAAAATCCCCAAAGTCAGTAAAGCAGACAGTTCTGCAAACTCCAGATCTGGCTCAGGAAAGCTGACCAAACTTCTGTCTGCAGTGTCTTACTTGGTTTTAGTATCCGGAGCCGCTTTCGCCTCTTTCTACCTGCAAAGAGTGCTGACTGAAGTCAACCAGATCCGCTCAGAAAGTGAAGAAGCCCTGCAGAAAAACTCCGAGGTGCTGCAGAAAGTAGAAAATGCGCTCCAACAGGTAGAGTAAACCTTTGCTTTTTATTTCTTTTGATAAGAAGTTAAAAAGTAGCTCAGGAAATGGAGAAAGATCAAACACCCCCTCCTCCTCCTCCTCCTCCTCCATTTGGTCCCTGATGAGCTGGCAGCAAAAGTTATATTTAGGGCAAAAGTGAAGACAAAAAGTCATTATTAAAACACCTTTTTTTTAATAGCACACAAAAAAGAAATCCTTTTCAAGATGCTCAAGACTAAGATTGAACCAGAAATGTGGAAATGCCTAAGCTCATTCCCCCGACCAGGCCAGTAAAAACACCTCAGACCAGTTTACACTGGAGTAGACATTAGAAATACTCCCCCCTTCCTTCTCTGAGTGCTGGTCACTGCCACATCAACAATGTGTAATAATCAGTCGTTGGCTGTTTTGTGTCCAGTTTAAACAGTGGTTTAGACACAAAATTACACAGTTTGCACAGTTTCCCCCTCCTTACTTCAAATGCCGGCGTCCAGTTTAACCAGTCTGAACTTCTGCGTCTTCGTTTAAAGACCATGTCATATGTTGAGGTCATATTTTCGGGTCAGTATGATGAACAGAAAATGGTTTTCACTATATACTGGCACACTTTATGGTCAGCTGAAGAGACGAAGCCAAATGATGTAAAAGTGGAGTGTAATTATTTAGGCATGCTGTTTAGGATTTGACTTTTTGTTTGTTAATAACCGTATGTTCGACAATCTATAGTGCGAGAAATGTCAACACAAATCCAAAATTAATAGATATCAGCCTTGTTGATGCTATACACAGATCAGGCATAACATTATGAGCAGTGAGAGGAGAGGTGAATAAGATTGATTATCTCCTCATCATGGAACCTGTTAGTGGGTGGGATATATTATAGGCAGCAAGTGAACATTTTGCCTTCAAAGCTGATGTGTTAGAAGCAGGAAAAATGGGCAAGCGTAAGGATTTGAGCGAGTTTGACAAGGGACAAATTGTGATGGCTCGATTCTTTTGGCTTGTTCCTGGTCTGCAGTGGTCAGTATCTATCAAAAGTTTCTTTTAAGTCTTGTAAGCATCCACAAGACTTTGAGTCCTGTAGGTATTCTTTATGTTTTTTAAGTTGGCCCCACCTAACAACTTACAGGACTTAAAGGATCTGCTGCTAACATCTTGGTGCCAGATACCACAGCACAGCTTCAGGGATCTAGTGGAGTCCATGCCTCGCCAGGTCAGGGCTGTTTTGGCAGCAAAAGTGGGGCCAACACAATATTAGGCAGATGGCCATAATGTTATGCCTGATTGGTGTATGTATGATAAATTTAAATGTGATATGTAACCTGTATCCCTCTTTTCAGGTGAATTCTATGAAGCTTTCTCTGGGGGGTCTGGAGGCTGCAGTGGGACGTACTCAGGCGGAACTAGAAGGCACTAATCGAGCCATAATAAAGGGAGAAACAGAAACACGACGGGTTGAGGAAGTGCTCCAGAAACTCCAGAATGAAATCCTTCGTGACCTCTCTGAGGGCATCCGGGAAGTGAAACAGGCACGGGAGCATGATTTCTCCTCCCTGGAGAAAACCCTGGAGGTGCGCCTGGCTGAACTAAGCCGCTCTATCGCTGACAGTGTAGCCGAGTTCACTGGCGCTCAGGAAGAAGCTCAAGCACAGCTCAGTAAACTAAAAATCAAACTGGAAGAACACAATGAACCTGGTAATCTCAAAGATGAGCTTTTGTCCATTACCACTGCTGTGGCTGGCCTCCACACTGCAAACGAGGTGGCAGAGGGCAACATTGGTGTTCTCAGAGAACAGATTGTGTCAGTCAGTTCAGAGCTGCAGACGAGGAACAAGGAGGTGGCCTCCTTGTCTGAGGAAATTGAGTCACTTAGGTCTCTAGTTCAGACCACTGCTGGGTCATTGAGGAAGGAGGTTTCAGAATCACAGCCCATTGTGCAGGTCATGTCTGACCAGATCCAGAGTGCAGTGGATGAGCAGCTTCGCACCAACCAGGCCCTGCAGAGCCTCCAGACAGACCTGAGAGGAGAACTGTCTAAAACAGAGACAAGGGCAGATGACATGGAGGCCAGGCTGAAGGCCACAGAAGAAAGTTTAGAAGCATTGGCAAACTCCGCCACAGAGCAGGCAAGCCGACTTGCGGCTTTTCTCTCCAAATATGATTCTCATGAGAGCTCATTAGCTGCCCAGAGCCAGGTAGCCGAGAAGACGAGGCAGGCATTCAAAGAAGAGCTGGGGGGATTAAGAAGTAGCCTTGGGGAGCTCCAGGCCAGCATAGAAGCTTTGGCTGACACTAATACCAGGCTAGAAGAAAGGATAGATGAAGTTGTAGAAGAGAAAACAGCAGAAGAGGTAGCCATGGAAGAAACAGTCACAGAGGAGGCAGTGGAGGAGGTAGTTGAGGAAGAGGAAGCAGCTGAGGAGGTAGTTGAGGAAGAGGCAACAGCAGAGGCGGTAGTTGAGGAAGAGGCAACAGCAGAGGAGGTAGTTGAGGAAGACTCACTAACAGAAGAGATATCTCAGGAGAATATTGGAGATGAGGAAGTGCCACTTGAGGAGAAGGAAAACATGCAGTGAGTAATGCAATCTATAGTCGAAACCTGTAGGGGGTAAAATAAGATATAGGAAAAGGACAGTCGATGAC
The DNA here is from genome assembly GCF_019097595.1 of Hemibagrus wyckioides. Classification (NCBI taxonomy): domain Eukaryota; kingdom Metazoa; phylum Chordata; class Actinopteri; order Siluriformes; family Bagridae; genus Hemibagrus; species Hemibagrus wyckioides. Next base: position 10,817,452 of record NC_080728.1, on the reverse strand, counting down.
TGTAATTCTGTGAATCTGAAAAATATACTTCCTGCACTGTTGTTCTTCTTGTATTTTTTTCCACGAACTTATTTTCATACGGACGTCTTCCAATCCCAGCTGCTCTGAATGTTTTGAATGTGTCATGAGTGTTCAGTTTTCCAGTAAAATATTTAAAACCTAAATACATTGTGAAGATATCTGTTGCCCCTTCGAACCCATGAATGATGCATTTATGTATACAGTTCCTGTATTTTTTTTTACCTTTGTCATCAGTAATATTTTTTAGTGATCTCAGAGGCCATACATTTCACAGTGCATGAACACAGTGTTGGATAATACCCTCTATCTGGGAAAGCAAGTTGTCACAGAACAATGTGCAGTATCTGCAGCACTAAGCCTTTCATCAACAGATGCTTTAGAGATGGAATGCAATGTCACTTGCCATTGGTTTGCAGCTTTTCATGTGTCCTGGTGGCTTGTAATGATTGGCTGGTAGGGGGACGCTGCAAATATAACTCCCTCCATTTCCTTTGTCTCCGGCTACTCAGTACACAGAAAAAATACTAAACGGTTTGACCTCACTGTAAAAAAATCTTTGGAAAAACCCTGGCTTTATCTGGTTCCAGTTATTAAAACACTTACACACCCAAATGTCTTTAAAAGAAGGGGTCAGAATGAGACCGTATCAGTTTTGCTGAATTATTTGAGAGTAGAGCATAGAGAAAAATCAGTATTGGTTATGTCACAGACTAGTGATGCTACATCATAATATATTCTGGTCTATGATATTACATCATGCAAATGTAGCACAGGAACATTAAAATGTATAAAGTCTTGTTATTGCACAGGGGATGAGGTTTGACAGAGAAAGGAATGAGGACAATTTTTATCATAAGCATTTCCCTAGAAGTGTAAGTCATGGATGTATTTAAAATGACCAATTGCATAATAAAAATTTATCATGCAGTTTATTACAGTTTATTAATTATACCTGATCTTGTCCACCACCTGAAGAATATCTGATCAGCAATTAATCTATTTTGACTGGGAACATGAAGACAGATTGTCTACATCTGTTTCTGGGTATGAAGTATACCTTTACTTAGTTTATTGACTTGCAATGTAGACTAAAGAATGACTACATCTGATGTATAAATATAAGTTTTGTAAAGCAAGATTGTAGCTCGAAAGTACAGGATCTTAAGAAAATATTGACCTTCCACAGAGCGAGAGGGAACAGACTGGAAATATGACTATTAAAGCATTCAATCAGACATAAAATCACTTCAAAAAGTTGAAGGAAAACACTTGCAAAAAATTCCACAGCTTGAGTCCACCTTTATATTGCAGTCAAAAATACTATTTTGATCATTTTGCTGATGCAGAAGGTAACTCCAGAAACTTTGATCCTGGTTATATCATGAGTTGAACAAACTTTAGTTGCCCCTAGATGTTAATAAAGGTGTGTGTGTGTATGTGCACATAATGGGCTGGCATGTCCTCCAGTGTTTATTCTTGCCTTAAAGCCAGAAGCTTTAGGATTCGCCGTGATAAAGCAGATCAAGATGAAATAGTAAAGATGAATGATTTTCTTCATCATCACTGACTATCCTAACACACCTTTTGACTATTTTATAGCTTGTGATAATGAAAGAACATTACTGAAATCAAACCTTAGAAATATATTATCTGAAAAGTATATTTGAAAAGTATGTGGGGAAAAAGGCAAATTAATGGAGATAAAATGATGGTAGCAACCCAGTGTATGTACAAAGACATTTTCATACCAAGCCCCTGTTAAAATCCACTTTAATCCCAAACATCAGAGTATTTCAAATAAACAATTTTAAAATGAAGTTCATTCTACAGTGTAGGTTACAGTTCTGTATGATTCATTGTTGGACTGAGGTCATTCTGGTGTGGAACATCAGTAGTTACTTCCACGGTCAAGTCTTCTTCAACCTGTTTAAGTTCCTTCTTGACAGCTGCGAAGTTTGCTAAACTCTCCTTGATCTGCGTAATGTCTTCCTCCCTTTTCATGACTTCTTCAGCCAAGTTTCCAATCCTCAGAGTCAGATCAGCCAGCTGTGGCTCCAGCATAGCAAAGTCCCTCTTGATGGTGGACACTTTGGGCCGGAGGTCACTTGCGAACATCACCGTCCTCGCCAGCTTGGCTCGGCCGCTCTCCAGACCCAGGATGTGCTCTGCAAGCTTCGTGTCAGCGACAGAGAGCTCTGGAATGCGTTTGCGCATTTGTTCTAGACCCTTAGTGTTCTTCTCCATGGAGCTCCTCAGGCCTGCGACACGACTAATGCTGCCTGCTAGCACCTCACCGATGCGTTTGGCCATAAGCTTCTCAGCTTGAACGACCTTCTCCTCAAGCTCATTGGTCTGGGTAAGGAGAGCTTCCACATCACCCTCCAGGCCTCCCATGCGCCTTACATCTGTTCGGACTGAGGCTACTTTGGCGGTCACATCACTGGAGATAGCAGTAGTGCGGTTCTCTATGCGCTCCACAGCCTGTGTAAGGTGGGCCAGGTTTGCGTGCAGCTGCTGTCGTCGTTCAGCGAGGCCTGAAGACCATTCCTTCAGCTGGACCACTTCCTGTTTTAAGCTGCTCAGCTGGGACAGGGGCACTTCCTGGTTGTCCAGTTGCACCTGGACATCTTCACACTATAATTGGAGAGACGGTATAGACAGAGACTGAGACACATTCACTTCTATTAAGATTTAGCAGTCTGTGACCAATACAAATTTCCTTCAGGATAATAAAGTTTATCTTATCTAATCTTGTGTGTTTTCTGTCTGAGATTAATCTGATATGGAGTTTTAATCTAACACTAAAATAAAAAAAGGAGTGAAGAAATGCTGCATTAAAAACAATATGTTCATATCATACACACTTATCACCATCACTTGTATAACTGTTACAGTAATGACAATTCAGTAAACTTCTTTCTTATTCTTTTTTTAATTGAAGTGTGAAATCTTCTGTACATCATTTATATGCATTGTACATTACAACATCAATACAAATATTTGAAACGGTGAACATAGTAAAGTGGAACATTCGCAAACACCAGAGGCTGATGCGTGTTAATTCTCCATCATGCCTCATCACTAGGTAACAAATTTAGTTGACAATTTATTAGCTGCATCTACCTTATCTCTACATCCACTGGTCATTTTATTAGGTACACATGGTAAACAATGTATACACACACACTGACCACATTTTTAGACACACCTATTTCACTGATCTATCACCTAGGTTTGTAGTTTGAGATTAGAACTCTGAGATTTTCCTTTTTCTTATCTGTGTCAATTCCTAACCACTGGACCACCATGGAGAATAAATCCACCACCCAAGCTGATCCCTTTCCATTGTTGAATGAGGTAGAGAGGGTCTGAAAAATTGTGAAGAGTGACTTATGGACGATATTCAGTGATGATATACCTATACAGTGCCCCTGTACTGCAGGTGTACCTAATAAACTGGTATTTCCTCACTGTAAAATTGCTATACAGTTTTATAAAATGTTTTGAATATTAAAATAGAAACATTTAACACATTTTGTATGCATTCTTGGGTATTTATGTCTTTTATCTATGAGCCATTATGAGAACATAATATGAAGAATGATTTGTTATAGTCTGTTCTCCAGCTAGAATGAACACTACAGATAAAACATGGTGTCCAATCTGCACCAGAGTTTACCAGGAGGAGCCTGTAGTAATTAGTGGAGCAAAAATAGCACTGTAAATAAAATGGACCATTAAAAAAAATCACATGCAAAGTGAACACTGCAGTTATATTCAAAGAGCATTATGGCAAGTGACTTACAACAAACATAGTGAGGTTCTGGCTTAACCTGAAATTTATTACTGTGGTGTAATGGCTGCTCAATACTTTACCTCAATACTTTAGCTTATGTGAAAGCTTTTTCAATAGAAGCATTCATTGCCATACAGTTTGGTTAAGCTTGCATCTGGCTACACAATCTAATTATTAAAGACAAAATGAAATGGACATCGTAACTTATTTATGTTCTGTAATGTGACATATTTTCAAGTGACACTGATCAGTGCTGTCACTTGATGATGGGGAAAGGAGAAGTGAAACATGACCTAATAATCATTAACCAAATGCATTAAGTAGTATTATGTTTAGAACTGGGCATTTTGAGGTAAAAATCCAAAAGTAAAAGTATTTTGTCTTTATTTACCTAAAAAAACAATTATTTGGTGTGACCGACATCTTAGTGAAGTACATGAACAAACACACTAAAGAAAAATGTCAGTTTGATTTCAGGCAGTTGTGTCTATTTTTTATTAAAACAAAATCAGTGTAGTTCATTTAACTCAGTCAACGGGATCTCCTCAGCTCTTTCACTCGTACCGTGTCCTTCTGTTGATTCTGGAAAACTTTCCATTTCCAAACTGTTTATATCATCATTTACTTGCTTGATATTCAATGTCTCATCGTTCTTCCCCTCATCATGTTCAGGCTCCTCTCTTCCAAAATTCAGCTCTTCTTCTCTACGCACCCGCTTAAGCTCCTTCATGGCGTCCATGACAACTCCAAGCTCATTCCTCACCTTCATCACGCTGTTGTCCACCTGCAGATCATCAAGGGTCTGCTGGAGCTGAAGAATCTCAGTCAGTACCTTGAGCAAGCTATCCTCAGAGCCCACCACTTGTAGAGTGAGATCCTCAAGCCTCCTCTCAGCCCCACTTAGGTCAGCTCCTAACCTCAGGATGGACCTGACTGCATCCTCAACGGCAGGAAGATGTGCTTCACATTCTTTGGCCTGTGGCTCCATTACCACCAGTTTTTCCTCAAGCTCCTTGTCTCTTTTGGAGAGCAACATAAGCTGCTCCTGAAACCTTGCAACCTGCTTGGTGTTCCAGTCTAGCTGATTTTGGATGCTCTTGGTATCTTCCTCCTCTGTGCGCTCCAGCACGCGCCCGTTCCTCTTTGTGCTGTCTTCTAGCTCTTCCAGACGTTTGGCCAGAGCACGCAGGCGCTCCTCAGCTTCGTTAACGCGCTCTGTTACACGACCGTGAACTGAGCGTGACTCGGACCTCAGCGTCGTCAGGTCCTCGGTCACGGTGGCCAGTCCTCCCTGCCACTTCTCAGTCACATTCAAAAACCGATTGTTCACACTTTGGAGGCGAAGTGATGATGCATGTTGGTCCTCTTGCATAGCTGTAACAATGCCATTGAGGGAGTTGACTTCCTGTTGCAACTCAGTTAGCGTAGTGAGAGAAGAGACTGACCCCTTCAGATGGTCTTCGGAGGCCTCCAACTGCACCCACAACACAAGACAGGGTGTTTTGGCTACGGTTCTGCTGTGTGTCACATTCACACTCACAGCACTATGCATGCCAAACCACCACCTCTGAACCTAACTGCTGTGTCTAGTGATTAATAACAAGATTCATACTAATCTGACACACACACAGGAAAGAAACACTGCAGGGGTGGGGTTACATAAACGAATAAACAGAATTTTTTTGTCATTTTTACAATATTTTTTCTTTGCAGCAAAACTATATGCAATGTCTAGTGAGATGCAAATATTAAAGTATTATGTAGTGTAGATAATTAGGGTTCTAGCGCTACATTATCTATTAGATAAATGTGTAGAAGATTATATCCTGTATAAGTAGACTCTACATAAAATCAGATACCAACCTTTTTCGAAGCTGCACTGAATTTCTGCTCCAGTGCTAGTAGATCATCTGCTTTTTCATACAAATGATTGTATTTTTCCTCAACTTCATTAAACCTTGCATTCTGCTGAAGCATGGCCCTGAGAGAGAAAAAAAAACAGAAATGTCACATATTATAATTAAAACATATTTTCCACTATATGTTGGTATATGCTTTCTTGCTTTTAAATATTAAAACATATTTTTATGATAAGTGGTACAGAAATTGATGGATGATTAGGTATGTGTGCATGCCATTTTATTTAGGGACTGTTCCCAGGATAGACACCAGATCCTCCATGAGCATGATCAGGATAAAGCAGTGTGGATGGATGGATTATGTGAATGCCATGACTCAGGTAGCAAACTGACAAACTGGTGCTTCATCTATTTTGGGTGGCTATGTTGACCTTCAATATACACTATATTGCCAAAGGTTTTGGGACACCCCTCCAAATCATTGAATTCAGGTGTTGGTTTTCAGGGGTTAGGCTTGGCCCCTTAGTTCCAGTGAGAGGAACTCTTAATGCTTCAGCATACCAAGACATTTTGGACAACTTCATGCTCCTAACTTTGTTGGAACAGTTTGGTGATGACCCCTTCCTGTTCCAACATGACTGCACACCAGTGCACAAAGCAAGGTCCAAGGTCATGGATGAGCGAGTTTGGTGTGGAGGAACTTGACTGGAGTCCTGACCTCAACTCTTTTGGGATGAATTAGAGTGGAGACTGTGAGCCAGGCCTTCTCGTCCAGCATCAGTGCCTGACCTCACAAATGCGCTTCTAGAGGAATGGTCAAAAACTCCCATAAACATACTCCTAAGCCTTGTGGAAAGCCTTCCCAGAAGAGTTGAAGCTGTTATAGCTGCAAAGGGTGGGCCAACTCCATATTACATTCATGTGCACGCAGGGGCAGACATCACAGTTTTGGTCTGGCTCGCAGTCTCTGCTCTAATTCATCCCAAAGGTGTTCCATCAGGTTGAGGTCAGGACTCAGGAAGTTCCTCCACACCAAACTCTCTCATCCATGTCTTTATGGACCTTGCTTTGTGCACTGGTGTACAGTCATGTTGGAACAGGAAGGGGTCATCCCCAAACTGTTCCCACAAAGTTAGGAGAATGAAATTGTCCATAATTTCTTGGTATTAACATTAAGAGTTCCTTTCACTGGAACTAAGGGACCAACCCCGACCCCTGAATTCAATTATTTGGAGGGGTGTCCCAAAACGTTTGCAAATATAGTGTATGACATTGTTCCAACATATTGAGCACATTTCAGATCAGCCTGCACAACACCGGCTCAGTGTTTAGAAAGGCACAACAACACTGCCCTACTGAAAAACAACGTCTATTAAAAGTTTCACTAAAACTCTCTGGAGCATTACCGAGTGTTTGGATATAGGGATGTATCTTTATACTTTCATATCTTCCTGCATCTTTACTCTATCTATACTGCAGTAACTATGTGTATACAAACAGTGTACTGTGAGTCACTCACATTTCAGCTTGAACTTACCAGGCGAGAAGAAAGCAGGCACTCAGAGACAGCAAACTCACTACAGTCCTGACATCTACTGCAGAACACCGAGACGTTTTTCCAGATGTATCTCCATTGTTCTTGTCTTCATCTCCTCCACACGGTTGCACGGTGTCTGCAGAGTCTCCGTTAAGAGCAGCGGCTGCTTTCCCTTTCCTCCGCTTCAATCCGTCGCTCGACATTTTGCTGAAGAGTTTATACAAAAAGTTGTGAAAAGTGAAATTCACTTCTCTAAAAGTTTATTTAAAAGAAAAGGGGCAAAGAAGCTGTAATTCTGACTGGGAAGGAGAGTTTAACGTCCTTTTTTTTAGGACGTTTTCATAGTCACTCGCTAAGTTTGGATGTGAGACACAGCCGCCATACAGCCACGTAGCAGCCTTTTCCAGCTGCTCGCGGGGACGCGCACGGCTCCTCGCGTGCACGCGCATCGTTAATAGTGACGTAAACGCCCCCTATTAAAATCCTTTGCACAGGTAAAGTGATGTATTTGTGCCTTCGCCATCAGTTAGAGTTTAATAACAATAGGAGGTGGAGGCATGCGTGGGTCCATGCAATGTTGTACATCAGGAGGGTTTAGATGTTTGGAGGATTCCAGTGTAACCGACAGATGAACTGATTAGATGTGGAAATTGAGCCAAACAGAGTCAATTCCCCAGCAAAGTCAAATAGTTAGCACTCAATAGCTTCCTTACTGTCTGAAGTATATTTCCAGAGGTTTTTTCTGACAAACCCTCCCATTTTGAGTTTTTTTTAATCTATCCCAAACAATGCTTTTAATTATTTATTTATTTATTTTTAAAGCTTGAACATTTTTATCTATTAAGGCTTTTTATCTATGGACCAGCTCCAGATTTTCGGACATTCGAAGAGAAGATATGGATTTTGAGGACAATAACCTCCTAAACAGTTCCTGCGTGGGTTTATTCCGGGTACTCCGGTTTCTTCCTACAGTCCAAAAACATGTACATTAGGTTGATTGGTAATTCTAAATTGCCCATAGGAGTGAGTGTGAGTGTGTGTGGTTGTCTGTCTATATGTGGCCCTGCAATGGACTGGAGACTTGTCCAGGGTGTACCCCTGCCTTTTGCCTTATGTGCACTGGGATAGGCTCCAGCAGACCCCCATGACCCTAATTAGGAATAAGCAGGTATAGACAATGGATGGATGGATGGATATGCTATATCTGCATCACACAACTCCAACTGACCGTAGAAAGGACATTGTTCATAATTACCCTCTCTGCTGTTTATAATCATTTATGGGTTCCCTTTTGAGTCTGGTTCCTCTCAAGGTTTCTTCCTCTTACCATCTTTTTCTATGCCACAGTCACCTCAGGCTTGCTCATTAGGGCTTAGGGATTATACAAATAAATTTAAATCTAATATTAAAGTCTAATATTAATCCTGAACTTTTTGTCTAACATTAATCTTGCACTTTTTGTTTCTCATGTTCTGTAAAGCTGCAATGTCCATTGTTAAAAGCACTATAGAAATAAAATTGAATTGAGTTGAGACAAGACACCAAAAGCAGGATTGGTAAAAAATGTTTGTTTGACAAACTGTGGTCATGTTCCATTACATTTGAATCATAAATAAAATCAGTTTCACCTTACAAGGTGTGTGGCATGCCTTTAAAGCAGGAGTGCTCAAACTTTATTCAGTCAGCGATTGTTCAGATTTATTGGAACTGTAGAGCTTTATATTAAATAAAAAATATCATCCTAGCTATGCTTCATAGACCCCTTTTTAAGAAGCAGTGCTTTGTAGTACACCTTTTCTTTAACACGAACAAGATCAAAACTGCAATGCGGAAAATTGCATATTATTGCATTTGCACAGAGCACAAATCTCAGAGCTCATAAGGCATTATTAAACATGTTATTAAACATTATTAAAATGTTTCTAGCCTGTGTAAAGCCTGCTTATGTGAAGCTGACTCCTCTCCTTCCCCTATAATTCCCACAAACTACACCCCAAGCAGAATTTGCACAAAAATGAAAGTTTTATTGATGAAAGCACAATTCGAATATTCAATTATTATAATTGCAATGGCATGAATAGTCTTTGCACTCTATAAAGTTCTCCCTATGTAGTGCAAATGCTGTTTACCAGCTTACTTTGGCTAAAGCATAAAGCTACAAACTGCTTCTAAATGATACCTTCCACACATCTGCTAGTCTTTCTTCTTAGAAGAAATTGTGTGTATGGCAGCAGTCACTGGATTTAGGAATTCTTCAGCATAATGTGTACACAATTTAGCCTTTTACCTTTTTTTTTTTAAATATTGTAGTGCAAAAAGTAGCTTACAAATGAAGCAAAAAAAAAAAAAATGCCCATGCAAACTAATGACTTACTCTATCGGTATAAACAAATGATGAACATCAACGGAAGCATTCTAAACTTTAAAAAATAATGGCATAAACAATAATAGAGCCAATTTACACTTGGATTTTTTCACACATATGAAGTATCAGAATTATTGTTTCTGATTTATTTAATGTGCCTAAGATGCATTGAGATCTGTTTTCTCAAACTGCTTCTAGAAGTCTGAGATTTTAGAAAAATTATTTTCTGAAAATTTTATCTAATATAACACAAGTGACCAATAACCAGCAATTGTGGGGCTGAAAAAAATTTATGCAAGACTATGATTTTTCAAACAGCAGGTATCGGACACATGAAGCTGGAGGTCCAGTGTAACTGGCCTGAGATACCATTGCATGACATTGCAAACTGTAAATCTGGCAATGAATATTATAATCCAAATACAAAATGCAAGAAAGAACCAGGTGTAAATAGACTCTCATGATAATTTGTGTTATCTTCATCAACATTAATCCATACAAAGATCTCTGGTCCAGCATGTCTGATCTTAGTGGATTTGGTTTTTCAGTTCAGGACCATGGCAGAGTTCAGAAGGTGCATCAGAGTAAGCAAATCACCAAACTGGTGACCACAGACATGCAGCACCACAGATGGACAACTCGGTCTCTCACCCATAAATAGACATTAATTATTGGAACACAAGCTACTTATTAACTCAATTTTCTGTAATTATATGGTATAAACCCCATAGTGCCAACTAACAGAAGGTACATACAGTATATCCAATCATATTTAGCACTGTGTTTTTCCCTATGATCCACAGATAGAAGAACACCTACAAAAATAAAGCTGTTTAATTGCACTAGAAATCCATTCTGATCAGCTTTCTTTTTTATAAATGACGAATCTGGCATAATCCATGTGTAACAGTTTCAAAAACAAATATGTAAACAATACACAGATTATTTACAAAAAGCAAAAATTATTTTGGCTTTTTATCATTTAACAAAAAAGTGCCCGAAAAACCAATCCCAATTTTGTTAAAAAAAAAAAACCCTGAAGCTCTTCGAGTTCCCCTTCATTTTAGTTCCCAATAGAGCTGAACATTTAACTCTATGTATAATTGGCCACCTGCATATCTACTCAATGAAGCTACATACAATATATGCATTATATCTGATTGTAATGCATTTGGGGCCTACACATGGGCATACTCTTGCAATCCTTTATGCTGAGAGGCTGTCTTAAGATGTCCTTCTTCCTCCTTCCCTATACTCTATATGCTCATGTGCTGTAGCGATCCTGCAACAGAGAACATGAACACCATTTTGATCAGTACAAAATAAATGATAGATACATAAATGATCAAAAATGTTAGTGGTTACTAAGTGATTGATGCTGTGTTCGTATGACACCACTCTCGATTGTGTGATAAGTCAACATTGGTACTCAGAACAGGAAATAAAATCACACTAAAAGAGTTCGTAGAATTTACTTAAGATCAATCAACAGATATATTAGTTGGTTAAATCTGTGTTGGGAAAGTCAGTACATAATAAATAGCTGGTCAGCATGTTGCTAACAATACACATGCTTTCATGGAAACATCCATGGTTAATCCCCAGTTTTTAGCTTGAAAATGACAGAATGCTAATTTCAGATTTCCTACATCCGAGTTAAATTGAACACAGCATAATGTTCTGTGCTAGAAGGTTGTGAGAATAAAAAACCCAGCACTAACAGAAAGCCATTTGCAGACCTAACTGCTTAATTCGGAGTTAAGGAAAGCATTTAGCAAAACAGATTATTGCTAAACGGTCGAGTGCAGATTACATTAAACACTCCCTCTATTCATTTAGCAAAGATCTTTGGACAATGATGCTTTGAGGAAACTCTGCATTAAGCAATTTTGACCTGGCAGAGACTCACTGGTAGTCCTGGGATTAATAAGTGTAATTAGAAGGGAACAGACCTGTATAGTTGAAACCACTCCACTGGCCATGACGGACAGTTTGCCAGCCACAGAGCGGACACCCATCTTTAGCTGGGTCATATCCGGAGCACTGGGCAGCACGTTGCTCAGGCTGTATGAGCTACCTGCAAAATGACAAAGAAAGCAAGTCTTCAGGGTTTAAGCTTTTATGGTAACACCACAATTTAAGCTCATGTGTAATACTCTCAAAAGCTGTTTTACAGAAGTATTGAAAGTCTGTTAATTTACAGCAGTGCTAAATTTCTTTAAATGCAGTTTGATATTTTCAATTGCCACCCACTAACTAAGTCTCCTCTATCATACAGGAAAAGCATGAACCAAACTCTATATTTTCTAGAAATTGTTGCTCATGCTGCCTCACAGGACGGTATAACACACACTTGGAGGAAAGTGCAGTGTGTCCTCACCATACATGAGTGGACTAGTGTTGCTCTGAATGTCAGGGTAGAGAGAGTAATGCCAGCCCTTCCATCCTGACAGCATGCCAATTTTGCTCTCTTGACTTTCTGTGGCATAACTGGAATTCTAATAGGCTCAGGAATATCTGCTAATTATAAATATATTCTGTTGTGTCTGTTACTCCACTCACTAGTTTGTTTCTTCTGCTCGTCAAACAAATCTGCTGAACTAATAGCTGAGTTGTTTGAGAGACGCTCCAGTCGAGTCCTTGCTTCATACTGGGCAAAACAGGAAGTTAATTATTAATACATAACATTGCAGCAACTTTCCATTGAGCCACTGTAACAAACGCACAGAGGGACTACTGTGTAATTTGATGTTACCTCAGTGTTGTCCTCTTTACCAAAATACATGTCAGAGGAGATGGCTTTTGCACCACCGAATTTCTTTTGGGCGTCATCAGAGACAGGTAACGGTCCTGGCTCCGCTTTTCTCCTGGCTGTAGTCCTGGGGGGGAAAAAAGGCACACATGATGATTTCACTAAAGTCTGAAAAGCCCTTACAGTGGCCGTACTGAAGAAAGAGCTAACCTGTCTTCGAATGATGATGTCTTGGAGCTCAAATAAATATCAGGCTCTGGTTTCTTGACTTCTTTCTTCTTGATGTCCTCCCACTGGGAGAAGAACTGGTCAGATGACTGGGGCTCAACATTAGTATACTTGGAGGAGGTTCTACAGTGGAGAAAAGATCATCACAGTTACAAATGCTAATGTAATAAGTAATGTATCTGTAGCATCAAACCATCTTGCAAACAACTTGCACATAATGGTGTTTCTCCTTCATTAAATAGGAGAATAATCCAGTTACTTTTATTGGACAGATTATACATGTTGCTTAATTAGATTATTCAGACTGGACTCTTCTTAATTACAAATAAAGGTTTGCTGACTGAGCCATCATTCTGAGTATAGGATTATCACAAGCTAGATATCTAAAAATCTCTTATACAAAGCTTAGATCCTAAACTGTCAATCAAATCACAAAGCTCCAAGTAAAAGCATATAAATAGCCAACATTACTGCACAGTTATTCTCAATGAAATCCTGCCATGAATCATAATTTTGTCACGTTGTGAGTCAACCACAAATATGCTGTAGAAAATATGTTCACGGGACTTTTTTTTCAGTTGAGTAAAATATATATGCAAAATTCATGAGTGACTCAAATCTCACCGAATGAAGAAGTATCCCTCTTCCTCATCATCATCCTCACTGTACTTCCTGGAACGGGTGGAGGATTGGGCCATAGTGGGAGTCTCCTGCTGAATTGTCTGCATGTCCGCAAGAACAGAGTGAGACACTCCACTGGAAAGAGGAAAGAAATTCAGACATCTAAATAACAAGGTATTGCTGTTCAACTTCTAGTTAAGTGATCCTGAAACAACTCGATTTTCATACCTATATACAGTTTAGATAACTACTTGTGTATGAAGTATTTAGTATACTGTATTTGAATAATATGCTTTAGATCAACAACCCTTCTATACACTATATTAATTAATAATCAGTCTAATAACTAATTGTCGACACATCCACAGACGTGTATCTTTCTATGATGTGCTTTGAGTATACACAAGCAGGATTTTGATAACATGAAAGAAAAACTCTGTGATAGTCTACTATCTTTCTATAATATCATAATCACTCTGTGATAGTCTACTATCTTTCTATAATATCAATCACTCTGTGATAGTCTACTATCTTTCTATATCATAATCACTCTGTGATAGTCTACTATCTTTCTATAATATCATAATCACTCTGTGATAGTCTACTATCTTTCTATAATATCAATCACTCTGTGATAGTCTACTATCTTTCTATAATATCATAATCACTCTGTGATAGTCTACTATCTTTCTATAATATCATAATCACTCTGTGATAGTCTACTATCTTTCTATATCATAATCACTCTGTGATAGTCTACTATCTTTCTATAATATCATAATCACTCTGTGATAGTCTACTATCTTTCTATAATATCAATCACTCTGTGATAGTCTACTATCTTTCTATAATATCATAATCACTCTGTGATAGTCTACTATCTTTCTATAATATCAATCACTCTGTGATAGTCTACTATCTTTCTATAATATCATAATCACTCTGTGATAGTCTACTATCTTTCTATAATATCATAATCACTCTGTGATAGTCTACTATCTTTCTATAATATCATAATCACTCTGTGATAGTCTACTATCTTTCTATAATATCAATCACTCTGTGATAGTCTACTATCTTTCTATAATATCAATCACTCTGTGATAGTCTACTATCTTTCTATAATATCATAATCACTCTGTGATAATCTACTATCTTTCTATATCAATCACTCTGTGATAGTCTACTATCTTTCTATAATATCATAATCACTCTGTGATAGTCTACTATCTTTCTATAATATCAATCACTCTGTGATAGTCTACTATCTTTCTATAATATCAATCACTCTGTGATAGTCTACTATCTTTCTATAATATCAATCACTCTGTGATAGTCTACTATCTTTCTATAATATCAATCACTCTGTGATAGTCTACTATCTTTCTATAATATCAATCACTCTGTGATAGTCTACTATCTTTCTATAATATCAATCACTCTGTGATAGTCTACTATCTTTCTATGTCATGGCACTGTTGAATTCTGAAATCTGACCGGTCAGAAAGAAACAAGTAAATCATCTACTGTTAACAGTATTATGGAGAAACAATGCATAGGCTAGAGGGTGACTAATTTCTATGGTTTGATGATTGTAGTCTGCAATAAAAAAAAATTGATGCAAAAAAACCCCAGCAGTACAATATTCAAACAGTAAAACAAAAAATAAACAATAAAAACACACCTCTGTTGCATGAAAATCTACACCAAATTTGAGAATAACTGCTTGAATTAAAATCCCTGACCTCCTGTTGGAGAACCCCATTCCAAGCCTCTCTGCCTGCTCCTTCTTCTTGCCCTCAAGCCCTCGCATCTTCTCCTCATCCTTCTTTCTCTGGAGCTCCAGATCCTGATAGGCCAGCCTCAGAGATGCCACACTAAAAATTTTCACACCAGACAAAGAGACAAGATATTAGAACCCAAAGCACACTTACTACAAAACTATTAATCTTCAGTATATTGGTGGTACCACTGGTGTCCTTTATATCATCATAAAATATATATCATATATTATATCATATAAAGTTTATATCATCATGTAGCTTGTCTTAACTTAGATTTTTTTTGCCAGTTTGACCATGAGCTTTATTGTATTTACAACATGGTTATCAAATACTGGGCTGCTTTTTAAAATAAAACACTGCTTTTTGAGATAATTTAACTACCAACAGATTCCATGCCAACAATTTACTTTTGAGAAAAAGGGAAATGCAAATTAACATGGACAGCAGGTCCCAAAAATCAATAAACATGAGGGAATACAGATACAGTCCTTCTAACCTAAATAGTGGTGCAAGTACATACAGTATTTAAAATTAAACTAGCAAAAACAAATGTAGTCCACCATTTTTATGTTTCTTGTCAGTTGGTTGAAAGGACTATAGACTCAAGGTTCCTGGCTGATAAAGAGTCAGCTCTCCATTCACTTTGCTGTAAATATTTACTGAGTTTTATGGTAGTGTAATACATATAATACTGTCCTTTTAGAGGTTATCTGCTTCTGTTCTAGTGGAAGTGTGCATGGTTAAGCTGTATAGTCCAATCTTGCCCACTCCTATAGGAACTCCCCCAGGTATTTTTAAATATTCTAATGCTATTTTCCTCAGTTAGTGATTAACTGAAGATGCATGAATAAACTTATAAAGCACATGTGTTTGAACAATCCCCTGCATCCAACACAATCCCATATAGTCTTTTTTAGCCCTCTACCGATCTAACTGCCCACATCTGCCTGCATAAGTGTAAAAAACACCTACCTCTACTGTTCTGTTGGACACTAGTCCCTCATCTGCCATACAGATGTGTGAAAGTTGTTTTTTAATCATTTTTTATTTACGGTATTGCAATTTATATAAAGCACTTAAATATTGTGATCACTGCCTGAATCAGATAATGAATGTATTATTTATTTATTTGTGCATGTGAATCTGTGCAGATGGAGACTCACACTGGCTCTTCGGGCTTGGCGATCTTCTCAGTGGTGGACTCTTCACGGAGTTTGTCCACAGCCTGAGCTCTCTTCTCCTGCGCTGAGAAACTCTGGCTGCTCACTTTTTGAGCCCCTAAACCTCCTTTTTTAGCACCCAGCTACTCAAAAACATAAGAGAAATCAATACTGTACCATAAATACGATATTATATATCTCTCTCTCTATATATAATTAAAAGTATATCCTCACCCCTTTTTTAGCCGCTGCAGGCTTCTTTTTGATTATGGAAGGCTCTGACAAAGTCACAAAAAAAATTAATGCCATAAATATCCATATCTATATGAATTAATGCAATTTAATGGCATATTTATTTACCTAGAACAGCTTTTGGAGAAACACTGAGAAGCTCAACGGAAGGGCCTTCTTGATCATCTATGTGATCGAGAACATGCGAGTTAGATACATGTAATACACACTCACATGCAAACACACACACACACACCAAAGTACACATGAAACATGATGTGTTTTGTCGTACCATTATTATTTCTGTCTTGCAAGGTTGTTTCCTGTGGTTGATTAAGATTTTGCAGAAAGGAACTTCCATCATTCTGTATATGCAAATATATACAAGAGAAAATATACAAAGCAAACAGTATTAATAGACAAATATTATTCCTAGTGGTTGAATTATTAAAAAAAATAAAATAATTGGAGACACAAGCTCACTTTGGCAGAAACCGATGATTTATCTACTCTAGAAGATTACAAACAAAAAATATACTGACTTATTAACTCTGTATATCGGTCATGGCCTAATGCTGGTCATGGTCATCATACCCTGTTTTGTCTACAAATCTTGTTTTAGTTACAGAGAGTTTGCTTTGGTTTTTATCAAGGCTGACACTATGTGTTGCACCACACACAGCACTGCATTACCAATGAAATGCATGGATTCGCCTCAGTTATTATGCCATTAAATTATTGCTGAATTCTTGATTTTTATTGGTCAGAAGATGGTGAGATGGATTGTGTAATGGACACATAAATGGATTCATAAACTTGAGGTTCATGACATCTTTTTTGTGTTCTGTGAAGAGATTTATTCAACATTTTAAGCATTTCAAATATAAAGTGTTAGTGCTCTGTCAGTAGTAAAGCTATTACAACATTACAAGCTATACTGATTTGTAGTCTTATTAACTTATGAGCTAAGTTTATTGAGAAATAATCAACTTTGGGTTGGTAAACGTAACTCCCCTCATTCTTGATTAGTTTCTTATAACAGCACAACCCACTGTCTTTTATACTGTACATAACATACATGATGATATAAAGTCATTAATTCAAGTCAGACAGAAAAAGAGGACTGCAGTGTTACAAGGGAGACGTCTTTTGTCCACCAGCAAAAAAAGGAAGAACAGAATCAAATAAATAAAACATAAAAGATGCACACTCATACCTGTGTGTGCTGGCTGAAGAAGTCTTCCTGCTTTTCCACAGGAGATGTAGGGGAGAGAGGAGCCTGACTGTCCAGCCAGAGCTAATGAGAAAGAGGGAGAGTCAATGAACATAGACTTTTATTCCTTTATTCATAACTTTCGTTTCATGTGATAATAAAATTAAACATGCAAATATGTTAAAAAAATTTCACCTGTTCCAAAGTATATCACGCAAAGGTAGAAAGTATCATGAATGTGTGTCTGACCTCAGTGCCGTGCTGTCTGGTGGCCTGAGTAGCCATAGTCTTGATCTTCTCTCTGTAAAGCTTGGCTGCACGGCTGTTATATTTGGCATTGGTTTCACTGGTAGTGCAACCATGCTGGTTAAAAAAGGCAGACTGTAGAGAGAAGAGAAAGATATACATTATTTGATAAACCTCTGGTGGCCTTGTGATTAGAAATTTTAAGAGACAACCATTTCAATAAAGATCTTACTGGGCAGTTGTGTAATTGTGTAATTGCAAATCTGTAGCAATTGTGTCAATAGCAGATCAGTGACGCATTAAATGAAATGAAATGAAACAGCCTTTATTTGTCACATATACATTACAGCACAGTGAAATTCTTTCTTCGCATATCCCATCCTTGGAGGTTGGGGTCAGAGCGCAGGGTCAGCCATGATACGGCGCCCCTGGAGCAGAGAGGGTTAAGGGCCTTGCTCAAGGGCCCAACAGTGGCAACTTGGCGGTGCTGGGGCTTGAACCCCTGATCTTCTGGTCAACGATCCAGAGCCTTAACCACTTGAGCCACCACTGCCCCAAACGATGACGTTGTCGGCAGGATTCGAACCTGCTCGGGGAGACCCCAAAGGATTTCTAGTCCATCGCCTTAACCACTTGGCCACGACAACACGGCCACACCTTAACCACTCAGCCACGACAACATTACATGTTGACTTATGAAGCTGGGATCAGTCTTAATCCTATATTCTAAAACTATATAAAAAAAACACTCACAGCGCTGGCATTTCCTCCGACTTGCATGCAACGCAGCTGAAACCAGGACCAGTTGGAATCCAGTTCAGTAGACCTGCTCAACAAGAAATTTGTTAAATTACTTCTAATTTCTATGTGCACAATGAAAGCACTAAAGAAGAATATTATGGCATGTGTGATGTATGCTACCTGATAAAGGATAGATGCACCCCTAGAGAACGGTGTGTCCCTGAGCAGTCAATACACAGGAAAACACCATAGGTGATGCTTGCCCAGCTTGGGTTCTTCGCAGAGCAGTCAAAACATGCCTGAGCACAATAAGGTACACATTACAAGATTAATCAATGTATACAGTAGAAGTTTAGTATCTTCAGGAACTGCTTATCCTGCTCAGGGTTGTGGTTGATCTAGAAACACTGGGTGTGAGGTAAGAATACACACGCCATTGCAGGATAGCATGCGTGCACAGTCACACACTCATTCACAACTAGGAGTCATTTAGCGTAAACAAACTGTGTTACAAGTATATTTTTGGGAGGTGGAAGAAAACAGGCATCTGAATGAAACCCTGCTGCACTACCTCGTTATCCCAGATATAATAATAGTGTGCACATATGTTTTATGCAATATGCAAGGGCATCAGGTTATTGTAGTGGAAATTAAATATTTTGTAATATTTCCAGTCTGGTAGCACACCATATTCAGTTCACTATAGTGTCTCAAATGGCCCTGGACAAAATCTGTTTAAATAATTCATGATAAAATGATAAAATTGAGTTATCACCATCCAAGCTTTGGAGAAGATACCCAAAGAGATGAGGCAGATTGAGCTATAAATTCAAAGGGGCATAAAATGCACCTGAAGTTATAGCCCCACTCTGCACAGGAATTGAACAATGAAGTCAGTGAATTTTACTTTTGTCATATGTGTGATAGTTGATGGAACCTCTTCAGAAATTGTTACTAACCCTCAGATGTTACTGGGATAATTGTAGTATTTCACTTAAACAGCACATGAACCATACATACACTATGTTCCCAAAAGTTTTGGGACACCCCTACAAATCATTAAATTCAGGTGTTGTTTTTCACAGCTTGGGCTTGGTCCCTTAGTTCCAGTGAAAGGAACTCTTAATGCTTCAGCATACCAAGGCATTTTGGACTATTTCAAGCCCCCAAACTTTGTATAACAGTCTGAGGATGACCCCTTCCTGTTCCAACATGACTGTACACCAGTGCACAAAGCAAGGTCCATAAAGACATGGATGAGAGAGTTTGGTGTGGAGGAATTTCACAGAGTCCTGATCTCAACCTGATAGAACACCTTTGGGATGAATTAGAGCGGAGACTGTGAGCCAGACCAAAACTGGGACATCTGCTTTTACATGCACATGAATGTAATATGGAGTTGGCCCACCCTTTGCAGCTAGAACAGCTTCAACTCTTCTGGGAAGGCTTTCCATGAGGTTTAGGAGGTTATGGAAATTTTTGACCATTCCTCTAGAAGAGCATTTGTGAGGTCAGGCACTGATGTTGGACATCGGGACAACCCCTGGATTCAATGATTTGGAGGGGTGTCCCAAAACTTTTGGCAATATAGTGTATGTGATGGAAACAAAGTTAGGGTATGTAGCTGGCATGTGCACGTTGCTTTAACTTTAACAAAACGCAAACTGTGATTCAGACTTGGATTAATGCACTTAAGAAGTGAAAAATGAACTAATGAGGTCTGGACATTCTGTGTCTAGGTGAAATTTCGGTGAAAATAAAAGCGATACACTGCAGCCCTACTGTGGAAAGAAATAAAATGGAGTTGTGTCTGCACAAACAGTCTATCAAAAACAAATGTATACTCTGTTAAAAGACAGCTAGTTAAATGGTGTTTATGTACACAGAGCACAGCAAGTCGCTTAAAATCACATCAACCAAGAGTAAACAACAACAACAACAACAACACCAGGCTGAGAAAGACCTGCCATATGTTTCACTAACACAGTGACGTGTCACACATCCCGTCTACTTCCTCATGTTAAAATAAACACTACAGCAATTCTCGGCTTTTCCTGCTCACCTTATTCGTAGGAATGGCGCGTAGACGCTTAAAGATGGCAGAAATGTCGTGTTTAGTGGGCTCCGTCATGTTTGTCACCTGTTGATAAAGACACTTTCACCTGACAGAAACGAAGCAGGAAAACACTGAACCAGGATTTCACTTCCGTATTCAACGTCAAAAAGAAGGCTGCATCCTAAACTGCTTAGTACTGTACTGAAGATGGGGCTGTGTTTCAAACCGACCTGCGTTTTGTCCTCTACACTGAACTCACTAGGACACTTTCTAGTGAGGACTCTTGATAGTGTATGAATCCCAGCGCCGGAGTGCGCGTGCCCCCAGCAGTTGTACGGGAGCGCGCTTTTAACGTCAAGTGACTGACTGTGGAATTGTGTCAGCGGTGGGCAGTAACCAAATAAATGTAATTCGTTACTGTACTTTACTAAAGTATATATATATATTTTTAGACTTTTTACTTTCACTCCACTACATTTTAAAGCGTAACATGTCGTACTTTCTACTCCACTACATTATCCCACATCTCTCCTTACTTGTATTTAAAAAAGCAGTTGTCCAATTACAGCACAGCAAACCGAGCCACAGCACGCGCATTATTTCTGAACCAACGTATATTATTGGTTTCATTAAATGCAGCGAACAACTTTAGTGCATTAAAACTGCAGTGTCACAGCCTGAAATACTCTAACCTATGATGGAAGAAAACCCTGACCCCATCCCGCCACCTGCACACCCATGACCCGTGGCCTGACCTGCAGGATACGTTTAACACCGATCAGGCATAACATTATGACCACCTGCCTAATATTATGTTGGTCCCCCATTTGCTGCCACAACACACCAAACTGTGATGCACTGTGTATTCTGACACCTTGCTATCAGAACCAGCATTTACCCTGTTCAGCAATTTGAGCATCAGTAGCTCACCTGTTGGATTGGACCACACGGGTCAGCCTTCACTCTCCATATCCCCCCTGTCACCAGGTCACCACTGTTCCTTCCTTGGAACAGTTTTAATAGATTCTGACCACTGCAGACCGGGAACACCCCACAAGAGCTGCAGTTTTAGAGATGCTCTGATCCAGTGGTATAGCCATCACAATTTGGCCCTTGTCAAACTCGCTCAAATCCTTACACTTGCCCATTTTTCCTGCTTCTTCTAACCATCAACTTTGAGGACAAAATGTTCACTTGCTGTCACTCACTAACAGGTGCCATGATGAGGAGATAACCAGTCTTATTCACTTCACCTGGCGGTGCTCATAATGTTATAGTTGATCGGTTTAAATTGTAGAACAGAAGAAAGACTCTTCCATATTCAGATTCCTGCTCTGCCTCAGTAACATAAGATTTCTTCTTTCAAGAATTGACTATCATATTTGTGAAAACATGTAGAGGAGAGCATGACCTGTGATAATCATAATGGCCATTTTCTTCAATACGAATCTTATTTTAACTCAAAGCAATGAAGGATTTTATTGTGTATGTGAATAACCTATGATTATCTTAAATATGTTGTGTGTGGCTAGTTATGCTTCAGTTACTGTAGCTAAGTAAGCTAACATAATCAGTAACTTTTGAGCAGCAGTGTATATTAACCTTACTGATACAGCAACATAAGAACCCAAGAACTCAACTGTAATTGCTGATATTTGATCAGTGACCAAGTAAAAGTTCTTTTTCATAGTTTTTTATTATGTAAAGCAGAATAAGATGGTGCACAAATACTGTAATTGCCCATCACACACCAAAGCATTAGTTACTAAATACTGAAATACTGACTGTGCTGAATTAGAACTTTTTCCCTCTGAATCTGTAGAGCAGCAAGTTTCTGTTTAAGTCAGTCTGCTTAGATCCTCGCTGGTCATTTGTTTAAAACTGATTCCCAGGACACAGGAGTGTCCAGCACACATTAGTTGTTCTATATGAGTTAACAGGTCAGACTGCCCCGCTGTAGTACTTCACATTTTCTTCTGCCGTGATGCTATTCTTTTCATTTTTAAGCACTTTATGTAGGAAACAATTTACAAGCTACAGACCCTGTCTTTACTTTATCTTTTCTTTTACTTTCTGTAGTGTCCATGCACAAACACTGACCCACACACACACACACAAATGTGTCATTTCAACAGCTACATTGTAAAGTGTTTTACTTTAATAAGTGTTTTTTATATTAAAAAAATATAAAGGCACACAAGTAAATTCCTGAAAAAATAGACTCAGAAATGCGAGTCGGCTCAAAGAGTCGACTCATTCGCAAAAGACTCATAACTTTTGGAATTCTGGAAACAGGAAGTCAGGTCAGGTCACATAATTGTTTACACTGACATCTGTGTAGGCCTCATATGTGCTCTAGCTCTACCACCGTGCTTTTGAATTCTTGGGATTGGTCAGAAAGTGATGATTAATTTTCTGTAGCAGCAGAAAACAAAGTTTATATCAATGCAGTCATTATAAAACAATATCTTTGTTATAGTAACAACTTACACAAGGGCTTGTAAAGCAGGCACTAGACATAAACTTAAAAGATCAATTAAAAGATTTAAATAGGATTACATTTTCTGTGAGGTTTTCTGTTATTTATTCTCCAGTGTCAGAGCTTCATAAGTCAGAGGTAAAAACTAGGGTTTTAGACAGGAAAGTCTTTGTGGGTTCTCAGTCACAAGTCATGCTCTTTGGCTTAGAGAGAGAGAGAAAAAAGAGAGGCTGGTGGTTTATCACTTACCTTATAACAGCTATTAACTTATGATAAAAGATATAAAGTTATAATATAAAACTTATGATATAAAGATGTACACCAACCAGGCATAACATTATGACCACCTGCCTAATATTGTGTTGGTCTCCCTTTGGTTGCCAAAACAGCCCTGACCCATCATGCACTGTGTATTCTGACACCTTTCTATCAGAACCAGCATTAACTTCTTCAGCAATTTAAGCAACAGTCCAGATCAGATCGCACGAGCCAGCCTTCGCTCCCCACGTGTGTCAGTGAGCCTTGGCCGCCCACGATCCTATCACCGGGTCATCACTTCCTTGGACCACTTTTAATAGATACTGACCACTGCAGACCGGGAACACCCCACAAGAGCTGCAGTCTTGGAGATGCTCTGATCCAGTCGTCTAGCCATCACAATTTGGCCCTTGTCAAACTCGCTCAAATCCATACTCTTGCCCATTTCTCCTGCTTCTAACACATCAACTTTGAGGACAAAATGTTCACTTGCTGCCTAATATATCCCACCCACTAACAGGTGCCATGATGAGGCGATTATTCACTTCACCTGTCATAATGTTATGGCTGATCGGTGTACATGTGTTATTCTTTAATTATTAAACACTTGTAATTTATGGCAAACTGCTGTGGTATAAGACAAGTAAACAAGGTAAGTAAAGCTAAACATTTCCTGCTCCCTGTTTTGATACTGTCCATCATCCCTCTGCTGCAGTTTCACCGAACAAAAACAGGTTGAGTTTACTTTAAAATACTTTATAAATACCTTTAAAATGAATCCAAAAAAAATTTGAGTCTGATTTTAAATCATTTATTTGCCAACTGCCAAGGTGACATTTAACAGGATGTACTGTGAAAGCACAGGTGCTGTTTTACATACCAAAACCCCAAAGTTAAAGCTCTTACGCCATTTCTCAATAATTGCAGCAAACCTCTCTCATACATTCAAAATTCATTTGCTTCTGCTCTTACGAGATGGTGTTAAATAGAGCGCAGCCATTAACGGGCATGGGCCTTTGTAATAAGACCAATTACAAACTGTCATATCAGACTCCAAAGAAAATCAATCCATTTATAAAGATGTGTGTCTAAATAACTCAATATGACCATCTGAAGAATGAAATAAAACTCATAATAATACAGGTAAGAAAATAATAATAAAATCATAACATTCAAATTACATACATGCTTAATATACATTCTGATTCTGAATCACAGCATTTATCCAGGAGGAAAGGTTGAAGCACTTATGGCATTTTATAAATTAATCTGAAAAATGTCTACGTACGCTGTCCATCGCAAATCATCCTGTTCATTGTCATTTACATGCACAAATACTATCACGTTTCTGCATCTTTTCCTTACATGACTCAATCTTTATGAAACATTTCATATCAGTGGACATCAAGTGTTTGTAACAAGTTTGTAACAAAAGGATTACAATTTTTTTTTCTTCTGTGGATCTGCTGTGAACTTTCCAGTGCAGGTTAAAATAAAGCTGACAACTTCAAGTGAGAGACCTTCCCCAAGAACAAAAACTATGTGATACTAAACTACTTGAAACGAAATAAGCTATTGCTCAAAAACAATCCGTTTTCATGAGAGAAGTGAAAGGTTCCTGACTTGAACAGCAATGAAACTCACCTGGGACACAACGGTCATACTTCAGCTCTTCCCTGAAAAACTAATCCAGCAGTCAACCTGGCTTTGGTCTAGTTCAGCTCAGGGTCAAGACTGACTAATCTCCACCAAAAAAAAAAGAAAGAAAAGAAAATCCATCATCCATCCATACACACACTTTGTAAAAGTAATAAAATCTGGTTGGAAAATAAAACCTCTAGATTTCCTCTGAAGCATCATTGCAGGAAACAGTGTTGAAAAATAATGAAATACTCTGAAGATATCTAACTTTCAGAACATGGCAATGTTCTCACCATGTGTAGCCTGCATGTCTTTGCAATAAGGTAATTACCAAAATATAGCTTTTATGTAACATGTATGGAAACATACTATTGATCATAGAACATTAAGTAACATGTTTATTATTAACAAAGCAGGTTTCCCTGACCTTGAGGAATATAAGAGCAACAGAGAAAACGGTAACCTGTGAAACATTCCACCTCAAGATGCTCGATGTTGCAGTTAGAACCAGAATCCAGACCAGACTTGGTATGAGTAAACTGACACTGCATTCAGAACTTTAAAAATGGATCAAATGTCAAATGATATGTGCTCTATATAATTAAAACACAGCATGTATTGCTGCCCTTTTGTGCAGATCTGTTGTTTTTCAGCCTTTTTTATTTTATTTTATTTATTTTTTAAAAACTACTTGTAATGAGATCATGGCATCATATCTGCTTCTAAATCTCCAAAAAAGGGCAGTATCTATAAGAAACTTTAAGGTGGAAAGACATTTTGGATTATTGCAGCGGTTGGTCCAGCCTCCACCACAAGGGGGGAATAACGAGCAGCCTCTCATCATCAGAACCTCCCCTCTTTTCTTCTCTCAGTCTCGCTTTCTTCCTCTCCACTCTTTTTATTTCCTCTGGTCACTGAATGTCCTCCACGTAATTAGCTGGGTAGAGTCCAACCTGGCCATCTTTCAGGCGTCCTTTGCACCACCCCTGCTCATCCTCCTCTCCGATTTTAATAAATTCATCACCTTTCAGAACAGGGAGAATGATGGAAATTGAGACAGAGGCACATTATAGACTTGACCACAATACATTCAACAAGAACTGATGCAAAATTAATGAATTTACAGGAGTGACACAAATAACATCATAAGGATTTGTTGCTGTATTTGCACCAGTTGACCATGTCACCACCTACTGGCAAAATGATAACTGATTAACTGCTGATTGGAAGAAGTCACATGGACTTAGCAATTTGTGGACTATAGTCCTCATAGGTGAACTGCTGATTAGACATATAGATATAGAGCCAGACTCATGGCGGAAAATAGTTTGTGTCTATTTCTCAAGGCCTAATCAGCCATGTTTTAAATGCCCTGCATGCTATATCTAAACCCAACTATCCCACTTAGAGAGTATTTCAAAACATAGGAGTCTTTATTCATCTAACATTCATTTGAGACACAAATAGTTATGTGTTTAAGTCTGGCTTCTTCTTTGAAATCAGTTAAAAAGTTGCCTCCTGTATGTCTGTAAATCCATAGACACCATCACCACTGTACTGTATATGATTTTGGTGAGTGGTA
This sequence comes from Hemibagrus wyckioides, assembly GCF_019097595.1. Taxonomy (NCBI): domain Eukaryota; kingdom Metazoa; phylum Chordata; class Actinopteri; order Siluriformes; family Bagridae; genus Hemibagrus; species Hemibagrus wyckioides. The sequence continues at coordinate 10,790,882 of NC_080728.1, read as the reverse complement.
TGATGTGCAAAATCTGAACTGAGTACTATTAGGCACTGTTGGTGCCAGACTAAATGAAAAAACATACAGTTATAGTTTTATATTGGTAATAATTTATTCCTTTATGTAGTGGAGAAAAACCTCTACAAGATTCGCTGTGTTTTCACCCTGATGCTCATGTACCTGCTTTGAAGCTCAGCTCATCCTGCTCCTGGCCCTCATAGTCATATAGAGCTCGTACAGGAACCGAAACCCTGGGAGAACCTGGCTCGTCCTCAAACGGATTCCCATTTCCATTGGTGTCTGCTGCAAAAGGGTTCCCGGTCTCTTCATCTGACGAATCCCGTGTCTTCTCCACATTGCTGGTACTGTGAGAAAAGTCACCACCATTAAACCATGGAAAACTGGTAGCTATCAGAACAGGATATGCAGACTGGCAGCAGTCAACAATCAAACAACATCAACATAACATGTCAACAATGTAATCAGAACTTGTAAAAGAAGCAGGAAGTCAAAAAAAAAAAAAAAAATCAGAGACAAGGAACAAAGTAAAATAACCCAAGTGAAAGAAATTGAGAAACACAAACAAACCCAAGCAAAAGCCCATGCACATGCCACAGTATCACCACACAGAAGCTCAGGCTCTCGCTTCATGAACAGCAATACCTGTTTATCATCATGACATTTACAAGGCTGAAACAGCAAGACTGATTACACCAGAATACAAGCACTGTTTTTAAATGCTGGTTCAAAACCACAATGCAAGCATTAAGGAGAAGGACACTCCACTTAAAGCCCAGGAACTGTCTGGATTCTTTTAAAATGTCCACAGAGGGAAGAAAACAAACATAAGCAACAAATAAACTGAGAAAAGAAATCAGAGAAACACAGAGCACTGTTACAGTCAGATCGCCTTGCATCAAACACACCCGATTTTGCACATTTGCTACGATTAAATTAAAAACACTTATTAAATCAATGAACTTCTCGTTGTGGAAGTTTGGAGAGAATAGCACACTTGTAGCCACTGGGCAAGAGTGAAATGATTAACAATTTATTTGCACTGCTGTGCAACAGGACCCAGTGCTGTTCGTGAAGCATAAAAGAGGAAGAGCCCCAATCATTCGTTACATTAAGTATTCTTAATAAAATCTAGCTAAAGAGAAGATAATTTTACTGTGCATAAATAATTAAAAAGAACATTTAGACTTATGATACATGAATGGTACTGCATCTGTGTTATTTACTAGTTTACTGCTCAATTGTCTCTATGGGCGGCTAATTATAAATGATTTTAAATATTTGAAACTCATTTTTTGAACAAGCCTAGCCTATAGTCTTTTGTCGCCCATGTGCATTTTTTGGTACTGATCAAAAAAGATCTGACTGAACAGTTGCATAGCTCATGATCAGGTTACACTGTGGAAGAAAAAACACAGAGCACAGTGTGCATGCGTTTATTAACACATGATCTACACTGTGCAACCATGCAGGGAAATAACAGGCACCTGAAAGACAGAACTGAGGAATAAATCAGCCAAAAGGAAACAAATATGATGGGTGTAAGACAACACAGCAAAAGAAAGTAGATATGCAGTGAACAAGAGCAGAACAGGAGCAGGTGCTTTCTGTTCACCAACATTTTGGCAACAACTTCCTCTTTTTTCACACTGGCTGGACTGCTGTTGGGCTGCGCTGGTGGCGTCTCCTCTTCATCATCCTCATCGTCAAATGGGTTTAAGCCCACTGCTTCCGTGCTACTGGGCACAGTCAAGCTAATAACATGAAGAAAAGCAGGGATGTGATACATACATATAAGCACACGAGTTCTTTGTACAGTATAGCACCACAATACAGCTTCTGCATCAAAAAGACATCAAAACAATTAGAACAACCTCAAATCAACAGTGTGATCACTGTAATAAGGATAACTTCACGCAATAAGACTTATGACTAAATTAAGTCAAGTCTTCCCACTCAAACAATGTTGTCAGCTTTCCTGGACTCCCTATAGAGAACCATATACCACAAAACAAACAACAAGGTAATGTTTCAAACACCAGTTTGATATAGCTATTAAACTGAACAGATAAAATCTGGGCATGTGCAATTTTTCGTAACAAATGGAGCAAAGTAGCCTCTATCTGTGAACAAATAAGTGAGAATCTGACAGGCCAGGTTTTTCACAACATTTTTACCAACAAGGCAACCGGCTCTCTTTACAGAGAAACGATCTGCAAACTGATCTGCCTCAAAGACACATACCTGTGAGATCAGACAGTGGCAATTTGTGAGACAACGCTCAAAGAATTATGATGAATTAGTTACTAAAGATAAACTAATGAATCTCCCTTAATGTTATTCTTTCATCAATCGCTGCATCAGGTCATTTTATTGTCTTGTGCACCGAAGCACAATGAAATAAATTACTTGCATGCCTTTCTTCAAGACTAGACATACAATAGCAACAGATAAAACAATACCATTGCAGTGTAACTGGCTGGGCATGTTTATGTGAGCATGTTTATCTATGTGTTTCGCATGGGAAATGTTTACAGAGAGGTAAAAACTATGCTTTCAAAATCACTAATATACATGTGAAAGGAGTCCAGGTCCAGGCTCAGCCTACTAGGTTAAATAAAGGTTAAGCACTCCTGGCATGCTTCACATTCTTATAGGTAACTCCCCCTGTGAGCACAAACACACACACACTTCAGACAAGGCCCTATGGAGGGGAGGAAGCCAGATAAAAGTTTCTTAAACAGGTATTTCACACTAAGTCGCACCTGTTGTATAATTAGCAGTTGGAGGGAAAAAGGTATTTTACAGCAAACCTGCAACCTTTGTCTAATTTGGAATATGACGCTACATTTCCTGCAGATCTTATGAGTCAGTGTTTCTATGGAAACACTAGGCATATCTAAACACATCTTGTTCAGCCATCTATTTAGAAATGCGAATAGATATTAAAGATAAAGGAGAATAATTATAATTACAAGACATACGCATAGCATTTTTCATGCTTTGAGATTATACTTTGTGATTGCTGTGATTTCGATACAATGCACTAAGAAAAAGAAAACGAAAAAAAAAAACCTACACAAATCCTTAATAAATAATTCCGGTAGGAATTTGTAAATTAAGCTTAAAATGTGAAAGAGGATAATGTGGGTTTAGATACCTATAGTTTTTAAGAAAAGTTGTGTTATAGCTGTATAATTTAAATGCGTATAGGTAATGCTCAGCAACTGCTACTGTGGTTCCAATGTACAGCAAATTATGTAAAGCAATGTAAAGCAAACAGTTTAAAAATGCTAGATTTTCCTGATTTTACAGCTGTGTAGCTCTAAACAGGTGACAGTTCTTTGGGCATCCTAAAATCTAAAAACATATACATAAGTTCTGCGTAAACAGCCATTCACTCACGCTCAAAGTGAGTATAGAGGCAGACACTCCATGGCAAAGTGACCCTCTTTCAGTGAGAAAGCAGAACAGACTGCTTACCTGTTATTGGTCTTGGCTGCTCGTTCTCCTGTTTGATTGATGCCTGTAAGCGTTACTTCATCGCCTGGCTTCTTTTTTTCTCTCCGACTCAGCATCCGATTTAAGTCTACAGACCAGTCCTAATACACACAAACACAGTCACTAGTACAGCAGAAAAGAGGGCTGCTCTGCCTACATATCAAATTATATCTCTCAATCAGTACAACTGAATGAGCAAACATACACTGCACACACACACACCACACATATATACACATACACATATCAGGGCCCACACACTGATAAGCAGCTCAGTAAAGAGTAATACAGCCCAGATACAATCAGGACCTCAGCCAAATGCAAAAGCCACATTCCCTAGCTGCTGTGAGTCCAAACACACGGATGTAAATGTTCACCTAACATTTGAGAAGTATATTAACAGTCTAAGCTAGGTACGCATGAAGTGAATTCAAATTGAACATGCTAAATTCAATTTGAACAGAATAGTACATTCAATCATTCTGCACTTCAATACTCACTTGTTTACAATACATTCAGTATATGGTGACTTATATGATTATACAGTATATACCCATTAGTTTCCCCCTGATTAAATTACACAATTCATATGCCAGATAAATTCATCATTCTACTGTAGCTTATTGTATTGTAATATGTGCCAAATTTAATGAATTTAATTTGCTTTTGAGGTTAAAACTCCCATGAAATAAGGGGAATGTACACCACACTTATTGTTACTAGCACATTAGAACTTACATGCCGCTTAAAATGACACCTCATCTGTGTTAAATTAGGACAGATAATATTACAGACAAACACACAAAATCTAAATGTGGTAAATGTAAACAACACAAAGGTAAAGACAAGAACCCAGAAACCGTTGTGACAGCAGCATTAAAGTCAGCTGTGGACAACTCACTATAATGGACCTTCTCTTATGGAAACGTGACTGTGATAAGTCCACCTTCTGGATTAGAGCAGAGAGGGAGTGGGTTAGTCAGAAAAATACCAGACTCCCGGGGAAATTAACACCATTTTCCAGCAGACCACATGCTGATCTGCAATCTTTAATAGAAGCTGTTTCTTGATTAAAGACTGATCCACATGCTGTGTTGTGAAGGTGGAAAAGAAGGGTATTTTTTAAATTAAATAAAAAATCATGAAGTTTTTGACTGAGTATGGATACTTATATATTCTTGATAAGGTGACTATATGTAAAGAACTATTGTTGAATTGGTGAGAAAGCACTATGACAACTTATTTAGCTATTTGAGTCAATTGTAAGTTGGGAATATTATATTCTGTATAAAGTCTTACAAATTTATGTTTCTTTTTACTGCAAGCTGTGCTTTTTGTTTATTGTAAAATTTGATCAGGGATTAATCTTCCTCCATTGTTTCTCCCTTTCTCCTCCTATAGAACTCAGACAACTTGAGGTGTGTGCATAAGAGCACATGGAAAAAGTCTATGGTCTCTGGCCACAGCAAATACAGGTGAATCATACAGGTGCTCACACACACACAGAGCACCACGCCAGCAGAAACCGTGCTGTTTGTGACTCATAGCAATTATTAAAACTCATCTCTTGAAGCCATTGAAGAATTTCTGTAATGATCATCCATTTGTTATTTAACCTCGTATGGAATAACCCAGTTGGCACAAAAAAGACGCAGAGAGTCAATGTGACACAGCCAGTGTTCCCGTAGCACTTATGTAAAGACTGGATTAAAAGAAGCCTAGATCTGGCACCAGACTCATTTCTCTGATATAAAAAGTTTATGTCCTGTGGTTTTTCCTTCAGACTATTAAGGATAAGTGTGTAAAAAAGTTAAAAAGAAACAGAAAAAGAAAAAGAAAGAAACAAGAGAGGGAGAAAAGTTTGATTCATTATGCACTCAAGAAAAGCAGATGCAAATTTTGGCTGATTGTGCACAACTGGGCAAACCCTGACAGACTGGTTCTCTCTCTTCCTGCAGAAACTGAGACAGAAAGATAAAATTACTCTGAACAAAAAGCCGTATTACTCTTTAATAACGGAGGTTTCCTCAGTGTAAAAAGACTTCTTAGAGATTAGATACTTTCTGAGTGTCTCATACTAGTCTGACCACTTTAGTGCTTTTACTACAGTGTCTTATAGTGAGTGGGGGTGTGTTTTTGTGTGTGAAGTGGGAGTGTACCTCAAACTGAGGCCAGTTCATCGGCATGCCTGGGCCATGGTTGGAACGGAACCATTTCAGATCTTCCCCTGTGTCGGCTGCCTGGATTGTGTCCTCCAATGTCTGGTACACGTCCTGGAACCTGAGTGATGAAAACTACACTTTCAGACACCACATAGTGCAACGGATCAGCATGAAAGTGAAAAACTACTTTAATTGAAGTACTGAGTTTTTGTCATTCAGTGTGGTTATAGAAGTAGTTTAAGGGCAGTGCAATAATTTCTTACTATTTACCCATTTATACCACAGTGATGCTGAATTCTTCAATCTGAGTGATTAGAACGAGTGTATTATTTTCATATAACAGCATGGCTCAGACAGTAGTTCTGGCTGATTAATCTTTTACTTTTTCCAATATGTGCTTATTCCAAAACTTATAATCATTGATGTGGTTTTTGTTAGGAGACATTTAACATTTATGAAAGGAGTCTTGGCTAAAAGTGCCATCACACTGTTTTGCACATCACAGGAACATTTTTGGTAAAATGATTAAAAGGTAAAGTTGTTGTATTTTGAGAGCTAAAGAAAGAGTCAGACAGAGAGACAGAGAGAGAAAGAGACAGATTCAGAAAGCAAAAGAAATTGTGTCCATTGTGTATCCTGCAGTCATCTGAACATTTTCTCTTTGGCATGTTCTTAAATAAACACCTCTCTTTGCTCTGCAGCATAAAATTTGTGAAGGTCCAGCTACAAAACCTACAAAAGTCCTGCATAAGCAGCTAACACAAACGACGACAACTATAGTTACCTTTCAAATCTTGACCATAAGTGATTAGTTCAAGCCTACAAATTGCTAAACACCACTCTGAAGTGGTTATGGTGTTTCACAGTGACACTTCGTCTGCTCTCTCTCTCTTCTGTTCACTCTGTCTGACACCTGAAGGCCCCTGCTGTACGCAGTGCTGTTGTCTGACTGCATTACTATCTGTTAGGTGTTGTAACTGTCTGACAGCGTTTCTATTTCTATTATATTTATTCTGCTCAACAGAGACAAATAGTTACAGTTAACATTGTGAACCTGTGGACCAGGTATTTTTCAGTCCTGACCTGCCATTTAGTGCATCATGTGCATAGACCTGGAGTGTATGTGAATGAGAAAACTGTTATGCATACTGTTTGAAGATGGCCAAAAAGAGTGTTTATTACTTACTTGTGATTGGTAGAGAGGTCGAGGTGTTGTTTAACATCCAGCAAAAGTTCTTTGAAGAAGTGCAGTCTCTTGTCCTCAAACTGCTGCCACTGCTCAAACACCTGCTCCATGTTCTCCATGTACTGAGGTGTTACCTTATCCAGCTCCTCCAGGGCCTTCTCATAGCGCTCCTTAGACTGATGCATGCAGCACACACATTCACACCAGGACATTACATAATGCCTTCTATTACTGTTTTAATATACGTAGCAAAGTGTGCAAAGTATACTTTGCAAAGTAAACCTAAACTAATTAGAGCCTAAGAAATGTGACTACTCACAAAACCAACAAAACGCATTTAAGACATTACACTATGATCTCCTCAACCTCTTTGCTTAAGCAAGTGACCAATTTTCACATTACAAACACACAGTGTAGAGCAATCGGTATTATAAAGCTATAAGCATTCAAATATTAAATCTTTAAACCTATTAAGTTGAATGCAAGCCCTAGTTGCTCATTTTTATGCTTGAAATTATTCCATTGTAAATAACAAGTAACGTTCCAAGTAAGCAAAACCTGGCTCAGTTAACCCTCACTGCTTCAGGGGCACTGCATCATAGCTGCCCTTGTGCGTTGAACCAAACTTTGTAAGCTAGGATATGTGAGGAAAAGAATTCCACTGTGTTGTAATGAAATGTGTGGCAGTAATAAAGGCTTTTTCTCCTTCTAATGGCACAATGTGCAAGCAGCATCTAAAACACTAGGATTAAAAAGGAGCCTTTACCAAACTACAATTCACCTGAATGTCTTAAATACTTATTTGCAAGCATGTCTGCACATGCACTTATACACACCTTTTGCACATCCTGCTGGCACTTCTCTACTTTGTCTTGGAGCTTTTTCTGGGACTCAGGATTGTTGCTCTCCAGCTTACTGTTGTTCTCCCTGGTGGTGGCCAACTTTTCTTCCTTACAGGCTGTGTGGTAGGCCTTCTTCATCAAATCCACCTAAGGAAATAGAGACAGGGTTGCTCATTAAAACAAATGACACTCTAAAAGTGTGTCTTCTTCAGTGTTTTTGCATTGGCATACTGGTGTATATCAAGATAAGGTAAGTTTAAATACAAAGGTGTCTGCTGAAAGGCCAAAAGCAATGTAACAGTCTGACAGCACAATGGGACTCAGGAAGTCACCACCTGTAAATCAGTACACAAAAACCCAATAATATTTGTAAATAACATGAGTGTTACACAAACAGCTTCAGGCCATGAAAACACAGTTAAAGTTAATGTAGAATAAAACATTTTGTTCGGTAACTTGAGAGAGGGTCTTAAGAAGTTTATCTCCTCTGAGGATACACACACCCTGCAAAAATCTTGCTCAACATTTAAATAGCTAGCAAACCCGCTCTTTCATACACTGGAGTTGAATAAACCTCCCAGACACTGCTGTAGACACAGCATCCATCATTATTCTATAAGGAGTTTCTTTAATGCACTTCACTCTCCATTAATATTGAGTAAATCTATTTTAGTGGAACTGCCAGCTTGTCCACACAAATGCATTTTAAATATTGTAATATGACACACATATTTATTATTAATCACATTTATTGCACCAATTCATTGTTGAAAGAGTAGGATAAATAGAGCACTGAAGCTGGAAATATGGCCTATTTATGACTGATAAGTGAAGGGTGGTCTGGTGCGCTCTTGGATGAAGCTTAAATATTGTATTTTAATTATTATTCATTTTTCTTTTACATTTTGGCTACAGAAAAGTATAGAAACTATAGAACTAAAGAAAAGACAGCTCAGTTTACTGGTTTTATACAAGACTAGTAGCATGAGTGAATTTGCGTTTCTGTAGTGGAAATGCAGTTTGGGTAACTTCCAGTTGGTCCAAGCACCCTGTTGGTAACTTTTAAAGTGCAAGTCGAACTTTTCCATTTGAGGAAATAACAACAGTATGTATAGTCATACCTCTTTAAGTTTCTTGGCCCAAGGTTTTTGAGCTTTGCGAAAGCCATCTTCAGCCTCTTTGGTTTCCTTCAGCCCGCCGATCATCTGCTTGTGGTAGGCGTCTTTCTGCCAGTTTTTCACTTTTTCAAAGTCCTCCCCCATGAGAACACCCTTTATTTCCATATGGAGATCACTGACCTTCTCCGCTTCTGTCATCAGGGCACACCAGCCCCGCTCCACCGTCCCATACTGAGGCCCTGCAATACAACAGCACATCGTACAAATCAGCCCAACGGCTCTAATCAGCAACACAAGGACTCAGGATAGCCAGAGAGGAAAAAACAGTCTGTTGCCAAAATTCAATTTCCCTACCACAATGAAGTACACAAATCAATTCAGGAACGTAAACAATGCTACCAACACTGAGGTCAGTTACGCCTAATGCAGGAGAATAAAACAACAATAAGTAATTTGGAGAACAGCTTCTCCAAAAAAAACACAAACAACCAAGGGAGTGGCTCTAACAGTAATGGCTTTCTGCCTGGAATGTTCCAAACATTCCTTACAGCTCCATAAGTTCCTCACCTTTGTCTATCAGTTGTCTCCAGCGCTTGGCCCATTCAGTCAGTTGCTGTGCATATGCCTTTTCAATGCGGGCTCGCTCGTGAATACAGTTCATCAAGTCGTTACACAGACGATTCCCATCTTCCACCCGCTTTACAGTCCGTTTGTAATTACCAACCTGGGCCACAGAGGAAAAGACAAAAGTAAGTGTCATGTCAACAGTCTAACTGCAAGTGAACAGTGCAATGTGCATGAGTGTATATTACCTCCCAAAAACTGTCACTGGAGACATCAGTCAAAGAGTCAGTGTAGTCAGACATGATTGTCTTTTTTGATTACCTGAAAAAGAAACAATACATTATATTTTGTTGGTGGATACTTACGTACACAGTTAAGGTTCTGGGTTAGTGATCAGAAGGTCGATGGTTCAAGACTCAGCAATGCAAAGCTGCCTTTCTTGGGCCTTTGAGCAAGGCCCTTGACCCTGGCTGTTCCAGAGGTGCTGTACTATTCTAACCCCTGCTTCCTAAAAATTGCATTAAGGATTCAACTAAGGGTCACTTACACCACACCTCCCTTACGGTTATATCCATGCTGGCCTGTAAAACATTAGTGATTTCACAAACCATTCAGGGCTTTGTCAATGTGAATTTATTTTAAATGTTTTGTTGCTTGTCTGACCTGTGGCTCAAATTCAGTACTATGACTTAGGATTACATTTTATGCAATGAAACCTTAATATTCTTTAATGTAGTGTTATAACATCATATACATTATAACAACATATAATGTAGTGTTAACTGTTTCATTCAGGTTTTGCAGGAAAATCAAATAAAATCTACTTGTGCTTCAAATAAGGTAAGAAAGATCCAAAATAAGGTCCAGAGAGATCCCCCGGTGCTGTGATTTTTTTAATTCTTTTTTTTATTTAGTTGCTGCTGTGGAAAACACAACCAACCAGTATCAAAATAATCATATTTATTATCCGTAGCATTTAATCCAAAGTGACTTACAGAAATGTCCTGACCTCTCTGTTGGAATAAAAGGCTATGGTCTATGAATAAGTCTATATTACTGCTCCAAAATGTGATTAAGCAGAGCAAAAAAACAAAACAAAAAACAGACAGTACAAAGTGTTTATTATTAGGTATGCAGATTCACATATATGATATTTGCTTATATAATTATTAACCGGTTTGCCAGGTCACATGAATTGAATGGGTTTATCCAAGTCTTTAGGTCTGTGAATAATATCCTTAAAATGTTCTGGAAAGTTCAGGAATAGAAAGAACATTAGATAGCATTCATGAAATAAAACTGTACTGCTGAACTCATTTAGAGTTAAATGGGTTTCTGGCAGCAAAAACCATTTAAAACCCCTGGTACAATCAATATACTTAAAAATCATGTATAAAGGTAAGTAACTGTGCAATGAGACCTGGCTATAACTCGGCCTGTGCTGTCCTTGAAATCTCAGACAATGTCATTGAGAGCTACAGACTGATCAGCATTTGTAGGGTTTTATTTCACAGTAGTGGAGAGGCGTGCTGCCAAAACCAGTGTACAAATGACAAGGATAAAATCTGCTCCTTATGTTCCACTTCACAGTGCAATAGTGACAGTCACATAAACATGAAGACGCACTGGCTTGACAAGAAACATTTTTCCTAGAGGAAGTGATGAAAAATCCTGCCATTCTTACAGCACACACTTGCCCCTTCAATGCTGATTTACACAACACCGGCCCTACCTTCACAAACACTTGAAGACATTACTACACACACACACACCCTCAACCACAATTTCCTTCATACCCGCTGATGACCTTATCAGAGTAGCAGCAGGGAAATTCATACTTTCCATGATTTTGTTTCTAAAGCAGTATTACACAAAGCCAGGTATAAGATGAGAATCAAGTGGGAAAAAAAGTGGAAGGAAAGTGTTTGTTTCCAATGTGTTTGCAGGCTTAGCAACCATCACCACAGCATGACTTTAAGGCAGTGTATAGTCTTCACACATACACTGACACAAACACTCCCCACATACACAAACAAAGTTTTATGTAAATATCCTGGAAAATGCGCCCTAGAGACTGGTTGTTTTGCGAGAGACGTCCGAGAGGGTCAACTAATCTAAGGAACTTCTAGCCTATAGGCCCCCAATATAAACATGCTCAGCTACAATTAGATGGTCAGCTACAATTAGAGGAGGGAAATGAGGCAGAAATGCCATGGAAGCCAGTGAGCCTAATACCAGATGCACTAACTCAGCTTTAAGTATACACACACACACACACAGGTTTTTATAAGTCAGAGCACACCCTTTGGGAAGCTTTTCCGTTGCTTGGACGAGCGCTGCAACGGAACACTGCTGACAGAGACTCCTCTGTCACACTCATCCACCTCCATTCAAGCACCATTTCCTCTCTTCCCCAGATGACCTCTGGCATCCAAAGCAGTGTCAGCTCCCCGCAGAGCTTAGTCCCCGACTAAGCGTTTTCACACCCTTTAGTCTTTTACTTCATTTGGTGTAGCACAAAAAAAAAAGGTTTGGGCTGAAAAGAGGTCTCAGGGCTGAAAATATACAAGTAAAAGTATATCTTAAAAAGTATATACACACACAAAACTCTTGGAAGAGGAAAAGGATAAACAAATCACTGAACTCTAGCAATCTCCAAGAACACCTAATACAAAATATAAATATAGTCTGTATATAAAAACTAGCTTAAAATGTTTTTGAACTATGAGTTACATTTATTAGTATATTACCCATGTAGATCTCCTGAATATCTGCAGCACTTTAGCTCTCCCATTTGGCTCAGTTTCTTCCTTGCAGGGCATTTTATCAGCTCATATACATACATATATACATACATATACATACATTACATACATTATATATATATATATATATATATATATATATATATATATATATATATAAAATGCAGTTTCCTGCAACCTAAAATACAGCACATTTTATTCCCTATCTACAGCTAGGGCAATTCTGGTCCGAATCTCTTTCAATCTTCAATCATGCTGGAGTTCATTAGGAACACTTTGCTCAGATGGCTGCTTTGGTGTGCCACAGAGTATAAATGTTGTGTTCCTTCAGGCAATCATATAAAACATTTACTCAGTCGTCCATAAAACATTTACTCTTAGGGTGCTCTCACATCTTTCAGTTTGGTTTAATTTCACACTGAACAAAAAAGAAAGAAAGAAAGTAATAAGGAAAGGAGGGTTGGGGTCTTAAAAAGTACTGGGTGTGCACAGAGATCACTGAAAATAAGTGAGTATAGAGAACGCAGAGCCAGTATTAATTAAACAATGTGTTTAGTTTGTTCATTTCGATTTTGTTGGTACAATTACCTAGAGAACAATACATTTGCCTAGAGCTGCAGCGAAGTGCTTTAGCCCAGTTTGCACTTTGCAGCTCAGTTACTCAGTAGCTGTTTCATTTCATTTTACTTCTTGGGTTTGAAAGAGAGTCAGCTACGCTTGAAAAAAAGCCTGTAGCTTGCTGTTTCGTTATGGTCTGTTCGCTGTATTTTGGTGATTGGTGCATTAATTGTGCTTGCTGGAGGTTGGAGCAATTTTAAAAATACTTACTAAACTGTCCTCTTGACTGAACCAAAACGATTCCTGCAACATTCTTGTCACACTTTTTATTGCTAAATTAAAAAATAGTATAGTAAATGAACTGTTATTACTTTGCCATTTGCTATCTATGTGAATGTGGTTCTAGGATTTGGTTTATACACCAAACAGGCATAACATTATGACCACCTGCCTAATATTGTGTTGGTCACCCTCTTGCTGCCAAAACAGCCCTGACCCGTCATGCACGGTGTATTCTGACACCTTTCTATCAGAACCAGCATTAACTTCTTCAGCAATTTGATCAACAGTAGCTCGTCTGTTGGATCGGATCACACGGGTCAGCCTTTGCTCCCCATGTGCATCAGTGAGCCTTGACCGTCCATGACCCTGTCGCCGGTTCACCATTGTTCCTTCCCTTGACAACTTTTGATAGATACTGACCACTGCAGACCGGGAACACCCCACAAGAGCTGCAGTGTTGGAGATACTATGATCCAGTTGTCTAGCCATCACAATTTGGTCCTTGTCAAACCCATACGCTTGCCCATTTTTCCTGCTTCTAACACATCAACTTTGAGGACAAAATGTTCACTTGCTGCCTAATATATCCCACCCACTAACAGGTACCATGATGAGGAGATAATCAGTGTTATTCACTTCACCTGTCAGTGCTCATAATGTTTTGCCTGATCGGTGTATATGGTATGGTTTTAATATGGTACATTTGGTTTGGACTTGTGGTTTCTCTTTACACAGCTGAGTATAAATGGCTACAGCACCTAAAAAACAAGTCATTTAAGGCATAATAAAAATACAAGCAAATAATCAACTGACAAAATTGCTGATCAAGAGGGTTCTGAACAATTAGTCTAAATGGAAGCTTAGCTAAAGTATTTACTATTTCTCTCTCTCTCTTCTCAGAACAAAATGAGTGCATGATATATGACAAAATAACATGGGTACACCTGGTCAATGTTATTTTAGTGCTGGTCTATCTCAGGTTATTGTCACTTCAGAAATAGTACCAAGAATATAGAACCTCCCCACACACACACACACACACACACACACACACACACACCCTGGTTGTTAAAGGTGATCCTATATTTATCAGTCAGGAGTTCCCCTTCCAGCAAAAAGAGTCAGTCTTCATATAGGGAGAAAGACTGATGATTATGACTGTGTGTGGCTGATTCATCACCTCTCTTAGTAATATTTTCTTGAATCAGCAGCTTCGAAGTTCCCTCCTACTAAACACAAACACACATTTACATCCTTGGCAACAAGCAACAGTGACGCAAAACAGTTACAAAACACTGGCAGACAGACCAGCTACATTGGATACAAGATTGCACTTGACAGAGAGCAATAAAGGAAGTATATAATCCCAACGCTTCCATCTACAGCGGCTTATTCCATTTTAATAAAATTGACATACCATTGAATATTTCACTGCAGATCTTTCTTTAGACCAACAATTAAACTGAGCAGGTCAGTTCCGGAGTTTGCAGGACAAAAATAAATCAGGTGATGTTGCAATGTCAATTTCATACCTGCAGTATGAATGGTGTGGGGAAAAAACGTAAATAAAACTTCGAAATCAACCAAGAGCCAAACGCAGAGCCAGCCCTAAATACCTAACTGAAAACATTTATTTGTCTCTTTAAATATCCAGAACACAATGCTTTTCTGTGGTGCTACAGTTCTGTCCTCTTGGGCAGTTTAGCACCTATATCTAGAACTGGATCAAGACCAACACACTTTCAGCACAGCGCAATTACTGCATCTTCACCTGTACAAAAAAACACACAGAGGAGGAAAATATTCCAGGGTATTCCATTTAGACAGGCTAAAAGCTGCACATGTGAATCAGAACAAAACCAAACGGCAGTAAAATCTTTACTTTTATTTTTAAAGCTGGATATAAAAATAGCTATATAACCCAAACAGATGACAAATGTGATTCAATATCAGTCCTGCAATGTAAGTGAAGCAGGCCATGCCTCCTTTACTGAAACTGTCAGGTTTTGATTCATGGCTTGATTATTTTCTGATTTATGCCCTGTGTGCACTGTTTTAAATCAAATCACGCCTGATGGACTGATATGAATTCTTCAAGCTTTACACTGCTAGACTCTAAAACAAAATCTTCAGTCTTAAACTTCACTTGCATGTACACAAGGGTTGACAATTTATACTCATAAGCCAGTCCACTGGGCAAATACAGGCTCCAGTATGCTGGCCCAATCACCATAATTTGTCTTGCCCATAAAAATAAATAAATAAATAATAATACGGTTTACAACGTCCTCGATTTACGGCGTTCCGTGGTTATGTCGCCATCTCCGACTTACGGCGTTTGCGATGTTAAAACAAATTTCGCGCGGGAACTAGTCGGCGAGCAGAGCGGACGAATACGTCGTCACGTGGCGCTATATGAGGAAGACGGCAGTATGTGAGTTCCGACTTATGGCGAAACTCGAGTTGGAATGGAATTCCGATGTAAGTCGAGGACCCCCCCCCGTATATGGCAAGTAAGATTGTTAAAATGTTAACACAGTAAGAGAAACCAATGCATATAAGATTATTATCCTCTTCTAACAATCTTTCTACACATTCAAGTAGTACATCCTCAACAAAACTGAGTATGGCTAGTAAAATAGTTCTACCACAATCACATCACCTCAAATAACATATATGCTACATTAAAACTTGTGTTTTGCAATAGTCAGTAAATTGTTTTTACCTTTTCCCAGGAATAGGATAGCTCAGACAATTTTTATGGCTGCTGATTTGTCTGCCTCTGTTGCAAACTTACAAACACTGCAGCCCCTGTGCAGTTTGTTCATTACATAAGCATTAAAAAGCACTAAAGTGTATCTTTTCAACCAGGTCAAGCCATTTGGAGGTCAGAACTGAAATTGTAGGAAAGACTGTAACTGCACACATACACTCACAGAGCAATTTATTAGAAACACTATACTAATACTCTGTAGGGTCTCCATGTGCTCTCAAAACAGCCTAAATTCTTCGTTGAATTCTCCGTCAAACCAGCTTGTCCGGCACCGACAATCATGCCATGAGATCACGTTTTTCCCCATCCCAATGGGTGACGTAAACATTACCTGAAGGTATCGTTCTGTATCTGCATGACTTTAGTACTGCCACATGAATAGCTGATTAGATAATTGCATGAATGAGTAGGTGTAGAGGTACTGCTAATAACGTGCTCTGTGTGTGTGACAGATATGACCTTTCTAATTACATCATCCCGCTGTGAGAAAACAACAGAGAACAGAAACACAAATAAATTCTAGTAAGGACGTGAACTGGCATGTCCACAGAAAGATTTCAGGAAAAAAATGACCATGAATGCTACATGAAAACCTGGCAATCACGCCGCAAGCTATTACATCAAACAGACACACAATATTCTTTTAATGAGACAAAGGCACAACACTCAGTAATCCAGAAGTTCTTATTATGAAGCCGGATTCTTAGGAAATTATAACATGGAAAGCAAACACAGGCCCTGACACAGAGCACTCAATCATGTGAGCAGTGTTGGAAAGACCCGAGGGCGAAGGCATGCTGATAAGCACTGAAGTCATAGAGATTCATGCTTAAACCAAACTCTGTGTGTGTGCCACTCATTTAAAGTACAGATTTCACACACACTACAGTTTAATTTATCAGACATACATTCTCCACATTCTGAGATGTGCTTTATGCTTAAGAGCCTCTGTGGGGAAATCATGTCTCAGACCTTATCACAATGTAATGCATATTTCATGGAGTTTCCAAGAAACCGTGATGAGGCTGAGATTTGAGTGCATGGTGATGTTAGTTGATCATAGGCTTGTCCGAGTTACTGTTCTACATATTTCTAGTGGAGGAAAGAGTGATCTGCATATTACTGTCATCAAGAAACCCATCAAGCTTGAAAATACATTTAGCCAGTGTGAGCACATACACTATATTGCCAAAAGTTTTGAGACATCTGCCTTTACATGCACTTGAATGTAATATGGAGTTGGCCTGGCCTTTGCAGCTATAACAGCTTCAACTCTTCTGGGAAGGCTTTCCCCAAGGTTTAGGAGTGTGTTTATGGGAATTTTTGACCATACCTCTAGAAGTGCATTTGTGAGGTGAGGCATTGATGTTGGACGAGAAGGTCTGGCTCGCAGTCTCCGCTCTTATTCATCCCAAAGGTGTTCTATCAGGTTGAAGTCAGGACAATCAAGTTCCTCCACACCAAACTCACTCATCCATGTCTTTATGGACCTTGCTTTGTGCACTGGTGTGCAGTCATGTTGGAACAGGAAGGGGTCATCCCCAAACTGTTCCCACAAAGTTGGGAGCATGAAATTGTCTAAAATGTCTTGGTATGCTGAAGCATTAAGAGTTCCTTTCACTGGAACTAAGGGGCCAAGCCCAACACCTGAATTCAATGATTTGGAGGGGTGTCCCAAAACCTTTGGCAATATAATGTAAGTCTGAAAATGATCAAAAGAAAAAGACAGATAAAGACTTAAGACTTCCACAAAAATAGAGATAATTACTATGTACCGACAAATGTAAATGTCTTTGAAAGATCCTAGATCATTTAGACAACTTGAGTGAGCCAAACCTCACCTCATCCTGTACCCCCATTCCAAACCTACTCCACCTAATTCAGTTTACTAAACAAACTTTTAAACAAGGAAATGCAGTAAAACTAGCCCTTGAAAGAGCTCATTTCTAGACAGAAATATCTAATTTCTGTATTCTGATCATACTTTTACAATCCTTTAAAGGAGAAACAGTGCATGGGGCTACACCTAAAACCTAAAAGAGTTTATGTGAATTTCTCATAGATAAAGCAACAAGAAAAAAATGTAAGACTACTGGCTTATGTCCAGTATAATACTTTCCATGATAAATGGATCACACTGGAATCTCTACTATGTTCCACCACAAATACATTTCTATATGAGTAAAGAGCTTGTAAACTCGGAATATCTGCCGTAACCAGATTACAGTGTGAGTCGACAGGGAGCAGGCGAATTGGGAATAATGTTAATTAGACGAGATAAACAAATCCTATGATAATGAGTCAGAGTCACCCAGATATTCAGCATTGTTTAAGACCAATTCCACTGGTTTCAGGGCTCTATAACACCATCAGCCATCAGATTTCACAATGCAACAGTACCCAGTACCTCCAACACCACTGACTCTCTCTCTCTCTTTTTCTTTTCTCTCTCTCTCTCGGCATGTTATTTTTAACATTTCTATTTATTTTAGACTTTATTTTCACTATTTTATTGATTTTCACTGATATTACTCCTCTTGCGCTGCTGTGCCAACTTGAATTTCCCCTATAGGTGATTAATAAAGGTGATTAATAAAGGTTCATCTCATCTCAATATTTTTGTTCCAGGATTTTACTGTCCAAGATGTTGAATTCAGAGAAACTTTCCCAACACCAACCTGCACTATCATAACACATTGATACACGGAAAGTTTGGTGCATTTATAACAGCACTAGGTCTGAACACTTGTGTAATGCTTGTAACAAAATCAATAACAAAACCCAACAGGACACTCCCACGAAGTGACCTTTCAACTTTTCTTTTCTTTTCTTTTTTTTTTTTTTTACCTTATTGGGAAATTCCTGCACCATTCCTGTGTAGACACAAGTTGGACAAGGTTCGCTGACCCTACATGACCTCTCATTAATTCCCTCATGCAATTCTGAGTGAGCATCATTTTGTGCAGCTGTACTGTCAGTTACATGCCTTTGACATTTGTGGGAACATCATCAGAGATCTACTGAAATACTGTTGCCTGTGCTACAAATATTCCCCTGAGTTTCCGTCAGCGCCCCAGCTGCTGCAGCTGCCACAGTGCAGAATCAAAATAGCAGACTGTATATTTTGCTTGGTTCATTACAACACAGACTGTTGACTCATGGAATCATTATAAAATAATCCGATAATCATCAGTAATTGATCTCTCATTTTCCCCAATTACAAAGATTTGAATATAACACACACAAACACCATCCACTATCATTCCACTGTTTACAGAGGGATGGTAGATGGAGGGATGAAGTAATGGCCAAATAGATGATAACTATATTATTGTTCAACAACTCCAATCCAAAGACTCACTAACGTAAAACATTTCAAACTTACCGATAAGCTGAATAGAAGTTAGGAAAGTCCTACATGAAACGATTATATGATGGAATGACAGCTGCTGTGTGATGATGATAGATTATGGCATGATTGCAGCTGAGACTGATGATGGAATGAGGGTAGATGTGTGACTGATGATGGAATGAGGGTAGATGTGTGACTGATGATGGAATGAGGGTAGATGTGTGACTGATGATGGAATGAGGGTAGATGTGTGACTGATGATGGAATGAGGGTAGATGTGTGACTGATGATGGAATGAGGGTAGATGTGTGACTGATGATGGAATGAGGGTAGATGTGTGACTGATGATGGAATGAGGGTAGATGTGTGACTGATGATGGAATGAGGGTAGATGTGTGACTGATGATGGAATGAGGGTAGATGTGTGACTGATGATGGAATGAGGGTAGATGTGTGACTGATGATGGAATGAGGGTAGATGTGTTATTGATGATGGAATGAGGGTAGATGTGTTATTGATGATGGATGATGGACTGATGGAAGCTGTGTGATTGTTGATGGATGATGGAAGCATTGTGATGGATGAATAAAGGTAACTTCATCTTTCCTATCAATTATCCTAATTGATAATTGCAGCATTGTGATTGATGGAATAATGGTAGCTGTGTGACTGATGGAATGACAGTACATGTGTGTTTGATGATAAATGATGTAAAGACAGTAGCTATAGTATGATAGGGATTGATGAAGAGTTAAGGGGGTAACTGTAGACCTGTGGTCTGTCCTTCTCTCACCTCTTTGGCATTCTAGTACCGATGGAAAGAATAAGACGTCATAATGAAGGGAAATACTATAAATAACAAAGAGGGGAAAAGTCACACATGATGGCTGTGGGCTTTTCCAGTGAACTTCCTGATTCCCCATACTTGGTGCCTGACGCTTTTTATGCTCAACAAAAGCAGGAACCACTGTGGCACAAGGGTGCTTTCACTTCTTCTTACATTTCACTGTTCCTGAGACGTTAAATCCTTTTTTTAATCACAGTTGAACCAAATTTCTAAACTGTTTGTCTTGAATCTTTCTCGTCAAGGTCATGCTTTATCAAAGTCCAGATTAACACACGCTAACAAATATAGGCTTAGACTGGATGTCCATTTTTAGTAATGACAGCTGATTCACATCATTCAAGGTTCCCTCAAGGTTCCTACTGTGTACACAAACATAGGATAAAGGGCTTTTCAAAAATGACTTCCATCATTAACTTCAACCAACAATCTGACTATCTACTCAGTAAAATACAAGTTAAACATTTTAAAATATTAAATAGGAGACAGGAGTAAACTACAATTCCAATGAAAAATACAGTACATCGTCGACGAACTTTCAGACCGAGGTCTCGCCTGAATCGACTCAATACTCCCTTCGTAGTGCACTACATGACGTATAAAATAACGGCTTCTACGCCTAAAAATAGTGCACTAGATGTCCAGCAGGGGGTGATTTGGTAATACACCCATGAAGACGGGTTAAACATTGCCCTGCCCCGCCTTTCTAATGCTGGCTTAGTCAGCTATCGCAACACCACACACGCTGTCTAATATCCGGAGGAAACGACACAAAAATAAGTAAATAAAAAAATAATTAAAAAAAACATCGTTAAAATTTTACACACAACTTGTTTATAAGAAGGTCAGGTGAATGGCAGATGAACACGGTACACAGAGGTGCAGTGACAGGGCTGTTCAGCAAGCATGGTTTAACATATGTTTGGTTAGATAGTGTAGGTAGTATTAGACTTTAGACTTTTATACATATGAAGAGCTTTTTTAAACAACTAAATCTCTAACTAAACATGGACTAGTTAGCTAGGGCACGTCTCCAAACCAGTCCGTGTCGAGGAACACTGACATTTACCAGACATTTGCCATGTTATAACAAGTTTTTATACTGTGTTTGTATCCTGTACTTAGCGGTCATATTGCTGTCACGGCATTTATTATCAACATCATACAGCTAACCTGATTAAACAGGGAAAAAAGTTATAGGGTAATCTCACGCAGAGTGAAACCATTTAATCACGTAGCTTAACGCTGCTAAGCAGGCTAGCGACCAACGTTAGCTGCCTATTCACAGCCTTCCAACAGACTTACACAAAAATCATTTTAATGACCAAAAAACCCTTGCACACACAATAAACACGGTGTTAGAGGTCTACTTTACCTTGGTCCAAGCTGAACGAGAAATTGTGCGGAAACACGGAGCCTTGTTAAATATGTCGTACGCCTCTTCCCCCTCTTTTTCATAGCCGCTCCATGGCCGAATGCCTGTAGAGGCAGCAGTGATGGCTCGCGACTCGTGATGGAATCGATTCCTTTTGAATGACTCTTTTTTTGTAAAGGAAGTTGCGAGAATTGATTCATTAGCATGAACGAATATTTGGATTTTTAAAAAAAAACAAAAAAAACATTAGGATTTGTTATTACATTACATCGCTCAAAAAAGGTCTGATTAGCAGTCTACACATAATTCTTGCATATTGTTCTTGGCGCTTGAGGAAATGAATCAAATACGGGTAGTTCAATACGCAAATGAATGAAATGAATCATCATGCTCCCAACAGGATCGTCCACTGGACGGCTGGGTTGCCAGATTTGATCAACTCGAAATACACCAATCAGGCATAACATTGTGACCACCTGCGTAATATTGTGTTGGTCCCACTTATGCTGCCAAAACAGCCCTGACCTGCCGAGGCATGGACTTCACTAGATCCATGAAGGTGTGCTGTGGTATCTGGCACCAAGATGTTAGCAGCAGATCCCTTAAGTTCTGTAAATTGTGGAGGCCCACCTCATAACTTACAGAACTTAAAGGACACCTACAGGACTCAAAGGATGCTTACAACACTTAATGGAAACTTTTGATAGATACTGACCACTGCAGACTGGGAAACACCTCACAAGAGCTGCAGTTTTGGAGATACTATGATCAAGTTGTCTAGCCATCACAATTTGGCCCTTTGTCAAACTCGCTCAAATCCTTACGCCTGCCCATTTTTCCTGCTTCTAACACATCAACTTTGAGGACAAAATGTTCACTTGCTGCCTAATATATCCCACCCACTAACAGGTACCATGATGAGGACATAAGTCTTATTCACTTCACCTGGCAGTGCTCATAATGTTATGCTTGATCAGTGTACACACTAAAGTAAATTATACGGGGCATGTGGAAGAAAACATAGGTTTTGATTTGAATTAGTTTGCTAACCAGGAAAGCCAGGGGAATCCCTGAAACAAATGATGGAGGTGTGAGGAGGTAACACCATCAACATTATGCTTCCCACCAAGCATCATAATAAATAATAATACAAACCAAAGCCTGTTTCAGTCTGGCAAAACAGCTGGATTTGGGTTGTAATTTCACATTCCCCGAGTGTAAAATCCTTACAAGTTTACATAATTATAAACAGCTGTTTAGCCCAGATATAAGGTTTAAGCTCATTGATGCATACTTGAGTCATACTTAATGTGCATGTTTGCATGCAGATAATCAAAAATCTCACATCAATTTGAATGTATGTTTATTTAACTGTTCAAAACACTGCAAAACTATTCTTTGGTCATAAGGCCTGATACTGGTTTCATATGGGTTCTGAAACTTTGTGTTATACTTTTGAGGAAGTTGTTCACGAAGTCAGGTTAGTGTTAAATAAAAACAGGTGAAGCAGAACACTCAGTAGTGTTGAAAATAGCAGCTGTCGTGTTACATTTGTCCTCATCTCTCTGTCTCTGGATTAAAATCAGGCCTGTGTAATAGTAGATGTTGTAGTTATTTAATTTTAGTTTGATCCCATGCAATGAAACAATATCACTTCACCTACTATAAGCACTTTATTTATCTGTAAGACTTGAGAAGGACAACAACAAGAATGACAACAAGAGTGTGGAAAACAAACTGACCGCTTTGTGGCGGTCAGTTTAGATTAGACATTCACACTTTTTGTTTATTTTATTAACAATTTCAATAGGTCACAATAACCAATGACTGAGTGGCATTGCTGTTAATGTGGCACTGGTCAGTATCATGAAATTAAACAAGGCAGGACACAGAGTAGAGTGATTTAGTACAGTTTATTCAATATCCTCCAGCACCATCTCAAAACCCTTTTCCGTTTAAGTACTTTATTTTTAAAGGATGTTGCATTACTGGCCAGATGTAACAAATGTGGTCAGATTTTACGTCATGTTTTGCAAACTTTCTCTACGGTCTTCGTACTAAGAAGACATCATAGTGAAGTGTTTTCTTAAATATCAGTATATATTTCTGAATTACATTGCATAACCATTAAATAAGTGACATAAAAAAAGTGACTAAGTGACATTTCATACAAAATACCAAAAACAACTGGTTCCATGACAGTTTAACTAGTTTTATGTGAAAGTGTGAGTGCCTTCAAGTAAAGGCAATTTTTTCTGATTCTTCCTGCGTTTTATCACTTAATCCTTGTTCAGTTGATTTTTCCTCCTCACTTTCTTTTTGTTTGTGGAAATTGTCAAAAAATCCTAAAATTTCTCATGCAACAAAAGGGACTGTTCTGTCTCTCTTGGCCTTTACTTAAAGTCTTAACATCATGCAGGAATGTGCAGGTAAATTCTCTCATATTTCTTATTTAAAGCTTCCATGTTCCCACAGTCCATTTCTGCTTCATAGGGATGACCTAAAAGTCACCTGTGTAGTCATGATTGTGATCTCACTTCCAGGTGGCTGTGACTGGACGCACACTGGCAGATTTTGTGCTCTTTGACCCGAGGGACTGACCCGAGCGACTCCGGAGGTCACGTTCTGTATTCTCACTCATGGCCTGTTCCTCGTCATAACTGAGAAAGAGAAGTGTAAACACAGATGTGAACAGCATGTGGCACATACACACGTTTCATATACACCTATTTGTATATATGGATGTGTGAAAAATTCGGGGGAAAATGGTGGTTCTGTTATGGTTGTCATAGTTTTAGTCCTCCTTAGAAAGGAGGGTCACTGGAAATGAAGACTGCTTGATAGAGTTTATTCTATAATGAAAGTGTCATCATGAGGCTCTAAGCACATGCACACTGAATTCAAATTTTTATTTCTCACATACATAATCACATGTGCACACCCTCATTCTCACCTAGGGACAGCTTAGAGTAGCCAGGCCACCAACTGGCATGGTTTTGAGAAATGAGAAAAAACTAGAGAACACAGAAAAAACCCACACAAACACAGGCAGAGCATGCACAACTGCACACACACAGTGACTCGAGCGTAGGATCAAACCATGGGCCATGACTCACTGTGACACAGTGCTACAGGCACACCAAGTATGGACCTTCTGATATTTATTCATATCAGAAGGTCCTTTTTCATACACCTATGTGATTCAATTACAGATCTAAATAATCGTTTGAAAGCATATTAACATGTTATTATTATTTTAGTATAAACATGCTACACTTTATGCTTTCTGTAATCTATAGTTGCTAGTCACTGACTGTGCATCCTTATCAGTAGTAGAAGCAAGCACTCACAGGACTTGGTAATTGCCAAGAACCTCTTTAGGCGGGCTGCGGTTCCATCGGCAGTCTGGGATCTCACCATTCGGGGCAACAATGTTGAGTGTGTCATTGATGAGATTGTATTTTAGAATGCGGTCATTTGCAGTGCTGGACGTGAGTGAAGGAGAGGCATTTACCTGGCACACACACACACACCTGTATGAGTGGTGACAGGCAGGGTTTATAAGCATACTGACTCAGAGGTGTTTTCTTGTGTCCTATTAAGAACCAGGGCGTTATCTACAGGAAGTGTATTACTTATCAATGTACTGCAGTGGTGGGTGTAGTCTACATGCTTGAACACACACACAACCTATTTATTCATACAGTCTAAAGCAAACCATTAAGTTTGAAGGGAAGAACCTTTCTCACTACAACTGATTTGGTTACAGACTGGCACAGATACATGCCACATACCCACATGTGTAACCCTATCATGGGGTTTTCCCACTGAACTGCTTACCAGTGTAAATGCCTTATACATACTTTGCCTTTGAAAATGCTAGAAATATTATATTATATATATATATATATATATATATATTATAATATCTTAATATAATCCCTATGCTCACAAATTTCAAGCACTGCTGAGAAAGAACTGTTTTTTTTTATCCACACTATGAATTAAGTGACTTTCTTGTTTCCAAATTTGGCATCACACATGGATTATATGAGAATGACATAACAGTATGTGAAAATATAGTCAAGTTATTCTAATACTGTATTTCCTATACGATTATTAAACCTATTTTTAGACTTTTTTTTTTTTTTTTTTTAATTAATTTCAAGCTAAAAATAGCTGGTTTCCAGGCAGATAATTTATCAATTTTAAGCCTTTATTTCTAGACAAAAATACAATTTAAAAAAATGTTTAAAAAATAAATAAATAAATAATAATAATATAAATAAATAAATTTAATATTTTTTTTTTAAAGAATCTAATAATTGAATTGTATGTCTATCCCAACCCTAACCACAAACCCTAAACTAATGTAATTTATTAACAGCCATATTTTACAAAATTACTGATGTTTTTCCAAACGGGATTAAAATGAAAAAGCAAATCACTCTTAGATCAAATGAGCTCTAAAAAGTCTGAGACCACAATGAAAACCTGGGTTTTTTGTTCGTTTATAATTAGAAATAAACAGGTTTTAAGGTTTTGAAATATCAAGGATTATACGCTATTTCTATGTCCCTATTTAAACGTAAGCAAATCTGTCCGATTTTCCTCATGATTAATCTCATTGACTAAAGCGTGTGTTCGGACAACACTCTGATTCGAACTAAAATGGATCAGAAGGTTTTGCACAAACTTGTGGAGTCCATGGCAGCTCTAGTGCACACTGTCATTAAAGCAAAAAGGGGAAATGACACATACTAAGAAACTCACTGAAGAAATTCATGTAAATATTTCAAAGAGTCTACTTTTCACTTTCACACAAGTTGTTATCAATTATATAATATGTCATGAAATCTGTTGTATTAAATTAGAGAAGAATGCAGAATAGCATAAACATTTTCACTAATGCTCTCAGACTCTGGACTCCACTGTAGCAAAACTGAGCTCATTCTGATGGATCGCTAATGCAGATGGAAATAATAAATAATAAACTACCAAGAAACAAAAGTAAATAAGACAATCAACCCAACTTCAGATGGAAATCTAATGCCATACAAACAGAACATGTCAATAATTTGGGTGATCATACTAATAAATAAGTGATCAAATTTCAGTGGAACAAACATACATTATATTTTCCCATAAGGCAAGAAAACATTACTTGATGACTTTTCTTCACAAGTCTAAAAAGTTCTCATTTACTCCAAAACAATTCATATAATTCTTTGGGTGAGTATATTTCAGGAAATCATGAGTCTTAGTTACAATAGTCTGGGTAAATACTCACCTCAATAAGCCATGGCTTCAGCTTGTCATCAATAATGATGTCATAGCCGTAGCACTCAAAGCAGTGTTTGTCGTTGATCATAACAGGCTGTGAGAGACAGGAAACAAAGGAAGCATTAGGTAAAATGTGCTTTGTGGTTGGAAATTCTGTTAACATTACAATGCTGTGCTTGTGCAGACAGAGTGCCTTATTCTGCTGTTTCACAAGGATTCAAAGAAAAGAAAATTCAATATAAAAATGATTTAAAAAACCCTTTCATTAACAAACGTTCCAGATAATACAAGAGGAATTTCCTGTAGTTGTTTAGTAATGTAGTGAAATCATGCAAGTCATTGAAACATCACTAATGTAACAGGCTTGTGTTGTGAAAACACTTCTATGTCAAGAAATAAGTACCTAGTTTACTTTTCTGACAGGCCGATTTCACTTCACGTGTGACTGGCAGTTTATATAAGGTGTAGATAGTCTAAATGAGAATTTTGGACCCTGTTATCGAGCGCTCTTTGTGCTTGTATAAACATTACAACACGTGACCCTGACATGGACACATATGTTAATAGTATTATATGCAAACACTTGCTATGCACAGATGTGGACATACACTATATTGCCAAAAGTATTCGCTCACCCATCCAAATAAACAGAATCAGGTGTTCCAATCACTTCCATGGCCACAGGTGTATAAAATCAAGCACCTAGGCATGCAGACTGTTTTTACAAACATTTGTGAAAGAATGGGTCGCTCTCAGGAGCTCAGTGAATTCCAGCGTGGAACTGTGATAGGATGCCACCTGTGCAACAAATCCAGTCGTGAAATTTCCTCGCTCCTAAATATTCCTCAGTCAACTGTCAGCTGTATTATAAGAACGTGGAAGTGTTTGGGAACGACAGCAACTCAGCCACGAAGTGGTAGGCCACGTAAACTGATGGAGCGGGGTCAGCGGATGCTGAGGCACATAGTGCGAAGAGGTCGCCAACTTTCTGCAGAGTCAATCGCTACAGACCTCCAAACTTCATGTGGCCTTCAGATTAGCTCAAGAACAGGGCGCAGAGAGCTTCATGGAATGGGTTTCCATGGCCGAGCAGCTGCATCCACGCCATACATCACAAAGTGCAATGCAAAGCGTTGGATGCAGTGGTGTAAAGCACGCCGCCACTGGACTCTAGAGCAGTGGAGACGCGTTCTCTGGAGTGACGAATCGCGCTTCTCCATCTGGCAATCTGATGGACGAGTCTCAGTTTGCCGGTTGCCAGGGGAACGGTACTTGTCTGACTGCATTGTGCCAAGTGTAAAGTTTGGTGGAGGGGGGATTATGGTGTGGGGTTGTTTTTCAGGAGCTGGGCTTGGCCCCTTAGTTCCAGTGAAAGGAACTCTGAATGCTTCAGCATACCAAGACATTTTGGACAATTTCATGCTCCCAACTTTGTGGGAACAGTTTGGAGCTGGCCCCTTCCTGTTCCAACATGACTGTGCACCAGTGCACAAAGCAAGGTCCATAAAGACATGGATGACAGAGTCTGGTGTGGATGAACTTGACTGGCCTGCACAGAGTCCTGACCTCAACCCGATAGAACACCTTTGGGATGAATTAGAGCGGAGACTGAGAGCCAGGCCTTCTCGTCCAACATCAGTGTGTGACCTCACAAATGCGCTTCTGGAAGAATGGTCAAAAATTCCCATAAACACACTCCTAAACCTTGTGGACAGCCTTCCCAGAAGAGTTGAAGCTGTTATAGCTGCAAAGGGTGGACAGATGTCATATTGAACCCTATGGATTAGGAATGGGATGTCACTTAATTTCATATGCGAGTCAAGGCAGGTGAGCGAATACTTTTGGCAATATAGTGTACATACTATCGTGCCACTGTGCACAATAAAAACTATTTTAAATCGTAACCACAGAGCATACATATACTGAGATTTGAGAAATGCCTTTGTGTGAGAAAAAAATCTCTTCTTTGTTTCAATTACCAATGTGAGTGTCTGTGTAGGCAGAGAGAAACAGGGAAATATGACTAACGTCTTCAGTGTGTATATGAGCATAGGTAGTTTTTGTAGTTTCAGTTCACATTGGACTTTAACTAGGCCTTCTTCTCTGTCAGCCATTGTGAGTTAAAATATATACATTTTATTTAGTTTGTGCGGTTCGCTGCCTCCAAGTACTCCAATTATCCAATCAAAGGACGGGAAATTGCTGAAGTAATCGTATGCCTGCTAGACGGCCCCAGTGACACCAACTCGAAATCTGATTGGTTAATGTAACAATTTCAGTGCCACTCATTTTAAGCTACGGGCGCCTGCACTATTGATTCTGAAGGCAGATTTCTTTCACCCTGGCAACACATGATGTCATCCACTGGCTGAAATATGATTGGATAAATACTCTTATCATAAATATACACTACTGGAAGCAGCACAACCAAGAGGAAAGCTATGAAATGTAGAGAATAGACTACTGGGAATAATTTAATACACATTCAGGAAAAAATATATTAAATATATTAAAATGCAAGTCAGTGATTCAGATCAGTGCTGTTTAGGCCAGCAGAGAAGACCTTGCTGGCCCTGACAGCCCAACACTGGACTTTAAATTAAAAGGCAAGGATTATCAGATATAGAGCATCAGATATAAGGTGAACATTTTCTTTCTTGTGCAAGAAATGAACTCAAGCTTCTGATTATAAGGCTGAAATCCTACTCACATTTTCCAACCTAAAATAGAGTCTTCTGAAATTAGTGATCCAAGGCATTGCCAGAAATCGTGCTGATGAAGCAATGCCTATTCCCCCTTTCAGCATTCTTATAGAAAGTTGTATTCATGAACTGTATTTAATTATTGGTCAAATGTGTGTGTGAGAAAGAGATACACTCACAGCCACAGCTTTGAGGGACTGTACCACAATCCAGTGGATCTGGTCAAAGAGATGGTTAGTGACTTCCTTTCCTCTGGTGCTTTCTAGATACAGGCGCAAGTTATTGACTGTCCATTTACCTCCGTGGACAGGGTTATAGTCATCCTGCACAACACACAGAGGTATTCAAGTTATACAGACATATACTATATTGCCAAACGTTTTGGGACACTCCTCCAAATCATTGAATTCAGGTGAAGCATTAAGAGTTCCTTTCACTGGAACTAAGGGGCTAAGCCCAACCCCTGAAAAACAACACCTGAATGCAATGATTTGGAGGGGTGTCCCAAAACCTTTGGATTTCGGTGAGTTCCAATAAAGACTATAACATCATGCAAACAATTTTTGGTATTGTCAGTGATAAAGCTAATCTTGAAACTGTTATCATCTGCATAGCTTTTACTTTTCTGCTCTGCATGCGAGGTGATTGATTCTCTCAAAATCCCTGAATGTGCTACAGTTTTTAAGTCTGTGTGGTTCTGGTTCTGGGTTCACAGTTGTGGTGGCCTTGCATAAGTTACCTTCAAAATCAGTAATGGGTGAAGTGAGCTAAATCAATGTTGATAACTGATTTGGAAGATAACTTATGCAAGGCCACCACTATATATAGTTACTTTTATCTACTCATTTTGTTATCTTCTTCTTCTTCTTTCGGCTTTTCCCTTAAGGGGTCGCCACAGCGAATTATCTCTCTCCATCTATCCCTATCTTCTGCATCCTGCATTTTGTCCCTAATGAGAAGCTTGCGGTGTAAGTGGCAAGGAAAAACTCCCTGAGATGATATGAGGAAGAAACCTTGAGAGGAACCAGGCTCAGAAGGGAACCCATCATCATTTGGGTGACACTGGGCAGTAAATATCCTCATTTATTACATCCATAAACCTCCTCTTTGACCTTCCTCTTTGCCTCCTGCCTGGCAGCTCCATGTCCAATATTCTCCTACCAATATACTCTCCCTCCTCTGAACATGTCCAAACCAAACCACTTTCATATACACATACATAATTATTATTGTGATGGTTGATGGCTGCATAAATTAAAAAAATATAATGGAGCATGCTGTTATAAGAAAATAATGAATAATGGTGTGGTGTAATGAGACCCAATTCCCAATACATAGGAAAGCTGATTATTTTCCAAAAAGAGTTATGATATTGTGGCATATGCAAAAATACATTGACGCTGTAACATATCTGTAATCTGGGTATAAGCGTATGATTAAACCAAGCTAAATGAATTCTTTTGCATCATCATGCTTGACTGTATTTATTTATTTATTTATTCCCCTTGAAAGACAGCATGGAGATAAAGTAATACAAGTGCTTCATGATGAAAATATTTTAACTTCCTCTACTAGAACCTTTAATATTCTCTGGTCAGACACGCACGCAAATGACCACACAGGAGTAAAAATATCAACACAGACACCCGGTCCTCTTGACATCATACTCACCCCATGTTTCTGGATTGCCACGTTTGTCAGATGCACAAACATGTTGTCCAGTTCACTAGTACTGGGGGTGTACTTAACAGTGCAAAACCGACAAAAACCAAGCTTATACCTGAAAAAGCAAAAACAGCATCATAAATAAATGTGTCCAGCTTCAGGTAATTGCTATAAAATACTGGTTACAGATATCTATGGCTCCTGGTTAATACTCACATGTAGCACTTCAGAGGCCGGTAGGTTGTGACCAAAACATACAGACGCAAATCAAACTTTTTCCCACCAATCAATAAGGGATTATCGATATACAGTGAGATCACATACGCCTCCTTGCCACTGTTAGCTGCCATGAACCTGAAGACAGACAACAGGACATTCTCACATCTGAGTGCTGACAGCCAAGATGATTTCAGGGCACAGAGCAACTACATAGGTGTTTGAAGGCAGTAGTGAACAGTGTAATAAGTAGGAAAAGAGAGTAAATGACCAAATGATTTAATTATATACTTTTAATTATCCATGTTTACATAGAAAAGTAATTCTATAGTCTGCATCCCATCCATTTTCTGTACACTTTATCCTAGGCAGGGTTGAAGGGAGCCTGGACCCTACCCCAGGCGACTCGGGCACATGTGGGGGACACACTAGACAGGGTGCCAGTTCCTTCCTTGGACCACTATTGATAGATAGTGACAACTATAGACCGGGAACACCCCACAAGAGCTGCAGTTTTGGAGATGCTCTGATCCAGTCATCTAGCCATCACAATTTGGCCCTTGTTAAACTCGCTCAAATTCTTACACTTGCCCATTTTTCCTGCTTCTAACACATCAACTTTGAGGACAATGTTCGCCTGCTGCCTAATATATCCCACCCACTAACAGTTACCATGATGAGGAGATAATCAGTGTTATTCACTTCAGCTGTCACTGCTCATAATGTTATGTCTGATCGGTATATATACAAATGTAGATGAATGTATGGATTGAGGGATGGATAGATGGATGGAAGATAGATAGATAGATACATACACTATATTGCCAAAAGTATTCGCTCACCTGCCTTGACTCGCATATGAACGTAAGCGACATCCCATTCCTAATCCATAGGGTTCAATATGACGTCGGTCCACCCTTTGCAGCTATAACAGCTTCAACTCTTCTGGGAAGGCTGTCCACAAGGTTTAGGAGTGTGTTTATGGGAATTTTTGACCATTCTTCCAGAAGCGCATTTGTGAGGTCACACACTGATGTTGGACGAGAAGGCCTGGCTCTCAGTCTCCGCTCTAATTCATCCCAAAGGTGTTCTATCGGGTTGAGGTCAGGACTCTGTGCAGGCCAGTCAAGTTCATCCACACCAGACTCTGTCATCCATGTCTTTATGGACCTTGCTTTGTGCACTGGTGTGCAGTCATGTTGGAAGAGGAAGGGGCCAGCTCCAAACTGTTCCCACAAAGTTGGGAGCATGGAATTGTCCAAAATGTCTTGGTATGCTGAAGCATTCAGAGTTCCTTTCACTGGAACTAAGGGGCCAAGCCCAGCTCCTGAAAAACAACCCCACACCATAATCCCCCCTCCACCAAACTTTACACTTGGCACAATGCAGTCAGACAAGTACCGTTCTCCTGGCAACCGCCAAACCCAGACTCGTCCATCAGATTGCCAGATGGAGAAGCACGATTCGTCACTCCAGAGAACGCGTCTCCACTGCTCTAGAGTCCAGTGGCGGCGTGCTTTACACCACTGCATCCGACGCTTTGCATTGCACTTGGTGATGTATGGCTTGGATGCAGCTGCTCGGCCATGGAAACCCATTCCATGAAGCTCTCTGCGCACTGTTCTTGAGCTAATCTGAAGGCCACATGAAGTTTGGAGGTCTGTAGCGATTGACTCTGCAGAAAGTTGGCGACCTCTTCGCACTATGCGCCTCAGCATCCGCTGACCCCGCTCCGTCAGTTTACGTGGCCTACCACTTCGTGGCTGAGTTGCTGTCATTCCCAAACACTTCCACGTTCTTATAATACAGCTGACAGTTGACTGTGGAATATTTAGGAGCGAGGAAATTTCACGACTGGATTTGTTGCACAGGTGGCATCCTATCACAGTTCCACGCTGGAATTCACTGAGCTCCTGAGAGCGACCCATTCTTTCACAAATGTCTGTAAAAACAGTCTGCATGCCTAGGTGCTTGATTTTATACACCTGTGGCCATGGAAGTGATTGGAACACCTGATTCTGATTATTTGGATGGGTGAGCGAATACTTTTGGCAATATAGTGTAGATAGATCCATACCATGTGACTTTTTTTTTTTTTTTATACCTCCCCTAATGTATCTTACGTGGAGGTGCGGCTATCCCTTGACCACTTCTTGATCTGTGAGAGTTTGTTGATAAGGAAGATGCCTTTCCCCTGAGCTTTCCCACAAGGCTTCATAATCCATGTGCTGGATGGACTCTTACGGAATTCTTCCACAAAAAGATTGTAGTCCGCTGGGAGCATGAACGTCACTGGCACGAAATCTGTCCAGACCGCAGACAAAAAACAGACAGATAAGACAAAGCAGAATACTCACGTGACAAATCTAAGGTGTGGGCAGACAGGCTGTTAAGATTACCCAGATAAAGATATTTCCCATTTTCATCTTTCTCTGCAAGAGGGCTGCTCTCCTTCTCCAACTCCTTCCTGTAGCGCTTAATGTTCTTAATCATTAGATCCTTTCTTGTCAGCTCATAGTGGTTTGGGAAGTGGTTAACCATCTGATCATCAGACAGGCGGTAACCCGTGTCTACACTGAACACGTTGCGAATAGTCTGGATGCTCATCCTGCAGAGGACACATTCAATCATGACCAAGGTAAGCTTAGGAGGAAAAGCTAACAAAAATCATTTTATGATTCAAAACCGCCTAAAGGAAAAAAATCCACTGTGAACAACTTGCATACCAATATTCATAATCAAGTTTCGCAAAAGATTTATTAGTTTAGTTCTAACTAAAGTGTGTGATGCAGCAGCACTTTACTCCTTTAGTCAGTCTGGCTTCCTCATCTGTACTCAAACAGATCAGGTTCCAAAGCTTTCATGTTAATAGCTTGACCAACATACTCATCATCATTTCTCATTAATATGATGTTGCTGGAAAATTGTGAGTATAGAAGCTAACAACAAAATCTGATCATTATCTGATCAGTGTAACATTATGACCACTGAGAGGTGATGTGAATAACACTGATGATCTTCTCATCATGGCACCTGTTAGTGGGTGGGATATATTAGGCAGCAAGTGAATATTTTGTCCTCAAAGTTGATGTGTTAGAAGCAGGAAAAATGGGCAAGCGTAAGGATTTGAGCGAGTTTGATAAGGGCCAAATTGTGATGGCTTGACGACTGGATCAGTGCATCTCCAAAACTGCAGCTCTTGTGGGGTGTTCCCAGTCTGCAGTGGTCAGTATCTATCAAAAGTATCCTTTAAGTCCTGCAAGTATCCTTTTCGCAACTTACAGGACTTAAACGATCTGCTGCATCTTGGTGCCAGATACCACAGCACACCTTCAGGGATCTAGTTGAGTCCATGCCTCAATGGGTCAGGGCTGTTTTGGCAGCAAAAGTGGGACCAATATTAGGCAGGTGGTCATAATGTTATGCCTGATCTCTGTGTATGTGTAATATATATATATATATATATATATATATATATATATATATATATATATATATATATATAACCATCCAATTTCGAATCATCAGCCTACAAATTAACACCAGACCCAACACCCAACAATTCCATATAAATATATGTAATGTCTTTCAGGGTGGACTTTTCCTTTAAGTGCTTATATTAAAGTGCTGTCTTGCCAGTAAAAGTTCCAGTCTTCGTTGTCGGTGACTTGGACCCATCCTCTCTTCTCAAAGTTGTTGACGAGCACAGATTTCTCTATGTCAGTCACCCACTTCACCTTACCAGCCATCACGCCTTCTGTAGGGATGGACAAGACCTTCTCCTCATTGCAGGGGGCAGAGAGTGCGCGTGCCTCCACCCATCAAGTACCAGTCCTGAGGATCATGAAGAATTTAAGTGCAAGACACAGACACACACACACACACTTCCTTAATCCAGGATTCCACTTAATTACGACACTTACCGTCCAAGGCCCTTAAAGCATCCTAGCTAACTCACTAGCCAGCTGCAGTACACGGAATGAGCCTCAAAACATCTGTATTTAAAATGTCGGCCCCTGTTATTGTTTTCTTAAACAGGAAAAATTCTCAATTCTTTTTCACTTTTTCTAAATGCATCTTTCTCTATGTGTGCAGTAAAATAACAACACAACACAGGTGCTTCCTAGGAGGAGGATGTCCATGGCAACGAACCTAGCATATGTGTATTCCGGAAAATCCCGCCTCCCGAATCCTATGATTGGCTTCTTAGAAGACTTCCTATGTTATGATTGGCTAGACAAGCGCATTCTCAACAGGGAGGAACCAGAGCAGGGTGGCAGTTGATGCAGTTGGATTTCCAACAAAAAAATATCAAAATAAAAGTATCATACTCATCTATTCCCACCAATAAAACAAACATAAAGTTTAATCTTCGTTAAAGCCTAATTAGGGTAAAATCCTTCAACATACTGAGATGTGCCCCCCTGTACCCTATTTACAAATCTATTTTTCATTTGAATTCCCAAGTTACATTTTTATAATTACACTGAAATACATCAAAATGCATAAAATGGTATTTCATGGTTTGATTTTGTGCACAACCCTTCAAATTAATTTATAATAATCATATATTAATAATTCTATTTATTTATTTATTTATTTATTTATTTATTTATTTAGCAAAATTTGTATATGATTGTGAGGAGCCAAACTTGAAATGGATTACACCAAAAAATGCTTTTTTAATGGCTGATTATTCTAAAATATTAAACCATGCACACATTTCAAACCACAAAATGCAATGTCAGTGTAATGTAAACCACAACTGTGGGTTGTTGATCGGAAGATTGGGCTTCAACCCCCAGCACCACCAAACTGCAACTGTTGGGCCCTTGAGCAAGGCCCTCAAACTGCCCATGCTCCAGACCCTGCGCTCTGACCCCAACCTTCCAAGGATGGGATATGT
This sequence comes from Hemibagrus wyckioides, assembly GCF_019097595.1. Classification (NCBI taxonomy): domain Eukaryota; kingdom Metazoa; phylum Chordata; class Actinopteri; order Siluriformes; family Bagridae; genus Hemibagrus; species Hemibagrus wyckioides. The sequence goes on along the minus strand of NC_080728.1, from coordinate 10,754,787 downwards.
GAAGAAAGTGTTTCACTGTGCAGTAATGTACATGTATCACGGTGTTACATGTATAACTCTCTCATCCGTTAGATTCAGGGTCTGCTCAGTTACTCTCACTATTGCATATCTTGCCATTACAAACAGACTCAATTTCATTGTCACTTTCATGCTGCTCTTTGCACAATTACTTAGGTATTTGAACAATTAATTCTATTTGCACTGTCACTTTGTTACATATAAAATTGCACATCAAGGGCGGCACTGCAATTAACCTCATTTCTCCTATTAATCTTATTTTATTTCTATGCTTCTTATATACTGTAGTTGTTCTTAGCATTGCACTATTAAGTGTAACTGGTCAGTTATCATATTACCCTGTGTATACTGAGTATATGTAAGATATGCAGTGTGCAATCTACAACCTGTCTTTGTTTTACTGTCTCTATTGCTGCTGGATATCTGGAATTTTCTTCGGGATCAATAAAGTATCTATGTATCTGTGTATCTATGTATCTATCTATCTAGTGACAAAGGCAACTAAAATGTCACATACAACTGCAAACAAAAGCATAAAAATGCATTCATTAATCATCTCCGGTACCTCCTTTTTTCAGATCAGGGTGAATCCAGAGCTATCCTGGTAGCGCTGGGTGCAAGGCTGACATATTCACCTTGCATAGGACACATGTCCACTTCTGGGCAAAACAAAATTCCACACAATCACCCAAACTCAGGATTGAACCCAGGATTTGTGAAGCAATGACATTCACTGCAGAAATGTGTCAGCAGCATAAATGTTCAGATTTGTACATTTTTTAAATTCTGACTGTAGTGACACATTTCTCATTTCGTAAGTCTTAATCTAGGCAGCAAGCCGAAGCAGTTCCTCACAGCTCCACGGTGTAGGGTTCAGTTCTCAGCTCCGGTTACTGTCTGTAATGTTGTCCATATGGATTTCCTGCAACTACCTCAAGTTCCCAAAAACATACATGTAAGTACTCTAATTTGCCCCTAGAGGATGGATTCCTGCCTTTATGCAGTGTACCTGGTGTAGACTCCACTCCACTGTGTAGGTGTAACAGATTCAAGTTCACCTGATGTACCATAGCAGATACAGAATACCCATAATGCATTATGGTGTTCAAAAGAGAGTATTCTTCCATTTCTGACAAATTCATGTATCATTATCATGTGATCATTATGTTTTGCATTTTAATATTAAACCATAATATTTTATTAAGTTGCTAAGATTATGTACCTGTAGGTACCAGTAAAGCTTCTCTACAACATTTATTATCATTAGACACTTCAGAAAAAATGCATTATACTTATATCTCAGTGGGCCTGTTTTTAAAACTTTTCCAAAACTGGACGTTTGAACAATTACAATACCATTTACATAATTTGTAAACATAATGCATTTTCTGCATGGACCCAATTCTAACCGGGTCAAGCAGTTATTAATATTTATATATAAACATGTTATTTTGAAAGTACAATCAAAGCTACAGATCCAGAATAGAGCACATAAAGGTTTTATTTGTCATTCAGTACAACTTTCATATCAATATTTATTTTCACAGGTAGGGAATACTGTGGTAACGAAACTCAGATAAGCTGTATGATGCAGTCTTTATGTAATTACATTACAGTCCTGGTAGTAGATGTAATATGAAACATCATATTTTGGGGGGAGCAAGTGAACCAATATAAAATGCTATAAAATTAAAGGTTGTAGTTCCTCCCCTCAACACTAAGAAGTAAAAATTGTATTTATGAATTGCATTTCAACTTCTCAAGTCACACTATACTGCCAAAGGTTTTGGGACACCCCTCCAAATCATTGAATTTAGGTGTTGTTTATCAGGGGTTGGGCTTGGCCTATATTGAGTCACTGTCTTCACTCTAATTCATCCCAAAGGTGTTCTATAAGGTTGGGGTCAGGACCAGTCATGTTCCTCCACACCAAACTCACTCATCCATGTCTTTATGGACCTTGCTTTGTGCACTGGTGTACAGTCATGTTGGAACAGGAAGGGGTCATCCCCAAACTGTTCCCACAAAGTTGGGAGCATGAAATTGTCCAAAATGTCTTGGTATTATGAAGCATTAAGAATACCTTCCACTGGAACTAAGGAACCAAGCCCAACCCCTGAATTCAACGATTTGGAGGGGTGTCCCAAAACTTTTGGCAATATAGTGTATCATGAGGACTAATAAATTTTCTCTGCTCCTTGAAGGATCTGCATTAAAACATAATTAAGATATAAAGAAAACCAGGCAACAACCCTAGAGGTATAATGTATGGCTGTAGGTCTTTAAAGGGCTTAGTGTATCTGTGAAGGAAGAATCAGAACCCAATTGAAAACTATTTCTTTGGTGAGAGACACTGGCTTTTCTGATGCACTTTTAAAGTATGTGCCTGATTAAAAGATTTTCCACAGCCACATTTGAACGGCCTTTCCTGCGTATGCACCAGCATGTGTCTTTTCAAGTGTGTATTGCAAACAAAACCTCTTTTACAAATGCTGCAGTTGTAAGGCCGCTCTCCCGTGTGTATTCGCATGTGGACGCTCAAATAGCATGTCTGTGTGAAGGTCTTGGAGCAGAGCGTACAGCGGAAAGGTCGCTCTCCCGTATGATAGCGCATGTGTTTCGCAACCTCGCCCTTGGTCAGGAACGTCTTGGCGCATTTAGGGCAGCTGTATGGCCTCTCTCCCGTGTGGGTCCGGCGATGTCTGTGTAGTGTGGACGCTCGGAAGAACATCTTCCCGCAGAACTCGCAGGGAATGCTCGCTCCTGTCGTATGCTTTAGCGAATGACTCTGGAGAGCGTGACGGGTTTTAAAGCGATTCTTGCACTGAGAGCATGTATATGGTCTTTCTGATTTGTGAGACACTGAGTGCCTCTGCAGACTGATGTTGCTGTTGAAGCGTTTCCCACACTCCTCGCACAGGAAAGCCTTGTCCCCGGTGTGAATTTTTGCATGTACAGTGAGTGCACTGCGCTGTTTAAAGCTCTTCGAGCAATAAGAACACTGGTAAGGCCGCTCCTCGCTATGTGTCTTCATGTGTTTAACTAAAGCCTTGAGGTCCGTGTGACTTTTGGCGCACTTGGAACACTGGTAGGGTCCTTTGAAATTATGGACCTTGAGGTAGTGCTCCCTCAGCGAGTCGAGCCGCTCGAGAGTCTCAGAGCACAAAGTACAGGGATGCTTGCTCTCCTTCTCATGCGCCAAAGTATGCCTTGCTAGTTCACTTTGGCTCAGGCAGTATTTACCACACTGAGAACACTGCAGCAGATCTTCTCCCCAATGAATGTGCACATGCTTCTGAATCTCAAGCAGTGTATTGAACAAAGCATCACATTTCACACACTTGAAGCATCGCTCACAGCTTCCACAAATCTGCTTGTGCTTTATTAGTGTTCCCGCATCTTTACAATTCTTCTCACACCGACTGCAGGTGAGAAACGAATTGCTCTTCATGGATTGAGCCGCATTCCCCTGTTGTTCTTGCTCATCCATACACACAGATTCTTGATGTAAAGCATCTGCAGAAACACCAGTCCCAGGTTCAGCTGCGTCAGACTCTTGCTCTGTGGAAAGACACTGTACTGAACTTGTGCACTGATTTTTCCCTTCACAAACATCCTCATGTTTTTGGAGGTTGTAGGAATACTTGAAGCCTTCACCACAGTGAGAGCATTTATGAGGGTGGATGGATGAAGGGGATCTCAAGAGGCATCTTGAGTGCCAGTTGACCGGGATTGAGCTTGGACCATGTGTGGGCTCTGATACATCACTCATGAACATCACAGAGCTGGGCTGAATTCCAGAGCCAGGACTTATAACTGGATCTGAACTTTCTGTTTTCTCACTAGAGTTGTAGAGATCCTGACATGTTGCTTCATTTACCTCAATGTTTTCACTTCCATCCTCTGTGACTGCGACCTTTCTCCGGTACACCACCACGTAATCTTTAGGTGCACAGACACGCTGCTGATGTCTCCTCAAATCAAAAGTGTACCTGAAGGTCTTACCACAATTCCGGCACAGAAAAGGACGATCGACTGTATGAGACACCTGATGTCTTCTCATATCCGAGCTTCGACTGAACGTCTTGCCGCAAGTGGGGCATGTTTTACAGACCGGTACTCCTCTGTAGGACCGAACCTTACTGACAGGGCTACTCTGGTTTTCTGAGTGATGAGGTGTGCTCACGATGTCCTGAGGTGTCGTTTCTTCTTTAGACACATAAAGCCGCTTGTATTCTTCTGGATGGTGAACGATGAGGTGGTGGTGCAGCTGGATCTCCTCACCATCCTGGAAGGAGCACAGAGAGCAGGCATATTGCCCAGGTGCCTTTTTCACTACTGTATCTAGGAAAAATGCAAAGGTAAGAAACACAAATATTGGACTTAGTAACAGTACAGTGCAGAGATGGACAAATCACCAGGTTTGTATTCATCATAACCCCTTTATTTGTGACTCATAGATCATTGAAAGTCTTTACCTCTTGTCAGCCAAGCACACAAATGTTCATTTGGCATGTCAATTTGTTAGCACAAGAATTAAAAACGAGTGAAAATGCATGTAGCCATAAAACAAATAGGCTAGATTTAGTTTCAGGTCTACAGTTGAGTCTGAATTTAAGATTTTCTGAGCAAGTCATGAGGCAAGAACCTTGAAGCATTTACTTGCTTGGTGGCTTTATGTATTTTACCTAATGAATTGAGTTTAAACTGAAAAGCACAGGAGGATTTAACAGCATCTCTGTATAAGTGAAACCTTCTCCAGTGCTCAGGCTGCTTTCACTCTAGACATTTTTTTCCTAAACTGTCAGCACATGTTGTAATCTCATTCCAGAAATAGAAATCATTCTTATCTTTGTTGTTCATAGCTCTTGACAGACAGGCTAGCTGGTACATTGGGCAAGATTATGTAAGTAGCAAAATTAGTACGGTTACAATGTGCATGTTATTTGAGCCACCCTTTTTAATAACATAAAAGTGCTTTGGTAGTAAGCTCAAATTAGCTTATCAGAACTGCATGGCAAAAAAGTTATGACCTAATGGTTTAGTACATATAAGCATGAAAAGTGACTAAATACTTACATTTCTTCTTTAACTTTGGAACAATGCTGGAGATGCCATTTTTGAGTCCTATTGGCCTAGAAAACAAAACAAATACAATTTTATATTACATACACACTATATACAGTTTTATAATTTACAATTTTATATTACATACACACTATATACAGCTCTGAAAAAAAAAAGAGACCACTGCCCAATCTCCAGATTTGAACCCTATTGAAAACCTCTGGAATGTCATCAAGAGGAAGATGGATGGTCACAAACCATCAAGCAAAGCTGAGCTGTTTGCTTTTTTGCAAAAAGAGTGGTATAAAGTTCCCCAACAGCAATGTGAGAAACTGGTGGAGATCATGGAGCCAAAACATGCAAATCAGGGTTATTCCACCAAATACTGATTTCTTAATGTTATTTAGCCAAAGCATTAACACAATTTGCTTACAAATAATTTGCATTTTGTTTTATTTGAGTTATTAAAGCTCTGCAAATACTGCATGATCTTGGGTTATTTTGATGTGTTGTCATTTCCTTTAAATATACCAATATAACAATAGCTATATTTTGAATTTAGGAGAAATATTGTCAGCAGTTCACAAAAAATGAAATAAAACTGTTCATCTCACCAGTACATGAACCTGTAAGAAAAAAAAAAAAAGATTATTTTGCAGTGGTCTCTTTTTTTTTTCCCCCAGAGTTGTACATACTGATCAGCCATAACATTATGCCCACAGACAGGTGCATAACACTATATCCTCATTACAAGCACCTGCTAGTGGGTGGAGAAAATGGGCAAGCGTAAGGATTTGAGTGAGTTTGACAAGGGCCAAATTGTGGTCAGTATCTATCAAAAGTGGTCCAAAGAAGGAATAGTGGTGAACCGGCGACAGGGTCATGGATGGCCAAGGACCAACACAATATTAGGCCTAATGTTATGCCTGATCAGTGTACACGCAAACACAGACAGACTGTGTTAATCTACTTATATACATATGTATATATGTTATATTCCAAAAAATTAAAGGGACAAACAATTAAAAGAAATAAACTGACATATAAATTACATACTATTACTATTGTTATTATTACTATTATTATTAGTGTAGACATACCTGTTAATTGATGCACCTGGAACCATAACATTTTTCTCTTCCTGCTTTTTACTGCATGATGTTTTATTCTGAGGATCCTTCCTTGGTCGGCCACAGCCTCGTTTTCGTGGTCCAAGGTTAAAAGTCTTAGAAAGTTGTGTATCAGAAAGATCAAGCCTGTGCAGTTTAACAAAAGGCTGTTTGATTTTGTACAATCTGACCGACTCTGCTTCCTCCGTCTGATTCTTCACTATTCCCGTCTCTTCTCGAGGAGTTAGGGATTCCTCTCTGGCATCAGCAGCTTCCATGTCCACAACACTGACTTGGACAAGATCTTCCTTTTCAGATCTTTCATCCAAAGTGTTCATAGTGTCCACAGATTCGACCTCTTCCGTAGAATTGTTAGTGTCTGCTGGATCACATTCTTTCGATTCTTGTGCATCGTACTGTATGCTGTCATCATTTTCCTCAGATAGGTCATTCTGAATGTACTGGGCAATAACAACTGACTCTAGCTGGACCTCTTGGCAATATGAAGGGATGTAATTAAGCCCTGACTCTGACTGAGTGTCTAGAGGTGTCTGTTCTCTGAGAAGAATTTGTTCTAATTGAGGACTGCTGAGACAGGAGAGTATGCAATCATCAGGAGAGGTGGAAAACAACTGTGTCAATTCTGAAAAGAAAAAAAAAAAAGGAATTAAAGATACAAACATTAAATATGTGGGGAAAAAAAACCCTTAGTAACAGCTTTTTGAAAACAAACATTTCTCCTGCTCTCTATATACCGTATATGGAATCTTGACACAACAAAGGAAATGGTCAGTTTCAGGTCAGAAAAATGAAAAATGATAACCTTTTATTTCTGCATTGGCTTCTTTTTGATATTTAAGAATGTTTCTCATTTGCTGAGGTTGTGAGAGAGACTGAACACATTCCTCCATGACTGTAGGGGCAGTGCTGAGCATATGGGCAGCCTGGGAAGAAAAAGACAGAATAAAACAGAGAATATTGTCAAACCCAAACAAGTTTAATCAGCTTCTTAATCAACCGAGTGTGAATTAGGTTATGAATACGTGTGTGCAGTATACTGCTGATGAAAATTTCCAATGATTAGTGATGAAACAATAATATTTGCATATTTATTAAAGCCATAGAGTGTATAATGCCTGAGCTTTTGACCAACAGATACATCCACGTTGGCACTTTTTACAGGCTATGTGCTCTTAAACTATTGAAGCTTGGATTTGATTCAGGAGCTCAGTCAACTAGGTCATTAATAAGAAGAACTCACTAATAACTGTAGTGTATTCACACTATAACAAAACAACAAAAATAACAGACCCCACTTTTAGAACCACTGGTCTAAGCTACACTGTCTTTCTTAAGTATTCAAAAAGCATTATGTTTGGCAGAAATGACCAACCCTGCTCAAACATGGTGGTGGTTGCTGCGTGTTGTACAAATACACTTCATTAGAAGGCACTGGGAAATGGGTCAGGGTTGAGAGTTTGGCCAAAATGGTTGTAAAAGGCTTGAGACTGGGGCTGGGCATTCTAACAGGACAAATGACCCTAAGAATACTGCTAAAGCTCTCTGGAATGGGTCAAAAACTTTTTGAATAAGAACTATTAAGGCCACCTCTTTTTCTAACAAGAAGACAAATGATAAAGCCCTTATCTAAAAAAAATGCCGCTTTCTACAACACAATTCATTCCCTGCTGATGTGATTTAATCTTGGCTAATGGTTTAAATAGTGCTGATTACTCAATTGAATAGAATAAACACATGATTTAAAAAACTTGACGCTACTACTTCTATATCGTCTTCATACCTCCTCTAGAGTAGGCTGTGGAAGAGCATTTACTAGTCTAGACAGAAACAGCCACATCAGCTTCTGTAACGCCATACTGAACTTCACGCCATACTGCAAGGGATATACATCCTATGAAAAGGAAATAAATAATTCGAGATTAAAAAATGCACATTAAAAAAAAGCAGTATCCAAGTCTTTAATAGAACAGACTTTAAATAGTAAATAGAAATAGTACACAGAAGACTCTGTATCTTTCACAAATATTGCTAAGGCTGAAATAATGCAGTTCTCACCTTAAAGAAAACGCTTCTCTCAGCTGGATCCTTCATTAAAATCTGCACCAGAGCCACAAAGTTTGCTCCAGATTCTTCCACACGTGTATCACCTGCCTATAAAAGAGCAACTCAGATTATGGACTCATGGTTCATACATTCAATGTAATAGCTTGTACAATGCTACATTGGTAACAAGAAGCTTGCCCTTGTAGAAAACACTAAAGGGACTTCAGCTGATTAACTACATTTTGTGTAAACTTGTGTAGACTTCTTTAATGTATTCCAAGAGTCATTTCACATGATGTTATAAAAATAAATGGCATGACATGAAGTCTGAATAACAGATGTCTGACCTCCAGTTCCTTGTGAAGTGCAACGAGGGTCTCGATCCGCTGTAAATTGGCCTGAACTGTATCTGGATCAGCCGGAGACTCCATGGCACATAACTCCAGAACAAGCTGAAAAAGGATAGACCAAGAAGATCACAGGACTGACTAACTTACAATTTTGTTTGGTCAGAAGATATTGAATATTGTCTTTGACGGTAGTGCCCGCTGTACAATATATTGTTGATATGGTGAATTTTTTAGGAAAAGATCTAATGTTAGTGCTTTGTAAACAAAAGATGTAAAACTCTAACTTTAGGTTTTTAAGCCAGATTCAAACCTGATACCAATGCATCAAATCCATTATTATTATTATTATTATGGTTGTTGTTGTTATTATTATACTATTTGGAGTTTAAGCAAATATTTGTAGCAATCTTGAGTAAATTATCCTTGTGTTAAGTTTTGCCTATTTCTGTTTTTCTTTAACTACCACACACTTCTTACATCACTGCTTTAACATCTTTGTGCTGTGACAGAATTCTGGCCCGGTGTGCATGCCTACATCTTTGAAATGTTTCATGGCCTTCATCAATCCATTCATTTATCCATTTTCTGAACCCCATATTCTCTGCAGGATTGTGAGAAGTTTGGAGCTTATCCCAGAGGATTCGGGAAAAAGAATTGGATGACCAAACTGGCTTGAGCTAAAAGACTCACAAGGCTAACATCTAAAATAATCACTCTGGACAACCGTGGTGAGCTGAAAAGCATCTCAGGATGCACAACACCAGGGGATGTGGTAGCTTAGTGGTTGAGGTGTTTACTAATCCAAAGGTTCCCAGGTCCACCAAGCTGCCAGTGCTGGGCCCTTGACCCTCAATAAAAATGCGACAAAAATGTACGTCACTCTGGATAAGGGTGTCTGCCAAATGCAACACATCAAACCAACTGACTTCTAGGTTTGTGCAGTTTTGGTGAGCTGGTGCTCACTGACCGAAGATGAAAACAGATGACTTTTCGCCAGGATCCTCTGCTGAATGTCCTGCAGTAAGGTTTATCTCACCTTTGCTCTGAGACCCATGGTGAGCTGAGTCTTCTGTCTGTAACTCAGCAGATCAGGCAGAGTGTCAGTGATGAGAGACACAAACTCCTCCAGCATGCCGTAGTGTGTTACCGCTTCCTGTTGGATCAGGTGCCATCCAGCTGCAGACAGCAGCCTGAGAGGAGACAGCAGACAGCGCAGGAACAGAGCACTACCTAAACACATACACACAGTAGAGACTTTCAACACTTTTTAATCCAGACTAGCTAATCATGATCAATATACACTGGGAGTAAACACAACTCATTTACCTTCTTCCTGAGCCTGCATCTTTACTCCTGTCTGTTTTTACTGCAGCCTTCTTCCCAGATGTCGAAATTTCTCATAACACACTTTCGAAAGTATTCATAGCTAATGCTCTGCTGGGTTTATTGCATGCTTCTCCGTTTCACACTCGAATGCTTTGCTGTGGGTTTCAGTCTGTTACCGAGCGCCCTCTGCAGGTATGGAGCAAAAAATCAGCATCCTGAAACTTGTTTTATTATTGTCACTACTGCGCATGTGCGAAATAGCTGCAACAACACCATATAGCATAATTGAACATATATAACAGAAGAGAAATACAATATTGCATATAAATGCCGTCAGTACAATAAAATTTAGCCAGAGGAATAAAGAAAAATATTATGAAGGTGACATTGTAAATATTACCTGTCTATTTCAAATTTGCAGATAATATAAGAAGTCCTGAGAGCTTTTATATACCATATTGTAGTATTGTTTAAATTCGTTGATAAAATGAAATAAATTTGGTGTATATGAAGCTTCCCAATTACAACCAGTAATTGAATAATATATGCTTTATCCTGGACAGCATGGTGGCTTAGTGGTTAGCACCGTTGCCTCACAGCAAGAGGGTCCTGGGTTTGCGTCCCAGGTTCGAACAGGCAGGGGCCTTTCAGTGTGGGGTTTGCATATTCTCCCCATGTCTATGTGGGTTTACTCTGGTTTCCTCCCACAGTCCAAAAACATGTACATCAGCTTGATTGGTAATTCTAAATTGCCCATAGGTGTGTGGTTGTCTGTCTCTATGTGTGACCCTACGATGGACTGGTGACCTGTCCAGGGTGTACCCCTGCCTTTCGCCCTATGTGCACTGGGATAGGCTCCAGCAGACCCCCGTGACCCTAATTAGGAATAAGCAGGTATAGACAATGGATGCTTTATCCTTTTCTATCCCATAACCATTAACATATATCATTATATCAGACCCACCCAGTTTAACAAGTGTATTACGTTTTCTTGTAATGAAATTCTCGACATCAACCCAAAATATCTTTGTACAAATGCGATGAAAAAATAAATGACAAATTGTTTCTTTATTTCATTACTACACAATTCACAGGAGTAGTCAATATTAAGTTTAAAACCTTCCAATACATGTTTATACGAAACTTCCTTTAATTTATTATTATATCATTATAGTACTGACAGCAGTATTCAGTAGTATACGGACGCATTTCCGCACATGAGCAGTACAAATCGTGACAATTATCCAAAATATATATTTTCAATTCATATTCAGTCAATTCACGCTTCTATATCCACTCACAGAATTTCCCCAAAAGCAATTTTTCTTTTAGTTCTTTTCTTGAACTCAACACCACTCTTTGTGTCATAACCTGTAATTGCATTGACACAAAATGCTTTCATTCTTACAAACATTTCTCATTCAGATTATATCTTACATTCGACTTACAGTTTATCTCCTTTTCTACAACTGAGCAATTGAGGGTTAAGGGCCTTGCTCAGGGGCCCAGCAGTGGCAGCTTGGTGGACCTGACAGCCTTCCCATCAGTAATCTAACTCCTTAACCGCTAAGCTACCACATCCCCTGTTTCTACAGCTCAAATTTTAAATCATTCATGCAACATTGCCTGAGTGAGAGTATTGTTATACTTAATATCAGCATGCCAATAATTTGGATCACAGGTAATCACAGCTGTGCTGAATGCTGATATCCATAGAAAATAAAAATGAGTAATACAGAAAGTAATACTGACTGATATTTAGGTCACAATTTAGCCTAATATTTAATTTTTGCTCCATCACTAAAATAGGTAAATAATTAAATAATAGGTATGAATAGTTAAATACCCTTGGAATGCTCCAATCAAATTATTTCACTGGAAATAACAGCTGTTTAATTTGTTTACATTCATTCATCTTTAGAGGTTGCCTTGCCCGAGTCAGGGTGGCTTTGGAGTCTATGCCAGAAACACTAGGACCCCCACATTTATACACATATTCAAACCTAGGGCCCTTAAGCATAACCAGTCCACCTGGTACATTTACTTTTCTTACATTTGGCAGACACCGTTATCCAGAGCAACTTACATTTTATCTGATTTTTATACAACTTAGCAATTGAAGGTTAAGGGCTTTGCTTAAGGGCCCAGAAGTGGCAGCTTGGTGGACCTGGGATTCAAACTCAATCTTCCGATCAACACCTTAACCACTAAGCTCCCATCCTAACCACACCTTGACAGCTCAAGACAGAACGCTGGTGCTGTGAGGCAGCAACTCTGCACCTCTGTGCCATCCAGAATGCAAGGCATTTAAAAAATATTAGAAATGATTCATGTGAATGTCCTTATTGTTTTCATGCCTATAACAGGGATGCTAGTCAGTGTCATTTGGTCTATTTCTATGCAAAGTATCAAACAAAACAATCTTGTTATTGTGAAATGCATCACATAATCTCATACTCTTATCCAGAGCAAGTTACATTTATCTGATTTATACAACTGAGCTGTTGAGGGTTAAGGGCCTTGCTCAGGGGCCCCACACCGGCTTCCGGTCTTCCAACTCCTTAACCACTGAGCTACCACATCCTTTATTTATTTAAGTAAACAAAATTGAAGGAAAAAAATTAGATTATTAAGCAAATAATAATATATACTGTAGAGATATCTCATCAGAACAACAAATACAATTCTGAAGTATTCTTTTAAACGGCCTCACAACAGATCTGTGTAAAGATCAACATCTTTATTGACAAATCTGTTTCTTTACACTTTACCTGGTTTACAATATCCAAGAAAATGTTAAGCTCTCACACACATGCACAAAAGAACACAGCATATAATTTTACACAGTTATTCATCATCTAGCAAGTATAAAATCACTTTTTTTTCTGCACCAAAATTTGAGGCCTTGTCTCAAAAGTGGTTGCAGCACACTCCGCCTTCGCCCTTGGCTGCATTCGCCATATTGTCTTGTGGCTACGTCCGAAACCACACCCTATTCACTATATAGTGTGCTGCTCTCGGAGTCCGCCATTTTGTAGTCGAATCACAAATTCCGCTCCCTACGTTAGGAAGTGTGCTACTTGGTGCCCCAGGGCGCATGCGCAGTATCATCTCTTGGCCGTACAACAATCTACTGCAACCAACGACAGCTAGTAAAACAGGACATTGAAGCAGAAACTCAGCGGCTGTTCTTCATCATCATGATGGGTATGAGTTATTCTTTTCTTCGAAGAGCTATAGACGTGTCGTATATGGCGGCAGTGTAAGCAGGACGTTTATAAATCCAGTAGTGCGTTGGTAGCACACTTGACGGTCAGTTAGCTAGCAGATAAGCTAGTGGTGTTGATCGAGGCAGTGTTTGGTCATTTATGTTCCTATTCCGTTGCATTGATACTAAACCACTGTTTGCAGCTATTAACTCACGTTCACGATTATCCGAGAAATCGTTACAAGAAAAGCGCTAATGAACTAGCAGACGGATACTTGGATACAAAATCCTTCCTGTTTTCTGCACTAAAGGAGAGAGGAGCAGAGCGCGGGGCAGAGGCGCTTCTCAAATCTTTCGTTGCTAAAATCACTTTATCGCTCGGTTCTTTTGGCGGTGAAACCTAAAAAAGTAGTGTCCCTTGTAGCGAAGGCGAAGTGGCGAGGGAATGGTTTGAGACAGGGCCTACATCTTTGAACGTTGTGCTCTCCGTTTGTTTTGGTATCATATAAAGCTTGCGTTAACTTTTCTATTAGCCTAACATATGAAATAATGTAATAATGATACGTTACATAATTCTGGCGCATTAAAAAATAGTTATTTTTTTACCGACGTTATCGGATCTCACCCGTTTTCTGACAAGTTCCTCCTTCGCGCTCGGGTTCTTTTGCAGTACATCATTATGATTGGCTGATGGAGTGTGAGTGTGAGAGTTATAGCCAATCTTAGCGCAGGAAGACTTGTTTACCAAAATACGGGTAGGAAATATCGTAAGTGTAGCGCGCTTGGTATAGTGTCCGCGCATGCGCATTTGGTGTCTACTAGTACGGCAACGAGCGACCGCTTTCAGGAGAAAAAGTTCACCTAAATTATTGGAGCGCATAATGGGTAAAACTACATTTTTGCTCCATTTAAGCATGTTTTTACTAACGTTTATGAGTATTATACCTCTTTTTAAACTTTGATTAAAACACTACGGCTTTAGTATTAAGTACTCTAACTTTTCTTGTAACGGGCAGTCGCGATCATTAACTTTTCATTATTTCTTTTTATTATGAGGTTGATCACTATCCATTAAATCTATGTTCGTACATTTCAGTAATTCTCCTGTGTTCTTCTACATAATCGGACAATGTGGCCAAATCTGCAGTATGGACAAACGTCCTAAATTTGGCGGCGAGTTTTGATCAGTAGTGTTAACTGTCTGTCAGTGGGAATGCAGTCCGTTTAAAAAATCACATGCTTAACGATACGAGTAACCAAAGTTGTGTTAAAATGTACAGTTCTCGTAATAATTTGTTTTTACTTTTTAACCTGTTACTTCTGCCATCCGGTATCCCGCCGCCCTGTGTCGTCCAATCAGCGAGCTGCTCTTTAATACGAACCTGTAATTTATCCAATCATAAATAAGCAGGCGGGATTCTTCGGTTATAGGCGTGTTAAATAAGGCGTTTTTACGCGCTTTTAATCTCGGACAGTCTGCGCATGCGTATTTCTATGGGAAACAGCTATAGTGAAACGCCTGGGTCAGTATCTTTGGAAGACACAATGGTTACCAAGTACTGCCTATTTAGATGTATTAAACATGTGGAATGTATTTAATCTATGTAACCTCTTATCTTTTATAATAAAACGTTAGTTAGAAGTAGTAGGAAGGTTATCAATGTAACTGCGTGTGTTATCGCGAGATTATGGCGCGTGATAATCTCCCTAGTTTAATCTATACAGATATTTAGTTAATGCTTTTGTTGGGACAGATGAATACACACACAAAAAAAAAAACACGTGGTGGTGTTTGGGGTCCATAGTGTCATATCAGAACACAACCTTGTGGGGGCAATAACATTCCTTTACAAGTATGCCTTATACATTTTGTTTTGTTCTCTCCTAAGGTTCTGTCCCACCAATTTCCTCACTGCGCTTACTGGTTCCACCTCTACGGCTCATGTCTGCCTTTATGTGGAAAATTGCCCAACAGCAACATCTGGAGCATTATGGAAAACTAGAGGAATTTGTCTCTTTAGTTACAAGGCTTGTTCCAGAGGTGTTGACCAGCAGACAGAAGGCCACACTGGTAATGGGTCTCAGAGCAAAGGTGAGCAGAGACGGACACCATAAGAGTATAGATCATTGCACAGAAAAGGGACATACACTATATTGCCAAAAAGTTTTGGGACACTCATCCAAATCATTGAATTCAGATGTTGAATTCACCGGAATTTAATGATTTGGAAGGGGTGTCCCAACACTTGTGGCAATATAGATCATTAATAATAAGAACTCACTAATAGATGTAGTGTAATTACACTGTAGCAAAACAACAAATATAACACTTTTTTTTGTTGACCCCACTTTTAGAACCACTGGTCTAACCTAGGTCCATAAAGACATGGATAAGTGAGTTTGGTGTTGAGGAACTTGAGTGGCCTGCTCAGAGTCCTGACCTCAACCTGATAAAACAACTTTGGTATGAATTAGAGCGGAGACTGCAAGTCAGGCCAAAATTGGGACATCTGCCTTTACATACACATGAATGTAATATGGAGTTGTTTGTGAGGTTGTGTCATTTGTGAGGTCAGGCACTGATGTTGGACGAGAAGGTCTGGCTCACAGTCTCCGCTCTAATTCATCCCAAAGGTGAGGTCAGAACTTTGTGAAGTTCCTCCACACCAAACTCACTCATCCATAACTTTTATGGACCTTGCTTTGTGCACTGGTGTGCAGTCATGTTGGAACAGGAAGGGGTCATCCCCAAACTGTTCCCACAAAGTTGGGAGCATGAAATTGTCCAAAATGTCTTGGTATGCTGAAGCATTAAGAGTTCCTTTCACTGGAACTAAGGGGTCAAAAAACACCTGAATTCAATGATTTGTGGGGGTCTCCCAAAACTTTTGGCAATATTAGTGTAACTGGGGCATGGTGTTCAAGAAGAGACTGATTTTCTATGTACTGCCTTTTTTTTTTCCCCTCAGATGATTCTTGAGATGTGCCGAGGTGAATTGCCAGCAGACCTTGAGACAGTAAAGTCGCATATCCAGAGGATTCAATCCTCTCATTCATCAAAGGTTAGCAGGTTTTGAAAAAATGTATAAGTTGTTTAGCTGTAGCTTAACTTATTGTGATGACTGAGTAATGTTGCTTGGCAATATTGTTTGTTCTACTCCTATTAATAAAATGCTTTTTGCCTTCTCAGGGAATTGATACAGAGGCAGACATCTTGCAGGCAAACCTTTTAACACTTGTCCTGGGTCTGCTGGAAGATCCTGCCAAAAAGGAATACTTCTTTCAGGTCAGTGCATGTCACGCTTGATTATGAACAGAACAGTTACAGCAATTCTGTGTGGCAAGAAAACAAACACATTTACATAACGATTCACGTACCCTGTTAGGGGATCTAGTTGTGATCTAGATATGTTCATAAGATTGTCTTTGGTCATTTATACAAAGTAACACATGATGTTTGAGTATTTTTTTTGTCTAAGAAAGATAAGGAAGCAAAATATAGCACTATTTATTCTCAGTGGGTCTCTTGGATTCTTTTATTTTCTGGCTACAAATTTTTATTACAAAATTTTTTTACAAAGATACTAAGGTGAGTGATGGTACATAACAGATTGCTGGTGCCTTGCTGCTGACATTTGACCCGTATGGTCTTTGTTTTCTTTGCGCTGGAGGAATTAGAGGCCCATAAATGACCTGATCATTTGTTCATTTGTAAATTGCTAAATTAGTATCTAATGTTTGCTTTAAAATTAAAACTAGCTGAAACATGCATACAATTGTAGCTGTATATATTTTAGCTGTATATCTCTTGCCCTGTGAGGGATCTGTTTTAAGACACACAATTATCTATACAGCTCTTCTAATTATTGTTTTTCTCATACGAGAAACACATTATGTAAGGTTGACCTTAGTGTTGTATTTAACCTGTAAATCATATGCCAATGCCGGGTAACCAACTAACACATGGTACATTGCATGGTTCACCAGGATCTGGAAAGTTATCTGTTGCAGTGAGTGGTGTGACTGCACACTCACACTCATACATATTCACTTGCTCACACCCACTTGAATGTAAAAAGATTCCATTTGTGTTGTGTGTCCCGATGCACACCACTGCTCTAGACTAGTTATTCACTATATGTGACGCCAGTGTAGTATAGAAACTCATTCAATGTACTGTATTATATCATGTGTGTTCTAGGAGGTTTTCCCACACGAGTATGGTCCAGAATTTGATCAAGCACTGCAAGTCCTGGTTGGCCATTTTCTCTCGAGACTGGAACAGCTGCTGCCAGTACCCAGCTTCAAACAGGTAGGACCATGTTCACAAGCTTCACTGTAGATTTGTGCAGTACACCACATTGCTGTCATGCTTCAAATGTGCGAAACCTATGGTATTTTTATTCCAGACTTCATCTTGGCTCAGTGCCTGCCCCTGGGAGTGGAACGAGTACCTGGAGTCTGTGTGTAGGACGGAGAGTTTATTACCTTTGATGCAAATTGGCATTTGTGGGACGTTGGAAGATAACGGTAAGGTTTATTCTGTCTGTTACAATTAACACACATTCTTCACTTGTCATTCTTTAATGTCTTATAAATCATTAATGCTCTCTGTATTTACCTTTTTAGCACTCCCATCGATCGTGGAAGACAGAATCCTCTCCTCGTTGTCCCTAACCGACATGGTGATAACCACCCAAACGCAGCCTCCCTCCCAGGAGCCTCAGGACGAGGACAGGGAGAGTGCCCCAGAAGATGTTGTCCAGGATGAAGATGTCAGTTCAGGTCTTGATGGAACTGTAGCTGCAGAATACGTAAGAGCCAACGATGGTGCAATGGAGGAAGATTCTGAGAGACAGACCTTTGAGAGAGAGATCAAGGAGGCTATTAAACATTTGGAAAAGGAGAGCGACTTGTCAGCCGAGGTGGCCGGGGGTCTGCAGAGCACAGGGGTGCCAGGGATTGACTCAGAATTGAAGACTACTAATGAAACAGATGAAACAACAGATGGCATATCTGAAGCAGTCCCTGCAGTAGAAGATATTGCAGCTGAACAGCAAACAGTGATTCCCAGAGTTGCACACACAAAGATCACTCAACCACTGGAGGTTTCACACTCTGCAGCAAACCGAGGGAGTGATGAGGATGGAGCTGACCAATGTGATCCGCAGCAGTAAGTCACCGAAAATCTAAGCCACTTTTATTTTTTTTCTTTTCAATATATATGTATATATTTTATTATCAATATTCAGCGTAATGTCTTTCTTTTTGTAGGACTCTTTTGGAGGAAGCCACTCCAGGAGGTGGGTACTGGTGTATTGTTGTGCAGTAACTGCCATTTTAATATTCATAAAATGCAGACAGGGACCTTTTCAGTCTCTGTAATATTTGCAGCATTGAATTCTTTTATACAACCCAAACGGCAGTGTTAAAATGTAGATGTTTTAAAATTAGCCATTAGCAGCACTTTTATTTAAGGTTATACTAACATTAGCATTAAAGCTAAAGTGCATGAATTGTATAGATGTTTATGGTTAAATAAAGAACAGAAATCTCAGTAAATCTAAGCACAAGCACCAACACTGGCTAGAAGATTGACAACGTTTTATTCTAGTGATCTGGGTCAGGCCGTATCACATCACCCCATGTTGAGAATGTTTGTGCCAGTTTCATTTGTGTTTTTCAAGCTGAAGTTTTGTTCTAAGCCCTCCCTTGTGTTTTGCAGAGGTAACTGATGAAGCACCAGGGTCAGAGCAATCTCCCAGAACTCCACTGGCAGCCGACTCCCCAAAGATACCTATTAAGAGTTCTTACCTTTTTGGCAGGCTTTTACACAAGTGTCTGAAGTGTGGCAAGCGTTTTGCTTACCGCTCTGAGCTCCACAAACACCAGGAGAGTCACCGACTTGCAGCATCTATCAAGTGTTGTGAATGTGGGCAAATTTTCAGAGATTCGAAACTCCTGGCTCTGCACCGGCAGAGAGGCTGTCGTATGAGGACGTACAAATGCATCAAGTGTGGGGCAGCCTTCAGATCTCTGTCAAACTGGTACAAACACCAGCAGGCCCACAAGGTGGTCTGCACACACAAATGCCCAGAGTGTGGGAAGGTGTTCCAGAGTCTCACAGGCTTAGTGGCACACAGACGAGAGCACATGGGTCCTGCAGTAAACGGCATTTACACCTGTGACAAATGTGACATGACTTTTGGCTCATATCGAGGCAGAGTGCTGCACCAGAGGGTCCATACAGATAAATCCAAGCAGCCTTCTCGGAAGGAGCGTGAACCGGGGAAGTGCCGTTTCTGCGACGAGTCGTTCGTCCTGCTCAGCGATTTGAGAGTGCACCTGAAAACTCACCCCGAGTACAGACCGCATCAGTGCGACCAGTGTGGGAAGTGCTTCGCTCTGCACCACAGTCTGCTCGCGCATCTCTCAAATCACACGGGAGACAAGCCATACCTCTGCACGCAGTGCGGCAAGCGCTTCTTCAGCAAGGTCCAGCTGAAATCACACATGAGGTGTCACTCGGGCGAGCGGCCACACATGTGCCCTCACTGCGGGAAATGCTTCTCACTGCTGGGCAACCTGAACATCCATGTACGGATCCATACTGGCGAGAAGCCCTACTTGTGCCGTCATTGCGGAAAAGGCTTCATCTCTGCTGGAGAGCTGCAGGTGCATGAGCGTAGTCACACTGGTGAGAAGCCATACTGCTGCAGCATTTGCGATAAAAGATTCGTGGTGTCGAGCCACCTGACGGCTCACAAGCGCGTCCACACGGGAGAGCGCCCGTACTCCTGCACTCAGTGTAACAAGACCTTCATACGGCGATACGACTGGAATAAACACATGTATACTCACTCAGGAGTGAAGCCCTTCCCCTGTACTATCTGCCAAAAGAGCTACACACGTCGCACACACTTGAACAGACACATGCAGAGCCATGGTGCTGGCCATTAGTAACATCAGTCTGAATGACCGTATGTCATACAGAAGTACATACTTTACATAAGGACATTCCAGTGCAAAGTTTCAAAAGCACATTGCTTATATGTTTTGTTTGACCAAATGCAGATATAATTAACCAATAAATGTTGGCCTTCTAGTTTATCAAAATACTGTGTGTGTGTGAATATCTGTTAACCTGTCTCAGGAATAAGAGATTTGAAAGATGGTGCTATAAATACAGCTAGATGGAAAAGAGATGGAAAAATAGTTAAAATGACCAAAAGTGTATAGAATTTTGATAGAATGATTTCAATCATTTTCATTTATGTTTTGTCAGCTTTTTTTTTTTTTTTTGAATTAATTGAAAATGTATGCATTGTAAATTTTAGATTTAGGTTAACATTAATCTTTTTCTTCTATTATCATAAACCTGGATATAAATTTCAGGTTGATTTTCAATCTGGTGGTTAATAATATGTAAGATTTTTGTCATTTTTTTATTAAAACAAAAAAGGAAGAAAGTGTATTGATAATGATTGTTATTCCTGAGGTCATTCTTATTTAGACTGATATATTTGTTATGGTGGACAATCAAAACAATCCCAGATGAAGGTCGTAGATTTTAAACGCTAAGCCTTGAATTGCAGTGCAATATAAATGAAAACAATATATATCTGTTTTTGGTAAAATTCAGATTCGATTTTTTATTTGTGCAGCAAGTGAAGACATCAAATTATGCAAAACTATGCAAAATGTATTGTATTGTCATATTGTCCATATTTTTCAAATTCCTCGCTGCTTCTACCTGAACAGAAATGTCCATCAATAACAATGATTTGACTATTTCAAGTCCATATTTACAGAAGCACTATAAGTTACTATAAATTGTTGCTATATCAAGGCTCATGTGGACTGGAAGAAGGACCAATCTAGGCCACTAAAGCTGATGAACTTTTGTGTCCCAAAGAAAGAAAGAGAGAGTGAGAGAACCACAGTTCTGCTTTACCTCGGTTAAAGCACCAGTTACAGTTAGAAGGTGAGCTGGTCAGTTTGTTCATGTATTCTGCCACTAGCTGTAAACCTGAGCCGGTACAGGTATTGTAAACTATGCATAAAATAACCAAAAAAAGTTAACATTTTTTGCTTATGAGTACTCAAAATGCTTTCTCCACAAAATGATTTTATTCATTTTATTTTGTTCAGCTTGCTGATCTGTCAAAAGCTGATCATCTGGCAGGATGAGCTGGTCATTACCATCTTTGCCAACTGGGAAGTTATGAAGTGAGTGTTGTTGCTGACCTTCAGCTGCTCTCTGTTCGAGGTCACCACAGTGGATCATCCGATCTGCATTTTGTCACAAGTTTCATGCCTGATGTCCTTCCTGACATAGCCCTCCCATTCTATCCTGCTTGGGACTGGCACTGAGAGAGGGAGAGAGAGTAATTCAGCAAATTTTATTAGTTGAGTATAGAGATTATGAGCCCTGTGTGGTAACTTTTATCTCAGGATGATGCTGTTAATAAGTGATGGTTTATTTCCCATAGTGAACATATATTGTTTAATATTAACAGTGATGTGCATACACTGATCAGGCATAACATTATGGGCACTGAGAAGTGAAGTGAATAACACTGATTATCTCCTCATCATGGCACCTGTTAGTGGGTGGGATATATTAGGCAGCAAGTGAACATTTTGTCCTCAAAGTTGATGTGTTAGAAGCAGGAAAAATGGGCAAGTGTAAGAATTTGAGCGAGTTTGACAAGGACCAAATTGTGATGGCTAGACGACTGGATCAGAGCATCTCCAAAACCGCAGCTCTTGTGGGGTGTTCCCGGTCTGCAGTGGTCAGTATCTATCAAAAGTGGTCCAAGAAAGGAACAGTGGTGAACTGGTGACAGGATCAAGGGCGGCCAAGTCTCATTGATGCACATGGGGAGTGAAGGCTGACCCGTGTGATCCGATCCAACAGATGAGCTACTGTTGCTCAGATTGCTGAAGAAGTTAATGCTGGTTCCGATGGAAAGGTGTCAGAATACACCGTGCATGGTGGGTCATTAGGCAGATGGTCATAATGTTATGCCTGATCGGTGTACACACACACACACACACACACACACACACACACACACAGATTGTGTTCATCTCCGGTCCTGTAGATGGTGCTACGTGATACTTAAACTAGCTTTAGAAACATTCAGTGAGGGAAAAGGGAAACGCAGCAGAAGGCGTAGTTCAGCGGCCAATCTTTGTGTAGTGATTAAAGTTTTCAGACAGCAGCTATACACTGACAACAGCATGGGTATGCACAAAAACACCTTACACTTATTAGTGAACAGTGTACTATAATGTTGTGTTGTTTAGTTCGCTCCGCCTGTATATGAAATAAACTCCGTTTAGCGGTCGTTTAGCTAGCACAACAACAACAACGGAGAAGTTTGTGCGCATTTGGTTAGCATGTAGAAATATTATTATTAATACATGATGTCGTTTTGACTGTCTTGTATTTCCTCAGGAATTTTCGTGTTTCCCACTTGTTTGAGCAAGTAGGCAACTTATTAGAGCTAGATATATTAACAACACACGGGCATTTCATGACAGCTCAGTGTGGCTCGGAAAGTTTAGGGAATTTGAATGTAATTTCCTGTAAAAAGTAATACTGATATGATTAGTTGCAGTTTTGTTAAACCTGTAACAACAACCCTAGGTCAGTTATTGATATGGTGTGGAGTTCGTCTAGATAGTGCTGGGCTGACTTGTCTGGGTTTGGTCTGGTCTAGATAGTGCTGGGCTGGTCTAGTTTGGTTTGGGCTGGTCTAGTTTGGTTTAGGCTGGTCTAGCTGGGTTTAGGCTGGTCTAGATGATGTTGGGATGGTCTGGCTGGGTTTAGGCTGGTCTAGATGGTGTTGGGATGGTCTGGCTGGGTGTAGGCTGGTCTAGATGGTGTTGGGATAGTCTCGCTGGGTGTAGGCTGGTTTAGATGGTGTTGGGCTGGTCTGGCTGGGTGTAGGCTGGTTTAGATGGTGTTGGGCTGGTCTGGCTGGGTGTAGGCTGGTTTAGATGGTGTTGGGCTGGTCTGGCTGGGTGTAGGCTGGTTTAGATGGTGTTGGGATGGTCTGGCTGGGTGTAGGCTGGTTTAGATGGTGTTGGGATGGTTTAGTAGTGCTTAAGCTGGTCTGGCTGGGTCTAGGCTGGTTTAGATGGTGTTGGGATGGTCTAGTAGTGCTTAAGCTGGTCTGGCTGGGTGTAGGCTGGTTTAGATGGTGTTGGGATGGTCTAGTAGTGTTTAAGGTGGTCTAGCTGGGTTTAGGGTGGTCTAGATGGTGTTGGGATGGTTTAGCAGGGTTTGGGGTGGTCTAGATTGTGTTGGGATGGTCTAGCTGGTTTTAGGCTGGTTTAGATGGTGTTAGTATGGTTTAATTAGGTTTAGGTGGTTTAGGTGGTGTTGGGATGGTCTAGCTCAGTTTAGGCTGGTCTAGATGGTGTTTAGGGTGGTCTAGATGGTATTGGGATGGTCTAGATGGTGTTAGGATGGTCTAGCTGGGTTTAGGCTGGTCTAGATGACGTTGGTATGATCTAGATGGTACTGGGCTGGTTTAGTTGGTTTGCCTCCCAAGATGATGGAAAATGGTCAACTTAATTTTCTAGAACCAGTTAGACCAACACGACTGGTAAAGCTGACTACCTAGATCCAGTATGTAAATATCCAAAATCTCCATTTAAACCACTAAACCTGACCAGTTAAAACAAGGCATATGAACTGGACTGGTCCAATCCAAACACTCTTGCAGCAGTTCTAATAGTTTTGCATTCTGACTTACAAACCACTATCTTTACTAGGTTCTTACCATTTTACTATTTAAAACCAGTAGTTTTCAGTGTAACTGTATGTTGTAGGCTCTCTCCCTCTGTGCTCTGTGAGGCTGCTGGTGCCTCCACTGCGTCTCATGTCTGCCTTCATGTGGCGAGTCGTCCAGCAGCAGAACCTGGAGTATTTTGACAAGCTTGAAGAGTACATCCTCCTCATAACAAGGATGGTTCCTGAGATTCTGAGCGAAAGGCAGAGGAGTGTTCTCATTATGGGACTGAGAGCTAAGGTGAGGTACATGGGTTGCTTCCCAAATCTCTAATTGATGCCTTCTTGAGTCCTCGGAAATGGTGCAATATTGTATTAACAGTGTAATTATTGTTCTGTATATACAGATCCAGTATACAGTTAATACCGCGGGTGAAAAGTCATCAATAAGTCAATTCTCTATAGTAGCATTAACGCTTCAGCATTCAAGAATGCTTCATTCTGTACATATGTGTCTTCTCGAATCCTCCTCTTCTCTCCTCATCTTTTCTCGGTTTCCTTGGAGGGTGGAACTACGTAGCGAGGAAGCGAAACATGAGGGCAATATAAAGAACTGAGAAGCAGCAATGATAAAACTTTCAAACGAACCGTTGCTCTGTCATCATTCCTTAAGGTACAAAATATCTTGTCGCCCCCCTCCTCCCTTTCTCCACACAGATGATTCTTGAAATGTGCAAAGATGAAATACCAACTGACCTAAAGAGCGTCAGGGCACGTCTTCACACAGCTGAGTCTTTCAATATGTCTAAGGTGAGTATGATCAGTGCTGCTGTGGATGTTTAGATACGTATTAGTCTCATTCCGAGAGATGATGGACTGTTTGACTAGACTGCCTTTTACTGCCAAGTCTAGTATTTTGGTACTATGGGTGCTTTAGTAAACAAACCACATGTATAAATTTCACTTTGGTTGTAAAACAGCCTTTTTGAGGATTTATGAGATTTTATATCTGACAGAAGCAAAGCGCTGTTCTGCACAATTAGGGTTTGCTCTTATTGCATGCATTCTAAACTATGTAAATTACCATATAGGTCATTTATTTTCACCATTTTTTAGAGCACTGGTTCAGAGGTGGAAGTGTTACAGGGCAGACTGTTAAAGCTCGTCATAAGCCTTCTTGAGGACCCAGTTAAAAAGGAACATTTCTTTCAGGTAAGACTTTCCTGAAAAGTGTTACAGAGGTAAGGTATAGAGGAGGTAAAACATAACACTTTGTTATCCAGTTATACTCTGAAACTATTTTATATTTCAGAGGGAAAAATGTTAGAAACTTCACAGCTAATGGCACAAAAATGGTCATGATTAATAGACATGATACACATTGTCAACAGCAGTGCCGGTGCTTCTAAAATATAGTGGAAAAATACTGGATTCTGTACGGAACAAGGAAGAAATGTTATGCTGGTGTTTGGAGGAAAGTGAAAAACTTTCATTGTAGTTTTCACCAAGCTTTCAGCATTTTTTGCTGAAGTCAAGTTTGGTATGTCTCTAGTGGAAATGAATGAAAATTTCTGTATAAGACTAAACTTTGATATGTATAAATAAGTATAAAATGTTGTTCATTTCTTATGAATATAAGGATCACTGCTTAATAAAACACTGCTTAAGCACTGCACTTGTATATCTATACACAGATATAATGTTTTGAGTTGAGTTTTCCAGAATGCTCTGTGATTTATCATCAGCATATTGGTTTCCCTTACATAGTAATTTATTAAGTAATTTTTACAATTACATTTAGAACTAGACCAAAGTCACAACTGATTATGGATCTATTTAGGAAGCAAATGCCTGTATTGTTCTTTCTAATTTGAAATATAATATAAAACAGTCTTTTTCTCTGGTTTACTTTGTAAACCATGTAATTCCTTTCACATGGATCGTTATCTCTGTGACTCAATACAAAAATGCTCCTTTGTCACCTTAACTGTGATAACATTATACACTTAAGTATGCCTAAACATGTGTTTTTAGATAGCAAATTTAACAAATATCTGATGTGAGCTAATAAGTTATCTTCAGGCTAAGCTATAATATAGAACCCATTGGTAATATATATTATGATATATTAGTTATTTGATTGTAGTTAACTGAAATTTAAACACTAATCATTGTGCATTTCTGTAATCAGACTAGCATTTTATTTGCCAGTAAGTAGACTGATGTCTAAAAATGTAAATGAACCAAAATTAGAAAATGACTGCAAATTCATTTTGACTTTTAGAGACCGATATGTTATGTCACTTTTCTCCAGGAGGTGTTCCCACATGAGTACGGTCCTGAATTTGACAAAGCACTGCAGGTCCTAGTGGGACATTTTCTCTCCAGACTGGAACAGCTGCTCCCAGTACCCAGCTTTAAACAGGTATTCTGGGATAACTCTTAAGTAAAGTGTATATTTTTGTTGCTTGGGGTGAGTACTGTGAGTTTTCTGCTCAGGCTTCTGCATTATTCTGTTTCAGAGGTCTCAATATAGTTGAAATGAACACTTCTTATCCTCCTTCATCTACATGATTGTCACTTCTGAGAAACACAGACCTTCTGAACAAAACGTAGTTGCATTTTCCCCACCAAAAGGGAAACAGAACTTTTATCTTTTCTTTACTTTTTTTTTTGTCTATCTATCTATCTATCTATCCATCTATCCATCTATCCATCTATCTATCTATCTATCTATCTATCTATTTATTTAAAATGACTGATCTTAATCGGGAATCAGCAGATTGATCCTCTCATTCTTAGTTTCATCACTTCCCTTTTTCATTGCCTACAGCTATTTTGTTGCTGTGTGTGTTAAACTGTCTCTTAAGTCATTTTCTTGGAAAGTTTTGGGTCAGTTGTAGTTCTATGGCCTTAAAATTCAGTTGTTATTACAGTATATGCTATAAGCAGCAATTTAGCTAGAAATTTAAAGTAAATTTAATTTTCCAGAATTCAGCCTCAGTGACTGATGGGTTTCCTAAATCAACATGATATTTTTATTCTGATCGATCAGAATAAAATGTAATTGATTGAGTATATTTCTGTTTACTTTTTTAATTTTATTTTATTTATTTATTTATTTTGGTTTGGTTTTCAGGCTGCCCAGTGGCTAGATACTGAACCCACCGGATGGGAGGATTTAGTACAGATGAACTGTGATCCCACCCACCTGCTTCCCCTGCTACAAAGTGACTATCATGGAAACTTGGATAGAAATGGTAAGGCATTCTTGAAAGTGGGGGCAAGGCTACATAGGGGACAGGGGGGGGGGGGGATTAAGTTTAAGGATCCTAATATACTTCCGATCTGACTGAACGAGTAACAAGTCATTTATGTAGTTTGACTTATGAAGGTGTTTAGTGTGTACTATCAGGTTGTTGTTTCTTGGTCTGCACTGTCCAGTTCAGATAAGAAGCAATTGTAAGCAAAAAGCAGAATAATGTTTGATTAATGCGGTTGCACTAGCTTTGTTGGAAGAATTCTTAGTGCAATTAAAGTTTAGTGTTCTGTAATGAACGTAATTATTTTCTGTTTGATGCGTTTTGCTGTCAGGACTCCCATCTGTCGTGGAGGAAAGAATCATCTCATCTTTATCTCTTGATTCTTTGACCGATGAGATCATCCCAAGTGAGAGCAAGTCTGACGATCGATCTGAACCGTCCATCAGCATGGACTGTTCCTCCCAGATAGACCAGGACGTGATGCAGGACAGTAAGACGGATATTTCAGCCCACGTCATCGTCACCTCAGAACAAGCAGCGTGTCATAGTGAGACTGCGTGTGAAGAGCTGGAATCGTTTACAAACAACACACAAGACGAATGGGATTTAAATGAGAATGGTGTAAATGAAAACACAGAAGAGATGAAGCAATCCTCTCAGACAGTAAGTGAGGATGAAGCATCAGCAGATGTTGAAAGCTCCGAGCCAAACGCAGTGATCACTGATCCAGGAAATACGGGTGAAGGAGGTGCTGAGAAATTACACATTGGATCTGAGGGAAACGGTGGACAGATGCTTAAAGTGATTGTTCCAAAGCATCTGTTACCTGCAATTAAACAGATCAGCCTGCCGTCTGTTTTACTCTCACGCTGTCCGAGCAGCGAACCAGTTCCACTTAAGTAAGTGCATCTCAAGCTTTGCTTTTCTCTGCAGAGTATTATTATTATTCTGACATGTCTTTTTGTCACACGTGTATAAATAACCCAGTCTGTGGCATGTTTCTTGACAGAGTTGTTCCTGATTCAGACGCCTCATCATCTTTGAATTCAAGTGTTTCAGGTATGTAACATGTAGTATAGATGCAGTTATTCTAGTTTTAGCAATTTTGTGATCTCTCACAGAACTAGGGCAGGCGGTAAACTTGCTTACTTGTAGATCAGTTATTAGAGATACATTTGTTAATCTCCATTAATATGTTTTAAATATGCCAACATATTGTATATCCTGTTTATCCTGACTTTTAGTAGACTCAGGTGTGGTGTCTGCATGTTTGGAATGAAAACCCATTGCCAATTGCCCCTTAACAATATTTGTCAATTATGTATTAGGATGATCTAGCGGTTCCAGGAGTTTGTGGTATTCATTAGGTGGAAACTGAGGCACTTCAGGGATAAAACTATAATCTCATTAGCTAGCACACCAGACAAGTGTCTGCCGTAGTAATGAGCTAGTTAGCTGGGTTAATGGCATAAATACAGACTATAGTTAGATGGCTTTGTGTTACAGCTATTTTACTCGGTTTCACAAATTCTTTTTCTGGTTTGTCTGTTTCATAACTGTGATTAGAAAACACAAGTCTAAGAGCCAAAACACAAAGGACACATTATTCAGCTTTACAACTATAAAGACTTTTTATTAAAGAATATATGAAAACATTTTACCAAAAAAAAATCTGTTTGATTAAAATGCTCTATTATAAATTCTATTAGCCTTCAGTTTTAAGTGTGTTTAGATTACAGAGCTTCTTGTCTGTGGTAATCTCACATAGGGAGGGCAGGTTGAAAAACACTGGTGTATGTGTCTTTTACCATGATGCTTTTTTTTCCTCCTTTACCTTCTCGTTTAGAAAATACCAGAAAGTTGCAGAGGAGGCAGCCGAGAGCACAGCATGCTACTACAGGCAACTACAAATGTGTGCCCTGTAAAATGAGCTTTAAAACACATTTCCAGGCTTCTGTGCACCAGCGTAAAAGGCACAGGAAGTTAATTTATTCCTGCCCCAATTGTGAAAAAAGTTTCGAGTCGATGAAGGCTTGGACGAGACACCGCACAGAACACAAAGAAGAAAAGCCCCAGCGGTGCACTGACTGTGGGGAAGAATGTGCGAGCCTGCAAGCTCTAGTGGCCCATTCCAAAACCCATAACCACGTGGTGAGCGAGAGCTTGCCGACTTCTGAGAAAGCTGCACCTCCTCCGAAACCAGCGCCAGGAGAGTGTAAATTTTGTGGCGAGACCTTTTCTCCAATAGAGCTGAGAACCCACTTAAAAACCCATCCAGAGTTCCGCCCTCACCAGTGTGACCACTGCGGGAGGTGTTTCGCCAACCTGAGCAACTTGTTAGCTCACATTTCCAACCACACAGGAGAAAAGCCTCATGTCTGCTTAAACTGCGGCAAGAAGTTCTTCAGCAAGTCGCAGCTCAAGTCCCACATGAAGTCTCATTCCAAAGAGCGTCCATACTGCTGCTCGTACTGCGGGAAGTGCTTCCACACTGCTGGGAACCTTAACATCCACACCAGGATACACACCGGAGAGAAGCCCTACACGTGCATCGAGTGCGGGAAAGCCTTCTGCTCGGCTGGCCGTCTGCAGGTTCACCGTCGCTGCCACACCGGAGAGAAACCTTATCAATGCGACGTGTGCGGAAGAGGATTCATCGTGTCCAGTCATCGCACGATACACATGAGGTCACACACAGGGGTGCGACCTTTCACATGTGAAATCTGCGGCAAAACCTTTTCGAGGAGGAACTGCTGGAGTGAACATATGTACAGTCACACAGACTTAAAACCGTTTCCTTGCCCCGTCTGCTCGAAGAGCTTTATAAGGCGTAGCCATTTGAAGAGACACATGCAGAGTCATAATGGTGACCAAAGCAAAGCTGTTTAGAAAAGATTGAGATCTATAAAAGTCTATAAAATGCTGTATAATTGATAGCTGTGGAATATGTTGGCTCTGGATTTATTGTGGAATTTTTAACATGAAAAAAAAAAATGCTTTATAGCAATAAATCCTGCTTCTTCTTTAGAATAGTTTTGTCTCACACCTGTCTTATTTTGGGTAGAATAAGAAAATTAGAAGTGATGCATGTTTCAGTGGTATGTCTCAGGTGAATATATCGTTTTAAAAATATTCTGCCAATCATATCAACAGCAGCAGTTCAGTCAAATTATCCTACAAGTTCAGTTGTCTATACAAGAATCCTACAAGGATCGAAGTCCAGCCATTTTGCAGCCAGTCAATCGTATTGATAAACAAGTCACACACAGATTTGGGTGTAAACTACCTAACCTGGGTTTTATTTTGTTTTTCATTGTCCTGTTAATTAGTTTTTAACATGAAGTGAAAGAAAACCTTCCTTCAACTGTAAATTCTTAATCATCAGCAACTTCTCTATTGTGAGTTCCTTCACCGTTTACAGAGTGACATCAAATCAACATGGCTGCTCACAGCATCAGGAGTAAAGAAAGTAGCACTTCTTACTAACCTTTAAATGTGTTATGTTGTATGTACGTATTTAAGTAAGTATTGTCTTTGGGTCAATCAGCATGTGCACTTTTGTTAAATCTAAATCATCACTCACTATAGCTGAAGATTTTTTCATTTTGTATTGATTTTCCCATGGTCAAAAATGACATTCTGACCTACAAATTACTTTACGAGACAATAATTCAGCTTTAGTCTGCACTTCTCTCTCTAAAGAGTGTTATTTTGTTTTTAGGATCTAACCACAAATCCTTTATTCCTTATGTGTGAGCTCATTAAGTACTTCTCCTAATAAACACCATTGTAACTGGACTAGAAATATCTCCCCGTCTCATCAGCATGGCACACAACTGTTAAATCCTCACTGGCATAACAAAAATACAGCAGCAAATCCAACAAATTATCACCAGAATCACTGTTCAAATATTTTCAATTTTCAGGAAAGACTTTTCCTTTAATGTTTTTTAGGTCCACAACATACTTATACACTGATCAGGCATAACTTTATGACCACCTGTCTAATGTTGTGTTGGTCCTCCTTTTGGTGCCAAAACAGCCCTGACCTGGCCTCCACTGTGTATTCTGACACCTTTCTATCAGAACCAGCATTAACTTCTTCAGCAATTTGAGCAACAGTAGCTCATCTGTTGGATCGGATCACACGGGCCAGCCTTCACTCCCCACGTGCATTGGCCGCCCATGACCCTGTCACCGGTTCACCACTATTCCTTCCTTGGTTCTGATCACTGCAGACCAGGAACACCCCACAAGACACCCGCCATCACAATTTGGCCCTTCGTCAAACTTGCTCAAATCCTTACACTTGCCCATTTTTCCTGCTTCTAACATCAACTTTGAGGACAAAATATTCACTTGCTGCCTAATATATCCCACCCACTAACAGGTGCCATGATGGAGAGGTAGGCACACACTGCGGCTTTGTATCTCAGCATCTTTGCCTACTGAAGAACTTAAGACCTCTCTGTGCTATGAACGAATTTTCAGAATGTGGTAACGTGGCACAGACAAAAAAATAAGAAGTTTTACAGACTAATTATGCTTCATGAAATCAGATAACACTAACTGAAGTTTTTTTTTTTTTTTTTTTTTTTTTACAGCTTTGTTAAAACAAACTCTGTCAGTCTCATTGTGCCTTAAATGACCTTGTTGTCAGGACATTTGGCTATGTCTAGACAATAAATAAAACGACCTTCACTAGAAAGAGATGAGATAAAAGTTGAACCACTGTTAGCAAGCTAGTTTCATGTGGCAGGTTGGAACACAGCATAAAAATTACATTACTGATAGAAATATTGAAGAATTATTCTTTTTTTCTTTTTCTTTTTAAGTGAGTTTGAAAACTGACTGAATATGCACTGAAAACAGAGCAGAATCAAAAGGTGATAAAAAAGAAAAAAAAAAAGCTGATACACTGATCAGGCATAACATTATGACCACCTGCCTAATATTGTGTTGGTCACTCCTTTTAATTCCAAAACAGCCCTGACCCCATCATGCACTGTATATCCTGACTCCTTTCTATCAGAACCAGCATTAACTTCAGCAATTTAAGCAACAGTAGCTCGTCTGTTGGATCGGACCACACGGGTCAGCTTTTTCTCCCCACGTGCATCAATGAGCCTTGGACGCCCATGACCCTGTCACCGGTTCACCACTGTTCCTTTCTTGGACCACTTTTGATAGATACTGACCACTGCAGACCGGGAATACCCCACAAGAGCTGCAGTTTTGGAGATGCTCTGATCCAGTCGTCTAATCATCACAATCTGGCCCTTCGTCAAACTCGCGTAAATCCTTCCTCTTGCCCATTTCTCCTGCTTCTAACACATCAACTTTGAGGACAAAATATTCACTTGCTGTCTAATATATCCCACCCACTAACAGGTGCCATGATGAGGAGATAATCAGTGTTATTCACTTCACGTGGCAGGGGTCATAATGTTATGCCTGATCGGTGTATATTATAGACAATTATAAAGTAAACAACTTAGCTAAATAACGGTTAAAAACTAACCATGTTTTAAGTGGTGTATATATATCAACACAATAATGTCACGAGTAAATAGAAAATAAATACACGTGTGTACTGTATAAATACACAAGTGGCGCGCTGAGGGTCAAACAAAAAGCGCAGTCTGTTGACTAGTGACGTCACTTCCTGACACATTTCGTTCATCAACAGCTGGTAAAGGACAGCATCGCACAGAGAAACACAGGTAACTGCTGCGTCTTTATATCCTAATGTGTTGCTTACTCATTCAACAAAGCCTAGGTAGTGAATAAATGATCGTCCTGGGAGTACAAACTGAATAGAAAAATGCATGAATTAGTGTCTGTGATGACGGCACAGTACAGATCATATGACTTGCGGAGCAGGAAGCTAAATCCGCTAGCCAAGCTATGCTAAGTGTTTCCGTGTTCTTATAAGTCCCGACTTCTTTGCTATGATTGGCTGGCAGTACTCCTGCATCTTAGTTACGATTGGCTAATAGTGAACATACGTGGTGAGTATTAACTACTAGCCAATCGTAATAGAGGAGGCGGGAGTTGTTGTAATTACATGGTTATCTAGTTAAATAATGTTATAATATACTTATTATAGGTTAATACTAATAGTAATAATAGCACTTATTTTATTTGTGACAAACAAATCGCAATCCAAACATTTATTGTTTCATATGAGAATTAATGTCCATTAGTAACGTCTCTTTATTGGCTCGTGCATGTAAGATTTAGTTATTATAAGTATATATATTTAGTCATAAGTGCTTGAGTGTGTTACACACACATACCCACATTCATACATACATAGTGTTTTAGAGCTCTTGTGGTTTGACCAGTAAAGTTGTGTCCTGTATTATTAGTTTTGTGTGTCTGTAGCTCCAGATGATTCATTGTTGGAGAGTCAGAGTGAGCCCTGCTCCCTCCCTCTACTGAACACTTCCCTTTCCTACTGCTTCTCCTTCCTCCTCCTCTCCATCCACCAGCGATGCTTCCCAGCTGTTCCTGCCTGTCACGCTACACTCACCATCACCTGGTTGCCTTTCTCCTCACCTTTTTTAGGTAGGCTCTCCATTGCTTTGTTACTAAATCATGCCGCTCATTCACATCTTTGGTTAAAACTAGCACTTCGGTTAATGAAAATAACTGTTCAGACCAGATGCTGGAAAGACTTGTGTTCGAAAAGTAAGATGTGAGTGGTTTTAAATGTATGTAAAGCTTTAGTGCCAGGTTTCACCCAAACTGTATTTTTGTAGTACAAGCTTTTTTCCTTTTTGAACTGAAGTATACAAAATGTTTGTTTGTTAATGTCCATTTCCCAAATGCATTAACTGAAGATTAAAAGAATAGCTTAGTGAAAAATTAG
Source organism: Hemibagrus wyckioides (assembly GCF_019097595.1). Lineage (NCBI taxonomy): Eukaryota > Metazoa > Chordata > Actinopteri > Siluriformes > Bagridae > Hemibagrus > Hemibagrus wyckioides. The sequence continues at coordinate 10,720,764 of NC_080728.1, read as the reverse complement.
AATTTACATCATTCACATGAAGAAACATTTCAAACTCGTGGAATCTTTTCCCTTTTTTGTCGTTCATCTCTCACACAGCTACGTGTTGCTGCATGCTTCGCGTAAGACTTTCAGCAATGTGAAAGTGAGCATCTCTGCACAGTGGACCCCTTCAGTGCAGAATGGCAGCTCTCCTGCTTTTTCCCCTGGAGAGGTAGGCACACACTGCGGCTTTGTATCTCAGCATTTGCCTACTGAAGAACTTAAGACCTCTCTGTGCTATGAACGAATTTTCAGAATGTGGTAACGTGGCACAGACAAAAAAATAAGAAGTTTTACAGACTAATTATGCTTCATGAAATCAGATAACACTAACTGGAGGTTTTTTTTTTTTTTTAACGGCTTTGTTAAAACAAACTCTGTCAGTCTCATTGTGCCTTAAATGACCTTGTTGTCAGGACATTTGGCTATGTCTAGACAATAAATAAAACGACCTTCACTAGAAAGAGATGAGATAAAAGTTGAACCACTGTTAGCAAGCTAGTTTCATGTGGCAGGTTGGAACAACACAGCATAAAAATTACATTACTGATAGAAATATTGAAGAATTATTCTTTTTTTCTTTTTCTTTTTAAGTGAGTTTGAAAACTGACTGAATATGCACTGAAAACAGAGCAGAATCAAAAGTTGATAAAAAAGAAAAAAAAAGCTGATACACTGATCAGGCATAACATTATGACCACCTGCCTAATATTGTGTTGGTCACTCCTTTTGCTTCCAAAACAGCCCTGACCCCATCATGCACTGTGTATTCTGACACCTTTCTATCAGAACCAGCATTAACTTCAGCAATTTAAGCAACAGTAGCTCGTCTGTTGGATCGGATCACACGGGTCAGCTTTTGCTCCCCACGTGCATCAATGAGCCTTGGACACCCATGACCCTGTCACCGGTTCACCACTGTTCCTTTCTTGGACCACTTTTGATAGATACTGACCACTGCAGACCGGGAACACCCCACAAGAGCTGCAGTTTTGGAGATGCTCTGATCCAGTCGTCTAATCATCACAATTTGGCCCTTGTCAAACTCACTCAAATCCTTACGCTTGTCCATTTTTCCTGCTTCTAACACATCAACTTTGAGGAGAAAATATTCACTTGCTGCCTAATATATCCCACCCACTAACAGGTGCCATGATGAGGAGATAATCAGTGTTATTCACTTCACCTGTCACTACTCATAATGTTATACCTGATTGGTGTATGTTGTAAATATACAGTACACGCAGCAGTCATTCAGAGTCAAAGAAATGCAATGTGTGATGCAATATATATATTTTTTTCTTGTGTGAATACCAACAGACGTGGGAAGATAATCGGCTGTTTGCAAGTGCTGATCAGGCCACACTGTTTTTGGGTGTCCTGGATACCATATTTCTCTTCTCTTATGCTGTGGTGAGTGACACTGAATGAGTAAATTTTGAAGACTAAAATGTTTAGCTGAACTCACAAAGTCAATTAAAGCATAGAGTTTTAATACAAAGTATACAAAAACAGTTTCACATAAAGTGCAGTATAGAGCTGCACAATTTGTAGCATTTTACTTGCCAGTTTGTTTGGTTAATCAGTGATAGGGTTGAGGGTCCGTCCTGAAGCCTACCTTGTGTCAGTAGACAGATACCACTTTACCTCAGGCACAACACTGACATATATCCTTAAAAATGCTAAATTAACATAAAAAACTTCACTGTATAAACAATTATGCATACTTTTTAATTTGTTAATATGGAGCAGTCATTATAAATGTCATTTTTGTAAGCTGATACTATAGAAATAAGTAAGAAGAAGTAACATGTAAGAAGAATTATATTAATATAAATCTGTTCAATGCTGCTGTGGTCAGTGTCTTCTGATTAATCAGAGATGACAATTCAGCGGTTCTGTGGTATAATTAAACAATCAGGATTCATTTATTGTGACAGATCTACACCTCTGACAGGACTGTACCTGTACTTTGCAATGACAATAAAGTTGTATCTATCTATATTGTATAGTTGACAGGTTTATAACACACAGTGTAACAGAAGGTCCTGTTCATTCAGTTGAAATAAACATTTTCTTAAATTTAATGAATAATAATGTGAATGAGCAAAATACAATATTTAGGACTGTTATGCAGCTCTGTGTATATTTTTTTAGAAGAGTAGTTATCTCATACACACACATGTCCCTTACTTACTACTACTTGGATACAACATTACAACCAACACAATAATGCCACCAGTGTATCCAGATCTCCCAATTCCCTCTGATAAACAAACACACCTTATTCCCCAGTTGTTGCAGTGCATGTATTTCCCTAATGCATGGACACACAATTGTACACATGAACACACTTACTGAAAGACACAGCTGCATGCTGGTTCACTGCTCTTTGGAAATTCACTTTAATCATGTTGTTAATCGAGGCACTGTTGTTGCGCAATTTCAAAATTGTCTGCAGCTGCCAAAAGTGTTTGTTTCTAAAAATGTTATTTTTGTCTAACAGGGTTTGTACATTAGTGGCATCATAGGAGACCGTCTGAACCTTCGTTACGTTCTCTCCTTTGGGCTGTGTGGCTCAGCTGTGGTGGTATGATAATGTGTTCTCGAAACTGTTTACAGAGATTTGTTAATTATTAAGAGAAAGCCATTATGAACTCCAAAGTTAATGTAATGAAAGGTTATAAAATACAGATATGGACCTGTCTCTGTTTTTCTTTTCTCCCTATAGGAGTTTGTTTTTGGCACTCTGACAGAATGGCTGCATTTTTATAACCTGTATTTCTACTGCTGTCTGTGGGTACTGAATGGCCTGTTGCAGTCTGCAGTCTGGCCCTGTGTGGTGGCCGTCATGGGAAACTGGTTCGGTAAATCTGGGTGTGTGTCAGTCTTTATTGCTACTTTATATAGAGAGTTGACATAAGCATGACAAGTTCTGGCAACAAGGACAAGCTTTAAAATGACAGATAGTCACAAATTTTAGTTGTGATACTAAAATTATAGAGTAACGTTCTATATTCAAATATTTAAGCTCCATGACATCTGCAACACTTACTTTTCCATAGATTAAAAGATTATTTATACTGAATGTGGTGCAACTGAACGTAACAAAAAAGTGCAAAATACTTTGATCAGATGACATCACACACTGAATTACATGAATAATTCTCTATACAGATAACGTGTCGTATTCACCCCTCTGAATTTTTCCACATTTGAAAGTGTTGCATAAAAAAAAAAAAAAAGGGGGTGGAATCTTTTTACACTTGCATGCAGATGTAAGTTGATGTATTATTGCATCATCTGTGTTTTTATATATATATATATATATATATATATATATATATATATATATATATATATATATATATATATATATATATATATATATGAAGAATTATACACTGTACACTAATCAAGCTTAACATTATGACCACCTGCCTAATATTGTGTTGGTCCCCCTTTTGCTGCCAAAACAGCCCTGACCCATCATGCACTGTGTATTCTGACACCTTTCTATCAGAACCAGCATTAACGTCTTCAGCAATTTGAGCAACAGTAGCTAATCTGTAAGATCAGATCACATGAGTCAGCCTTCGCTCCCCACATGACCCTGTTGCTGGTTCACCACTATTCCTTCCTTGGACCACTTTTGATAGATACTGACCACTGCAGACCGGGAACACCCCACAAGAGCTGCAGTTTTGGAGATGCTCTGATCCAGTCGTCTAGCCATCACAATTTGGCCCTTCGTCAAACTCACTCAAATCCTTACTCTTGCCCATTTTTCCTGCTTCTAACACATCAACTTTGAGGACAAAATGTTCACTAATATATCCCACCCACTAACAGGTGCCATGATGAGGAGATCATCAGTGTTATTCACGTCACCTGTCACAGCTCATAATGTTATGGCTGATCAGTGTACATACTTTGAGAAATAATTAGTATACCACAGAATGCTTTACAACATGTTTTTTGATGTTGGTGATAGCGGAAAGGTCAGTGTGCCATGTCTTGCCTGGTCTGTCTGGATTCTGATTCTGGATATGCCTTTAATAATCTCAAAATAAATTGACTCTGTCCTGCCTCTAATTGTTAGTGATGAAAAGAATACATGTATAAAATGTAACTCATTCAAAGCAACATATTTTTTGCTGATATTGTGCTGAATTTTATTGAAGAATCTTACTAGGATAAATCTGATGGATCATTCATTTCAGTGTCTAACATGTTTGTGTGTGTGTGTATGTGTGTGTGTTAGGCGAGGCTTTGTATTCGGCTTGTGGAGCGCATGTGCATCAGTGGGAAATATTCTAGGAGCGTTCCTGGCCTCCAGTGTTCTGAAGTATGGTTATGAGGTTAGTAAACTTTGGCACATTCCTTATTCTCACCGGTGAAAACTCGAAAAAGACCAGGTGATTTTTTTTTCCCCCCTAATCTTTTAACTACCCAGAGTTTGAGTGAGTCTGTGCCCAGGATAGCCTCAGATTCATGATCTTGGCTGACTGGAGTGTTCTTCTGCTGTTGTAGCACATCAGCCACAAGGTCCAATGTTTTGTCCATGCTGAGATTCTTTTCTGCTCACCATGGGTGTAAAGATTGAATATGAGAGTTATCTACAATATCTGTCTTGTTAGCCCACATCAATTTGGCCATTTTTCTCTGTCGTCTTTTAGCACAGAACTGTCACGTTTTTACAATTTGTGGGTTTTTTTTTCTTTCACACCACTCTGTGTAAACTCTAGAAACTGTTGAAATCCCAGATCATCAGCAGTTTTTGAAATACTCAAATCAGCTAATCAGGCACCAACACCCATAAAGTTTCAGAGATCACACTGTTTTCCATTCTAATGTATAATGAGGACATTAACTGAAGCCTGTATCTGCATGGTTTTATGCATTATGCTGCTGCCACATGATTTCCTTTTTGGAGAACTGCCCAAATGAGGGGAATGGATGTAGACACCATACACTTTAGGTAGACCTGTACACCTGCACATCCATGCAATTATCCAATCAACCAATTATGTAGCAGCAGTGTAATGCATAAAATCACACAGATATAGGGCAACAACTTCACTTTTCTGTTCACATCAAATATCAGAATGGGGGAAAATCTGGGGGAAAAGTTCCTAGATTTCAGTCTCTAGATTTGAATGGTTAAAAAAAAAATGTAGTGTGTGGAAGATGTGCAGATGGAAAAGCCTTCTTGATGGCAGCCAGACTGGTTTGCATTAACAAGAAGGCAGAAGTCCACTCTGATCAGCCAAGAACAAGAGAAATCCAATGCTACAGTGGGCACAGGCTTACTGAAACTGGACAGACTAGAAAAGACCAGGAATTTTTTTTTTTGTCTTCAGCTGCATGATTTTATAGATTGCTCTGCTGCCACACAGTTGGCTGCCTGGATAATTGCATGAAAGAGCAAGGGTATAGGTGTTAAAGTTAAAGTGGCTGCTGAGTGTGTATATATAAGGCATTCCCTCTAGTATTACTTAAGCCACCAAGTCTACAGCTTTTGTACTTGTGAAACTGAAAGACATAAAAATGTACGTGTCTTTCTTGTCAGTATGCTTTCCTGGTGACATCAGTGGTGCAGTTTGCAGGTGGAGTAGTCGTGTTTTTCGGTCTGCTCACCTCCCCAAAGGAAGTGGGTGAGTTTCAGTAGGAGGCTGAGCCTTTTTCACTTTCTGTCCATGTGCCTTTAAGAAACCACGAAACCACCACCTGTTGTGGTGAGCAAATAACATGCTGTTATTTGCTCATTGCTTATTAAAATCTTCAGTTTGGCTGTAAAGTGTTGAAAGAATCATATATATATATGAATATATAATATATATATATATATATATATATATATATATATATATATATATATATATATATATATATATATACACACACACATACACACAAGCTTACCTGAAAAGTAGATGATCATCCAAGGCAAACAAGCTGTTTTTGATTATTTAGGGTTGCAGATTACACTTGTAACCCTACATATATTTACCTATAAATAAATTTCTATTTAAATTTCAAACATTAAGCATGCTTTGGACAATGAATGCTTTGGACAATTTATTTTTCTAAGCGAAACTATTGATTTCATACTTTTAAGTTTCACAATTTATGCAACATTGTGCCTTTATTAGTGTCTTATATTGTATGTACTATGTTTTTCAAGTGCTTGTGTGTGTGATAACTTTTTCCTGTCAGGTCTCTGTGAAGGCACTGTAACTGGTCTAACAACAGTGGAGACAGACACAGACAGTCATCGGCCACTCATGAGCGACAATGAAGAGGATGAGGATGAAGTGGTGTGTGATGGAGGATACTATTCTATACAAAAGCAGGATGAGGAGCCGGAGCCCCAAACCAAAGCCATTGGCTTCTTCAAGGCCTTCTGTCTACCAGGAGTCATACCTGTGGGTCAAATTCTTAATTCTTTTTGTTAGCCTGAATGAACTTTGATTTACAGCTATTCTTTGTAACAGGTAGTAAACCTGTTACAAAGCCTTTTATTGACATGACAGTTGTCAATGTTTGCTTAGTTATCTGTTAAAAGGCTATTGTGGAGAAGAGGAAGTTTTCTGGCAACTTCTCAGCATTTGAGTGCCAGCATAACAATAAGCAGCTTTAAAGAAATCTGGATGTAGATTTTAATCCTTGAGCAATGAGCAAACCATGGACTAGCATGGCAAAGAAAAACTCCTCGAGATGACACAAGGACCAAGGAAGGCTCAAAAGGAAGTCATCATCCTTTGGGTGACATCAGATTATATTATAGTGAAATTCTTTACAGTGTGTTGAAAGTTTCACGAAAGGGATGACCAAAAGATGTTTCAGAAACAATTTCTGAGGAAAATTGAATTGACACTTGCTTAGTGTTTAGTCAATCACTGTGCTTCAGCCCGTGTTGAAATCAGTTCTGATTATTCTTCTTTCTCTGCTCTGGCAGTACTCACTTGCCTACGCATGCCTGAAACTGGTCAACTACTCTTTCTTCTTTTGGCTGCCATTTTATCTGAGCAACAACTTTGGCTGGAAGGAGGCAGAAGCAGACCGGCTGTCTGTCTGGTATGATGTAGGAGGGATCGTCGGTGAGTGGCAGTTTGGATATGCTTTGAAAAGGTTTTATCCACTGCATATGTGGCATAGGATTGCAAACTACAGACTATAAATTTGACAGTGAATTTCCCTGTTCTGAGAAAAGAAAAGAAATCCTGTTCATGTTAACACTCACTTTAGAGAATGTGTAAGGGCAGCTGAACTTGCAAACCAGTTTAAAGACAAACACCTTCACATCACACATTTAAAACAGTTATCCATAACCTTAGGATAAGATACACATGAAGTAATGTAATACCAAACCTTTATATGTTTCAAACACTTGATCAGTACAGTACAAAGTAATATTGCCTACTTAACCCTTTCCTAAGGTGCTGGGATTAGTTAAATGGAAAGATTTACAAATGCCTGACTAAAGAATTTATGCAAGCATTTAACAAAAATATATATATTTTGCATGGACATTTACTGACTGTGATCAGCAACTTGCCCTTAGATTTACATTACAGTCGAGTATCAAATAAGCAGGGTGTTTTCTCAGAACAGGGAAAAAGGGTGAAGAATTTCAAGATAAAAAAATGAGAAAAAAACCTCTTTAGAAAGGTAATCACACATACATTACAGAAGATAGGTAGATAAAAGTATAGTGGATATAAAGAGTCTGCGCTCCCCTTGCAACGTTCTCTAAACTCACAAAATGTCAGGTTTTTGTGAAATGAACCCAAGATAAATCAAGTTAGAACTTTTCCACCCTGAATATGAAACTGCATATGAAAATTTCACATTGAGGGTGGAAAAAGATCTGAGAAGATGTGTCTTGGTTTCATTTATTTTTATATCATGAAAAAAACAGCCATTTTAGGAGGGGTGTGTAGACTTTCTATATCCATTGTAGGTTGAAAAACACTGGAGTACTCCTTTAAGCTTTATATCTACATTAATATATTCATTATTAAAATGTTCAATAATAATTATTATTATAATAGTATTAAAGTATTATAGTAGTAAAAAATTCACCCTTTACTTTAGCACACTGCACCTTTGAGATTATTCTTCTTATAAAGATTTTTATTGTATTCACCTTTTATGACCTTTGTGTTCTGAAGAATTGTATTATTTGTATGCTCTCTATCTCAGGAGGAACAGTGCAGGGTTTGATCTCTGATTTCCTGGGGAAAAGAGCTCCTGTCCTGTGCATTAGTTTGCTGCTAGCCATGGGAGCTCTAGTGGGATACAGCCGTGAGTTTAGACTGCAGAACACACACACACGAAGATTTAATCATATTTTTAAAAAATTCCTTGTTTGCTGTAAACATATTCCTTACTTCATTTATTTTCTTTTTTTTTAGACTCTCCAAATGACCAGATTGTGAATGGAGTGCTCTTAGCCACTACAGGTAAGAGATAAGTATTGTTTACTAGATTTATAAATGTTTGTGTACGTTGTAAGTGTGAAGGTTGATGGGGCAACTGTCAGTGGCATAACAAACCAGGGTAACCACACGTAATAATACAGTGGCTTGATTGCAGAATTGAGGTACATGCAGAAATGAAACACAGCTCTATACTATAAAACTATATATAATATAAAGGTTTATCCAGACCACCATTTTTACATTTTATGGCATTTGGCAGACGCCCTTATCCAGAGGGACTTACAGTCTATCTCGTTTTATACAACTGAGCAATTTAGGGTTAAGGGTCTTGCTCAGGGACCCGGCAGTGACAGCTTGGTGGACCTGTGTTTCAAACTCACAACCTTCTGATCAGTAGCCCAACACCACTAAGCTACCACATTCACCACATAGATAGTGCATCCACCTCACAAACTCAATTTGTGACTATTATTCTGTTTATCATATTCATGGTAAAGTTTTAAAAGCCAAAGTAGGTAGAGGTAGAATATCTTTTAAGTTTGGGTATGATGTTTCTTCTCTTCAGGTTTCTTCATTGGCGGTCCATCCAACATGATAAGCTCAGCAATCTCAGCAGACCTGGGTCGCCAGGAAGCTCTACAGGGGAGTCAGGAGGCTTTAGCCACTGTCACGGGCATTGTGGATGGAACAGGCAGTATCGGAGCTGCTGGAGGGCAGGTGGGAAACTAAAGTGCCTATTTTCTTATTTACACCGTTTTAGTGGATTTTCTCAGCAAGAGAAAGGACAGTATTTCTAACTAACTCTTTCGGGAAAAATCAGAAAGGCATATTCTTATCAGTCAGTCAACCGTACTTTCTTTACTAAAGTGGACACAGTGACACTTTACTGTACACCACAGATACCTCCGTATTAATCTTTCCTTTCAAAATCCTTATCTCAAGCAACTAGTAGAAGAAGCAAGTTTTAGATAACACAAGTCTGAGATGATCATAATCCTTTTCTCTGTTTTAGTACCTGGTATCACTCATCGAGAGCAAATTAGGATGGATGTGGGTCTTCTACTTCTTCATAGTCATGGTAAGCTTTATTTTAAATGCTCATACTCTGAACTGTCATTTTTGGAGCTGCTTGTTTGATGTCTTGGTTGTGTTCCTTCTCCACAGACAGGATTCAGTATCGTCTTCATCATACCTCTTATTGTTAACGAGATACGCTCCATGTGCAGAGACAGTCAAGCAAGGACACACCAGCTGTGAGAATACCTCTCTGTTCACAACCTCTCGTGGAGAGCATGTCAACTCATTCAGCAAGATGCTCGGTTTTCTTCTTAATTGTTTTTAAAGCTGCTTTTTTAGTTACAATAGGGGATATTGTTTGGTGCTTGAAATGTTTAGTTCTCGATTCCATCTGTGACGCTGACATTAATATTTATATAATGCCAATGACGGCAACTAGTAAAATATCATCTGGACAATCATCATAACTAATCTGTTGACAGACTTAAGCATTTATTAGATAGAAAAAAATATATATGCTTAATGTAGACCAGAGTGCAGAACGGAGTGCACAAGCTATTTGATCATTATCTGTTTTTTGAGCTCACCAAAGTGGTTATATAATGAGTAGTTATATCTGATAAAATGTTTGGTCATCCTGGTGCCGACAGTGGCATATTAGCTTCACAGTAAACCTCTAGATACTGTAGAGATCCAGCTGTAATGAAACTGGAACAAAAACACTACAAAATATTCAGTCACCCATAAATGTATGAGAACAAAACCCAATGATTTTTTTTTTTTTTTTTACAAGTTGTCTCTCTAACACCAGCATTTTAACACCATCAAAGCCAGGGATTGTGTGTTTATTGCTAATATGAGGGACAGGTAGCAAATTGAACTGACATAAATACAACAAGCCAACAAATAGATATGTTTAAAGTGCCTTTATTTCCACGTGTATTTTGATCTTGAAGAAATTTCTGCATTTTTGGTCTTGGAGATTATTTCTCTAAAAGTACAAAAGACTCGGCCTATACAGACATTTATTTAGCTGATACAATATTTTTTCAATCAGTGTAAAATGAGATTACTGGGTATGAAGAAAGACAATTATTTGCTAATGTTGATCTATGCTTTGCTTTGCTTTATTGGCTGCTGTAGAGGGAGGACCTGCCATAGATGTGCTCTTGGTAGAGTGTTTTACTGTCAATCATTCCACATTTTAAATAGTGTCATCTTGAATATTTGTATTTCTGGGGTTTTTGTTTGTTCCTGGAACTTGATACCTGTGACACCATTCTCAAAAGGGATTTTTTTTTGTAACACTACCAGAACCGTAGTGTTAATATCATGTTGTATTTATGTCAAGATTTTGACCACTCATTTGATTCATAAATCACCTAGGGAGTTACTTTCAGCCAGTTTATAAGATTGCCCTACCATGTATCTATAGTAAATGGTCATTTTATCAGGTAAACCTACTATATAAGTCAATCTGAATGTGTAAACTGTAGACAGTATGTCCCTATGGTACAATTTGCCGTCCCCCAGAGGAAACGCACCTCCAGAGGACGTCTGGTGCTCACATATTAGATGGGTGGTGCAACATTCTCAGCACATCAGTGACGCTCATTTTGTTTGGCCGAACCCAACAACAAAGTATTTAAAAACTCCACCATCCAATTATATCAGAGCTAATCCCATGGTGTTTGCTTTTCATGAATGGGGTGACAGACGAGCTCTAGTCACTCGTAATATGCACCTGTATGGTTGATTTACTTGATAAACTGGCAACTGAGTGAATATTTGCATCTGTGAAGCAAATATTCTGAATAATTATTTATGAAACATACTGTATGTTGTACACAGTGATAGGAGTATTTTTAAGGTTTAATTTCTTCCACATATATCTTCTGTGTATATGTGTACCTGTAACATATGTGATGTAATATTCTGTCCGCTATCTTATGACCAAAACTATTCAGACGTTTATATTTGCTTATTGTTTGTTGGTGTGAACATGTGGAACTGTTAAATGCAGGATGATAATGAACACAACATGCTGTGCCTGGCATGTAAACCAATCTTTCAGTAACTATAAATAGTTGATTTATTGCACATTTAATCTTTTTTTTTTTCTTTCTTTCTTTCATAGCACATGCTCTCAGATTTGTTCCTGCTTAATGAAACAAAAATGGAAACACTATCTCAGTGAAGGTTTGATTTTGTAGATCTAATGGAAACTCAACTTGGTGTCATGCATATGATGTTGAAATCAAGCTCAGGTTCATTAGTGAATGTTACGTTAATGATTCAGGAGCAAAGCTATAATTTTAACGTAATGCCATTTTCTTTTCTTATTTTTCTTTAATGTGAAAGGTTTTGTTTTATAAGAATGCTTTACGTTTGCACTTCAGAAAAATGCCTAAACGTTTCTGATTCATTTGCCAGATGTTTACATGCTCTTTACTTTTCTATAATGAATGCCTATCCTGTTTTAGATAAAGAACTGCTTTTAAACTCATGCAAACACTTTGTATATAAAACACTTGGAGACAAATGTATCATGTCATGATACATAATTTTATCACTATAAATGTCCAGATCATTGTTTACATTATAGTAAAAAAAAATAATTATGTTACTGAGATTGTGGTCCAGATTAGTGATTTTTGTAGTTTTCCTTCATTTCCAAAGCTCGTTCAAAATGATGAAAGACAGCTGGCTTCTTGAAAGAGCACAGGGGTAGAGATAAGCTTGAAAGGTCCACTATATATATATATATATATATTCCTATATCCTTAAATATAGAATTGATGGGCATCATGGTAGCTTAGTGGTTAGCACTGTTGCTTCACAGCAAGAAGGTCCTGGGTTTGAATCCCGGGTTCGAACAGGCAGGCGCCTTTCTGTGTAAAGTTCATGTTCTCCCCGTGCCTCTGTGGGTTTACTCCAGGTACTCTGGTTTCCTCCCACAGTCCAAAAACATGTACATTGATTGGTAATTCTAAATTGCCTGTGAGTGTGTGTGGTTGTCTGTCTATATGAGGCCCTGTGATGGACTGGCGACCTGTCCAGGGTGTACCCCTGCCTTTGGCCCAATGTGTGCTGGGATAGACTCCAGCAGATCCCCAAATTAGGAATAAAGCTGGTATAGACAATGGATGGATGGATGATGACAAAATGAAAATTATACATATACTATTTTAAATTTTATACTTGAAAATGATACAATATCTAATATTACACAGTATAAGCTATGTGTGAACTTAGAATATCATTATTTGCTTGTTTTTTTGTTGTTTTTTTAAAAAATATTTTTCAAAAAGATGATAAATAACGCTATTATATAAAACTATAGACCTGGCATATTTTCAGATATTCATAATATCCAAATACATTTTGTTTCACCTTTTCAAAGATGTCACTGAAACAACACGCAGTATTGTAAGTTTACATAAACATGGATATCTTTAATTTCAATCTGTGACTTAAACATGGCAACATATTCACAATGTGAGATACACTATGTATGAAAAGGAAAAAGTTTTGGTGGAACTGACAAGAATGAAACAAAAAATTTCAAACATTTTGGATTTGGAAACAAAATTCAGTTCAATGTCAAACAATATCAATCCATTCCCATCAAATAATAATAGTACTAAAAAATACAATTAAATTAGGTAATATAGGTATGCAATGTATACATGGCTGCCTTTCCGTTATAAATACACGGCACTTTCATAATTATATCAAGTACTTTTTTTTTTTTTTTTGCCATACCTCACAAAAAATAAATCAAATGAATGTTTGTAATTAAGAATAAAAGCTCACACTGCTCACTCAGACCTGGCCCATGTTTCCTATTCCTATAATTCCTATTAATGCACCTGGTCACCATTGGCGATTATAACACACTGCAACAATAATATTTAATAGTGCAAAGCTAATACAAAATTAGTTAGTAATCTTTAAACGGAATTATCTTTCAATAAGTTAAACATTTAAGGTTGCTCTGAAACAAAAATGATGGGCACAATGAACAGCCACGGTACAGAACACACTCGTAGCAAAACTTGTAATGTCAAACCAGTTCAAAGTGAGGTGATGTGAACGAATAAAACTAAAAAAAGAAGGTTTTATGGAAGACGATGATGCCTTTAAGCACCTGGACGTGGATGTTTATAGCCTCATATGTCCTGTGTGTGGTAGATTTAGGCTTTGACCTTTGTTTGACCGATCAGTTAGTGTAAATACTTCGCTGATTATTTCTGGGAAAGCAGAGAAAAATCTGCCCAATTTAAACAGGACTCGATTATCTTAAGGCTAAAAAGAGAGGTTTTGTTTCTATCTATCTCTTTTAACTCAGCATCTATGAGGTGATGGGATCAGGAGGGTTTCTGATAATAAAATAAACTCTTCATTGTTTGTGAGGTAGATGAACCCTCTTCTTCAATAATATTTACAAATATAAAAATAGTTCAGCTGCTGTAGGGCATAGTGACGGTCACCAAATATACGTGTAACACCCAAGAGTGTTTTATTTAGCCACTGCCACAAGACCAAAAGTGTGTTTTATGAGCTGGTTAAGACTAGTGGCTTTGTCCCTTTTCTCTTACAGCAGTTGGTAGTTGCTTATTTTTGATACTGTTTGGAGCAAATCTTTGGCTATTTTCTTAAGCTGCCTTTTCAAAATCAAACAATGTGGAGGAATGAAACAATCACATACAAACTCTCAGAAAAAAACAGACAATTGAAGATACTTCCCTGCTATTTACATGCCAAGCATGGCTTTATAAGTCTCTTATAAACAGTTATAAACAGTTCTATGTCCTTTGACGCAATTCAATTCACTGCAATTACTCAATTTACTGCAATTAAAAATGCTACAGTTGCTTGAAATACTATTCAAAACCAAAACGGGTAACATAACAGAAGTGAAATATAAAAAAAGATAAAATGCTACATGATTAAAAGTCAAAAATGAACTTATACAGTCCAAACAAGGTGTTGTGCGTTATTGCTGTTAATACAACAGATATTATTCTTTGTCTATACAACTATACATTTAGAGCTAATCAACAGCGAAAAGGCACAACTAATGTTTGTACACTGTTAATAGAAGAAGGCCATATTGATAACATTTACAATAAAATAAGCTGAATAAAAAAAATATCTTGCCATTTTACCCCCTGCCTTAACATTTAAAAGCAGTGTAGTTTAGGAAAACTGGTATAAAGGACAATACGTGGCATCTCTACCCATGTAGGCAATATTTGTTTTTTTTTTATGTAGTCAGCAAGGTAAATTGTAACTTGGGTAGTTATATATAGTCTGTTTGAGAGTCTTAAACAAATTTTGCACTGAACAGTGAAGTAGTGAAATGTTTACGAAGTGGAATTCAGGTATGCACCTGGGGTCAGAGGTCAGGTCACATGCCTTCTAAGATCAGTTCAGTGACCATGTTGAGGTAAGAGTGATTTATTCCTTGACAAAACCTTTTCTTTCCCATGAACTATTCTTCAAATCACAAACACAATAAGGCCATGGCTCAGATTTACCAGTCTAGCTCTGGTTCAGCTTTTTCTTTATGTTCCAATGATATGTTTTCTTACATGGAAAAGAATAAATAGGTAGTAAGTATTATCCATTTATAGAATATACACAGTAAGGCTTTTGCTGTTTTTTTTTTTTTTCCAAACAAGTTCAAGATGCATAAAATCAAGTTTCATAAATCATAAATTTAAAAACAGCAAGACTAACCGTTTTATGTCTGGACGTAATATTTAGCCTCGGCTGTTACTCAAGACACAAATGATACTGGCATTTACACAGGGTGGGAAACGGAACTGTTGCAACTTGACTGTTGTCAAGTTATTAATGAAAGGGTCCTTTTTGAAGTGCATTTCTGTACCTTCACAGTATACTTTAAGCTTATTAACAATTTGTTAATAGATAACTGATATCAACAACTGCAGATATTGTATGTACATTTACATACACAGTGAGGAGTTGAGAGGATCTTCAGATGCGTATGTGTCTATTCTCTTCTTGCTGCCTTGAAGAAACTTTGTAATGAAGAAACCTCCTCTTCTTCACGGTAAAGAAGTCTAGAAGAGAGAATGTGTGTTAGAAAAGTGTATTAGAGTTTTTTTTTTTGTAAAACCCTTAAGGACTCCTGGCTAGACCACATTTTTCTGTTTTATTATATTGTCCTGCCACAACTGACCCAGGTATGCAGCATTCTGTAGCTCTTGACTTCCTGGTATAGTTGTATTAGAATAGAAAAGATTAAGTGGACTAGCTTGGTGACCCTGAGGGCTGGAATGAGAACCTGTGCAGTATAGCAAGTCTTATTCAAGCCTAGTGCAGGTTAAGAAATACACATTCCTGGTCTCACTATTAAAAGAGTACACATATTTAGGTCTCACCTGTGATGGCAGCCTGTTTGTATTTGACTGCTCTCTTTTTCAACTCATTTCCTCTGTATGCCAAAGTTCCACCAGCACTGATGGGAACCTCCAGTCTGCGTTTACCCGTTCTCACCACACAGCTGTGGTAGAAGGCTGGCACGTCCTCGCACTGGATCTCGTCCCACTCCATCAAGCCAGGGATAGGACGGTCGGTCTGGAAGTCAAAGTTCCAGCGCTGCTTGGCCACCTCCATACTCATGCACAAGAGCCTGTGGAAGTCCTGCTGAAGCTGCTGGTGGTCGACCGGGCCGAAAAGGTTCCGCCGCACACCCATGCCCCGTGGTTTAACACCTTCTTCCTCCACTCCTTCAAGCTCCACGTGGTCATACTGAGATGAAGTTGTAGCCATTTCGCTATGGACAAAATACATTCAAATTAGTTTTAAGACTGTCTTGACTTGACTTTTCTTGACTGCAGTCTGAGATCTTGGTATTGAGAACATAGATAGAAAAAAAACAGTCACTGCCATGGGATTTAAACCAATGTCCACCTGTCGAAGAAAATGTAAACCAGAAGTCTCACTTAAGTTCTCACTTCAGAAATTTCTCACTTAAGTTCAACATTTCTGCACTAATTAAAGAAAATACTTTTCACGTGAAAACACTCTTGAGGATTAAGAGTGGTTAAAATCTTCCAAGCTAAAGCCAGTGTTTCCTGATACAGTCACCTATTTGGGTACATAATGTAATTTGACATATAATTAATGCATAATAGGACACAGACCAACCCAGCTCATCCAGCTGAAAGTATATTGTAGCTTTAACTTTTATATTCTAAACTGAATTAGAAAGCAACACCTAAAATGGTGTCTACCCAACAGGAATCCTCTAGCCGCAACTCATCCTCAATTTGCTGTCCATTCATTGTGTGAATGAAAAATTCAGCTGCTTTTGTAGACATCTTATCTAAGCTAGATTACTTAACATGGATTCTGATTTGTCTCCCCGAGGTGCGCTTTTGCCCGCCAGTGCAGCCGTTACATCTTATCAGTAAAAGCTAGGTAACTGCTTTAAAAAAATGCTTATACAAAGTTAAAGGGGAGTTAAAAGGATAAAAATCAGTTTGCAGCTGTTGCTTGGAGCATGTGACATTATTATAGCCCAAAAAGAACAGACCTATGTTTGTAGACCTAACTGACCAAATTCAGTGTATTGGTATTTGGATTATTTTGTGGTCAATAAAAACTATAAATTTAGTGATAGTTCTTCATAAAATGTCAAAACTCAGCAGTAATATATTTTTCACTCTTTTCATCCACTGCATCATGTGTGTGACAATATTATTCAAGACAATTTACAATATATGTCTATTTTCTATTCCTAATGTTGAAATATATAAACAATTCTCATTTTTTTCCCCCCAAATATTTTTTTCTTTACTCAGACGTAAAAATCTCTAGTCCCTAGATGACCCCTATTCATGCGCTTTTACACCTTCATCCTCATGAACAGTTTCTATAACAGTTTCTCATATTAATGTTTTCACAGTAAAATGAACATCATGGAAAGACTTGACTTGTGCTAAGATGTTGCAGGTTTATGGATAATTTATGCGTAAACTAGTGTTTTTTTTAAATAAAAGTGGTAAAAAAACAAAAGTGTGTGTGAGTTTTGAAGGCACGCAGCTGGGCGCTGGAGTAAAAGGATGTTTGTGTAGGGGCGAGTGGGCGTGGCCTAGCTATTTACTTCGAGGAAATATGGGCAAAGTATGTATAGTGAATTATTACGAAAATGGGCGTGGTCTATACACAGCGGCTTACTACGAGGAAGCAGGTGGGGTGTGTAATTCTACGAAAATGGGCGTGATGTGCATACCAACTTACTACATGATCCCATCATAAACACTGAACATATGGGATACTTTACTACTACAACAACAACAACTACTACAAAATAATAAATCCATCGCTATGTTAAAGAAAGTACTGTTTCCTAGATCATCTCAGCAACGGCACAAATACGTGATGCTCACTGTACTGCAATCGCTCATTCATAATGTCTTTAATTAAATAAATTAAAAAAAACAATAATAAATGAATAAAAGTGATGTTAATGGAAAAAAATCTGAATTGTTGCTTAGTGAAAGTTAAGGCTGATTGAATACACCGAGCTTAACGCAAAAAAAAAAGAAAAAAAAGAAGAAGATGCACTTACCCGGAGCAGTCAAATCAAATCAGCTGTATTTAGAACAAAAACACCTTTTCATCAGCCTGGGAAAAAACAACAACAACAACGTGCTGTTAAAGGAAATATGTGTCTGTTAACCAGAAAGTTGCAAGAAAGTGAACACGTCGCCTAGGGTTTGTTTGTTATTGAGCTGAATGCCGTAAGAACCGGCCCACTCTGACGTCATCCTCACGAGCAACACGAGACAACAACAGCACGCGCCCCAGCTCGGTGTAATCAGCCACATGCACGATAATGTGGTCATTTTAAGCGCATCAGTATGAATAAGTTTTGCGTCATATATTAAATTTAAGGAAATTATGTATCCTTTGCACGTAATTTGAATCGCTGATAAACAAATATATATATATATATATATATATATATATATATATATATATATATATAGCATTAACATTCTGGTCGATAACTGTTTAATATGAATGTATATTTCAGTCATAGATTTATTTTGTACAATGCTTTCAGCTTTGTTGTATTTTTTTAATTTTTATTCTTTTTGCTCTGGTTTGTCGCACCGCGGTTACAACTGACTGAATGTTGACTCCGACCCACCGCCATCTTAGTTTCTTCTTCTGCGCGTGACCCACATTTTAGTGTTTTGATTTCGTCAAGGGTTTGGCACGTGGCCAAAAAAAAGCTCCAGTCACGTTGATCGGCAACGTGACCTGGAAAGCGCGGGATTTCCCGCCCAATCCCGTTCAAAGTGACTGGAAAGGGAGAAGGTCTTCTGGGGGATCAAATTAAAGCCTGGGCAAGCTAACATACCAATTTACAGTAAATCTGTAGGGGACATATATTTATTCTTATATGTAATGTGTGTTTTTATATTAAAAAAAAAAAGATTGTATAGCTCTATTTTAAAATGTACCTCCTGTTTTGACCGGATATTCGTTTCATTCACTCATTAAATATCATGATATAAAATACATTTCTTAATCTGCTTTATTTTGTTGTAATGTTTTGTAAATGTCTCCAGTTGACTATGTATATTTTATCGTAGTTATATATCTATGTAGATAACAAACAGTAACTATATTTGGGATTTTAGTGTAGAGACATGACATTCATCTTCGCAAAAAGATCCATCCGGATCAGTGTCACAGTGGATCCTGAGCCTGTCCAAGGAACACTGGGTGTGAGGCGAGAATACACCCTGGAGGGACACCGGACAAAGTCACTAATAGGGGCAATTTAGTGTCTGCATATCAGGAACCAAAAGGGAGAACATGTAAAACTCACAAACAGTAACGTTGTCTCAGGATCGAACTGGACACCCTGAAGCTGTGAAGTGACAACCTACATTTGTTTTGTTTTTTGTCTGTATGACTTGATTTAGTTTGCACTAATCCCCAGTTCAATACCAAATAAAACAAAGTAATTAAACAAAGGCGCATTATCAGAGATCAGCATTAATAAAACTGTAATAATGCATGGATTTTTCACTACATATTTTGTCACAGCTAAAAAAAACAACACAGAAACAAAACTTAATGGTAGAGTAAATGGGGTCACATTAAATAATAAAGTTTAGAGCAGCAGTTTCTGTCTAAACTCTCATACCTTCATAACCCACCTGATTTTGCTCATGTGCTCTATTTAATTGGACATTTTTAGTGGATGTAGGGCCTGTGCAACAGATTTACTTTATGCATACTGAGAGAAGGCTTTGCATCAAATCTGGATGATGCTTGTATTTCATCTTTGCTGTAAAATTGCAGTATCCTTGTATCGGTACTGATTGAAAAAATGCATTTGGACCAAGGACTGAATTTTCTGTGGATGATGAATTACACCTATTCAGTGTAATCTATGAGTATAGCAGATGAGATGAGATGTTTGGTCAGTTTATCCTTTAGGGTACAGCAAGCCTTATAGGGCTATGTATTTACAGGACAACACACTGAATTATAAAGATATATATTAGATATTTAAAGATATTACTTTATTAGTTTGACAAAACTACTACTACTACTCAGGCATTACATTAAACTGTATTTATTCCCATATAATAATCAAACAGTTTGAGTAACGGTGTTTCAGACAGTTGTTGTGAGTGTTGATTTTTCTTCACTTGTGTCATTTGATGAACATTTTCTAGCATGTGGATTCAGTAAGAACAGGAATGGAAGAACATCTGTCTCCACTTGAATTTATTTGGTAGCTGTCCATGCTTCGTTTTAGTCTGTGACTGTTAGGAATCTAAAGTTGCTTGATTTTTTTCTCTTAAAGGAGCAGTGTGTCATTTTAGAGCCCTCTACTGCTTGTGAGGTGAATTGCAATCACAAAGATAAATAAAAGATAAACCTTCATCTTCATCCTATAGAAAGATCTATTCTAGGGCAAAATTACAAATCATTACAAATCAAGTCTTTGAAATGATGAATCTATAGGTCTAGAAATATAAACAAAATATAAACTGTACCATTGAATTTACTGTAAGCAGTGGAAGCATCTCTTTCTAGAGCTACTCTGACTGATTTGGTTAAATTAGTGAAGTCTCTGGTCGGATCTAAAATTTGTATCCACAATAGTGTATTTTTTTTTCTTTCTGATTTTTGTATCCTGTGTAAGTAACCTGGTCAAAACCCACATAGATAAGGCATAGTTAAACCATTCCTGATATCACAACACACAGTATATGATTAATTTCACTGACCTAACAAAATTTGATGGGAAGGTCTGCAGTTTATTGCAACTGATGGCTCTTTCACAGCCTGGCAAAATGTTGCTTGGTTTTTGGCAGCTGGTCCTCAGATGCAGAGTAGTTTTAATGTCTATCTTTCCCCAGAGCAGTTTCTTGTATCATTTGAATACTTCACTTCTACTTTATTCATTATTGTGTCTATTTAATGTGTCTATTCACTAATGTCTCAGTGAATGCTTAATTTCTCTTCTTTACTGTGATAGACACACAGTATTCAATCAGGGAACTACCAGTGCCTGTTTTGCATATGATCAGTGCTGATGACAATCAATCAGCATAAGCATTTACATTTTCTTTAATCATGTAATGGGAACACATCTTGCCAAATCTGGATGGGCAATAAAATATGGTAATTATGCGTGATGTATTACAATATTTAGTCACATACAAGGTACCAGCAAAACTATAATTCTTTTAAAAAATATATTTTATAGAAGTATTGATAAAGCCTGTAATATCCCAAAAATGTGTATTGTAATGTTATATAGTCATATCACTAGCATATCAAGCCTAATTTTATATTGCCGCTGTGTTTACAAACTCTCCTACATAATAGTTGGCTCTAACATGGCTCATACCAGCAGTTACACATTTATCTATTTGCATACCCTTTTCTGTGGTTACAAAAGACATGTAATGATATGTGAAGTTTTCCTGTTTTTCATACTGCACGGTAAAATGATCCCTGATGGTTTGTGTTATTAAGAAGAGAGAGACATTCATAAATACCTTGAAATGATTTTACTAATCAGAAACAGAGCAATGGGGAGTGAGATTATGATGCCTGCTTGCAAGAGAATGTGTCTCATAATGTGCATTTATGAAGGGCTGCCAGATATGTGACATGCATTCATCATTCTCATGGAGCAATAAAACACACATAATGTAAATACATGCAGCATTGTACGAATGCACACTTGAATAGTCAATATTCCCTCAAACAAAAGTACTGTCCATGTTCAATATCTGTTTACACCATGGCCTTTTATAGTTCAATTTATCTAGCTTTTTACTCCCCTTTCTCTATTACATTGTAATTCTCTAGTTAATTTGTCTTGGTGGTTAGTATGCAATACATGAAGACATTCCTTATACATGCAATATAAACAGATTCTGGTGTGCTCATGTTAAAATCATGTAGTTATATGCATGTGTGTATACAGAGGTGAGGCCCTCTGAGGAAAACCAACACGACTACCACCGCAACAGACTGTGACACATATTTAAGGGCCTGACCTAGCTTTGTCCCTTTGAATCATTCAGGCTTTCTCACATTTACAGTGCCACTTATGATCTTAAAGACTTAACTGCTAAATTAGATCACAAAAAGGGTAATGTAGAAAAATGCTGATTTCAATTGATTTTGGAGTGGGAGGTGCTTTAAAAGTTAACCACAAATGCCTCACTAAAGACAGAGCATCCTATTACATGGTAGAATGAACAAACCTGAGTGTTTAGCAACAAGATAAATGTAGTTGACCAAAAATATGAGTAGCTATTAAATTGTTTGCAAATGCATTCACATACATTTCTTTAACCTAAACATGCCTTTATTCACTTCAGATAAATAGTTAAAAGCAGTTTGAACAGATAAAGTTAGAGTGGCGCTATTATTCAGATTGTCCACTCCACCTAAGGTCCAGGTCTTACAAGCTCATGCCTGTAGATGGCACCAAGATCTCCATATAAAACTGTTGCACTTACCCTGGGTCAGTAATATTTTTGTCAATATTTAAAAAAATACTAGAAAACAAATGAATAAACAGGAAATATAGACACAAGTGTCATTTGCTGCTTCGGTGTTTTGTTGTTGACTATTAGTTCAATTTAATGATACTGTACATCAATACTGTAAAGCTTTTTTACATAATACCATAATACCATGCATGCTGCTGTATAAGAACTATGTAACAGATTTAATGCATAACACTGGAATGAACAAGCTATTTTAATGAGGAAATTACAGAAACATGAATAACTAAACAATACACCAGGACTTTAAGGGGTTAACAAATTACTCAAAAGAGAGATTTTTTTGGATAAGTGAATTTAAGCTTGAGGTAATAACAGACCCACTGGATGACATGACCTGCAGGGGATCAGGGACCTCTGAGAGGACAGAGAAGTGCAGAAGGACGAAAACAACATTCTTTCACTGCTAGAGGCACTGGAGTAGGAAACCGTGTGGGTGCAATTACACAGGAGGCCCTGAGCAGCTGAGTTTTGTCAGCATGATGCAGAGTGAGAGAGAGGAACTCCAGCATAAAAAAGTTTAGAAGGCATGATACCCCCCACCCCCACCTCCCCAACATCATACTGATGTTTGACTTTCATTAAAAATGTATTTAGCTTTTCCTGTTTCCTTGTCTGATTTCCTAGAACTTTTCAAATTGTCCCAATGTTGATGAAGTTTTTTAAACAGTAGAAAATGTATCAGTGTTTTATACAAGGCACTGTTAACATATTTATCTGGAACTAGCCTTTAAGGCATGTGTATATAATTTGTGGGAACAGTTTAGGGTGTGCATGTTTAGAATGTGTGAACATTTGAAGTGTATGTGTGTGCACATATGTGGTTGTACAAGACGGCTGCAAGCCCAGACTGTGGATTTCTGGATTGTTTCTGGATTTCCATATGGAGAGGTGATGGTGCCTACAGATGGAAGAGGGGGGTCAGTGTACACGTGTGTGTAGAATTATATCTGTGTGTAAGGAGTCGTGGGAGTGTATGGTGTGCATGGTGCCCAAACGTGAGGGTTCCAGACAGCTGATTATTCTTCTTTCTCATGACTCATGACAAGGTGACCATGAACCTTTGTTCTGAGCTGTTCTGCCAAGGCCACACTGTGCTACTGCAATAGTCTTTGAAAAGATTAATGGACACACATGCCTTTCACTAGTTTCCTCTAAATGTTGTTTTCCTGACCCTCTTTCAGACTGTGTAAAGCTGTGTAAATAATGTGCATTGTATACGGAACATTCAACTGTTGTGCAATACTGAAATAACACAGTGCTGCATATAGACCTGAAACAGCTGATCCAAAGACTTAGATTTGCATTCTGTTGTAGGAACGTGAAAAACTTGATGGCTTGGAATTCCTTCATCAGGTATGTAAACAAAGTGATATTGAACTAACTACAATTACAAAACAGCTTATTGTATTACATTAATTTATATACACTTTACACTTGCATCCATTCAGCAATAGTGGAGTAACCTGTGGAGGAAATGTCCTGGGTCAATTTTGCATTCAAAGTTTCATTTGCAATGTGTGTGTGAGTGTGTGTGTGTGTGTGAGTGTGTGTGTGTGCGTGAGTGTGTGTGTGTGCGTGTGTGTGTATTTACAATACTGTACATGTGTGTACATGATTATGTATGTTTTTTTTTTGTTTTTTTTTACTGTGAATAGAGCTCTTTCCCTTGGTAATTTTCAATGTTTTCTAAAAGTTGGGCAGGAAGTTGGGGCCCACTGAATCTGAGGACAGAGGGGCTTCAGTTTCAGGGCTTCTCAAGAGCAAGACTTTGACACACACAAGGCAGAGACTTGGTTCTGTATGTACATGAGCATTAAGGATTTGTTTGCAAGAGACTTTGGCAGTGTGTTACTGTCACTGACAAATGTGCATTTTGAATGTTTCACTAAGGACTATTTATTTTTTCAGCCAAGCATTTGACTGGTTTTGTGTAGATTAGAAAAACAATGGAGGGATGCAGGGCTGGCTGGGGTTTAAGCATATTAAGTGTCATTGTGCTCTGGATCTGAACAGTGTAGCCCAACAGCAATTCTGAACTTGAGAGCATTTATCACTTTCCAACAAACGTCGGACTGCTGATCGGAAGGTTGAGTTCAAATTGCAGGCCCACCAAGCTGCCACTGCAGGCCCACCAAGCTGCCACTGCAAAAACAAGATCACATTTTCCCCATATTATTTGAACATTAGCTCAAAAGCTCTTGGCCATAAAGGTACTTTAAAGGTACTTTTCACCATGGCAAGCATGATGTGTAGGGAGAGAGATAATGACAGGTAGAAAAAAGTGACCTGCACTTGTCCCTGGTCCCTGATAAATGTGCATGCAGGAAGACAATCCTTATGATTTCTATGATGATGCTACATTTAGCATGAGTCTTGAATTTAAGCAGTCAGGAAAGAACAGTTCTTCCATTGTGTTGGCACAAACACTTGGTCTCAGTAGGCAGTAATGCAAAGATAATTGCACTCACAGATTTATTAGTGATGCTAGACATCTTGCACACTTTCTCTTCACCCTTCTACCACCTGACAAGAAATACCACAACTTCCCAGCATGCACTGAAAGACTAAATGGGATTCCTTTCTCCTAAAACATTGTACACAAAAACTGTGTGTGTGTATGAACTATGTAGGTTGTGTACATGTTATTGTCTTTATTATTTCATGTTGTGGAGTACCTGACTCACCATTTCATTTTGATAAGCATTACATAAATCATATTTAACCATGAACTATCACACTACATCATTCAATGAATTGCTTATATGTGACAAAAATGAGAAATTTCCTACAATTCAAGTTTTTTGGATAGAGATGTGTTCTTAGTATTCTAAGAGGGTTAGGGTTATCATTCTGTTATAGGATTTTGTGTGCATATAATCTTTAAGATTTCCCACAGAGATACTAAGAGGTGCATGCATGTAGCCAGGGGTGAAACACTGATTTGTACTGATTTGTTCTTTCTATCTCTGTTTAAAAGACAGAATGCTTTTCAGAATGTGATACTACACATTTACCACCCAATAAAGTGAGGAAAGGGTACAATAGTTGCCATCTTTCTTTTCTTCTCACGTCTTCTTTCTTCTCAGCCATTAATCTTTTCTTTCTTCTCACCTGATATATACAGGTGACCTTACACTAAATGAATACAGAGATATAGATATCCTGTCCTCCAAAGCTGGTGATAGACTGCTCTCATCTCCTACCTTGCAGTGAATGTATTTTAATACATTGTAAATATTTTTCTAGTGATGCACTATGGAGTGCTTAGTGACTGCTAGCTTTGTGTTTGCTTTCCCTCATTAGCATTGCTAGCCTTAGTACTACTTAGTCATGGTACATTAGTTATTGTTTCTTTCAAAAATATTATAGAAACATAAAAAAAAAACATTCAAAAATACTGATCTTTTTGTTAAGACATTCTTCTGCTGATTTAGATGTATGCTTTGGATCATTGTCATACTGATATAGTGAAATCAGCTTATTAGCAGACACCTGAAATCAACCAAAAAAATGAGGTAAAGTATTTATATCTATTCACAATTCCCTCCACATTGATAAAAGCCCCAGGCTGAAGAAAAGCATGGTGCCGAAACCATTTGAATCACACATATATTTTGGAAATGGCTTCATCAGACCATAACATATTGTTGTCACATGCAGAGTGTAATCAGTACAGGTATTACTGCAGCCCCTCCTTTTCCTTATTTATTTATTTAAAAAATAGACCTCCTATTTTTGGTGATGTCACTGTGGTCTCCATTTTCTCTATTTGTTGATGATGGCCTTTACAGTCTACCATGCTACATCTATCCATCCATTGTCTATACCCGCTTTATTCCTAATTAGGGTCACAGGGATCTGCTGGAGCGTTGGGTAAAAAGCAGGGATACACCCTAGACAGGTCGCCAGTCCATAACAAGGACACACACATAGACAGACAACGACACACACTCACGGGCAATTTAGAATTATCAATCCACCTAATGTACATGTGTTTGGACTGTGGGAAGAAACCAGAGTACCCAGAGTAAACCCACACAGGCACGGGGAGAACATGCAAACTCCACTCAGAAAGGCCACTGCCTGTTCTACACGGGATTCAAACCCAGGACCTTCTTGCTGTGAGGCAACAGTGCTAACCACCAAGTCACCGTGCTGCCCCCCATGCTACATCTAATGTTTTGGAAATTTTTATATATACCTCTCCTGATTGATAACTTTTTTGAAAAGTAAGATACCATGAATGCTTTTAGTAAGTTCTTTGTGGACCTTCAGCAGTCAGATGAATCCAAGAAAATCTAAAGAAAATCATACAGGTAAAGCTGATCAATATTTAGTTAATAATAGAAGGACTCACACCCAGAATAATTTTATTGATCATTTGAACATATATCCAATATGTGCACACATTTTTCCTTAATTTTTTATTTCAAGTATCTATTTGTAAAAAAAAATTATCTGACAAATAAGACCAGTCATTCTTTAAATAACTAAAATGTCTAGAAATAAGCTTATGATTTTTTCCAGATACTATGTAATACGATGTAATGTGATTTTGTTGAAATGACTTAAGATGTGTGCATGTGTATACAAAATGTTATACAAAAAGGTATGAACTACATAAAATACAAGCAATGCTTCATAATTTACTAGATTACACAAAATACAAGAAAACCTAAAGCTCTACTTGAAGGCATTCCAGGTTTTTTACTGCCACCAGGTGATGACATAGGATTAATGCATGTTTTGTTTGCACACCTTTCCTCATGACTCCAAGGCCCAAATTTCCCAAATAAAAGTCTCATCCACTGGTCATTTTACCTAAAGTGTCATAAAAAATGTAATATAAAATGATAACCTGAGTAAACGCAGTGTTTAAATTACAATTTCGTTTACTGAAGTAAACCAAGTTAAATAATACCCCAAGTTAAAAGAAAAACAAAAGATTTTCCACTCCGCTGAATCTTCCAGAAGTGGACAGCCAACCAAAGATAGTTACAATTTAACCTGGACAAACATCTAAGAAACTGTAGGCCTTGCTCTCCTCAGATAATGTCAGAATTCATCATTCTACCATTTAATAATAGACTGGACATTTATGATATCCATAGTAGATCTGCATGTGAAAACCAGTGCTAACCCTAAAGATTTGTCTCACGTTTTCCAAAAACACTTTGAAGACCCACCTTTATAGTTATCCCAACTTTTGGGATAATGTTCTGTGGACTGATGAATATGGGTTCCAAATCATCTGCTGTAAAACTAACACAGCATTCCACAATAAGAACAGTCAAACATGGTGGTGGTAGTTTGATGGTGTGGGGATGCTTAGCTGCTTCAGAGCTTGGGTTACTTGGCAATACCTGATGGAACCATGAATTTTGCTCTTTACCACCAAATCCAGAAGGAGATTTCATCACCATCTGCCCATCAGCCTCTGATCTTCTGAGTGGCTCAGAACAAACAAAAAGTCCTCACCTGAACCCAAGTGGCAGAACCTTGAAAGCCCTCAAAAGTGAAACTGAAAAACTGAAGCAATTCTGCAGAAAGTGTTTGGAAAAAATTGACACAACCAGTGAGGTTTAGAGTGATCATTACTTTTTCAAAGGGGTGATATAAATTTTGCATAACCCTTTTCCTTTAACAAATAAAATGATCATTTAAATTTATGGTGTTTATTACATTTTGTATGAGGATATAAAAATAGTAAAGTACTTTTTCCATGGCACTGTACATCCTGTGGTCTAACAAGTAACATGTTTTCGTAGCTGTTTCTGACTGAACCTAATGGAAGACACACCTCTTCCGTCAGTTTGAGTTTTATTATTCCAGTCCAGGTTTAGTCACATTCCAAAACATGTTAGGACAGAGTGTAAGAAACTGCGATAGAGAGAGAGTCAGAAAGAGAGAGAGAGAGAGTTACATTTGCCTATTTCACCTACTCCATATGGTTGGCACTGGGAATCAGCTATTATTTTTGGGACACTGTCTTTCCCATCACTTCTCTCTGTCCTGACTTAATCTGCTCTAAATCTCACTTCCTACTCACTCACTTCAGTATTTGTCCCCATTAAAGTTCACTCTGCTGTCTCAGGTTTAAAAAAGCAGCAGTCACACTGGAGTGTGGAATTCTTCACTGGCTTTGCTCCAGGTTGCTCTGGCTTCTGTCTCATACACTCCCAATCTCTGTCCCTCCCCTTTGCTCCCAGCGAAACATTGCCTGCTGAGTCGATTGTGCTGTCACAGGATTTTTTGTGCTCTCTCTGGTCTATTTTGCTTGTCACTGTGCTTTCTCTCGTGTGTAGCGTGAGTGCAGTGTGGACGTGGCATCCCTGTGTGTATGCGCATATGGCATGTAACGGCTCCTACACAGTGGTTATCGTCCCTCTGCAGAACAGCCTGTACAGCTCGGACGCACTGCGATTCTTCCACTGGGTGAGGCTGTCTGTGTTTCATATGTAAGAGTCAGAGAGTATGATACATAAGGCAGAACATAAGTTACAGATGTAATGACGTATAGCATGTGTCTGAAGCTCTTTTCTCCAAAAAGTAGTGTGCTCATCTTATTTACACACACTAGCATCAGTACACCTGCTCAATCTTCATGTGTCTGCTGAATAAACTCTATTTGTCTTCGAACTCAACTTAGCATAGACGCTGACTTTCCTACCATGCAGCATTTACACCATATTCCATACCCATTCATCTCCGCCCTTATGTCTTGAATATTGTTGGAATGGATGTTAGATATTGTTGTGACTTTAACAGCTAAAGAAACTGCGTGCTCTGGAAAGAGAGAAGGACAGTCTATGGATTGGACTGCAGGTCCTGGAACGGACTCGGTTCTGGTATCAACACCAGCTTGATCAAATCTCCCAGAGAAATGCAAGGGTCGGCACAAGAGAACTCGACGAGGAAGAAGTGCGTAAATCTATCTCATCTCTCAGTGTGTCATTATAAGCCTTAAACTGTGCTAATGGCCACAGCTCTTGCAAGAAAACAATGACCAAAGTGAGGTCCGCAACTGTTAGATTTTTCAGTGACATGGTGGATATCTGTACAAGCTTATTGGCTGGTTACTTGAGTTTGGATTGGATTTAAAGGGCATCTGTAATTAGTATTTTTTTTTTTTTATTTCTTACTTGTACAAATACGATGGAGAATATCTAAAGAGTCATAATAAATAATTGGTAAGTATGCCATCATTAGATTATTAATATTCTCATTTTGGAAACTGCAGTCCAGGCCAGACTGCCTGTCTGCTGTCCTGACAGTCTTTATATAGACACTACTCTAATGCCTGTCCACCTTGCCACCATCTCAATCTGTTCAGAAAGGAAAACATGGTGGATTCTCATAGCAACTCACAGCTGCTCAGGAACATCATAGTATAAAGTATTTTATAGTATTTAAAAAGTTTGATAACCCCTGATGATTGTGTTTGAGCCATTTGAATTAATTCAGTGATCAAAAAGTATTGTGGTTCTATTAAAATTCCTTTTCCCTTGAAGGGCTAATCATGATGGCAAAGGAGCTTGGCCTGTTAACAGGATCATTACATGTAATAAAATTTTATCACTGCCCCAAGTTACAGTGATACTTTTGGTGTGTGTGTGTGTGTGTGTGTAGGAGAGCTGGTCGTGTGCACTACGTTCCTCTATGCAGCGTGTGAACGGAAGCCTGGGCAGTTTGCTGAACAATGCATATGTGTGTAGTGCAGCACCAGATGAGATGGACGCCTCTGACTGGTGTCTGCGCTGGACCAATGCCGTACTCACCCAGGTGAGAGATACACACAACAGAGCACTGAACTTAGATCTGGGACAAAATGTATGGCACTTGTATAGTAGGGTTGACAGAGTTTAGTGCTATTTAGAATTAGAGAATTAGATGGCCAAATCTTCCGTCTATTATGCTTTATAAAAAAAATCTGACACTATTACCGTGTGATTAAAAATGTGGCTGGACAGAGGACAGCACTGAAAAACATTGATTCAGTTCCGCTCAATTCACCATGGATCCAGGGCATCATGTTTATTCAGTTTCATGAAACAGATTTATTTATTTATTTATGCTCTGTCTTATATCATAGTCATATCTTTTAGATCACTTTATTGCCAACAATTCACTTCCATTTAAAGAACTGATGTGCCAGTCTGTGTGTTTCTACAGATTGAAGAATACTGTTGAAAAAGTGAACTTAGTCAGGAAAAGCTGAAACAAATTGTTCCAAAGACATTAATACTTAATGCTTTCTACTGTTCTTTTAAATATAGGAGGTGAGTCAAAAGAATGACAGGATTTCTATTTTGGAGTTTGAGAAAGAGATTCTCCTTCAACAACGGGATGGAATACACTACTTCTGAGGCCACATCTGTGTACACACACACACACACAAAATATTCCATCTACATCTTTGTGAAATGATCATGAATGTGCTTTTGAATGTACTTTAACCAAAAATCTGTGGCCTTTTTGTATATATATATTTTTAATTGCACATAAGAGTACACCTGTCTCTTAATATAATATTGTTTATAGTAAGATTTTGTCCCTTCACCACAAATGTGAATTGTGAATTTTTATGGTTGTTCATACTTTATTAAACCAACTGTCTGATTCGCTGTGTCCAGTGGCATATATGATTCGCTCTGATCTGTTCTATTCTGGTAAAAAATGACCCCCCTTTTATACTTACATAGAGACCTCACTACCTTTTTATTTTTATTATTATTATTTTTTAATATCATCATGAAATGTTATTTGCTAGGCATATATGAACATTAAAAAAAAGATAAACCCCAATTAATTAAAATATTACACAGGCTATGTTTGGGTCATAGTGACAAGAGATTAAAACGGATTAAAATGGTGTTGAGAAATTAACTGCTTTTAATAAAAGAAAAATCTCAAACAAGCAAGCACAAATAATCAACCAAAACACCTGCAGGTATTCTCAGGCATGCTTTAGAATCCTTACTGTTCACTAAAAACATAGATAAATTAAACGTCAGTCACTTTACATATTTAAATAATTAAAATAAAATTAAAATAAAATTTCAATATCTGTCATCAAGAGGAAGATGGATGGTCACAAACCATCAAGCAAAGCTGAGCTGTTTGCTTTTTTGCAGAAAGAGTGGTATAAAGTTCCCCAAACAGCAATGTGAGAAACTGGTGGAGATCATGGAGCCAAAACATGCAAATCAGGGTTATTCCACCAAATACTGATTTCTTAATGTTATTTAGCCAAAGCATTAACACAATTTGTTTACAAATTATTTGCATTTTGTTTTATTTGAGTTATTAAAGCTCTGCAAATACTGCATGATCTTGGGTTATTTTGATGTGTTGTCATTTCCTTTAAATATACCAATATAACAATAGCTATATTTGGAATTTAGGAGAAATATTGTCAGCAGTTCACAAAAAAATGAAACAAAATTGTTCATCTCACCAGTACATGAACCTGTAAGAGAAAAACATAAGAAACTGATTATTTTGCAGTGGTCCCTTATTTTTTTCCGGTGCTGTATATATTCATTGCTAGGTAGTGAATGGAACACAAGGGTTATATAAAACTCTTCTGCACTGTAACTCTTCAGCTTTACACTAGAGTGCAGCAGAGATAAATAAGAAAAGGAGCAACAGCACTTTTAACATATACATACAAGGGTCTGTGCAGTAATTAAGTTTTATAAAGTCCAGAATTTTCCAGCTATTTTTCAGCATGTGCATCCATAAACTTTGTGGCAATATTACATATGATGTAATGAAACAAATGAATTATAAATTATAATATATGTATAAATATATATGAATATTTATAATGAATATAACAAATATATATGTATAAATATATATGAATATTTATAATGAATATAACAAATATATATATATATATATATATATATATATATATATATATATATATATATATATATATATATATGTATATGTATGTATAAAATTTAATATCATGTTTAACAATCATATTTATATTTATTTGTTTACTTTTTAATCTCTTATTACTAAACAAAAATTATTTTTAGCATCTGTCACATTTTCCTGTCTCATTTACATTCCCACCTGTGCACACACAGCTGCCATCTGTAAAAAATCCCAGAGCGTACAAGGGGGCAAAATATTATTTATTTTGATATCGTAGAGAAAAATGCTTACACACACTCACCGACAAATTTATTTGGCTCGTCTCCAGTCATGCTAATGATGAGCCAGTAATGTGACAGCAGTGCAATGCATACATTTATGCAGATACAGTGCAAGAGCTTCAAGCAGCAGAATGGACAACAACTATGGCATGGTTGTTGGTTCCAGATGAGCTGGTTTGAGTATTTTAGAATCTGATGATGTCTATGATGCAACAGTCTCAAGTAACACACAATGGTGTTCGACACAATCATCTAGTGAGATACTCTGAGAAGAATGGTCAGAATAGTTTGTACTGACAGCAAAACCCCTTTTATTATTTTGTATTTGATTAGACAGTCCATTAAACATTTATAAAAACTAAAACATCATAATACAACTATAAGGAAAATTCTAAGATAAATTCTAAGAAATTCTGAAAAAATTCTAAGAAATTTGGTATATTGCAAACCGTCTGCACTTTTTGTTTTGCCTGTCCTAAACCGAGATAGATGAAAGTTTATCTAATGTGTGCTGCTCAATCTAAGATTTAAATGTATTGTATTACTGGTAGCAGTGATTTGGGTTTCTCCTGTGATGTCTCATTTGTGTTTGCTGATGAAGAAAATCCTGTCACTACATGTTACAGTTCCTACCCTGGTGGTCCCCCCTTGATCTGAGTGCAGTTGATAAGAACTATCTTCACATCTTACACACACACACACACACACACACACACACACACAGTCTTCTCTCCATCAAAAGCATAAACACACTTGCAAAGGTGTGCTGAGACTAAACACAACTGAGCTTTGAGCAGAGCATGTGGCTACAAGTTGCAGACACGGATCCATCTCACCATGCAAAGTCTCTGTAGTGAAGACACATAATATGAACAATGCGAACAATGATATGACAGTTATTAGTTGGATGTATATGTAGCTGATGGCTTTTTGCAAAATGTTGGTGAAATGGGAACTGAAAAGCCTTACTGGCCCTTCCCTGCTAACTGTTCTCCCAGGTATTCAATTTTATATAAATTTAAGTGATATGACTTGCATCTTCCAGCTATAGACTAAAATCGCTCTTGTTAACATCTTAATATCCCAGGAGCTATGGGTCTAGACTAGCATTACACAGCATATTTCCTATTAGTTTCCTGGCAGTTACTGAATAATTCATAGTAGTTTCTGAATAATGTATGTTATGGCAAATAGCTGAACAATAAACCATCAGAATAAACAGGCACTTTATTTAATAGATTATCATGTCTTTAGCCAGTCCTCACACATGAAAAAAGACATACAGTTCACGTGTAATTGGCTGAGTAATACATGATTACTTGTAAAAAGACACATGCATTTCTACGTCTAATACCTTGAAATCGAAAAATAAATGAATCACATATTAACAAAATCTTATGTAATCTTCAATTCCCATGTAAATAGTCCAGATGTTAAAAATGTGTGAAACCTAATGTGTGTAAAAAGCAAATCTTTACATTTGACACGTGAATTGTAATTATTAAAATGGGACGTTTGGGTGACTGTTCTATAAGGCTTTTTACTCATAGCTCTAATGTACCTCATTATAACCCAATGCAGATTCTTTAGTTGCTCTGCTCTGGTGTGAGCTTATCATTATTGATACCCTGCAGACATTTGCATAGTTGATTATGACATTGTGTTTGCAAATGTGATACATAATTATTTCTTGTAATCTCATATGGAAGATATCAATTACACAATTAAATTTAACGACACCTAGCATTATTCATTTTTTAAAACATTTTTGTCATAATTTATAATAATGTTTTCCAGACTTTGTGATTAGTTCCAGCAATGTACCCTGCATAATCACTACTGGCTCCTGAACTGTTTAGTATTACAAATGTTCCTTTTTTGATTGTCCTTACATTGCCATTTTCAGCATGACTAAAACTTTCCAGTCAAAGTCAGACTCAGACACCAGCTGCTGATTAATGCTTGTTGGTGTTATTTGTATTTGCAGTTGAAACTTGTGTGGCTTCATTGCTTCACACTGCAAAAAGAAACCGCAAATCTCCTGCTGAGGAATTCAGAAGGCTTTTCTGGCTGATAAAGATCTTGTTCTGAAGAATATTGCCAGCCTAATGCGTACTTTAAAGTGCGTAAGTCCCTGCAGGCCTGCCGCTGAACCGTCAAGGCCAGAGTACCAGCAACACCATTAATTACAGCCTCTTATTCACAAGGATGCAGTAAACAGCTTTTGTTGGATCTGTCACACTTCTGTGAGAGTTAAGATCATTCTTCCGTCCCGTAATGGTTCACTGACGCTGAACTCTGCTGGTGCAACTTCCCTCCCTCCCATAATTCCCAGTCAACTTGGGGGTTTAGTGGATAGGGCGATAGATTTGCCATAGGAAATGCAAACCACATCCATGCAGGTCTGCTAAAGCGTGAAGGATAAACAGGTAGTGGAGTTAAGGAGGATGTGTGTGTGGGGGGTGGGGTGTGTGTGTGTGTGTGTGCATTTTTGTGGCTTGCATTAGTTTATTCCCCCGCTTCCTCTGCTCAGAAGATGCTTGCTTAATAATAAGTATACCAACAGCTATTATTCAGCTTCTTGTGATGAGCACTTCAAGGAGAGTGGAAATGAGAAGGTGAAGGTGATATAGCTATTTCAAAATGTTGCAACCACACAAAAAGCCAAATTTCTCTTTTAATCAAATACTGATGAATTCTGTTCCACATGATATTGATATTAAAGATTATGACCCAGTCTGAGGACATATATGATGATATCCATTGCCTACATAAATAACTTTTTTGATTGATGGAATTCTTTTATAATACAAACTATATTTACACAAACCTTTAAGATGTAGATATATTACACACACACACACACCATTGACATTTTAAAAACTAATAATGGGACTATATATTAATCACTCAGTTAACAGGGTGTTTATGACTTTGTTACGAACATTAACATTATTGTAATTAATTACTGCAATTTAACATTAGCTGTAATGATCTGATCTCATTGGGAGCTCTGGCAGCTATTTTTATACAATAACAACTCAAAGTATCACACTAGAAAAATCAATAACGAATATAATTATTAAAGCACACATGTAAGAACAACATATTACGCAGTCTTTTGCTACATTATGTTTTTATTGATTTGGCCTTTTTTTGTCTTGCTCCACAGTTAACCCCTTGAACTCCAGGATGAACTACTATCAATTATGTAGTAAATACATTGAGTATCATTTGTATTTAAGAGTCTGAGGGCACCAATGAACCCTTGGAATGAAGTTCAAATAAATAAAATGCACCTAATGTACCAGATTGCCATTGCCTAGCTTATGACAATGTGGTGAACAAGACTGTTTGTCTCTGGTGTGAAATCATATCCCAGCTAGAACCTCATGTGGCGTTGAATAAAGATGCGATGAACAGCTGCACAGCAGGAATATGAAAATGCAAAAATCATAGCCCTAAGTTAATAGAAATATGAGATGAAACACTTTTTCCCCCTCTGATACATTTCTCATTAATACATTAATGCTGTCATGGCTGTTTCTCACTTTGAAGTAAAATGAACATGGTGTTCATCACACTAGAGGAGCTTAACTGGAATTAGATACAATTGATAACCTGACACAGCTAACATGAATCAAGGTGCTATCAGTTATTATTATTATTATTATTATTATTATTATTATTATTATTATTATTATTATTATTATTATTATCATTATTATTATTATTATTATTGTTGTTGTTGTGGTTGTGGTTGTGGTGGCATAGTGGCTTAGTGGTTAGCACGTTTGCCTCACGCGTCCGGGGTTCGAGTCTTGCTCTCGCTCCCGCTCACTGTGTGTGTGGAGTTTGCATGTTCTCCCCGTGCTTGGTGGGTTTCCTCCGGGTGCTCCAGTTTCCTCCCACAGTCCAAAGACATGCTTCTAGGCTGATTGGAGTCTCTAAATTGCCCATAGTGTGTGATTGTGATGGGTTGGCACTCTGTCCTGGTGTATCCTGCCTTGATGCCCAATGACGCCTGAGATAAGCACAGGCTCCCTGTGACCCGAGTATAGAT
Organism: Hemibagrus wyckioides; assembly: GCF_019097595.1. Taxonomy (NCBI): domain Eukaryota; kingdom Metazoa; phylum Chordata; class Actinopteri; order Siluriformes; family Bagridae; genus Hemibagrus; species Hemibagrus wyckioides. Next base: position 10,683,944 of record NC_080728.1, on the reverse strand, counting down.
CGCATAAGCGGTTTAGAATGAATGGGGGTAATAGAAAATACTATCCGAAAATCTGGATAAAACAGGTGCTAATTTGTGTACCTGTGAGTCCCATTATTCGAAATCATAGCATCTTTGTTTTGATATAAATAAAGTTTCATATTTGGTGTTAGGAATGTGTTGTGTGATTTTTTTATTAATGGTGTTTACCTTCCAGCAGAAATCTGGTGAGTTTCGTCATCCCTCGTTGTTTTCCCATGTTAGTGAACTTCTGCAGTTAACCACAAAACCTGTAGTGTTTTTTTTTTCTTGTTGATATAAACATTAATCCTGCAGTGCTCTGATAACCTCTGTATAGTAACGGGTTGCTTCACAACGTTCCTGGCACCATAACATTTAGAAAATATTCTGATAAGCTATATTCTAATATATTATATATATAAATATATATATATAAATATTCTACTTTATTTACTGGAAAAGGACATGAACAAAAAACTTTCTTCATCAGCAGGGGCATCGATAGGCATAAAGTTCTACTGGAGCACAGACTCCATCACTCAAATTTTTCCTGAATGCCTAATGTGTGTACTCTGCATTCTTCTACATTTATAACAAACAACAATGTAAGGTGTACATTACATTAACAATGTAAAGAATCTATACATCTATTTGATGTATATATACACACACACACACACACACACACACCTCAGTCGTGCGTGGAGCATCTCAGCACACTGAATGTCCGTTCACAACTACAGCTGTACATACTTCACCATGCAAGGTTATAACATGCTGTAATTGTTCCTTCAGTTAGCTTTAATCCTTAGCTTAGCATTGAAAACCCATTTACCAACAATGGGGTAAGGAAATTGTTCGCTCAACTCCCATATCTGTTTCCTTGTCAAAGTTAAGCAGAAAACCAAGGCATATTTTGCAGCCAGCCACAGACCTACAAATGGATGAACGAACTTACGGTAGTTTGATAGCTTGTTTTATTAACCTCATGTATTACCTCTCTCACTCTCATTTTGGCTCTCTGTTTTTCTACATCTGCTTGACTAAAAGAACTTTCGGATATCCATCTACAGGATCCAGTAATAAAAATATGAGTCAAAATAGTTTGTCTTATTATTTTAAAACATTTTTTTTAAGTTTCAGATGTAGCCTATTATACACTGACTGCAGGCAGCTGAGTGAACGGAGAGTGCTGTGGTTATGACAGTTCACGTGCGTGGTCACTGTGGTAATTGGAGTACAACAAGTGTCACTTAAAGCTTGCTTTCAAAGAGGTAGTGTAGGTGAAGGTAGTGGTGCTTCGATGCATTTTGGAAGAGATTTTATTTTACTGAGGCACACAGCAGATCATTCTTGGGGCACATACCCCAGTAAAATGGGTCTAGCGACACCCCTGCCCATCAAGTTCTTGTGTTCTCTCATTTGGGGTATCAGTCCTATTATCTGATCTAAGTGAATTTCATTTTCATTCCATGCCTTCAGTTTAGTCAAATAGCCTGACCCTGTCATATTTTTTTTTTTTTGCTTTTGTTCACCTAATTTATTTAATTATAAGCTATTTTATTATATTATATATTATTAACTATTCATTATATACTTATTAAGTTGAGAATTGGGATTGCAGCACAACAACAACAGCAAAAACTGCCCTTACCTTTTCCATTGCTGATAAGAAATTAATAATAACTGTTTCAGGCTTTAGCTGTTGAGGAATAGTTTGACGCTCATGTGCTTGTGTGAGTTTTTGTGGATGCATGCATGCATTACTATACAAAGAAAGGAAAATTAAAATGAAATGAAAACTCACTGAAAATTGACAGTAAATAACTTTTAACTCTGGTTTGAAGCATATAGCACATGGTTTAATTATTTTTCTGCACTGTGAATGTGACCCACAAAATGTATATCGGTCCTGTTTATTTTATTTACTTCCCCAATTTCTTCCCCAGATTTACTTACATGGCACTAATGCAACAACAGTTAAACAGTGCATGTTAAAAAAGAACAAAATATTTAAAAATGCTATTTTCATGTTTGATACAATCCACAGTAACTGCATAACATTATCAGGAAAATATATTATAAGTGCGATCCTTCTCCACAGATTTGTGTGCTGTAACAAAAGAATAGTCCATCATTATAGGTTTCATATGGACCATGCTGCTGTTTGTGCTCACTGCATGATGGAGTCTGTTCAGTAGCATGGTTCCCCATTGTCACTCAGGCTGTGTTTAGACTCTCCATCACTGTTACACTCCGTGAGCTGCCTCATAGCTTCACTCCCTCTTGTGCTCCCAGGTGACAGCTCCATCATGGCATCTGGCAGCCGGAGCTCCAGGAGATTCTGCAGATGTTTGATGTAGCTGATGGCTGCCCGTAATGTCTCCACCTTACTCAGTCTTTTATCCTCAAACTCTTGAGGCAGGTGCTCTCTGAGCCGTGCATAGCCCTCGTTCACACAGCGGACCCTCTGCCTTTCACGCTCGTTGCGTTTACGGATGAATGCAGGTTCAAAGGAGCAGTCGTACATGCTCACGTGTGTGGGGAAGTGCAAGTAGGAGAAGCACCCACTGTATCTGTGGCTGTAGACCGGCTCTAAGTACGTTTGTTCAAAGTGGAGGCTTAGAGCGTCTCTGAATGGAGCGTGCTGGTGCTCCATGCACAGGCCAAAAGATAAAGGCCGCACATAGGACCCTTGCTCTGCAAAGTCTTGCAAATGGTCAGCAGCCATTTGTCTGCTAAGAGAAATATTATACCTCCTGAAATGAAGATACATTCACAAATTTCACCAAATGCTAATTAAATCACACCCCACCACCACCACCACCACCACCACCAACAAAAGATCTTACTTGGCAACAATCTGCTATCCAATTCTGGCAGCTGTTCTTGTAGTTGATGTAAATCATAGATACGTGATCTCCAGACTCCTTAGTCTCCAAGCTAACAAGCTGTTCCTCTCTTCTGGAATTTTACATGACTGGACACTATGTAGCAGTGGGTGTGGTCTTAAAAATAAGACACATCTTTATGATGTAACCTGCTTTCGTCTGGGTACAGATGAAATGATAAGTGAAATACCTGCACAGTGGGAGGAGACCATCTCATTTCTCCAGTCTTACATGTATAAAGAGGCAGGCCTCCTCCTGAAACGTCACACTGCATGTATGTTTTAGTGAAGTCAGATTAAAACAAACAAAAAAAAAATTGCCAGAGGGTGTTTCTGAGAGAAGCCACACTGTGTCCTGAGAGAGTAAATGACTGACTTTCTGAATTTATTGCCTCTGGCAAACTAGTGAATAATCTAGAACTGGAAGTTTTACTCACACAGTTTTGAATACTTCCTCATGTCGCGTATCTAACAAACACATTCAGATATTTGTATACTAGTTTATCTTAAATAGTGTCATAAATGATACCTGTGTACTATAAGAAAACCCATGTCTTTCTGTCTATGGATAAATTTCTTTCCAATGTGCCATAAACTCCCATAAGATAAAACCTTAGAGAAATAGTGCCATCTGTTGGCTTAGACAGATTTCTGCTGGTTATACTGTACATATAATGTATATATGGCCTTTGAGTTTATGTCTCTAATACATAAGTAACATTAGGTTCCTAAATCACATGGGTTGCGTAGATGAATGGTCTGTAATCGTGATATTTTTTCATTTGATAAGATTATGACAGTTTTCATGACTGAAATTTATTTTAAAACAAAACACTGCAGAGCAAATCCCAGGAACTCTCTGTACAAGGTAGGACTACACCCTGGATGGGCTGCCTAGCAACTCACCATGCACACACATTCACACTTTAGGGAAATTTAGAATATCCAATCTACAAGCTATGCCATATGACTAATAAGTCAAATAAAAATGTGAAACAAAACTTAAATAACAAGCTCAACAAATTGACTGCAATTAGCCAAGTTCAACTGTCTTGGAGACATACGTAATTGTGTGAACACTCACAAAGGCACAGAAGAAAGAAATTGCATCTGGTAGTTATTTCTACCATAAAACTATCAATATGAAATCTGTACATAGACATGATTACAAACATTTCACTGTGAGTCAGTAGTGTACACTTGACCTTTAAAGTAAACAAGAGGAGGTTTTTTTTTGATTGCTTATAGCAGCAGCAGCACATTAGAGCAGGTGGTGCTGTGGTTTAGTAGGTGTCAAATAGCAGGAATGTGGAGTGTATAACCCTGTATATTAATTTGAGCTCTTTTCCTGAGCAGTGAGGTGAGTGTGGCTGTAAGCAGAACAAAACAGAAAGCGATGAGCGAGCTGGAAAGCTGCCAAATTATTTGTGTTGAAATATTTTCCATTACGAACTGACCACTGTTCCACAGGCGTTGTACTAAAACACCTAGCCTGTTATTTTACCCTGGCTCTGTTGGGTTTCAGAGTGGTGTGCCACACCTCTTAATAATGTAATCATTATAACCAAACCCCTGTTCATAATTATACATCTCTGCACCAGCACATCACCGGCACCAACTCCATGATCTTGTTTGAGCTTGAATAAAGATGAAGAAAATAGGGTCTAGAATGTTGAACATACTGACACATGAAAAATTAATTTACCATAATAATTATGTCAGTCTAATATTAGCGACAGCATGGAAGTATCACTTTCATTTCCATATTCTGTGGAAAATATGGATTAAAAACAAATTGTGTGAGACAGCCACATCAAAGATTTTCCATCATATTTTTGCAACACTCATTATAAAAAGAAGGCAAGTACTGTTAGTCAGTACACTCATGCTCATACCAGACTGTCCTTTGGTGAACTTTATGTGATTAAACACACTTTCTCTAAGTCACTATTTGAGAAAAAGAGCAATTTTCTCCGTCTGCACTTTTGCTTGCTTGGCTCCTCAATGACCTCACTTTCTTAAACTTTCTGCTTAGCACTAGCATTGCTGAAGAGATTTAAAGACTCAGTTTGAGGACCTGGGATGTCCTTTCCCTTTAAGTAGAAGATAAATGTGTAAATGCCCCAGTCTTCTTTATTGATCTACATCAGGATTTTGTCCTCCAGAAACCACAAGACTGTACATTTTAGTTCTTGCCAAGAGCATATATCACCCAACCACAGAACAGAGTGCGGTGTGTTGGTTCTTAATGACCTAACTCCATGAAATTCACTAGGTTGAGATCTGAAAGGTTTATATGGGAAATAGCTGGATTGCAAAGAGTTTTTCACATGTCACTAAATGTCTGTGAATACTCTGCACATTTATTCTTATATACTTTACACATTTACCCTTATTGTCATTTCTGTACTTTGTAGATTAAGTATTTAAGAAAGGAAATATTCAGTAGGGAGTGCTGGAGTCCCTATAGTGATATTCCCTTGGCACACGAACATAAACATAATGATAAAGATCTACTACTACATATTTACTCTTAATATAGGGTTGGTGAGGCAGCAGGGCCACTGGGCATATATTGACATGTATTGATCTGGGCTGCAGCAATCTTGTGGTTGTCTCTTTTCACCAGCAGACATGGTGGATTGTGGCTGACAAACTGTGCAGAGCAACATATCAGTGAGTCAGGATTACAGTCAGTAAATGTACATCTACATCTCAGGCTAAAGGAAGTGAATCCAATCTCAAGATGTTTCAGATATTGCTAACATAAATGTAATTTGTGTAATTTACTATTTCTGTTTCAACCATAACTAATAAACCTCACATAATTAAATAAGTACTCGTCAGTATATTGGACATTTATTCATTTCTATTCTAATAATTTGCTACTTATTAATGTATTAATGCTAGTATCATACAGTTTTAAAGGTTGGCTTCATACAAAGACCTCAAATTACTTTCAGATTTACACAAGGCAAAGATTTATTTAGTCTTCTTCCTCCACCACTGACCGATAGGCATCATCTGCTTTACTGTCCCCTTCATGTCCCCAAATGTCCACTGCAGTAAATCTCTGTGTTAGAGCTACCAAGGCCTTTCCATCTTTTCTATTACCTGTGGATCCTAATTTCTCGAAGAGCAAATCATCTCATATCTCATCTTTTATTCCCATCTTTGACTTATAGCCATCAGCAAAGTGCAGAAACTGCACTGATGCTCTGCATACTAAAAAAAACAGACAAGAACCATACTGAAAAAGTAGAGAGCCTCTGATATGACCTTAAAACCTCAATTTAATGGATTTTGAGGCCACAAAATAAATAGCTTGTAAACAAAATTATGTTATGTTAAGTCTGTAAAATTTGCATGTTGAACCAAACAAAATTAGGCCTATATCTTAATATGTGGCCTCTAGGTAATTATTTTGCAGGTGAAAGTTGAAGGTCACTTAAGGTGGCACAGGCAATGTTGCAAGCCAGTGACTCCAGTATTATAATAATGCCTAATATCAGCAATATTTACACACAGGTTCTTGTGGACACAATGGGAAAAACTTAATTCATGGCTTTAGTCTTCACTAACTTAACTCAAGTTTTAAAAATAGTTCTTAGCAACAATTTAATTAAATCTGTCTCCCACATGTACATTAATAGGAGCACAGAAATTAAGGAGCTAAACAAGCCAGGGTAAATCTGAGTGTGGCAGGTGTCTTCTGTTTATATTGTGTTCCTGCTTGTTTCTGCCTTCTGTTATTTACTTTTTGTTTCCTTTCTTTCTCCTGCTTCAGCTAAGCCCTGAACACACCTCGTCTTTGCACCTGTTCTCATCATTAGTCTCATTTTGTCTCATAGTTTATTTACAGCCCTTAGATTCTCTCCTGAGCTATGATGTATTATTCTTTTCAAACTTTTTTTCTTTCTTTCAGGGAACGGGTAGAGCCATACTAGTTTATTGGGCACATCAATACTTGTTTTGTGGCTTCTAGAGTATGATTAGGGATTTATTTTTCCAGTTATCAGTTTCATCAATGATTAAAGATCTAAATGCATACTTACTTGTGTTATGTTCACCTTTCTCAGGCAGCTGTGTGTTACACTGAGCATTTGTAACCAACAATTAGTAAAGCAGAGAAACTGAGAATTCAAATAGAACTCATTATGTAGATGACCTCTTATCTCAGAAACTGAAAACTTTATACAGTGCTCACTAATATTATACCATAAATATATTGCAGATGGGCTGGTGGCGATTATAGGGAGGTGTGCCAGCATGTGTGACAGATATCAAAATGAAAACAATTGTATAGTTTTGCAATATAAATATATTTTACTGTATCTTTTTCAAATCTAAACCTCCTATGGCCTGTCAACAGTTATAAAATGACTGCAAAACCTGGGGATGTAGCTCAGTGGTAGAGTGCATGCTTTGCATGTATGAGGTCCCGGGCTCAATCCCTGGGATCTCCATGTAAGACGGCTTTTGGGGCGGTGCTGGTTAAGCTGGTTAAGGCTCCAGGTCGTTGACTGGAAGACCGGGGTTCAAGCCCCAGCACCTCCAAGCTGCCACTGTTGGACCCTTGAGCAAGGTCATCCACCCACCCTGCTCCAGGGGTGCTGCATCATGGCTGACCCTGCACTCTGGCCCCGACTCTGATGGATGGGATATGCGAAGAAAGAATTTCATTGTCCTGTATGTATATGTGACAAATAACTTGACAAAAAAAAAAACCCAGACTCTTGTATAGACAAATGAGTCGTGGAGACATATTATGTTTCAATTACACAAGACAAGAGATAAACTTAAATTAGAATTGTTTAGTATCTGAGAGGGACAATGCAAGAGTTGTTTCTCAGAACGATAGCAGAATTTTTAGGAATATGAGAAATATCCTCCCACAGTATCAAAAACAGGATTAGAGGAAGGGTATTAAGATACATTTTTCTCTTGAAGTATCTTTATAAAGGTTCCTATGAGACTAAAGCATGTAAATATGCACTGATCTCATTAGATGCGCATGTTAACATGCAATTAAGGCAACAACACAGTTTTACAGAAATATTGTGCTTATTTCCTGAGATAATCAAAAGGACATTTAATAAAACCGCTAATAAATGTTATCAGTTAACCCGCTTCACTAAATGAAAGTATTTTTTAATTAACAAAATGTCGTGCTAGAGCCCTAAAGAAAACAACAACAACAACAACAACAACAACAAATGAACTAAACTAAAACCACCACTATGAACAACAAAAAGGCTGGGTTACTTTTAGAGAGCGTCTGCATTGCCAGAGTTCTACATTTCTCTTTTTAGATATAAGCTGATTTAGATAAGAAAACACAGCAGGGACGAGTAAGCAGTTGTAATAGAACCCAATCAATTTCACCATCTATTACTCTACACAAGTTACCCAGTGGGATTTGCAGTTGTTTTTCTATTTCTCATGGGTCCAGGGATAATAGACCAAGCCTTTTCTACTGTTTATTAGTGCTACAGTGAAGTAAACAACAGACAGTTCCTGCTTTGGATGTAGTAGTCATGTGGAGGTAGACATGTAGTTGTTTAGAGGAGAAAGAGTGATGCGGGGTGGGGGTGGGTGGGGGGTTGGGGTAAAATAGGAATAATTGGCTAAATTGGGGATGAAGGAAAAAGGGATTGTGTTACTGTCTGCTTTAATGAAGACTCAGACATAGATTAATGAGTGTGTGTCTGCGCATCAGACACCCTTGACGAGTTTAAATTAATAAATAACCCTGAGAAAATTGACCTAAAGCATACAAATGGTGCAAGACAATTAAAAGGATACGACCAAGTCAGCTGAACGTTCTCCCAAAAGAGGGTATTTAAAAGCATTGTCTACTCTGTGATAAAAGAGAAGTGCCAAATCCACTCCAGCTGAAGAACAGCAGTGTTACTTTAAAACATCTGATGCCATGTTTGCAATTAATCTTAGGTCTTACTTTCTATTTGCGATAGTGATTAATGGTCTGATGCCATTAACATTACTCACTAAACCCCTAGACAACAAGGCAAGTGTGCAAAGTTGAGGTATGCAGGTTTGTTATTAAAAACAAAATCTGAATTATAATTGTAGTAAACATGCTGTCATGGTTTCCCCTTGCAGATCCCATAGCAACTAATGCCACGCTATTATGTTTGTTCCTGTTCTAATCCTGTTTATGCCCATGTCCTATCATTGTTTTTTTTTTACCTGAGGTTCAGGGTTAGTATTTGAATGCTTTGTTTATGTATGCCCTGTTTTTTTCTTTGTAGCCTAGTCTAATCACACAAATCTCGTCATGCATTTATTCTGGTCTGAGTCTCTTGATTTGCCAGATGAATTGGGTTTTATGATCTCAAAAATACACAACAAAAATAGAAGTAAAACTGCCTTTTCATTTCCATAGCTTTAACCAGCTACCCTTAAATATGCATTATACTCTATCAATGTTTGCTAGCTATATTTCTGCCATGCACTAGTTCTTTGGGCTATATTATATATAAGACTATAGTGTATATAAGTACAATTGTAAGTAAATGTTTTACATGTTTATTCAAAAAATACCTAATAGAAATATACTATTAATACATAATTCATATATTTATTAGTTTACATGAAAGTAAGTTTCACTTGAAAGCATACTCTGAGTGATAGAAAATCAGTCTCAAAACATAGCTAGCTCTCCAAACATAACACAAAAACTATCAATCTGAGATATGCTGCTCACTGGACACCAACCTGCCAAAATAGTGTAGAAGACACTACATGAAATAATACAATGAAATGAATACAAAATCTCCCGACTGCAACGTGTTACTGCCGCTCCACTCGGAAATATATATATATATATATATATATAGAGAGAGAGAGAGAGAGAGAGAGAAACCATACTCTGGTCATATTTGTTGTTGTACACTTTTCAAACAAGAAACCAGGAAACACACAGTAACTAGTTCCGTAAGTGAAGAGAAAGCACTTATTTGGAAATATTTTGGGGCATATTTGCATCTTAAAGGATATTAGGCTCACAACATTTTATTATATCACACAATTCATTACATTGTCATTAACCACTTCATTCATTCAGTGCAAAATTTAGAGGCAATTACAATAAGAATCTCATGCTTATACTCCCAGTATTTCTTTTTACACCTTGCCACAAGGGGGAGCATTTTCTTTGTTCTTTGTAGAAGGGCTATCACTTCTGAATTTGTGTGAATTTAAATGAGCATCAACGTGATACACTACACAGAGAGCCCAAAACTAGTGGCATTTTATTTCAGTGTTACAGCAGTGCTGGTCCTATAGTTGAAGAGTAGGACTGTGACTGCTCACATGTAGGTAAAGTACCCAGTGTTTATAGGTTAATTGTTTAAAGAAAGTTTACTTGATTAAGCAGCAACTTGGCCCTGATGTGCAGTAATTAGGCTGATGGTATCCTGAGTTTGTGACCCAGTGAACCAGCATTGATGTGTTCGCTGGTATAGACTTCAAAACACTTTTGTATGCTGCTGGGTAAGGGCGTCTGTCAGATGACGTAAATATAAATGTAATTAGTGTGCAAATGTATACATTGGATGCACAAATAGTGAGTGTAATGAAATTCTAGGAGGAATTTAATATATTCCCAGAACAAAGTCACATCTGTGGGTATTCACTGAGCCGGAGTGCATATGATCATATTTTGCATTTCACAATTTCTTGCAGTTTCCTCTTGAGATTAAGCTGAAAGTGAATCTTGCACATAAACCGTAGACACTACTAGGTATAACAACTTCAGGCTGCTTTAAGTCAGTAGAGCACCATATAAAGACCACTGAGTCAGTCTGTCAGTCACTTATGAATACGATTTTGATGGTAAAGCAGCAGAAACAGGAGTTTTTGATTCTTGCTAGGACTGTTATTCAAAGGAATTATTCCCCGTATTCAGCCCTCTTCTGCTCTCTCTCTCTGTCTCTCTCTCTGTCTCTCTCTCTCTCTCTTTGGGAGCATCAAGAACTTAGTCTCTGTTTGAAGCTCCTCCCTGGTGTCTCTGGAGTCTGGGTTTATGAGGTCTGTGAGCTGATTTTACACACTTTTTTACACACATTGTGGAGCTGCTCCAAATGTGAAAAAGGCATTGTTGAGTGTGTCATGCTGTGCTTGCTTTATTGACTTTTGTTGCCTTGAAGTAAAAACAGTAGGAGAACATGAGGACTATCTGCATGTAGTGTAAAAATTCCACATGACAGAATTTAGTCTGTGTTAGTAGGGCAAATAATGTGCCTGTTAATTGCTGCTGTTAAATCTCACTTTGTAAATGCATACAGATGGTGAAAACTGCGATATACAGGATGCCTAGTTTTTCGGAAACACACAGCAATTTAATAAACATATTTTGTGCACCAGCTTGATCAAGGCACCTTAATGTGTTTTTCAGCAATTTCCAGCAAATTGGGACTGTAAATCCTTTCGAGAAAAGGCCTATTGTAGTCCAGCCTAATCCCAGCTATTTTTAGAGTCTTTATTATGCTATGTGGCCAGTTATTATTTTTAGTAACTACTATTGTGTTTTCACACATATGTACTATACTCCATACATTATGCCAGTATATCAGACATCTCCAGTGTCACCCAGACGAGGATGGTTCCCTTTCTTGTCTGGTTCCTCTCAAGGTTTCTTCCTCATTCTGTCTCAGAGAGTTTTTCATTGCCACTGTTGCCTCAGGCTTGTTCATTAGGGATAAATATAAATTAATTTTAAGCTTTGTAATTTGTTTTAATTTTTATATTCCTGCAATGCTTCTTTGAGACAATATCCATTGTAAAAAGCACTATATGAATAAAACTGAATTGAATATGTAACTATAGTATGGAACAGTGCTTGTAGACACTGTATTGTAATGTACTGTAGTGTATTCTGCATTACTGTGACCAGAAATGTGTCAAACTTTGGTGTTTAAAGACAAAAATGATTCAATAAAGCATCAAATAAAAGCTTCAAATCAAGCAGACAATATGGGAGAGGAGTGCAGTGTTGATTGAGTAATACTAACAACTTGCTAACTAGCATAAATCTTCTGTAGGCAGTTGTTAATCAACACTGGTCTGTTTTGTTGCATGCTGCCGGAGCTCTTGCTGGAATCCTGGCTGGTGAACTGACAGATTTGACATTGACTGAGAGCTCTTAAGACACGGCTCAATCTGCAGCTACATGAAGTGCAGGGCCTGCTACTGCCTCTTAGGTAGCAGCGAAAAAGAGTGGAAGCACCCCCATGGATCAGACTCTGTTCATGAGATTGCCTTTAACAATATCCTGGAGCTAAATTACTGGGTACCATATTGTGTAAACTGAAACTTGAAAGTTCAAAATTAACTTAAAGCAAGCATTTGGTAAAACATTTTTTATTGTTATAGGAGTAAGCTGATTGTCTCACTAGTACTGCACAATATACAACAATCAATGACTAATCACATAAAAAACAACAGATTTTGGGGTTTTAAGACTCTAGCTTATTGTTCAGTATTTGCAACCAATGGAGTAGAAAATCTCTAGTCTCTGGTTTACGACAGAGTCCACCAGCTGTTCTTGGCAAATGAAGCTTTTAAAAACAAAGAGAAATTAAAAACTGCCGAGAAATTCCTGTTTGTGACACTGTGAGTATTTACCACAGAGACTGAACATTCTGAAAGTCTGTAAAACTTCATAAAAAAAGCTTTTTTTTATGTTAATTTTTTTACCATGACCAAGACTACCATTAGACAGTAATCAATGCAATGTATTACACAATAGAGTGCCATTTTGGCACAGAAACGCCAAATGATATGCTAATTCATGCCAATAACATTCACCTTTTTGTGGTGATCTGAACACACATTAGCTTAAGTGCAGGTCAGATTCTTTAATATGCAAAACTGAAAGCCTCACAATGCAACAGAGCAGAAGATGTGCACAAAGTTATAAACTGACATACAGTATATAGATAGTTGGGATGGGGAATGTATGTGTGGTCTAGAACAGAAATAAATGATACATAAAATCATTGTTTTAAATAAATAACTAAATTCAATGCACACTGCTGTGCAAATATGACCACTATCTGTATGAGCAATTCACCATTTGCTGTGAAATACAGTTTGTTGAGTGACACAAATAAAATAGCTGTTTTAAATGTAGTTGGATTATCACAAGGCAGGATGATTTACAGGGGTTTGTCCACAAAGCAAGTCTAAAAAGTTCAATCTGACAAGCTACGTCTTTGACATTTCAAAGTCTGATGCTCACTGATACTCTGACATTAAAAGAAAAGTGTGAAAGAGATGAAGAGGGAGACAAAGGCACAACGGAGCTTGCTTCAGCTTAGAGTTTCAGTCGAGACAGAAATCTTAAATATGACCCAAATGTAGCTCAGCAAAACTCTAACCTAACCCCAGGAATGGCTTGCAACAATAGATTTAATAGGACAAAATTAACAACATAACCTCAAAAAACATAATTATGTCAAGAGGCTATCCCACTTGAATAAAGGTTAAGGAATGATTAGAGTATGAGTAAACATATAATATGATATTGAGAGTTAACAGGACGTGAATAAACATGAACAGTGGGAGAATGAGAACAGAAAAGTCTGGTCTAAAAGCCAGCACATCAGCACAGATGAACTGCCTAAGAAAATGTACATCTCTGACGTAACCCTGCAATCTTACTGTTTAGCTATTGTTCATAGCTATTTAATCTTATAAATTATGGTTAATCATGATTGTTTCTGTGTGCTGAAAATTGCACAGGGCACAAGGGCTAAATAGGAGCGTAGCACTTGCCAGTGCTTTCTAATCAGGGAAACTATGGACTAAAAAGAGAGCAGTGTTAATTCTGATAACTGATAACATAAAGAAATGTTGTGTTCATCACAGCAGGTGTGTTTCTTGTCACCTGCCTCAGTCTGTGGGACAAACTCAGGACAGGTAAAGTAGCATGAACTGTCCTGCACCAGCAATCTTAAACAAAATGTTAATGAAAAAACATGGAACAATGTAATACCTGCCCCAATGGGCCTCTATTAGTACAGCTATAGCTCCCATTTCTGACCATTATGTGCAATAAAATAGTTGACTAATTACTAAGTAGGGAATTAAATATGCAATCTTTTAAATCACTGGACACTCAAAAGAGGCAATTAGTATTTCAGTGGAATTGTAAATACATTAAGCTGTTGTGTTCTGCTGCACCTGCCTCTATGGCTGAACTGACATTGCCTTAACTGAACCTGAACTCCACAAAACAGACACCGAAAAAACCTGACATTTCTAAAAATAACAATAGTTGCGTCTTGCTAATTTAATCTGTTTGCCTCAGAACAATTACATGTATTCAGTTAACAGTTATTACATATATAAAATCATAATGTAACAGTGATGACTCCAACTTTCCAGGCTAATACAATGTTTAAGGAATTTAATGGAATAGTAGGCCTAAATCTTGTCATATTGGTGTACCTTACATCTAGGTTTTAAGAAACCCAAGAGTGAAATTTCAAGTGGAGCTAAGCCCAACAAATATTTAAAAAATAAATCGTTTGGTCCTATTTGGCTTTGGCGGCACTCTCAATCTCTAACCTAGCTGTACGTCATGGAGTCCATCATTTTTGCAAAACTCATACAGCAGCAATGGTTTGATCATACAAGTGGTTTAATGTTTTTCAATGGTTTAGACCTAAATTCTCATTCAACATAAGTTGTCATGAATTTGCGAATGTGAGAGCATGTCGGAGTGAATATGCCTGCACCATTAGACAGGAAACCCCCTGACATTTCTCTTGTTTTCTGTGAGTACAGCAAGTAGAATGGACACAACTCAGACTTGACCCAGGCTCCAGTTGTTAAGCTGTAAAATAAAAACAATGGCTAATTTGCTTAAGCTGTCTCAGCTATCCTATATTTATTAAATGCACAGGATGTTTCTAATGATCTATGCCGGCTGCATAATCCCAGCCTGAATTTTTCATCTAAAGAAAAATGTGCAGAATGATTGAAATTGACATGGTTATATCTTCTTTAGCTGCTCCTTCTGTCTTTTTCTTGACCAGCAGTGAAGAAAAGAAGGACTGTTATATTAGTTATGAAGTTTCTTTGGTCCAAGAGTTCAGAACTGGTGAGACTAGGGATTAGTCACCATTGAAATATTTTGAATGTTGAATTAAATGTCAGTTTAATCCTTCAGACATAGTTTCAATAAAGAGCGATAATGACTTTCCTTTTGTTGTAAGAGCCGCTTCAAGAATTCTTGTCATGACTTTTCTGCCTCAGTTCCCAATCTTGACCACTTCTTTTGTACTATAGCCTGGCTATTGTTATGAACACACAAAGAGAGGCTTTACTTTAAGAATCACCATATCAGAGCAAACTGCTGTAAGTCATTTCAGGCTATTATGACCAACAGCATCTAACAGAGAGGTCAAAAAAGAGATTTGAACAGATCAATAGCACATATTTTAAGGCTCTCTATGTGGAAACAATACCGCAGTATATAACTATATTGTACTGTCAACTAAATTTAATTACGCATATCTTTCTTACTGTATTTTGTGATTGACCAGATTATTAATCACACAATATCATTTCATCTTTCAAGCTCTTTAAAAATGGAATATACTGAATATAATTTATTCATCATTTATTTTAAACTATTTTCAAACACATATTACAATACTTTCTAAATTTCACGTGCTATAATGATTTGCTATATTATCTTCAGTTGCTTTTCTTCATTGTATCTTTAAAGGCATGCTCTAAAAAGTGCTTTATAATCATATATTGTGTTAAATGTGTAAGGAATAATACATAAAGGGGTTTGCTGTAGAGGTGAAGCATGTCCTTATATACCACGCAAATATTTTATTGCTCTTATACCACAGTCATTTACTAAAGCCACACTCTTTTATTTATTAAAGTATGTCGTACGTTTATTCATTTATAGACATAATTGAGGTTTAAATATCATTTATTTTATAAAAGCTTCTTATAAGAACCTTTTAATTTCCTCTTTGTGTCTTAAAACTGAAAGTTATATCTTTACGTCTGATTGATACAGCTGAATGACTGAGGACTATTCTCTCTTAAATCTCTCTCTAAGATTCTAAATAAAAATCTCACAGAAATCTTTAGCATATAACAGTTACAGGTGACGACACAAGCCATAGCAAGACAGCATTATTAAAATATATTAAAAAACAAGCGCATTAATATAAATATCTGCTCGGCCTCGCTGGATCTACTGTTAAAGCTGTGATGTTACAGCAGATTTATCAATACCTTGTGACAGACAGATCTGAGAATTCAACATCACTGTTGTCTGAAAATGGATTACTATGTGATGGTCTGTCTCGAGCATCATCTGAGCACTTTTTATAATCTAAGAGATACAGATAGATAGATTCAAAACTGTGAAGCGGTGGCTGATAAATGTATCGATTTTCTATCATGACGATTCTGATGAGGATAAATAAATGATAATGAAAAGCCCACAGAAGCCGAGTGGAAATTCACAGGTAGGGCAATATCATCATCTTACATTTCACACATGGCGTATGAACCTCTATTTCTGTTTCACACACATATTAAATACTGACTGACAAACACTAGTGTGGAAGCAGACACACTGCTGGGTGTCAGTGAGAGCATGAAATAACAAAACAAATTGTGGTCTGTTTTGCTATGAAGGTGAGAGTACAGTCAGCTTTAGGACACAAAGAAGAAAAAAAAAGGATCACATTTTTATTTGGGTTTAAGATTCAAGTCAAGTGTTTTTTTTTCTGATGTAAGCCTAGTTGACTTATATTACAGCAATTAAATTGTCCTGCTGTGGAAAAATAACTGATCCATAAACCAATTTTTTATTTTTCTGAAGCAAATACACAGAAATACAAAATATTAATATGTACTACTCTCTCTAGCATGACATTAGCTACATAAAAATCATACATGTGAAACTAGTGCATTTCATGAAACCTAATTTTTTTTTGTTATTTTTACTAAAATACCTGTAATGAGATCTACAATTTGTGCAATAATGCTCTTCAATAATTTACCTAGACAGTAAGATTTTTGTCCTTCTCTATTTGTTCTAACCAGTCTAACTAGTCCTGTGTCCAGTGCAGCATTGTTCTACCAAAGTGTCATTTTTATATGCATCTAAGAGCTACTATCCAAACATACCATTTGTTCATGGCAGTGCCACTTGGAGCTTGATGGCCAGAAGATTATGGGGTGGTGTCCAAACCTGCATGTACGCTTTTCTTGCTGTGAACTGATTTCCAGTGCAGTCAGGAGAGTGAAAGCCATGTGAATCAACCTTTGTCTTTCTGCACACATGTGGGTGGCCCCCTACTGAGTTTTAGGGAAATTTGACATTAGGTACAATACATGATGGTTTCCACGTGACTGAATAAAGGGGTGCATGTGGATATTCAGAATGCAAGTGTAGAAACCTTATGAGAAATACACATCAAGGTAATTCTGCACAAATGAACATCTTTATTTTGCCTTTGATTGAAATAGCTGTATAGCTAATGAATGTACAAAATATTACGCTTTAGCATGGCTTAAAATATGTATGCACAACAAAAAGCATTTTTTGTCAGTTTGTTGACTTGATCTTGGATGACATACCTTGGGGGTGGCCGAAAGTAATAAATATTATTAATAATTCATAAAAATGACTATTGTCAGTGTGATTGCCAATGTCATATGATGCAAAACTGAATGACTTGGAAAATCATTTCATTATTGTGTAGTGGTGGTACACCAGAAACAAGCATGTTTAGCTAGGGAACACAAAGAAAACTATTCCCTGCCCCACTGACCAGATTATTTGGAAGTATATTTATTAACTCTAGATATAACCTTGGATTTCTACTGTTCTTATTATCTACAGTTAGCTAGTGTTGTTCCATTTGAAATACTAGAATTCTTTGTAAATTGTAGACTTATATTATACTAGACATATACTTTTTGTAGCTTGTTAGATGTTGTGTTAGTTATTGCATTAAAATTCAATACTGCTGTCTCATTCTGGTGTATGTGACAAAAAACATGACAGCAAACAGAGATCTTTACAAAAACAACAGTTTGAACATACATTTTTGTCAGACCTCTGTCTAAACCATATTTTAATGAGCTCTTTCTAACCTCTAACCTTAAATAAAACAACTTTAAGATAAGATTTGTTTAATCAAATCTTCATTTTACTTCTCACCAATTATATAAACGTTTAATAACACTAGACGACAAATGTTTCTGGATAAAATGCCCATTCTGTCCAATGGGGATCCTACTAGGACATATCACAGTCAGCTGTAGCCACATTATCTGTTTTTGTCTATGGACATAGATTTGTATTTTGCCCCACCTTAGACTTGAACCCCAATATAAGTACTGGGCTTTACCATGCAAAAAAAAAGATGGATAAAAGATGAATAAATCTCAAACAATACATATTATGAAATCTACATATTGTGCGTTAGTGTGAGACCAAACACACTGCAAGTAAAATGGGGACAAACCTGCATAAACTGCTTGTTCACAAATAGAGGCGAGAGAAGCAGAAAAACATGACCTGGGTCAATAACACATAATACATCGTCTGCATGGGCGAAGTACTTAAATCGTCCTTTACCATTTGTCTATTTCAGCAGATGCTGCATGTCTCCAAATTCTAGAAGACTGGCTGAAAGTCTAACATTAGCAGAACAGACTTAATGCTAATAAATTTGCAAATCAAGCTTCCTTTTAATTTACCTTCAGTTCTTTGCTATGCATATCTTTCTCTTAAAAAACTAAAAAAACTAGGGGAATATGCACCAGTAGTACTACCAAAGTAAACCCAGGAGCTCAATTCTGCCACTCTACTGCTTCTCAAATAAAATGCACGGAACCCGAGTGGCCTTAAAGTGAGCCAAATGTTTATTTCATTGGTTGACCTCATTTACTCTGTATAAGAAGGAGACTGTAAATGGATGCTTGCAGGAAAACAGAGTCTTGTAACAAACATTAAAAATAATACAAATCATATTCAAAAATTAATTTACATGTAAACCGTATGGGGTAACAAAAGATTTGTTGCAGGAAATGACATATTATTGTAACATTAAAGAAAACATCAAATAAAATGGATTTAGTTGATTTTTAAGCAGCTGAGGGATGGTCTAGCATCTGAGAGAAGGCCATGATCACCTACTATATACAGTTTAGTTCTGGGAAGATGGAGATGGACCTGAGGATGTAGTAAGAGTCAATTTTACTGATATGCTGACAGGTCCTGATCACAGTTCTCTACTCTGATGCAAATCTTGGCTGAATGTACGAGAGCTTCCGCAGGTACTTTTGTATGCCATGACTCAGCAATATTACAGTTTAAAAAGAAATTATACATTATAATTCTATAGACTTCTAGGCTTTCATATATATATATATATATATATATATATATATATATATATATATATATATATATATATATATATATTATTCACAGGGGTAAGAAAATGAAGTGTTTAATAGTCCTGAAAAGAAAAGGGGATGCCAGACACAAGAAAAAGATCTTTTCCAGCACTTTTAAAACAGTGCTGTGAGCTTTCCCTGTCATCTCAGCCAATAGTCTGGCATCTTTGAAGTTCAATCCCAGTGATTTGGCAGCTTTGAGATGCACACCATTTGTCTGGCATTGTTGACGTGAAGAATGATGGCATACCCAAAACTCAGAGCCACGACCTGGCAAGATTTAATTTCAGAGCAAATGTTTGGCAGCATTGTATTTTGAACATACTGCGACTCGTAGTCACATGGTCTCAGTAGATTTTTGAAAAGCAGATTTAGTGCTTTTCCCAGAGGCTTCCCATTTCCTCATCACTGTGATCAGTGCTTCTGATGTGTGATTGGTAATGGGTGCCAATGGGTGTCATTGTGGTGTTTTTGCTCCACGGTCTGCAGTTTGATTTTGAACTTGGGTTACTGTCTGTAAGGAGCTCTGCATGTTCTCCTTGTGCTTGCACAGGTTTCCTCTAAGTTCTCTAACCAACATCACGGGTTGGCTACACTAAAATTGCCTCTATAAATATACTAAATTGCAAAAAAACAAATCATAAAATGATGAGTTAATGCGTTGCGAATGTGTGTGTTTGGTGCCTTGATATTCTGTCTCTCAGATTTGCCAGCTGCTTCAGGATCTGTTTGACTTGATACAATAGAATGCATGATGCCATAAACACCACCCTGATTGCCCAGCAACATCAAGGCAAGACTAACCGTCTACTCAGATTTCCAGCACATCTGTAGTAGCTTAGGGGGAAATTCGAAGTCCCAGTCCAAAGAATTGCCTTGCATGCTACAGCATGTTATTATTGTTCTGTCTTGTCTCAATATCACGACAATTTGCCAATTAATTGAAGAATCTTAATTACTCACAGAACACACCTTTATTCCTGGTCCATTCATAAACACATTCCCTGTATTTCTGGTCATGTTGTTTAATACCTCTAGAATTAAGTTTATTTGTGTTCTGTATTAATATGATCCTTGTCAACCACCTTAAAGACGAATAATTTAAAAACGAAGTTCATGCACAACCCCTTTTACATTTATTGAAGTATTTTATGCAAACATGTCATTTGTCCTAAATGCTTTTATTACTAAAAAACTATTAAGAGGCTCAGACTCTGATAGGTCTAAGACATAACATGGTGTCACTGTGATTCATATTTATATGTCCAAAATCATTGAAATCTCAATTTCTGCAGTTATCAAGAGTTTATGCAACAATAATGGCTTAAGGTCTGACTCACCGTGAGTCAATAACCAATCACTGAATGTTTACCAAATCCATGACATGCTGTTGCATATCAAACAACCAATAAGCCAGATGAAAGTGGATGTGACATGCATTTCAAACTACTCATAGTGTATTTCCATGTTGTTTTACTGGTTTGTGGGGTTTTTGGATACAAATTGCAGATGTGCTGTTTAATGCAACTTTTTCCTATCTCCTATCTGATGTAAAAGGATATCATGCTATCCACCATTTGAATAATCTGCTAACTGCAGAAAATCATAGGATAGTGAAGTCACCCTGATAAACAACAGACGGTTTCATTTTCTTAGTTAAAACAATCTTGGCTTTATCTGTTTGTTAGCTTGGACCAGGGTAGATAAAATACAGCAAAAAGGAAAAATATTATGACATACAATACAGCTGATTTTTTCAATCTTAAAGCACGATAGTCATTGTGATAGTTTACAATAGATCCTGCTATTATAATTTTATTGTATTTTATTGTACTGTGTTAGAATACACAATTACTGACCCTTTTTAAATAATTGAACTACAACAAAGTATGTTCACAGAACAACAGGTACATTTTTTGGATTCAACATGAAAAGTAGAGCATGATTTAAGGCAAACGTTGGTGGTAAGTCTGCCATGTAGAACTTGATGGAGGTTGACACTGATGCCCTCACCGGAAACATCAAACCAGTCCTGATCGAGGTAGCACCAGAGATTCTTGAAAAAAAATGAAAGGAAAACAAATCATGTGTGACATTCTGGAGTTATGTTAAAAAAGAAGGGAACTAAAGAAAAAGAAAACCCAGACACACAGGCAGTACAGCAATACAATAACCCAAACAAGAAGCTTGGAGAGAAGATGAAGGAACTAAAGAAAGCTGGATTTCTAACCAATGTGACAATAAGAGAAAGTAACAACGTAATTTCAACACACTGAAGACATTGACCAAGACACAGCATTTAAGGATCATGGTGGCTGAGGACAAAAAACGGTTGCCTTCTAATAGAAAAGCCCGTTATATAAAGAGAGGTGAAGTACTGCATAGAGCTATACAATTATGAGTTACAACCAAACAACACCGTACTGGACCAAAAACCAATCAGCAATTATATATAGATACTTGAAGAAGAAGTAGAGAAAGCAGTGTGTGCACTTAAGATAAGCAAGTCATTAAGTGTTGACAGCATGCTTCTAAAACATGAACTCACAAAGGCACTTTCTATCATCTGCCAAAAGATCTGGGAATGCAAACAATGGCCTCTAGAATGATCTCAATCCCTAATAATACCTCTCCCCAAGAAAGACATTTTAAAATGCTGCCAGAACTATAGTACTATTAGCCTGAGATGCCATCTGATCAAAGTAATACAAAGGATCCTCCTGAACAGACTCAAAGTGAAGGCAGAAAAGATATTTACAGGAGAACAAGCAGACGTGCCTGAAGCTAACAAAATCCTTTTAAACAGCAGCAGCCAAAAGGCACCAACAAACATCACAAAGAATGGATAAAGGCTTGAGGAAGTGGACAGTTTCAATAATTTCATGTCTATTCTCACTATAGATGGCAGCTCTGCAAAAGAGTTCAAAACCAGACTGGTCATGTAACAGCAAATCTCTGGCCAAGACCATATTCCATTTCACAATGAAGGGAAAGCACTAGTGCATATCCCAGTTGGACAATATAAAAAAGGACTGGTGACTGCACTGTTTCCTGCTAAAGACAGGGAACAGTAGAGAGTTTTGACTGAATCTGTCTTCTCTCTCTCTCTCTCTCTCTCTCTCTCTCTGTCATATTTAAGAACTTATGCAGCAAAGCAACTACACGGTTGAAGTTGTCCCATTTCTGGAAAAGCAGCACATAACACCATTTGATAAATGTCCAATGATGATTATGTATTTATATATCTGCATATTTATAAATTAATTCATAACTGGTTGTGCATGCCACTGAAGTAACATGCCTTCAGAAACATTGTCTGCATAATTGCACTATAGAGAATTAAGACTCAAATTTTAATTCTTAATACAAGACAGAAGATAGGAATCTTCTATCGTGAGGCAAATGTTTATCATTTGCCCTCCAGTTTAATGAGAATAAATAGACTAATGTAAATTAAACATTAATGGATCATTTAGCATTGCTTTCTCAATCATTACACACTGTAATAGGATTGATAGAAAATGCACTGTTAGCTTGAAAATTAAATAGCAAAAAGCAGAGCAACTCAGAATTAGTTGGAGATGGATAATGTAATGGACAATGTAATGAATGCCAGAGATTCAATTCATTAGTACAGTATGTATGCAATATCATATATATTTTTTTTATAGTATCAAATAGTTTTGTCCTTTTTTGAAGTACTTATACTGGGGTATGTGAAAAGTCAACTAGAGCTCAACAGGATGCTTCATATTATATGTATGCGGGGGGGCTGTAAATAGTCCAGATTTAAGCCCAGTAAGTATCATCAGAAATAAACGTTCCTGTACTTTTCCATGTCACTGGGGCGCTAACATTAAAGCGACATGCTTTGAATCTTTTTGCATATATTTAAAGTAACATTTAAACCTGTTTAAATCTGTTAATTAACTCTAAAAGTTAATTACTCTTCTAGGTTAAGAGTACATTAGATGTACAAAATGTGCACCCTTGATGGTACCACCTCAGCAGCAAGCAAGAGTGCAGTTTGGTCCCTGTATTTCTCAGAGTGAAATTAATAAACTGTATCAGAGCTGATAAAAAGCTGATATATGAGAAAAAACTAGCCGGAGCTCAGTGGCTCAATTCTATCTGTATTCTCTCCACTAGCCATAGTTGCAACTTCTCCCATCCATTAATGCAACTTACTAACTGAAGGCAGTTCAGTACAGGGCTAGAGATGTTAGGTCAGAAAGGGAACAGTTTTCACAGACTTTCATAGATTTGTTTTTGTTGGCCTAATGAATTGGATATGTTGAAAGAAAAACACATGACAAATTAGAATTTTAAAGACAAATATACAAAGTATGCATTTATTTCCCTTCTGTATCAAAGTCCATGGCTCTAGTCATAAGTGGTACATGCAGCAATATGAAACAAAACATAACCACTTTGAACGATCTTATTTATAACCATAAATTAATCATTAATAATTACGCATGAAAAGAATTTTATATAACCTGGTTTTCTGATGTCAGTAACCCTGACGTACGCTAATAAGGAGCTGTTTGCTGAGCTGAAGATGTGGAGCTCTTCATGACACAGAAACCAGATACAGACTAGATTAAAAGCTAAAGCAAACTAGCGGTATAGCTTAAAGCGTATTCAGACACTTGGCCTTTTTTATTTTTATTTTTTGATGATTCACAACCAGACTGACCTGTCTGTAGCTGCTGTATCCCAGGAAATCAGAGTAAGTGAATGCGGGCTTGTGGACACTAGTGAATACCAATTCAGGTTGAATGGCATGTTTACAATCTCTCTCTCATTCTTACCAATATGGACCAGAGTAAACCAAGCAGTCTCATTAATCACACAACAATTAAACGGAGGAGGTGAGCTCAAAGTGAAAGGTTAAGCAAATAACGATTTGGCTGCAGTAGGAACCTGCCACATGGCGTCATTAGCAATCTGATAATAGGCATGATTGATCCTAAGTGTTCATTCTCCATTTTAATGAGTTGGTTCCTATCGAAACACCATGCATGCTGGTGACAATTCAGCAAAATTGTTATTCTCCAGGATGCATTAGTTTGATTAGTTGTGCAAACACAGCAACAAAACCAGGCATCTTTTCATTAATAACAAGTTTAATTACTCAGTATAAGAAAGGGGAAAGGCCTTGTTAGCAATACTACACTTTCTATGATTTATTGTATAAAAGAGAGAACATACTTATTAATGGTACTATAGGATACAAATCTCTTCTAGAGACAGCCAAAAATGCAATATTAAAAAAAAAAAAGATATTTTAAATTAATAAATAATCAAAATATTATGGATTCCCTATAGAACAAATTAAATGGGGGAAGCCAAGTCAACAATCAACACAGAAGTAAGTGCAGGAGAAAAAAGAAGGCTTTTTACCCTTTCTTTCATACAGATAAAAAGACTGCCTAGTAGTTAGCGCTAAAGGACCATAAAATGGAGAAAAAATGCTCACATAGTAAAAAAAAATGCTTTACGCAGCAGAACATTTTAAAACATGGGCCTATTGCAATAATGCCTGTTTGTCAATGTGGATGTTTGCTGTTTATCCTTCTCCTCCTCCTCCTCCTCCTCCTCCTCAGTTAACTGTAAGCATTTGCATCGGTTGACTTTGAGTGCATTCACACAAGCCACAAATCATAGGTGCAGGATAACAGGCAAGATGAAAAACTTAAATTTTTCATTTTTTAGTTTAATTTTATTTATTTAACCTTCTCAGGCTACCTACACAGGCTTTATTAAGGCTTAAGCCCTGACAACTGTACTTCAGCAGATAAAGACAGTTTATGGAAACATACTGTTTGTTCACCAGCATGTATCTAGCTATGAAATAACTCCCAAGGTAGCTGTTAAAATAAATCCAAATGTACTGTTACACCTTGGCAATGTAGTTATAGTTCCCTGTTAAAAAATGTTACATGCTAGCAGTTAGTTACATGCCCAAGTTAGCTAGTTAAGCTGTTTCACATTATTTCTCCATCTAGCTAAAGTCATGTACTGTAACTTTACAGATAGTAGGATACACAGAACAAAACATCGATTTCTATTCCAAAACAGATGATGATGTGTTTGGGTGCATTTTTGTTGCTCACAGTGTAAACTGACCTGTACATTCTCTCACAAATCTCATATCTAGCCATTCCTGAAGTTTGGCAGCTTCATATATCAATAGACTACACGTACATGTGTTGTAGCCTAAAGTCAGTGCCTGGATAAACAATGCTATAACACAGGAGATAAAGACAGAGAGAGGAATGGCTTCATTGCCCTGCTGTCAATAATGTGTTGCATCTAATGTGGAGTTGTCATCTTCTAGGAAATATAAAGCTCTTAGTGCAGGGGCAGCCAATGTTCTGTCCAGTGAGCAGGTATAGCTGCAGGTTTTCATTCCAACCAAGAATGGTTAATGGGTTGGCCTTCAGTCGGCTCTGAGATGTGGCTTCTATTTAGTTGGAATGAAAACCTGCAGCAACACTGGTTCTTTGTGGATAAGATTTGATGACATGTCTTGGGTATTGAAAGATCAAGTAAAAGCAGTTCTAGTTTCACTAAGAAAGCACTTTCTGGTAGTTACCATGTAATTATTCAAATAAATCTAACTGTAAATTTCAGTTTCTTACGAGACTCTGAAGTACTGAAGTACTGTCATCAACACAGTAGCAGATTTACACATCAAGTCAAGAAGTCAATGAAGTCAAGAAGCTTTTATTGTAATTTCAACCATATATAGCTGATGCAGTACACAGTGAAATGAAACGTTTCTCCAGGACCCTGGTGCTACATGAAACAACACAGAGCTAAGTTTAAAGTTATCGTAGCCAGATAAAGTGCATAGAGTGCAAGACAAGGACAGACTCTGACAGGCCATTTAACATTTAACACCAACAGGTCATTTCAACTAATATCACTGTTGCTTGATTGAAATGAAAACATAACTTCCAAAAATTCACAGATATAACAAAAATCCTAAAGTGTTCCATAATTTCCTGGTGTTCTCCCCAAATATGTCAAGTTTTTTTTTTTTTTTCATTTTATAGGCATATCTGACTGTTATGTATTTGATGCCACTCAAGTAATCACTATTTATGTACATGATTTGTGGTGCTAGATGGATTGGTTTCAATATTTCAGGAATTTTCACACACCACAGTCTTTAAACATTACACAGAATGTAAGGTGTGAAAAATTAACAACAACAACAACAAAAAAATCATTCAATAAGTGGCAGTTCAAATGATAACACAGGCTACGATAACAGAAGTCCACATCGGGTACAGATTCATCACGAAAGCACAGGGGAAGATATAAAAAATGTGATTTTTTTCAGTGGATATTTTGTATTTCTAATGAGATATATAAAGTGTATTTATCATTTACAGCCAGAAATCTAGTTAGAATTGAGTCAATGGGCACACAATGGCCCTCCACACAACCTGCTGAAATAACCAACTACGTGGAGTAGTTCCCCATCACTGCACATGTCCATTCAATTACGTTTTCATCCAAATCCCTGACAAACATGATTCCTCCTTTCAGTAAAACTGGCACGTTTGTGGAATCACCACAACATCAGTGGTGGCCTTCTGTGTAAAACATTTGATGAGAACTGGCAACACAATTTGTGTTTTCCTTGTAGTCTCCTCACATTGCTCAGGGTTACGTACAAGCTTCCAGATTAATCTCCCATGAAATTGAGTAGGGTGATCCTGTTTTTGCAGAGGGCAAGTGCTATTTGTTGTGAGGTGCACAGAGTGACTGCAGAGTTGTACTGCATGCTTCAGAACCCTAAGTGCAGCAAACTGATAGACGAGAGAAAGAGAAAAGCAGTTACAACGACATGGTTAGTAAAAACACTGTGGACAGTGATGGAGTAGATAGAAAAGAGAAAAACAGATAAAGCAAGAGTTTCTATCAAGTGAGATGACTTGGCTATTCATGACAAAAAAACTGTGGGAAACAGAACATAGATTTAAACAACTGAAGAACCACTACACAAAGATGGATAAGAGGAATGCTTTAAAAACAGCATAGTGACATGAATCAGGAATCTTGGCAAAATGAGTTTATGGTTGAGGCTGTGTTTGTGAAGATAAGAAGAAGGCTATAAGTTCAAGAAGTTGGATCAGGTGTCTGAAAATTTGATAAGTTAGAAAATTTGATCAATCATCAATTTACTCAGTAAGGGTGCTGATGGCTCAGTGGTAGGTTTCTCACCTACCATGCGCAAGGCCTGGGTTTGCTTCCCAGCAAGTGCCCAAACCCCAGCCACTGGATGCAGTGCCGGTCCCAAGCCTGGATAAAAATGGGTGTGTTGCACCTGGAAGGGCATCCGGTGTAAAACCTGTGCCATGTTGTTGTGCAGACCAGTTGGCAATCCCTCACATGTGTAGGGAGCAGCTGAAAGAACAACAACATCTTGCTCAATAAGTCTTAATTCTGCCTAATGGCTGGTTTTAACAATTTTTGGTTCCCTGAATGTTTTGGTTTTAGTTTATATTTGGTTATTATTGTTGTTTTGTGCATTATGGGTTAGAGTTCCTCTAATGTTCCCACATTAAACATTCAATAATTTTGGGGAACATTCCCATAATATTCTGGTAATCTAGGGTTAAAGAAGAAGAAGAACAACAACAACAAGAAAAAAACTTTAAACCAACCTTAGATGAACAATACTTGTCATATAACCATTAGAGAATGTTGTGTTTTGGGATCTTTCAGGAACATCCCGAAACACAGGCTTTAAGCTTATCCACTTAAGAACCGAAGTGCAACTGTTCTGAGTTTGCTGGGCATTGAATAAATCATGAAATTATGTGGTTTCTTTCGCATTCTGTATTTTAGGGGAAGAGTAGAAAAGGAAAACTACTGAGAAACGCTGAGGAAGCTAGAATCAAATATTAAACAAGACTGATATGCCCTTGGTGAGTTGGGTTTGCAGGTGAGTTGGTGAGTTGTATTTGCAGTAGTTTTTACAGGATTCTAAGACTTTCTCTCTGTAATCCAAACACGATTTGGCTGTGATACACTGGTATATTTGTGTCTGCGAAATTTTACTTCAACAACACAAGGAACATACAAATATGGTGGAATAAAAAAAGCATACTGCTCTCATTCTTTCCTTAGAATTAGACATGCATTACCTTTTTTCTGAGAAGCAATGAAAATAAAATCTATACTTTCCCCCTCCTTTCCACAAAAGTAGTTTGTCCAGTTGTAAGACAGGATGTTCTTGAATTTACAATGGAGTATTACGAATGTTGACAAAATTATGAAATATAAACCTCCCTCTCTCTTTCTCTTTGGTTCATGTAAGATGAAGTGTATTGCGACTATTGATACCTTGTCTCTCCACTATAGCTGTGCTCTATTCAGCATATTCAGTCCACCTGCATGGAAATGGACTTGTATAACCTACGTAATGCATTATAGTGCAGTTTGTATCTAAGCATTCAAGAATATTTAAGGATGCTTTTCATGAAAGAGAAAAGTTTCATATCATAACATGGAATCGCACACGGCCCTACTTCAGCTTAATCACGCTGCCTTTGTTTTCTCTAATACTGGGGAAATTCCTGTTCTACTGATACTTATGCAAGTCAGTGTGCTATGAGACTCTAGGGATCTTTTTTGTTAACAAGCTGGCTGCTCTAATTACTCCACCATTACTCACACCCCTGAATGAAACTGTGGATTAGCTGCCACATAGGTGTAAATACTGACATAGAGCCATATTTAGAGATGAGTTATGTGCACATAGTGTGGAGCGCAGACACACTGAATAGTAATACACGCTTGTATTCAGAACTCAGCAAAGACGTAAGACTCACACGCTGTTTGACTGTGTGCATGGTGTGGATTTTTCTTGTAATATAATTTTTTTCTTTTGCAATATCAATGCATCACAAGCTTTATTGATGCATCACTGTCTATAAATCTGTTATAACCATATGAGTTCCAGACCCAGTATACAGCACTTTATAGGTGTTTATACAGCAGTGGCACTTTGATCCAGCACATACAGTTATATTGCATTATATTTCTTAGATCAGGCTCTGACAGATAATTGTGCTCACAACTTAAAAAAGCAACAAGATACAAAACAGAGGTCACGAAGTCTCAAAGTCTGCATGGGATGTAGGCTTTATTTATTTATTTATTTATTTATTTATTTATTGAATGACTAAAATAATGGGAATGCCAATTATGCTCATGGTTTTTTATGGAAGCTAACTAAGCATTTGTCTGCTTTGCATGCAGCATACTTCATAATTTTGACCATAATTCATAATTTTAGTCATCATTTATCAATAAAAATTCAGCCCTCCATAAAAAAAAAAACAATTTATTAATTTCTATATTAATCCCTCTCTATATATGTGTAACCCAACTCTATATACATCTCTGTATGTTTATTGGTTATTCTATGTAGGACTGTGTTGATGGATGATAGGAGGATGTGTACAGTCCTGGTAGGTGGGAGACAAAAACAACCAAGACCAAGCGCCTAATTAAGATTTATTCATGTCTCAATGGAACATAGTGGATTTTGGGTTAATAAATCTCTAAGGAGTACCACCCTCTCTTTCAGTTTCTAAGCCCAATTTCTTTCTCTCTTCCTCTGTGATGATAAAGGATAATTCAGATATTAAGTAAATCAAAATGATACTGAAATTTCACTGAGACCTTGCTCAAAGCTGTGTTTTTGGATGGGTGCACATTGGAAAATGGCAAGGCTGCCAGAGTTGACAGTGAGTTGCATACCTTAGCCACAAGTCATGGACTCGCAGTGTGTTTCTATGCAGTGCACTGGGAGGAAGAGACACCTTTCTTACTCTTGGCCTTTCTGCAGCATGGACAATGGGAATGTGTCAGCGAAGTGTTTTGTAGAATTTTCAATATCGGATCATCAGACACTTTTTCAGGGGTCTTCTTTCCTGTTCAGCTCTGCACATTTGGCTGTGTCATGGGATGACACAACTTCCAAATAAATTGATTAATGGATACTTACTTTCTATAGTCACATACTATACAAATGAGCTTAAACACTAAAAATTATTGAAAGCCAAACATAAGACAAGACAGTGTAGGATAGGATCATTAGCTCTTCATTTTCCTGCAGATATTCCTCATTCCATCATTGTCTTCCTCACAATTTATCACAATTATTCTCAATTTTCTTTCAAATCTGTCCTTGAGCAGGCTATTCTCTGCCATTTTAGCGTCTATGTTTCCATGAAGCTTGCTGGCAGCTGTGTAATACTGTCTGTCCTCCAGCAGGTGTGTTATTCTATTTATTGAATTTGGCACATCTATGCTTAGATCATGCAGGCTGTATTTTGATCTATATCAGTTCTCCTTAAAGAATACACTAAAATGTGGTCCCTAATGATGAGAGAGTAAAATAGAGTATGAGAGAATAAAATATAAACTCAATTCCAAGTTTGAATCCCAAAAAATGCCATCAATGGCTGGAAGTCCAACAGAGAAAAGCAATTTAAACCAATCCAGACAACAATCTAAAAATCAGTAAATAATAAAAAATAAAAATAAATAAATAAATAATGCTTGATGTCTCCAGCTCTGATTTGAAGAAGGTGGTGTATATCAGCAGAGTTTACAACAGGAGAACAGTTCAGACAATATGAATGAGATCACAAGCCATTATGAAGGCAAATGTGGGCAAACAAACATTGCAGTAATTTAAAATAAAATCACATTTGGCAGAAGGAATGATTTTAAACTGATATAACTTTGTTTAATTGTAGCAAAATCTGAAATCACACTATCTGAACTTTTTTGTTGTTTGTAACAGACACTACTTTGTCTTGTACATGACTGGTACTTCTGGTATAACTGGAGTGGTACCATCAAGACTACAGCTTTAGTATGCATATAGTATACCTTGGGCTACGTTACACTGTAAAGGTATAGCGGTATAATAAAGGGGTTATATGTAAAGGAAAAATGCATTTTGATACCTACAATATATTTCCGAGAGTGTAATGATGAAAGAACATCTTTGAAACCTAACACATGCAAACTTTTGCACTCAATTACAAGAAATACCTTAAACAGCCCAGGAAAAGTGGACAGTACTGACAGTGCGCATTACTAATACAAATGAAATTAATATATTCAAGCATACAGAACTGAGAACATGTCAACCAATGCATATAAAATAATGCAGCTGGTCCTGCAGGCTGTTAAAAGATAATAGGCTACACAGTCTGTCAGCTGTTGTATATATAAAAGAGTTCATGCTCCTCCCGTTGGCAAGGTTCAGTCAGTGACAGAGTGTTCGCCAAGGCTATTTCGACTCTCCCCACAGCTGAGACGGACATAAAATCGGACACTGCAGATGTGTTTCCTCATTTCCAGGCGGATTCTGACAGTACACCTGACATTTAATAGATTGTAACCAGCCAACAGGAGAGACTACGCATGTTATAACAAAAACACACCATTGCTTCATGTCGAATTCTATAAGTGCAAGTGTGTGTGAGTGTGGCCTGCTTTTGTACTTATTGATCAGGTTTAGGGGATAGATGAGTTTACAGTTAACCTCAGGCAATTGCTCCAGAGGAAGCTCTCTCAGGTTAAAGAGTGTCATTAAAATGAGCCTAAAAACGCTAACATCACTTATATATTGAGGATAGGAATTCCAATTCAATTAAATTTCATTTGTACAGAGCTTTTAACGATACACAAAGCACTTCACAGAAATCCTGATGCAGGTTTAGATATGTTATGAACAAATCAGAGGCACCCAGGGGAAAGAAAACCTCTCTGAGACAACCTTTAGAGGAAGCAGACCTCTTCTGGGTGACATCAGATAATGTGATAATAAACTATTACACTTCTACAGTTGTATATTATTTAAAGTCAAATTGTACTAAGTGTGTTGAAAGAATGTTCAGTATGAATATATGTTGAAAAAGAAACCTGGAAATATAGGAAAGTCTGTAATATTGCAATGGCAGTTCTTAGGTACAAATCTGCAGCATCCGGAAAAGATCATTTTTATCATCATAGATATAACGGATAAAAAAGTGAAGTGTAAACTAAATTCAGCTAAACATGAGCTGAATTTCTTTAAAAACAAACAAACAAACAAACAAACAAACAAAAAAACCCCACATGCTGTAGTTCCAAAGCAAAGAAACTGAAGAAGATAATCTTGACTTCTTCACTGAACCCTGTGTGTTATATTCACACTATAAGCATGTTATTGAAGATTTCAGATGCTTTAATGACTTGCCAGTGACATAAAAAAGTCATGTTACTAATACTAGTGGTAATCAGACTAGCTGGCATAATGTTTAATGCCAGAACATTCTCTCATTTTTGTCACTAATTGTTGCTAGTTGACATTTAGTTAACATGCTATTTATGTTATATGTGCTGTACAAAAATCATTATAAAAATGCCCAGATCAATACCTTTTATGATTACATATCAAGCGTCTATTATTTTCCTTTGTGCAATTTCTTATTAATAAATTCTGAATTACTGGATTCTTTTTTGGTTCATATTGGAAAATGCCCAAGACCACCAATCTGGATATTTAACCACTTTAATATTATTATCACCCAGCTGTGGGCTGAACCACCTTCTGCGTTTTATCCATGACAAGCTGTGCTACATTATCTCAGTGAGTTTGCTGGTTATTTAGTACAGCTAACAGGGTCAGAGTTATTGATTGTTAGCTAAACTCTATAGCTGGTTTTGGCATCTGCAGGACTATCACCTGGGAGCACCTGGGACTCTCCTGCTGCCAACACAATATTATTTGGCCTATCCTTCTCTGCCAAAAGCACATCTACCTGTTATTAGTCTTTCCCATTGCTCTAATAATATACCTTTCATAGTAGTTTACTAATGTTATTGAATAGTCCACAGTAGCTAACCTCACTAAACGTTCTCTTTTGGGATGAAGAAATTGGTTAAGTTTTATGGTTATGTTAGCATTATTTCAGCAAGACCTACACTGGAATAAAATTAATATTTTTTTTATAAAAAGATTGTTATTCCACTATTTGCTTTGTTGCTACCTACACATGCTTACCCGTATTGTCTGAATTAATATTTTACTTTGCCTTTGTATATTCACACATTTCTGCCCTTAGGCCTGGCACTACATGCAAGGTCAACATTTGAGGTGGTGTGGAGGATTTGACTGGATGACTCAGTGTCCAGTGTGATGGTTTGCTCAATGTGCAGTCATGCGTGATAGATTTAATTGTCATTGCATTTCACAGCCTGTCCGTAGTACAGGCCTGTGTTGCCATAGAGACATCTGCTCAAGCCGTTTCTCACACAGTGGCATCTGTTTTATTGACAGCCGACATGATTCACCTGTTCTCAGCCTGTTTGGTATGTGTAATCCATTAGTTTAGCTACTAAATTGACATCTTGCCATTTTTTAAGGCCAAGGGCTGTAAAGGTCAAGAAGTTAAGATGAGTTGCTTTTTGTAAGGGAACAGACAATTGCTATATTCTCCGAAAATGAAAAGACTTTTGATCTGTTTAGTCCCTGTTTTTCATATTGAATAAATTGGAACTGAGGGGGTCTGTCAATGCCTGACTTCTAGTAGCGGATACTAAGGTTCAATAAAGAATATAAATACAGCTATAATATTCCCTGGTTGGGTATGTGTGATATTAACCCAGTCAATCCTGCAAACATCAGCGATTGACAGTGATGTTTGCAGGATTATTGCAGACTGTCAAGGCTGTGAATATGAAAAACTTTGGAGAAAGTGCCCTTCAGCATTAGGGTGGTGTAATATTCATGATGGCTATAGTCAGTAGTGAAAGAGGATATCATGATGCATGGCATTGTGATAGCAGAACAATAAATGTGTGTCAGAGAGTGTTGTCATCTTCAAACAGAGATGAGAAGCGAAAGGCACAATGACTAAGCTTTCCGTTTGACTTCTGCAGGCAGATGCATGAAAGAGCTAATGACAGCTGTAGCCCCATTCTCAGTCCCAACAGACATTCATCATTAATGCTATGTTACATTATGCCCAGAATTAATTAGTGCAGACACCATCAGGCCTGATTTATGAAGAATCTCAGTGTAGGCTTTGCCGTTTGTTAGTTTCTGTTCCATCTGTTCATTCTCTATAATGGGGGCCTCAGTTGTACAGTTCAAATTTTCACTGTTGCCAACACTACTGGTCCAGCTCATCAGTCAGTCATTTATCATCCATAACTGAATCATCTTGCTCAGGATTGGGGAACTTTTCCCAGGAATGCTGGACGTTCGGCAGGAATACACCCTAGATGGGATGCCAAACCAACATAGGAGACCAGTACAATTAATTTAGACTCACCTTTTTGGGTACGGGCTTGTTTTCAGACGGAAACTCCACACAGATTGTGCCAGTGGTCAGGATCAAACTGGGGCCCTTGGATCTATGAGGTGGCAACACTACTCTTTGTTTCACTGTGCTGCCCTCCAGCTCATCAAAAGCCCTGAGTGCTTTTAGTGGCATTAGATGCGCTAGAGCAGAACAGTTGGAATACAGTACCTGAAAGAATGAGAAAGAATTGAGAATTTCTGCTTAAAAAAAAACATAATATTTATTTTATTTGACTATTTATCATATTCATGTTTTATGTATCTTAACAATGTGTTACAGTGTATAAATCTCAACATATTAACAACAAACATTTGTAGTTAAAATATCATTCTTCTTTGTCTGCATTATTAATGACATTGTTGATTAAACAACACCGCTAATAATACATACTGTACATATAATGTGTGCTGTCCTCAGATGCCAGCTTTAAGGCATGTCAAACCCTCTTTGAGTCACGTTCTTCATCTGTAATTTAAATATAACCTAAAAATAATGCTTAACCCCTTACACTTCCAGGGTCCAGACTTCCTCACATACCCTTAGCTCTTAATTTCACTGTATTTATACCAAAAATATTCATGGATGTTACTGAATAATAATTAAATTTTACCACCTTTCTTAAAATATGTTATGAAAACAAAATATTTATAGCCTTTTCAATTGAAAATCTGTTCGGACCCAATAAGAAAACACCTAAATGAATTCATTTTGAGGGCCTGCTTCTATAATCTGCCACATATCAGCTCAATATGCTCTACTGTAGAAAAACGACATTCAATTTGTGTGAAACTCGAGGGAACTAAATGACAGTTGTGCGGCAGGTATTCATAAGCACTTTTGAACGTAGCAGTGGGAATCATTCTCTCTGAATAAACTCTGATTAATGTAACTCACTCCCTGCTACTTTAATTCAAACCTGTAACTGGAGGGAAAAAATGGAGTTCTGTAATGAATAAGGAAGCTGCACTGGGTAGAGATAAAAGAAGCTACTGAAGGACTTGAATACTGATTTTTTTTTTTACCTTGAGACATAATCTCTTGGGGGGTAACCTATTATATTCCTAATACTGTCAGAGGAACATTGTCATGTGTTATTGAAAACAATATCATTGACATCCACGATAAGAGGTAACTGAGAATAAGATTAATTTCTTTCTTAAACCTGCAGTAAAAATTTGGGAAAATCTAGTCATTTAGAGACCTGTCTAGTAAAAATATACTATTAAAAGAAATATGTGGGATGCCAGTTCTGCAAATCTTTATCTGGTTGTTCAATATGCTTTAAAGTGGTAATCAAATATTCAAAACTTAGTGAATAAAAATGTTCTTGAAGATGTAATTACCTGCTGCAATTAGTATGATTTCCTTGGTGTTACAGAAGTGTTATGAGAATAACGTCCGAATTGTGCTCATTGATCCACGTGGATACCAAGTACTAGGTGCCAAACTGATTTAAAACCATGATGAGTTCTTCTAGGAATTGCTATTTGATTTCATCACCAGCACACTACAAATTTATTATGAAAAGCGTGAACCTCTTCAGAAAGTAGATTAAGAATCGACCTTTTCAGTACATGGTTTAGTTTACAATCTAAGTTTATATCCAGATGCGTGAATGAGACACTGTACAATTGTGCTCAACAGAAAAGTATCTCAGGGCAATACAGTCACTCAGAACAGTCAAAACTTGTGGCGGATGGGCTACAACAGCAGACGACTACATCTTTATTGACTTCTGTCAGCCATGAACAGAAAACTGAGGCTGCAATGGGCACAGGCTCACCAAAAGACTGAAAAAAACATAGCCTGGTCTGATGAATCTAATATATTTCTACAGATGGTAGCATCAGAAATAGATGCCAACAGAATGAATCTGTGGATTCTAACTAACCTTGTATCAACAGTCCAGCTAATAAAGGCCTGTTAATAACAATTATCGCTTGAATTTCAGTATGGTTGCTGACCATGTGCATCCCTCCATGGCCACAGTGTATCCATATTCTAATGGCTACTTCCAGCAATGATACTGCATTATGTCCTAAAGCAAGCATAATCTCAATGGAAATGGTTTAAATTTGAAGGCAACAAATTGGTCACGACAAACAAGCATAAATTTTGTTTCCATTTTCACTCAGTGAGATGGGGAAGAATTTAGACTGTCATCTATTGGACAAATAATTTAGATAAAACAATTACAAAGTTACATGTCTGTTAAAATGACACTTTAGAAGCACCAAGAAGATGATGTGGATGGACTATTGTTTATAGATGGCATGAAGTGAAAAAGGACTGGTGCAAAGTAAGGGCGTGATCCAAACTGAACTTTTCACAATATTTCATTCCTGATGCTGATAACAGACTGAATACCAGAGATAGCATATTAAGTAAGTGAAAAGCACAGAGGAGAGGGCTTGCCATGGTAACACAGCAGGTAGCATTGCTTCCTCCAACTTCCTGGCTGTGTTAAGATTTGCTTGCTCTACCTGTGCTTGTGGGAGTTTCATCTGGGTTTTGTCCCACATATGGCTATTCCAAATTGCCCCAAGATATGAATAATTGTGTGAAT
Source organism: Hemibagrus wyckioides (assembly GCF_019097595.1). Taxonomy (NCBI): domain Eukaryota; kingdom Metazoa; phylum Chordata; class Actinopteri; order Siluriformes; family Bagridae; genus Hemibagrus; species Hemibagrus wyckioides. The sequence continues at coordinate 10,646,617 of NC_080728.1, read as the reverse complement.
GTCTGAATGCAGATTCAAGTCACACCTAGAGCATAAGGGCAAAATATGACAAAAATATGTATAATAATATGTTAAAGCTGGTGATTCCCTCTACTGGATTGCCATCCCTTGCAAGCTGTATTCCTGGCCTGCTCCCAGAATTCCTCTGGATCCACTGTGACCCTGACCAGTATAAAGTGTTTAATGAACATCAGTGTGAGAGAATGAGAATAAATGAAATCAGAACAAATGTAAATTAGGACCTGTAATAAACTGTTGCAATAAATTACGTTTATTCATTCTGTCAAAAGTGTATGCAAATCTTTATACTTTTTGTGACAGTTTGAGGACAAGGACAAGAAAAATGGATGAATTTCATGTAATACCAGAAGAACAGAGCATTCACAGTTGTTTGGTTTGAAAGGGAAAAATTCAACACAAACAGAGAGGCAATATTTTCTTCTGAATTGCATGGGACAATTGAAAACTTACCTTTAAAAAGGAAATGTGAACTGTGTCTGAGGTGGAGTAGAGACGGTTGTTTTGACCATTCTTTACTCACAATTTGCTTCTTTTTATTTTCAAGTAGAGAGCTTTTCCCAGATTTGAAGGGCTGTAAAATCTGTTCTGACTAGACGTCACTAATAGGTGAAGCCACTGAACATAACTGACATTTAAAAAAATTAACACTAATCTAAAATACTATATTTAAGATAATGATGGCTCTTAGAATAGGAGAAGGAAGAACATGTGATGACGGTGGGTAATGGCATTCTAAAGTTTTTGTAGCTAATGTATGGCTGTAGTGTGTGCTGAGAGTTTGTCATAAGAAAGGCATGACAAACTATTAATGCTGAAGGTTTGCAATGAAAGGGTGTATTTGTTCTACAACAATGTTAAAGTAGGTGGTGCACGTCATAATAACATACGACATGACACATGAATGCCAGGACCCAAGGGTCCCCAGCAGAACATTGCCCAGAGCATCGCACTGCCTCAGCCAGCTTGGCTTCTTTCCATGGTGCAGCCTGGTATCATCTGTTCCCCAGGGAAGTGATGCACACTTTTCACAGCTGTCCATATGATATAAAAGAAAATGTGATTCATCAGCCCAGGAAATTGCCCCATGGTCCAATTCTGATATTCACATGCCCAAGAGTCAGCACGGACAATCTGACCTGTCTGTAGATACACTGATAAGCTGTAAGGCTCTGTGTGTTCTGTGACACATTTCTATCATAGCTAGCATTAACATTTTCAGCAATTTGTGCTATACTAGCTCTTCTGTTGGATTTGACCAGACCACCAGTTGGTAGTAAGTTTTCAGTGGACAGAAACTAAAGATTAGAAATTAGCTAGAAATGAGTCTATAATTAGAATGGTCTTCGGGGATAGTATTTTTGCAACTTGGTGTGACAGCAGCAGATTGAAAGAAAGAGATAATAGAAGGGCAAACTTTAAGAATAAGATTGAGGCAGGAAACTGGCAGGTGAAGGGTTTCAATTATAAACTGAGACAAAATTAGAATCTCTAAGGGTGAAGTGGGTAAGGGAGGTCAGGATGATATGGCTCTAATTTAACAATGGATCATAGGACAGGAGGAAAATGTTGATATATTGAACTAATTCTGTCAAATTGAAAATAAGGAAATCTTCACATTGAGCTGCAGAGCTAGTTCTCAGTGTTATATGTCTTGAGGTTGTTAATGCAGGTGAATAGTTTTTGGCTTAGCCCTACCCCATACCTATGCTTTAATTGATTCTGCTAGGCCAGTGCTCACATAGAGATAAATGAAGTTATTCTTGTTATAGTTTTATTTATAAGAGTAAACCATGGATTGGTGAGGGTGGATGGACCAAGTGTGGAAAGCCACTGTGTATGTTATAGAGGTGATTACAGTAGGATAATTAATACTAATATAGTAATAAAGTATGTAATCAGGATTGGACAAAATGATGTAAAGTAGGAAGACTGTAGAAATGCCAGAAAGCAGCAGGAATAATAGATTTAGTGTTAAAGAAATATACTGGGTAGGAAAACTGAAGTAAAGCCCACTTAGGAGATGATCAGGGATACTAATTTGACATTCAGTGACAGAAATCCTATAGGCTATTTGCACTGAATATAAATATAGACTATGACCTTGTGAACAGTTGGGAAAAATGGACATGTTGCATAAAGGTTAAACCTTGAAGTACAAGCCCTGACTTTATTATTAAAGGATCAATCAGTGTCAACATGTATGTTAAAATTATATTAGGTTAAAGTAGGCAGCTCACAGACTGCAATCATAGAAGCATGCGTGGGGACTAATAAGTAAATAAATGTAGAAAAATAGACATTATAGAAAGCAATGCCATTTAATGTCATTATGTTAGTAATGACGGTAGATAGTGGCTAGTCTACCATCTACATGTACATTGCTGTCAAGGTTCATTAATTCATACGTCTTTAGAACTGCTTTATCTTGGTCAGGATCACTGTGTATATGCAGCCTGTCTTAGGAACGCTGGTCACCAGGAGGGAATACACCATGGATTCCAATGCACATGCCATTTTCCCACATATTTTGTGGAGACTTAAGAAGTGTGAATTCAGCACTGTGCACTGAGGCAGCATTTTCAATCATATTATAATTCTTGATTTTATTATGACATTGACACCCATTTGACTAGACGCTAGAGATTAAATTTCCTACTGGAAATACTTTAGTATAGATGTTTGATATGAAAATTTCTCGAAACAATGAAAAATATTATACAAACGCATCATATAGTTCCAGAAATTATAGTTATTAAGCAGAAGCAGGATACACTTGCAGTATTAAATAAAAATATTACAATATGAAGTAAAACAGTCACAAGTTGCTACTGCCCTGTGATGGACTGGTGCCTTATCAAGTGAATGAGTATTCAATTCAATTCAATTTTATTTGTATAGTGCTTTTAACAAAGAGCATTGTCTCAAAGCAGCTTTACATAAGAAACAACATAAGAAACAACAAACATATAAACAGACAAACAGTCCTAAATGTTATTCCAAGTGAGCAAGCCTGAGGTGACTGAGGCGACTGTGGCAAGGAAAAACTCCCTTTGATGGTATTAGGAAGAAACCTTGAGAGGAACCAGACTCAAAAGGGAACCTCATCCTCATTTGGGTGACACCGGAGAGTATGTGAGAAACCATGAGTTGCCAAATAACTCCTATACTCATGGCATATATATATATATATATACACACAGTATGTACACATATTAGCTATAAATTAATGTCTGTGTTATTTATATTTTTTTATTTATCCATTTGTCTAACTGATCTGCTAATTTAATTTGAATGGTTATATCCTCAGCACATGGACTATTAAATAGGTAACATCCCGGAAATAATATCCCCTGAAATAAAAACGACTTTTGTTCTTTTATGCTCTTTTTAAATAGCCCATATCATTAAGAGAGTATAAGGTTAAAACCCAACATACTGATTGATATTGCTTAATTATCTAATAAAAGACCAATAAAGACTAATGATGTCTGAATTTATTTATATTTTTGTATGATGTGGATACGTACTCACTCACACTCATTTACATAAAGAGCATGTTATTAGGAGGGTCTCCTCTTCAAGCGGAAAAATAGACAAATGAGTTGTATGCAAATCTTCATATGTGGTTTTCTACTTTAATGTTAAGCTTAACTGTAGTAGTAACAAAACTAAGCACACTTTCTGTGGCTCAGAATACATATGTACACAACTAACTTAAGATATATACTTTTCATTCCCCTTTCCATGTGTGTCTATAAAGTCTAGTATATGTGACAGGAAAACTCACACTCTGGTAAAGGAGCCATGCTAGATTTGAAACAGAGACTTCCTGACATTACATATCTCCACTTCAGAGATCTTGGCCCATATTTACCAAAGAGCTTAGGAAAGGGGAAGAGTAGTGCTTGTAGTCTCAAGAGATGTAGAGGTTACCATTTTAGAAAGGGCAATTAATCATGAACACTCAGTGTTAAAGGGAGAAAGGGGAAAGAATATGTAGTGAAATATTAATCATCTCAGCTTCTCATGAATTCAGCTGCTTTTCTTTTTGCTGTAGCTGCTGTTCTTTTTGCTGCAGTGGACTGCAAAGAGAAAACATATTGGACAGACAGTACTGTTGAAATAATCCTGTTGTTCTACACTTTGACCTCATTAAATAACAATAGCTTCAGAGTTAAGAAAGGATCAAAAAGTTCTATTACTCTACATTTCACATGGTGGAAAATACATTAAATTCAATAATAAGATGATCAGAAATGCTGACCTCATTCAGTGACAAATCTAGTTCTTTAGAACAGGGTATGATCTCTGTCATAAATCATATGTCATTGTTTCTTTTCAGTATTGTTGTTGCATCTAAATGTATGCCAAAACAACCCATTTATGTTGGTAAAGGTCTCCACATAGACCCAATCTACAAATAGGAAATATGGAAAACATATGAATGAAACTGCTATTTGTTTTCCATAACAAACATGTTTGATTCCCATTTTTATTTGAAAGGTTCTCACTTCACAATGCTAATAACTTTCAGCCATCCACAAAAGCTTTGCTTCAGTTGACTTCGAAATAATCACCATTAGACTATATCCACAGACCCTGCAGCGTTTCACTGCAATCCTATTGTTCCTAAGCTGCCTCTGTAAACACAATTTCAACTCAGGCCAATTCCCATCTAATCAGACTAATGAAACTGCACTGCAAACACGTCTTTGTTTTTTGGAAGGAGCTGCTGATTTTGCTTATCAGTAAGTATCATATTAGCGCTAGCAGCAGGAGGCAGCTGATGGGAAATAGATGAAATGATTCCATCACTTTATAGCTAAATCTATTTAACTGCAAACTAATAAGGCTATAAATAAGGCCCTAATATGGGTGTCTTGGTATAAGATTTATATTTTTGAGCTAAGTCACTCATCTTTAGTAACCCCTTATCCTGGTCATGGTCACGGTGGAACCAGGAAAACTGGGTGTGAGGCGTGAATACCCTCTGGCTGTGATGCCAGACCCTGAGAATTTTTAAGCTAGTTGTATTGCTTAAATCATTTTTTTTCTTAGTTTGCTTCAGATGAATAAAATATTTAAATATTTTTTTGGAATAGTTTTAACCCTATAATCTCTAAGAGCACAAAATCTTTTGGTTTATCATTGTCTGCTGGAGTTATCTAGATGGCTGTTTTCTATTTTATATTATATAGCTGGAGTGTTATAACAATGTAAACTTCATGTTCGTCTTGGTTTGAATGGAATAAAGTAATGAGTAAATTTCACAAAATGCAGAGTGGCATTTAAAATGTGCTGAAGTAGTGGGATTGTCAAATGGCTTTTGGTTCATAAATGTGTGTGCATTACTACCTCTGGAAATTCTACAGTCCCTCTTAGCTCAGATGCAGAGACAAGACTGTATTGTAAAGATATGAAACATGGCCTTATGTCTCATTTCATCCAACCAGGTCTTGAGAGTCTATTTATATAGATTCACTTAAATATAAATAGTGTACTTCAACCAAATACTAACAAAATCATCAGCTCAGTGTACAATAGTGCTATGTAAGGGTCTGGAGGAAGACTCTCTCTCTCACTCTCTCTCTCGCTCTCTCTAATGTTGCTCAAATTGCTGAAGAAGTTTATGCTGGTTCTGATAGAAAGGTGTCAGAATACACAGTGCATTATTGGTCTGGGCTGTTTTGGCAGCAAAAAGGGGACCAACACAACATTTGGCAGCTGGTCATAATGTTATGCCTGGTCAGTGTATATCTACATAATGTGCTTCACTCTAGCTCAATATATATCTATTTTCAGAAAGGATCTAAACAAACATCACAATAAGGTCATTTGTAAGGCAAAGTGAAAATAATACAAAACATTCTTATGAGATGAACAGGAGAGTGCAAAAATGACTGATAAATGTACTTGATATCAGTTGATATTGCTTAATATTATGCCAATAAAGTTGTTTTAGTAAATAATGTTTAATGGATTTGAATGGAGAATTTATGCTACACAAAAAAAACAGCGTAAAAATGAAAAAAAGAAAAAAGGCTTGTGCCTCCACAACAACAGCGTTTTCTATAGCGTGATGTTAAAGCTAGACTCACTTTATGATTTGTAGCAAGAATTAACCTCTCTTTCACATGGAATCAACATATGCATAGTTAGTGCATCATAGTGAGTGCTTTTCTTTCTTTCTGATTTTCATTACTTTTAAACATTTCACAATAACAGTATGGAGTTTGGGTAAATGAATTTATTATCTTTTTTTTAACTTATCAAGTTAAAAAAAAGGATGATGAAATTGATCAGAACACCTTGAAATGCAACAAGCAATAGTTACCTGAAGACTTGTGAAAACCCATAACAGATAACTGAATTGGCTGTGCAAGCAGTTTGTCAACATACAGAGCTAAAAATACATCATTTCACTGTAATGGTCATTAAGGCAGTGTACTGAATCTGAATGTAGGGGTTTCATTGTGGAAGGGTACATCAAGGATAGCATGATGATTTTGAATGTTTCTCATGGTCCCATTCATCAGCATTATTAACACAGCTACATAGACTGAAGACTTCACTTCATAGTCATTAAAGCATAGAGCAGAGAGCAAAAAACAAAAGCCAGTTCATTTCTTTCCCTTTAGAAGGCATGGCATGTAAAAGAGTCAGGTACATAAATGGGAAAAAAACATTATAGGCTATTTTAATTAGGCATAATCATAAAGAAGAATTGTGTCCTAATGTAATAATCATTACAGTGTAGAGCTTGCTAAATAGTTCTTTGCTTGGGAAACAAAAACGTGCTCTTCAGTTCTCTGAAATATGCTTTGTGAAACACTATAAAGAGATTTTTTTCTTCTCTTTTAAAAGGGCAAGAGAGAGAGAGAGAGAGAGAGAGAGAGAGAGAGAGAGAGAGAGAGAATGCACTCAGGACCTTTCTGTAATTTGCGACGATGCTTCTTAAGGGAGCTGAATCACTTTAAGTAGGTGTGTGTCCAACCTATTGCAGCCTTCTCAACACTGCTCTCTTAATGCACTTTATTGTTACATCTCATTCACTGTGGTTTGAAAACAAGTCCACTCTATCCAATCTCTTACAGAAAACAAACACGTGCTATATATGCCCTGGAAATTATTATTATTATTTATGATAGTGTATGAAGAGAGAAGATGATCCTCATTCATAAGAGGCATCACAGTCCTCCTGCTTTTGTCTCCTGCTTCATCTGCACCCTGTAATCATGCCTTGTTAACCTGTGTACATAAACACAATGTTTGTTCATCTCCAAGTTCTGCTAGGCAGCCATTCTGAGCTGAGCTGCTGAAGCCTATCGCAGCACACATTGGGCAAAAGGCAGGGGTACACCCTGGACGGGTCGCAGTCCATCACAGGGCCACATATAAACAGACAACCACACACATACAGGGGCAATTTAGAATGACCAAACAACCTAATGTACATGTTTCTGGACTGTGGGAGGAAACCAGAGTAAACCCCCACAGACAACATGCAAACTCCATACAGAAAGGCTCCTGCCTGTTCGAACCCGGGTTGCAGGACCTTCTTGCTGTGAGGCAACAATGCTAACCACTAAGCCACCGTACTGCCCACTGCTTAACTTAATTCTACCTATTGTTTTTTTTTTACAGGCTTTCTATTTTTTGTACTGGATTCAGATTCAAATTATTTGAGTGGATTCAGATAGGGTAAATTTAGCAAGCATCTTTAGGATCCTTCAATTAATATTCCTCATTGTCATAACAACATACTATACTTGTTAGCTTTGATATTGTTGACACTACAGATATTGAACAGCTGAGATTTTGTACAGTCTGGTACATTCTTTAGTATCTAGAGCTATCATTACTAATACAACACTGGTTGTTACCCCACTGCTCTGCCTGCTTACCACCTGATCCTCAGGTCCTTTGTCCACATTTTCATGTGAATACAAAGTGAGAAGTTTAAAAGAAAAGAAGAAAGAAAAAAGAGTCTCTAGACTATTATTACCAAAGAAAATTACAAATCAGACACAAAGCATTTGAATCCATGGAAACAAAATGATCTATGCTTCTATATTAGTCCAGCTCACTTCACATCAAGATTTCACATGAGGTCTTTTAGCTCCGTCTCGCTGAGTAATTTATGGTTGTTATTTTTTTTTAAAGCAAACAGAAGAAAAAAGCTTTCAACAATATGGATAGGATTTTGTCATCGGTGATGCATGGCATAGTCCCTGTCTCATCTTCAGACACATCAGATCCTTGAATGATTTGGTAAATTTCCATTCATTGCACCACAGACATTCAGTTTTGAGTGGTATGGAAGGACATTTTCAAGATCAACAAAATCATCTGCACTAAGCTCTTCTTCTTCTCTCTCCATTGGATTCTCTAACTCCAATCCACTGCTCTTTTTCAATCAGAGGCTCAGGGGCATTTTGAAAATTGACCTCATTGAAATCATACTTGTACTCTGTTATTCACAGTAAGAAAGCTAATTTTAAATAAATCTAGATGGTAAATGAATCAGAACAAGATTCCAAAAGCCATCTATGTAAAACTGATTCTGATGCATCAAGCAATGTATCAGTAGACTGTAATGTTCTGCAATAACTTTGTGAGGTACTTTTTTTTTTTTTTTCAGAAAAGTTTCAGACACCAGGATCCAGGTTTATCAAGTTCCATAATAAACACTTATGACTTGATAACTATCACTAGATTTTACTTATTAGATATTAAAGATCAGTGTCATACTTATTAGACATCAATAGGTTTTACTTACTAGGTATTAAAGAAGATTTTTCATCAGATCCACCATTAATGTGTCGAGATATTCTAGTGTAATGGATGGAATATTCTAGTACTTACACTACCAGTCAAAAGTTTGGACACTCCTTCTAATTCCATGGTCTTTCCTGATGTTTATTTCTTTCTACATTGTAAAACAATGCTGAAGGCGGCTGAAATACACAATAATGTCCTTTGAACAGTTGATATTGAGATATGTCTGCTACTGATGCTCTGTAAACCCTTCATAACGCCTCTAATCTGAGGTGCTGTTAATTGGTGATTTCTGAGGCTGGTAACTCTAAATGAACTTCTCCTCTGCAGCAGAGGTCAGTTTTGGTCTTGCTTTACTGGGATGGTCTTCATGTGAGCCAGTTTCATCATGGTGCTTGATGGGTTTTGCAAATGCACTTGACAATACTGTTCTTGCAAGAACTATTCCAGAACACCTGACCTTCGTGTCTTAAAATAACAACTGACTGTTTTTTGTTGTCATTACATATGGATTACTTAAGTCCATGTGTGTTATTTCATAGTTTTGAAATCTCCAGTATTGTTCTAGAATGTAGAAAATAAATCCCCAAACAAAAAACATTGAATTAAAAGGTGTGTCCAAACTTTTGACTGGTAGTGTATATCTAATATGTAGCACTGTGTGTGAGATTTTTTCATGATTTTTGATGAACTTGTTCCCTTTACATACAGTATGTTTCATATTTCATATTCATTTTTAGGAAATGTTAGACTTTTTGTTAAGCAGAATCAAGCATTTGCTCCATGAATGTTCATCAGTCAATACTTGTCTATATCTCTTAGCAAATCCAGATTTTTGAAAAAGATATATATATTTCCCAAACACTTCCTACACTGGTCTCTAATCACTAAGCTCTGAGCTTCTCAGTTAATATCCTCGGAATTTTGGAAAAGCTTCTTCATAAAAACATGGTAATTCAAACGGAGAGAGAGAGAGAGAGAGTGGAAAAGTGAACTTGAATATTTTTAAATAGATTTTGTGAAGCAGGAAATGAGAAGGATCTCTAACCCTAAACTCAACCCTGGGCCACTAATTGCATGTTTATTTCCCCTGCATTTCTTGTTCTCAGAGGTAGAATAAAATAAATCTTCGAGTTAGCATGAGACTGCATAATATTGAGAACGCTGGATTTCTGCTACATGTTGTATATGCAGGTTTATGATGCACACACAGTAGGAGGGGTCCAAATGTATGCAGCAAATCACACTATTGTGGATAATTGAGACTCTAGAGGCCTTGGGCTCCAGTCAAAGCTATTTTGGATGCACCTCTCGTGGCATCAGATTTTTAGACTGTCAAGAATGGCGTTTCAAGCTGATTTTTATATCAGATTGAATTATCGACTAAAAATGGTTCTAATGCATTAATAGTGTGAAAGTTTCTATTAGCAGCTACAGAAGACACGTACACACATGAAGGTAATCAGAGGCTTCATGGATCATATTTCTGTCTAAAAATACAGATATGTACATATGCACAATGTTTAATTTGCAGAACATAAGGTAGTGAAACACTAAGGGGTACAGAGAAGGTAAAGGTCACAGAACATATAGAGCAATGAGCAATTACAGCCATAACATTTCAGTGATGCCGTGAGAGGACCAAAAGTGTCAGCTGTATATTTCCGATGTGTAAAGCTTCACAAAAATGTTCATTGGTCAAAACACTTGGACTAAATAGTACTTTTAAACAACATAACAGAAATCTGGCAGAAATACTCATATCTGAAAAAATACTAGACAAAATACTGAAAAAAAAACATATATATGAAATATATAGATTTTCTTTATTTTAAAGTTTTCTCAGAGTTACTCCACAATGATGTGTCATGTTTCTTACAGTTTACTCCTAATTGTAATTTTCTATGCTTGTCTGTGCTACGATTGTCTTTTTTCTGAGTAATGATCAAGCAGGTTTAGAAACAGCTTTCTCCACTTTTTTTAGTTTTGTTTAATTATTACTTTTTTCCTTTAAAGCCTGATCCATCAAAATATGTTCCACAATGCAGATACTTCAATCTGAAAGATCCTGCTTCCTTTAATTTGGGAAAACTGACTGTGTATGCTGTTATAGTTCTTGAATTTAGGTGGGAGATGTGCTGTAACTAACAAAATAGCAGTGTTTTTCATACCGAATCCCTGTGCCATCTCATTTGATCCCAGGATGCACCACAGCATCTCTGAAATCAACCTTGTGAACCTCCGTTCTGCTCCAGGAATTCATTTAATGATTGATCTCAACACAAAATAAATGTGGTCCAGTGAGACATTGCCTGTGTGTATGGTTGTAGAAATGCAGTTTAATATCCAGTATTACATACTACATATATACACACACACACACACACACACACTCATGGCAGTGTCATTGTTAAGATTTTGCAGTTTCTCAGTCATATTTAATGGGAGTTTATGTAGTCAAACTGTGAAGGCCACGATTTACTCGTTATTTGTAAGATGTCTGTGCTGTAATGGTATAGTATTAATGTATGAGCACAGTATGTATACCGGAAGAAGTGATTATTTCTGAATGTGTGTTTGTACTCATGTTTAAGCATATTTATGTACTTTACAGCAATATGTAGGGATTTATAGCATATATGCAGTATGTAGCATGATGTCAATTAGAAAAATAACATGAGGTATCTCCTTTGTGTGTGTATGAGTGGTGAGAGTATCTAGGACAGGAAATTCTTCCTCTCTTTCCCTCCGGAGGTTTTTGGTGATTAATGGCACAAATTCAAAGCTTCAAGGTAAGTGATGCACAGGCTGATTTTTCAGTATGAATGTGACACTGGTATAATGTTAAAGTCATCAGAGTAATGAGGTGACTCAGGCGCCCAACCCTCCCTCATCTGTCTTTATTTAGTCACATCCTCACCAGAGACAGTCTCAAAAATTTTACTCTACTTGAATTTAAAAACATGGATAAACATGTGAGTAAAATGTGGGAAGTAGAGTGTAGAGGATTGCGTAATCTTATGAAAAATGAAGATGACAAGGTTTCACAGATGAGGACCTCATACCCTGGTGTATAGGGGCATGGAGGAAGACTCTGGAGTTTTTTCAGTCCACGCTTTTCAATGCACTTTCAAAAACTCAGCAATATAGCGTAACAACAGAAAACGGGTTCATTCTGCACTCATCCTATATTCCTGCAGTCTCCATTTCACTTCCTGATTATGATATCAATATTTCCTGCTCACGCTGCCTTTATAATTGCCTCAGACCAGTTTCATATCATCCTTGCAGCTTCTCCGTTGTAATATTTGTCCCTGAAGACTACACACTTTTACTGAACCCAGGAAGATGTGATATCCTGTTTTCTTTTAATCACTTAGGACTTAGCAAATCCTTCAAAATAGTTTCCTGTTCATTGTTTTTCACCACTGCACAAACAAGGGGAAGCAAATGTTTGCCCTCTGTAAAGTTTAAAAGACAAAAAGTTGCCAGTTGCATTAAGATTTTACTTTGGTGTCATCTTGTCCAGAATATTTTTTAAGCATAAAAACATGCTTTCTCTCACTGACTAGATATTTTCTGTACAAAATAATTACTTGGTTCCTTAGCATTTAAAAAGATATCTGTTTAAGTCTAGAAGCAAATTATTGGCTTGACACAGGGTACTATTTTAATCACAATGAATGTCTGTATCAACTAACACTTTAATTTGCTCCTTCTTTTTCCTTCTCTCGCTTCAAAAAGCTTTTAGAAACTCAGGGTACCATAAACTCATATTGGCGTTTAGCTTTCCAAGGTGACAAAATTTATCTCACTGAATAGTAACGCTATTGTTCCAGGCTAAAAAATAGGCTTGGCAAGAGAGACAAGCTGGAAACATAAAGACAGAAAAGGGATAAAATCATTAAGCCTGCTTGCTCACTTTTGCTGTCTCTCATATCCTATAGACTATTGCTATTCCCCTGTAAGCCTGCACTGTATGTCTGAGTGCTATATTTTTGTAGCTGAAAACCATTATATGAATGTGGCTTTGGTGTCGTGAGAAAAACATCCCTTAAATGAAGGGAAAACAGTCAATTTAATTCTGTGTAGAATATTTATGGAATAAAAAATGCTTTTGAATAGTGGTTTCATTTAGTGTAGAATGGGGGAAGTGGTTGCCTACAGGATTAAATATTAACAAACTTTATTTCAGTATACTTCAAATGAAAGATAAATGATAAAATAAAACTAGCTAAATAATGTTAAAGCAATAATTATCCTGGCCATATTTAACATAATCCTAACAGAGTGTAATGTGCAGTTAGATATATGAAACAAGTTGTCATAATCGAAAGCTTGGGTTAAAACACATCTAGTCAACTACACAGAAAGATAATAAACATTCAGAAACAATGCCAGAAAGAATCTGCAACCATGCATAGAGAACTGCGCTGCATGCTTGTGCAACCAAGAGGAATGGAGAGAAAAAAAAAAAACCAAATTAATTAACTGGCAATCACAATGGGGTAAATAACCAAATAGAAAGGATAGGGTGGAAACAAGACCGAAACAGCAGGTCAGACAGTTCTATGTGAAGTCTTTTGTTAAAGGAAACTATGTGGAAACATACAACATGCAATAAAAGCCTGAATCGTACAGCTGAAGAATTCTTGTGTTTGTCTGGGGAAACACTTCAAGGTTCTTTGTATGTACTGTATGGTGGTGAAATCCAGGGGGTAATCCATGATATGACCTAATAAATTCAGGGCTTAGATCCTATATCCTCACTTGGCTTTTTAATGGAACATATCAGACCAGGCTCAGTGAGTTCCATGACTGAAGTTCAGGTACAACATGTCTCTGCAAATTCGAGCTGGATTAAAAGGAATTTGGCAATTGAGCCTCACACATGTGCACATGATGTATAAGAAATCAATGAAGACACAGAAATATGGTAGAACAACAATTTATAATCAAATTATACAATGAGTATAAAAGCCTTACTGCAAATGAAATTGATACCTTTTAAACTGACAAAGCAAAGATGCAGAAAATATACAACATAAATGTCATGTAATGAAAACAATTAGAAACAATACCATAAATACCATTGGCTCTATACTCATTAACATGATCAAACTCAATCTCATTCCAAGGTCATTTAAGGTCAGATTTTAATCTAGTGAACTGTTTTTATATAAACATTTTTTAATTGTGACTTTTACTTAATCTTTTCACTCTACCTTTTTACACCTCTCAAAAAGATTAGGTTTTGAGTTTGGAAGGTCTCCATAAAATCTAGGCAAGATTACCCTGTCACTGTAATTGCTGTATATAAAGATCTTCAAGCCAACACCTTAATGTGTAGACAGTTTTACTCTGTCTACAGTATTCATACAATATTTGAATATATTTCTGATGGATTTGGAGGAGATTTTTAAATAAACCATTAGCTAGCATTAATCTTATCCCCTTTGAATAGACTCATACATGTACTTTAGATCTGCCAAAGAATTGACTTGACTGTGAGAAGTGCTTCATGAATATACAATTTAATAACACTTTATTTGAAGGCTATTTTAACTTTTACTATTATAAACTGAAATAGTCAATAAAGACAAGTCTTTTATTTATTTATTTATTTATCTTATTTACACACTGATAAACACACATTCTGTCCCCTATACAAAAAATTAAAAGCTTCCATGACACGCCTTATTTTGATGGCATTAATACTTTAAATTATTTATGCAAATCATCTAAACTAAAGGAGGAAGTTCATGATGCTTCCTATTAGTACTGTGTAATGTAACATAATCCTGAGCATATTATATACTTAATGGCAATTGTTATCGTTACTGCTAACACAGCAGAAATCCTCCATTACATGCAATAGCAAATATATACATATATATGATTGAATGCTAATTGAGTAGCGCACCACTACAGATCACTTATACTTAATAAATGTGGAAGACTCCTGAACATAGAGTACAACTGTCAAGTAATAGGAGTTATTTAGGTCTGTGAGGCAGAGATAGACTAAAACATCAGTCTTCCATTAGCCAGGCCTGCTGTCTCTGGGTTGGTGAGATTAAGACTTCAGGCGGCAAAAGGCAGTGACATGCACTAATTGATTTCAGGATCGATGCATGTAAGAAAAAAAAGCAATGAAGTGGGTGAAGATTTGGAAAGCCTTCACTGGTAAACTCAGTGAAAGCAATTCTGCACATGAACAGACTGGACGCTTTGGCAGCTCCCTTTACAAACACTGGGTTGAAATGGTAGGAGGAAAAAAGGAGCAGAATCTGATCACTAAAGTAAGATGAATAGAACTAGTTTGCTGTAGTAATTAAACTAAGCGGGTTGTTTTCTTTTACCTTGCATGAGATGTGGACTTGCTTTAGTGTATTATCTGCCAAATGAAGGTACAGTACCCAAAGCATGGTGTCATTTGTCTTTATTTGTCATTTAAAGTGAAGTATATTTAAAAGAAGGCTTTACAACATCTGTGTGTTAGTTTGAAATATTTGGAGAAAATCCCAGGGGCAATAATTTCATTGGTTGAACAGATAATGTGGATGGCTGTTGCTGTTGCCTAAGATTTAGTATATTTGTGTGTTTGGCACCAAAATGTCAGGCAGGTTCCTGACGCATGTGTTTGAGTATGGTGTCAAGTTTCAGTAAAATGACTTACTGAAATTGAGCTTGTGCAAATTTGAAATTTAAAGTAACATGGTGTTTAATGTAGCAGCTTTTTAGGAACAAATTACAGCTGTGCTGAATACACAGCCTTTCTTCTCTCTGCAAGTATACCACCTTTGGCAAAAGCATGTCTGCCCTTTAACATGCATGTCCAGCAACATCAGAAGAGATCCACTGACTGGCAATATATGACAGGTATTGTTGTACTGGCAAAAAAAAAAACTCAAATTGAAACCAATATTAAATGAACTGTCTAGAAGAAGGGAAAACGGCAGGGTTAGCTACTCTCAACAGGCATAATCAAAATGGTGAACACAAATGAACATGAACCAACATGGTGTTTTGATGCATGCTAGCAGACCACATGCTATCAAATAGCATAACTCAACAGCAATTTTAATGATTGAAATAACAAAAACAAGACTGAGGAAACATGGATATGCAAATTATTGCTTGTTATGGAAACATAGCAATGCAGCATCTTTCACCTTTAATTTCATGTGAAATCAAAACCCTTTAAGCTCAAAATCAGCAGATTCTCTAAATGCTAATTCCCATGCTGTTAAGAATTAGAATTTGTATCCGTAATTGTTTACTCTCTTGTCAATGGACAGCCAGTGTGAAGCTAATTCATTTATTTGCCTCATTCTGAACAGAAGGCTATTACTCAGCTTTTGTTAAACTGAAATATCACACCCCAGTTTGACTTGAAGGTCACCCTGAGTGATGGGTTTCGTCTAATACTGTACCTAAAAAGTTAGCATCAAAAAAGCAATCAATAATTTCTATCCACCTTGTTCTAAGAAGAGGTTCTTGGCTTGCAGTGGGAGTAAAGCTATCACAGGTAAGAACACCTATAAAGCAGCGGAGCGTCAAACAGCACAGATTGTGTTTAGATCAACTGACTACATATTAGTTGCGTTCCCTGAGGGCTTATTGAATGAATGGAAGGGTTTATAGAAGGAGCTGCTCTATCAGATTGGAACTTGACTCAACTAAATTTGATGAAAAGCAATATCAGTAAAAAAAATAATAACAATCTTCCGACCTGGGAGAGCCACAAAAGAACTGAAGAGCCAGTCAGCATGACATACAAGGTCAGAGAGAAATGAAATAAAGACAAAAGTCTTTTTGCTCTTCATCAAGCAAAGTTAGCCTTCCTAGAGAGGCCACCATTCTACTCTACGATAAAAAAAAGGTGTAGAAAGGAGAAACGTCCTGGAATAACAAGAGCTAGTTTGTCAGGAGGCAAATATTGTTGTGTGTCCTCAATGTGCACCTTGCAGACAAAGTGATAAAAACCAGAGCTCATTAGTACATTCAAGTAAAAAAAAGACCCTGCGAATGAATGTATATAATGGAGCATAAATAGAGCATTAGACATGCGCCACACACACACACGCACACACACACACACATACAAAAATGTATTTTGAAGCACTTCCCACAAAACTGCATCAATATTCTTTTAAACTGCTTTTTCTTCTACTCTCTTTTATATTCCTTTGACACTAGTGTTTAAATATAAATGCGCTGCTTGAGATAATTATAATAATTAAACAATTCTCTCAGACAACTGTGTTCATGCAGAGGAAGAACAGTTTGAGCCGTACACTCATGCCTGCTGGCTCTTCCATTTCCAACACTGCATTACAGTTCCTCAAAATAGATATGTTATCAACCCTGTGAGACATTACAAGCAGCGATTCGTCATCTTTATTCCACTCGCTGTTGTTTTAAAGTCACGAGTCACGAGTTTTCGTACTCTGTAGATAACATTATTGGCTCATCATAAAGATAATAGAGATAAAATATGCTTAAATGGAAAATAAATGAATGGATGGGTGGATAAGTGATAGAGCGAGCAGGTAAAGCCTTGTAAGAATATTCATGTCTCCTCTCTCCCAGTGGCAATGTCTTCCACACTGCAGTGCAGTACATTATGTGACCAGGTCACGTATGAATTATGATCATGACTGTATGAAAATCTATTTTGTCAGTGGAATACGAACCAGTCTAGAGATTTGAGGATATAAACTAGGATGCAATCAAAAAGAACTAGAAAAGTAGTCCATGAAAGAGCATGGGTGGTGTGTAGGGTGGGGGTATCAATATGGGGGTTGAGAAACAGACATGTCTGTAGCTTTACTGTATTTTTTCCCCTTCAAACCTACTGAGTGAAGTACCTTCAAAATAAAAAAAAAACTGTCATTAAGCAAACCAACATTTCTATCTAACACAGATTCTTATACATCCATCCATTGTCTATACCCGCTTTATTTCTAATTAGGGTCACAGGGACCTGCTGGAGCCTATCCCAGCACACATTGGGCGAAAGGCAGGGGTACCCCCTTGGCAGGTCACCAGTCTGTTACAAGGCCACAGATAGACAGACAACCACACACACACTCACACTCACTCTTATGGGCAATTTAGAATTACCAATCAACCTAATGTACATGTTTTTGGACTGTGGGAGGAAACTGGAGTACCAAAAATAAACCCAATAGTCAAGTGATATGGAGACTTGAACATTTCCAATAGACACTTACAAAACCTTGCCCTAAATACAATGTGATGATGTTTCTGATGCATGAAAGAGTTCCTTATAAGCTACTGAAATACTGCTGAGTTTGCCACATCTTCCTCTGGTGTTGCACAGCAAGGAATGAACTGAGCAGAAGATATGGCAGCAGAATCCTTTGGGACTAAAAAACTCATTCACCGCGTATCAGGGACAGGAACAGCACTGGGCAGAAAACTTCACTAATCAGTCCCATGGAAGAAGAGCAAGTGTCTTTGCTGCATTGAAATGCATTAGAGGAGTGTGCAGAGGGCATGGACCAAATAAAAGAGAAGCAATGATAGTGTATAGGAGCAATGATAGTGTAGAGTAAAGTGCAGACTTTGGGGGAGCTTAGCATATTACAACCACCTCAAATACAGAGACAAACACTGAAGTAGTTTCAGCAGCTGTGTCTCATTCTCTAAGCTTGAGGGTATAGCCAAGACATGTGTGAGTTCTGAATGACAAAAGCAGCATGACACCCAAAATGCTTCTTTACACAGGCAGTAACTCTAATTAAGAGCTCTAAACAGGAGCACTTTATCACACCTGTGTAATTGCACTGTGCACTTTTTTTGTCCATGACATTGCACATTGCAGGTCCATACCTTGCACACAAAATATATACCCAGTACATTAACTTAGTGCATTTATATTTATTCTTATTGTATTGTATTTGTATTTACATATTTACACACATATTTGCAATTTGCATTTGTGTTTGTGTGTATGGTATTATTAGAGTTTGCATTATGTGTATCATTACTTCCATGTCACTGTGTAATAGGACTTATAAATATTACTGGTATTTGCACTGTAGTACTAGATTATTTGTGCTGTTTGCATATTCTGTCCATGTCTATGTTACACTAATTCTATAAACATTCAAGTGTACCTGGCTAATAAAGTGAGTCTGAATGACCAGAGGTGGATCCAGGGGTGGGGCTACAGGGACACTGGCCTGAGTTGAAATCTGATTGGCCACTGAAGTGATCCTATCCTGTCATTTGTCACTTCATTGGCTGGACTTGAAAAGATTTGCAAATTTCACAGTTTACTGATTTCCCAGCAAGATTAATTTCAAAGACATGCTCTACCTTGATACTGGCTGCAGTGCAAACACAGTTGGACAACCACCAGGCTAATGTGACCATCCAACAATACAGGTTACATCAACTATGCATGCTCCAAGTCACGATTCAGGATGTTTATATAATCACATACAGACAACTCTATTACACTTTAAGCAGGCCATGCTCTGAATGTGCAAGAGTGTGCATCATAGTAGTGTCTGTCCTCTGTGCTTTGTGGGTTAGGGAATTAAGTGACTTCTTCATTTATGGAATTAAATTGCTTTTGATTGCCAAAATTCTGACTAAACCCCCTTATAGCAACATGAGTGCAATGATTTGCTCTGATTACTTCTGGGAAACCCGGATATTGCTGCAAATTTTGCTTTGCTGTTGGCCTTTCACCCACCATATAAGGAATTCTGATGAAGCAAAGTGTCAATTTAATTATGCTAATCAATACAGCTGGCATTTACCATCATCTAATTTCTTTTTCCAAACAACCATTTGCCTGGGTTGTTAAAACCTATAAGTGGGCAGATAATGCACATTAGTCCTCTAATCCTGGGACCAACTCAGCACATAGTTCCAAGAGAAAGCCTCTTGGAAATATAAATGGGCTCCTTAGCCAGTCATCATGGCAATGAAATCTTTGCGGTGGCTAAAAAAATCTTCTCACCTTATTGTATGGTTGGTATGGTCTTGTAACAATACCAAAGATTTCATTGTGCATTAGCCACTGGATCATTGTGTTGCTTGTTTATATCATTACTTAGCTTATAAATAGATCTGTAAATGTGTGAAATTCCTTAAAGTAATAAATAATACACAATCAATACCAATACCTTTACCTAAACACAGGGTGTCAATAATTCCTGGTATATATGCCTAATTTCCCACCATGTATTTTTTTATAAGTCCAGACTTCGATGTGGAAGGTTGTGTATGCACATTTCAGACTCATTAATGTATACACACTGTTTATAATGTATATTGGTGCAATCCTATAACAAAATCCTGCATGAAATGTTGGAACCTTGGCAGCAAATTGCAGTAGATCACTGAAATAGTTGATGTAGGTAAGTTGGTGGACCCCATTACAGATTACTGCACCACAACACACTGCCACACCTGCCACTTTTACTTGACAGGCACTAGGTCATCCCCTCCTTATGTCTGAAATACCACTTAGACAGGACTTGAGGCAGCAGAATACCTTGCCACCACCAGAGATTAAATTCTTGAGTTTGTTATGGAAAGCATGTTGATTTTGTTCAGTAAGGTGCACAGTTTGCTCTGTCTCTGTAACGTATGATGTCAGAACATTATGAATACTCATGAAGACTTGGATATGCAGTCTCCAGTAATACAAAAGGAAACTAGTCTGGAGGTCCAGAATGAAAGATACAATGGAAATTTTTTTATGTGGCCATGCTTCTATGATTGAATGGAAGACTACTGAGAAGACTCACTTAGTTTGACAAGAATGGGCAGAGGTTGAGTGTGACACAGAGAGGACCGCTTATGAGCTGATGACTTTGGTATTGATACTTGACAAGGAAACGAGCAAACTGAAAAACTCCACAAGTTCTGAAGGAAACTGTCCTGGCAGTTCTCCATTAAGATCTATATAACCACAGTTCCATATGTATGGTAACCTTGTGTTTTCTGATGGATAGAAGATATTTTTGTAGAAGCAGTGCAACTGATGTTCGAAGAAATACAAATGCAAACAGTTCCACAGTACACTTTTATGTTATTATTCATTTGATCTATTACAGTATATCATAGTTCCAGACTTTACATTATATTGATTATTAGGCTCGAAATTCTGTGAACTACAGCTTTATCTGAGTTGGTGTACCAACATATTTATGGGTATTTTAAAGTAAATGCTATTCACTTCTTCTGAAAAGATCAAAGTCATAAACAAATTTGCTGTGTCACTGGGATTGAATGAGAAACATCATAAAGAGATTTGTAAGATTCGCGAACATCCAAAACAAATGGATGCGCATCTTCAAGGTTAAAGCACATAGTCTGAAAAAGCTTCATCCCGTTAATTGCCAATCCATATCCATTTATATGCTGAGGTAGTTCATTTTAAAAGTTGAGCCTTTAGAGGTTTATTGAATTCAGGGACCACACAGAATCACAGCAGTAAAATCTAATCTGGCAGTTGATATGGATTAACAATTATCATCAGTGTCATTATTGTAATCACTTTATTTAAAAAAAAAAAAAAAAGATTTTACAAAATGACATGGCAAAAAAAACTACATTTTCTTAGTCCTTTGAAAGAAAGGTCAAGCAGGAGGATGAGGGAGATGGGGCAGCTTAAGTAAAGATATTCTTTAAACATAATTCTGGACAGGCAAACAGTGAAAGATCCCCAGGTTAAAGTATAAGAATCAAGAACATCTTCTTCAGTTTTGTATCCTTTAATATGGCCTACAATATTTTTGGCACCCAAAACTTCGAACTTTGATTTTTGTTTTCCACAGCAAAGTTTCCAGGATAGCTTTTTGTATCTGATCATCAATTAGTATCCAAATTAAATAATGACACATGGTAGTTAGTAACAAACACAATATTTGGTACTGATTAGTTCCTTGTATAGTACCAGACACACAAAGACATTTACATTGTAAATGTATTTCAATTTCAATTCAATTCAGTTTTATTTCTAAAGCACGTTTAAATTCAACCTTATTTTGCCAAGGTGCTGTACAAAGATAAAAGAAAAATAAATAAATAAGCATAAGAGCAAAAACACATACACATTACAAACAATTAAAGAACAAGAAAATAAATAACATAGATTTGAATTCAGCTAACGTGGAAGCAGCTCTAATGGGTGATGGCAGGCTGTTCCACAGCTTAAGGCCAGCTACTGCGAAGGCTTTGTCTCCCCTGTGTTGCAGGCGAGATCCTGGTATTCGCAAAAGATGACCATCTTGGGATCTAAGTGACCTAACTGGATTTACCATATTGTTGGGAGATTGTGAGTTTGAGTCCTGGTGATGCTACAGCTGTCTGTGACTGGGAGTCTAGAGAGCAAAATTGGTCATGCTGTCTTGGTTAGAAGTATGTCATAATCTCTCTCCTCTGTCAGGCACAGTGACAGTCATGTGTGTGTTTGAGCTCATGTACAGTATTCAAATGAGGGCAGATAGCTCTTTTCTCTGAGTGTGTTACCCTACTCTGTGACAGCATGAACAGCATGCCAAAAGATGCCTTCACCATCCCTGGTAGGAAGCTGTTGTGTGATAGAGAGAGCTGGTTAGTGGGTGGGGATTCAAACAAACAAACAAACAAGCAAACAAAACAGAAATGACATTTTCATTTATATGAGGTGTAAATATATTGCATTTATAAAATCCTGCAATACATTTTCTCATTATTATAGCCCTTTTCACATATTTTATTTGAAATAGAAATACTCATAACAGTGTGGATCTTTTGTCTTGCTGCTTTCATGGTGAATAAAATTTAAAAGCTTTTCGTCAGTAATTTTGTTGCACGCTAGGTAAAACAAATGGCAGAGAAAGAAACAATTTTAATCTAAACACATCTTCCTTGTTAGATTGCACTTTTTTAAACTGAGGTTTCCAGCCATTTTACAGACAATGAACTAGAAGTTTTGGGTCAATTCCCTTAGAGAGAGAGATGGGCATGCATGTTCTCCAATATGTTTAACTGGCCATACTGTAACATAAGATAACACTTTATTGATCCCAAAGGGAAATTAGAGTGTTCCAGCAGCATACATAAAAGACAAGGCACAAATACACATAAGAAATAAAGTAAGAATAAAATAAGGTTAAGAGAAAGGAAAATGAACAAAAAAATAAAATAAAATGTAAATGTTAAAAATATAAAAAAGGTTTTCATAGCATACACAGCTCTGGAAAAAAAATAAGAGACCACTGCCCAATCTCCAGATTTGAACCCTATTGAAAACCTCTGGAATGTCATCAAGAGGAAGATGGATGATCACAAACCATCAATAAAGAGTGGTATAAAGTTACCCAACAGCAATGTGGAAAACTGGTGGAGAGCATGGAGCCAAGACTTCTTAATGTTATTTAGCCAAAGCATTAACACAATTTGTTTACAAATTATTTGCATTTTGTTTTATTTGAGTTATTAAAGCTCTGCAAATGCTGCATGATCTTGGGTTATTTTGATGTGTTGCCATTTCCTTTAAATATACACTCTAAATAACAATAGTTATATTCTGAATATATATATATATATCTTATACCTCCATATCTATGCTGTGGTACAGGAACTGCAGTATATTGTGTTGCAGTTGTAGACATAAGCAGTAAATGTAACGGGAAAAATATTTTCAACCATATAATTCTGCATTTAATTTATCCTTCATATGCAAAAAGCTAAATATACTTTTCTTATTTGTCTTTGAAGGTTACATCAATGTAAAAACAATAACTTTCTATTCTCTCCCACTTTATCACTTAAGGCAGCAAATCCACAAAGGATGATTTATGATGTATAAGCTCATGCATATTCAGGCCCTCCACACACACACACACACACACACACACACACACGCTATGACACTATAGAGGAGTGATACCATGGGGGAGGGAAGCTGGTACAGCCAGCTGGTGGACATTTTTTCCTCCATATACACCATGGATTCCGAAGCACATTGCTGTAAATATGGTCTGTTGTATTTCAGCCCTATGGGATTGACTCTCTGCTTCTTTTCCCTCTATATTTGGCTACAGTTCAGAATGGTAGTGAATGCAGACAGGAGGTGTAGAGTCTTCATGTTGTACATAAAGTCACTGATAGCTGTTGGGTAATTAATATCATCATCTTGGGTAAAAAAAAAACTTTAATGTGCTCCACTTCTTTGCGCTTTTTATGTTTGCAGTTTTCACATGAGGGTTTTTGGTAACACTCTCAGGTCGTATTTACAGTAAGTGGAGAAATGAGGCCATTGTGAAAGACTGTTGGCAGCAATGATATGGGGAAAATAAGGTTTACAATGTTGTTGTTATTGAGTTACTGGACCAATGGAATAAAGAGAAAGTAAATGCTGAATGTGCTGAATGCTATACAAGTACAATTTTAGCCCTATGACCCTTTTTGGTTTGTTTATTATCTGCAGAGTGAAACCAAAAAGAAACTAAACACTGGCCAAGTAAGCAAAAGGACCAGTAAATCTGAAAGTATCTTCAGAAACACAAGACCATGAAGGTTGTTATAAAGGTAAAGGGAGGACATTCAAGCTAATGAAAACAGATTCAAAAAGAGGAATGCACTTTTGAACTGATGCTATTTTGTTTTTTAAAATACATTATTAACATGTGCTATTTGGATATTTTGCTACTTGTGATGATAGAACATTTGTGAAACTTATAACTTTTTCATTCATTCACAGAGGCGAAAAATTTTAGTTTTTGAATTTGTTTGTCAAAGGGGCATTTAGTATTTACTTCTTTCTTTACTAGAAACCTGACAAATGTCAAGTTTTACAACTTCATCACATCATATAATATATTAGCTTTAACCTGTGACTTAATAAGATGGCATGTGAGATGATCAACCTTACTCCCCCTCTCCAACCTGACACACTGGCTCATCCTCACACACCACACTCTCTGACTTTGTATATGTTTAATATTAATTCTTCCTTTCACAGTTAAATGTGTGGTAGACCTTGTGACAGCTCCCATCCCTATCTTAGTCCCTCTGGTCATTCATCTTTCATGCTAGATTAAACCGCATTAGACACAGGCCTAATTCGCTCTCAGTGTGCATAATCCTTGCCCACTGAGGCTATGATCGTTCTGCTTTTAGGAACCATCCATCTAGGCACAGCATACGATCTCACTCCCACCAACAGAGACACTTCTCCCTGTTATCACACCAGCACCCACCCATACAGAACTGTACCTATCAAATACCTTCGATTCACTCAAATCTCTGCAGCACATCTTTATCCTGTAAGCTCAGAGGAGGAAACGGACAGTCACTGTTGCCATGACAGCCCAAAACCTGGGAGAGCACATCCTGCTTCATATTGAATCTCCTTTGTGATTGACAGATTGCTGGGGCTCAGTCATTTGTCCTACTTATAGATCTGCTTCACATCATGTCCTCCTCTGTACCTCCAGCTCAGATGCTTTTGTATGTAAGAGAAAGGCTGGATTCTTTCTTAGCTTTTAGAAAAGTACGTAGGAGCTATGCTGCTTTGCTTCCAATGTCAAATATGTGTGTACAGATCATGTACAGAGGTCTGAGTGGGAAGTTTTTACTTTCAGGCACACATAATAAAAAAAAAAGTTCAGGCACACATTATAAAAAGAGGATCAGTGTTTTTTTTCTGGTTAATACAATATATTGTTATAGGTAAAATTGAAGAAAACTCAGGAAACCCACTCAGGAACCTGTGAAACTTTTCACAGTGAGCTCAGGATCACACGGGGACCCTGGAATTCTGTGGGAACACACACACAATTACCACACGTACATTTTATGGAGTAAATTAAGTAAATTAAGTAAGTAAGTAATCTTTTTTCCTGTTTTGTAAATATTTAACCATTTTTTCAGATATCAAATACCAAATATATATATATATATATATATATATATATATATATATATATATATATATATATATATATATATATAAAACCTATTTTTAGTAATAAAAAATTACTCATCCAACCACATTCACTTGTGGACTGAAAATCTGTTCAATATTTCCACATAAAGTTTCGTAACAAATGTCTTTAAATCATTAAACTATTATATTCAATGTCACATACTGTATAACAGTCTTGCACAAAACCAGCCCTATTTCACTTTTCTCACAAGTGTGAAAGATATAGATAACTCCTTGTGTGAGTACACCCACACAGACACACACAGACACACAATATGTCACATTGTGACATATGGAACGGTGTTTGTAATAAAGTCATGGTGATGGAATGGTAAGGACATATAAACAATGAAGAGGGTGTATATTGTGAGCAGTAAACACCTAAATTAATTAATAGGTTTTTAGCCAGGAGTCTTGAGTGCTGAATATTAACAGGAAGGCTATACCCTGGCTCAGGGACTTTATAGAAAAAAAGCTATTAAAAGATTGTTTAGTAGTATTTTATTTAACATAGAATTTTACTGGAAGCCAGTGTACAATAGTTAAAGTATGGATTAGTAAAGGCTTTGGTAGTTGCATTGCTTTTTTATAGTACTGGAAAGGTTAGAGGTGATAACTACAACTAGTTTCAGATGTTTAAACTAACAACTGAAGTCACATTCTAGTAAGAGGAGCATGAGGAGGCTATGTGGACAGACTCTTCCAACATTCTTCCATTCTGCCAAACAAATGGATGTGTTTTTGAGTATGAACTCAATGTAGCCATTTAAAATTGACAGTCTATGGGATTGTGAGTGTCACAAGAGAAAAGTGTTCAAGCCATCACTGGGAAATTGTGAGTTGAAATCCCAATGATGCCAGCTCCATGGGTAGGAGGCACGTCCTTATTCTCTTCCCTGTCAAGCACAGACAATATGCGGTCATATAGAGGGAAGGGGACACTGTCCTTCGAGTATGTTTCAGTGCCCTGTGACGCAGCAAGAGCAGCAGACCAAAAAATGAAGTCTCTAGGGAAGTATGTGCTAGCCTGTTAGCCTTCACCCTCCCCAGCTGTCATATGATGTACTATATGTACAGTATATACTGTATATTTTTGTGATATAAAAACAAAGAATATAAAATGTTGGCAGGTTTTTGTGAAATATAAAGTGAAACCATGATAAATACCATTACCTGGTTTCATGTATTTTTGTCATCTAAGTGAACTGAATCAAGTCAAACATCGAAACATTATTAGCCACAATTTTGTAAAGACAGGCCAAAGTTCATACTGAATGAACTAAACAGTCTTGTGTGCATTATTGGAAAGCTTGTGCTATATTGTGGGTGACAATGTTTGGCTTGCTTTAGCCAGACACCTGTCAAGCTAAAGAGACATGTGTCAGTAGGAGGAAGTCATCATTAAATCAAATTTGTCCTCAACAATGCAGAAGGACAAGGCTCCACAAAACTTTACATAATCATGCCCTATTAAAAACTGTATTATCATAACTCATGTCGTTGTCAACCTTAAGGAAGATTCAGTTGTAATTTACATTCTGCTCAGAGAAGAGGCCTGACAGGGATTAACACATTACTGAAGCCGACTTTGAGATGTTCTATGGAAGGATGGACACTTCCTCTGAGGCTGGCTTTGTGCCGTTTGTCAGCTGGTCAGTTTGACTGATGAGGCAGGATTTGTGCCATTTTGCAGAAAGATGGCCATCCTAGCTGAAGGAAAGTGTGTCTGTCACTCTAACAGTACACCGTCTGCTGACAAGGCATTTAAATAGTGATGAAAGCTTTAGGATTTCAAAATGGCAGCTTTCCAAAATGCCATCACAACATGAATGCCATCTCAGCACAATGTATGAATTTTTAAAATGAAATATTAAAAATGTATACAGACGTCATCCACATTCCTGTGCAATTTAAAAATAAAATACTGAAATACTAGTGTGTACAAAATAAAGACAGCTTTATCTGGTATAAAGCTTTAGTCAGGTATGTAGTTTCACCTTTTTTCACCTTTGCAATGCCATTGACTGAAGTATTCCACAGTCATGTCAGGTACCCTGATGCTTTCTAGCTTATATTTATAAAAATATTTCTCTTCAATTATGAGTTTTACAGTTAATCATACACTGCCACCGTAAAACACTATGTGTCAATGATTTAATTTCATAAGACGAAAAGGTACAAGCCAGTGAGTCACATAATTGCTTGGCATTCCTTTATTGCAGAAAGTCAATTTCAAATGCAGTTTCCCTGGTGATCATGACCTCATGGCTAAAATGGACGACTTTAATCATAATTAACAATGTGTCCTGATCAAATTGTCAGTCTTCTACACAAAGCCCTTAAAATTGTACTGTAAGTCCCTGAACCGAATCATCCTAATAAAAGAAAATTGCAAGTCCTCAGTCAGTATGAAGCAAGTATAAATTGCCTTAAAATCGTGTGCAAGTTTGCTACTATATATGACAAAACCTGCAGCACAATTACTTGTTTTTAAAATATACTTGAAAACTGGGTTTCACACAAAACCCAGACACTAGTCTCAGAACATCCTTCTTGATGTTCTGAGACTAGTGGCAAAAACCCTGCTTGTGCACATGCCCTCTTCTGTAATAACACATTCACTTTTCTGTGATCACTGTATACCGAGTCATCCATTGCTCAAATAAGATGCTCTGTCTCCTTTGAAGCCTTTCCCAACAGCCCTTACCTCTCAATAATCCTGCGGTTTTCAATTCCAGGGACAAAACATTTCTTTCTCTTTCACCTTCAATAAACGTCATTTAGCAGTCATCTAGTCTTCATCAAAGACTTAAACAAATGTCATTAACAATTTAATTAACAGGCCCAGAATTACATTTTAAATATTTTTCTCAAATCGTGTTGAAAGGACAGGAATTGAGGAGTAAATAAGTAAAACACAGTGTTTTTACTGTTATTAAAATCCTTTATTGCAAATAAAGCAAATTGAAATGGAAATGAAACACCAGTAAATGTAAAATGTAAACATGTAAAAAGGGAAAATACATTTGGTGAAATGTAAAGTAACAGCACTGGTTTAAGTATTAGCATCTCATCCATGTGTAGAAATAATGAGTTTTGATATGGTATAAAAGTCAAAGACAAGGAAAAGGCCATTTAGGATTTTTTTTTTTATAATTTAGGATTTTTAAATAAGAGAGGTATTAGAGGAATTGGACTGATAATAAATAAGTCTAGCTAATTAGATGAATTCATGCAAGATAAACTAAAAAAATGATACATGCATTACACTAAATACGTCACTGAGGTTGTTTTCAATATATGTACAAATACTGTAATCTCTCATACACAATGTTTTTCTTCAGTACATGACTTCACCTTCAGTAACCACTTCATCCACGATGTCATAGTGGATCTAGAGTCTATCCTGGGAACACTGTAAAAAACAAACATGGAGATAAAATGCATAAAAACCTGAATTTGTCCTGGGGACCTGGAGCTGTGAGGCAGCTGAATCTACGGATTTTACAAACTTCTTGGCAACACAAAATAAAACATAATAAGAACATTTCTTGCATATTCATGATTTTAAAGTAACTATGGTTGCTGAAAAAAAAACATCTTATTAAATGTAAAGTTTATTGATAACAATTAATGAATGTAAAGTTTCTATTTAATCTCTAATTAAATTTCAAAGTGACCATGGTGGAATTTTATGACTATTTAGCACATTTCCTTTAGGCTGACTTTTGCTGCTGATGTGAGTCATTTATTATGAAAATTAAATATTGATATATTTACACCACAGCGAATCTGATTGGTCTGGAGCATGCAACAAACTGCAATTTAGAAAAGGTAAATATTAATGCACTTGTTCTAATACATTATTGTATTTTCAGCAAGCTGTTTAACAACTGTTGTGATGTATTTTGTTAGGATACATATATTTACATTATTAATAGTAATCTTAAAAGAAATTTACATTTACTATGTAATATTATTAATAGAGAGTTCCACACTGAAACAATTCTGTTTACGTTATAGTTATATACCACTTATGTTGATCAATAATATAATATAATATAATATAATATAATATAATATAATATAATATAATATAATATAATATAATATAATATAATATAATTGATCAGCATAAGTGGTATATGATTAATGTAATATGATAATATAATTTATATTATATTATATTATATTATATTATATTATATTATATTATATTATATTATATTATATTATATTACTTTATATACATGCTTGACATATAAACTCTAAATCACACAGCAATTGCAGCTAGACACTAATTCACACAGCAAGATTGTATATCTGATTCCTGCCAGTCATCCAATTTCTCTAAAGTTCTCTGCAAATTCACTGCATTTCAGAGGACAAGTGATGTAATTAGTATGAACACTGTCATTTGTGCCATTTGTGTTTCTGTTGGAATCTGCCATTTTCAACATAAACATATATATCCTTTCTTAAAAAAGCACTTTTAGAACAGCATAATGTTATATCTGGCCAGATCTGCAACTAAAAAGGAAACAGGGCTGGGGTTAAAGTTTTAAAGACACTCGGCCTTTGAGTCAGTTCAGGACACCCAGCACTCTTTAAAGGTCAGTGTGCTGCTTAATTCCTTAACAAGATGTATCAAACAGGACTGCTGAAGAGTACTGTTTTATATATATATATATATATATATATATATATGTATGTATGTATGTACACTATATTGCCAAAAGTATTCGCTCACCTACCTTGACTCGCATATGAACTTAAGTGACATCCCATTCCTAATCCATAGGGTTCAATATGACGTCGGTCCACCCTTTGCAGCTATAACAGCTTCAACTCTTCTGGGAAGGCTGTCCACAAGGTTTAGGAGTGTGTTTATGGGAATTTTTGACCATTCTTCCAGAAGCGCATTTGTGAGGTCACACACTGATGTTGGACGAGAAGGCCTGGCTCTCAGTCTCCGCTCTAATTCATCCCAAAGGTGTTCTATCGGGTTGAGGTCAGGACTCTGTGCAGGCCAGTCAAGTTCATCCACACCAGACTCTGTCATCCATGTCCTTATGGACCTTGCTTTGTGCACTGGTGCACAGTCATGTTGGAAGAGGAAGGGGCCAGCTCCAAACTGTTCCCACAAAGTTGGGAGCATGGAATTGTCCAAAATGTCTTGGTATGCTGAAGCATTCAGAGTTCCTTTCACTGGAACTAAGGGGCCAAGCCCAGCTCCTGAAAAACAACCCCACACCATAATCCCCCCTCCACCAAACTTTACACTTGGCACAATGCAGTCAGACAAGTACCGTTCTCCTGGCAACCGCCAAACCCAGACTCGTCCATCAGATTGCCAGATGGAGAAGCGCGATTCGTCACTCCAGAGAACGCGTCTCCACTGCTCTAGAGTCCAGTGGCGGCGTGCTTTACACCACTGCATCCGATGCTTTGCATTGCACTTGGTGATGTATGGCTTGGATGCAGCTGCTCGGCCATGGAAACCCATTCCATGAAGCTCTCTGCGCACTGTTCTTGAGCTAATCTGAAGGTCACATGAAGTTTGGAGGTCTGTAGCGATTGACTCTGCAGAAAGTCGGCGACCTCTTCGCACTATGCGCCTCAGCATCCGCTGACCCCGCTCCGTCAGTTTACGTGGCCTACCACTTCGTGGCTGAGTTGCTGTCGTTCCCAAACACTTCCACGTTCTTATAATACAGCTGACAGTTGACTGTGGAATATTTAGGAGCGAGGAAATTTCACGACTGGATTTGTTGCACAGGTGGCATCCTATCACAGTTCCACGCTGGAATTCACTGAGCTCCTGAGAGCCACCCATTCTTTCACAAATGTTTGTAAAAACAGTCTGCATGCCTAGGTGCTTGATTTTATACACCTGTGGCCATGGAAGTGATTGGAACACCTGAATCTGATTATTTGGATGGGTGAGCGAATACTTTTGGCAATATAGTGTATATACTGGTGAAAGGAACATTTGACTTACATAAGAATATTTGAATTATTAATATTTGTAGCAAAACAAAATATTTATATAAAGTATAAAGAAGTAGCAAATGTTATTTATAATTATAATTATTTATGGAATTACACTAGAAATAAAATTCATTTAAACAAGGCAAAGAAATAAAGATTTTTAACAATCTGTGTTATGTTTTTACTGCATGTAATTGAGTTTGTCAAAGTAGTGAAGCTGTTAGTAGTCATTTACAAATGGGTGTAATAAAAATGAATCTAAATAGATGTAATAAAATGTTTTTTCCCACCTTAAATATTAAGTGTTTTATTGCTTTTTATGAGCAAGTTTAACTGCCATTTTTGCAGTCTGTAATATTTAGAGCAAAAACAGCTTGAGCCAAAATGATTCTTTCATACACCATTGCAGCATGGTTATAACTAACATCATGTACTATATGGCCAAAGGTTTGTGGACACCTAACCATCACACCCATATGTGCTTTTGGGACATATCACATTCCATTTCACATTTAAGCCCACTCTTCTGGGAAGGCTTATGACTGGGCTTCGAAGCATGGCTGTGGGGATTTGTGCTCATTCAGCCACAAGAGCATTAGTGAGGTCAGACACTGATGTAGTGTGAGACGGCCTGGTGTGCAGGCAGTGTTCCAATTCATCCCTAAGGTGTTCATTGGGGTTGAGGTCAGCACAGTTCAAGCAAAAGTCTGGAGTGGAAAATTGGCAGACACAACACAGAGAGCTGAATGAAGCAATTTCACTTTACCGTCCAAATATAATGCAACATATCATCATAATAATATGGACACACCTCTTTAACACAGATCATTTTGGCTTTAATGGACATTAATGCATTAATGCACAATTGTCTATATTCACAACAGGCTACTCATGAACAGGACTGCAGCAGCAGTGTGTTTATTATACAATTATTTTAAATTTGTTCATAATTGTGTACCACCTGTGAGGGTTTAAATATACATAGATAGTATTAGTAATAAGCTAAACAGGAGTTAATCAGCTAAAATTACATCTGTTATAACTTTATTTAACCGACTGGGGTTTATTTATTTATGAATATTAAAGAAGCAGCCATTAATTACCTGAAGTCAGTCAACCACCTGGGACATACACTCATTGAACACTTTATTAGGAACACCATATTAAAATTAATACTCCCTGTGTCCTTAAAACAGCCTAATTTTTTTTTTTTTTTTTTTGCCACAGATTCCACAAGATGTTGGTACAGTAACATTCCTTTGAGATCCTGGTCCATGTGATGTGATTGCATAACACGATTTCTACAGATGTTTTAGGAGTCTGTTCTGCGTGAAAATCTGATGAGATCGGCAGTTAGAGATATACTCAAACCATCCCGTCTGCCACCAGTCAAGTACAGAGATCACTTTTTTTCCTCATTATTATGTGAACATTACCTGGATCTGATGGAATAATATTATGCACTCAAATTCTGCCACTTGATTGGCTGATTAGATAATTGCATTGATGAATTACATGAATACAGATGTTCCTAATAAAGTGTTCAGTGAGTGTATATTGATAACTTTATTTTTAAGAAGAGCAGTGAGCTGGATCAGCAAGTACTGTTCATTACAAGCTGGATCATTGAAATATAAAATGCCTCAAAATCATGAGACGAACATCTAAGCCAACATTTTGGGTTGTTACCAAATTAACCAAGCAATGAAACAAATTAAAGCCAATGAAACTACTTAATATGTATACTAGAGGTTTGGCTAAAAGAACAACCCAACATTTTTTAATGTGAAGCTGGCATTGTCGATAAAAACTGCATTACTGGTTGATCATTTTAGTCTGCTGGCTCTCCATTTGCTCTGCAGCCATTATCAAGGTGGAAGACACATTTCAAAGTGAATCAAATGATCTCTGACATTTATAAATGTTTCAAAATTTAGCCAAAGAAAACCAGGCAGATTTGAATTAGGGCCAATTCCCCTTATGACCCTGCCCCTGGATACGCCTCTGCTGCAGGCCAGTCAAGTTCTTCCATTCCAACCTTGGCAAACTGCTTTCATGACCCTTGTTTTGTAGGCAGAGACATTTTCATGCTTTGATTAGGTCCCTTAGTTCCAGTGTAGGGAAATTGTAATGCAACACCATGCAAAGGCATCCTATGTTCTGAAAGTGTGTGCATCCAACTTTGTGGCAATATTGTTGGAAAGACTCACATATTGGTGTGATGGTCAGGTGTCCACAAACCTTTTGCCATAGAGTTTATTGTTTTGACATTATAGTAACAACTATAATCATCCCAACTTATTGATTCCTATGACTCTAAAAATCATAAACCATGACATCTATAAAACAAAACAACATGATAAATGAATCAGTCTGGATTTGGCAGAGAAATTGAGACAGCAAAAAACATTTAGCTTGTTTTTTTTTTTGGTTCCCTTTTCCCAGCCGTGTTTCTTAAGATAATGTTTTTACATGGTACATAATGAGGTCTACTGCTGATATAATTAGCTGTCTTTGAGTGAACACGTCTGGAAATATTACTTTTTAAATATGCCTTCTCCCAGACACATTGAATGCTTGTCCTAGATATACTGAATATTAAACTATAAAATCCCAGTGGTTCCTAAAAATAAATCAATATTTATGTTTCAGTGTCTGGGTACAACTTACATTATCCAAGGAGGATGACATTAAATTTTATACTGGATTACAGGAAAGGTTACCTAATTGGTGTCCTGCTCAATTTTCGCCATACAAAATCAGATAAAGATTTTACTGGTCTCAATCGGTTTACTCTATTTCAATTGCAGTGTACGCATGCATATTTACCTTTCTGTGAATATACCTTAGCTACTACTGATATTATGTTGTTTAACCATTTATTTAACCATAGTTACTAATGTTGTGTTACAAGGCCTGACTAGCAGACATCATCCCAATGATGGCTAGTAGAGCTAGTAGAAGCTATGTTCATCAAATAGGTTGCAAAATGAATAGAAATATTGTCAAGACATGAGTAGGAACTTTGCTTTAATTAAGGAATCTGTCATTTGTATCAGTTACAGCCTTATAGTCTTGCCATTCTAGCTCTCAGTGTGTTGATGTAATCTGCATCACTTTATTTACAATGCTTCCTGAAACACCTCTCACAAGTTTGATTACTGTACCTTGATGAGTACTTTTTAGTACTCTCTAGTCAAGCTGCTCCCACAACAGCTCAAAAGGGTTGAGATCCATTGATTCTGCTGGCCAATTCATTACAGGCAGAATTCAGCTCACTGCTTCCTCCCTAAATAGGTTTTACTTAATTTGGAGCAGTGCGTTGGATCATTGTCCTGTTGTAGGATTAAATTGGTCTTCACTCAAGAGCTGTCCACAGAGTATGGCATGGTGTCGCAAAACAGAGTCATAACCTTTCTTGATTTCTTTTCCCCTGTACACATTTCCCAATTTATTAGTATCAAAGCACCCAGGACCATCACATTTCCTCATCCATGCATAACAGATGGCATCAAGCACTCATTCAACATTTTTTTCATTTCTTCTGTACTTCACAAATGTTCCTCTCTGTGATCCAAATACCTCAAACTTTCCCATTTTCAATATCCATTTATTGGCCAGACACAGATATTTCTGCCCAGAAGGCCATAACAGCAAAAACAGTAATCTTATAACAACAAAGAGGGACTACATCTATAATGGGATGTTCAAACATACATGGCTGTGATTAGTCAGGTGTCCACATGCTATTGGCCAAATATAATAAAATGATATATTTCCATCACATTTTTATTGGCACCATTAACTCTCTCTCTCTTTCTCTTTTATACACAAATATCACATAATAGACTATAAGAATGAGCATTTAAAAACATTCATCTTATACTTCAAGGGGTAAGCCATTCACATTTATGACCCAAGGATCAGCTTCTGGGCAAAGCCATACTAGCAGGCATGTGGACATGGCCCTGAGACACCATCATGTGCAAGTTGGTGTGTTCCATTTTGTGGTACAGATAGCTAGGTAGCTATTGTTGTAGCTATTTTTATATGCAGTATTACATTACTATAATAATATACAAGCACACTATTCCAATAACTCCAGAGACCCTGCCCAAACCTAGGCATTTTCCATGATCCTATCATACCTTAATTTCTGTCGTAGGCAAGGATTTTTGTAATATCAACATCAGAACCTAATGCAATATAAAAGTAATATAAAAGTTTTAAAAGTTTAAATAAGGTAAATCTTTTGGTTTGAAGTGGAATTCTACCCCAGGACTTTTCTCGAACAACAACAACCAATTAGAAGCACTGAATGGCCCTTGACCCACCTCATCACAAATCATCATGAAGTCCAGAAACACACAAGCATCTGTGAGTTGGGTATTAGATTTCTATCCACCTGGATCTCTCATCATCAGCTTCTTGTCTTGATTTTGTCCCATAATTCCGGCTGATCCAACCTTGATCGCAGTCAAGTCCTCACCAATGCAAGACACACACAGCAAAATCCTCAGTGTTGAATTAGCAGATGTGAAGCTGCAGCTAGACATTCAGCAAAATCTCTGTTGAACTATACCACACTGAGGATACTTTTGCTGCAATCCTCCACTGATGCAACAGCTGACTAGACTGAAGACACTTCACGGTTCAGGTCCCCACCAAAGAGACACCAAACAGAACTACAGAGCTTGTCTATGCCCCTTTTCAAATGTTGTTAGTTTAGCTGGAACATTTCACATAAAAATGTCTAAACAGTTGTCCACACTCCCTGTGTGTGCCTGTTATAAAGCATAATTCTACTGCAATTGTAAATCTATCAGTGACTTCAACTACATTTGTATATGCGGTATTTTTTTTAGTTTCAATATTATATATTTTTTAAACAGTGATAATAATTTTTCTGCACTCTAAAAATATGCTTAGGTTTATTTATTTATTTTTTTTTTGGCAGCCATTTCTAATCAGACACATTTGACTGCCTAAGAGAGTTGGGCAGTGATTCAGACTTTTAAATCATACCCTGAGGACATGATGGAACAGCTGCCTCATAGACCTGCTGCACTTGAGACTGTTGGACTGTTCCAGTGTTCGAGTGTGGGTTTTAATAGAGGGCTGATTATTTGACCAAAGCGCAGACCTTATCCATTTGTCTACACTGTCTAAAGGAGGACTATATGTCATTAGGAGAAACATAGGCTAAAACCTTGTATGGTACCAAACTTCAGAGAAATGATCTTGAAAATATCCAGTAAACAATTAAAATTAGAAACCAACTAAAATAGATTAAATGAATAATAATTAGAGATTTTATATCACTAATTTTATATCACTAAATCATCACTCCCATATTTGCTTGCAGAACATCCCATTTCATCACAGTAAATTTAATCTTGTTTTGTGAACACATAAGTAAATTGAGTTCAAGAACCACTCCCTTACTTTTAAGTCAATTTATGTTTTGGGAACAATTGCAAAATAATACTCCAAAGTAAGTAGAATGCACTTTTAGGTTTGGTTGCATAAGTACATGATTTGAGGCAAAGAGCATAAATTGATAAAGTAATTCTTTGTGTAAAAATCACATTTGTTTTTGTCATATTTATTGAACCACTCATCAGGTTTTTTTTCTAATGTGGATGTAGGAACTTCTGCACAATCAGCCACAAGAGCATTGGTGAGTTTGGGCAAGAAGCCATGATGCACAGTCAGCTTTCCAACTCACCCCAAAGCTGTTCAGTGGGGTTGAGGTCAGGGCTCTTGAGTTCTTCCGTGAGAAACAACTTTGGCACACCATGTCTTTATGGAGATTTCTTTGTGCATAGGATATTGTCATGCTGGAACAGGTTTCAGGAAGGCTCCTTAATTCCAGTAAACTGAAATCTAAAAGCTACAGCAAACAAACATCTTCTAGACAATTGAGTACTTTCACCTTTGTAGGAACAGTTTGGGGAAGGCTCACGTATGGGTGTGATATCCAGGTGTCCACATACTTTTGACCCTATAGTGTAGCACCCTGTCAATAAATTATGTAGTATACAAAATTTGAACTTATAGCAGTTCATAGGCCATTTAAGTCTCTTAAATTGAAATTCATTGATAGATGATCTCTAAGGATTTCCTGTTTAAATATGTGTGATAAAACTGAGAACGTAAATTAATTGCCCTTCTGAAACCACTAATAAGATGGACTTAAAAAAATATCTCAATTTCACAGTGATTGGAAATCTTTTAGGTCCAAGGACATAATCATAAAATAAATGAAGGTAATTTTCCACACTGATTGACTTTGAGACAAGGAAAGTTAGAGAAAATATATTACTAGCAGTTTGTATCCACATTTTACAACTAATTTATTATACATAATTACTTTATTTTCAGGGATAATATACATTATATTTCAGTTAAATCTGCATGTCACAATAAGAAGAAAAATCCTGTTATAAAATAAGGCCTGTTATTAGTTTTAATCTGAAGTATTATATACATTACTGTGTTGTTAAATTATCATGTAGTCCATAATGATAAAGATATATAGAGAAATTATAAAACTGTATGTACAAATAACGTCTTTATAATGCAAGCGAACATAGCCAGATATTTGAGATAAGTCTTGTACTAGCTAGATATTTTGAAACCATGTGCTAAATAAGCATATCCGCTCTTAAGCCACATTCATGTCTTACAGTCTAGTCCATCATCCGTTAATATTTCTGCTGAAGTGATTTCCCTCTATATCGAAACACATTATGTCTAACCAGCATAATTGAAGCACAGAGTACAACATGAAAGAAGCAGGCTGAATTGAGGCTAATTGAGGAGTTTGAATGAGACTGGATGTTGCGTCTGGTGTGTGATGGAGATGTAGTCCTCTGACAATAGCACAAAATGCGTCAGTGGTGATGGATGTATCCTCATCCTTACCTGTATACTGATGATGTAAGTGCTGATGGTAGGAACAGAATGTATTCTGATGTCTATTGCTAATGTTCAAACTACTAAAATAATAAAGGTTTTCAGCACACACACACACACACACACACACACACACACACACACATATATATATATATGTATATATGTGTGTGTGTGTGTGTGTGCTGAAAACCTGTATTATTTTAGTAGTATATATATATATTATAATCCAGCAGTTCCTAATATTAGTGGGTTGTAATCTCATGAAGTTAATGTTTCTAAAGTCTATGCCACAATTATTTTGGTATATGGTTTGCAACTCATCGGTCTCTGACAAACTGACTAAACTTATATGTAGCATCATCTTAGTACAAAAGAATTAAGTACAGAAAATCTTGAATAAAGTGTGAGAATAACCCATGGTGAGCAAAGATTATTGTATGTATTATGCATCATACTTCTCAGAATTACTCAGAAGATTTATAATGTTTTTATTACTACAAACTCAGAGCAGGACCTAGGCGTTACAGTGCCTGTATCTGTATATCGTGTATTGGTATGTTTTTTTTATTTTTTTGATATTATTACACAATTTGCTGTTTATTTCTCTATTGACTCATGAAGTTGTAAGGCAAATATTTAATGGACAATTAAAGGCAAAATGCTAAATTGTAATGGACACAGTTTGCATGTGTGTGTGTGTGCGGGTGAGAGAAAAAGAAGGGGAGATTTCTCCTGTTTTCTCCTGTTCATTTTAGTCATTACGTGCAAAATCTTTCAGTTCACATACGTGAATTGTTCCCAAATCTGTCTCCATTCCTAAAAGACACAACAACTGTCAGCACTGATGACTACAAGCTCTGCATGTCCTGCACTGAGACCAGTAACAACAATAATATAATTTCTCTCTACATGGTCAATAAATATGTAAATGATCAATTAAGCAGGGCAAAATATTTTCCACTGTTGAAAGTTATTTTCAAAGTCTTTTTCTCAACTCCTAACTAAAAGGACACCTCTCCTTTTCATTAAGTTATATTCACTCATGTAGAAGAAATCTTGTTAAATTGCTTCTACTTATATGTGTAAGATTAAAACCAATTAAAATGACTTTGTTCTGAAAATCTTTGAACATTTACGTCTGACTTCCTACTCTTAGAGTCTTGATGAATAAAGGCCCTGGTTCACAAGTTAAGAATGAATCTTATTAAAGGAGTCCACATTTAGCCTTAGAAGAAACAGTCCTAAAGTGTTGAGCTTGTCCTCGGAACCCAGATCTGTCATATCCGATTTTAGCAGGTGACTGCGGTGCATAGAGGGTGCACTCTGCAGCCGCCTAATGCCTCTTTTTAGGGGATTCTGCTTTGCAAAGTAAGATTGGCTCTGAATGCCTTGAACAAACAGTAACTGTGATCAGTGCAAAAAAAAAAAAAAATGAAGCTGCTCCTAATGGAGTCTTCATTAAACACCTAATGGAACAACTAACGTCTAAAGGCACAATATACTGCTTAGATTTGAATATGTGAATCTCATTATAGCTAAGAACAGACAAATAGACAAACTACTGAACCATAATGCACACATGAAGAACAAATAGGCTTTTTGGTGTTTATTTGTGCACTGTTAATAGAACCCCATTTTCACTCTTCATATATCCATTTGTAGCCATTACTGAGTATGTACACCACTAATGGTTGCCATGCTGAATGCGCTTTCTGTTATGTTAGAAAGCAAATGAAGGATGTCAGTGACTTGGAGTTCTTTTGTTTGCTATTTCCTTTTTCTTCTTTACAGAGGAAGTTCATACTATAGCATTTTAAGACTTTTAAGCATCTATTATGCACTGCTTTACCCTTTAAATTGCTCATGTCAGGCTTCTCGGCCTCAAATACCACTAGGTTACATAAGCCTTAACCTTGGGGCTTAGAGTTTCATTTGTGATTTTAGATAATTCAGACAAGGCAATTTGACTGAACTTTTAAACTTCTAACCTTTTAACCTCTAATCCTTATTAGCTCTCTGTTCTTCACTTATTATCCATCTAAGTGACACAGTGAAAGATCCACTGAAGTTATATTCAAGTTCGGGATGGTGAATTATACTGCACTGTTTATGGTGCTTGCACTAGGCACATGAAAAAACATGTTTTAAAGCAAAAATGCCTTTAAAACCAGTCTATGGTACACTTTATGCTGTTTTATTTTAACACTAGTCTATTATTCTAGGGATCTTGCTGAATCTGCCACAGTTCTTTTTTTGCCAATAATCTCTGATCTCGGTTTATAATCTAATATGTTACTTCCTTTACTGACTTACTGGAATTAAACAACAAATTCTAAATAAAATAGTGTGCCGAAGACTTTTTTTTTTACTTTATATTTCAGCTCCATCCTATTCCAGTTTTCTTAAAACTTGAGAACATGTTCTGACTGATACTGTCCATGAGATGTCAAATTAATGACCTTACAAAGATTGAACATATACTCTTGGTGGTAGGTTTGATTAGTTCAGTTAACTCTCGTAACCTCCTTTGCTCCACTAGATGCCCTGGACTTGATGCCTGTCTCAGGGGTCAATAGGTTGAGTTTCTTTTTAAGCCAGGCATTTAGCATCTGCCAAAGTATTTATCAGTTTTGTCAGTTCTTGAGTAATAGCAGCTCTCCTTTACAGGGGGAATTTATAGGCTGCCATACCTGTACTGCTATCCCTGCCTAAACAAAGATAGATATCTCCTCTGGGGCAATATCAAACATATTATTTTTACAGAAAGGAAAAAAAAAGTTACTGACTTTGGTGATAAAACTGGATTCCGCAAAGGCACTGGAACTAAATACTGCTATATTGACTCCAAACTATTGTAAAACCCAGTGGAACTGAAAACACACTCTGGGCGAATTTACGATGGTATCTACTGTTTACTGAGGTACATGGTACCTTTAAGTACCTGATTTTAAGATTTTATTTCCAAACATATGGAAGGTTTATGTAGGTCTAATACTAGAAAAATATACGGGGTTTTTTTGGTGTGATGAAATTTCTATGATTCAGACTCACACTCTGTGACTGCCTAGTGAATTCTGATGCTGTTTTAGTACAAATCGTGATATAATAAATTATTTGTTCATTATATTTACATTAACCATTCATACCACTTTATCAAAGTCTCTCATGCCTACTCTATGCCTAAACAAAAATATACATAATCCAAAATTTCCTTCAGCAAGCAGAATTGACCACACATTCTATCATAATCTGATAGAAATATAAATCACATAATGTAGCGTGTTCTGGAAATAAGTGTATTACACTTCTTAATAGACAATGGGATTTTATTTCAACTGTATTAATGCAGTCAATGTAGAAAATGGCAATGGCATAAATGGCACTGAATATTTGTGGAAGAATTACACTAAAATATTGCTTAAACATCTTAAACTATAAAGCTTTGACCTTATAGAGACAACAGATATTGCCTTACTGTATTAAATTTGCTTTATATTCAAAGTTCAAGTATATATTCAAAGAATATAAAGTATATACAAAGAATATAACTGTCAGATCAACCTTAAAAGGTCTGGTGTTGTGAATATATATTTCATTGTTATGTTTATTTAGTTGGTTAGTGTCATTATTGGGTGTGAACACAGTAATTAAGTTGGTGAAATTAAACCTATTATTATTTTTGTTTAAAGAATATTACATTCTTTAAAAAAATACATTTGCATGCTATCAGAGTTAAGATTTTCATCTAATAACACATCATGGTACTGTTCACACTTCATTATCACTCATAACAATAAGACTTCCCACTTCCTGAAACTTAACAATATGTACAATCACTATTAGTCTACCACAGTCTCATGGCAACATTATAAATTACCGTAATATATTTTACTTCTACTCAAACTGGATATTTTACTCTTTACTTTGATTATGTTTATTCAAAGTGCATCATTTACTTACCCTTCATCTACCCTTACATTGTACATATCTTGAAACTTTCATTTTATTCATAGCCACTTACTTACTTCTTGCTTCATATCTCCGAGGTTTTGCATAATTGTGCTATTCTACATTGAATTTGTGGATTCCTGACCAATTAATAAGTAAATCTTGAAGCTCATGATGCATATAAATTTTAAGATCATTTATGTTTCTTTCTGGAACAGTACTGATTGAATATATTTTAATATATACTACACTGTATATAGTATGGTCAGTATTTCAAAACCCTGTCCTAGTCATGCCACTA
Organism: Hemibagrus wyckioides; assembly: GCF_019097595.1. Lineage (NCBI taxonomy): Eukaryota > Metazoa > Chordata > Actinopteri > Siluriformes > Bagridae > Hemibagrus > Hemibagrus wyckioides. The sequence goes on along the minus strand of NC_080728.1, from coordinate 10,603,691 downwards.
ATACCAACATTATTTCCACCACAGCGACCACAGTTTAATGTGTTCTGTCTTTTTATCACAGACAGCAACAGCCAACACAAGACTTTGCTATTTTTTTCACACCATTGTGCAGATACGACTCATACAAAGTCAGTTTTTCATTCTCTTGAGCAGTCTACTGCTATGGAGGCTCATACAATGTATCCAGGGTTATTACAGTGTGTCAGGATCAGTTTCCGCTAGCGTAATGAGATTGGAAACTACATTTTCTTTATGCCCTAGCAGAGTGTCAATGCAGGAAGAAAGTTCATTCAGAAGCTAGTAAGAGCAGCTATGTTTCAGGTACTGGTTCTTTTGGAATGCGTATATGCAAATGTTTGTTTTGATAAATGCTAATTTCTTTGAATATTTATCTCATGGTTTATGGATTATCACAGAATTACAGCTAGAAAGACACATTAACAGAACATCTTCAGTTTACTAAATACTGTTCATTGAGTTTTTAATATGTTGCAGCAGGAAAATATTTATATGTAATATTTCCATGGTTTCCAACTTTCATGCTATTGCCATAAAGCTGATATCTTTTTCAAAACATTGTTTTTTTCTCAGTCTGATTATGATGAGGAAATATATCTGATTCTTTAGAGTAAGATGCTTTATTAAAGATGAATAATGTAGGTTAAATATAACACAGCGCAGTTAACATTCATTAACAAAGCATACACTCTTAGAAAATGTAGACCCCTTAGGGGCTCTTTTCGTCAACCCTACAGTTGAAATCTCTTAATTCATTCAATCATTTTCAGTAACTACTTTATCCTGGTCAGTGTGTCAGTGGATGTGATGTCTATCACAGGGCACCATGCACGCACAATTAATCAGCCATTTACTAGTGAATGACATGTTTTGTCAAGTTTATAATCCAATTATTCTGCAGCATATTGTAGCCTGATTCCTACTTCACTTTAAAGTTCCACACTTCATACTGGATCCTTTCCACATTTAAATTAATTCATAGCAAGAGCTTCATATTTCATAACCTGCGTACTGCATGGTCCATCCACATATTTTAAAAGCACCAGTCATTATCTGTTGTTATTAGTTTGCATATGCAGCCTATTTAACATTATCATTTGCATTGTAATTAACTGAGCATACATAAAACCATCCCATTAGCAACGGTTCATGGAGTCAGGACTGATTCCAGAGAAAAATTAATGGGATAAAATAAACATAAAATATCATAAAAGGCAGATTACCATGCTCCAGGCTGATTATTCTGAACCACTTTTCTCTACCATGTCTTTAATGCTAAGGACAATAAGTTTCTTCTCCAGGAGAGAAAATGTCTGCTTGATGCATGACATTACTTCACTGCATGAGCTTAATTCAGAGTGCAGTGAGTCAATGAATCAGTGAACAGTGGAATGAAATGCTTCTCAGCTGAACCCAAAATCTGTATCAGCTACATTACAATTAGCCATCCATTGATTATTTTGTCTTAATTATTTAATTATGTCTTTTGTATTAGTGTGTCAGTGCTAAATACACACTCAGCGAGCACTTTATTAGGTACACCTGTACACCTAATTATTCATGCAATGATATAATCAGCCAGTTGTGCGGCAGAAGTGCAATGCATAAAAATGTGCTAGCAGCTTCAGGTAATGTTCACATCTACCATCAGAATGGAGAAGAAATGTGTGATCTCAGTGATTTTGACTGCAGCATGATTTGTGGTGCCAGACGGGCTGGTTTGAATATTTCTATAATTGCTGATTTCCTGGGATTTTCACACACAACAGTTTCAGAACGGTACATTAAAGAAAAAAAAACATCCAGTGAGCAGCATTTCTCTGGATAGAAATGCCTTGTTTTTGAGAGAGGGGAACTGACAATTCAGATAACAGCTCTGTAAAATGTTGTGAGCAGAAAAGCATCACAGAATGCACAACATATTGAACCTGGAGGCAGATGGACTACAACAACAGAAGACCACAATTTCACTTGTGTAAGCTAAGAACAGAAAGCTGTGTCTGTGGTGGGCACAGGCTCTGACCACAACCAGACAGCTGAAGACTGGAAAAACCTATCCTGGTCTGATGAATCTCTCTTTCCGCTGACACACATACAGTAGATGATAGGGTCAGAATTTGGCACCAACAGCATGAATCCATGGACCAAACCTGTCTGGTGTCAACAGTCCAGGTTGACAGGTGGTGTAATGGCGTGGGGAATGTTTTCTTGTTACACATTGGACTTGTTAATATCAATCAATCGCTTGAATGCCACAGCCTTTTGAGTATTGTTACTGATTATGTGTACCACTTCAAGGCCACAATTTACTCTGTAATAATAGAGTCTTACTTGTTTATTCAGAGTGTTATTTGTTGGCTTTCAAATGGATATGGATAGAATGGATGATATATTCCTTTACATCTTCTTTGTGTTCATTGTGAAACTGACATGTTCTTACGATGGCTTCACTGGGACCTGGTTACTGTGTTGTATATTATTGGAAGCCTAATAGTATTTCTATGGCTTATTAGGTTCTCCTGTTCACATCATTTCTCTCTTCATACAAAGTACTCTTGGAAATGCTTGAATGTTCATTTACAGAATAATCTTTATAATTAATCACCCATTTAATAGCAAATGACATGTTAAATCAAGTGATTAATTAAATCAATTTGGTAGTCTATTGTAGCCTGCAAGTGATGATAAAGTTGACCTCCCAAATGATTCCCACTTACACTTACACTTACACAAGTTCCACACTACTTCACTCTCACCTTTATCCTTTTAATTTAAGGCCATTTCATTCTTCTTTTTGTCTCCACAGAAGAAGCTACATTAACCTTTAGCAAGAGCCATACCGCATAACATGAACAATGAATGCTCACTGCACTTTAAAGGCATCAGTCATTACCTCTTGTTATTAGTTTGCATGTGCAGTTTATATAACATGTAGCATGATAAAAGGCTACATGTCTACACACTTGACTCCATTTTTATTACAGCTGTAGCCACCCACTCATGTTTTTCCTGTTGAGGGCTGAATTGAACAACATGTTCTATTGTGCTGGTGAATGCTGGAGTGTCCAATGCACTGGCCCCCTGTGTAATTATGAACCAGTGCCTATCCGCTTGAGTTTAATTTGTTATGCTAAACAGAGGTGCTCCATCTTCACAGCCATAAACAATAACCTGATTCTTCATTCTGTCACAGGGAACTCAGGAGAGCCCAGAAAGACCATCTGCTCTCACAAAACCAGCTACTGTGATGAATTTTTCAGCCATATGAACCAGCATGGATCTGAAAACTAAACAGTTTTTTTTTTGGTAAGAAAATAAAGTTTGTGCTTTGGGGGAAATGATACTGTATAATAGTCAGCATACACATACAGTACATGGCAAAAATAAGTGCATTGCCTCTCAGTGGAAAGGAAGGGTCAGAGAAAGCCACTGGCTATTTCTTTTAACAGTAACATACTGCTAGCAAAGTTACTGCAGCTAGTCCAGTACAGTAACCTTACTGTACTTGTTAAACTCATATAATTCATCCTTATGGCATGTTACTGTAGAGATGCATATTTAAACTATAGCTAGCATTAATTCTTCTGGTATATTACAGTAGATATTGTATGAATAATCACTAGGCAGTGTGTAACTGTTGACAGTTTCCCCAAAATTAGCATTAACATAAATAGAAATGGGAAAACAAATCCAAACTGCAATTAAGTTAAAACTTACATCAAGGTTAAATTTCATATTTAAATGTACTAGATGTACATGTAACAGCATCTCAATACGTTTTAATCGATACAATATGAAAAAAGGTACAGTTGAACAAATATATCTGCCATACACTTCAATTCCCTCCTGATCTGACATGTATCACTTCAGCACTGGTAGGATTTCATTCACGTCTGATCAAATAACATTCGGTTTAGGTAAATTGAACATGCACTGAGGTATAATAGTTTTGACACGTTTCTTCACAAGTAAGTTACAGATACCTTACAAGTTCTCACCTAGAATACAAAATGTGTAAAACGTTGGTGAAATTGGTGCCTTTATTTCTCAGAGTATATTGACTAGTATATTGATTATTGATCTAGTGTGTCTCTTGTGCCTTCGAAGACTTTGGTTTGCGGCTATAAAGTTCTGAAAGTGCAGCGGAGCATATGAATTAAGTAGTTTGTGTGGTTGAACAAATATATCTGCAATACATTTCAGTTCCATTCTGATCTGATGTTTCACTTCAGCACAGGTATGATTTCATTCATGTCAGATCAAATAACATTCAGTTTAGTTAAATTGAACATGCACTGAGGTTTGATAGTTTTGATACATTTCTTACAAATTTTTAAATTGTATTTTATTTATTTTATTTTATACAGCATGGAAGAGGGTTACATAAGGCAAGTGGTGAGGTGTTTGGTGCTGAGGTCTGTGGATTTTATGGCAGTTGTGCAAGTTTTGTACATAACAGAACTTTTGTGGAGACTTCCTGCCGAGTCTTTGTTGAATACCACAAAGTTCCAAAGTTCTGTTCTGTTCTCTCTCTCTCTCTCTCTCTCTCTCTCTCTCTCTCTCTCGATGTATGATGGCAGAATTGGATTTTCTTTTAACCATTTTCCTTCTTGTTTTGAACCAGATACAGAATTGTAAACTGATTTTCTGATTTGTTTTTCCTCCAATACAGCTTATTTATTGGACAAAAAAACAAACTTTTTCACAGCAGTAACTGTGAACTCACAGCAGTTTTTAACTCACAGCAGTTAGAGCAATGATCTCATGACAATACTAAAAACTACTACTACCCTTAATACTACTATTAAAGACTGAGGCAATGGCATTGTTAAACATTTAATTAATATTATTTCATTAATATTAAATGAATATTTATTAGGGCTCATAGCTCATTTAGTGGGACAGTTACAATATTTTGAATTGCTGTATTTACCTTTGGCAAAGAATGATAGCATCAGAGTAATATTTTACCGCAGAGTTAATCAGCATAATCAAGACTATTGCTAATGATAACTAAATCCAGTCAACTAGAATGAGTTTGAACTTAGATTCAACTGAGATTCTATAGCTTAATCCTATATAAGTATATGTATGATATGGAAACAATGAGGAAATAGAAATACTTCCAGTTGCAAAGGACACAGTTATTAATTACGTCAATTTGTCTGTAATTGGCAAACAACACAGAGTCTCACTGACCCTATGAATTTAACGGATGTTGTTTTACTAAAGATAGTGAGCTTCAGATATCATACAGGTTCTCACCTAGAATACAAAATGTGTAGCCTTGATGACAAGTAAAAGGTTGGTGAAATTGGTGCCTTTATTTCTTAGAGTATATTGACTAGTATATTGACTATTGATCTAGTGTGTCTCTTGTGCCTTTGAAGACTGGTGCAAGTTGCTGCAGTTTACCTGTGGTTTGCGGCTCTGAAGTTCTGAAAGTGCAGCGAAGCATATGAATTAGCCAAAAGTAGTTGGCATATGTTTGGTGGTGGAGCTCCCATAATCTCCTGTGTGGAGGCAGTCTTTAGCATTATTAAGACCTGCTGATATTCGCTGCATGTTCTCTTTAGCAATTCTGTCTTCCTTCCTATTGAAAGTCAATTCATTGTAGTTGGCAAAGTATAAGATGTTGTCTCATTTGCTTGCAATGATTTCTTCTTAGCACAGGGCATCTTTTTTCTATGTGAGCCTCATTAACAAATAGATAGAGTGAAGCAGGAGAGAACTCCATTCAGATCATCATCCTAGAGCGAGCTGTCAGGCCGGCCTCTGGGGAGGAACTCACACAGATGTGCTCTCTGTTCTGTCCTGTTGTTTCACACAGAGCAATTATTTATATGTTATAGGATGTGACAGGCAAAACAAATCATTCAGATACTCCAGGTACTCAGAGTAGCATGAAAACACAGCCATGGATAAATGCTGTATGTGGAAAAAACATGCTTGGGGCAAATACTAATTGTCATTATTCTGATATTCTCCAGTGAAAATATCATGCTTTTAAACGGCCAAAATGCTAATTGATTGACATTTTAAATGAAAATTGCTTGGAGAAATATCTTTTTGCAGCCTGAAATAGTCACTGAGATTAGCAGTGATGTAATAGATACTTGTTCCTCTCACTTTTACTTGATTACAGCGATACCTTCTCAAACAGTGGCACAGTGAAAAAAATCATAAAACATAATAAACTTAAATAACCTAATACCCTGGTTAGTAGCAGCTCATAACCATAGATATTGGTGGATCTGACATCAGTAATGACACCGCCTCAAACAAAAATAAGCTGAAAGTCTATCAGACATGACTTATGCTCTAGGCTACTCTTCAGTGAATTTTAGAGTCACTCCATAATATAAAGTTGAGAGTCTACAACACTGTCATCCACCATGCAGTCTAGAAGAAAAAAGGTAATTAACTTTATTTTCCTGAGGCTAACTAATGACATAAGGAAATTGATATAGCACTTGATAGTACATCCATGGACTAACTATACCAAGTATTGGCCTGTAAAGTATACTGGCACTATTAGATTACATAGATTAGCTCAAGAATTGGGTTTTATGTCCCAGCTGAATCTGTTCTCAAGTCTTCTCATGCCTGGTCTATTCCATCTGACTATATGAGCCAGTAAAGTCCACTGAGACTTAAATGCACTTGATCCAATGTTTCTGATCTCTATTACTGATTTCTAATTATAGCCAATGAGTAAAGGGATTAGTGCTGATAGTGAAAAGATTATTTTATACTCTTTCACAGTGAGAACCAATTCTATTTTAAAAATTGTTCCATGACCTTTCAGCCTTTGAAAAATAAAAAAGCAAGAGGGGGTTGATTTTATTATATCACTGTGCTGATGAATTCTTAAATCTGAAGGTTTCTATAACTGCATAATAATTCAGATTACAGGTATACTTGAATGTCCTTCTTCTAATATTACCTTTTCTGTCATAGGAGAAAAATTTACAGTTGCAATAACGCAACTGATAACATTGTCTCACAGATAATAGTCGTGACTTCATGAAACTATAAACAGTTTGAAGTGAGTTCATTTGAACACTTTCATTAATATTCTTTAATAAATCTAAATGGTAATTGTACTAATCACTAGAACATAATACCTGTGGAGAATCAGGGAGGTATCAGTAACAAAGACTCCTATTTAGATTATTTTCCTGTAATATGTCTTGTTTGATTCCTTACTTCGCACACAGTATATCAAGTACTCATGTTTTTTAACAGAAAGAAAAAGACAGAGGGAGATTTTAGTAACCTTTGCTTAACAAAAGCAGACACCTATATATATAAAATCTAAAATCTAATTTTTCAAAACTGATTCAGTGGTATGCACACTCACTATGAGATAATGGTGAAACAATTTAGATAGTTGCAGAAAATGGTGAATGAGGAAATACACGACTTCGGAACATGTTTAGCCCATGGCACTGTGTGCATGCATGTACACAGACACTTCTTGTCAACACTGCCCATGTCCAGCACCTGTAGGAGCAAAACCACCAATGGTGAAAAGAAAAAACAGCCAGTTTGATTGATTGATCCAGCTTTTCAAAGAATTTTAATGCCAATACAAGTATCCATTCTTAACAATATAACCAACGGCTATATATACAAATGTATATTATTATCAGTCATCAAGAACAAATTGTGACACCAAAGACAACATGCTAGTGCTTTATGGTGTTCACAAGTGACAACTGTGAACATAGCTCATAAAATAGCACATAAAATGCAATAGCTGATAAAACACACACACGGATGTCTAGGTGGAAAAACCACAGTATACACACATACAAACATACAAACTTAGGAACTACAAGGATTATGTACAGAGGCAGCAGTAATGTCTAACACACAAAGGTGAATTTCATTAAGAGGAGGCAAACTGGGACAAAGTAGTCAGGACAAGCCAGAAGGGCTTTGTCCCCTCTGCTATGTCTACTCTAATTAAGCTATATTCAAGTGCCCTTCTTTACAATTTCCCCTTCTCAAAGCATTATAAATGTGAACCTTCTGTCAATTGTGCATAACAGCAATGTGGTGCTTACATTTTGATAATTTTCAACAACTGAATTGGAGCTCAAAGCCTGCAAATATTTACACGTTTGAATTTCTGATTACATTTTGCTGTGTGAGATTGTGCATAAAGCATCAAATTAAGTACATACTTGAATATTTTCCCCAAATGGTAATCATTTTTAAAACTGATTACACTTACTGCTTGAATGTGGCATTATTTTTTTTTCCAGTAACACAGTACAAGTTCATCACTGACATATCTGATATATTTAGTTCTCCAAACATCTTGGAGAACTAAACACAGATCTTCTGTGGATGTAGATTGCCTCTTTATGTATCCCACACAGACCCAATGATGTGAGGTCAAACCATCACTTTTAGGATTCCTTGTTCTTCTCTACACTGTAGATAGTTTTTACTGACATTGTCTGTATGCTTGGGGTCATTGTCATTCTGCAGAATAAATTTGGGGCCAAACAGACACCTCCTGATGGTATTGCATAACGGATAAGTATCTGCCTGTATTTCTCAGCATGGAGGACACCATTAATCCTGACCAAATCTTGATCTCCATTTGCAGAAATGCATCCTCAAACCTGCTAGGAACCTCCACCATGCTTCACTGTTGCCTACAGTCATTGATTGTTGTACTGCTCTCAAGCCAATCAGCAAACATCCTGCTACAGCCAAATATTACAAATTTTGACACAGCAGTCCAGAGTACCTGCTGCCATTTTTTTGTTTTTGTGCATGGTTGCTTAGCCTTGATTCCACATTGGAGGTATCGCTTTTGGGCTGCAATTCTTCCATGAACATGACTTCTGGCCAGACTTCTCTGGACAGTAGATGGGTGTACCTGGGTCCCACTGGTCTCGGCCAGTTCTTTGTTGATGGCACTGCTGGACATCTTCCGGTCTTGAAGGGAAGTAAGCATGATGTGTCTTTCATCTGCTGCGTTAAGTTTCCTTGGGCAACCACTGTGCCTAGAGTCCTCAGCATTGCCTGTTTCTTCTTCAGTATAGCTTGAACAGCACATCTTGAGACCCCAGTCTGCTTTAAAATCTTTGCCTGGGAGAGACCTTGCTGATGCAGTATAAGTACCATGTGTCTTGTTGCTGTGCTCAGTCTTGCCATGGTACATGGTGTTTTCCACAACCTCACCTTAGTAGCAGAGTTCAGCTGTTTCTCGCCCAGTTTTAAGCCTCATACAAAGCTGTTTCAGTTTCAGTCAATGACTGTGTTTCAGCCTACATATGAAAATGATGATCATTAGCACATGCTTGGTATAATTGGTAAATCATACACCTGACTCTGATCCTACAAAATCCCTGCAAGTGTAAAAAGTGTGCAAGATGCTGGTTTGAAACAAAAGAGTAGTCACACCTAATATTGATTTGATTTAGATTTTACTTCTGTTTGCTTACTTTGCATTTTGTAAATTTAAATAAACATAAACAAATCTTTTTTTTTTTCACACCTGCCAAACTTTTGCACAGTACTGTATATATAACAGTACTGTGCAAAAGTTTGAGGAGAGGTGAAAAACAAAAACAAAACAACAACAGCAACAACTACAGCTCCAGGGTCTCCAGTTCGAGGTCTCCGGGTTACTCTGGTGAGTTCCTTCTGCATCCCAAACACTATATGTTAAAAAATGATAGTGTTCATATTACCACTTCGTTCGTGCCCTGTGTTCCCGAGATAGACTGTGGATTCACCATGACCCTGACCAGGAATGAATGAACAACTGACTGAATAAATATTTTAAAGACATTTACAAATTCAGGTTATTGAATACTAATTCTGTTTGCTTTAAGGCACATTAAAGTTGATTTGCTATTTTGGAATAACCCACAAATATTACATAGTCTGAAACCAAATACTAGAAAGATAAATATTCCACAAGTTCCTATGTTGTGAATGAGAGTGTGGTTTTGTGACAGCAGTCCGATCCGAAGGGCTGTACCGTGTTTTACCGAGCGCGCAGTGGCGCGGTGAGGATTGGATCCTCCATGCTTTACATTACCGGGAGGATGCTGGGAGGATGAAGGCGCTGTTGTGTTCAGGCAAACAGCACATGCAGCCGGCGATTTCTGCCGGTCAGACCAAGCCTCTGATGATGATCAATGAATAAGGAAGCGTTATGCCGAGCAGAAATATCGCACTTGACTAATTTCTGGCTCTGTGGACGAATCAGGATTCGACCTCAGTCTTTAAAATGAACACACACACGCTTTCAGTGTTGGGACTGTGAATGACAAGCGGAACGAGAGCGGAATTTCAATGATCGCATTTCTTGCTTTAATGCGGAATTTGTGCAACTTTGTCGCCGATGTGTTTTGATCTGTCAGCGTGTGTTTGAGAGACGTTCAGCAGTATGAAAAGCAGTATGGCACGGATATAGCTTTATTTAACACCGCTGGTCACTGAAACAGCGTCCTGATTGTGTCCTGATGCTGTAACGTGTAAAGAGATTAAATCGTTAGACTTGTTTATCTAGGCTAATCGAGTTCATTGTCCTGATAAACACGTCCGGAAAGTCTCGCAGTGGCTGATACATGACTGTAGGGAAGTTAGGAGAACTCTGCCAGGTCTTCATTATTATTATTATTATTATTATTATTATTATTATTATTTGTTTGACTATCCAGGATGGCGGATGTAGCTGATGTCAAATAAGACATGTGTGGTTTTGAAGGCGTCTTCTGAACTTACTCGGATCTCGCCTCCTAAAGACAACATTTTCAAGCTGGAAATCGCTCTGGAAAACATTCTGGGTTGGACGAGACGATGTTGTAGTTTTTTTCAATGGTCAAGAGCGAGTCATAATCCGATCTCTTCATAAATAGGTTTAAATGTGAAGATTTAGAAGAAGAAGAAGAAGAAGAAGAAGAAGTGAAATGTGAGCCAATTCCTGGCTCTCTAGTGTCAGATGGGCATCGCCTAAGTGTGAACACGGCCGCATTTATTGGCGATTATAGACCAAAGGACTTTTAAGAACTGAACAACAAACATTTAACGACTCTGTCTCTTTTAAAGTGCACACACTGTGCGATCTACGGTGGAAATCACGGGGCATCACACACAGCATAAAGGCAACACGCAGAAGACCTGGAACACAACGATCATCTTTAACAGGGTGTAAAGAGTGGTAAAGGTTTTCCTACGATCTTGGTCGTTTATCTGGGACTTGACCACCAGGGCTACAGGGTTATGGTGTGTATTTAGCCCTATGAGAGGTCTTTTTGCTAGAACTGCACCGTGGACGGAAACCCCGACGCGTCGCCCGTCCGCGCGCTGAAGCGGAGCTGTCCACCAACGCGGGTTCTGACGCAGAGATTCACACTTTACTGACAAGCTAAACACACACACACACACACACACACACACGTCCGTCCGTCCCGAAGGTTTGCCGAGACTGCCAAACGGAGCGTGTCAGCTCTCAAGGTAAACAGAGTTTTACTGTACTGTACCCTATTGCTAAACCGAACTGAAAATATTTCTATCCGATGAAGCAAAGCTTTATGTGGAGTCTCTCTCTCTCTCTCTCTCTCTCTCTCTCACACACACACACACATACACACACACACACACACACACAGCACACACACACAAACAAACAAAGGTATATACAGTATATGCAGAGATTTAAAGCAAATTAAATAGCACAGTTCATAGGTCTTCAGAAAGATATTCAAGATGCTTTACAAATAAAAATGTGGTCAAAGAGAGAGAAAAAATACAAATAAAAACAATTAAAATAGAAACGTTAATGTGAAAGTACAAAAGCACAATAGTAAATATATTATTTAAAAAGTTAAAGAAACATACGATGGACTGTAAGTTAGTTGGAACGGGAAAGTTTTAAAATGTCTAATATTGGGGTCTTCTGTGGCTCTGGATTCATCTAAAAGCAGCATGAAAACTAAAAGCTTCTGCTTGAGTAATTTTGGTCTGCAGTGTTGGACTTTCTGCATATCATAGTCTTGCATTTATTTAAGCACAGGAGTACAGACCAACATACAACTATATGTTTTATATAATGACTATGATGCATAATGTACATAATATATCCATCAGAAACAACATGTTTTGTCGTTGACATATCTACTGGGTTTAACATTACACTAATGGATATTTTTAATTGACAATATCTTTTGATGTATATATGTTTTGAAAGTGATGGATAGTATTCAAAAACTGGTTAAAGTGCATTAAAGAAACTTATGTGCATCTTACATATATACAAAATCTATGCTGTTAGGATAGCTTCGTGATTGAAGTAAATTAAGAAGTTTTGAAATTGGTGATTAGGTTCATGTTTTTGTGGCACTTTTCATGGATAACCTCGCTTGAGTTCTTACTTCTTTTCTCACATGACCTTCTTTCCATTGATGCTCATGAAAGAAAATTCAAAGATATATGATGTCTCACACAGAAAGCTACAGGTATCCTAATAGTACTGATATTTTCTAACTTCTCAGTGTATCTTTTAGATGCTGATTTTGGATCCAATCTTGTATTATTAGATTAAAATAATATTCATATGCAGATATACAAAAATGTGTTAGCAATATATTTGTATAAACATGCCTGTATTTTAATACATGTGAAGAATATTACATGGAATGAGCTCAATTGCAAATGTAGGCTTACAACAATTTGGGTGTATGAAAGTCTTTAAAAAAAGTGTGTGCGTGTGTTCAGTTTGACAGTATTTCAATATTTACATAATTACTCAGTTATATATAACTGAGTGCCAACGAAATAGGCCTGTCACTTTAATTTCTTTCCAAAACCTAAAGAAGTCGCAGCTCTTTGCATATATAATAAAAAAGCAAATAAACAAAATTAGCCCTAAGCAGATGTCCAGTATGTCTCCAGAATATTTTATGAATGGTGTCTGATGAATGATAATTTTGTGCCACAGTGAAGATCACATTTCGGCTTGTGAAATAATTGTTGAACTAGTCAGATTTGAGGCAATCCAAAATGATTTTTTGTATAAAATCTGTTCCATGTGAATAATACATAAAACATAATCATAGCCTTATTTCCAGACCCCACTTATCAACAAGACAGCTTGCTGTTCCTTTCAAGTTCAAGATCAGAATGACCAAAACGAGGTCAGCAGCTTTGCATGGGTAATTATGGTGTTTAAGTAGACCTTAAGATGATCCAGTGCCTGTGTGCTTGGTCAAACTGAACATCATCCATATGTTTAAACTTCTCTCTGCTCTTTTCTCCCTCTCCCTGAGAGAAGCACCATGCTCCCTAAAGACTCTATTTGTAGCTGAGGAATTTAATGAATGTTCTATTTCCTTGACCTTATTTCCTCCTCCAGTTGTCATGAGCTCCATGAGCTATTTTCCCACAACCTTTGATTGAATAATAGGCTATTAAGCTGAAATTTTTTTGTGGTGTCATGTCTCAGCTTCAGTTTGACTGTTGTGTTGTCTTGCATGTTCTAACCAAGCTGTGTAGGTTTACTTCAGGCTTCTTCCCACCTTCCAGAAACTATTGTCAATATGTGTGTGTGTGTGTGTGTGCATGGCGGGCTGTGATGTATTGATCCCTTCAAGGATATATTCCCACTTAGTGTATTGGGATGAGCTTCCTATACACTTTGGCCCTGTCCAGGATAAAACTATGACTGAAGATCAATGAATTAATAGTTATATAAATATTAAAGGTAAATTGTGCCACAGACTTTTGGGGAAAAAAGAAAACCACAACTTAGATGTGAAATTCGTTGTAATTTATTCAGATGAAGCAGCTGATAAAATTGTTTTGTGTAACTATGCAGGTTCACACCTCTTTGTCCTGATGATATTTTGTATATGCTGCATTTGAGATTTTGCCTTAGTGTTGCATTTACACAGTGCTGACTCCACTGCACAGGAATAGACTCTTACTTTCTTACTCTCAGACACATGGGCAAGCATTCAAGTACTTGTGTCCCAGTTTTTTTCTTCAGTTGCACTGCATGATTGCCTGCTGTTTTACACTCATGTGGGCCCTGACTCTCCAAATGTGTGTTTAAGTTTCTCTAAGCCTCACACCACAGTGACTCAACACCCAAAGATTAAAACTTTAACCAATAAGTAGGTTTTTCTTCACTTTATCTTACCCTGTTATTAATACTGATACATGTTAACTTTCAGAAACCACACATACAGGATACAGAAAGTCAACACACCCTGTTAAATCATGGCTGATCATTTTTCACCTTTAATGTGATATAGCAACCAAAATTCATTGGAAAAGAATTTTTTACTGACAAAATATTCCAGTTGCATAATTGTGCACACACCATAAACTAATAATTTCTTGAAGCACCTTTTGCTTGTAATACAGTACTTGCCATTTTTGGTGAGTCTACCACTGTAGAACATCTTGGTTTGGCTATTTTATTCCATCATTTCTCACAATAATGCTTCAGGTCTAACAAACTGTGAGGGGATCTGCTGTGGACAGGCCTCTTCAAGTCATTCCACAGGTGTTTGATAGGCTTTAGATTTGTGTTCTGACTGGGCCATTCCAAAACATTGATCATCATCTTCTGAAGCCATTCCCTTGTTGAGATGGCTTTGTGCTTTGGGTTTCACTGGAAGGTAAATTTTTTCTTTAGCTGTCTAAAAGAGCTTTGTGCCAATATAGATTGCCATTTGGAGCTATCTGTGATTCCCTCTGTCTTGACTAGAGCTCTAGTCTCAGCTGAAGAGAAGCAGCCACATTTATACAACCAGGTTTTTGAACATTGTCACAGTAAAGGTGGAGAAATATCTGACATGATTTATCCTCAGTTCATTTTTATATCTCATAAACCTTCATTTTGAACAAGATTTTGTAAACTCTTCAAAACCACTGTATATGCAGTATTCTGTTTTCTTTCTTCCCTTTTTCTTCACCAGTACTCGCATTCTTTTCCACATCTTAGTTATTCAGTAGGTTTACTTGTATTCAGTGCTGTGGAAAAGACCTTGAAGTCTGTGTAGAGCAGAAGATATAAGCAATAAGGGAAGCAATTGTAGCTAAATAAATTCAATGCAGGCACAGTAGGCACTCACATTTTAATCTAACTGTGACCCCACATGAGTCACTCAGAGAACTGAGGAGTCAAGGTACACACACTGCATGACTCAGTCTCAGCAGAACACTTACTTTCTATGTGGCTTTATTCATGATGAAATCTTATCACACAAGCTATTTCACACAACGTCATTCAAGGGTAACTTTGTACAGTAGTCTTCTTAGTACAGGAACTGAATACACTAAAATATACAGTTTTATCTCGATAATATAGAACTTTCTTTCTGTAATGGACTTGCATAACTTTGACCTGCCATTTACCAAGGTGAGGACCTGTTGGTGCAGTGCAGTAGCATTGCTACTTAGAGCTCCACAGTCTTGGGTTTGATCCTGAACTTGAGTTACTGTGTGGCATTTAGCTTGTTCTATCTTGTGAACATTTGGGTATCCCGTGGGTTCTCCAGTATCCTCACACCTCTTAAAACATGATAGATGATGTGGGTGGATTGTCCTGAAATGAGCTGGTACACCATCAAGGATTTCCTTGCACCCCGTGATCCTGTGATGGGTTTTAGATCCAATGTGAGCTTGACCAGAATGTAGTGCTTACTGAAGATCAATGAGTGAGTCAATGAATCAGTAAATGAAGTCATGGTTGCAGGTTCTGTTCAATCAAATCTTCCTTGCACATTTGAATTCATTGATAATTTTCAGGTGATTGTGTTAAAATAATTGTATTTTGATCACATTTTAATATCTAATATCAAATACTATTGACTGTTCAGTTTATGAGAGAAGTTAACTGGTTAGCATTAGATATTGGCTTTTTAGATGTTGGTACATCTAGCTTCACTTCTCACATTTAACTAACTATCTATCTATCTATCTATCTATCTATCTATCTATCTATCTATCTATCTATCTATCTATCTATCTATCTATCTATCTATCTATCTATCTATCTATCTATCCATCCATCCATCCATCCATCCATCCATCCATCCATCCATCCATCCATCCACCCATCCCTTCCTCCCTCCACCTTTTTTAATTGAGTATTTGTGGGTGATTATTACATATTTAAAAGATCTGACTAATACATTACAATTGTCTTGCTCTGGTAAAGATTTTATACATTTAAAAGAGCATTGGCTTATAATGTACAATGTAAAAAAGGCTGCTTTCTCTTGATTTAAATGCAGTATAGCGATCCTGATAAAGCAGTTCTGGGAGATGAATGATTGAAATGTATCATTTTAGATAAGCACAAAGAATGAATTCAAAATGGAACAAAATCCACAAAGGCTGTATGAAAAATGGGTTCTGTTTTTTCCCTCTAGTTGGGTGAATGAGTCAGATGTGTCTGATGTCATGTTGCCAGTGGGGCATTCAGTGTCACAAATCTAATTTCTCCATGCGTGTGACCTTTCAACAAATCACAGTTCAGAGTGTCTGGATGGTAGCAACAACTGTGAGTTCAGGTTTTGGCCATTTTCTCTTTCCCTGTTAGGTGAAGACGGATTTCGATCTTGCTTATTTTTCTCTGCTGTATAATCATGATATCAGACTTTTGTCTATAGCATGGAAAGCTAACCAGTGCAAGCAGATCAGTATGTTTGAAAACCGCTAAAACACACCTTATGGTAAAACAGCTAGCACTTTGTGAGGTAAGCATAAGCAATGTGGCTAATATATAACTGCTGTAAGCAGGGGCTAGGGCTAGGAGACAATTTCATCCATTCTGCCAAATTAGGGTCATTTTCTCACAGGGAAACTTCATCAGTTTCTTCCAGCAATTTCTTTGATTGTGAATGAGTATGTTCACTGGCATGGTTTCTTAAATTTGTTAGAGTTGGAGCTGAATGATCTTGCATAGGTTAACTCCTTAGAACTCCTGGTATATGGTGACACTGTGTAGATTTTTCAACTGAAGTGAAGATAACAAAATCCCTCCTTTTTAGAAACTTTCTTTATCCGTTTATATGTTTCTCCTTTTCTTTTAAACCGATTTATTTCATTTGTTCTGACTGTATTTTTCTTCTGTTTCTATCATGACTAACACACTCTTCTCACCCTAGTGGCTAATTGATAAGCATTTTTTTTTTATCAGTGCTGTAAGCACTGCTTCATTTTTATGTCGCATATAAATATCAAAGGCTCTTATAGAACATAATATAACATTTATTTTGTTCAACAAAAATTGTGGACTCATATTTCAGCCAGCATGTGTAAGTGTACATTATTAAGATGATGCAAAATGAGATGGGTCATTCACCGGGTGTGTGCGCTTCAGATGTGTAATGTGCTAATATTTTTTTATTAAGGAGTCAAGTAGACCTATGTGTCATTTCCAAGAGAACGATTTGCATAAGTGGAATGAGTTTTAATGTGGCATTTGATAGCCTATAAATCATAATGGGCTCTGCTGTTGCTGTGGCTCACTGCACTGTAATATGACTACAAATTGATTAGTTTGTTCCATCACCACACTTGGTTTCCCTTTATCACTCAGGTACAGTTATGAGGAAAAGTCTTTGTAATCCTTGAGCAGGAACTCAAAGTGAAAGTCAAATTTTCCTACAGTGGAATTTAGTGAAAATCAAGAACCTTATAGAGTACATTTCAAGGATTTTTACAACAGTATGAACGTGAATGATCAAATATAATACAGATGTAAATTTTACCTCATTGTAAATCACATCTTTCAAAACTTGAAGCAACTTTATAATGTTTATGTTGAAAGCACTCTGGATTCTTGTAGAACCTGCTAAGATCAAGAATCTGATATCCTTATATATTATCCTTATAGCTAATGCCATCAAGAGAACGTTTTTGTCCAGACACAAAAGGCAAACTCTGTAAGAAGTAATATTATGAAACAATGACATGCTAAACGTTTTCTACTAAATGTTATTTAATCTGCTTATAATAGACAAATGAAGCTGCCTCTGGTCTTTTGTTAAATAATATGCACATCTAAACCTCTAAAACACAACAAATCATTACCTGAAAATTTAAATCTTTAGACTTCCAAGTAGCTGTGTGAATCCTGCTCTTGGAAATGGCTCAATTTCTGCACAACCAGCTCCTTAAGTATGACCCTAATCTTGTAAAGGGGTGGGATATATTAGGCAGAAAGTGAACAAAGTTGTTGTGTTAGAAGCAGGAAAATGGACAAGCATAAGGATCTGAGCCATTTTGAAAAGGGCCAAACTGACTAAGCAATTGGGTAAGGGCATCTCTACAACATCAGATCTTGTGTTGTGTTCCTGGTATGCAATATTTAGCACCTAACAAAAGTGGTCCAAGGACAACTTGTAAATCAGCAACAAGACACTGAGCGCTCAAGGCTCAGCAATGCGCATGGGGATCAAAGGCTAACCCGTCTGGTCCGATCCCATATAAGAGCTACTGTGACACAAATTGCTTGAAAAGTTCATGCTGGCAATGATGGAAAGGTGTCAGAAGACACAGTGTATAGCAGCATGCTGTGTATGGGGCTGCATAACAACAGACCAGTCAGAGTGCCCATGCTGAGCCCTGTCCACTGTTGAAAGTGCCTACAATGAGCCCGCGAGCATCAGTTCTATAGCATGAAAGATGGTGGCCTGGTCTGATGAATCACAGTCTTTTACATAATGTGGATGGGCATGGCAGCAGGATGCAAGCCAGCAGAGACAGTGTGATACTCTGGACAATGAATGTTATATCATGTATATCATGCCCTTATTGATAATAATAGGAAGAAGAAGAAGAAGAGCAACAACAGCAACAACAACAAGAAAAAGAAAAAAAAGAGTTTAATATATCTAGAGGCTTTCTCACACCCAAGAATATTGAAAATTACCACAAAAAACCCCCACAAATCCAGATCTCTTTTCAGTGGCATAGCTGCTCATAATCCCACTGAAGGCCTACACAGGTATGTCCACACAACATGCATAGCTGCAATGCCACCAGGCAACAATTCTTGGAACACTGTGCCATGGATCCACAAACTGATTACAGGCACCTCACCCCACAGAGCACTAAGCAGTCTTAAACCCATTCAGAATGATCATACAAAGTCTAGACCATTGACAAGAGCAACAGGCACGCTGTAATACATAAAGAACTGGTGGACACAATCACGCATGGTGGATCAAGGCCTGGGGAAACCTGCCTCTCTAAATTGGGTCTGGAGCTCCGCCACCACTGGTACCCAGCGGAAAAAGGGACAGAAACAGAAAAGCATTAAAACAGAAATCAAATACACAAACACAGAAAAAAAAAATGAAAAGAAAATGCTTCATGTTGTAAAAAGAAAATTAGAATAAAAATTATAATCACAAAAATGAAGTGAAAGCTAAGAAGTTCACAATAGATTTATTTTGTCCTCACAAGGCTAGACAAGCTTTTGTGTTGTGTTTTGTGTGTGTGTGTGTGTGTGTGTGTGTGTGTATGTGTGTGTGTATGTGTGTGAGAGAGAGATTCAGTGCCAATGCATATTTGATCAGACTTCTGTTGACAGACTGTATGCTATGATGGTGTTGCTAAGGCTTTGTAGACCTTGTTTATAGATAGAGTGACTCTTTATCTCTGTATGACTGACAGATAATATTCCCTTATATCAGGGTTCTACAGATATTACAAATTTAACATATATCATTGTTGTAGCCTCTCTAAGATGGCACACTGGCTCAGGATCTATGATAAATGAGCAACCTTTTTCCTGATTTGGTATTTAGTGGGTGAAGGGCACATATATTTTGTTTTAGCATTCTGAACTTGATTAAAGTTTTGATTAATTCAGACATTTTTATTTGGTAATCAGTCTGTCTCATTTACAGCTTTCACCATTTCAGCGGTAATCTGCCAGAATTTGCTTCTCTTTGCTTTGATTCTGTTGTCTGAAACAGAAGCAGGGGAAATGCAGACTGTTCAACAGATGGCTGAAGGATTTGAAATTAATTTGAATTTTGATGAAGCTCTTTAATTCATTATTTGTTCTGTTTATGTGGATTATGTGCTTCAGGTTTAATAAAAGTTACAGTTCTTACAGTGTGTAGAATCCTTAGTTCAACTTTTCTACAATATTTCTATTCTACTATTTGGAGAATTTTTAAGTAAGAGAATGAGGGAGATGCCAGCGAGGACAGTTAGACAGAGGAAGACGGATTATTTTGCTGTCCTTGCCGATGATATTTTCACACCTATTTCATTTGCTCTGTACCAGCATTTAATATTTTATGACATTTTTCATTTAGTTCAGATGTTTTACATTGCATAAATTTTCACGCCCACCAAATTGTTTGCATACATGAATGTTCATGAATTCGTCATGAATTTGGTAGCATGTCGTTTGATGGACTCTTCTTATCAGTTGCCTCGAGGGTTGTTTTTACTTTGCATGTCAAACATGGAGGAGCATTTTTAATAGAGAAAAGTCAGAATACTACAGTTAATTACCAAACAAAACCCTTTTAATATTGCTAATAAATCTACTTGCACACGTAGGAGTGTTTTAGAGCCATATCTAAAAGCCAGTAGCAAAATATTAGGTCACTAACAATTTAGTATTGGAGGCATGGATTTGTTAGCAGCAGCTTCCACAACACATTCAAACGCTGAAAAGATTAATGTTGAAAATGAAACTTTTTACAATGGTGGTAAACAATTACTATTTAACATGCTTTTGGAATAGAAACAATGCTCACTTGCTCTTTCTCCTTCTAGTTACATTTTAGCCTCATACAGATAGACATCTGCGATTGTCAAATCAATTTGCCTCAATTCTGTTTCCCATTAAGATTGCAAAAAGTTGCAATCTTGCAGTCTGATTTAATGGGTTATCATAATGGGAACCTCACTTCATATTTGCATATGCTACAATATAATGATTGTCTGTTCCAATGAATAATTTTGTAATCCAATAATGGGTTTAAATCACCATGTGTTACACAAACATACACATTCATAGCAAATGAAAACCCACTAATTAATTCCTAACCATCTAGATGTGTGGACATTATTGCAGAGGAAACTTGCAAATAATTTATTACAGTGTCAAATTGTGAAAAGAATTGCATCCAAATAAGACTGTAGTGACCTTTTGAATTGATTTCAGTTGTCACTGTAAGAGCGTGATTGTGCATGAGCTACATTTTCACAAAGTGGTGTGAACACAAATGGGGAGGACATGACAGTGTAGATTATGTTTATGGTAATACCCTGTTTTGTTTCTTGTCCTCTTTAATTCTCATTGAGTTTGTGGTTTTAATAAGGGAACTCTTATATTATGATCCCATACTAGCACTCACCTAATTACTTAAAATATGTGTTTATTTTTCAGCAATTTATACTCTGCACATTGCTAATGTTGCTGTTAGCTAATCTGTAGCATGACAGGCCCTTGTAAATGTATCTGATTTCCATTATCATGTATGAGGTAAACTGTTGAATTTTAAGGGTTTTTTTTTTGCCATTTCTGTGAACTTTTGCCATATCAAAGTTATAGGATACTGCAACAAATGGCTAATCACTTAATAAAGATGCCCATTTTCATTCACAACCTTAGGATATTTTGTATTGAATCAGACCAGTTTTCTGTAAAGTACTATTTTAATATCCTATATTTTATTTTGGGTTGAGTTTTGGGTGGATGAATACCCTAATCCCCTTTATGCCAACAGGATGTTGGTTAAAACATCCTGTAGCATGTTAATGAATGTCTAAGTAAGATAATGGAAAATGAACCACTTTACATCTCTAATCAATATGTTTTCTCTGGACGAGCCAGGCTCAATTTTCCCCAGCATAGCATCAGAGCGTGCTTTTCAGAATAATTGCCTCCGCTTGATGAAGAGATGAGGATGGGGGTGGGGGATTCACAGAATAGGGGTCAGAGAGAGAGAGAAATGGAGAAAGAGAGCCATGGTGAGATGGAGCGAGAGGACTCTCTCATCCTCAGTTACTAGAGAGGAACCTCAGTGGAGGCTCTTCATCACTGAGATTCTCTTTCTGGCCACCTGACAGAACTGCTCTCTGAAGCCAGGAAAGCCACACAGTCTTTCCTTCTATCTACTGTGAAAGAGATTAATAGACTTCTCCAATTACCTCACATGGTGGAAGTGTTGTATTGGAGCAAATGTGACAGGCTTAATATGCTGGTTAGGACACTACAGCACAGCATGACCTACTTATACAGTCTGTGCTGTTTCCATGTGGCCTTGTTTTAGGAGCTAATTAAGCAAAGGGGAGAACCATTCAGTACTCTTAAGAAGGTGATCAGGCTTATAAAGTTACTTGCAAAAAACACAGAATTTATTAGGTTGCTAATAAAGGTAGTTTCCCAGAGACTGGGATCCTTGATTATATTTTTAATGGTTACCTGAAAGGAGACATTCTGATCTTTTTACATCTAGTAGCATGAAAACCTGAATAAAAATTCCAAACCCACAAAGTGCTAAGGTGTGCTGTACACATGTGACAATCCTGTGTCCATTTGGCATTTGGAAGGTGTACTTTACAACCTACCAGTAATTCCTGCAGTTGCACAGCTACCAATATATCCAGCCAATATATTGGTCCATCTTTTCTTTGGATTCTACCAGTAAAATCTTGACATTTGGTTAGACCAGGATGTCTCTACTGCATGCCCAGGTATGTAGAATCCTAGAGAGGTTACTCTAACAGTGTTGCATGACACAAGTACAAAACAGGCAGTGGCAGATACTGGTTAAAAACTTATTCAAATGGACTCATTGAAAGCATTCTCACCCACTGCAGACTGTGACTGTGCCTCTAAGTAAGGCATGTACCACAATACATCACTGCAAGAAGAAGGGTGGAAACAAACCAAAACTCTTTCTGCATATCCAACCCAGAGAAACCAGTGCAGTTCATCTGCTGTGTAGAAGATGCACTAGCAGGCTCCACTGAAGAGCACAGCAACATAGAATCAAATGGTCCCACATCCATATACTATTCTGCTGTCACAGCCTTTGGAAAGACAGAGTGCAGAAATGCTTACTGGTATGAGGCCAGCTGGGAGGTAATGGAGCCAATGACTGAGGCAAAAACAGAAAGCTCTGCTGGCGTACTGTAACAATCCCAGCATCAGCACATGGGATCCCCTGAGAGCTGCAAGAAGCAAAGCCCAACTGCCTGCCCACTGATGCACAACAATTACTGGATGAACTTGTGCAATTGCATACAGACTGCAGCAGAAACAGGATTTGCAAGAACAATGTATGAGGGCATTAAAAATGCCACTGCCAGCAAGACTGCCACTCTGAAGTCTAAGCAAGGTGGGAAAATTCATCACCGATGGAACCTGGAGCAGATGGAACCTGATTAATGCACATCTTAAGATGTATTTAACCCAGAAAGAACTTACCAGAACTTCCTTGGATGCCTTCCCAGATCTGCCAGTCATGGAGGAGCTAGACACACTGGCAACAGTAGAAGTGCTCAGCAAAGATACTGACTGCCTAGCTTATGGGAAGATCACTGTTATAATGGCATTCTACATGAAATCCTAAAGGGTGGGGAAACCTCACTGCTTCCAGAATTCCACAAGCTACTCTGCCTCTGCTAGGAGAAATGATATGTCCCACAAGACATGAGCGTTACCAAAATAGTCATTATGGTGACTATTAAGTGACTGCAACTATTACCATGGCATCTTCCTTCTCAGCACAGTGGGAAAGGTCTTTGCACTTGTCCTCCTGAGACAACTACAAAGAGTAGCCTTCTGTGTGGTTTTAGAACTGGCTGATCCACAATGGACATGATCTATTATACCAGCTGCATTATAAGTCCTGCAAGCAGAACAAGCTTCTTGCATTCATTCTCCTGACAATAGCATTTAACCTGGTCAAGCTACAGCATAACACTGACTGTCCTCCCAAACTGCTGGGCACCCTTACCTCCTTCTACAAGAAAATGACTGCTTCAATGTTGCAACATCTGACTTCCCAGCAAGTACTGACATAAAGCAGGTCTGCATCCTAGCCCAATCCATCACCATCAGTAGCCACACTCTTGAGGTGGTTGACAACCTAGACTATGTAGTCACTTTGTCCCTGGATGCTGAGAAAACCAGCAGGAGAGTTTGGCAGCTGAGAGAGAAAAGCAAACCACTGGTCTACCAGGCCTGTGTCCTCAGCACACTCCCCTACAGTAGAGAGATCTGGACGATCCATGATAGTCAAGAAAAGAGATTAAAAAGCTATAATTTCTGCTGTCTCAGATGGACCTTCTTGATGGCATGACAGTACCCATTACCCAGAAGTCCTACAGCACACAGACTTGCCTAAGATGTTCACCCTTCTCAGCCAGGGTCTGCTTAGTCCGTGTCAGAAGCATAGACCTTAGTTTGACTTTAGTACGCTGAGCTTGCCAAGGGTACAAGATCAGTTGGCTGACCATACTTCTGCTTTAAAGATATCTGTAATGAAGACATGAAGCTTGCAATATTTTTTATTACTCATCACTAGCTAGCTAGAGAGCTGAATGCTAGATAGCAGGGAAAATTCTTGTTATGTTTTCTCTAAAACACAAGAGAACATAACAGCAGGTTAACAATTATTGTATAATAAAAAAGAAATTAGAAACCAATATGACACGATAATTTATTGATCCTTTGTATTTTAGTGCAAAACACCAGTGTAATTTCAGAAGCATAGGCTATGAAAGATTGGCATTAGTTATCATTCTCTAGAGTGCTACCTCTAATCAGCTGTGGCAACACTGACAGAATTTCTCTCTTACAAAATGTATTTTCTTTTACAGCTAAATATCTTTAAATCAAGTTTTGCAAGTCATTGCATATAGTCTTAAAGCTATAGTACTTTTATTCGCTGCTCTTGATGTTCTGGGCTCTGACTGCACTTCTTAATTTATCTCCCTACATTCCCTGAGCACCTGTTTCTGGGTCAGCCTAGTTTCTGCCATCCATCTCATCATCTACTTTAAAATTAATAGCCATGTCATTCACTTTTATAGCCCTCCACTATCTCCCCAATGCACCTTGGTCAGTTGAATTACATAGACGTCTTCAAGATAAAAATGATACAACTGATATGGCTGGTGTTTCTAGAGGAACCACTGAATGAATGCCTGAACCTTAGGAACGCAGCAGCAGCAGCCTTATACTTGTTTGTCATTTTGTCAGGTCACCGTAGTTCGCCTGGGGCTGAGGGTAAATGTGAGTCTCCTCAATTGGAGGTTAAAGGATGAACCCAAAAACTGCCTGCCTGAAGTGGCAGGCATTTTGGGTTGTTTTGGATTACTTCAGGTACCTTTTTCAGTGTTACTTACTAATGCAAGCAATACTGTGGTAATAAGCTTTGAAGAATCAGTACCTACTTAGGTTTCAGTGAACTAGCAATACTTAAGGCAATAATCTCTAAGCAATAATCTTTTTTTGCAGACATGTTTGTATGACAAATGGATAGTGATGTTTCCTCTTATGGGAAAAGCATTTTTAATAGTTTGAATGAATTATACACTTCTTTGATTTTAGTGCACTTACCTCTTTCAGCTCTGAGCTGCTAGTAGGAATGGCTTGAAAGCTCTTCTCTTGTATAAGCCAAGGACTAGTGCAATCTATGTTTATAGTCTGAATATGTGCTGCTGAGTGTGTGTTTACTATTGGTAAATCTGGTTTCAGACCAAATCATCACAATCTTTGATTGCAGAGTGTGTCAGATCCCCAAATCCTGCTTTTTCAAGAAAATGAAAGAGGCAGCTGTCTGTCATGTGACTTTGTGTCTATTGTATACAGAAAGTGCAAAAAAAAAATGTGTAAGAAGGCTTAATTGGGGAAAATGCAGGCAATGAGAAACGTCTGTTCTGCGAGAACCGGATGTATTTTTTTTCACAAGGAAGCATATCTATTTGTGTTTATTGTTGCTGTTCCTAACAACCATGCCAAATAATTTCTTATAGAAACAATTTTATTGTGCTTGCCCTTCCATGCAAATAAATAGGATACACTGAGATAAAGGATCTGCTGTGCATGGCAGCAGATGAATCTGAATACTTGCTGAGACTTTCACAGGCATGTTTCTCACAACTACTCTGAGTGTTTAAGACTTCGAGAACATTACAAACAATGCTTTAAAACACTGAAGCCTCTGTGATCAGATGCTGACTGGAAAAAATCTGCATTGCTGAACCATAGACTTGAAATGATCTTATCTAAATTAATTATCAAGAGAACAGAGGTTGGGGAAGACGGTGTCAGATCTAATATTATAGCATTATTATACTGTATGCTCTGTTAAGATAATATCTCTACACACATATAGTATACCATGTATATCATTTATGTGACATAGGATACACCATCCATTCTTCTTAGACTTGCTAAAAAATCTTACCTATGCAGTGCTGGTATTTGAAAAAAAGTTTGTTTGGCAGTTTAAGCCTCCACAACTAACCATTTTTCAACACAGCTGGGTAGAATACATAGATTCTTACTTAAATTCATCATGAAAACAGATTAACAAAGCAGCAAATACTGCAGCAGCAGCAAAGTATTAACAAGCAGGAAAGTATTAACAAGCAGGACAAATGGATCATTGGCTCCATTTGTCTCCACTCTGCAGCTTTTAAATTCAAAGCTCTGCCTTATTGCTATGTCTGTATTCCAAATGGTCAGGACTCATGTATTGTCCGTTGGCCATGACAATGCTGACTGACAGAAAGACGTACTTATGGAGAGACTCAGGGGAAAGATTAAACATGAAAAAAGAGAGAAAACACTTAAGCAGGCACTTGTCATGTAACAGTGAGCTGGTCTAAGGAAATGATATTTTAAAAAGAGATTTAATCCATGAACAGGAAGTTTGATTCCATATACTGTACATCCAGAACAATTCATATAAAATTTGCTTATCGTCTTTCCTTTTACCCTTTCTTTTTTCTTTTTTTTTTTTTCAATTTCAGTCAATGCCATGCACCCCCCGGCTAACACCTGCTGCCCAAATAGAGGTCTGTCAGCCTCCTGAACGCCCACTCTCTTCAGTGCAGAGGATGCTGGGAATGTGTCGTGGGCGCAGGAAGTTCCTGGCAGCCTCCCTCATCCTGCTCTTTATCCCAGCCCTCACCTGGCTCTACCTGTCTGCTACCAACTTCACAGGTAGGAAGTCTTTGCTTGTTTCCAAAAAAATATCTCTATGCTTTTCTCTGTTTCTCTCTCTCTCTCTCTCTCTCTCTCTCTCTCTCTCTCATGCTCTGCTAGCTTTTATGCTTATTTCCATCTGAATGAACCTTATATGAGATGATTCCTGAAAAAAAAAAACAGCACATTAAACATTACTGTGAAACCTTATAAAGAATGTTTGCTTTTCATAATACTATTTGACAGTTTGACCTTTGTTGTTCTTATGCTGTTAGCTAAATACAGAGAAGAGTGCCTTTACATAACCAAAGGCTCGACATCAATCAGAGTGACCCAGAAAGCAAACCCATTAGACTCAGCAGTAATCCAGGACAAAATGCTTTTAAATGGAAGAATTATAAGAATTAGAGTATGTCTACTAAGCGTGTTTCTCTATATGTGCATATTTTTAGCCATTAACTCTTGTATTACAGTTTTAAAGATTGTAGTGAAAGCTGATTTTGTGCAATAAGATAAATAAATTCAAGATTTCCAACTGTTTACTAGTATGCTGAGATTGGATTAATATTTTGTGTGTGTGTGATCCATTAAAACAAATTAATTGGGATTCATTTCAGATTATATATTCATTAATTCATTCACTCATTCATTCATTTACTTAGCTAAGCAAAGTAGTCAGAATGAGCTGAAGATCAGCAGTATCCTCTGTGGCTTAACTATTATGAATTTTAAACCACCTTCAAAAAGCAGGACTTTTTAGTTCATTTGGGATGGTCAGTATAGACTGAATTAGACTGGTATAAAATGTTCTGACTCTGTCTTCCTAGTAATAACACCAGTACTGTATTCCGAACTGTTGTTGGACATAAAAATACGTACATAAAAAATCCACATGCCCCTTGTGACTTTTGTGAAGTGCTATTGAAGTTCTATGTGCATTCTCTTTCATTAATCATACATAAACCTAACAGACCTTGCTTAAAAAGGATGGAGGCAAAAATATAATACATTATTCTTGGATGTTATATTGAGGATTTAAAGTAGAAGTAACTGTTATCCCAGAGGGCTGGAGGTAACTGGAGGGCTGGAGCATTTTTTGCAGTTCTAAACCTGATGAGTTGAATTAGATATGTGTAGGAGAATCAAAACCATCCAACTGGGCTTTTAAAATCTTTGATGAATGTCTGATCTGAACCTCGGCATGAATCATTACAGCTGATTATTTACCTATAGGTTTTTCATTTTTTGGCTTTGTTTATTTGGTTCCGTTTAAAATCCATGCAATCCCTTGAATTTGCTCTCATTTCTGTGGCTGCATAAGAATTTGAGATTGAATGAATATCTTAAAGGGATTTCAAATCCTTTCAAAAGCTCGGTGGTGGTTTATGTTATACCTATTTATCTAATACAGTGATTTTCTGTTCTGTTCTCTTGCTATTTCCAGAAGTGAAAGTGCCGTCCACTGATATTGATGGAGCAAACGTGTCAGTGAAGAGGTGTTTTAGAACCCTTTACAATATTTATTTATACACCACTTCAAGCTAGCTTGTTCAGAGATAGCAAATGCAGCAACTGATCCTGAAGAAAAAATGTATTATATATTACCTAACTCTAAAGATTCATAATCTGATTTGTGTGAGACTCCTTTCTAGTAATTCTGGGCAATATAACTTTATGAATTATTCTTTATTATTATTATTATTTAATTGTTTTGTTCTTACTTTGGTTCATTGATTGAGAAAGAAAATATACAGCACTCATGTAAGTTTTCAAACCTGTACCAATTCCATTTCTTTCCATATAATATTAGAATCTTTTGTTGCTATGAGCTGAGTGCTCAGTGAAGTGCTGCCTGTTTATCTTGCCATGCAGTGTTGGGAGTAGTGCAGGATGTAGGAGGCGTTTATCAGGTTAAGAAGGCTGAGTTTTTCCTTCGGGCTATCCTATCTGGTTAAACTTTAAAATTGCATTTAAGGGTGTTTCTTAAGGAACATTCTCAATTAGAAAATTTCATAATTTGAATGAACCTTGTTAATTATCAAATTTGCCCAGCTTTCTAGATCTTCTGCTCAAGCACATGATAAGACAGGACGTAGTTTTATCATTTGCTAGGACATAGTCTAGAATGTACCTACCTTTTTGTGTTTTGACACATAACTCAATTTATTTATGTCTTTACTGTCGCTGGGCCCAGTTGCTTAGTCAGTTTACCCTCTGGCAGCATGACAAGAATGCAAAATCATTTCCCTTGCCCTTTTCCAAGACATTTTAATCTTGGCTTGCAGCCAAAAGGTAATTGCTTTACCCTTCCACGGAGGAGCATTGACTCAATATTGAAATAATATTAAGATAACAGTGATGTAATGCTATGCCAAGGTCATGCCTCTTTTCCTCCGGTCCCCTCCCGAAAGCTCAGGGCAAATATGTCTGAATACAAATGAACATGTATTGAAAAGCTCTGAAAGAGTATTATGCTTTCCCTCATTTGCACAGCTAAAGATAAATAAAGAAATATAACCAACTTTTAAAAAACAGAGCAAGCCAACGGCCCAAGGATTAGCTAAAAGATCAGGCCCAATAAAAGTCTTGACCTAGACAAGTTGTTCCTTTGCTGTAGGAATGCTGTAGGCTATTCTCCTCTCAATCTACCTTGTTAATAATTATTCACATCAAGAGGAGGAGTTGGATGAGGTCTGGCAGGTCCTTTCCAGGCCTTGATTAACTCTCTCCGTCTACCTATTGGACTGTGGGTGAGACCAGGTTAATTCTGGGTACAGGTCTGAGAGGCTGCAGCAAAATGCACACATCTTGATCAATGCTGGGCCATCAGAAACATCTGCTAAGAAATACTAGGGTGTTGGTAAGCCCTAGATGTCAGTTGAAATGTGTGGTACATAAAGTTTACCCCATGGTTCCCCTCCTGGGTCTGCTTCGTGTCACAGGGCCTTTGGAATAATAAGTCCCAACTCACAGATCCCACAATACATTATCTTGCGAGTACAGATTTGGGCTCTGACTCAGATGTAGGAGGATCCCACTGTCTACAGAAGGGCACCAGGCATTAAGTTCTCAAATTAGTAGGGCAGAAAGAAATCGAACCTGTAAAAAACAAGAGCCCACCTGACCCCATCAAGAATTGAGACATTAGGAGATCTTGATATATGTCCAGTTGTTGTGGTAAGGCCACAACAGAAATTGTTGCTTAGCCAAAAGAACCTCCATTCTTCCAGTGTCAACTGCTAGCAGTTTGTGATTCCCACTGTTATACTCATGCTCTGTAGGGGTGTGGTGGTCTGAGGAAAAAAAGCAAATAGATTTTGAATATTCTGGTCTTTCAGAACCCAAACGTCAAAGGCATCAACCTCAACCATAAAAGGTGCAATGGGATCAGGCAAGCGGAGCAGTGGGGCATTCATGATTCAAATTTTAAGTTCCAGGACTGCCCTCTAGACCTCAGTTGTCCACTGAGACTTCTTGGTAAGAGCAGTCATTGGGCTTGTGACTGAAATGAAATTCCAGACAAAGCATCAGAAAAAATGATCAAAACCCATGACGTGCTGAAGAAGCTTGACTGAAGCAAAGTAATTAATTAACAAATTGCCACTGATTATAATTAAGAGTCTGCTCTCTGGCTCCCCCTGGTGGCAAAAGATACTCTGGCCGTGTTTCTGGTTGCTCTCTGCTTCCCTGCAGTCAAGGTACAAGGCTGAGCCAGTTGTCCCCTTACCATAAATGGCAGATGCACTATGTGGTTTTAATCTGACCCATACAGCACTTTACTGGGTTATAAAATAAAACGATATTTGTTCCACTATTCTGTACCAAAAAAAATGCTCCATATTTACAGTCACTGCTCCATAAAGCTCATGTAGACCTTGTGCTGTGCACAGAACAGAACAGCATAACTCTGCTGGGTCTCTAAATATTTAATTCATTTTCTACAAAAAATAATTAATTAATTTTAAAATTATTGTAAAACTTGTATGTACATTGCTAATGTACAATATTATAGTGATATGCCATTTAAAGGGCCGCATTTTGACTCATAGAACAACTGTACTTCAGCTTTATGGTAGATTCTGATAGCAGGTCCTTTTTTGATTTTTATGGAATGTAAACAAACCCAAAAAATTAAATCAAAGCAAAGTAAAGCAAATATTGTAGTATTAGATACAGATAGAAAACAGAGCACAATACAGATACCGATACAAATACAGATAATGACATTGCATTACACCCATAATAAGTATGTATGAGGACCCACTTTACTGTGACTGGATATAAGCCACAGACTCAATCCTTCAGCAAATTGATTAGAGCCTCTAAAAGTGATAAAGGACATAGTAGCAAGGATCATTTAGCCAACGCATTGCTCCAAAGTAATTTACTGCTGCATTTATTTCACCTCTCATGACATGGCTGCAGTTAGAAATCTCTCCCTCTTGTTGTGATGTGAAATTAATTGTGCGCATCAAAAAACAAACCAACAGTAATCTGTTTTTAATTGAAAGTGGGTGTCCAAGGCCAAGTGGGTAAGAGCTGTTCAGAATGAATCGTCCACTCTGTTAACTAAAGGGGCTACATGCAATATTAGAGCTACTCTAAAACCCTTTACTGCCTTGAGTACAAGCTCAACCAACAAAAGAAGGAGAGACAAAAGTCAATCACACAACACATGAGCACACATTCACCAAGAGAGAGGACCTCTGTTTTTTTTTTTTTGCGTTGCTATGCATTGTCTCTCATGTATCTGCCGTTTTCTTTAATGGCTTTTTCCTTGCCCAGATGATCTCTGGTGTCAGATTTGTAAATGAATCTAATTTAGACTTTGTATTACAGCCAAAGCAGCCTCTTGATATCCTGTTATGATTCTTATGTACAGTATCTATTAAGACTTTCCACCAGGGAAGCCTGAGAAAAAGAGCTTTCTTTAGGCATTCCTCAGGTTAAAGAATGGTAGATTAGGAGTTTATTGAAAATGTTCTTAGAGTAATAAATGGCTTTAGCCACAGTATCCATATTATTTTTTTCCATTTTCTGTGCTCTCTGTTCAGTCCCTGAGGAAGGCTACACAAGGGAGTTAGTGTTGAGATGAGTGATGATGCCATACATTAAGCTATCTGTCTTCTGACCATGATCAATAAGAGCAATAACAGCTTACACCCCCATTTACTTTGCTGCTGTATGAATGCAATCGCATGTGTGGGTGTGTTTTGGTGTGAAATTGGAAGACAAGAACATTCTCTGGCCTTTATTTACCATTGTAGTGTGGGTGAAATTTCTGGTCCTTGTTGTACATTTACATTGTACAGAACATTCCTTTTAAAGATTCCATAGTTTGTGCCTCTTGGGAACTATTATATGCTGTAGATAGATACATCATCAAGGCTTTCCCTTCTCATAACCAAGTGTACCAATCAGTCAGATGTATTTACACACACCTTGTAATTTGCATTTAAAAGAAAAAAAGTGAGTGGTTCTCTTCTGTTTGATTGTTCAGCTGATTTCTGTAAAATATAAACAGGACCCTTTGAAATTATATGATTATAACCTTTTGAAAATGCTAAAAAGTACAAATTTAAAATGGGCAAATTCTTTCCCACAGTGAAGCCACTGCCTTTGTCTCCACTGGAGCCTCAGTCCTCTACGCTGGCCCTGGAACTACGGGTACGGGAGGTAGAAGAGGAAAACCGAGCGCTCAGGAAAGAGCTGAGTCAGCCACCCAGGAACCCCACCCATGGTAACCAGTATGGCAGTGGACGCCATGGCAACCAATCCCACGTTGGCAGAGAGGGTTCGAGACATGCAGAGGCTCAGAGAGGAATCTCTCCAGGAAACAGCTCTGACTGTGTGTCTCAGCCTGTGGTGGATAAATGTGAGGTAAGGCATGGTAAAGACATCCAGCCACATGGACTAAAATAACCTTTTTGCTTCCATTTATTTATTTATTTATTTTATTTTTTTTATTTTTATACATTGTTATTGACAAACAAAAATTATTCATGTGTGAATAATTATGTAGGTCTGTTCTGCAGGATGCTGGATGACAATTCAGCAAGAGCTCAAAAACATTTGTACATACTGTCCTAAAATAGCATCCCGAATATTCTACTTATGATTCAGGCTTATTGTATGATCCCATAGAGCATGTGTATGCTTTAATGCATCATGCTTCCACAAAACCTCTAATCTTTTCCCCATTGTAATGCAGTTTTATATATTGTAGTGATTTAGTAGTTTTGACTTTGTTTTTATGTCCAATTAGTTTTAGTATCAGAATCCTATTGTGATCCCATTTGGTCACAATATGCACCACAAGCTAGAGTTCATGTTACATGCTATACATTCATCAAACTAGCATTTTGTGGCAGATGAAACATATGAATTGACTCCAAATTTCTGTATTTAATATTTGCCAAAGATTTTGCAGAACTTATAGATAATAAAATGGGATAAAATGTTTGATGAACAAACATTCCCAAACAATGGCATCTAATATAGCTACAGTAAGATTCGAATATAAGTAAAGCCATTATACAGTATATCTGTTTTACTGAGTATCCTAGTTCCTGAATGTTGGGCAAATCTGAAATGTCTATGGTCACTAAGTCTTCTTCTTGCTGACCAACCTCACTAATACTCCTGGTATTAAAATAATAGTTCTATAAAACTGTGAATGAATTGAAAAGAATCCTCATAGCCATGCTCCAAAATCTAGTGGAAAGAATGTATTTCATCTGTAATTGACTTAGGAAGCAATGAAGGACCACCTGAGACGATTGACAATAACAGACTTTTACATTATGCATTTTATATTATAATAAAGGTTACTATTACAGGATTTGATTTTGTATGTATGATTTTGCATTTTGAAGTTATTATGTATTTTAAAATCAAAGAATCAGATATTGCTTGAAGTTACAACATACTTGCCTCTAAAATATTATTGACTTAAAGTATTGTATGTGAAATAATGTTCAAAGTAGGATTTGGTGTAACACATTTCAATACATTTACGTTTACAGTTATGGCATTTAGCCCATAGTGATGTATAAAAGTGCTTTTAAGTCTCTATCAATTAATACATCAATGAACACATATTGGTTTAATTATCTATCAGTGATATAATAAAATCCATGACTTTAACTATTGACAAATATGATTAATGAACGTCTAATGTATGCACTGAGCATTTGAGAAGTGTTTAAGAGGAGAATTTTAAAAAATCACTTTGAGATTTATATAAAGAGTCATCAGTGTCCCCTTTAGTGGAGCTTTGCAGAAACAAATTGGTACTTAGGGTTTTGAGATCTCCAATAATGCAATGCTGCTTTATAGAAACTATTTTACCTACTATTACTGTGAAACTATCTTTCTCTATTTGTGTAATCTCTTGTTCTTGCTCTCTCCAGACAATTCATATGGCCATAGTGTGTGCCGGGTATAATGCCAGTAGAGATGTGGTGACCCTGGTGAAGTCTGTCCTGTTCCACAGGTAAGGATTTCATCATGCTTTGGTACACACTGCACCTTCCAAGACTTATATGGAAGTATCCTTTGGCTTATTTTGTAACTCCTGTAGCCAAAACCAAAGGTGGTGTCATGCCATTAGCTGTGGACCACTTCAGTGTCTCAGCTTTTTCTGTCAGTTCAGCAATTTCTCTTTTCCAACATATACAACCACCCACCCACACTCTACACACACACACACACACACACACACACAGACAGACAGTCTCTATCTCCTGCTCTTTCTCTCCGTCTCTCTGTGCCGGCCTTGTTGTTGTCCTTTGCTTACAAATCTGAATATGCTTCTCTCACGACGGCAGACTGTTGCCTGGCAACGTAACCTCCATGAACTTCAGCTCTCATCCAATTTCTCCTCCTCTTCTCCCAAACAAAGTCCCACAGTGTAAAGAGAGAGAAACGTAGAGACAGAAAAATATATAGCAGGAGACATAGATGGCACAGGGTTGTAAGAACAAAACAGGCAACTGTAGAGTGGTGTGTAATTAAACTGTGTAGGGTTTGAAAATGAAAATGCTCATTCTGTGGAATTTACAGGATGCTGACCATTATCATTTCAAACAGCGTAGTGATTATGTGGTAAGATTACTTAATGTGCCATAGCAGATGCCAAGCTTACAAAAGCCTTGAAATATCTGGAGGTTATGACTGCACATTGGCCATTTAGTTTAAAACAGAAATCTAATGGTACATTTTAGCACTTACTGAATTTCATTATATCCTTGCCCTCCATGATCTTGAGGAGTTTTCCAGCAGTTATAGTATCAGCTAGCTAGCTCAGCTAGTTATAGAATCAGCATATCCTGCACTCTCACTACACTCTGTCGTTCATGTACTCTGAATTGAATGTGTGAAACTGTCGTGAAAAGGCTGTCCTTCTTTATGTTGTCTGTCTGTCTTGCAGCCCCTATTTATAGTCCTCTGTGCAACTTATTGTTTCTGTCCACTCTGCCACTCTTCCATTTACAGACGATTAAACTTAATTGTTATGTTTACACTGTCAGTAGAGGGAGAGGGCTAATGCTAATTTAAAACTGTCAACCAGCATCACTCATTTAGATTACCAATTAGAATGCACTGTACATAATGACGTAACTTCTGATGTGATGTTTAAACTCATTTAACTTTAGTTACCACTTTTCCTGGTCAGACTTGCAGTAAACTGAGAGCCTGTTCCAAGAACACTGGATGCAAAGCAAGCATACAGGCTGGAAGAGACCAGTCCATGGCAGACCACTATGCAAACATGCCCTTTTACACACTCATTCATGCCCAGGGGCAATTTAGTGTAGCCAGTCCATGTACTGGAAGGGTTTTAGGACATGAGAGAAAAGGTGAGAACCTAATGCAGTGAAGACATTTTAAGAAGGTTAAACTTAGAAATGGAAGTACACCTGCTACCTTGGGATAACCTTTGTCTGAACTAACAAGTAGTCAAGACAATGAATTACATTAAGTCTAATTTTTGAAGACTTGTCATGACAATTGGAGGTAAAGAACAGAAATAAGCTCAAATAATGTACTGGGGCTATCGTGTTTTACAGCACGGAAACCAGTGGGTAACTACACATGGGCAGATATACAAGCTCAGAATCATACTGCAGACCAGAGAGCTGTGAAGACCACAAAGTTACCACTAAAATTCTCTGTATAACTTAACCCAATAAACAATTATTTGCTATAACATTATTATAACCGTTACATCTAATTTTTATTATTATTATTATTATTTCATTTGTAAAAAGGATGTATAGGTTGTACCACATTATATGAGAATTGCACTGCAAGGACTACTATATAGTGACAATAAAAGAATCTTGAATCTTGTTTCTACAAAGTCTAGTAAACACTTCAGCACCTTTTACTTTTATTTACTTATTTTCATTCGTTTTATGCATTAACACAAACTTATGCATTTTCTTATTTACACTGATATTGATTACCACAAATTAATGACTGGACAGAACTGAGACCTAACCACATTTTATCTACTACATTTAATCATGTCACCAAATACATTAATGTTACTTTGAACATATAACTGAAACCAGGACATTAAAATAGAAGTTTAATCTGAAAGTGCTCCTAACATCTGCCATTAGCTCAGAAGGGCTTTATTTTTTGTTGGATGACTAGACAACTAACATGATTTCTGAATAAATATTTAGCTACTTAGGGTCAGCAATTACCCTACTGACACAGAGTCTTTCCAGCTGCTTCTCAGTGAAATAAAATGTTAAACAGGTCATCATCTCAGGATGCATTACAGTTAAGGCTCTGGTTTACTGACCAGAAGGTCAGAGATTCAAGCCCTAGCATTACCCAGCTGCTACTGTTGGGTCCTTAAGCAAGATCCTTAACCCTCTCTGCTCCAGTGGTGCTGTATCATAGTTGACCCTGCAATCTGACCGCAGCTTCCTAACAATGTGGGAAATAAAGGCTTCTTCGTTTTCTTCTTCTTATTATTGTTATTCTTCTAGTCATTTAACACTCTCAATGCTACATACAGTATTTTCCCACATTAAACAATATATAAGTGTAAAATACTGTGAAAGAATAAAACATTTTCCGATTAAAATATTTATAAAATTATGGCAATTTTTCATGCTTTAACATAGACAAGTAGCTTTAATCCCAGTAAAGTAATACAGTATGTGCTCTAAGATGCACAATATATGGTTACAACATATGGTGTATTCATTTGTGTTCAGTGGGGAAAAATTCACAGATAAGAAGATAGCCTCTTCTTCCAAGTTCTTGAGTCGTTCTACTTACAGTATGACTATATGACACAACATTAATGAGATTAGCCTCCAGTGATTTCTCTATCAGAAAGTAAAGCACGGGAGGCATAGGTGAGGGTATATATTATATGATTGCACATTCTAAAATTAGTTCACACGTAATAGCATTTTATATTGCCTAAGGATTTTTGACTAGTGGCCAAAAGTGTTGGCATTTAATTTGCTTGTGCTGGGTCCTTTTGAAAGTCTGCTATATATGTATATAGTTTCTTACTAAGAGAGGAAAATACTAAGGTCATTTTGGAAATAGCTTGAGGTAGTTTCCTGGTTTGCAGCACATTAAGCTGTTTTATGTAATTATGGGTAACACCAGCTCAGGATCTTACCTGCCTGTAGAGCTCCTGAGTTCTAAAGTTACCCCTGACCACCAATTTCCTGTTTCACACATACAGTATAAGTGCATGGTTTTTAGTATCATTGTGAAGTTGCCCACATTCTAAGCCTAGTTCATGCCTGTTATCCGTAAATGTGTCTAGACTATTTGCCTGTTCATTTGATTACTCTTAGGATTATCCAGTGCTTCTCTCCTTTCATGTCTGATTGTGTTTGACTTGCTGCTCTACCTTCTTGTATTTTGCATATTGATCCTTTTAGTCCTACATCCAAAACATTCTCCTGAGTCCAGAGTATTTGACTGCTGTTGAGCTCTAGCTGAAGTGCTTTTTAACTGGTTAGCATGGTCCATGGTGAAAACCCTGCCTTGGTGGAAATAATGACTTTGTCTTTCTTACTGCCTCAGTGAGAAATCATGAGTCCTGTTCTTTTGCCTGGAGCTGCAATATAATGACAGTAGCATAACACTTTAATCCAAATCATGACATTCCACTGGCTTTCAAGTCTTCACAGCATCATGACAGTCTAATAGTGTGTCTGTTTCCCAAACATAGCTTCATTTGAGAAGGCAGCTGATAGAAAGGTACATGGTGTTTGTTTAAAATATTGTACTGAATTGTAAATGACAGACATCTGCAGAGACTTTTTCCAGTTTGGAAAGGCATCAAGGATCCCATTCAAGGGTTTTGTCTTTTTACCTTATTTATGGTTCATATAAATCATCTCTTGCCAAAGTGCAAGCAAACTAATTCTGCCACCATACTGGAGGCTCTTTCATTTTACATAAACAAACATCCTTCAGGTCAAAATGCATTGCATCTGACTGGCATTACTTTAATATTAACACAGTTTATATGTGGTTTCTCAATGAAAGTTCAATTCCATTTGTGAAATAACAGTGTAAAGAGAAACAAGATTTCTGGACAACACACACACACACATACTTGATGCAATGTTTTCAAATGCTCACCATGTCATATACATTAGTTGTGTTTGTACTAACTGTCCATCACAGTGCATAAATCATCATGGCCACTGCTCAGAGATTTGATTGGATGCAAATTGGGGGAATACATCAACAATATTTTACAGGATTTCCAGAAACAATAAATTACTTGTCAGAATACCAAAAGACTCATAGCCCTAAAACACATTTTTGACATTACGGGTATTTCATGAGTGAATTATTTGTGTGTGTGTGTGTGTGTGTGTGTGTGTGACAGACGGAACCCTCTCCACTTCCACTTCATTACAGACTCCATCGCCCAGCAAATCCTGGCCTCCCTCTTCCACACCTGGATGGTGCCAGCTGTCCAAGTGGACTTTTATGATGCTGATGAATTGAAGGTGAGTCCATCCAATTACACTATTTTGGTTAAGCATTAATATTTAACCAAAAAAATATATGTGACTATACTTTATCAACAAAAAATAAAATGTGACTATACTTTATCAACGATGGATAGTGGTGTGGCAGGTAGTGGGTTGCTGGTCCACAAGTTCAAGATTCAATCTTCTAGATACTGTCTGTGTGAAGTATCTTTTCTCTGAGCACTCCAGTTTCCACTGACCTCCAAAAACTTTCTCAGATGGATTACCTACAGGGGTGTTTATGTGTAAGATGCCTTCTGTTTCCCACCTTGCATCCTGAGGTTCCAGGATGAGCTCTGGATCCCAACCATTAATTACAAAAATTAATTAAACGAATTAATACTTTATTAATTCTGTATTGTTAAAACTTGGTATGTGACAAAGTTGTTATTTATTTATTTCCTAAACATGTATAATGCTAAATATTTTCTCTTTGTATCTATGTTAGTCTGAGGTGTCGTGGATTCCTAACAAGCATTATTCGGGTATCTATGGCCTGATGAAGCTGGTCCTGACGAAGACGCTGCCATTAAACCTGCAGAAAGTCATCGTTCTAGATACCGACATCACCTTCGCCACAGACATCGCTGAGCTCTGGGCCGTCTTTCACAAATTCAAAGGTATTTTTCCACTTTTATCTGTTCACTATTTTAAAGTGTTCTACATTCATTAGGTGCATCATTATACCTGCTCTGTGTTTGATTAGATAAAAAAAAACTTTTCACAGAAGATGAAGGTCTTATCACTGAGCTTATTTTAAAGTCCCCTTGCTCTAAATGTATTCTACATTCAAAACATGAATGAAAAAATGTTCTTTTTTTGTCCCCAAACATTGTAGGGAAAAGTGGTAGTACACTTCATGCCAAGCAGCTAAGAGAGTTAAGCTGGCATTCAGGAAACCGTGTAGAGCCTGGCAGGATTATGGAGAGAAATCATAGAGGGAACTGGGATCAGCCTGGCACTTCTTCAAACATTTCTCTAATGCTATTACCCCCTTGGCCATTTGCATGTACATCCTCATACAGCATGTAGGAACCTTACAGCACTTAATTCTGCAAAATCTTCCTCCCTACAACAGAGGAAAGATTGACAGGTCAGTGTTTTAACAAAAAAAAAATGAAGCTGGAGGAAATTACGGAAGGTAGCAGGGAAAAAAATTCATGAGCCATTGTTTAAGGGCAATCTTGTTTTCTGGTATCTGGATAAGTCTTTATTAATTGCTTAAAGTCTCAGCTTATTATTTAGTCATTCTCATTAAATTATATTATCAGTAGCTATTATTTGTTATTCAATAACGTCAGTGAAAATAATAGGAAATAGGTGGCTAAACTCTCAGGGGTACTGAAATGTAATTATCCTTTTTGCTGGGCTGTTTTGTTTTTTTTAAATGCTGTAAAATGCTGTATATAGTAAACTTACTCTGAAAGGTATTTATGGATGAATTATATACTTTATGTCTTTTTTTAATGGTACACTGCATACCAGTTATAGGTAAAAGTTACATATTAAAGGTACAAAACATACCATCCTTAGTGACAAACAAGGGTACAGTTTAATACCTTTTTTCTCAGTTTTTCTCAGAGTTTATAAGAGTGTGGAATGTAAGCCTGAATCTAACAAAGGAACATGGGAGATTTGGAGTACAGCAGTCATTCCACAAACCAACAATTCTCCACTCCTGCTCTTGTTTTTACCCCCTGACCGAGTAACCAGCTCATGTGTATATGGGTATTTCTCTAGAGGAGCCATTAACACAATCAGTGGGGTACTAGAGGGACCAGAGGGATTTTAGGCTGCATTTCTGCCCATTTTAGCTCATTAATAGCCTAATGAAACTGAACCTAGTGAAATCTGTATAGAGAGGCCTCAGTGAATAGCTTGGATCTTAGACTGAAATTAAGAATATTAAAGCAAAGTGAAGTGACACTGAATGCTATGATTATTACTTTTGTAAAACAGCTAGGTTAAAGTAATCTAACACGTATCCTTCTGCAGGGCAAATAGCGCATGATCCCACCAACACTACATAATCAATGAGTGATATTCTATTGCCACAACTAGACAAATGTAAAATTGGTGAAATAAATCATGAAGTGTCACATTTCTAATCTATACTCTGTGATGTATGCCTCATTATAGAAAACAAATGTGCTACAAAATGTACAAAAACAATAAATGCACCATATTTGTAATGGCCCAACATACTTGGAGCCATTGCTTGCACTTCCACAGTAAGTCTGATAAAAATAGACTGGCAAGGAATTATTATAATAGTGCAGATATGCTCTGCGTATGAAGACCTGATGAAGCCATGTCTTTCAGATTTCATAATTTGTTGTTATGCCACACTAACTGTATATGAAATGTATGCCATTAAGCTTATTCAAACCAAACCCAGAGTCACTTCTGCCTCAAACAGTAACCTCTCTGGCCTTGAAATGGCTAATTAACTTTCTCTGTTAGCTTCTCTGCTTATTGATCCTCAAATCAACACTGTATTCACTAGAGGTCTGGCCTCTCAGACGAAAGCCAATACAGGCAATTTAGGGATTTATAACAGTTACAGACAGTAAAACTTTCCACGCAAAATTGACATTGCCTCACAGGCCAATAAAAGTTGAAGCCATATTTAGATTTCTGCCTGTTAGGAACAGCTATTTATATCTCTATGTAGAAAATCAACATAATGTATCACATGAATATAATTATCAGAGCCTAAGCCCAAGGAGACCTCTATCAATCTACTGCTGTAATAAAGAATTTCTGCTGCGGAAACACAATAATAATCAGTGGCAAGGTCACCACAGACAGACAAATTCTTCTATCCAACTTTCCCTGAAGATTTCCTTTTAGGATTTATACAGTCAGCAGGTTTGTCTCATCTTATAAGGATATATTCTGGCCATGCATTCAAAAAATTTAAAAGAGATAGAGTCCTTGCGGTGAAAAATGAAGCAGAAAGAAAGTAAAAGATATTTTATGAGATTGGATGCCTTGTGTCCTTGAAACCCTAAGAAAATAAAATGAAAAAAATATCGAATCACCCCCCAACAACCCTATAACTGCTAGACAAATCACTGGGATGTCCACCCCTAATATACACAACCTTTACACATACAGTAAATTTCTCATTAAAAAAGCCTCGTCAGATGGTGGTAGGTTGGTCAGTCATAATCTTACACATGTAGATTAAAAACAAAAAACAGATAACAATTTAAAAACTATATTTAAAAAATATTATCAAGAATATTTTTTCCCTGCCAGCCTCTGGGTATGAAACCTCTACCTGGAGATCTTAAATCTCCTGTCGATCTCTATGTAACAGCTATGAATTTATGATTGTCTCAGCAGATCTTCTGTTCCCGAGGCAATTACAGACACACATCTCATCAGTACATGAGAGTTTTGACAAAAACCATATGGAAATAAATAAATCTACAGAGTAAGCAGTAAGGTCATTGGTGTGAATAATAGAACCTAGTAAATAATCCATTTTGATTTTTGTGAGCAAACATTTTGTACTCATTACTTAGATTATCAAAAATGTCTATCCATGAGATGTGAGCATTGCCTTTAAGCGAGTTATTTTTTCAAGCTCTTGTTGTCACAGTGAAAGAGAAATTGAATAATGTTTTTAAAGTAGATGAAAACAGAGCTGCTATTTTTTATTCAGTTATGGGGTCTGGTTAACTGTAGCATTAATTCTGTCCTTAAGAAACAATAGTTACAGACCTTTACAGTGGGAAGAAGCTCTGCATTTTAACATCAGAGAATGCTGCTATAAGTTATCGCTCAGAAATGTGCAAAAAGTGAAGTTCTTTTCCCCCCCGAATAAAAAGATGAGCCAATCTCAGTGTAATTCAGGAATGACTGACAGTTACACAGAAGTTTTCAACTGTCCTTCTCCTCTCGATTTTCCTGTTGGAAAGATGTGTTAATGTGGCACCCTTGCTTTCTGTCAAGGTAAATGCAGCATGTGAAAAAATATATATAAAAATGTGTTCAACCTGGTCAAAAATAATAAGGAACAAGGTGATTTTCAAAGATCAATGCTGTCTAATATCAAATAGGCCTGCAAGTATAATAATACCAAAAACACTGCTAATTATCCTCCTCTCTGCAGCCTATACACTGGGAGTGTACATATATACAGCGTTTTACAATAAGCACCATGCAAGTGTTCTGTTAATGCTAGATTGTAATTGAATAAGAAAACTAAATGAAGTCATGTGAGACACTACTCCTACACAAATCAGTAAATTGCACCTTTCATTGTACATGCAGTATATATCTCTTGGTGGTTAGATAGCTTAATGTAGAGTGATAATGACTACCAGGTCATAAGTTACCATACTGTCCTGTATTACTTATCTGGTATATAAAGAAATCCCTGATAAAGGCTCATCAGTCTTCAGTGGAACAGAATTTCATTGAGGAAAGATCCACAAATGTTTTCTATTACTAAAATGCAATAAGAGCTTTGATTATTCAAGATTCTCTGTGTGTGTGTCTTTTCTCTCAGGTCAGCAAGTGCTTGGGCTGGTAGAGAATCAGAGTGACTGGTATTTAGGGAACCTATGGAAGAACCATCGACCATGGCCAGCTCTAGGCAGAGGCTTCAACACTGGTGAGTGATGGTGTTACAAAAAACTTGAAAAAATTGAAAAAAGATTTGAAAAAAAAAAGTATTTCACAGAATCCTAGTCTTAATCCTA
Organism: Hemibagrus wyckioides; assembly: GCF_019097595.1. Classification (NCBI taxonomy): domain Eukaryota; kingdom Metazoa; phylum Chordata; class Actinopteri; order Siluriformes; family Bagridae; genus Hemibagrus; species Hemibagrus wyckioides. The sequence goes on along the minus strand of NC_080728.1, from coordinate 10,559,739 downwards.
GCGCTCTGGTTCGCAAGACTTTGCTAAACCACAGGCTTTCACATATCAGTCAGTTTCTTGATATAGTTACTTTTTTCACAAACTCATTCCCCTTCAAAAAACAGTGTCTGACGTCAGGCAAATGACCTCTTCTTGTGAAAGCTGGTTGTTTATTGTTCGTTTATCAAGCAACAAAATACACCTGGAAGATTTTGTTCGGCTGCCCCCTGTTCAGAATCGCCACAGCGGATCATTTGGTCAGTGTATTTTGGGTTGGAACAGGTTTTACAACGGATGCCCTTCCTGACACAACCTTCCCATTTTATCCGGGCTTGGGAGAGTTAACTCTTCAGTGGCTGGGTTATCTCCCTGCCTGGGAATCAAACCTGGGCCATGGCAATAAGGCCTACAAGATTTAAATAGCTTGTATTACTACATTTCTCTCACAGAGCAAAATGTAATAAAACAAGCACATTTAAATAATCCATTATTTCATTTCAAAATTCCTCTTAACTTTTAACAATTTAACAAAGTCCTGGAGCAATTTAAGATATGTATGAGCTCTTATAAATAAATAAAAAAGCTTGGATCAGTATGAATGTTTAACGAACATGTGCATGTAAGGAAATATGTAATGAAACATTTAATTCATGATAATTCATGATGTGGTTTGTGTGTTTATGTGTTACAGGTGTGATTCTCCTGCTGTTGGATCGTTTGAGGAAGCTCAGATGGGAGCAGATGTGGAGACTGACAGCAGAGAGAGAGCTGATGAGCATGCTGTCTACATCGCTAGCAGATCAGGTACACACACATACACAGACACTTAGTGCCGCTAAACATATTATTTACACCATGAATTTAACTAGTACTTAGAGCCTCTTTCCCGCTGTCCCTCGTTTCCATTTAAAGCATGTTTAGAATGGCAAAAGACATCAATTATGCGCTTGCTAATAAAGCATTCAGATTCTTCTATTCACTAGATAAAAAGAAGTAATGTGTTACTGTTTATTACTATAAAGATGTTAAAAGCCTATACTCTGTTCTGTCAGTCTTCTGCTATGTTCCTTCTGTCTACAAAATCTCATCGGCTTGCCATTCACTAGCCCCATTCATCACTCTTTTATCACTTTCTACATTATCTGGATTATAGCCTTTAATGTAGCCAATTGAATATGTGAGTCTAAGTGATATGGTGTCTGGGAAGGCTTTTGTACAGCAGCTTTTCATACTGAAAGAGACGCGTCCAATTCAGTAGTGTCCACAGATGTCTGGGGATGTTTGTAGCTGATGGAATGTTAAGTGTAGGGTTTTTTTTTTTTCCGCAGGATATCTTCAATGCTGTCATCAAACAAAACCCTTTCCTGGTGCACCAGCTGCCCTGTTTCTGGAATGTTCAGCTGTCGGATCACACGCGCTCCGAAAAGTGTTACAGAGACGTGTCTGACCTCAAGGTGAGGGGCAAGTGAGATAAAACAAAGTGTTAAAATGATGGCCAGAAATTCATAAATGGATTTTTTTTTACTGATTCATTTATAGTTCATATCACTGTTATTTCTAATAGAAAACAAATTCTGAGCATATATATAAAAAAAGAATATTTTTACTTTATTATGTAGAAAATTTCATATAATAATAATGTTCTCAAGTAGTTGGAGATGATTTACTCAAGTAGTTGGAGGTGATTTACATTTTCTAATTTCCTTGAATTTGCTGTCAGTATGCATGGAAGTGTTAAAAAGAAACAGCTTTCCAGAAATCCAAATGTAGATGAGCATTGAGCAAGCCGGAGGTGACAGTGACAAGAAAAATCTCCTTGCCAAAACATGAGGAGGAAACCTTGTTCAACAAACCTCGACTCTTCTGGGACTATAGGATAGTGGGATTATGTATCATTACAGAATATTACAGTAAAGGCAAACAATAAAAAAGTGTTGTAAGTAAAAGTGCAAAAGTCTGTTGAAAGGATATTGCATATTTTTAATAAAACTCCTGGGACGAGCTTGATAATTATAGTAGGAGTTCCTAAAATCCTAAAAGTTCCTTGTTGAGAATATTTGCAGATACAAGGGTGAAACTTGGGCATAAACTGTTTTTGGGAAATGCGACTCTTTGTGGTATCCATGTGGGGTGATCTACAGCAGCAGTGAGTCACAAGTGCAGCAGCTCCATGCAATCGTAGTATCAGGATGAATCAGGCAGATCCAGAGGGCGAGAGGATTCACAGGAGTAGAAAGGTGTCAGGATCAGATACTGGCATCATTTCAGGCAGCAAGAAAAAGTCTATGCCTAAACATGCTGGCTGATGAATAATAGATTTTTTTGGCTGTCTGAATGTACAGGTGATACACTGGAACTCTCCTAAGAAGCTGCGGGTGAAGAACAAGCATGTGGAGTTTTTCAGGAACCTTTATCTGACCTTTCTGGAGTACGATGGCAACCTGCTGAGGAGGGAGCTATTCGGCTGTCCAAGTGAAACTGACCACAATAGTGAGAACGTAGGTACATATAGAATTATCCAGAAGAGTGAGGGTGAGAGATATACACTAGAAAAAGACAATGCAGACAATAAAACAAATGATATCCACAGGATTCATATACTGTATATGTAATGACTGATTGATTGATTGCTTTATAATATTTTATGTACATTATTAAGATGTTTGTGGTGTTTCAGCTCCAAAAGACTCTAATGGAGCTGGATGAGGATGACCCATGTTACGAGTTCCGGAGAGAGCGCTTCACTGTGCATCGCACACACCTCTACTTCCTGCACTACGAGTACGAGCCCAGTGCAGACCAGACTGATGTTACACTCGTGGCCCAGCTCTCCATGGATAGGTAAGAGCAAGTTAATAACATTCTGAACATCAGAAGTATTTTATTTTGCAAACTTCTGATATTTCTGGTAGTCAGTCAAATAATTCCTTACCTATACCAATTATTATTAAAGCTTTTGCATTGCTCAGCTTAGAATCCGCAACTCTGATGATATGGGTGGATGGAGAAAATATAACAATGACATGCACAATTGAACCAGCTTATGACTCACCTTAGAGGTGAAAGATGCAAAGATACAAGGCAGCTGCCAAAGAATTTATTTCTCCAACAAACAACAGGGTGTACCACACACTAGTAAAAGTAGAATTGGGGACAAAGGCCATGCTGGGCATCTCAAAAGAACAAGTGTAAGGGAGGTCTTGCATTAGCAGCAAGTAAGTGCCTGTGCCTTTCTCAGAGAGGCAAGGATTTGTCTCTGCCTTTGGTAAAGTATTTGGGCCCCAGATTCAGGGTGATAACACACTTTTGATAGTCTCTTAGTTTCAGCAAGCCCAAGGGAATTACCACTGTGGTTGCCATCAACAATCCTAGAATCTGCAGCCTGAGATGGTATCACACATATTGGTTTGCTTGAATCCGACTGGTGAATGAAATAATGTCCACTTCATGTTGGGGTGAGAGAGAAGCTAACATTCTCAATAAATCAAGCTTTTTTCAGAGTTTACCATGACACAGAGAGCGATAACACAGGCCAGGAAGGTGGACATGTCATGAATTGCCTGCTCCTTAGTGGGGGTGCATAGTCAGTTGTTAAAATATGGCACTGCTGGCCATCAGAAGAGACAGGGCCACCTGCATACATCTTTAAAACATCCATACATAGCACTAGAGAGAGACTGAATGGTATTACTTTGTTGAATTGGCACGTCTCAAAAAGCAATCGAAAAATTAGACAAATAGCTTCAACTCGTGCATGAACTAGTCCTGTTTTTACATGGCATGAATTACATCTGACAATTTTAATTCATATTGAGGGTGAGTGCTTTTATGGACAAGTTCATCCATCTCCAATTAATCCTGTCTCTGTTAAAGAGGGAAGAGCAATCTTGTTAGGGTCTGATATTGACAAGTCCCTGAGCTCCAGACATGTTAATAGTTAATGGCAGAAGCAACTAATTATTAGGACCTAATAATCTGATGACAACTGGCCAATGTTTTTTCTTGGTAAAATGTCCCACAGCCAGCCCCTGTACTTGGGTGTGTGGAGCCCTTTGCGCTGGGGCCCTTTACAAGTGGATGTGCTGCTTAGAACCCACCATCCAGAGTGAATAAGAACCATTAGGCACTCTGTTGGTGTGATGCTGCCTGCCTAAAGCTTGCATAAGCTGGACAGGACCTCATGCGTGTCTTGTTGGAATGCAGAACTTGGTTGTGGTAACCTAAAGCAATGTGTCACTGGTTTGTTTGGTCCTGCTGATTTTGTGATTTTGAAGCATTCACTCTCTGTTCCAGGGCCATTTTGGCACAGATCTGAGAAGGCAAAGTGCGCTAACAACACTGATCCCACTGAGTGTTGGACTGCTAGGCATTGTGTTAAAAGGTGTTCAGTGAGGATATTGTGATTAAATGTTTGTTACTAGGGGCATATATTAACAGGAAAAATAATCAATACTATCGGTAGATAGGCTGCTGAGGATGCTAATATGCAATTAATTGCAATAACAAAGGGCTCCAGAAAACACACATATGCACTATGTGCATATTTAGGATAAATATCACATTAAGACTATAAGACCATTGTGAGACTTCTTTAAACATGCTTTAAGGGAATACATGGCTTCATTACTTTTAAGTAATTTGAATTTTAAGTCCTCTAAATTTATAGCAGGTTCTTGTTGTTCGTATATACCATTTCAATTCTATGTGGAGGGTTTAAAAGTAAAACTGTTGTGTTACCTCAGGAAAGAAGAAACTGTCTGAAAGCCCTCAAAACAACATACCTATGATGCAATGTTGTTTAAATCCTGGTAGTTGAAGAAACCCCTCAGTGTCAGGGCAAGTCCTTTACACCTTAACACATGTGTTTTTTTGCTATTTGCATGCCTTAGGCTGCAGATGCTAGAGGCCATCTGTAAACACTGGGAAGGACCCATCAGTCTGGCTCTCTACCTGTCTGATGCTGAGGCACAGCAATTCCTGCGCTATGCCCAGGGTTCTGAGGTGCTCATGAGCAGAAGCAATGTGGGATACCATATCGTCTACAAAGAGGGCCAGTTCTACCCCGTCAACCTGCTGCGCAATGTTGCCATGAAACAGGTCAACACACCCTACATGTTCCTGTCTGATATTGACTTCCTGCCTATGTACGGACTCTACGAATACCTCAGGTAAGATGATCCTTATAGCAAGAGTTCGAATGCAGTACCTTTAAAATGCCACACATGCACATGTTTATTATGTTCCAACTCCCCACTCACCTTAACTAAGTACCGGTGTCATATGATCTAAAGCAAAACTAAAATTGGACAAGCTAGGGCTTCCAGATAGCTGGATTTAGAACCTACCATAAGAAAATATGAGGCAGGTGGAACATGAGGGTTAGCAATTTCACACTCAATTCCCAGTCATGCAGTATAATGTTTGTCTTGCAGGAAATCTGTAGTACAGCTGGACATGGCGCACACTAAAAAAGCTCTGGTTGTGCCTGCATTTGAGACTCTGCGATACCGGCTGTCCTTTCCCAAATCCAAGGCTGAGCTTCTGTCCCAGCTGGACATGGGCACTCTCTTTACCTTCAGGTGAAAACTTTGAACTTTATTCATTACTTAAGAAAGAAATTGATAAATGTTTCAGTATTTAGGGTGATATTCAGATTTGACAGCATAAAGTTGAATAAAATGTACATCAGTACTTAGAATAAGGAAGGTTTTCCTTATTCAGAGTTAACTTATGCAGATGTTAACTTTTTTTTTGCTTTTTTCTTTGCTGTCAGCTGAAGTATGATATAACATGAAAGCAAGAGACAATTTATAAAGAAGCAAATAAAAAAAGACTATTACATTATATGGTCACCATTACCCATACTCTTCTGGAAAAGCCTTCCACAAGATTTTGGAGCATGGCTGTGTGGATTTGCTCATCCATCCACATGAGCATTAGTGAGGTCAAGCAATGTTGTTGGGTAAGAAATCTCCAGTTCATCCCAAAGGTGTTTGAGGTCAGGACACTGTTGAGGCCACTTGAAATCTTCCACATCAACCTTATGGCTTTTGGTCATATTGTGTGTAAATGAGTAGTACTGAGTAGTATTGAATAGTCATCAATACAGACTGGTTTTCGGAAACAAGTAAGGATAGAGTTGAAAATGTCTTTAAAAACCCCCAGATGCTGTAGACATTCCATCCTCCATCCATCATTAAGCCAGGATTTTAGCATCATTAAGCTATACTGTTAGTAAAGCTGTGCTACATTCACAAAAGTACATTGTAAGAATTGATTAAATAGTGTTACATGATACACAGTTTTGTACATTTTATTGCACCAATTTATTTATTTGCATAGCAGTGTAGCCTAAAAAGAGCAATGAAGCTGGAAATTGATATGGAAATTTGTTGCTTTTGCACAAATGTTAACTGAAATACAGTTTGCCACAAAATATAGCAATGTTGAAAAGCTTTTTGCATTAAAAAATTTCTAGTCATGCAACACTTAATGTGTGGATGAGATATGGGCTATTTTACAATGCTTTTAATTTACTATTTTTATTTGCAGAATTAATAAAGTAATGCTTTGCAGAATTAATAAAGTAATTAACAAATGTTTTTGTTAATACAATGTACTCTATAAAAAATGAACCAACATTTTAAAGAATAAGCTGAGTATTTATCTGCTATGGTACCAGCTCACGTTTATATTTTATATTTACATTTAAGACATTTGGAGGGTGCCTTTATCCAGAGCGACTTATAGGAGTACTTTGAGGTCTTTATTTTTGAGGTCTCTAAATACATCATCATACCAGTTCACTAGGTCATGGACTAAGAGTTCAATGAGTCTTAAAGTCTTATTAGGGAGATTAATGTAGTAGAAAAAGTGTTTAAATAAAAAATGCGAATTTAAGTACTTCATGAAGAGGTAGGTTTTTGTCATATGAAGGCAGCCAGTGACTCAGCTGTTCGTTCCACTACTTAGACACCAGAGCAGAAAATAGCATTTGATTCATGCCTTCCGTGTATGCTGAGAAATGGTGGGTCCACATGAGCAGTGCTAGAGGGTCACAGGGAGCGGGATGCAGTGCAGGGTGTGAAAAGCACTTTAATATAGATGGATGCTGGTCCACTTTTGGCTTTGTATGCAAGCATCATTGTTCTAATCTGATGTGGGCAGCTAGAGGAAGCTGGTGGAGGGATCGATGTGGTGGTGTGGGAGAACATGGGAAGGTTGAAAACAAGTCATGCAGCTGCATTCTAGATCAGTTGCAGAGGTCAAATAATACTCAGAGGCAGAAGCATGTTGCATTAGTTCAGTCTCAAAATGACAAGGGACTGAACAAGCACCTGAGTGACCTCTGTGGATAGAAATGGAAACATCCTTCTGATGTTGTGAGGGAGAAACTGGCATGAGCATGTCAGTTTAGCCGTTTGAGATGAGAACAATTGATTGTCCATGGTTGCCTCAAGGTTGCCTGCAGTGACAAGAAGTAAGATCTGAGAGTTGAGAGGAGATCACATGAAATCAAGATTCTTATTTGGGGATTTATCTCCTGGGATGAACAGCAGTTCAGTTTTGTTGGGATTCATTTCAGCTGATGTGCTGTCATGTATGATGAGATGTTTGCCAGTCATACATGAATGTTTGAGGAAGAAAAGGAAAGAATGAGTTGAGGCTCATTCGCATAGTATGATATGACCTCACGTGGGAGAACAGAAGGGAACCAAGCATGGAGCCTTGTGGGACACCTGTGGAGAGCCTGCATGGAGCAGATGTGATTTCCTGCCATGTCACCTGATACAACAGCCTCTCTATCTAGGAAGCAAACCATTTATATGCTGTGCCATGAATTCCAAGACTCATGAGGATGGACAAGAGAATTTTGTGGTCAAGGCAGATGACTACTGGAGATGAAGCAGCATAGAGTTTCTCAGTGAAGGCCACAAGTGTAGATTTTGTGGAATGCGTTGCTTTAAAGCAAGACTGGTTAGGATCTTGTAAATTGTCCTGGGTGAGAAAAAGAGACAGAAGATCGTAGTCTGTGAATTTGAGGGTTTTATTAAGTGATACCTCTTGGTAGTTGCTGATGTCTTAGGGATCCAGAGTAGGTTTTTTTAAAGACAGGAATAACCCTAGCTGTCAACAATGCAGTTGGTACCATACCAGATGTTATGGAATCATTAATGATAACAGGTAAGGATAGTAGTAGTATGTCTTGTCAATTGGTCTGGAACATTATGGAAGGGATGGGAAGGGACCCATCTGGCAGGTGGGATCTGGTAGATGGGATTGCAGTACAAGATGACTTGCAAGATCTCTTCTATTGATAGAGGAGAAAAAAATTGTCAGAGAAAGACAAGTTAATCCTGTGTAGTGTAGGAGTCAGGATTGGAGAGACAAGAGAATGTGTCACAATATCAAAGTTTCAGATGAGTCAGTAGGTCAGTTGTGGGCTACTTTAAATGTAAAACTCTTCATTACTCTCCATGCTCAACTCTCCAAATAGTCTATATGTGCCCTGTTTTCTAATCCAAGAATAACATGGATGCATGATGAATTTAGTAGCCATCTATAGTTTTGTATCTGGGGCAAGTCCTTGAAGGCTCGGGCTCATCTCTTATGAGCACACAATGTGATTTATGGTCTCTGCATTCATATGAAAGTCAATTGACACTTAGCTGAGTTGGTCTATTTTTAAATGGTTAAATGTGTCTGTTGTTTTTATTAATGCTTTATCAAGTAATTTTACAACTTCAAATCTTCAAATCTTATTTCTCAGGTACCATGTTTGGACAAAAGGTCATGCTCCAACCAACTTCGCAAAATGGCGGACAGCCACGACGCCGTACAGAGTGCAGTGGGAGGCTGACTTTGAGCCGTATGTGATGGTGAGGAGGGACAGTCCAGAATATGACCGCAGATTTGTGGGATTCGGCTGGAACAAAGTGGCTCACATTATGGAGCTTGATGCGCAGGTAAACCAACTGAACTGTCTGCTCCTGCAGACATACTGCATATCTAGATTACAATTTTCCCAAAAGATTCTAATGCTCATGAAGAAGCCAGCTAGCTTTAATCTGATGTATTCATGTGATGTATTTATTGAACTTCACAAGAGACAAAACCAAATATCCATGTGATGGGTTTGATGTAATACATTATAGAATACAGCATACACTGCTTTTAAGGATCGCTTGCTGCTTTCATCTACATCAAATACTGTATTTAATGTGAAAACATGAAATATCAATAAACCCATTATGCGCCACTAATGAACTTACATGACTTGTATGAGAACATATTTGTGTTGATGAAGTGGGGTGAAATTATAGATCAAAAATCCTCAAATTGTAGAATTTATTTCTTTTTATGCTTTACACAACATGTATTATTATTATTATTATTATTATTATTATTATTATTATTATTATTATTATTATTATTATTATTTAAAGATCCAGAACTTAAGTGTGCTCACAGCAATTGATTTCTGACCTGCCTGTATTTAAATCACTGTTTTTCAAATCCATTTTTTATATCTCCCTCCACCATTTCATATCAACTTTTATTTCTATTTTAAATTCACATGTATTGATTAGGTTTTTGTTTCGGAACAGTGCAAACTTCTGCTTTCAGTACATCGATTCAGTAATTCTCAAACTATGAAGAAAAAACCCCCACAACGTATAACATCCTTCTTCCTGTGCATAAAGCCTATACTGACATGTTGTGTGATGATACATTGTCTTCTAAGGCTTATATATTTAATTTTTACTTTTTTAATTTACGTTTCTTTTTCTTTTGCAGGAATACGAGTTTGTGGTTCTACCCAATGCCTATATGATCCACATGCCTCATGCGCCGAGCTTCGACATCACCAAGTTCCGGTCCAATGAGCAGTACCGTGTTTGCCTCAAGACTCTTAAAGAAGAGTTTCAGCAGAACATGTCCCGCCGCTACGGATTTGCCGCACTTAAATACATGACTGCGGAAAATAACAGCTAGCACCTCTGCCATACTAAAATCCTGCATGTGAGATGGACAAAACGACTTTAGATTAACATAAAATAATGGCAGAAATGGACAGTAATAAGTGATGGAAAGTAAGTGGACAGCAGTAAGTGATGAAATCTTCAAACCACAGAGCGGCTGGTACGCTCATTAAAAACAGACTTTAGACGGACAAGTAAATTAATTTCCATAACGCCCTACAGCTCTACACCTCTGACTAGATGGATGGTTATTCCAGTACCTAACTTCAAACTGCAAATTTAAACCTTTGACATGTATATTTTTTCCAGGTTTTTCCTATTTTTGCCTCAAATCAAAATCAAGGTAGCAAAACTACTTCAAAAGCTTAGTTTTGTTTTGCTTTAAGGAAGTCATCTTTAAGGTTGTTTTGACAGATTTAAATACACTGTTTTCACCTTAATAGATAAATAAATATTTTCCAGGGTATTAAAAAATGCAATTATGTACAATTAACCTAGTATGAACTAGACTGGAATAGATGAAACGGTATCAGCTCCAAATTTAGCTGAACAGCAAAGAGTAAGAGAAAAATGCCAAAACATACAGCTACAGATTCAACTACCCAACTGCCAAGAGATCAAAATATGAAACATCAAATACAGCAAAGGTCTGAAAAGTAATTGAGCCTAGAAAGGAAATATGATTCATTACTTCGACGAAAAATGTCACTGGAGAAAGTAATTATGAAATAAAGCCGGTGTTCATACATGCAACAAACAGAAGAGAAACAGACAGATATTTATATTCCTTTAGATAATTAAGGTTATTCCAGATAATCAAATCTTTTCTCCATAATATCATGCTGTACTGTTGTATACTATGATGAAAACAATGTTATGGCATTAGCGAAGAGCTGCAAGCGGTTCCTCTGAGCCAGTGAAAACCCCAGAACAATGTTGTTAAAATGAATATGTCTATTTTGATAATAAAAAAAATCTTAATAATTTGTTTTTATCTTCTTGATCTGATAGTGGTACAATAATACATTCTGATTTACACCTGCTTTATGTAATGACTGTATAAATCTGAGTCACTGCAATTAAGACAGTGGTCTGCGGTTTAGGTGACTGACACGAAAAGGGGAAACTCATTCACTACCTGTCTTTAATGTCTTTGAACAGACTAACCACAGCCCCAAATCCCAACCTCTGAATTTCATTTAACACTTATGTCAGTGTGCATGACTCTGTAAACTGTTAAGAAAATACATTTTCCCATATATTTATTCAGGCTTTTTATCACAGGCAAAGTTGAGGAACTGTGAATGGGCTGAATGACTTTACCACTTTAACAAGACACAGGATTTTATATATATTGTGTCATCCAACAAGGCCAGGGGCTATGGGTTTGAAAAGTGAAAGCTGGATGACAGTATTTATTTAATTATACAGCATGATTCATGGAGTATTGTGTCTTCCATATTGGCTCTTGGGTTGGCAGGATATATGTTGGAAAAGGCATCAGCTTTGCAATTCTTCAATCCCGATCTGGTTGGTATTTTAAAACAAGAAAAAAGCTTGAAAAGACATTCTGCTGATTCAAATTCTCTTATGAGCTTTTATGATCAGTGAATACAGTGACAGGATGTTTAGCCCCTTGTTACCAACTGTGCCACTCTTGTAAGGGCTCTTTGATGGCCAGGTTCCTTCCAGGTACAATTTTTTAAAATAATGAAATGCAGTGGGATGCATCTTTGCTGAAGAGCTATGATGCTGACATAGAACACCTTCACCCCTTCTTATGGGGCATCTACATTGACTATTAAAGGTCAAATTTGGGATAAGACGGATTAGAAAGTGTGCCATAGTGAACCTCATCTCTGGACATCTCTGGATGTGTGTGATTCTCCAGAATTGGAGTATATCAGGATTTGTCTATATAGGCTGTAATGAATTTACCTAGCATGTCCTGGAGAACATAATTTGCAATTCCCTGGAACACTAAGGGGGACATTGCCTTGTGGCATTGCCAAATAGTCACAGTAACCAGAAGTAATAATGAATGCTGTCTTCTTCTTTAATCATGACAAAATTATATGCACCATGAATGTCAAGTTTAGAAAAAAAAATAAAAAATACACAAATAAATAAATAAAAGCACTGAGCTGTTCTAAGACTGAGGGCATGGTAGAGAGAGTGAATAATGATACTTGACTGTAATTTGGTTAAGGCTACAAAAATCAGTACACAGCCTGAGGCCTTATACCTTTCTTTTACTCAAAGAAAGCTGCTGGAAATCATGCAGGAGATGTGGAATGGCTGCTGTAGCTTGGTGCTGTATCATTGTACTCTTCCATTACTTTGCTTTCCATGTTTATCTTTGTCTTTATCGAATTGGAGATGCAAGATCAGAGAGCAAATCAATGGCATAGCCATAATATCTGTCAGGGGGATCAGCATATGTTTTGGCCTTACTGAATGACTCCCAAAACATCTCCCGTCATACCACTCGGAGATGCTATCTCACACATCCACTGTGAGGCATTCAAGAGATGTGGAGGCAATGTTATAACAAAATAAACATATCATGGTAATGGGAGAACCAGACAGTTTTTCAGACCTGGAGATTTTTGGATTATATACACTATATTGCCAAAAGTATTCGCTCACCTGCCTTGACTCGCATATGAACGTAAGCGACATCCCATTCCTAATCCATAGGGTTCAATATGACGTCGGTCCACCCTTTGCAGCTATAACAGCTTCAACTCTTCTGGGAAGGCTGTCCACAAGGTTTAGGAGTGTGTTTATGGGAATTTTTGACCATTCTTCCAGAAGCGCATTTGTGAGGTCACACACTGATGTTGGACGAGAAGGCCTGGCTCTCAGTCTCCGCTCTAATTCATCCCAAAGGTGTTCTATCGGGTTGAGGTCAGGACTCTGTGCAGGCCAGTCAAGTTCCTCCACACCAGACTTTGTCATCCATGTCTTTATGGACCTTGCTTTGTGCACTGGTGCACAGTCATGTTGGAAGAGGAAGGGGCCAGCTCCAAACTGTTCCCACAAAGTTGGGAGCATGGAATTGTCTAAAATGTCTTGGTATGCTGAAGCATTCAGAGTTCCTTTCACTGGAACTAAGGGGCCAAGCCCAGCTCCTGAAAAACAACCCCACACCATAATCCCCCCTCCACCAAACTTTACACTTGGCACAATGCAGTCAGACAAGTACCGTTCTCCTGGCAACCGCCAAACCCAGACTCGTCCATCAGATTGCCAGATGGAGAAGCGCGATTCGTCACTCCAGAGAACGCGTCTCCACTGCTCTAGAGTCCAGTGGCGGCGTGCTTTACACCACTGCATCCGACGCTTTGCATTGCACTTGGTGATGTACGGCTTGGATGCAGCTGCTCGGCCATGGAAACCCATTCCATGAAGCTCTCTGCGCCCTGTTCTTGAGCTAATCTGAAGGCCACATGAAGTTTGGAGGTCTGTAGCGATTGACTCTGCAGAAAGTTGGCGACCTCTTCGCACTATGCGCCTCAGCATCCGCTGACCCCGCTCCGTCAGTTTACGTGGCCTACCACTTCGTGGCTGAGTTGCTGTCGTTCCCAAACACTTCCACGTTCTTATAATACAGCTGACAGTCGACTGTGGAATATTTAGGAGCGAGGAAATTTCACGACTGTATTTGTTGCACAGGTGGCATCCTATCACAGTTCCACGCTGGAATTCACTGAGCTCCTGAGAGCGACCCATTCTTTCACAAATGTTTGTAAAAACAGTCTGCATGCCTAGGTGCTTGATTTTATACACCTGTGGCCATGGAAGTGATTGGAACACCTGATTCTGATTATTTGGATGGGTGAGCGAATACTTTTGGCAATATAGTGTATCTGTAGTCATGACAACCCAAGTACCATGAGGTTGTTGGGAGACTCCATGATGAAGGGAAGTCGCCATGCACAGTGGAATATTTTGGTGAGTGAAAGCGCATTCACAGGCTGCTTTGCCATCCTGAGATTGAGTGTGGACTGGATCTTTCACAGGTTATAAAGGTTTCATGAGCTAATGAGCGGTATTGGATTCATGCAAAGTTTCTGGTTGCTCCTGAGCACAGAAAGGCAGGATGTAGTGTGTGAATGGTAAAGTACGACTTGTTTGCAGAAAGATTGTTCAGAAAGGAAGTCATTGGCCATTTTGAGCACTCGCTGTTAGAGTAATCGCTGGAGAATTACTAATGTTATATTTATTCAGGATTTGTGTTTGCCAGTTTGAGAATAATTTAATCCCTGTGCTGATTTGTCAACCTCTGCTACTCTGGCCATAATGCCAAATCATCAGTTATACACTCAGCACTAACATCACTTTTTTCTCCCTCCACCACTGTCCTTCTCACTGTCCTCTGAGGAATCATTTTCTTTAGTGTCTACACCTCAATCACCTTCTTCGCAGGACCTAATTCTACATCATGTCGCTACTAACTCCTCTCTCTGGTGTAGAGAGCCCTCTACAAGCAAGATGAACACAGGAAGGATATTAGTCTGAGCCAGAAATGGCAGGTTTGATATGTCCTCACGTTCAGGTTCATGTGCATAGTATATTGAATAGTATTTGAGGTAGTAATGGCACTAATACTTGCTTAACACATGCTAATATATTTAGGCTTTCATGACTGTTATTCAGATTGTTTTTGTGGCTATTATTGTAAATTAATACATTCTGAATAGTTGGTATTTATAAAGATGGTCGATATATATATTTGCAGTCCAGGCCAAATGTTCTTTCTGGTAAAAATGTTAGTGTGTTAAATCTTACAAGTCAGGGCTTAGACTGACTCACATCCACAGCAACATTAACAGGAGCAGTGTAATCTTGTGATGGGTCTGCTGCTTCACTTTCTGTGACTGTTAACAAAGTGTTTAACATGTTTAATCATTTTTCATTCGCATTATATTTTCCAGTTTCTTATTATGCCAACTTAATGTTAAGTGTGCTCAGTAATGTTTCAGTGAAAGATTCGCACAGTCCTTCTGTATTTACGTTTTAGTAAACGTTGTTTACATATTGTTTTCCACATTTGCTAACATCTTATCTCTAAAGATTTGTCTCAAGTTCAAACACCTTATGTTACCTCAGTGTTTAGAGGGAGATAAGAGCAGCTTGGAAACATATTTAGGAAAATGCAGACTAATATACAGCACACATCTATTTACACAACACAGCATCAGCATATTAGGTCATTGTTGCCTCTAACAATTTTGTTCTCACTTGCTGTCTTAGGAAAGAAATTTGGGAGTAGTCATTTCCCCTCACTTTGTTTCTTTTTCTTCTTCTTCCTCTCATTCTTTTACTGGTATCCCGATTATTGTTGTAAGCGTCGCAACTCCAAAATTCACCACACTCACATAACTGCTTCTGTCTGCTGAGTCCACTCTCTCACAGCCAATTAGTGTTTGGAATTGCTCCTAGACAACCAATCAAATCATGCAAATTGCATGTATATTGTGCTCATGGGAGGTTTGAGCAAAGACATGTGCCAGAGCTTGTCAGACAGGCCAGATTCAAACAGACATGTAGCACAGATTTGGCATATATCTGAATTAATAATAATAATAATAATAATAATAATAATAATAATAATAATAATAATAATAATAATAATAATAATAACAATACAGTGTCACCTTCGATCCAAAACACCATTCGCTCTTGCCAATGGCCCTGATTGCAACTGTTGCAATCTATTTTTTTGCACACAATATCATACGCACTGAGAGGTAAGTTAAAACATATATCAAAATGGGAATTTATACTATGGATAGTGCTGATACAAGTCTCTGAATACCTGGAGATTATTATTATTATTATTATTATTATTATTATTATTATTATTATTATTATTATTATTATTATTATTATTATGTGTTTGCAATTCTTTGCCAAGCTTTATTGGAAATACTTCTTGTTTTATTCAGATTTGGGGAAGCTATTCTTCCTGTTCATGTGTCTTTTGGCAAGACATTGCTAGTCTATTCAGCATTCATGATTACATTAAGAATAAACATTAATTAAGTGTTATCTAAACAGCTACCCATAGGCTATGTGGACCTCATGCATGTGGCATGATAAAAACTTGCTTGTTGCCCCCACCCCCTAAGGTCTTACCCAGTGTATTGTTCAGGATAATTAGCCATCATTCTTTTACAATGAGCTAGGGATCCTGACAGGATAAAAACAATGATATGTATTTTATTTATAGCTATACAGAAGTACTTTTCGGGATCAAAATACAAACCACCTTTCTTCAATGCACCCTTACTAAATCTAAACTAAACACTGACAAAAAGAGCAATGTGAAATCCGACTCTCCAACTCAGGTAGACAGGGCTGCTAAATTTGTTCCACCTTGGTGCATCACCAGTTTCACTAATGATCTCTTTAACAACAAAGAAATTTTAATTAGTAAAAGTGGCTGTTGATCAGTTGAAAAGTGATTGCAAATTTATAATAGAGATCCATAGCCACTGCAGCCCAGAATTTTCAATACTCTCATCTAACACCTAATTAATACATGCAATTCAATACATAACAGTGAGAACTTCTTTGTTTACTTGTCACAGTAAACAGCACATTCTCACTCGCCTACCTGTCATTCACACTAAATCTGATGTGACTTAATTCGAACAGTTAATAATTCCAGACAGAAAATATGTACAGTTTAAGAGTCTTATAATAGCACCCAAATCAGATGGCTGTTTCTGTTGCTTGGTAACTCCAAAGTGATGATGACAGCCTAATTACCACCCTGTGTTAATCTAGCTGAAATTTTTTATTCCTTTAGCAACAATGAGAGTTTGGATATTATGTTGAATGAATAGTAAAATTCATAAATTGTAGTATATGGAAATCTTCACATTTGGATCAGTAATATTTCAGCGGACCACAGATCAACTTGAAAAAAAGTTATTGCCCTGAAAATCATTACAGGTACAGAGATTGCATCTGCAGAAAAAATAATGAGAAATCTATCTTAATTTTAACTTAATATTGTAGTAGTAAAGAACTAATATTATTCAATATTGACTGCATATTTGCAGCTCGAATGCCTTAATTGCATTTGAAGATCTCAACAGAAATATATTTATTTTAGTATTGTTGTGCGCTCACAAATTCTCATCCCAGTCAGAAGGACATTTAGTTCCGACACACTCAGCATAATCACATTACATCTTACAGTATGACAAACGGCAGGTTATGCGGGTGATTCTCACTCTTCCTGACAGTTAGAGACAGTGAAATAGAACACTAACTATTTATTTAGCGCTTGCTACATTGTGTAACTGTGCTTCCATGAACACTGTATAACTCTTTTGTGTGAATGCAGACACATCCTGAGAACTTTCTGACCATATGGCGTAGTTTTTTAAAATAGATATAAGTTCATCTGTATAGAAATCACTTCTCCCCCACATCTTCTCATGTGATCATTAGCAAAAAGGAAGTTTATAGTCATTTTCAGTTTACTGTGGCACTTGATGCTGACCTGCTCCTCTGAGCTATAGTTTGCAATAAAGTTATAAGGCCACAGTGAGATGCTATTTGTGGATCTGTGGTGTGATGTAATGGCTGCCACATACACCTTTACTTCAGATGAAGACTTGCTCACCCAGTAGGTGCGAGAAAGTGCATCTTGTCCTGCCCCAGGCTGCCGGGCTGTACTCCAACATAGTCAGCATAAAGTTGATTTGGCTTTGGCTATGGGATCCACTTGTGTTTTGTGAAGCTTTAACCAGATATGGGACACCACTCTCTTGGGTATATGCGTTGCAAACTGTCTCTTTCGCTCTCTCTCTCTCTCTTTATATATATATATATATTGAATCATTGAATATACACTATATTGCCAAAAGTATTCGCTCACCCATCCAAATAATCAGAATCAGGTGTTCCAATCACTTCCATGGCCACAGGTGTATAAAATCAAGCACCTAGGCATGCAGACTGTTTTTACAAACATTTGTGAAAGAATGGGTCGCTCTCAGGAGCTCAGTGAATTCCAGCGTGGAACTGTGATAGGATGCCACCTGTGCAACAAATCCAGTCGTGAAATTTCCTCGCTCCTAAATATTCCACAGTCAACTGTCAGCTGTATTATAAGAACGTGGAAGTGTTTGGGAACGACAGCAACTCAGCCACGAAGTGGTAGGCCACGTAAACTGACGGAGCGGGGGTCAGCGGATGCTGAGGCGCATAGTGCGAAGAGGTCGCCAACTTTCTGCAGAGTCAATCGCTACAGACCTCCAAACTTCATGTGGCCTTCAGATTAGCTCAAGAACAGTGCGCAGAGAGCTTCATGGAATGGGTTTCCATGGCCGAGCAGCTGCATCCAAGCCATACATCACCAAGTGCAATGCAAAGCGTCGGATGCAGTGGTGTAAAGCACGCCGCCACTGGACTCTAGAGCAGTGGAGACGCGTTCTCTGGAGTGACGAATCACGCTTCTCCATCTGGCAATCTGATGGACGAGTCTGGGTTTGGCGGTTGCCAGGAGAACGGTACTTGTCTGACTGCATTGTGCCAAGTGTAAAGTTTGGTGGAGGGGGGATTATGGTGTGGGGTTGTTTTTCAGGAGCTGGGCTTGGCCCCTTAGTTCCAGTGAAAGGAACTCTGAATGCTTCAGCATACCAAGACATTTTGGACAATTCCATGCTCCCAACTTTGTGGGAACAGTTTGGAGCTGGCCCCTTCCTCTTCCAACATGACTGTGCACCAGTGCACAAAGCAAGGTCCATAAAGACATGGATGACAGAGTCTGGTGTGGATGAACTTGACTGGCCTGGACAGAGTCCTGACCTCAACCCGATAGAACACCTTTGGGATGAATTAGAGCGGAGACTGAGAGCCAGGCCTTCTCGTCCAACATCAGTGTGTGACCTCACAAATGCGCTTCTGGAAGAATGGTCAAAAATTCCCATAAACACACTCCTAAACCTTGTGGATAGCCTTCCCAGAAGAGTTGAAGCTGTTATAGCTGCAAAGGGTGGACCGACGTCATATTGAACCCTATGGATTAGGAATGGGATGTCACTTAAGTTCATATGCGAGTCAAGGCAGGTGAGCGAATACTTTTGGCAATATAGTGTATATATATATATATATATATATATATATATATATATATATATATACATATATATATATATATATATATATATATATGGAGAGAGAGAGAGATAGATAGATAGATAGATAGATAGATAGATAGATAGATAGATAGATAGATAGATAGATAGATAGATAGATAGATAGATAGATAGATAGATAGATCATCTGGAATTGATCAGTTGTTTCAAGAATCAGCTTATTCACCTGCATCACTGAATCTGATCACTTTCATTACAATAATATTTCATTTATTAAAAGTTTCTAAAGAAGTGTGCTCTACAATAGAGAAAACTTGCACTGCTAAGCTTGATTTGGAGACTTAACTTCACTACTTAAGACTCTGTTTCAAGAATGATTCATAGCCTCTATGTTTATGGCACAAGGGTATTTTATTATGATCCCTTTCATGTACCCTGAGACAGCTGAGATTTTGCTGTAGTAAATCCATATTTTAAAGGGGCCAAGGCCTCTCTCTCTCTATTACCACTGATGCTCTTGGAACACAAGCTGTCCTAATGTCCAGAGTAATAAATCATACTATTCCATATATCCTATTCCTAACAGCTTTCTCTGACTTATGACCATGTGATATGGGGCCTCTGGCAGCCAGTGCATTGCTCTGTTCTTAGATGAGCTGTAGGGTGGCACACAGTCCCAGTATACAATAGACTGACTTGCTCTTTCGTCTGTATTAAATCTTCATGTCATGTGTCATCTTGTGTGACTACAAAAATAACCCAATAAAACTATACAAATAAAATGGAATTGAATATTCAAAATGTCGCAGGGTATATATGAATTTAGCAGCTTTCTTGAGCAGGTGGAAGAGATGTGTCTCAAATGTCAGAAATCATTTATTATTTCAAAACCCCCAGGGACGTCAGTGAACCTGCAGTGCATGGTTTTGAAACCATTCTTGCAACTCGGCAGTCATAGAAGGATTCTGCACTGAATTTCTTTTTTTTTCTACATTCAACACTTGTTTTCAGACAGCCCTAAGCAATGCTAAACTTCAATTGGATCATTTATGTCCAACCATGGTTTTGACTGGTTCACTATATTTTTGGTCAACGATTCAAAGATTCAGTTACAGTCTCTGTGGAATTTCTCATGTGGGTTTTTTTTTCTTCCAGATATTTCTGTGTGTTCTATGTCCCAAAAACAGGCCTGGCATGCACATACACACTTGTATATAGTAAACTTGGTTGAAATACAAAAATCCTGTAACTAATTTAGCAAAAGTATTCAAATTAAATGTATGTCTATTACAATAGTGCAGTGTTTAGAACAACACCAATTAATCTGTAGTAAAATGGTTTACTACAGTGTGTGCTAATAGTGCTAATAATGCCATTCCAGTGGTCAGGTTAAAAATTTCCTTTTGAATAAACTGGTCTATAAATCACAGAAATGCTGATTTGCATATTTGATCTATTTTCTGCATGGCAGGCTGAGTAATTAAATAAAAGTTGCTTTTTAATCTACTTATCTTAATACCATGTGCAGGATGCCACAGTCAACTAAGAGGTGTATGGTGACAGCAGGGCAGCAGGGTGACCTTGCAGATCAGCAGGACTATCTAAGTCCTGCCATGATCCTGATAACCAGCATCTTGTTGATTAATGGCAGGGATAGACAAGAGACTTAAACACAGATAACCTTGCGCTTTTCCATGCAATTCCCATTGGCTGTGTTTTCCTTTTGCAATTCCTTTCTGACCAAACCCTCTTCACAGGACACATAAATGCACTTAAGGGGTGCAACCAACACAGATGGCTTCCCAAAGCATTTGCCAACCTGCAAATTTCTTCCTAGTTCAGTCTCACCCAGTAATACCTGTAATAATTTGAAGCCCTAATTTGGTGCTGATAATTTATGAATCTCGGAAATATTACAGTTAAAATAACATCTTTTCTGACATTGCTTCACTTCTTTGGTAGACACAACAGATGGGGAATATTTGGGTGTGAAATACTGGCTGCTTTTTCCAAGATAAATTGCCATAAATGGACATGTTTTCTCACCAGAGGCCTCTTACAGGAGACAATATTCAAATGAGCTTACTAGATTAGGCTTCGGAGTCATACTAAAGCAAATGCAGGGCAGGTGTCAACACACCAGAGAAGTAAAGGGAGAAACAGATGAAAGGAAGGAACAGATTTTTATGCCATAACTTATCAACTTCCCAGGCCACCCACTCACATGCTTCGAAAATTTGCCTGAGCTCTGTGGGCACGCTGCTTATCTTTTCTCACTGAGCTCCCTTTAGCTTGGCTGACATTGACGCTTTTTCTGTAATGTTTTTGGGTTAACATAAAAGCTATATGCCAGGTTATGAGTACAAGTTATTGATGTTAATGATATGTTTCTCATGTTTTACCATTCCAAAGAATTTATCATTCAAAGAACCCAATGAAAACAAACATTAAATAATTTTTTTGTATATGTGTTCATTCATTCATTCATTCATTCATTCATTCATTTATTCATTCAGCCAGTCAGTTAGGTAGACATTCAGTCAGTCAGTCATTCATTCATTCATTTATTCATTCATTCTTTATCTTGTTCAGGTTACAGTAGATCTGAAGACTAGTCCACAAACACTACCTGAGGGCATGTCTGTTGATGAGATAGGAGTCCATTGCATGGCACCATGTACACAAATTCACACATTCATTTACAACTAAAGGCAATTTAGAGTAGACAATCCAAACTTGCTTGGACACACAGAACAGGCACAGAAACTTTACAGATGGCAACCTGATCTAATCATAAGGATGGGCATCTCATGTTATACTCATGAATAAAACAGCCTCTTACAGATACATCTGCTTACTTGAATATGTTTATAGGCAGCTGGAATTGCACCAGAGAGGGCACCCATGAGCAATAAAACACTACCCTAGCAATCTTAATGAACTTAACCCACTTGGCTATATTTCAGCAGCAGAGTTGCAACAAGTGAGTCAGTGGTACATTCAAGGTGTTCAGGGTTGCACTTAAGGCACATATGTTGTCCTGCAAGAGCCACTCAGGGGCCATATAAAATGCAATTATTGCATGTTTATTGGATACTTGTAAAATCATGTCAGAAAGCTCTAGGTAGAAAAGGTCCATCTGTGCAGAAGCGTGCAAACACTGTCATCAGTACTCTTGTTAGAAAAAGTTTGGTCTGACCAACTACCAGCAGCCAAAACTCTGGGTGATGGTCAAATTAAGCCCCAGCACCACCAAGTTGCCACTGTTGGGCCCTTGAGCAAGGCCCTTAACCCTCTCTGCTCCAGGGGCACTGTATCATAGCTGACCCTGCGCTCTGACCCCAACCTCCAAGGATGGGATATGCAAAGAAAAGAATTTCACTGTGCTGTAATGCATATGTGACAAATAAAGGCTAATTATTATTATTATTATTATTATTATTATTATTATTATTATTATTATTATTAAAATTAATAGGCCATCTTTGCCAGCTGATAGAAAGGAAAATAACACAGTTATTTGATCACAATCAACAATACTCTAGACATCTAGGTAAATATTTAACTGCAATGTTTATGTCTGGTGATCACAATGCAATGGTGTTGGTTACAGTGTTTATGACAAAGCGATAAAAAAACAGACAGGGAATCTGAGGAAGAAATGTGTGCTGATGCTATATAGATTTTTGACAACAGTCAAATTTTAATTCCATTGCACAACCAACCCAGTCAGAGTCAATTATTTTTCAGCCTCAGTTCCTTACTGAAATTACAGAGATGTCTTTGCAAAACATCAAGAGTGGAACTGAGACAGGAATTTAATGAAAATGACTGACGTGCCTCTTAATATTTAGCTCTGAAAGATAGCATGTAAAATGTTCAGAGAATGTCATCCATTTGTACCTAACTAAAACGATGTGCAATAACTCAGCTATTTACACTGCATCCTGAAAAAAGACTCAGCTGCTGCAAAATCTTGTGAAATAACACTTGACAGCATTATTTCATATGTTTTATTCTATATCCTGCATCATGGGACAACCCACTTTCTTAATAAGATCTTATCAGTGTAGGATAGTTTTAAAGATGTGATAAGTAATTAAAGAAATACCGATTAAAAACAATGTGGTGATTGGGCATGGGGTGAGAAGGGAGTGAATTTCTGTTATGACCATAGCGTTTAATATTCTCTTATAATTCCTGAAGTGTGCTCCATATAGGGGAGCCTAAGGGCCAATAAAGACTAGGATTCATTTATTTGATGCTTAATTAATATGTTGTCTCATCCAAAACACACATTCCATGAATTTTACAGGAAAAGACAATTAACTGTGGACAGAATCATGCATATCTAAGGCACACCTCTGTTTTAGGCAAACTCCACCCTGCCACATAACTGTCTCAGTAGCACTTACGTCTGTAGACATGTCATATGTCAGAATACAAGTGCACACAATTCTATTATTAATCCCACGTGTACACATAACGCAACTCTAAATAAGGCCCTTTGTGCTTTTATCAGTGGAAATGAATGCTGACTGTTAAATATAATGTCTTTCATGTTTGTTTTTTAACAAATCACCGTGTGTCATGGGAAAATGAAAGGTCCAAGCTTCAGAGCTTTATTCATATTTATTGCATTAGTTATAATACTATAAAACAACAAACAATAAAATGAAAGGTACTGAGATAAAAAAAAAAGTGAAAGAACCGTAAAACTCAGCCTTTTACAGTCATTTCCTTCCTTCCTTCCTTCCTTCCTTCCCATAATTTAGTCAAGGTCAATTCCCAAACTCCACATAGGGCTCCCCATCACGTGACTGCCAACAAGGAGGATGAAGGCTATCGTGTGCTTCTTCCGAGACACATTAAGCCAGCAGACCGTATCTTTTCAAACTGCTGCTCGTGCAATGTCAGGGGGCGTCCTAACACACTCATAGGAAAGTCCTTATCTTCCCACTTCCTTATGCATGAACTCACAGATGCCCATGATTTGCCAGAGTCACTGTGATAGATGGGAAGACAGTAAATTTATTCCTTAATGGATCTTTCACATTCATATAACAAAATGCACACCCATTTGCCCTTTATGCATGATAACTTAAAGCTGTACACACCCAATCAGATATTAATAAGTTGTGAGTATAAGTTTAATCTTGCTTGTCAATCCTACTAAGACCCTGTTGTGTTAAGAAAGTACTCAATACAACAAAATAACACATTTTAGAAATAAGAGACACATGTATATTGATATGTTGATGTGTTTATTAATAATAATGATAATTATTTTTTTCTTTACCAATTAGAGCCTAATTTAACACTTAAAATACAGTAAGCGCATCAAGATAAGATAAAGACTTTCTCTAGATTCATGACTACATTACATTCTACAACATTTCTATATGTCTGAACTGATACATCAAAGTATGCACAGCCACAATCCATTCTCATTTATAATGCATTAAACTCATACCTACATTCATGTCTAGGGTTCGTTGCTTGTGTTGTCTCAAGAAGAATAATCATTCTGTGTGACATGCTGCGTGCACTGCTGTGAAACTAAGAGCTCATCAGGGTAGGCATCCTACAGTATCCTGTACTCTGAATGTCCGTGTTTTCTTTATTGACTTGCTATTTACTCTGTGTTCCAAGTAGTGATATATAGATCCCGTATTACACTACATCAAATTCAGATAAGGACATAAAGTTTTTTAATTAGAACTGGAACCAAACTTTAGATGAGTCCATAGTTCTCTCCAGTGATATGGTTGGGCATAACGTCTTTACACTATATGAAGGATTTTAAAAGCAGTCCCTTTGGCATTCCCAGATCTAGATCAATTAAAGGAAAGGATGGTTTTGCAAGACAGAGAATGTATACTTTTTAAACGGCATATTGATTAATGGTGTCTGATAAACTATCAAAAGTTCTTGTTATACAGTATATCAATATTGAATTTACATAAAAAAGAACAAATAGATAAAAAAACAAAAAACCCAGATAAATCCACACTGGCAGAATCCCAGTGAGTCATTAATCATAGGTGATGTGAGTAGTGGAATCACTTTCAGCATCAAAGGTAGAGGTACAAGACAATCTGGAAAGTAACTGCCACGAGCTCCTATGTCAACAGCAAGAAGATAAACAGATCACAGTGATGGATGAGAGAGAATAGGAGAGAAATAAGTATAAAGTGAGATGTGTGGAGGACACAGAAATGCTGAAACTTAAGTTTTAGTTATTGATGGAAAACTCCTAATCTCCACTTTATAGATGAGTGAATAGTATCCACTTCCCAGTTTTATTAAAACTACTTTGTTTTATGAGAAATCTGTGCCTAGTTAAATATAGTTGAATTATGATTTTATACAAATAATATATAAAAAGGTATTTTAACCCATCCAAAACTTTAATATTACCTCTGGTATCTTTTAATGCCAGGTCAGTTTATAGGGCAGTGAGTAGCTCAAGTGGTTAAGGCTCTAGACCGTTGACTGGAAGATTGGAGTTCAAGCCCCAGTACTGCCAAGCTGCCACCATTGGGCCCTTGAGCACCCTGCTTCAGGGGTGCTGCATCATGGCTGACCCTGCGCTCTGAACCCAACCCCCAAGGATGGGACATGTGAAAAAAAATAACTTCACTGTGCAGTAATGTATATGTGACAAATAAAGACAATTTAACTTAGTATGATCTTCTAACACAGGTCGAGTCATATCTGTGTAAGACAATGTTGTATGAGAAGCATGGTGAAATATTTAGTTTTTAATTTTTTTGGTTTATTAGAAAAACACACATATACTGCTAGGAAAGAAATCAAGGAAATACACTATTTTGAGAAATCTGCTGTCATCTGATACTTCAAAAATAATTGTAGAGTTTGGAAAAAAAAAACAGCACAGCACTTGAGGATGCAAAGTGTTTATAAAGCAAATTCATCAACTACAGATCTGTAAGCACTTTTCCTTCACAGGTACACAATATGAAATATGCACAGAAGTGTCCAAAATTCTGGATAAAAATTGATGCTGAAAATTGTTAACTTAAAAAAGCTACACATGTTTCTGGTGTTTGAGGTGAGTTCTATGAAACTCTGAATCTGGTTCAAGACGTTCACTGCTTCTTTTATTAGTCTTAGTGTGTCACGCATTATTCAGCCATTGCTTTTGTGTGTGTATGTTGTAAGGATTGGGAGTTTATGAAGCTCAGAAATGTTTTTGGTGAAAAAAAAGACATGCCATGTCCCTGTGAGAGTTGTAAGAGTTTAGGAGTTTATTCAGTAAGAGCCTATTCTCCTCTCTCAAGGGTTTTCTCATGGTTTCAGACATTTGTAGAGCTCAGGACAAACCGCCTTTCCTTCAGATTAGTGCCTCGGTTGGGATAACCAGTCTGAGCCTTTCAGGGCTCAGGAAATTGATTGAATAACATTTGTGTTCTTCAAGGCATGCAGTGCACTACCACGCTGTACTGACTGCTAATTGGAAATCACTCGCCAGCCACATTGGCCTTGACAACTCACCACAATGATGTTGAAGAGCCTTTCAGAGTGGGAAATATCCTGTAATGTGCTGGCTATTAATCTGCTTATTTTTGTATATATTATGCATCAAAAATACAGAGTGGAATAAGATGATAATTTTGTTATTCAGACCACAAGCATTTCCAACAAAGCAAAGACAGACCAAAAACATTAGAGGAATGAGCAAATATTGAGAAAGTATGACAAGTATCCTCCCAACAATTTGATGCCACCACCATTCTTGAATGACGGCAAAGGTCAATACAAACTATACAGCAGACTGCAAGCATGTTTGTGCAAACTGGAGGCCAACAGGGGAGAATCATTTTTCTGACCTATGGTCTTTGGGGACTACCAGCTACTTAAGGCAAATAACATAGCTGAGCCTTCAGCAGTCCAAGCTGTAGAGTGAACTAGGGGACTGTTAATCAGTGACTTTGCTGGGAATGTCTGTCAGGAAGGAATGCTGTTTCTCCTACAAGTATTTCCCAAGAATTTAAAGGTAGATGCCTTGCAATGGAGCATTTTATATTGCTGAGTCTTCCATAGGCTTGGGTGTAGTTTTGTGGTCATTACTCTTTACTGACTACTCAGTAAAGCAGGAGAGCAACCATCCATATACAGTGGAACCTCAGCCTACGATTGCCCTCCCTTATGAATTTGTGAACTGAACCGAATGCTGGCTAAGTTGTGCGTACATTGTTTGCGTCAATGGAAAGCCAAGCAAAGCTGACTGAGGCAAGTTTACAATTTTTACTATTTTTTTTCAGTCAGCGAAAGCTGTTTCAAAAGAGTCAACCCACGATACCAACGTTGCCTTCAGCATGCATTCAAAAGCTACTTGATTTTTTTGTGTTTTTTTGTTGACAGATTGGTGAAGTGGGTAGATTTGTTCTATTTTTAGCCCAAGCTTGGTGGCACGACTTCCTGTGAGGACCCTTGACATTACTGCTTGGCTTGGGTCAGTTCTTTGTAAGCAGTCATGCAGTTTACATACACTTTGTATTGGTAATATTGGTAATATTTTTGAACAGATTATCTACATTTACATTATATCTTAAAAATTTGTTTCGCAATACAAATTTTTGCTTTAAGAACTCGCCCCCAGAACGAATTAAATTTGTCTGTCACTGTAGTGGTTGAAAGCCTAATCTTATATTTAAATGAAATTACATTGGGTGTTTATACACAGAGCAGAGCAGGGTGACTTATGAAAGGTCAAAACTTGTAATGGGCTCGTAGAGGTTTTTTTTATATGGTATTCAAGAAGAGAGAAGAATACATAATTATCAAAATGGGTAAATTGTTCAAGATTTTGTACGGTAAATATTTAATTGCTATCATGCAAGAGCACAGCCTTGAAGCCTCCTTCATTCTATTTATATTCATTTATATAAATGGGCTACTAATACAGTTTATATGAGCACATAAGTACTACATAACAATTATGAATGCACAATAAATGTAGTAGGGATTTGGGGAGCTTTAATGTCATTCCTTTCATCTGCCATGTTGGATGGCAATGAATGGGGAAATATTTTTTAAATAAAAATCCTTCTAATTGAAAGCAACCTTGCCATTTCATTAAAGAGTCGTTCAATTCAGGGTGATTTATTAAATATATGTTAAGTTATTACACTACAAAAAATGTAAGATGATAGGTGTGTATCTCATCCACACCAGACAGCCCCTCCAGAGGGAAACTTCACCTGAGTTTTTAAAATCTCCTTTGGCTGTGATTTTCACTCCCTGTCAAAGCACTATAAAAAGCATATGGACTTTTTATAGATATGAAGCCAAACATTCTTGTAAGTTCTGACTTGTGCTTTCTAGCCTTTTGTGATTTTTTTTTTGCCTTTGTTGCCTAGCCCTTGCCTGATTTTGATGCTCTGCTCTGCCCCTGTGTGCATTGTGATTTGGGATATGTCTGCAGTCTTGATGTTTTGTTAGCAGTTCTGGACAGTTTTGACTGAGATTCTGTTCAAGAAACATTGCCCATGGATCCTTATACTGCGCCTGAGCATTTCATAGAAGATATGAAAATATGATTTAAACTAATAATTAATAAAATGATCAATATAACACATTTTTAAAAAAAGTGTATCTCTTTTGGCATATTTTGACATAAAACTTAAAAATAATAATGTACTATAAATAATCTAGCATTACCAGCACATGTACTGCGTTATAAATCTGTTAAGAAAGGCCCAGTATACGTATTATTATAGGTAATGGTGGTGGTGGGGTAAGAGTTATCATAGTCCCATCCATAGTTACTGTCTTAAATCAAGAAAAAGAACACAGAATATACTGGAAGAGGACAATGTTGAGAACAACTAGTGAATCAATATTACGACTTCACAGAGCTCAGAGGCCAAACTGTACTGTAGACTTTACTGTATGTAGCTGTGACATAACATGTAACCAGCGATTAGTTTGAAGGAAACACCAAGTAGATTTGGCGCAGAGGTGCTGACAAAAGAGAACAATGGCTCAGATCAAGTTCAGGGAAAGGAAACAGAGATTTCTCTTCAGTCCTGTGGAAGTGGATCAATCTTAATTAAGGGATCAATTCCCTTTAACCCTGCATCTCAGGTGTGCTTTATCAAATTCCCAGTCAGGATTAGGAATCCCTCTACATGCTTCTGTATTGCTGGGGATCATAGATAATTGTCGTAAAGCAATTTTTAAATTATTTACAATTATTTTACACAATCTTGCGCATATTTTTACAATATCTGGCAAACAGCAATGTATTGTTACTTTCATATGAACCAAACAGAAGCTTTAAAATCATGTCTCTGTATGACTAATTAAAGGGTAAAAGAAAGGGGCACTGGTAATCATTACACATTTTAGGATGGGTAAAGTAAAGGATACACACCTTCCACAGATTTTGAGTATCACTATTTCCTCGTTCAACTGATGTTGCATTGCTGTGCATCCTGAGGTATGTCAAAATCCACTTGCAGAGCTGCTCCTTCATTTTGACTGAAAGCAGACATGGCTTTGATATAAGCTTTAAAAACCAAAGCTGATGTGCACTGTAGTAAAGTGTGAATAAGAATGAAACTGCTATAGGCATAATCAATCATGTGAATAGTGAATGTGTGAAAGGAGGGAGGGGTCAGTTTAATGCATTACCGTGAGTGACTTATAGTAAGAAGACTTGCATAAAATAAGCTTTATATTTTCATGATTTATATCTATGTATATGCCTAGAGCAGTGATTTACAGTAGCAAGTAGAAACGCTTTACAGTACTCAAGTATGTGTTGTTCAACTTGTATTTCACCCGACAACTTCTATATATCTAACCAAATGTTTATAACTTGCTTTTTACTATTAATTTTTTAGTCTTTCCTTTGCTAAAATAAACTAAACCTAAAAACTAAATATTTTTAACCAGAAGAGGAAATTAATAAGGTACATTTTGATGGTTCTGATGTCTTAATGATGCCATGATTTACTCCCAGTCTAATGTTATAAAAGGTACAATATTGTGCTAGTAGCAGAATTTGTCATTTAAAAAGCCAGCCCTCAAATTATGTATATAATTGATGATAGTAATGACTTGTGGTGTAACACAAGGCTCAGTGTGTAACAGACATGCCGGCCCCAGTTTTGCCTACCTGATATTAATGCCAGTTTTCTGATTTACGTTCTGCCTTTTTGTCTGCCTGAGTTAATTAAAGTGGCATTCCACTTTCTCTCTGCCTCTGGGGTCTTCTTGTTACACAGTGCTTGGTCCTATTCTATTTTTCCTCTGTGCTTGCTTTCTTATAGTAATAAATATAATTTTACATTGACAATTCATAGCTTTAAATGCACCTAGAGTGGTAATAAAAGACATGGCTATTAGTTTGCAAGATTTTATGCAATGAGTAACTTCTCAGACACAATAATGTTCAACAACACTTAAATGGAAATGGTTATATATATGTTAAACATCCCCGTCAGTGCAAATGACTTAATTATATGAAACACAGCTAATTGTCAGTTAAGGACAACTAAAGTACAGAGAATAATAAATATAGCAAAATTGTTCAAATATCTACAATCTCTATTCCTCCATGCAAAACATCTACTAAGTAGGGATATACAGATCCATGTACTTAGAGATGCAAGTTTACATTCTGTACACTAACAAAACTTAACAAAAGACAAAACAAAAATTTCTATGGCTTAGTCTTACACGGCCATGCCAATGTCTTGACTTTATTTATGGAGGATTTTGCAAGTCCAGCAATCAGAGTGACTCTTGTAACCTTGAGGGAATTGAAGACAATTTGCCAAGAAGAATGAGCAACAATTGAACCATAATGCTGCAAAACCTAATTACTTCTTACAATAGACATCTCAAAGCCATAATTGGCAACACTGGCATGTTGTTACTTTTGTTGTGTGAATAATTTCCCCTACCAGGTCTTTTTTTTTTTTAAATTATATCTTTGTTTATGCATATGAATGCATATTTCTTATATGTATAAGTCAAAAGACATTTTGTATATTTTAAGGGAATATATTTAGTAGAAGTATATCAAATATCTAAAAACAAGTGTCTAAATAATGATTTCTTCTCACCGTTAATGCTGTTTGCAAATAGGTCTGTCACAGAGCGATATTTGTAACTGAACCAAGAAATCTGTGGAGAAAAACTAGACCTTGGCTTATCACAGCCCACACATGACCATGGAAAAGAGGTGCTTTATAAATGTATAAAGTTTGTTTATCACAGAATCTGTAGGAGGATGGATTTTGGATTTTGGAGGTTCAGGTATTATTTGTGTCACTACCACCACAGAAAACCATTAAACAGGAGTGAAAATATACCTAAGAAAGTAGAAATGCTTTATGTTATATGCCAGTTGTGGTGACTAACTTGGAGAAGGCACTGAAGCAAGAAGGCACTGAAATATTCATTTAAAAATCTGTGTGATGAAACAGTTTTTGATGCTTTTAGCTTGAAAGCCAAAAGGGGATTCATTTTTGCTAAGTTTAGTTTCGGGATTAAAATGTAGAAGAAAATCCACACAGAATATAAACATCTATATAGGGAAAACAAAATGAAGTGAGGATTGTAGAAACTCTGACAAAAGAAAATATATACTTTTTTCAGGCATGCAAGTAAACATAGGAACTCTTGCCTCTATTGTACTCTTTTGACTTGACCGTTTACAAATGGACCCAACACACATGAAACAAAACACTCTGGGCCTCACCTTCAACTGACCTTCCTCAGATTTAGACATTAATGTAACCCTGCCCCACCTACCTATCAGATGTGCTACAGATCAATCAGACAAAAGTAAAGGCTGCTGAAAGAAAAGATATAAAATTAAATTTTGATCTTTCATATCACTCCTTATAAAAAAATCCTCCCGTGACACCTGCTGAAACATCCTTCTGAAAGCAAATAACATCTGTATCTGATGCAAGCTCCATAATATTATTTCTACACCTGATGACTTTCTTTGAAGAGAGAATTAATTAGATTAATGATGGTGGTTTGCTTTAGACTTGGAATGATGGTCCTGTCAGGTGACATCTACATCTGCTCCATGCAGAGTATCCACAAGCTCAGTGCTTTAGTCCTCTGGTATTTACCTGTATACTTAGACTCTCAGTGAGAGTTCATACCCTCACATTGTTTTCAGTAACACTGCTACAGTGTACTGATGACGCACTACTCAGTTTCACCTTTCCTCTCTTACTTGCTCATGTTTCTGCACAGATTTCACCATGTCTGGTGGGCTTCTTGCCATGTATAGCAGCTCATCACTTGATACTATTTCCTGTATATCCCTGGAGAAGCAAGCCTCCCCACCAAGACAGCATGGTCAGGTATGTTCTGTTAAAATCTGAGCAGGTGTATATTTCATGTATTATTTACATGACCTAATATTAAATGCATTTTGTGTAGGGCTACATATAAGCTTTTTAGCCGTTATCTTAATCGGCTATCTTTATTTAATATTAAATAAAAGGCATTTTTACAAGGTAACAATAATAATAACAAAGACTCGCAAAGAAGGTGAAAATAAATCCAGCATTCAAGCTCTGGATTAAATGGTTAACTCAACATAATGGGTTAAATGAACAGCATTCGGTTTGGTTTGATCAGAGGTCTTCAGTCTAATCTGAAAAGGCCCAGTGTGGCTTCAGGATTTCATTCCACCCAATTAAGAGTCAAACTTGATAGAGAACCAGATGAACTGATTAAACAAGTGGAATCATGTGTGTGAATCAGGCTCCTGTTTGGTTGGAAGCAAAACCTGTAGCTACACCAGCACTTTGAGGATAAGATTAAAGACCCCTAGCTTAGATTAATTCATCATGTGTTCTCTACAGTAGTTACCCAGCTGTGTGGAAACACAATCATTTTTTGAGCTCAGCTTTCTCCTCTTTTTTGATATCAACAGGACCCATTTCTCTCCTTTTCAGAGTCCATTCAGGCTTGTTCATTTTCGTGTCATCTCAAGACTGTACCACTGAAAACTGAAAGAAAATGATTAATTGGTTCAATAAAATGACAAAAACAAATCTATGATTTTTACACAAAAAAAAAGTATTAGAATAACTTAAATGCTTTATGTTGTATTACATTATATTAATATCATTGCATCATATTAATAGCATTGGAAGTATTTCTTCATAAAAGTAGAAAAAACAGTAATGTTTGCTTGAACTGATTTCAAACTAAATGTGAACATTTTTATTAATATTTTTTGTATAATATCTTGATTTGCATATTCATATTTCTTAACAGAAGGCTGATATACATGCATTTACACATTGGAGTGCTAATTCCGGTTGGAATATTTTAAGGAGTTAGTGGTCATTAAGTATTAATTTTAACATTTAGGTGATATGTAATTTGTACTGTATTGAGATTTTTATAGTTCATTTGAACTTTCTTGCATGATTTTGAAAACACAGGAACAAAAATGGACCATTTCTACTTAACTCAAGACTCTTACCAAACCTCAGTGTGCATCAAGAACCTATCCAGCCTCATTCACCTGACACAAAGAAGACATGCATCCAGACTCCTGTCATCCGTCTCATTCCCTTGCTTTCCAAACAGTTGAGCAACTGGATATTTTCAAATGGCGGTCACACAGAGGTGCTTACACTATATGATACCTTTTCATGCTGTGCAATTCATCCATACACTTCATCATCCGATTCATATGCAATTTAGCCATGACACAAAAACTTGTCTGAAATAGCAAAATCATGTCTATATTGTGCCAGAATGCTATAGTGTAATCCTAAAGTAAATTGCCTTGGATAAAGGCACCTCCTAAACAGTGTAAATATAATTAGGTGTGTTCATAACTGGCAAAGTACCAGTTTATCCATCTGGTTTTGCACATGGATGACAAAGCTGTTTGATTTTCCAAACAAAGGAACAGCTTTACATTTAGTTACGGTCTTTGCAAGTCTGAGTTTTAACTTAGCTCTACTTGAGACAGAGGCTCGTTATAGGCAATAATCATGCAAGAATTTCCTTAAATTCATTTGAACTGCTGAAAATTATTCATTTGTTCACTTTGAATAGCCCACAGTGGTTGACTGAGTATACTTAAGGACTGTGAAAATGATTCATTTAAAACTTTATGTAACAATCTGTATCAGTGTAAATGGGGTATCTGAATGTCACTGGATGAATGGCTATATCAGTGGCAATAGCAAGGTTATTAGATTTGAAGCGATCTGCTGTTGCATTCCTGGGGGATGTGGCAGTAAACAGAGCTGGAGGTGACAGTAATATAGCATTAGATCGGTACAAATTGTGGTTATTGTGAAATGAAAGAGAAAGAGGATCAATTTTAGTCCTAATCTGCCTTAAATGTGTGCCATGAACAGCAATAGCCAGACATGTCCTATCTCCCATACACAAACCACAGTACTGAATGGAAATCGTCCTCTTCATTCTATCTGCTTAACCCTTAAATCATAGCAAACAAATGGATACCGAATTACAGAGGCATTTTAAACTGAATGTACAGTTTTTAATTTTTAACAAAGTCTTTCTTTGTAAATGACAACCCAGTATCACAATATTCATAATACAATGTTCAACAAGAAACACACACACACACACACACAGGTTTGCTTCAGTCCCGGAAATGGCACTGTACACCGTAATCACCTTAATATCTCCTTATTTGAATTACTGTTACCTCTCCATTAATCTTAATATTGCTGTTTTCTGGCCACCAGGCCCTGAAGGAAACTCCATAGAATAGACGGACATGCTCTTAATTCTTCTCCCTTCTGTCAGAACCTCACCCACTGTCTCAGCAGAAAAATGGAGAGAATTAAAAGTAGACACAGCTAGATTCTGAGCTCCTGTGATATCATGCTTGTTGTCTATGATGTGACCAATGCCTAGGCATCCTCCATAAGAGCATGTTGGAAGCATTCACACCTGATTCCACACAAGCTTCATAAAATTTAACCTTCACGTCTTCATTCCCCTTCACTCCCTAAATTAACTGCTACTAAAAGCTGCCAAATGTTCCATTCGATCCATAATGCACCATTCTTGTTTTCTATCCAGTTTAATAATATGCTTTTATATGCACCTCTTTCTGCAGTTTCACTCATCCAGCTACACTACCACTTTTTCACATCTTTTAAGACCACCATTTCATCACTTCCATAATTAATGACTTCTTATACAGCAGTTAGTTTGGGTCCACTGCGAGCAGTGTTAGACATCAGAGGACATGGTACATGATAATTCAGGAATATAACTTTTGGTTTAAAATATGAAAAATCATCAGTTGTAGAAGGTCAGTCCTTAGACTTTCCTGTCTTAACATGCCTTGGATTTATTAGCGGTGGTTTGCTACATACCGAGAGCGACGGAACTATGAGGTGACTTGAAGTCGATCCATTTTCTGTTCAATGCCCAGTGCTTAGTCCTATTCTATTTTTCCTTCATGTTTGCTTTCTCAGAGAGGACATACCTTTCCATACCCCTTATATGCCAATGACACTCAACTTACTGTCACTCAGTTAAAGACATTGTTTAGAATTGCACAAGATACAAATACAAGATTTCACAAAAACAAACCAAAGTGTATATACTTGATATACACTGAGGGGATAAAACTAAATTTCTAGCACTTCTCACTGCTTGCAGATAAACCAATATACTTTACATCCTTGGAGATTCAGTGAATCCTGCCATTTTATATATTTGAGATTTTCTTTTAATTAAAGTATAATTAAATGCATGTTGATTTGATCGTTGATGATTGACGTGAATTTTGTGCTAGTTTTAAATGGTTGTGCATGAAAACATCAATGTGTGCTTTGGTCTGAAAGCACTTTGCATTTTTCTGATGATAAATGACTAAAGAGTTTATTAAATATTAATTTATCACAGATTAATGTGTGGGCAGAAAAGTATTGGAATACTTTCATGTACAAAAGATATATGAACTCATAAAACATGAAAAAACGATACAAATACTACAAATATTTTCCATCGTGTTGTGGAAAATTATGTTCTTTACAATTAATTCTGCATTAGAGGAAATTACATAAATAGGACAGTTACATTTGGGATTACATGGTAAAGTAGGATCAAATCTGATAAATAATCATCTGAATTACTAAACATACTGCATTCAATGAAGAATCAACACTGCTTATTTTATTTCTATAAGCACAACATGGAATAAGTCTATATTCTTTAGATGCAACAGAAACAGATGAATAGGGCCTGTTATTGAAAATGTTACAGAATATGTTAATTATTGCAGCTTTGAGCTCTGTAGATGTAGGGTCATGGCCTGCTTTGAAGCTTTGAGCTTGTTGTAGCAGAGGTCAAAGTTACAAGGGATAGATGTATAAATTTGATCTAAAATGCGCGGCAGTACACTACACCACACACTTACACACTTGAATTGAAATGAACTATAGAGCTGTAAATTTGTGGCTCCAGATTTCATTATCATTTTCTGAAGGGATTTGATTTGTCCATGCTATGTTAAATAAGATATTTAAAAATTTTGCAGAGGTACGTGGATTCATCAGCCAAAAGGCAAGGTATAAATGCCAAAAATAAAAACCTAGAAAATGGAGAAATCAGTGAGATGATACTGCATTGTCAAATATACAAAAAGAGGAAATGAATAGTATCATTGCTTATTGTGAATATTTTGTTTTGGAGTATAATTTTTTATAGAAACTACATCTAACACAGAAAAGAATGCTGAAAAAGCCCCATGAGGTGTCTTGTGTGTGTGTGTGTGTGTGTGTGTGAAGTAGGATCCATGTTATTTGCAAATATAGCACCATCTAAAGTGAACCTCTAACATACCATTAACATTTCATTGTTGAATGTGAAGCAGCTGGGATGAATAGCAACACCTACTGTACAAGTGTGAGGCTACTGTATGTTAGTCTCCCCGAATAGAGTAGGTTGTTCCCTTGAGGTATTGGACGTGTTAGAGTAGTATAGGTAACTTGGGATTGATCTCATTCCCAAGTGATGGAAAAAGGGAGTGTGGGATTTCCGGTTGAAAATTACTCTCCTTTTTCTTACCTGTTGTCATGATCTGTGTGTAAAAATAATAAGTTCAGAGAAATAAGATTCCTCTGCATGATTGTTGGATTTGGTCTCCTAGATAAGATCAAGTAGGAGAGCCTCAAAGAAGGGCCACTGCTCCTCTGAACAAAGCAGAGACAGTTGAGGGTCAACTGACCTACTAAAGCTGTATCACACACACAAACCTCTTGTGGAAACAATCCCTGCAGCAAACCAGGACCTGCTGGAGATAATATATCTCATAATTGGTTTAGGAACGTCTGGTGATCCCTCAGGAGGACTTGGACTCTGTAGCTGTTGATAGAGAAGTCTGGACTGACCTTCTCAACCTGCTGTCACTGTATCCCCTACCAGAGAAATGTAAGAAAAATGAATCAATAAATAAAAAACTTGAACTTTACTTCACTGAGCTGTATTTCTCTTTCCCTCTAATTGGAAAAACCTTATCTGAGATTTCTATGAAGAAGCTGCTGGCTTATATTACACACCAATGCAATGCTGTTAGGCTAGTGTAGAATAGAACAGACAATAACCAGTATAAACTATATATAAGACATCCACTTTGTACAACCACTGGACCATTTAGAGTAAATGATTCAATCACTTCAGTTTGGAACAACCCTACAAATTGCTATTATGGGCAATACAAATTTAAATGTGCCCTGCATAGGCATCATCACTTCCAAATAGACTGCATTGCTGGCATGGGATTTGAACCCTTTAATAGCCCACCACAAGATACATGCCAATACACTATAGTAGAGTTGGTTTCCTATTTTCAGTGCTTTATTTGGCTTCAGATGACTTCAATTTTGAAAGAGTGAGATTTTGACAGTTCTCATATTCGTAAGGAAATTAAACAGCCGACAGAAATCTGGTTATACTGGTGGAGAAGAAGCTCATAGAGCTAAATGACTGATGCACATAATCCAGAGTTCATATCTGGCCTGTCAAACTACACAGTCATCTTGAATTGATTCATAAATATGCTAAAATGAAGACTTCTACTTTACCCATTCAGTTTAGATTTATAGCGTGATTTATGCAGTGATACATGGCAGCTTTTAGCCACATTTACTCATTTTGGCTAAAGCTTGTATTCAAAGTGAGGCAAAATACAATCCAAACATAATGATGTTCAAAATAATCAACAGCAGTGCAAGAGCTGAAATATACATCACCCATATGATGAGAAGAAAGTGCTTGTACAGGTAACCCTGTTTCCATTTTTATTCTATTTTATTCTACTTTTATTCTAATTTTATGACACAGACAGTTGTTGTTGTTGTTGTTGTTGTTGATGTTCTTTCAGCTGCTTCATGTTCGGGGTCACCACAGTGGATCATTTGGTCCACATGTTTTGATTTTGGCACAGGTTTTACGCCAGATGCCCTTCTTTTTTTATGACACAGAGACTGAAAAAACAAAAATAAGTCATAGCGTGTTTGTTTGTGTATGTTCCAAATCAAATTTCAATTTGAAGAAACAGAGGGAAATGCAAGAATAATTTAAGGGCGGTTACAATGGACACAAAGCACTGACTCAACATACAAAGAATAGTCATGAGTATAAATCAGATTATGAGTAATCACATGGATTGATCACAGGAGTGGTGGAGAGGGATGCAAGCAAAATAATTCAATTCAATTCAATCTTATTTGTATAGCGCTTTTAACAAAGAGCATTGTCTCAAAGCAGCTTTACATGAGAAACGACATAAGAAAACAACAAACATATGAACAGACAAACAGACAGACAGTCCTAGATGTTATCCCAAGTGAGCAAGCCTGAGGTGACTGAGGCGGCTGTGGCAAGGAAAAACTCCCTTAGATGGTATGAGGAAGAAACCTTGAGAGGAAGCAAACTCAGGAGGGAACACATCCTCATTTGGGTGACAGCGGAGAGTGTGATTATATTGTGCATTTATGTGTAGTCAGTTGTGTGATGCCGATACAGCATGTGTAGGATATTATGTAAATGAATAAGGAGGTTGTTGATGTCCACATAAGATTGACAGCGGAAAATAAGCTCAATAAGCAAAACACAAACTTGAAGAACAAAGCATGAAGCACATAACAGACAAAAGAGTCTTAGAATCCAAACAAAGAAGAAGCAGGATTGAAATAGAAGCACTAATCAAAAGGAAACGTCTTACACTTTAGGTGCCAAATGCTTAGTCAGTGGCAGCAATGTCTGTGACAGTGGAAACAGACGAGCATCCCTGGTTCAATTTATCAGGTATCTTTAGTTATTTTTTTGTAGCATCCAGCCAAAGAGAGCATCAACCAAATCACTTAAATGGGTCACTGACGGTCCCCTCATGGTGTCTAATCGGTCAATTGTGTGGCCGGATTCATCCACTTAGACGCCATCAATGAAAACCCCTTTGGGCTCCTTTACTCAGTGGCTTATTGATGTAATGATCATTCAGCATTGTCAGTCTGCTTACCTACAAATATAGCTTACAGTCATGCTTGCTGGATCTATTACTTTTTTCTACTATCAGTGAATATTCTATGTGTTATTGTTGTGTATGTATGACAAAGCCTAGAATAGATTCTGGATATCCTATCTGATTTGCTTTAGGGGTGAAAAGGTGTGTGTGTTTAGGTATCTGTGTTTTTGCTGTTGTTGTTGTTTTTGTTTTTTTTATTTTATGGGGTGTTTTTCATTATATTTTGGTAAATGAAATGTGAGCCACGCATACAATCAATTTAATTACAGCAAGCACATGGTTATAAATTTTCTAATTTGTCATTTCTAAACTCCTTTTCATATGTCTATTTCTATCTCTTTAGAAAACATTATCCATTCAGCAGAGGTGGACAGTAAAGAAGTACATTTACTTGAGTACTGTACTTAAGTACACTTTTTGAGTATCTGTACTTTACTTGAGTATTATTTTTTCTGGATACTTTTTACTTTAACTTCTCTACATTTGAAAGACAAATACTCTACTTTTTACTCTACTACATTTCTGTCATGGTCATTGAGTAGAAAGTAGTTACATTAATCATAGGATGATTTTTTTCACTCTTGTAGTGTCACCTGTTGTAAAGTTCAGTGGTTTTCCATCATTTTTTTAACTCAATTGCTCAATTGATCAATTTCTGACAAAATGGACAAAGATATGCTTTGTATATTATACACCACCAACACATTGGTAATGATGTTAGTTAACACACAAAAATGTATGCTGTGTCCAAATTCTCATACTATGTGTCCTAAATAGTATTCAAAAATAGAATTAGTATGCCCCAAATCGTAGTATACTGAAAGGAGTATTCCAAAAATTCCTGGATGGTCTACTACTTCCGGTAGAAATTCAAAGTGCAGAACAATGCACACTCTAATGGTTAATATTGCCCACAACACATTGCCCACAGGAGGGAGGAGCCTGGACAATGGTGTAAATGCATATTA
Organism: Hemibagrus wyckioides; assembly: GCF_019097595.1. Classification (NCBI taxonomy): domain Eukaryota; kingdom Metazoa; phylum Chordata; class Actinopteri; order Siluriformes; family Bagridae; genus Hemibagrus; species Hemibagrus wyckioides. The sequence continues at coordinate 10,519,145 of NC_080728.1, read as the reverse complement.
AAACGAATGAATTGTGGAAATATATATAACTCTTTGTTAAAGCAGTGTTGCTGTTGGGTGGTTGTACAGCTACAGTTGTGTAGTTGGGTTTTAAAGCAGGTTAGATTTTTTTTTTCTGACCAGTCTTCATTTACAGACCATTTGATTGAAATGTGCATGAGTGGATACACATAGATGTGTACAGGTACATCTCAAAATTTAGAATATAATGAAAAAGGTCAATATTTTTTGTCACTCAGTTCAGAAAGTGAAACCCATATATTATATAGATTCATTACACATAGAGTGAAATATTTCAAGCCTTTATTTCTTGAAATTGTGATGATTATGGCTTACAGATGGGCTTCCATTACACCTGAGCAGTGCCACAGGCTAATTGCCTCCATGCCATGCCGCATTGATGCAAAAGGAGGTCCAACCAAGTATTGAGTGCATAGAAATGAACATACTTTTCAGAAGTCTGACATTTCTCTTTGAAATATCCTTTTTTATTGATCTTATGTAATATTCAAATTTTCTGAGACACAGAATTTTGGGTTTTCCTTATCTGTAAGCCATAATCACAATTTCAAGAAATAAGGTTGCTAGGTTGCTACAAAAGGTACTGTAAGTATTACATACAACAATGCAATAATAAATGCGTTGACATTTACTTTTGATACTTAAGTACTTTTAAAAACAAGTACTTCTGTACTTTTACTTAAGTAAAAATCTGTCTTTATAACTTTTACTTGTAATGGAGTAATGTTTGACCAGTAGTATCTGTACTTTCACTCAAGTAAGGAAGTTGTGTACTTCGTCCACCTCTGCCATTCAGTTTGAATAATATATTCATAATTGGCAACATCTCTGATACACTGATTATAGAATGAGACTGTAGTCATTTTCTGTTAACTTCCTTCCTTCCTTCCTTCCTTCCACCTTCAGTGAGCTTTGGTGTAGATCCACCAACTGGGTTTAACTGAAGCACATCTCATGTCACTCTAGCAATGGTTCACTCCATCAGCTGCATATTTGACCACTGATGAAGTACGTTATTGAATTATTCAGCGAAGGTGACTTCATTAGAATCACTGATCTGCTTATGTCAACAGTGTTGCGTGTGGCAGCATGCATTTTAGGAGAATGAGGAATATTTCTTCATGCCCTGCCATAAAACAAAAAAAGCCTTCCTCATTATTACCATTTTCATCTAATTGCATTTTAATTCAGTCAGGGCCCTGATCACCTCCTCATTATCCTTGGTAAGACTTTCTAAAAAATAAAGAAATGGAATATGAATGTAGATTGTTCCACAACTTTCATTTAAGCACCTTAATTTATAAATGTGTTTAAGGTACCGTACACTGCACCAAACCCCTGTCTAGAGTGGCTCAAAGCTATATGCCTGTTTCTTCAGACCCTTTATGTTATGCCCTTCGTAAAGTGGACAAGGACACCTGTGAACATGAGCCAGGTTTTATGTCGGCACTAAAAAGGCTCAGTTGGGGCAATATATTTGACTCTAGCCCATCTCCTTCTGATGATAACAGCTCCAAGGCATCAGCACAGCTGTTCACAGATAACCATGTTTCATTCCTTGGTGTCCTGCCAGAAACATAGGCTATCTGATTTTTCCCCATGTATCTATAAAAGAAATACCTTCACTCAACATATAGGTGCTATTGCACAGTAAAAGCAACTCACTTCTCATTCATAGTTCAGTAGTTTTATAATATATATATATAAAAAAAAAGTGATCTGTAATTTCATCAGTGCCAGAGGTACATTCTGTGTGAGCTAGACTGAGTTCCTAAATGACTCCTACATTTTAAATCTACCTTCAGCTGTAAAGAGGGTTTTAATAGTCAGTAAATCAGTGCTAGGGTCCCTGGCACTTCTTGCAGTACGTGCCACAGAGCAGAAATGTTTCTCGGTTTGGACATTAGTCTGAAGCTTCACTCCCCAGGAGGTGCACTATAAAAATAAATGTGTGAATTCATGTTGACCTGGTGCCAAAACACACCCTGCAGACATCTTAATAGCCTCCAGACTTAAACAGAGACTGGATGTTCAGGGGAGGCTGGTATAAATGTACAAGCAGGGCTAAACCCCTCTGTCTTTAAACGATAAATAGATTTTAATATAAAGTTTCATTTTTGGCACCAGCTTCAGATTATTTGCTCTAACTATTTTAAGGTGCTACTGTATATTTCAGATATTTTATATAACCATGCATAACCCTACTAATGATTACAAGAAAAACAGACAAAATGGTAAGAAGAAACAAGTGAAAAAGACCATAAATTTGATCTGAATTTATATAGGATATTTACAGTCGGCTTTTTTGATACAACAGTAACATGTTGTAATCAAATTAACTGTGATTAAGAAGTAGATAGATTGAGCACACATTGTCCAAATTAAGTACAAGTTATCCAGAAGAACAGGGAACAGAACCATTTTTTAATTTTTATTTATTTTATTATTTAAACTGTTTATACCAGTAAAATGGTGTTTCATTGCAATAGCAGAATGCAAATCGACTAATCAGACGTTTTAATCAGCATAAACAAATGGATGATTTTATTGCCACAGTTCTGATAAAAAATACTGTTGGCTTTCGGTATGAGATGTTTTTGGGTAACAGTACACAGAATTTTAATGGTTGAAGATACACTTTCTAATTTTTAGATGCTTTTTAGATGCTTACGACCAAGCGCTTGGGGCATCTCATGGAGCGGAAATGGGTTTCACTATTTCTTTCAAAATACAAACATTTTTTGTGAAAGGAAATAACCATTTTGGGTTGGAGTGTTTTGAGTGTTCATTGTCATATGAGCCATTAACCACTACTGTGTAGTGACATGAATATAAGCTCCTCTGAAACCGCCCCATAAAAATAATAAAAACAAATTAAGGAAAAAGTTACACCTTTTGTTTTTATCATGTCCCAGAATCACAAAAACTATGAATGGTATCTCAGTCTTTTTGTGATTATGTGCAATAGTTTGCCCAGTTGAGTGATTCTATTGATGAGGTATCATGATATAACGCCTTGTTCAATTCTTATAGTTTCCTTGTTGAGCTATTGAGAGATATTAAACTGTAGCTCTCCTTTCTAATATCCCAGTCAGCCTTCACTGTATTATACAACATGGACACTCAGCATGAAGGCACTTAATTGTGTGGGTACAAAAATATTTATTTATATTTATATTATACCAAAGGGGGCTTTAGTCGATTCCTGCAGAGATCTGAGCACCCAAGCTGCAATTTATCTTTATTTTCTAAAATATATTAAAATAAAAGATTTTGAAAGCACATCCAAGTAAGCTTCATCCTAGTCTGACTGGATGGCTTGCAGTATGTTCCTCCAGGGAATATTTCTCTGTTTCTAAGGTCATCAGCAGCTTTAAACATTCTCCTCACAGTTCACTAAGAGTCATATCAACTGCTGGTCCTATTTTTACATATTCAGTAGATGATAAAACTTACAGCAGCCTAGTGATACTGAACACTCTGAACACTGCATGTGTCAGTGACCTGAACAGTATTTATACCTCTGGTGAACTCATATGCATTTTATAACCTTGAGCAAGCTAATGCCTTGGATGACTCATAGTAACAAACAAGCTTCCTCATAGACACCCTCTACATTAGTGTCCTCCAACTGTCCACTATAATAAAGTAAAGCCAGTCCATTTTTTTCTATTATTTCTGAATCCTAATTCCCAGAAGAGTCTGTCATAATGTTTTATTTCTAGTATATATTTTCCCCAGTGACTCGACTAATGAGCGAGTGATATTCAGATATTGAGTGTACAGAGATGTGTGTGGAGAGAGAATGCAGTCCTGTAGGCATTGTATATACTACAGAAGCAAGGAAAGCTGTATGTCAGTGCTGAATAAACCCAATGGGCACAATCAGTCACAATAGTAGCTGTGATTTTATATGGAGAGATGCTATCCTTTTTCATACTGCACAATTCAGAAATCAGTGATTCTGCAGTGATACTTGAATGCACAGCAAATCAAGGGCATATTTACATCAAATTAGTACAAAAACCTAAGGTTGAGAGGTGATGTGCTGCTGTCTTTTGATGAAGAGGCTTGACTATTAGCACTTCAAGCTGGGTTACAGTTTGGCTTATTGTGTTTTTGCAAAGAGCGAAACAATGACAGCGTACTTGTCAATATAAGTGCCCTTCTTGGTCCCTCCTGCTTAATGTGGTAGGGTGACCTTGTAGATCAGCAGGTGAGTGTGAGTCTGGCTGTGCTACAGATCCACAATGGTGCGTGATTAATGGTAGCAATGGACCACTGGGACAGGACATGGAAAAATGTCCACAGCACCCATTCTTAAGACATTTAAAAAATGGCTTCATAATAATTAACACTTTTGAAAACTCATTGTAACAGAGTAACTCATTGTGAGACATTAGCTGTAATAACTTTGTTTAACTGCAACAGTCCTCGGTGTGTTTTGTTTGTTTGGACACATTAGATTGATTTTCCTGGAAATGAGTGTTCCATGTGTTTTGGGAGAAAGATAAAGGTCCCTCGCTCCTAAGACCAATAATGTCTAACATCATTACTGCTATAAAAGTTAAAATGTCTGCTGGGTAGTGTCATTTCACTGATGACTATTTGGTATTAGGTGAATGAAAGCAATGCTTAATATCACTGAAGCTAAGCCTTGTGTGTCTGAGGTTATTTTTGTATGCTTTTCATTGTGTCTAGGTATATAAATGGAATAGAAAAAAGTTATCAAATGCTTGCCATCTAGCTTAGTATGAATAAATTCAGACAGGACAATATGACAAAAGAAAGTCAGAACACTCCAAATGAATGTAATTAGTATACACTTGACAGCACTGTGAACAACCCTACAGCAACCCACAAATAGTCTATTATTAGACACTCATAAATGTCTTTGTTCTGATACACAGCAATCAACTGCCAGATATAAAAGTCTGAGCCAGAAAAGGGCACTTATGGAGGAGGAAATTTGGATGACTTTGTGACAAAGAAGTCGTCTTGGGAATTGTTGAGTAGAGGATTATCAGGCCATTATCTGAGCTGTGGCCTGGATATGCGATCATCAATCTCCTAATGCCTTTGCTGTCCTTCTCCTCTCTGAAATTCCTCTGCTTCTGAAATGGCCTCATTTATCTTGGAAGTGTTGGAATGGCCATGGCAAAATTATCAGGTTCTTGATAGCTAGGTGCATAGGGGTGGATATGTAATGCGAAATCTTCGTTCTTATGGAGACAGATTTCATGCTTTTGTCTTTGTGCCTGGAGGTTAGCTGCACCAGTTCTGTCATATTAATTACTCACTACATTGTTTTATATTACAACATCTCTGTGTAGTGTGCATTACTTTACATTATAGCACCCTACTTCTTCTTGATGATGATGAGGATAGGGCACTTATGATCAATTCTTTAGTTCATATTATTATATCCTTCCATGGATATGAATTCTGCTCAGATTCCAGATGTTGGTGCTGATGTGAGACCATCTCATGTTAAAACTGAACATACAATTTAAACAGGGTTTATCCCTTAAACTTCCTAACTAGTTTTTCACAGAAAATGAAAATGTGAAAATAATAAATCTCTTGTTTCAGAAATAATATATTATGTCATATAATATAATTTAGTCATGTCCCCAGGGTGTAAGAAAAAAAACAGTTTCAGTGCAATCTTCACTTGAAAAAATATATTTGTATATACTTCCAGCCCAAACTTATATAAAAATGATTTCCTTCAGAGGTTCCTTATGTCTCTCTTGCTCATTGTCTGTTTACATTCATTATCCTATATCATTTTTACTCTAATTCCTTGCTATCTCTGGTAGTGAGTACATGCTTGCAGCTTCAGGGCTCTTCTTCTCACATTATCCCTTTCTAATTAACATTACAGTCACCTGCTTGACAAATGCTCCAGTTTAGGAGCCCTAAAATTTGAACAGAAATTGTTGGTGACCATTTTTAAGTTTATGACTAGCAATCAACAGCTTATGTAATGTGACTCTTGAAATATACAATGTACTCTACAATTGGTAGCAGATCATCGAATGCAAAACACTACATTTTCACTCTACTGCTCAAAGGGACTCCTGATGCATAGCTTCCATTTAACTGCAATAAGGCCTATGACTGAGAGCTATTTTAGTTTCAGTTATTCACTATGTTATCTGTTCCCTAAACTTATGAAGCTGAAATTGAAAGACAGTGTTATAGCCATTCATTAATTTCAGGGAGTTGAGCAAATATGCTAAATAAAATGTTTAGCATGTACAATTGCATTCATAAATGTGATACACTAATGCATTTTTAGCGGACGACAGACAGTAGTAGAAGCAGTGATGGCACAAAGTTGCTATTTAATTATTCAAAACACAAATCAATCATCAATCAAAATTGTCATTTTAATAATGTTGCCAAAAACATCTTTTTTGTAAAAAAAAGGTATCATGTTTGCAACCAGGGTGAATTATATTTTCTCTTTTAAACCCTTCCTCTCCTCCTCCTGCAGTCATAGCTTGATATGAGTGTAGCCACCCACATCAGACTACAACACAAATATGTATAATTGTTAAAAGTTAAAGCACATATCACCTCCTGTTCTTTCTCTAACACCCAAAGTGATCTTAGCTGAAGAATATTTTATTTTATTAGGTGAAAGGTATAACAGAGTTCCCATCCATCAAATGTTTACCAATCAACAGAGTTAAGCTGACTCCATTACCCAACTCACAGCTCAACTGTGTATGGAGGAAATAACTGTGTTTGCCAAGTCTAAAGAAGTTGTGCAGCAGCGTTCCCTCTTGCAGTCTGCTTCACTGGGAAAAGGCTACAACAATGCATTTTATAGACATAAAAGGAAAGAAAACTAGTCCAAATGAATATCAGCTCAGAAAAAGAATATTTCCATTTCACAGATAAATTATAGCACTATTTCTCAAAAGCATAACAAACTTAAAAGAGTATATTTATCCATCACTGGGAGCTATGCAGTGTGGTCTTGAGAGATTTTTCTGCACAGCTGCTGTCTGTCTATTTCTGATGATGCGTGGCTTGTTGGGGAATCGTCCTCCTCCATAGCTGAATGTGAAGATTGCACCAGTCCATTAGAGCTCTGCAGACTCTGCTCATAAAGACAGCCATTTAATTAAAGCTTCTGTCTCAGGATGATAGGACCCAGCAATGCTGGGCAGAGGGAGACGTCAGGGAATCGAGGCACCTCAGTCATGCATCACAGCTCTTTTATTTCTCTGAGACAGACACAATGCAATTATTTGGACCAAGACATTGTTTTTGTTGTTTTGAGACTAAACTATATCTAACTTTAAAACAACATTCCTCTACTAAGGTGTTTCTTAGTAATATCTCTGCTTATGGTTATAATGTGCAAGCGATTTTATATTGAAAAACATCTTTATGTGATATTGTCTGGTGTACAGATATAGATAAAAAAAAATCATAATTTGACAGTTAAATGTTTAGAAATAAAATGCAACACATTGCAATTTTATATTGTCGTCTGTGCTGGTTATGATAGTTTTGTACTAAACGATAAAGCCAGATTGCTTTGCAACAGCAGCTGCGGAGGATGAGGGCGAGGGCACTCTAATGGCTTCTTGTGACATAGTTCCTGTTTTCAAAATATTTAATGGGAGATTTTCACCTGCTTTCACTTTCATCTGTTCTACATCATCTAAATGTTATTGTTACGATTTAATGGCCACTAACAATATAAATGGTTTAATCCAGAAGCAGTTACATCAGACATCGTAAGGACTGAACAGGCAGAACCCAAAAAAGATAGCTGACTGGAGCACACACAAAATACCCGATACACCTGACTGAAAAACAAGGGTGAACCTAGAAAACTTTACTGAAACGCTTGATCTTTCAAAATATTTTAGAATACGATCTGACACAAAATGAAAAATATTGCAAGCAGCCCATTCAAAAACCCACCATAAAACAGTTTCAAGCACTGGGAATGAGTATGCAAATTAAGTTCAAAAAGCTCATAATTTTTAAGTAACACAAGGTTCCTTAGGAGTCCAGTAATTATACAAGGCGTAATCATGAACATGTAGTATCTATTCGAAAAGAATGTGTTATGCTTCAATACTAATAAATGAACACAGGAAGGAATTATTTGTTCCTATAATTTAATTACATAGAGTTAAGACGTGTATACACATGTACACTAATAACCACTATTTAATAGAGGGTCACAAATGATCTACTGGCCTGAATTGAGACATAATACTGTATAATTGTTTGCATATTGTGTTTTTGTATGTGGAGTACACCAATCAGGCATAACATTATGAGCAGTGAGAGGTGAAGTGAATAAATCTCCTCATCATGGCACCTGTTAGTGGGTGGGATATATTAGGCAGCAAGTGAACATTTTGTCCTCAAAGTTGATGTGTTAGAAGCAGGAAAAATGGACAAGCGTAAGGATTTGAGCGAGTTTGACAAGGGCCAAACTGTGATGGCTAGACGACTGGATCAGAGCATCTCCAAAACTGCAGCTCTTGTGGAGATGGTCCCGGTCTGCAGTGGTCAGTATCCATCAAAAGTGGTCCAAGGAAGGAACAGTGGTGAACCGGTGACAGGATCATGGGCGGCGAAGGCTCATTGATGCACGTGGGGAGAGAAGGCTGGCCCGTGTGATCCGATCCAAGAGACGAGCTACTGTTGCTCAAATTGCTGAAGAAGTTTATGCTGGTTCTGATAGAAAGGTGTCAGAATACACAGTGCATGATGGGTCAGGGCTGATTTGGCAGCAAAAAGGGGACCAACACAATATTAGGCAGGTGGTCATAATGTTATGTCTGGTCAGTGTAGTTGTATATTGGACATTTATAAACATTTTTCATTGTTAAAATTCTAAATAATTAATGATTTGGTAAATTAAATGCAGTTGTTAGGAAACAAAATTAGATGTATTTGTTAAATAATTGAGTTAAAGTGTTCATTGCTTTAAAGGCCTTAGTGTTGCCTCAGGGGAAGACATGCATACTGGTTAGTTTGGTGTTGGACGTTAGACGTCCAATGGAAATGGTGCTGAATGATTATCAAATGCGTTATTGAATCATGACTGCAGTACTGTGATGCGCTCATGTTTTTTTAATTGTTTTACTTTTATGTTTCAATGTGCCAGCTCAGACACATGAAGGCAGGCTGCAGGCTTGATCAGTTGAATCGGTGATGTTTGAAAATTGTCCATCCAAATGTATGCTCAGGGTCTTCCAATAACTATGGCTGTCACTAAAAATCATGACTCACTTGAGGCAGCTATAGCTGATTTGTTACATGGTTCACCGCAGTATGCTTTTAATCAGCATACTTTTCAACTAGATACCATTTAACACTTTCTATTAGAGCCGTGTCATTCAGCGTAAATCTCTCCATGCACAGGTCATTGTAGACATGCCACAAGCTCCCATTTCTGACACATGCAATATCTCCTGCCCACTTCAAAGAGGTCCATGGGAATAGGCAAAAGGTCTTTAGAAGCAGCATCAAGAGCAAAACCAAGAGAAAGATAAAAGACATACATATTCAGAAAGAAGATGCTGCCCAAAGAGAGAGATATGAGAGATAAAAGATTCTCTTTGAACCCATTTCACTGAATTCCTACAGCTCCCATAACGTCTGTTAGATGTCAATAGATGCAGAATGCAAGACCTGTAACCCAATGGTGCAATTCAATAAACTGATATTCATGTGCAGAGAGGTACAGAGCTGAGTTACGAAACTAAATCATGACACCATAATATTTTTGTTTGACAAATAAGGTAGCCTTTAGGTTATTTACTACTATTATTTACTATATATTATATACTATTTACTAGTATATATACACTAATGTTTCAGTGTGAAGATGAAATGAATTTTGAGATTTGCAGATATTTTAACATAAAAAGGACTCGACCTCATAAAATATTGCATGGAGTAGAACATCCAAGATGTGCTTGGGTTAGATTGCATATAAAGTATTGTATGTCATAAGAACAGGTCATACATCTCTTCAGCATTGTTTACGAGTGAACCTATGTTATCTAGGCAATATCTAAGAAGTGAAATCCTAGCAAAAAACTGCTTTATCATTACATTCAAGAACACACCTACTGTCTGTATTGCATCTTTGAACTCTGCACAACTTATATTTATATATTCGATTGGATGGACATTAATATACTCTGGTGGTTGCAGGCATGGGCAGCTGGACCTATTCATTTTCTTGCCAAATACCTTGTTGGCTCCCGAACTGTCTGGCAGACGTCTTTCTTTGCTTTTAACAGCAGCAGCAGCAGTAGCAGCAGCACTTTAACGGCCCAGTCACACACTTCATCTCGCCTGCACTCTGCTGATAAGTTTTCTAAATCCGTCCATTACTTCATCAAATGACACTATCCCAGATGGCTTGGAAGAAGAGATATTACTTATTGTTTACCACGTGGTGGGTTGTGGGGAAGCCATTTTTTCACTTGTGTCAAAGTGGCCGCTGCTCATAGCAGCATGTTAGCTTTAGTATCAGGGTTTTTGCAGAGCATCTCTGCTATGTTTAAATCTTTTGTGTCATTATGAAGAAGGGCTGCACTAGTCTTTGCAAGCATGTTTTATGGGTCAGTAAATACACTGAATATGTGCTTTTCTCCTTTCAGAAATTATTAAAAGGGATGAAAAGCTGGGAATAATACAACAAATATACATGAAAAAGCAAACTATTGCCACAGTTTTACATTCTTGGATGGATTTCCTTCTGAACTGGAGATGTTTTTTTTTTTCAGTTTTTTGGCCAGATACTAATAGCAAAGTCATTACATGGGTGTGACATAATGAGTGCAGTCTTTAAAACACCTCTGCTATGATCGGCTCATCCTCTGGCTATTGTTTTCAATAAAAGTGACCCAGGTGGCTTTAATGGTCTTCCAATTGGTCATAGGACCACAGTAATTATGTATGTAACTATGGTACAATGACTGTTTAAGACGCCCCCTTGTATGTCATGTTCATCCATTTGCCATTCTTGTCAATCTGACTGACCTTGATGACCATTCTACTTCCTTTTGTTTGATACTGCATGTTCAGTTTCTTTAGAACTAGTGAAGGCCAAGCATAAAAGTCATCATAACCTTCCATGTCGAGTCCTGAAGCCACAGCTTGCCAAACAAAATGCAAAATAGTTCAAATTCCATACTATAAAACTATTTCCTATTAAGGATGAAAATACAGTGACATCAAGATTTCTTTCCCACATGATTCTCCTGCCTTGCTGGAAGGAATTAATCATTTAAATTTCCTTCTTTGCAAGAAAAAAATCTTGTGCTGAACCAACGCTTCATGGTGTACTTCAGGGCCCTGTTTGTTTTGTACAAAAAAGTGGCAGCAATCTAGGGCCTCACAAACCTGTGCACAAGAGACCTGCCAGATAATAGCAGCAGGTGGTGTAAAGTGTTTGTACCAGGCTTTCAGCAAAGGCATCTGAGCCAGCCTTCTCATCTTGACTTCTTATCGCATATCCCCCAACAAGAAGATATAGCCTGGTAGTGTAGCATCTCAAGAGAGCTAAACACAATGGGAGATTAAGATTATGGGCAAAAACCCTTACTGCTCTCCTCAGCTGCTTTGAGATCTGTTGTGAACTATCCATGCTGGAATTGGTATTGGGATGCAAGATTTTTCACACAGTAGTCTAGATTCTGCCACTATACTGTATTATCAAGACGTCATTGTTCCTAATATTGAATTTGACAGCAGGAGATGCCATGTGGGAGCCACATTCGGCCATGCTGTTGATTGCATCAAATCAGTGATAAGCATAGTGGACCATGCTTAAATGATTACTGATTTTAAAAGGATTATATTTTAATTATTTAATTAGTACAAAAATATATGAAATAATATTAAAGTAAATGAGCATACATATGCATAGTGAGTAGAAATACTGCATACTTGTGATTCAAGTGGAGTATACTTGTGTAAAATACAGCAACTTTTATGGAAAATAATGAAAAAATACATTTGATATTTTCATATGACCTACTCTATACTGCATATAGTCCATTTTATGCTGTCAGGCTTAATGTGATTCAAGAAAGAACTCTGGATCTGTGCTTTTGTGTGAAGGGCAACGTGACATGAGAAAACAAGTTCATTGTTATCAAATGGCCTTAATTCCTACAATGTGGAGCAGAGTGCGCACTTCACTTTCAGTAGAAGAGCAGAACAAACACTTTCCATCACTTAGGAAGGCTCCAGTCTTACTGCATGTACTCTAACCTGGTATATAAAAGTGCACATATGCAGTATTTTCATATGAAGTAGTGTTATGAAGGCATTAAGTCATGTCATGGAAGCTCTTGTCATAGGATCCACTTCTGAAGTGTGTTGATCACCAGGAATGGTGCGAAGAGTGCAATTAGTGAGGATAATACATAATCTCCTTTCAAATTGGAAAGCGTTTATGCTATTAGCCCATTGACCATTCCATATTTATAATTCCTCTGTAGTGCAAATTATGTAGAACCATGTTAAGACAGAAACAAGAAGTCAGGTCCTTTAGAACAGAGGAAAAAGTGCATTAAAAATTAATATTCATATGTAAACAGAATATGGGAGATGTGGTTTGGATCCAGTTAATCTAGGCCATGTTTTTTAATAATGATATAATACTATATCGGTAGTGATTTCAGTTCAACATGAAGGATGGCCAGTTTGGGAAACACTAAACAATCTTCTAAAGAATCAACACCTAACGTAAGCTTTGGTGGTTTGGGAGATATGTTAATCTACTCCTGCCCTGCTCTGCCTGCTCTGTTATCTCAGAGATATCATCTTCCATCTTCAGGATTTGTTCTCTTTGGGCCAGATTCCTCTGAATGTGTATTAAAACTTCACACAGAAATGACAGACTAGCAAAACTGGTATAGCGAAATAAAATATACATAACAGTGATTTTTGAAGAGATGCTTTTTACTTAGCTCTGTGATGGGCAAAGATGTTAATCTTTGGAGCACAGTTTAATGACGTCAAAATATCTGATGCGTTAAATTATTTATAACTCAGGACAAATGAATAAAGTGTGATGAACTGTGACTAACCAAACATTGCAAAATTTAATAGTAAAAATAATAGTTAATTGATTAATTTAATAGTTAATCTTGGAATTTAAAGAGACATTATTAAATCCTCTTTTTTTTGCACATTTTTCATTTTTTCTTAAAATAAATTACGGTACATGTACGAAATATTGTACAGTTCTTTTTTGTTGTTGTTCAAGATTCAAGATTCAAGATTCAAAGAACTTTATTAATCCCGGCGGAAATTCCTTTTTGTTGTTGTTGGTGGTGGTGGTGTTCTTTTAAGAAAGGTCAAGGAAGGACTCAATAGTCACTTTGTAGTCCAGGCTACCCTCACAGTTTATTGAATTTTATTAAATATTCTACACAGTGCAAAAACTAGGTATGAGAGCTGGTATCTGGATGCTAAGGCAAAGAAATGAAAGCAAATAGATTTGGTCTAAGTGCACATCAGTGAAGTGATTTATCATAGCTGGTGTTTATTTGTTTATAGCATATTGCCTCAGGACTCTCTGGTGCCTCCATCTTCTGAAATAATTGGAAGAGTCTATTAATCTTTCTTTGTCTGATATGAGAAGACCTAAATATTTCCTCATCTTCTCAGTGTAACTTTCTGTCAGCCAAACAGAAGTAAAGAATTGAAGAAGTAAAATTTGATGTTTCACTATTTTTCTGTTAAAAGGGGAGTGAAATTACATAGCAAACTTAAAAATAAAGTAAAAGTACCTAACAAGATTTTAAATCAATGTTAAATTCTATATTTGTAATTCTAAAACATGTATTTTTTATTTACAATGAAAAACAGACTTAGCATTTATTTAACATAACCAAAACTCATTAAGAAATATGTTAAACCATGAAGAAAAATGCAACCTTGCTTTGATGCCTGAATGATTTCTCAAACACATGTACCGTTCATAAGCTCTTCCATGTTTTGTCTTCTTTTATTGCAGTTACAATTAAATATTTGGTGGGACTTAAGCGCAAGCTTGTGGGATAGTTTGCTATTCTTGTCTTGCTAGCACTAGAAGCACACCTAGTTAAAAATCATCTTAGAGAATTACATTTTGACGCATCAATGTGCTTATAATCATTTCACAGGAGCACTGACTGTCTGAATTGTCTCCATCAGAGCTAATTGCAAGGTTGGAGTTCTCATATTTTAGTAAATAATAAATGGTTTATTAATTATTCTTGATGTATTCCCTTTTTCAGCATTTATATATATAATTTAAAAAGAGGTAAATTATCGGAAAATACTCTTCTAAACAGCATTTAATGTGCACAGCTATCTTGACACACCCTCGTCACTCCTCTGTTATTGTTGCTTTCTTTCTCTGCACCTTTGTGTCCATTGCTTTTCATCTTCCTTATCTGTGTCTAGTATACTTGTATATATATATCTGTCTCTTTGTTCTTGGTACATATGGCTTGTCTTCTCAATCATCGATGTCTTGCTACGTCTTCGAATCCTTTCTTTGCGCTCGTATATGTTGTCTCCTTATGTTTCATTTGTTAACCATTGTCACATTAGTATTGTCTGTTTTTCCTCCCAAATGGTTTTCATGATCCAGTTAAAATAGGAGGCACGTACGCTGACAAGTGCCTGCATTCAATCTTCATAAAACCATACACCTACTAAACAGCGAAGCTGATTAATCTGTTATCTCCCACCTTCCATTAACATAATATGGAAGAGTGCAGCCGCTTCACTTCCTGTTCCCAAAGGAATAAAGGAATTGCAGATTGGATAGATTTAAATTGCAGTTGTGTGATACATAACAGAGATTAGACTGACACATCTTTCTAAAGAGCAATTACTTGGGTAGAGTGATAAATTATCAAGGCAACAAATGTCTAAGCTGAAACAAATGTCTAAATACTGAAAAGGCCTACAGGCAGGACTGATTAGTTGAGTTGTGAATGTAAAATTAAGGTGTAGGTTTTTTTCCGTAAAGCTTAGTTTAATAGTTTGGAAGTGGAATGAATCCAGGGTGTACACTTAGACTTGAGGTAAATCTAAACAGGACAACAGGTATGCCAATTCAAATCAATTTTATTTGGATAGGGCTTTAACGATAAATGAAATCAGCTTTACAGAAATATATAAATATAAAAATAAATACAATTTAAATATAAATTATGTTTGAAATGCATCCCCAATTTGTCCACTATTATTGAATTTGGATGTATGACAGAAAAAAAGAAATGTACAAAATGATGATACAGACATCCATCTGACCACTGAGGGCACCAAGCTTCACTTTCATGTGTGTTTTTGTGCTGCTCTTTTCTGTACCTGGTGTCTCTGTGTGTTTTATTCTGCCTGTCACATCTAATAATGCCATAATAATTACCCTGTGTGAAGCCACACAGAGCCAGAGAGCATGCCTGTGTGGAAGCAGGACCTGCTGGCTCACTCCGTCTTGTTTTTTTAACAAGCCAAGAGGCATTTAAATTCAGAAGACTGATTTCTTCTGGAACACAATGGGAGCTTGAAGAGGAAGATGATATTCGTCATGCTGATCATTCCCTGGTGGTGAAAAATAGTGAGGACGTGGAACTCCAATGTAAGTGATGCACAGGCTGATTTTCCAGCATGAATGTGACACTGGAATAATGTGAAAGCCATAAGAGTAATGAGGTGATGCAGATGCCCAGGCTACCTCATCTATCCTTATTTAGCTACATACTCAGCACACAAATATGTGATCTGAGAGACACTGGAGCTCTGTTACGCGTGCACAACAAACTTCATGCAAAATTCATATCTGACATGTTGAAATGTGCTGTGAAATGATGGATTTTCAAATCGAAAGTGATTTGCTTAGAGGTATTAGAGCATTTTCAAACAAACACATTAACAGGGGGTTCTTGTGACTGTGGGATGTTTATCACTGCTGTTGATCTGCCACCCACATAAGTTTGTGTTGTGTTAGAGTTACTGGTGTGTAGTCAATTATAAGCTGCTTTATTATAGATGAATGTTAGCACTATATGGTAATAGACTAATCTAACAAGCCTTGTGTGGTAAAAGCAAACCACTGCACAATATAAAACAAACACAAATATTAATATATATTAGTTAAAGTCAAGTCAAGTCAAAGTCAAAGAAGCTTTATTGTCACTTCAACCATATATAGCTGATGCAGTACACAGTGAAGTGAAACAGCGTTCCTCCTGGACCAGAGGTGCTACACACAACAAAAAACAGGTGACGCAGACAAACATAGAGCTAAACTATACTACACGTGCATTCTTTAGAAACTAAACATACAACATAAGTGCACAGGATGACAAGAAAAGACAGTGCAGACAAACAAGACACATAATGCCGACTCTTTTGTGCAAAAACAGTGTTTGACAATGGGTGCCAAGACGGATAGAGACAGGTTTAGTACAGTGATAGTACAGTGAATATAGCAGCAGGAGTAACAGGAGTAATTAAGTTAAAACAGATGCATTTAATTAAAGTGACGTGTGTATATAAATATTCAAAAGTGAACAGTTATAAATATTTAAAGTGATGTGTACCTATAAACAAGATCAATGTAAAAGTGACGTGTGCATGTAAACAAGACAAATTTTGTGCGTTTAGTTAAAATTTAGTTCAGTTCTTTGTTGAGACCAGCTCTCTGCTTGTGTGTGTGTGTGTGTGTGTGTCCGGCTCAGTTCAGTCCTCTGTTGAGATACCTGATTGCCTGAGGGAAGAAGCTGTTCAGCAGTCTGGTTGTGCGGGTCTGAATGCTTCTGTACCTTTTTACGGATGGCAGAAGGGTGAAGAGTGTGTGTGAGGGGTGTGTGGGGTCATCCACAATGCTGTTTGCTTTATTACTTATGTGATTATGTAATTTATGTATTATGGGATAAAACAAGTCAGACAGTGCAGGTTTATCCATTAACCTGAGACTTTCAATGAACAACATTTTTAATTTTTAATTGGCATGTACTCACAGATATTGTAGTAGAACATAAAGAAAACACAATAGAAAATGTAAAACTGACCAGGTTTAAAGAGATGACGATAATGAATCGTATTATTATTATTATTATTATTATTATTATTATTATTATTAATAATAATAATAATAATAATAATAATAATAATAATAATAATAATAATAATAATAATAATACTATAATAGTCTTTATAAAAATTAAATAAATACACAAAATAAATGCATTCTTATTATTATTAGTAGTAGTAGTATTAGTTGTAGTAGTAGTAGTAGCATTAATAATAATAATAATAATAATAATAATAATAATAATAATGCATTTATTTGTGTATTTGACTTGGTTTTTTTTAACAGATTTATCACATTTCCCACCTTATCTAAATAACCAGAATATAATCTGTGGAATATTAAATATGGAATAGTTTTGTTCCTCTATCAAAATTCATTACATTTTAAATTCATGGCTTGCTAATCCCTAAAGTAACACTGAAATGTAGCATTTATCTTGCACATGGATGTCTGCTGCAGCCTTATATGTGCTGTGTGCCACTTTGTGCACACACACACACACACACACACACACATATATATATATATATATATATACAGCCTACGTCAGTAAGATCAGTCATAGTCATACTAAGGAATAAATCAGATAAATCTCTTACACACACACACACATACACACTCAGGTTGCAGTGTTAATTTGTTTAATTATCTCCAGGAAATGATGGTATTTTCTAACTGTCATACTATGGCTGTTGAGTACAATAGAAGCAGACATCTACGCTCTATCTATTATGTTTGCTTGTCTTTCAGCCATCATTCAGAACAAAACTGGATGAAGCATGTAAATATCCAAGAAATGAACCTTCTTATATGAAAACCAGGGAGAAAAGAATTGCCTCTTTTCAGGCACACACAGGATAAAATGGTGGCACTCACACTGCAACCTAAATAGATTAACATTCAGCTTTGGGGTAAAATTAAAGAACCACCCACCAGCACCCCACCACCTCAGGGAAGTATTGGATTATAATATTACATATTTGGAAAGCACAGTACAGTAGTGACACTCATTCTTTGCAGTGCGTATGAATATACATCTACAGTTCTTTCAGAATATTTATATCTGGCATTAGCTCCTTCCTCCTCTTGTGAATGTATTCATAATGGAGCATTAGAGAAGAACAGATCTAAAAACAGCCCCCACAATGGAAAAGCATTAAGAAATAATTTCCCCAAATTATTAGGATTAAATATGTGTAAGAGTTTTAACCATTCAAGTTTGGAAAACACTTTATATTAAAAAATATATAAATAGTCATTTTCTACTTTATAAATTTCTGACGCTACAGGATTTCATGAACTGATATATGTTTCCTTTTTTATCTCAGTTACAAGTAGTTAGTAGTTCTAGCATTTGAGCATCTGGTTTTCTTTAAGTGAAGAGGGAACACACGCAAAGCAGCACTTACCCATAACAAAAGATATCTATGTAAATTAACAGTATAAAAGTATAACACAGCTTCATAAGGACATGGGTTATAATTTTTTGTATATACTGATGGGAAGAACTGGATAATTAGTTTGATTTTCACAATATTTTGCATAATTAGAAATCGTATTTTTTGTTGATTTTTTAAAATACACAGAGTTCACACTGTCAAGAAGTAGACGATATAGGTTAAACATTTATTTTTAATGCATGAAATGGGATTTAGGAAGCATATGTAGCTCATTATAGTAAAAATTGTGTTTAGAGCAGCACAAATAATCACCAGTGATTCCCTTTGGTCGTTTGTAAGCCTGGCTTCAGCTTCACAGGAGTACACATCTATCCTCATTTAGAATGAGATTGAACACAACACATAGGGGGGAATGAATTTTCAGTTCAAAAGGGAGCTGCCATTCTTGGTTGCTTCTCTGGTAAAGCATATTCCCTCTGAGGAAGTCATGTTGAACGGTTTCCCCCTTTGGCTCTGGAGCAGAGAGCCAAAACAACAAGCAAAAGTGTCTCACTGTCCAGCTACAAACAGACTGCACTATAAACAGGGGGAAACCTTTTAAAATGATTATAAATATCAGAAATTTGTCATATAGTAGCACATCCCTTTTCGTTCCCACAAAACTTGAACTAAAGATACTATAGTATATATACCTGTTAGTGGGTGGGATCTATTAGGGAGCAAGTGAACATTTTGTCCTCAAAGTTGATGTGTTAGAAAACAGGAAAAATGGGCAAGAGTAAGGATTTGAGCGAGTTTGACAAAGGCCAGATTGTGATGGCTAGACGACTGGATCAGAGCATCTCCAAAACTACAGCTCTTGTGGGGGTTCCCGGTCTGCAGTGGTCAGTATCTATCAAAAGTGGTTCAAAGAAGTTGTCATGGGCGGCCAAGGCTTATTGATGCATGCAGGGAGCGAAGGCTGGCCCGTGTGATCTGATCTAACAGACGAGCTACTGTTGCTCAGATTGCTGAAGAAGTTAATGCTGGTTCTGATAGAAGGGTGTCAGAATACACAGTGCATAATGGGTCAGGGCTGTTTTGGCAGCAAAAGGGGGACAAACACAATATTAGGCAGGTGGTCATAATGTTATGCCTGATCAGCGTGTATACATATATATATATATATATATATATATATATATATATATATATATAGGGGTTGGACAATGAAACTGAAACGCCTGGTTTTAGACCACAATAATTCATTAGTATGGTGTAGGGCCTCCTTTTGCAGCTAATACAGCATCAATTCATCTTGGGAATGACAGATACAAGTCAGATACAGTGGCCAGATACAGTGGCCAGAGGGATTTTGAGCCATTCTTCTTGCAGAATAGTAGGCAGGTCACTACGTGATGCTGGTGGAGGAAAACGTTTCCTGACTCGCTCCTCCAAAACACCCCAAAGTGGCTCAATAATATTTAGATCTGGTGACTGTGCAGGCTATGGGAGATGTTCAACTTCACTTTCATGTTCATCAAACCACTCTGTCACCAGTCTTGCTGTGTGTATTGGTGCATTATCATCCTGATACACGGCACCGCCTTCAGGATACAATGTTTGAACCATTGGGTGCACATGGTCCTCCAGAATGGTTCGGTAGTCCTTGGCAGTGACGCGCCCACCTAGCACAAGTATTGGGCCTAGGGAATGCCATGATATTGCAGCCCAAACCATCACTGATCCACCCCCATGCTTCACTCTGGGCATGCAACAGTCTGGGTGGTACGCTTCTTTGGGGCTTCTCCACACCGTAACTCTCCCGGATGTGGGAAAGACAGTGAAGGTGGACTCATCAGAGAGCAATACATGTTTCACATTGTCCACAGCCCAAGATTTTCGCTGCTGGCACCATTGAAACCGACGTTTGGCATTGGCACGAGTGACCAAAGGTTTGGCTATAGCAGCCCGGCCATGTACATTGACCCTGTGGAGCTCCCGACGGACAGTTTTGGTGGAAACAGGAGAGTTGAGGTGCACATTTAATTCTGCAGTGAGTTGGGCAGCTGTGGTTTTATGTTTTTTGGATACAATCCGGGTTAGCACCCGGACATCCCTTTCAGACAGCTTCCTCTTGCGTCCACAGTTACTCCTGTTGGATGTGGTTCGTCCTTCTTGGTGGTATGCTGACATTACCCTGGATACCGTGGCTCTTGATACATCACAAAGACTTGCTGTCTTTGTCACAGATGTGCCAGCGAGACGTGCACCAACAATTTGTCCTCTTTTGAACTCTGATATGTCACCCATAATGTTGGGTGCATTGCAATATTTTAAGCAAAACTGTGCTATTACTCTTCTAATTAAACCTTCACACTCTGCTCTTACTGGTGGAATGTGCAATCAATGAAGATTGGCCACCAGGCTGGTCAAATTTAGCCATGAAACCTCCAACACTAAATTGGCCAGTGTTTCAGTTTCATTGTCCAACCCCTGTATATATATATATATATATATATATATATATATATATATATATATATATATATATATATATATATATATATATATATATATATATATATATATATATATATACATATATATATATATCGAATAGTCATACTTCCATCCAGAAGTTTAGCCTTTTACACATCCCTAGATATCTGTTCCTGGAAATGTACAAATTAAAAATCAGTGAAGTCTGCAAAGACAGCCAGTGCAGGGAAAAGATTTTTGGAGCAAAAGCAGAAGGGGAGAAATCGGAAGCCATGAATTTCTGTGTGATGCAGAGGTCTCTGAACTCTATTACTCTTAACACCATTCCAATTAAAAATTAAAATATCCTACGTGGAAGGAGCTTGCATCTATTTCATCCCATCATGGCTTTTCTGTATTCTCTATATTACTTAGTTCATTGATTAAATATTAAATTTGTAGCCACATGGACCTGATGTGGGTTGTTACTGTCTCACCCTAATTTAATGAGAAAACTGTGTGAAATGTGTGAAACGGATAAGGATGTGTGTACAAATAGTACAAATCCTAATCACATGCCCAAGCCTAATTTTAACTACATATATATATATATATATATATGAAGCACAAACATCATGTGCATTTCGCTAAGACATGTCAATACTTTCTCATTTTTCTTAGATGCATTATTAACATCAGTAAATAACTTCAGCTAAACAAATACCTGGATCTCTTAGCAGATGGGCTTGTGTAGAAAGGAGTTAGTGTTTAATTGGGAAGAGACGTGTTGTGCAGACAGATTTTTAGCAGAGGAAAGAAGTGAAGAATGCACTGAGCACAGATGTGCGCGGTTTATTGCCATTAATGGTGTTTCACAGACCATTTGCTAGGTGCATAGTAACATGAGAAGGTGTCTATGATTCTAAAACTTTCAGCTTCTTTGTGCAGTTTGCCAGTGTAATGAGGATGCTTATCACACTCCTCTAGGGCTTTATTTGCTTTCAGTATAGTGAATTTCTGTTCTAAACATTGTTGTGCATTCTAGTGATTTAGGCTCATTACACCAAATGTCTCATGCTGATTAGCTGGGTTTTGGAGACCCTACCGTGTTGTTCACTCAGTGAAGATATGCAGCTTTCTTACAATAATCCTTCACACAGGGTTGGAGGACAAATATCTTCAAGTAATCTAAAAAAAATACAATAAACTGTTTCATTCACAAGTCAAAAAAAGCAGTCGGTCTTTTTATTAAAATGCAGGCATAGAATAGAATACGGAAGAGAAAAGGATAGAATAGAACAACTGATTCAATTTCGATTGAAATTTTATTTGTATAGCACTTTTAACAATGGGCATTGTCTCAAAGCAGCTTAAGAGAAAAATAAAAAATCAAGTTTAAAAGTAAATTTATCATTATCCCTGAAAATGAAGATGTAAATAAACCCATCAGGATTTTAAGGGATTTGTGTTTATTTGTAGCATTCGGCAAAATGTGTTGTTGTTGCTGATGTTGGGTGAGTTATCATAGACAAAGTTAAGACATAAGGTTGGGTAATGACTCTTCTAGATTGGTGTACATAGGATTATCATGAACTGTGTCTCAGTACAAATTTATAATTCATTACATTTTTGTTTTTCAATTTGTTAAAAATTTATACTAAAGGCCTTGTAGAAACTGCTGGACTGTAGAGTTTTTTTGAGCGTGATGCTTCCATAGCTTTAGCTGATGTTTTTTAGCACATATTACATCTGTTTTTACTATCAGTTCATTTAAATGCCGGCTATCATGCAGCAGTAAATGGAATATTAATCATTTAAGACTGTGCATTTTAGTAAGTTCAGCAAGATCACACTAACTTTGTCATATTCTTTTCATTTCTAACACGGTAACACTTATACAATTACACTTATCTAATTATACACACATGAAAAACACTGTCTTAGCTGTTCAACGTGCCAAAGTGTAAGTAATGAGTATTATAAAAATGGATTCATTAGACAAAATTACAGCTTGCATTTTATCTTCTTACTGTACCTGGAATAGATCATGATCATCTCAGTCACAGTGCAGACACTGTGGTCATTCTCATTCCTTTTTACTGCCACATTGTGAGAGAGAACTACTTAACATATCCACACATAATTCAAGTGTATATAAAATGGTGTACTTAGATACTCAACTTAAGAATCAAAGAGACCACTTGAGAAGGTACTTAGGTTTCTGTGGTTGGGGGTTGTTCTGTGGTTAGGGTTCTGTGGTTGGGGGTTGTTCTGTGGTTAGGGTTCTGTGGTTGGGGGTTGTTCTGTGGTTAGGTTTCTGTGGTTGGGGGTTGTTCTGTGGTTAGGGTTCTGTGGTTGTAAGCAGATGGCTAAATCTAACAGGTACATTGAAGAGCCACTGCCACTAAACCACCGAAACCACAGAAATCTCTTAACTGAAGAAAAAAAGCACTACAGAATCTATATATACTATATGACCAAAAGTATGTAGACACCATCACGCCCATATGCAGGCCTTTTTCCAAACTGTTGCCACAGATTTCTAAGCACACAATTGTCTAGAATGTCTTTGTATTCTGAAGCATTGAGATTTGCCCTTTACTGGAACTAAGGGGTCAAGGCCAAACCTGTTGCAGAATGTCAATACCCCTGTGCACATAACAAGACTTACAAAGACCTCGACCTCACGGATGCCTTTGGGATGAATTGGAACGCTGACTGTGTGCCAAGCCTCCTCATCCATCATCAGTGCCTGACCTCACTCATGCTATTGTGGCTGAATGGGCACAAGACCCCACAGCTCCCTCCAACATATAGTGGAATTCCTGCCCAAAAGGATTAGAAATGGGGCAAAAAAGATGGAAGTGTTTAGATAATTTTCAACACTTCTACTGAGGTAGAAATTAGAAAATATACATAGAAGATATAAACACATGAGCTGATGCATAAGCACTTATGCAGTGACCAAGAAAAATGTTAAACAATGTAACTGTGTATGTAAAATTGCAAAATTCCAAATGAAGCTTTACACACGCTCATTTTCTCAACCAGCTTCATGTGGGATCTTCTTCTGGAATTTTTTTTAGAAAACTTTCAAATAAGCAGACCTTTTGTTGAGTAAAGAATGTACAAATAAAAATTACTTAATAAAATGAACCTCATTTCAGAATTTTTACATGGGTATACATTTCACTGTTTACATTTGCTTTAGAAAATTAGCCCAAAAGAAACTAAATTGAAGACAATTAAGACAACTAAGAATATATTAAATGCATGTACAATTTTTTAGTATTATACATATAGTCCAAATATGTTTTCTGAGGCTGTGTGTGTGGAGTTTGCATGTTCTCCCCGTGCTTGGTGGGTGTCCTCCGTGTGCTCCGGTTTCCTCTCACAGTCCAAAGACATGCCTCTAGGCTGATTGAAGTCTCTAAATTGCCTGTAATGTATGATTGCGTGAGTGAATGAGTGTGTGTGTGCCCTGCGATGGGTTGGTACTCCGTCCAGGGTGTATCCTGCCTTGATGCCCGATGACTCCTGAGATAGGCACAGGCTCCCCGTGACCCGAGTATAGATCGGATAAGCGGTACAGACAATGAAATGAAAAAAATGAAAAAAGTTTTCTGAGGATGTTTTTTTTCCCCTCAAAATTTTTGTTTATTTTAGTGTCATCAAATGATGACAGTGGCATATGTTGGTCCTCACTTGGTGTGTCACCTACTGAGGTATCTGTTAGGTTGTGTGACAGCTCCAATAAATCACTTGAAAACCGTATCTGTTCAAAGTGCTCTCTTTGGCCAGGTAAGGTTCTGTTTTAGGGCCTTAACATTATGTATTAGGTAAGGAAGCTGAAGGCTGTGGATTCATTACTGAAAAATAAAAATAAAATTAAAACCAGAAAGGTAATATTTGAAAAATAATTCTTCAGCTCGATTATTCAGTTATTTACCTGTCACCATGCGGACAGCTCCATATTACAACATCATTAGGCTTTTTCTTCTCTTCTTCATTTTGTGCCACTAATACTAACCTCCGAAACCTCAAGTCCCAAAGTTCCATATTTAAGTTAATGGGGGCACATGAACTACTGAGTCAAATAATTGCTTTGCATCCATTTGTCTGTATCTAAAGTAACAGAATCCTTTGAATCATGACCTCAAGGCCAAACTTGAGCTTTAATCATAATTAACAAAGATGCTTCTGAAGAATTTCAATCTTCTTAGAGTAGTTAAAAGCTCCAATTAAAACCGTTGAACTAAATCATCTTGAGGAAGTAATCAGCCTCTGATAGACCTGTGTACCTAATTAACACTCTGACACGCAGAGGAGAAAAACTTCTGAATTTCAGAGATGAGCGATCCTTTTGTTGGAGATGCTAAATTCACTCTGTCTTCCAAATGGCTCTCTGTCTCTTTGTTGTTTCAAAAATATCAGTGGATGAACTATGGGGAAATGGAGAAATCTACACTATAGTTCCAGTGCACAAATATCTGACATAGATATATGATCATCTATAGTGAAACCGAGTCAAGACCAAGACCAACTAATGTGGTGTTCATATATGATACACTTCCCTTTTGCTCTCTGACAGAATTTGCAATAGACTGTATCTTACAATAAAAATAGTCTCATACGTCATAGACATGATGACAGCACTTACCTTTGTTTGTTCATCTAAAAGCCACGAATAGGAGAACTGTCTAGTAGAATTATGCTGAACTCACAGAACAGGCAATGAAATGTAAGAGACATGTTAATTAACAGAAAATACATTCTAAATACTATTAATGCCACTAGTTCAGAATGCACTTTCTGTTACTGCAGAAACAATAACATATTGGAGCAAGAATAATATTAAGCTTATCCGTGTTAAAGTTGCTTTCCAAGCTGTGCTGTTACACAATAATAATGCAATCCTTCTGACCAATCAGATTCCAGCATTCAAACACGCTGTAGTACAAAGAAACCCTGTTTTATAATATAACTTTTTATACTAGAGAAAACTTTGGTTTTAGATTTAATAAAGTTACAACCTCTGAACAGTAACCGTAATGATTTTTTGAATTGCATAGTTTCTTTTGAGCTTGCAATGCTGAGCTCAAGAGCTGGTCACAAATAACACAGCGGAGCTTTAAATATTTTAGGGTCTAATTAAGTGCCTCATGCAAGTTACAATTTTCAATTCACTTTCATTTATTTGTACAGCGCT
Source organism: Hemibagrus wyckioides (assembly GCF_019097595.1). Lineage (NCBI taxonomy): Eukaryota > Metazoa > Chordata > Actinopteri > Siluriformes > Bagridae > Hemibagrus > Hemibagrus wyckioides. Next base: position 10,492,951 of record NC_080728.1, on the reverse strand, counting down.
TTTAACAATGGACATTGCCTCAAAGCGGCTTTACAGAAGTAGAAAGTTACACAAATCTAAGCTGATTTAACGTCTTTGTTAGACACAGAGTTATCTACTGAAGCAACTACTTTTATTTAAAAGCTAATGCAGAAATTGTTGGGTTAGCATGTATTCGTTTGTGTTCTTATTTTTGCTGCACCATGTGCTGTCTTTAGAATAAAGAATAACACAAAAGTCATTTCTTCCTTCAGGGTCACAATAATATCAGCAGCAAGGTTAGAAAATAGAGATAAATGCATCTCATTGCCTCTTTCACAGAGAATGGAGCTTACAGGATTAGCATGCAAGTTTTATTTTTCCGAAGCTCTTGGCAGAAAAAAAATCCAACATGCTTTGTAAACTGCAATGGGCAGCACTTACCAATGAAGCTGTATTGATCTCTGTGTTTTTGCTCTCTGGGGAATATAAACCAACCCACTTGATGGAGTTTTCTGATAAAAAAGAAAAAATAAAAGCCACAAACACTGATATACAAATAATTTCTGTTTTTATAAAGCAATACTGCGTGCTGAAAGACTTATGTTTAGTGGTATACTATTTAAGATTTCTTAACAACACAGCTGTAAAGCTTTAGGACCTTGTCTTTAAATAATTTTAAATGAGCCCTCCACTTCTTTTTTATGAGCACCCCATTCAAAGCTTCTACTCTATACGAGGTAGATAAACTTAACAAAAATAAAATACCAGATGGACACATTATATAAGATGCTTCATGAATGTGGTGTCAGTAGATATATATAACGTAGCATCTTTAGCATAAAAATACAACAGGACTTTCAGTAGTTTTATTTAAAATTGTAGTTGATGTTATTAGAATTGTTATTAAGCCATGAGATTTATGTGAGCAGTAAAATTATTATAATTTATTACCTGGAGGGGCAGCAGCATGTGTTCACATAGCTTCAGGATTCTTGTGGAGGTTTTGAAGATGTTCTTCTCATCTCCTCTTGGGTTTCCTCCTGTTTTTCTCCAACCTCCCAAAAAATACCAGTAGGTGGATTGGTTTCATTAATTTGCACCTCAGTGTGTGAGTGTGTGTGCATGGTGCCTTGCCATAGACTGCCATCCAATCCAAGCCAAAAAGTCAAGAAGCTTTTATTGTCATTTCAACCATGTACAGCTGGTACAGTACATAGTAACATGAAACAATGTTCCTCCAGTCAGTAGTGTGCAGGTATGCAGAGCTGTAGTACGCATGTAGAAGAGCTATATATGTACAGCATGTAGGTATGTTTACTTTCAGTACATGATTTCCTATGACAGGCCTGAATTTGAAACACTGTGAGGCTGCATCTGGCTTATAAATTTGTTTTTATTATGCCATGTCTACAGTTTTAGAACAACAGTGTAAAACACTACATTAAACCAAACAGCACAAACCTTTTCCTGTAAAGCACAGGCCATATAAAACAAATGAATTGCAACTCGGGAACTTTGTGCATTTATTGAAGTGGCTGTAAAGATGCTGCATTGATTTGCTGTAATAAATAGATGTGCAGGAACTGGCACTCAGTCTCAGTCTGTGGTGGGAAAAAAATAACCACATGCATTTATATTGCACTTATGATGACTTCTTGTCAGGTAATGATATTCTACAACATATATTTTGTGTGTGTGTGTGTGTGTGTGTATGTGTGTTTATGTAATAATATTCTATATGTTAAATATATAACTATATCTAATGTTAAATATAACTTCTACATGTGATTCCAATTGCAATTGTAAAAAAAAAAAAAAAGGTCAGGCACAGCTTCTTCCTCTTCAACTTCTTCTAAAATGTAACATCACTTTCTTCACATCTTCCCAGCTCTTCCAGACATCTGAAATGTTCTTATGTTGCAACTGATTGTGATTTTTATTATGTGGTTAATAATATTTGAACTGTTCATTATGTACATAACTTCTGAAAGACAACATCTGCCTGTTTCTGTGTTGAAAGCTTTTTAGTTTTCTGAATGGTGAGGAATAAATTTTACATGTGCAAAGCATCATATTTAACAAAGGTTACAGTAGCATTTCTGCTACTTTGACAAGTTTTTTAAAGCAATTTATTCCTGCAATGCTTTAAAATGTGATTAATAATTCTGAATGACACTTTACTACAGGCCACCATTTCAAATTAAACACTTAAATGTTTTATCTTTAAAGAATGAATTCAAGAAATCTCCACAAGGATGAAGAAACTATACTTCTATAAGTGTTTCACGTAGTCTTCTTTTGCAGTCTTCACTTTAATGTATTATATTATTGGACTGTTCATTTCTGTACCAGAAGAATGCATTGTGAGTATCTTACGTTGGTTGTAGTCACAGCTTTATTACTTGTGCACAAAATAGAAGAGAAACTTAAATCTGTGTTAATTTTATTCTGTATTATACTGTATGGTGTCTCATTAAATATACACAGACAGGGAGTAACATTATGACCACCTGCCTAATATTGTGTTGGTCCCCCTTTTGCTGCCAAAACAGCCCCATCATGCACTGTGTATTCTGACCCATTTCTATCAGAACCAGCATTAACTTCTTCAGCAATTTGAGCAACAGTAGCTTGTCTGTTGGACTTTGCTCCCCATGTGCATCAGTGAGCCTTGGCCACCCATGACCCTGTCGCCAGTTCACCACTGTGCCTTCCTCGGACCACTTTTGATAGACACTGACCACTGCAGACTGGGAACACCCCACAAGAGCTGCAGTTTTGGAGATGCTCTGATCCAGTCGTCTAGCCATCACAATTTGGCCCTTGTCCATTTTTACAAAATGTTTACTCTCTGCCTAATATATATATATATATATATATATATATATATATATATATATATATATATATATATATATATATATATATATATATATATATATATATATATATATATATATATGTATGTATGTATGTATGTATGTATGTGTGTGTTTGGAGGAAAGTAGCAGAGATTTCTGTGCTTTTGCTGAGTGTACTTACTACAGGTAGTTTGCTTTAGCTAATCTGCTAACAAACCTATTACAAAGCCTAGCACGTTGTTATTTTTTGTGTGTATTTTTTGCTATTTTTAAGTGGTGTGTATAACTCATGGAGTGGGTTACAAGTATTTCTGGACAGTGCAGGCTGACAAGCTACACATGCAACTTCTCATGGGCAGTGGTGGCTCAAGTGGTTAAGGCTCTGGGTCGTTGACCGGAAGATCAGGGGTTCAAGCCCCAGCACCGCCAAGTTGCCACTGTTGGGCCCTTGAGCAAGGCCCTTAACCCTCTTTGCTCCAGGGGTGCCGTATCATGGCTGACCCTGTGCTCTGACCCCAACCTCCAAGGATGGGATATGCGAAGAAAGAATTTCACTGTGCTGTAATGTATATGTGACAAATAAAGGCTGTTTCACATGCTAGTGTAATCATAGGTTAAAGCTTCCAGATTATTTTATGTTTCATTTAGCCACACTCACACCTGCTACAGGAACAGATGGCTCTTAACTTCCTGACCTAATAATACTTGGTTAACTCATGCAATTGCTTGAATGAAGTATAGCTTTGTTATTAGAGCAAATAATCTTGCAGTCAGTGGCCCTGAAAGAAGTCTTGCTAATATATGGCTGGCCCTTGATACACCTTTATACAATTATTACAATGGCATTATTTCAAGCAGATCATGAGGAAATTGGGAGATAAAGTGTGTACAGGATGTTTGTGCTGTAGATAGGAGGTTAAATAAAAGCCTACAGATGGGGAGGCATCTGTGGTAGCTATTACACTAATCTCTGTGATGGGTTTCAAATTATCCCAGTGTCATGTTTATAGAAAGTATGCGGGCAAACCTTCCCTGCATTATTTGGAAAATGTAATACATGGAACCCAGAGGCAAGACCTAATCAGTGGGTCTCTTTATCAAAAGTGATTCTTGAATTATGGTTGACATTCAGGAATGTCATTCCAACAAAAGGAAATCCATAATCATAAATCCAAATGAGAGGCTGGCCTATAACGAGAGATGACTAGATCTATATGGAGTACTGAGAAGCTAGAGGGAAAATGAGAAGAAGAAGGAGACTCTACAGCAAACAGGTATAAGTACCCAGACTAATAAAACATCCATCCATCCATTTTCTCTACTGCTTATCCCACACATGGTCACAGGGAGCCTGGAGTCTGTCCCAGGGGAACCATCACAGGGTACATTCGCACACACTCACAGGACAATCCACACACCACAGACAATAGAGATGCCAGTCAGCCAACAAAGCATGTCTTCGGCTTGGGGGAGGATACTGGAGTACATCAGGGAAGCCAAAAGTGCCCAGAGGACACCTCCAAAGCATGAGGAGAACTCCACTCACAGGGCAGAAGCGTGAATCAAACCCCCACAAGAGGTGCAAAGCAAATGTGCTACCCACTAAGCCACTAATAAGACAAAATGAGGCTAATGTTGACAAACAGGTACAAACACTGATCAGGGAGTAAGTGCTCAGAACAGCTGGGCTGTCACTCAGCGTCAGAGATGAAGTTGGTATCCATTACAACACATAAGTCTGTCCCACTACCCGGCATAAAATATAAAATGGTCCTATAAATAAAAACATGGTAAGTCAACACACAGTGAGAATACCTGGTGCTAATAGATGACACCAGAAAAACTTAAGCCCTAAACTGTCTCAAGTTTGTGTTACTGAGCATAGTGGAGAAGCCAGGAATCTCCTAGCCATGCTGTCTCATTCACTGTGAAGTGTAGAAATACAGGAAAGAAGAAGAAGAAAACCAAATGCTTTAACCAAGACATAATATGGAAAATGATCTGGATTACTTTGTCTATAGCAGCTATCTGAAAGCTATGCCCTCCTTATTGAATAAGGACCTTCTTCTGTAGGGTCAAATGTGACAGCTATTCAGAATGGACTGTGATTTTAATGTTTCCTTAAAAATCCTGTGTACAAAACAAACCCAAGTAGCACACATTTGTGACCCACACTAATTTAGCAGGGAATACCTCTCTACACTGGCATACAGTTTACAGTCTGTTTTAGCTAACAAAACACAACTGTTGCTTAATGTAGCAATGGAAACATGGAACCCACATTTTAGTATGATTGTCACTGTGCTGTTAAAATGAACTTCATGAGCTTCTTTTGTAAGGAAACTCACTGGTTACAGCTGACATTATTTAAAATTCATTCCCAGAAGCAAAGTTTTGAAGATTTGATCCCTTTATTAATTAATACTTTTGGAAGTAATTGTTTTTCAGCACATACTTTTGAAATGACCCTAGAGAACAAGTGATGTGGGCATTCCTCTTTCAAAGTCCTCTGCACAGACTTGATTACTTACAGTGAGTCACAGCATCTGTGAAATAAAATTCTTAAAAGTATGCCATTGGCTCTGTTTTTTTCTTTTCTTTAAGACTTTTAACCTGTGATACGTTCCTCTTATAATGGTAGTCACAGATGGCAGTCACATCTTGTAGGTTTTGCCATAAGCAGTGACCTTAATATTATAAGATTATCTCTGTCATTCAATCTTAAGTCAGATAGATAAAAAGGTCACATATTCTTTGTTCAAGCTGACAGAAGCCCATATTGACAGCAGATGCTGCAGTCAGTGCAGACAGATTCTGCAGCCTTCGCTGTGAATAATAAAGCAAGCTATCAGATACAAGAACACTGGGTAGAGAGGTGGTAGATTTTTTACACAAAACAATGTGCTTATTTTTTATATAATGTTTTTATTTGATGCCTATTATTGTGTAAGTCCCAGATGTGCCTTCAAACCAGCTCTCATCCATCAAGGCACAGACTTCACATAACCTCTGATGGTGTGCTGTGATAACTAGCACCAAGGCATTAGTAACAGATCCTGGATTGGTCTTGTTTTGCCAGTTCATCCCACAGACATTTGATTTGATTGAGATCTGGAAAATTGGGAGGCCAAGTCAACATCTTGAACTCCTTGTCCAGGTCTTCAGACCATTCCTAAACATTTTTTGCTTTGTCCTGCTGAAAGAGTTGACTGCCATTAATGGTTTGCCATGACAGGGTGTACTTGGTCTGCAACAATGTTTAGGTAGGTGAATGCTGAGCATGGTTGTGATTATTTAAGTTACAGTATCCTTCCTGAGCACACAAACCATTCTGGCCTTTTTCCTCTGATTGATCCACCCATAGAAGTTTCACTGGTTCACTCTATTGTTTTTCACACTGTTCTGTGTCTCTGTTGTATGTGAAAACTCCAGGAAGATCAGTAGTTTCTGTTATACTCAAAAAAGCATGCCACGATTAAATTTCCAGAGATCTGTTTTATAAATAAAACTTATAAAGTAGTGGTACCTCTGAAGGTACTTGTTTCTAACTTGGATAGAAAGAAAAACTGTATTGTGCCCTTCGATCAACACCTCATTCTTGATGTTCTTGATATTATTCTCAAGCGTAGAGCAGATGTAATGCAGGAGGGCGTTAACAAAATTAACAAAGCACTAAACTTGCTGCAGGTTAAATTAGGAAAGCACCTGGATTTTCCCAGCACAGTTTGCTGATGTTTCTACTCCTACACAGTTGCTAAACCCAGTCATTACAGGCTGAGCTGAATCAGGTGTGTTAAAGCAGAGAAATCATCCGACTGTGAAGAGCTCTAGAAATGCAGGACCAAAACGAGACACTCCTGGGTTAATAGCTAGGTGCCACAGTATAAGTGCTGTGAACTACTAGTTAAATGTGAAATGAAGTTTGCAGGCCAAGATCAGAGCGAGAAAACCTGAGCTCAGGACAGCGTTCTTAGAATTCAAACAAGTTGTGATTATTCTGTAGGATTTTACATGAATTAAATTCTAAGATTAGGTGCTACTGCTATTACTGAACCGAATGCTAACATTAACCTTATGACTGTGTATCCAAGAAGCAGGCTAATAACAAAAAATATCAAAATACAACACATTTATGGAGCAAAAGAAAAACTATTTTAAAAAGTATATAAAATATTGGATAAATATTGGTACTATATTATATCACTTATATCACTTAATAGTGAATAAGGAGGCATGTGAATCATTTTCTTAAATATTATTCTGAACTGATGCTGGTAGTGATTTTTTGTGCTGGTCAAATCTCTCTATGCTCAGTTGTAGAGTAATGTTATTTTTATTTACCATAGTTTTAATGCCATATCCACACAAATGATTATACGCATACAAGGGAGGTACACAATGTACACAAGAAAGATGTCATCCCAGAAAACAAAAAAATTACTGGCAGATGCTTGTGTATAAAATGCCTCCATGTAGTGCATCATGGCCTGTAAGTGTATACCATCAGCACTTCCACTAACTGTCACCAAATAAATTTACTGCTTATATACACCGACCAGGCATAACATTATGACCACCTGCCTAATATTGTGTTTTGCTGCCAAAACACAACAAACAGCGATGCACTGAGTATTCTGACACCTTTCTATCAGAACTTCTTCAGCAATTTGAGCAACAGTAGCTTGTCTGCTGGATCGGATCACACAGGTCGGCCTTCTCTCCCCACGTGCATCAATGAGCCTTGGCCACCCATGACCCTGTCACCGGTTCACCACTGTTCCTTCCTTGGACCACTTTTGATAGATACTGACCACTGCAGACCGGGACCACCCCACAAGAGCTGCAGTTTTGGGGATGCTCTGATCCAGTCGTCTAGCCATCACAATTTGGCCCTTGTCAAACTCGCACATCCTTACACTTGCCCATTTTTCCTGCTTCTTCTAACACATCAACTTTGAGGACAAAATGTTCACTTGCTGCCTAATATATCCCACCCACTAACAGGTGCCATGATGAGGAGATAATCAGTGTTATTCACTTCACCTGTCACAGCTCATAATGTTATGCCTGATCGGTGTGTGCATACATTCAATTTTGTTCAACTTTGGTCATGTTGCTTAGCTGTCACCAAATTCTTCAACTTTCACTGAAAATAAGTGACTGGGTACATTTTCATGGTACACTGCTGCTGGTGTGAACAAAGGGTTAGTTGTTAGTCCAAATCACAGTAAAAATACTATCTTTAACTCATTAGTCATGACAAAAAACCCTTTTTGGATATCAAATAAACACCTCTTCATTTTGGGGAATTTTGGAGTCATCTCTGTGCAACTCCCACATAAGAGTTTCTATGCTGATAAATGTTTCTACTAAAAGAAAAGAAAAGTGCCTGCACTTAAACAACCTACACTATGCGGGTGATTCTCACTGACCCTGCTGATTAGGAGGTGTGGAATAGAATGCTAGGTATGTATGGGACTATGAATACCTGAATGATTTCAATTCTCACTTATAATGCTCACATTAATAGATATTATTCAGGACATGATGAGTCACCCATGCTCAGATTTACAGTAGGTAGAGAGGAAGGTTCTATTATTATTTAATGATACATATTTTTCAGCAGCAATAATATATTTTAAATGTTTTCAGTGGGAGTGGTAAATTATTGTCTGGCCCACAGTGTTAATTCGACCTTCCAGATGATGTGCATATACTGTATGTACATTTATACTTATCTATTTGGAATAAAGGTTTCTGCACAGCAAATCAAACATGTAGAAGATATGGACCACCAAAAGTCCAGAAACCTATTATACATTACATCCGTGGGCTAAAGAACAAATAAGCACAAGCTTTAATCAGACAGTATTCAAGCTACAAATAATACAATCACAATAACTAATAATAATAATGATGATAATAATAATAAAATAAATATTAAATTAAAGAAGGTTTCATCTTGTTTTAGTTGCTGCTTTTGGCATTATAATTGATGGGCAGGGTGAGTGTCCTCAGTCTATAATCTGCCACTCTGTGTTTAAGCTCAGTGACTGAAAGATGTCACACACTGCTGCACAGTGCTCATGCTGCTGAGGACATGACTGCTAAGGAGATTATACACATCATAAGCATTACAGTTGTCTAGCCAACCTAGCCAACTGTTGTTAAGTGTTCATAATCAGATATTAAAGCCCCTTATAACAGTAGGCTGATAGCATTAGGTCTGTGGCCAGAACTGGGAAAGGATTTTAAAGATCCTGTTACAAGAGAGGTCTTTGAAGTTCCAATCATGAATGATGGCCAGCAGGACCATATTTGTGGTTCTGCAGTAAGAGAGGATTTTGACTAACATGCACATTAAATTGCTCAATCTGTGCATTTATCATGCCTTCTGCTATTAAAGTGGCACTGTGCTGTACAGGGCAGCTAGGTAATGCAGAGGGTGGCTCCCATGCAGTTTGATCCTGAGCTTGAGTTACTGTCTGTGTGCTTGTTCTCCTTGCATCCACATAAGTTTCTTCTGGTTGTCTTGTTTTGTCCCACCTTCCAAAAACATGCCAGTAGATGGAATTGTTTGGTTAAATTGCCACTAGGTAGGATTGATTGTGACCCTGGCAAAGATAAAGTGATGAATGAAAGTGAGTGACTGAAAGTGTTTGTGCACTTCTGGACTGAGGCTTTAAGAAGTGTGCTGGCAAAAAAAAAAAATCTTAAAACCCCCTGAAGGACAGGGCAGGAATAGGCAAGGCAGAGCTGGGCAGGACAGAGCTGGGCAAGGCAGAGCCAGGCAGGGCAGGGCATGGGAAGGCAGAGCTGGGCAAGGCAGGGCATGGGAAGGCAGAGCTGGGCAAGGCAGGGCATGGGTTATGGTTAGGGTTATGATCAAAAGGTTGTGAGGTGAATCCCAAGAACAAGCACTTAAAGAACACATGGGCAAGGTTAGGGCTATGATCAAAAGGTTGTGAGGTGAATCCCAAGAACAAGCACTTAAAGAACACATGCACAGTGTCACCATTCCAGCTGAACTACATGTCCTATACCTGGTTTATACTTGTCATGACTATGTGTAAGCATTTAGATGAAGGTGGCAATCCAGGAAATAAAAGTGATATCTATTTGATGGTTGGTGTTTTAATCCTAGACATTTTTAACTAAAATCTGTTTTGCTTACCCTCTGAACAGTTGACTTGTGACCCTCAGGAGGAAGGCCCCACAAACATTGAGTAATATAGAGACTATAACTTTCATAACGGGTGTTCCCATTGCAGTTATGGACGCATTGCAGTGTAGTAAAATAAAGATTTGTTGTGCTTTAGGTAAACTATGGAAGCCCAGTCACATCAGAAACTACTTGCCATAAACACACAATTGTCTAGAATGTCTTTGTATGCTGTAGCATATGCTTTCCCTTTGCTGGAACTCAGAGTCCAGCATGACAATGCCTCTCTGCACAAAGTGAGCTCCCTAAACAAATGGTTTACAAAGGACGGTGTGGGAGAATTCGAGTGGCTCCACAGAGCCCTGACCTCAATCCCACTGAGTACCTCAGGGATGAACTGGAACATCAGCTACATGCCAGGTCTCCTCCCTCAACAACACTGCCTGACTCAATAATGCTCTTGCGGCTGAATGACTAAATCCCCACAACCACACTCCAAAATCTAGTGGAAAGCTTTCCCGGGAGCGAAGAGAATATTACAACAGCATAGAGGAACTTAATGTGGAAAGGGGTGTTAAAAAAGCACATATGGATGAGTGGTCAGGTGTCAACATCATTTGGGCTATATACACCAAATCAGGCATAACATTATGACTACTGACAGGTGAAGTGAATAACACTGGTTATCTCCTCATCATGGCACCTGTTAGTGGGTGGGATATATTAGGCAGCAAGTGAACATTTTGTCCTCAAAGTTGATGTGTTAGAAGCAGGAAAAATTGGCAAGTGTAAGGATTTGAGGGAGTTTGACGAAGTGCCAGATTGTGATGGCTAGACGACTGGATCAGAGCATCTCCAAAACTGCAGCTCTTGTGGGGTGTTCCCGGTCTGCAATGGTCAGTATCTGTCAAAAGTGGTGAACCGGTGACAGGGTCATGGGCGGCCAAGGCTCACTGATGCACATGGGGGAGCGATAGCTGGCCCGTCTGATCTGATCCAACAGATGAACTACTGTTGATCAAATTGCTGAAGACGTTAATGCTGGTTCTGATAGAAAGGTGTCAGAATACACAGTGTATGATGGGTCAGGACTGTTTTGGCAATTAATGGGCAACCAACACAACATTAGACAGGTGGGTATAATGTTATGCCTGATTGGTGTAGTGTAGAAAGGAAAGAATCTGCATAACATGCTTTTATTCATTTTTAGCAGGAGCAGTATGTCAAAAAATTTTGATTTATTATCTCAACATTCTGACTTATAATCTATAACAGTTTTTTTTTTCTTTTGTGCCTGGAGGAAATGCTCTTCCACAGAAAACAGCAACTGTGCATAAAGAGACAAAGGACGTCCACGTGTTCAGAGCCGGATCCTAGTCTTTTTCCAGGTTTTAGTGGAAGCGGCCCGGAGGGAGGGAAAGAAGAGAAGGGGATGCGGATTTAGGATGTGGCTATTGGACAGTTCAGTCAGCAGGACTGGAGCAATCTGCCTAGTAGTAAAGGGTCTGTGGAAGTACAACGCAAAATTAGCGCAATCGAGGATATTTTTTTGTGCGCGCGCGCGCGACTAGCGGATAATGAGCGGCGCTATTATACAAGACTGCTTTTTTATGCCCAACTCGAAGATAGCGCATTGTTTACAATGGTAAGCAAACCACTATGGTAGACAATAGCTCTTATAGTTGTATCAGCTTAGCAGCACATTTCGACGTGTTTTTTTCCCCCTGATCAGAGGAGTTATGTATGCAAAAAGCATCAGTTAGCACATGCTACCTGCTTTTTCTCTATTTAAAAAAAGGCTTTATTTATTCGGTTAGCTTGTTATGCTAGCTAACCATACTCTGCTGTCGTGATATTACACTCAGTTAGTTTGCACGTTTATTGGGTCACATTGCTTAGTTAAGACTTGTCAAGTCGCGGAAAGGTAATATGTGAGGTTAGAAGTGTCAAAACGACCATAACAAAACACACTGACTGCAAGTGAAGCATGGGCTTTTGACTATGCGCTCGCCGACGTCACTTCCGGCTGTGTTAAAAAACTGCAGCGCGAGATCATTGACGTGCCGTGATTTATTCCATCCAAATATAATCTGTTTCTATTTCTAAAGAAAAAACCCAAAAAACCCCACCAAGCTTTACTGCAGGTCAGGGACTTTTAAACTTTCTGGGCCCCAACTGGACATTTTCTGTGGGGCACCCCTACTTTATTTACGTATTTGCCCTTAAAAGCTGAGAGACAACTGAGAATAAAAGGATAACTCTTGCACTTGCTTACCAGTATAATGGGAAGAGTGAGCTTTTATTTCTTGATTTATTTATTTCATTTTAAAGACAGGATGCATGTTTAAACTGTCACATCTTACACTGATCAGGCATAACATTATGAGCAGTGACAGGTGAAGTGAATAACACTGATGATCTCCTCATCATGGCACCTGTTAGTGGGTGGGATATATTAGGCAGCAAGTGAACATTTTGTCCTCAAAGTTGATGTGTTAGAAGCAGGAAAAATGGGCAAGTGTAAGGATTTGAGAGAGTTTGATCAGGGCCAAATTGTGATGGCTAGACGACTGGATCAGAGCATCTCCAAGACTGCAGCTCTTGTGGGGTGTTCCCAGTATGCAGTGGTCAGTATCTGTCAAAAGTGGTCCAAGGAAGGAACAGTGGTGAACCGGTGACAAGGCCATGGGCGGCCAAGGCTCATTGATGTACAGGGGGAGTGAAGGCTGGCCCGTGTGATCCGATCCAACAGACGAGCTACTGTTGCTCAAATTGCTGAAGAAGTTAATGCTGGTTCTGATAGAAAGGTGCCAGAGTGCATCGCAGTTTGTTGTGTTTTGGCAGCAAAAGGGGGACCAACACAATATTAGACAGGTGGTCATAATGTTATGCCTGATCGGTGTATTTCTGCGGTCACATCCAGATTTTAATAATACATGCATTTAATACAACCAAGAATCGAGCTTAACAACTGTTCTTCCACCATGCCACCTAATGTTGTTGAGGAGTTGGTGGAGGTAGCTGGACAGGGAAAATTTGTTCATTTTTGTTGCTGAACTTCTACACTAGCGCATCATGTGTGGATGGTGAAAAAAACCCCAAAAAAAGCAGATACACTATTAATTGTTTCAGTGTAAATCTTAGTAGCACACAAAATTTGTCTTCCTAGTTAAAGCAATAAACGTACTGTTCATTTGTAAAGAAAAGCATTTGTGAGGTTTTCTCATGAGCTGTTGTAAATGAAGTGACACAACATGGGGTCGTACCTCAAAAATAGACTAACGTCACGGAAACAAAGGAAAATGTTAATCAACTCATGTTGTAAAAATTCAGTTCAGTTTAGTTTTATTTGTATAGCACTTTTAACAGTGGACATTGTCACAAAGCAGCTTTGCAGTGATAGATTGATAAAGGGCTATTAAATTTCTATCATTCATTTTGTTTGAGCTGGTCAAGCAAAAGGTAGATCAGACAACATTAAATTACGAAATTAATTCAAACACTTGCTCAAGCAGTAGTGATTATCCAGTATTTATTACTGTTTCCACTATGATTGTTCTGTCATAACTCACCTCGGTGGTGGGATGAGACTAAAGGTAGAACCCCAGATACGTTTGCTTCCATTTTCTAAATACACAGCATACTGTGGACTGTTCATCTATATCTTCTTCTCATTTTTCCAGAACTTAGTGCTTAGTGCAGAATATCAGGCTGTATGCATTATCTAATCGCCATGCATACACACACATGCACACACATACACACACACACACATAGGAAGGTGCTTTTTTATTGTTTGGACCTGCAGAAATTATGGATGCCATTATCTTTCTCAATGCAGCTTTAAACGATCTGAGATGTTGCCATAAACAAGCAGACTGATGTATTGATTTCCCTGTTAAAGTCACTTGACGTTATCAGTTTGCAATCATGGAACAATAATCCAGGCATGATGTTTTTACTGTGAATCGATTTTGGGGTGAATTGGCACTTAATTACATAGTGCTCAGCAATAGCCTATAAATATAGACTGACCCCTGACCTTTGAGAGAGATAAAACCAACACATCAGCTGAATAGCAGTGGAAGTGTTTTCTCAGATTTTCTCTTGGTCTGTTTAAGGAGATTGAAATTTATTTGTAATTAAATTGACTTGTAGTCTGTTGCCTTTTTGCCTACTAATTATTTTAGTTATGTTTTATTAAATAGAAACAAAAAGATGTTGGACCAGCATCAGCCATTCTACTGGTCAAATCTTACTTTGCATTTACATCAGCATGGATTGCTCCTTTGATAACACTGGGACAAAGTTGGCTTAACATTGGGAAAACCGACACTGAAGTATTTTGAAGATTTGCTTGTGACATATTCTGCTCCGTTTTGCCTTTGCATTAGTTCTTGTTTGTCTTTGTTTGAGCTTTGTCCCCAACATAACTGCTGAATTCTGCTTAACCAAACCGCTTTTATTTGGCACACAGCACTGCAGAGTCACACAATAAATTCTTCAGGTTTTTGTTTATCCATAACCCTCCTCTCTGTGCCAGGATGCAGATACGCGTATGTAGGTCTATGAAGAAGTATAAATCAGCTTTAAGTCTGAACTGGAGAACGTGTAAAAGTCTCAGTTGCTCAGCATTGCTTTGGCTACAGCGTGAGATTGTCTCTCACCTCCTACACCGGTGTGTTTTATCCATAACAGTGATTTCAAGGAACGGTATACTTATATAGATCTGTCGGTCATGTATTTTATTAGGGGAGAGCGGCGTAGTGAGAGAGGGACAGAGACGGTTACAGTTTCTCACTTCGTCTGACACTGTTTCAGTTTGGCAAGCTGTGAGACTTTTCAGGGAAAATAAGGACTGGTGATGTTGCCATAGCGATAGGTCTTCACACTATCTAATATGAATGCATTGACTTAATTTTATAGAAATTAAAAGAACTTTATAATAAAGCATGATACTTAGTTCACCAAATAACACACTGATATTTATTATTCTTTTTTTTTTTTTTCTAATAATGTTTTTTTTTTTTTTTTTTTTTTAATATTTTTTGAAAAATCCTCCAAAAAGTATACTGTTTTCTCTATTATATATGAGCTTTAATGATACTCTGAATATTGCGATCATATATATTTGAAACAATGACGATCATTCGAAAAACATCAACTAAAACTCTAGTGTACTGCCAATATATCGCTGCCTGAACGGTCTTAGCTCTCTACTTGTAAATCATAGACTTGCATAGCCAGACCTTCAGACTGACAGGAGAAGGTCTGGATTCCACAGCAGCTTTTATTGGCGTCTGGCTGACGTAAAGCAACCACAGTTTGTTCAGCATCCTGTATAGAGGCATGAAAAAGTCAGACAGGTGTTCAACCATAGACTGTTTGATTTAAGAATCATACAAATTAATGAGTCTGTACCGTGAACTTCACATCATGTGGAAAATCCAGCATTTAGCTGAACCTCATAAGCACTCATTGTCTCAGTTGTAAACACGACGGCTTCTTTTCTTCCGTGAGAGAAGTAGAGCGTTATGACGGCTTTGTTTCTTGTAGAATCAAAACAATCAGATGACAACTACACTACTGGAAATATATATATATAAATCTGTGTATTGTTCTATTAATTCATCTGCCCATGTCTCTTTTCTTTTTATATGCTCTTACATTTTTTTCCTCCAAATTAAACATGTTCATTCTCTTCCATTCATTTTCTTCCATTCATTCTTTTCCTTCTCTTTCATCTTTTCAATGGCCTTGGCTTTATTTACCCTTCAAAACTGGAGCACAACACAGAGGACGGATTGTGCTTGTAAGGCCCCTTCACCTGCAGTTAAGCCAGGCCAGGATATTTTACTCTGACAGTAATATGGATCACTTATTCACATTGAAAGACTCATCTCGCAGTTATGTGGAACAGCCGAGTCAAGCCCCAATTCATTCCTTTTCCTTTTGTGCTGCCTGCAATTGTGCCCTCAGTGTCGGTCCTCACCAGTCAAATGAAGTGATAACAAACAGGGAGAAGATTAGTATAAGGTGTACAGCTTTTTCTTTTTTTTTTTTTTTTTACATATACGACAAATGAAGAAATTAAGAAGCTTACAAATACCTGTTGGAGACTGTGGTTACTGTGGCAACATCAGACTTAAAACAATGAATGATGATTGTGATGAACATTACAGTGCAGAAAAAATGGAATAATTCACATAAAACACTTTGCCTGTGCTTTTGCCTCCTTAATCCTTCAGTGTCCCGTTCTACACCGACAGTAAAGCTTTTTCTTTGCAGTTCAACCTTCATTAACCCTCTATTTCTTTTTAGACAGTGCCATGCACTACCTGGTGAACGTCCACTGCCTACACAGAGGTCTCTCAGCCTCCTGAACGCCCCCTCTCTGGCTTCAGAGGATGCTGGGTATGTGTCGTGGGCGCAGGAAGTTCCTGGCTGCATCCATCGCCTTGCTTTTTATTCCAGCACTCACCTGGCTATATCTGTCTGCTGCAAACGTCACAGGTAGGAAATCTATATTAACACTAATACCAGTTCTCAGCAGAGCAGTATTCAAAGCAGCAGAAATGATTTCTATTCACCTTTATTAATTCCAAATTAATTTTGAGTTACATTTCTTCTAGAAAATTTGGATATTGTGTCATTTGATCCACAAGCCATTAGCAAGGGATATAATTGGCTTTTACCTGCTGCTAGATTAAAGTAGAGCAGTATTGACTCATTCACAGTGCTGTCAATAAAAGGTGGCTAAAAAAAAAAAGGAAGCATCATTTTGAGGCATTAATTTTCTGGCCCACACCGATAATGAGAAAATCATCTTCCTTTTGTATGAAAAATAAACAGGACCAAAGCGTTTTAGAATACTACAACAATAATAATAGCTTAAACTGCAGAAAGGGACTCAAGCATAGAAAAGCCAGGATGTTTTTTTTTTGTTGTTGTTGTTTCTGCGTAATGCATTAATATGACAAACTGCAAAATGTCAAAATGTGCCCTTGTCAGATTGGTTGAAATAAACACTTGATACAGAACCAATAATCATGTTAATCATATCACTGCAGTCGCCTCAGTTGTCTAAGTGATTTTTACTCGTGCACAAACTCTTCTGCACTCCTTGAAGCATAGATGTATCCGCCCTCTCTTTCACCTCATTGGAAAATGGCATCAAAGTTCATCACAGACTCATTTTCGGCTGTTTATTTTCTCACTATGATGAATTGAGTCACTGTACCCTGGTTGAAATTGATTACTTCCTCCAAATGATTTAGTCCAGTAGGTTTTAATGACTTTGTGGCCCAAAGAGAAATTTCCCTGCCACCACATTATTAGTTATGTGAATTATTTATTAAGCTTCTGATTTTGGCTCAGTGAACTTGAACATCTTAAATAGTGCTTTATGTAATGGCCACAACTTGTAAACTGATTTTCATCTATGTGGGGCTTTTGGTTTTGGAGTTTTAAGTATTTTTGGACAGTAAACTGTGACAATTTAAAGGAAAAATCAATATATAAGGTTTCTTGGTTAGGTGTTAAGACGCTCTGAGCTGCCAGAATGAGCCTTGGCAGATATTCTACAGTCTCTGGAACTGTGCTAGAGGAATGAACACCATTCTTCCAAAAATATTTCCCTCAGTTGGAGTTAGAGAGCACTGTCTAACATGCTAATCAAAAATCTCCCATAGGTCTTCAATACGTTCGAGATCCATCGATTGTGAAAGCCATTGTATAGAACTTACAACATTTTGTCACTCATTAAATCATTCTGTGAGTTCTTATGTCCCGATGCCGGAGGGTGGGGTCACTTTAGAATGGTCAGGACAGGAAATGTTTCATCATATACTAAAGCTGATCAGTCAGAATGACTTTCTATTGATTCGCTCCAGTTTTTCCTTTTATCACCAGTTTTCTAATAGCATTATTATGTAAGACCTGCAGTAATTTTATGACCGTATAAAGTAAAAAAAAAAAAAAAAAAGACAGACAGAAAGAAAGTAAATAAATAAATAAATAAATTCCATCTCTCTAATTATTATGTGATTAATATTTACAGTCACACCCAAACCAAAAACGCCATTTGGAACATCTTACAAGGTGTTCTAAACTATATACTGTTACAGTGGAAAAGTTTAGTGTCCGTGGCTAAAAAAGTTTATGAACACTTGAAGATAATGAGAATTGGGATTTGGACTAAGCTGATGCATATCATCAATATAATGCTGCATTTATTACTCCATGATCTGGAACAACTTTATGTCTGGCTCATAATATTTCATGACTACTTTTTTAAAACTTAAGCCAAATTCCAGAGATGCTTACATCTTTCTTTCTTTTCTTTTTTTTTTTTTTTTTTTTTTTTTTTTTAAGTCTGTGAGCTTTTTTGAATTTGATCACCGCTCACATTTTTTGCTTACATGTAATAACTAGTGGAGCCACAGTCAGCACTGGCAGATGCAGACATGGAAATATTGATTGTTGAAGGATTTTTATATCACAGCATTATTGTTCTCTTCAAAATACATGTTGATGAAGGAGTAAACCCAGAGCAAGGAATAAATATTTGATTGCACAATGTGACATAACTTTCAGCATTTCATAAATTGTTCTTGTCATACTGTCTAGGTGATTTATTAAATATTTCATGTGATGCTAAAACTATCACCTATTCTCTCTGAAGCACATTGGAAATGCTCTAATTGTTCAGTGTAGTGTAAATGCATTCTCAATGACTCTCGACTGCAGCTTTGTAAAGTTAATTGATGTCAAGTAAGACAAATGTAGTGTATTCCTATGCCACTCCAACACACGCATCTGCATTTGCACTGCAGGAAGTACATTGCAAATGAGCGCTTTATTTTATATATAGAAACGGTATTAAGAACTCTTACCTGAGGTATTCGTAGAGTCCGTACATGGGCAGGAGGTCAATGTCAGACAGGAACATGTAGGGTGTGTTCATGGCAACATTGCGCAGCAGGTTGACGGGGTAGAACTGGCCCTCTTTGTAGACGATATGGTATCCCACATTGCTTCTGCTCATGAGCACCTCAGAACCCTGGGCATAGCGCAGGAATTGCTGTGCCTCAGCATCAGACAGGTAGAGAGCCAGACTGATAGGTCCTTCCCAGTGTTTACAGATGGCCTCTAGCATCTGCAGCCTAAGGCATGCAAATAGCAAAAGAAACATGTGTTCAGGTGTAAAGGACTTGCCCTGACACTGAGGGGTTTATTCAATTGACGTCAAGTAAGACAAATGTAGTGTATCTGCATTTGCACTGCAGGAAGTACAATGCAAATGACCACTTTATTTTCTATATAGAAACTTTGGTTTATTTTTTCAGGACCTTTATCTGTCTCATACATGAAATGGCTTTTTTTATCAGAAAGATTTTAAAACTGATAGGAATGCAGAGCAATAGTGAAGAATTTGCATTTTATATTTTATACACTTTGGTAACTCATTAAGGACCTTGCTCAAGGGCACAACTTTGGCCGCTTGGTGGTGAGGGGATTTGAACTTGTAGCTGTCCAATGCCTCAACCACAAAGCCACCATAAGGCTAAGCCTAAACACCCCACTGGTTGGGCCCTTAGCTCCACTAATCCGACCCGTAGGCCCCTATAGTCCGACACTTAGCCCCTACTAGTTTGACCCTTAACCCCCTATAGTCTGACCCTTATCCCTCACTAGTCTGACCCTTAGCCCCCTATAGTCTGACCCTTAGCACCCTATAGTCCGACCCTTAGCCCTCACTAGTCTGACCCGTAGCCCCCTATAGTCCGACCCTTAGCCCCCACTAGTCTGACCCTTAGCCTTCACTAGTCCGACCCCTAGCCCCCTCTATTCTGACCCTAAGCCACCACTAGTCTGACCCTTAGCCCCCACTAGTCTGACCCTTAATCCCCACTGGTCCGATCCTTAGCACCCACAAGTCCGACGCTTATCCCTCTCTAGTCTAATACTGAGCCTTCTCTAGTCTGACCCTAAGCCCCCACTGGTCAAGCACTTAATTAGCCAGCACTAGTCTGACCCATAGCCTCCTCAGGTCAGGCCCCTAGCCCCCACTAGTCATACTGTTTGCCAACCCTAGCCAGAGCCTTAGCCACTAAATAACAGTTCCTGCTTTTTGTATCCTAGTACTTCCAAGGCACCATCAAGCCATTTTTTCTTTTTTGTTCTAAGAGCAAATTACAGTTGGTCTCACCACATGCTAGTGTAATTGGGTTAGATATATTTCTCCCTGGTCAGACCTCGAACCTTTTCCTTTTCATTTTCCACCCTGTTCCAATTTGTGGTTATATGAGGTGACTGTTTCGTATGTCTTTTCAGGTAATAGTATCTGTTTAGCACTTAGAAAGTGAGTCATATCATTAGAAAATAATTTAGAGGAAATGATTTAGCTTTAAAATGATTAAAAAGTTGAAATGTACCCAGATCAAGATTACAGACTCAGTAAAGTGGAAAGCTGTTGTGCGGATATTTGCCTGATCAGGAGAATAGGTGTTGAAAGTGGATTCGGGTAGATGCATGTTCATGAGCTGACACTTAGCACCGTTATTAGGATAATAATGTGGCTGTAGCTTGATTTCATGATTGGGGTATGATTATTATGTCCAACACGACAGCCTATGTGTGTGTTTCAGACAAATAGCCTGAAAACCTTCTATAGCATTGAAAAAACAGCATTTCTCTTTACCTTGATCATTAAAATACTTCAAATCTCATATTCCTGCTTTCACATGTGTAAATCTTTTTAATCTCTAATGATCAAAACATTCTTTTTCATCAGTCATTCATTTTAGGCTCCTGACTGAAATATCTGGAATATTCCAAACATATAACCCCTATGTTCAACAGGAAATTGCTTCACCTGTATTTCCTGAAGATTATGAGAAGAAGACAATTAAGTTCTCTCATTTTGTTCTGTATTTTCATGAATATCTACCTCTTCATAAAGTACATAAATTAGCACTTTATTTACAAAAATCTTTGGTTGTCTTTGTGCGTTTCATAGTATTTGGTTTCTTTAGATTGATAGTATTCCTAGTCTGTGGCCTTGTGAAATATCATCAGGATGTTTGTACTGAGATTTTGAAACACATCTGTAAGTCACTCTGGATAAGGAAGACTGCCAAATGCCATGAATGTAAATGTTCATTTTCCTTCAGTTTTAAATGTAGAAGTAACTTTAAAATTTGGAATAAAAAATTATTTTAAGTAAAAAACCTTATCTGGATGCTACCAATTAAACACCAGTTATGTAATTCTATGCTAAAAATGCTATGCTCTGTCACCAAGAAACGTTGCACAATTTAACTTACTTATCTGAGATGGTTTAACACATTTTTTAAAAGGTTTAAGAGCATTTACCTTGACAGTTTTTGATAAATGATTTATTTGAACAGTTTAAAGTGTTACAGTGGATTGAAACATTTGTTCATTTGAAGCTAAACAAATCATTAATGATGATTTATGATTTACAGAATGTTCTGGAGAATAATGGGATTTAGAACAGGAGACTTTTTGCAGCCCGGGACCCTTTTAGCTGTAAATGAAACTGATGGAACCCACAGTGCAGATTTATTTTATGAACTGTTCAGATATTAGAGTCATTATTCAAATGCATACATTAATATTTTGGCTGTTTATTAGAAAATTCCACAGTTAGCATTGTTTATAAGCCTACTTGATGTAAGGCTAATGGAATAATCATTTAAATTCAAGTGATCAATAAGAAATACAACTTTGATAATGATTGGATGTGAATTCCAGCACTACCATTTTATTTATTTTTTTGCTAATTGCAGACCCATTCATTAAAAACTTCACAGACCCCTGAGGCTCCTCGCACTCCCCTTTCTCAAGAGTATGATTTATGTTAGTTAGCGAGCTAAGCGAAAAGTAGTTTAGCTGAACACACTGGGGTTGTTTCAGTGTTATAACATACACCGATCAGCCATAACATTATGAGCACTGAGAGGTGAAGTCAGTAGCACTGATTATCTCATCATGGCACCTGTTAGTGGGTGGGATATATTAGGCAGCAAGTGAACATTTTGTCCTCAAAGTTGATGTGTTGGAAGCAGGAAAAATGGGCAAGTGTAAGGATTTGAGCGAGTTTGACAAGGGCCAGATTGTGATGGCTAGACGACTGGATCAGAGCATCTCCAAAACCGCAGCTCTTGTGGGGTGTTCCCGGTCTGCAGTGGTCAGTATCTATCAAAAGTGGTCCAAGGAAGGAACAGTGGTGAACCTGGTAATCCTTAATTAAAATAAAATTGTTCAGGAATGGTTTGTTGAGCACAACGAGTCTGAAGTGTTGACTTGGCCTCCAAATTCCCTAGATCTCAATCCAATCAAGCATCTGTGGGATGTGCTGGACAAACAAGTTCGATCCATGGAGCCACCTTGCAACTTACAGGACTTAAAGGATCTGCTGCTAACATCATGGTGCCAGATACCGTAGCACACCTTCAGGGATCTAGTGGAGTCCATGCTTCGAAGAATCAGGGCTGTTTTGGCACACATTAACACAATATTAGACAGGTGGTCATAATGTTATTGCTGAACAGTGTATAGCTCGATACAGATATATTCAGTAACAGAATATTTAGATTTCTTTTACATGTATGCTTTCGTATGTTACAGTTTTACTGTGAATCCTTTTGTAAAGATTTCGACAGACAATGCTTGCTTGCACAGCTACTGTGATTAGCATATTTTAGTACTAGCATAACCAGAGAATTGAGGGTTGACACTGATTATATGTGTTTATATGCTTGCCACCACAACTATTTTTGTTCACATCATAAATCATCTGAAAAAAGCATCTGACTTGTCAGTGGCAAAGTACTGTAATGGTACATCTACCACTGGAAATACTGACGTGTTACAGAGAGGTTTAAACAAATACCTAGTTTTTCTAGTTACAGCAGTTGCCAGAGACCCAAAAGAGCTCTTAAATGGCAAGGGAAGGCAGAACATTTATATTTAAATGTTTGGCAGATAACAGAATACATACACAGCTATTAAGTATTCAGTTGCAGTACAAATGTTACAAGAATGAGTTTTCACCAGCTGACCACATGGTCAATCTTCAGCTGTCCAGTTTTGCTGAGCCTGAGCCTTATGTAGGATCGGATTCCTCTTCTTGGTTGATAGGAGTTTTTTTGTGATTGTTGTGGCCAAAAATTCTTGATTTTGCTGCATTTTTCCCCTTTTTTGTAATATAATCATTTCATATATAAGCTATAGTCATGTTGGACACGTGGATTAATGAGGGCTTTGGCTGAATTTGCATTCTTTTGGCTCAAATCTGCGGAAAATGTAAATAATTGGGAACAGTCGCAAACTCATTAGAATATTGTGGATTTGGCTTGATTTTGTAGTATTTTCTGTGATTCCAAAATTGTGAAATCTTGAAGGAACTGCCCAGTGAGGTGTTCTGCTCTTAATGAGGTGCTCTTCTGTCCATCTGCCTCAAGGTTCAACATGTTATCTGTTCAGTCTGGTTCTCCTCTGATTTTCTGATAAACCAGAACTGCTGCTTACAGGATGTTTTTTTTCTGTGTCTTTGTTTTTAACATCATACAGTATAAACCTTTAAGATGGTTGTGCAAAGATCATCAGTTTACAGATTACATTTTCCACATTGTGATGTCTGATCATTATCTGAAGCTCTTGATCTGAATCTTCATAGCTTTTTTTACATTTACATTTTATATTTTACACTCAGCCACATGATTGCATGATCAGTAGGCTGCATAAATGTGGTATGGTGTTCCTCATAAAGTGGGTGTATACACTGATCAGGCATAACATTATGACCACCTGTCTAATATTGTCTTGGTCCCCCTTTTGCTGCCAAAACAGCCCTGACCTGTCATGCACTGTGTATTCTGATACCTTTCTATCAGAACCGGCATTAACTTCTTCAGCAGTTTGAGCAACAGTAGCTCTTCTGTTGGATCGGCCAGCCTTCGCTCCCCACGTGCATCAATGAGCCTTGGCTGCCCATGACCCTG
Organism: Hemibagrus wyckioides; assembly: GCF_019097595.1. Classification (NCBI taxonomy): domain Eukaryota; kingdom Metazoa; phylum Chordata; class Actinopteri; order Siluriformes; family Bagridae; genus Hemibagrus; species Hemibagrus wyckioides. Next base: position 10,468,937 of record NC_080728.1, on the reverse strand, counting down.
TCGCTGGTTCAGCACTGTTCCTTCCACTTTTGATAAATACTGACTACTGCAGACCGGGAACACCCCACAAGAGCTGCAGTTTTGGAGATGCTCTGATCCAGTCGTCTAGCCATCACAAATTGGTCCTTGTCAAACTCACTCAAATCCTTACACTTGCCCATTTTTCCTGCTTCTAACACATCAACCTTGAGGACAAAATGTTCACTTGCTGCCTAATATATCCCACCCACTAACAGGAGCCATGATGAGGAGAATATCAGTGTTATTCACTTCACCTCTCACTGCTCATAATGTTATGCCTGATCGGAGTATTAACAATTAAACATCAGCATGTTTTGAGTATGTGCTACGCTCACTAGTCTATCCAGTCACAATAAAAAGTAGTTTTAAATATTGGAATATTTGCAGCATGAACCGTTTCCCCACAGTCTCCTGCACTGTAGTGTTGCTCATTGTGCCCAGTGTATGCAAAGATTCCAGCTGAGAAAGCAATCTGAATTAAAAGGTTCTTCATTGTGATTATTCTTCTATTTAACAAACACACTTTATTCGGATTGATCTCAATTTTCTTTACTCCAACTTATGTGAGTTTTTTTCCAACTCACTTATCAGATGTGTTGTTGATGGCTGGTTAAGTTGTTTGCAAATGTAGCTATTGATCATATCAACAGATAAAAGAAGGAAAAGTGATGTGGGTGTATATACTCCAGGGTTCGAGTGCGCTTTGATGTTCTTGAAGGTTAGAATTTTTCGCTATTTAATTTTTTTTAAAACTCTGGTTTCCGCCTCCAGCGTACAGTACCAAGATTAATTCCAGTTTCTCCGCGTGCACAGGAAAAAAAAAAACTTTGACCTGTTTGTCAAAGCTGTGACACCAGAGGCCTCTCCTATCATATTTGCATTCACCTCATGAATATTTACTCTTCTGGCCAGAGGCAAATCAAGGCTGACTGTCTGCTTCTTTCATTTTAGATTGCACTCTGTTTTGCTGTTTCCATAGCGATGTCCTACCATTATGTTTGTTTGTATCATGGACTAGAGAGAAAGTGAAGGTGTTGGAGTGATTGATTGGATATTGCAAATTGACACAGTAGGACCTTGGCTGATTCAATGGATCTGACTGTTCAAATGTGTTGCAGCAGTATCGTATGCTAATAGCTGACTCTTGGCTCCGCGGCTGATCTCATTAATGCTGCACGTTCTCTTAGATATTCACTGCTGTGTCTGTCACGCTGCTCATCGACTGCTGGGCAACTCGCAATCACATGCCCAAGGGAGGCCTTTCAAAATATCACTGACTAAAAATGTCCTTTACATCAGTGTGAAATACCTAAGGACTTTTTTCAAGTGTTTTCGAGTAGAAATTAAGCAGTAAAAAGCAATTAGTTTGTCTTGAGCCAGTCAATTATTTTGTGTACATTTTTATAATGCATTGTG